>NC_060120.1:1024949720-1026199720 GCF_021461395.2 Schistocerca americana
TTTACTCTTTGAAAAAGCCATTTCTGTCTAACTTTTGTTCTTCCCCGTATTTTTGAACGTGCGTTTATTGGTTGATATGTGCTGCGTGGTAGGATTCAAAGAAATGAGTGCAATGCTTATGTAATCTGCAATATGTTTAATCCATACTCCCACATACGTTATGGCATAATGTACACACTGTATAATGTATAACTATATCAGTAGTACAATGCATCCTGCTGCCAATGGCCCTCAATACACACAGCTTGGCAGCGACGCTGTGCATGCCAGTGCATGTGCATTGAGACAGCTTGGTAGGAGAGAGTATGGGGTGCACCTCATTAGCTGTGCTTACCCTAACAGGCATACACATGAGGGAAGATGATGTTATCGAAACTACAGTAGATTACTTACTCACCATCAATCATCATAACAAAACTACTGCTATGTCAGCACAACCACATGTGAAAACTATTATATAAAAGTATTATGATAAGGAAGAAGACATTCCAGACACACATGAATTGGTATAGCGAAAAATTTTCTTGCTGGCTTCAAAAGCGGTGTGCAATAATTTACATGATAATGAAATAATGTCTAATGAAGAGGAGAACAATGGCTGTGGATAATAGAGTGAAAGACTAAATTTCAGAATAGTAAGCTCCATTTACGTGAACATTAGTTCTTACATAGAGAATTAAAGTGCTTAGATAAATAATGATGAACTTATTTGATGGAGCCAGATCTGTCCCAGGTTGCAGATTGAATCAAGATTTGGTAAGATGACGATGCTGGGGGAAACATGTTGGTTTTTGTAGGACTATCGTTGTTTGACTGTTTGACATCACCAACAATAAACTTATGCTGGTGGTGGGCATTCTGATCGCATTGCTGTGCTAAATTCATTCCAACCACAGAAGAATGTATGGATGAATGGTGAATTAGCTGAAACTGCTTTTACGAGTATTAAATGTTGTAAGTGCACAACATGGTTTACTTTGCTAATCCCTGTCAATGTTATAGAACACATTCTTATGTATTAGGATGACGTTAATGCATGATACAGAGGCTGAACTACACTTTTCATTTATTTCATCATTTATTTTAGTACTGACAATAAGCAAGCTATATGAATTGTATTACATTATACAGATAATTTAAATGTGGTAATGTTTAATTTTAATGTCCATTGGCCTTCCAAATTGAGGTACAACAGTTAAACTTTTGTTGTCAATAAGTGCTGCTTAACCTATAGCTTTTAGCTGTAGTTCCAGTATGCAAGTCATGTGTATTTCTTTTAAATATTATAGAACAATTAACTCATCACGGTAGTGCCAAGTGTGTTTTGTTATTAGTAGACATAAATCCATGGGCTCTCTGTAACTGTGACATGTGGATTACGGATTATTAATTAATATTCTGTCATCAGTCACAAATTTTATTTTGAAATTGCTGTGCAATCTGTTTCGGAGCTAGAACTCCATTTCCAAGGACTTTATGGACATAGTGTGCTTTTAACCACATGATATTTGCCTTCTGCACTGGTGAAAAACTTTCACGTTGGCACTTACATTTTGGAACTATTTAACATGTTTCTTACAGTACTTGTTTTGTGCTCGAAATCTTACATACGTATTTTGGGGAATAGTCCAGCACCATTTCGGAGCAAATTTCCGTTTACGATCACAGATCCGTAATTATACCTGTGTATTATGATAAGCAACCTGTATGTGTTTTGTACATAATAAATTATAAATAATTTTATATTCGTGCCTAAAATGTTACTTTCAAAACATCAAATTTCCGTTTCTGTCTTGTTGCTCCATTGCCTTTCGCTATGTGTTATCAATCTCCCGTTCCAGCAACGTCTTTGATCGTCATGTTCTGAAAATAAACAATTTGTACTATATAGCTCACCTAGTATATTACAATAATATGCAGTTTAAGCTACATATCACAGTAAAATCTCGTCAAAAAGTCTTCTCATTCCTTCCTAAAATGGTGCTTGAACATCTAGTTTGTTTATTGGCTATGTTGTGTGTAAGTCTGTCTCTTGATTACGTATTTTAACTGAATTCTGGTGCTGTTTAATAGCTGATTATATGAAATAAAGCTCATAAACGTTTTAGTGAGCCTTCACAACATAATTCATATTGGTACATTGATAGTCTTCCTTAAAAGTTCGTTTGTTATTTAAACTCTATTACACTTAGTTCAAATGCAAATAAAAAGCAATATTAGGCTGTTAATCATTCCGATAACATTTTCTAGAATAGAACATGAAGCATTACTTTTGCTCCCTTTGTACTGGTGACTGTTATGATGCAACACTATCGGAAAATTTTTAAAAACAACAGATGATGATAGCTTGTTCTACGAGCCATCGATAATGTATGGTCACATTTATACACACATCAAAAAAAGTTTTGCATCACCTCGGTTCCAAGAGTTCCGGAAACAGTACAGAAAATTCGAATATACATCGACATAAACATCATTCCAGCCTTTTTATTGCTCATGAGAACCACACATTGCATGTTGTACCACCATACAGCGAGACCTTCACAGGTGGTGGTTCGGATTGCTGTACTCACCGGCACCTCTAATACCCAGTATCACGTCCTCTTGCATTGATGCATACCTGTATTCGTCGGGGCATACTATCCACAAGTTCATCAAGGCACTGATAGTCCAGATTGTCCCACTCCTCAACGGCGATTCGGCATAGATCCCTCAGAGTGGTTGGTGGGTCACGTCGTCCATAAACAGCCCTTTTCGATCTATGCCAGGCATGTGCGACAGGGTTCATGCCTGGAGAACATGCTGGACACTCTAGTTGAGCAATGTAGCTATCCTGAAGGCAGTCTTTCACAACATGTGCACGATGGGGGCACGAATTGTGGTCCATTAAGACGAATGCCTCGCTAATATGATACCGATATGTTTGCACTATCGATCGGAGGATGGGATTCACGTATCGTACAGCCATTACGGCGCCTCTCATGACCACCAGCAGCGTACGTCGGCCCCACATAATGCCACCCCAAAACATGAGGGAACCTCCACCTTGCTGCACTCGCTGGATAGTGTGTCTAAGACGTTCAGCCCGACCGGGTTGCCTCCAAACACGTCTCCGATGATTGTCTGGTTGAAGGAATATGCGACACTCATCGGTGAAGAGAACGTTATGCCAGTCCTGAGCGGTCCGCTCACCACCTTGTTGGGCCTATCTGTACCTCGCCATGGACGTCGGGAGTGAAGTTGTGCGTCATGCAGCCTATTGCTACAGTTTGAGTCGTAACATGACGTCCTGTGACTGCACGAAAAGCCTTATTCTACGTGGTGGCGTTGCTGTCAGGGTTCCTCCGAACCATAATCCATAAGTAGCGGTGATCGACTGCAGTAGTAGCCCTTGGTCAGCCTGAACGAGGCATGTCATCGACAGTTCCTATCTCCTCCATGACCGAACAACATCGCTTTGGTTCACTCCGAGATGCCTGTTCACTGCCCTTGTCGAGAGCCCTTCCTGGCACAAATTAACAGTTTGAACGCGATCGAACTACGGTATCAACCGTCTAGGCTTGGTTGAACTACAGACAACACGAGCCGTGTATCTACTTGCTCGTGGAATGACTTGAACTGTTTGGATGGCTCCCCCGGCCAATAGGCGCTGCTCATGCATGGTTGTTTACATCTTTGGGCGGGTTTAGTGACATCTCTGAACAGTCAAAGGGATTGTATCTGTGACGTAACATCCACAGTCAACTTCTATCTTCAGAAGTTCTGGCCGTCCGTTGTGGCCGAGCTGTTCTAGGCGCTTGAGTCTGGAACCGCACGACCGCTACGGTCGCAGGTTTGAAGCCTGCCTCGGGCATGGATGTGTGTGATGTCCTTAGGTTAGTTAGGTTTAAGTAGTTCTAAGTTCTAGGGGACTGATGACCTCAGATGTTAAGCCCTATAGTGCTCAGAGCCATTTGAACCATTTACAGGAGTTCTAGGAAGCGGGATGACACAAAAGTTTTTTTAATGTATGTATGACGACACCCTTTACGCATTTTAAACGTGGAGATAACTTTAGGACACTTGAAAAGCACTTAGATGTGGAAATATTTAATTTGTGGGTGTTTGTGCCTTACACAACACTAGGCCTAGAAAATGTAATTTTTCCCATACCTGGCAGTGATCCAGGCTGTCTGTTTGTCTTCTTAGCACTTGACATAAACAATTTTTTTTATAGCGAAGAACAGAAAGAGACTTGGAAATATATATTTTAAGATGGCACCATTTTACGCAATTCAGGTGATTTTTATGTATTTTTAAATGTATGCGTGCTGCACATGTGTGTGTGTGTGTGTGTGTGTGTGTGTGTGTGTGTGTGAGTTCAGTTCAGAGGCAACTGTTTTTGTATGTGCAACCAAGTCATCTGAAGCTTAGGTAATTATTTTTGGAAATACTGCATTTCTTCGAACTTGGCATTTCATCGAACTGCTGCTGGGTCTCATTACTAATAGGGATATCACATACTATCCGAAGAGACTTTGATTTCACGTTTCTTCAACTTTGATGACCCTCAAAGCTTAACCAAGAGTGCCATTTGAAAAATAAGCACTAAATCGCAAAAAGTACTACATTAATGTCCTATCCAGCACACAATTCAAGTTTCCCCCACTAGTCGCCACAGCAGTCGCTGAAAATTCTAAGATGACCATGGCAGAAAATTCAAATATCCAATACGGCTGTGGCAGAAAAATGTAAAAAATGCATCACTGTGGAAATTAAAAAAAAGTAAGTTGTCTTAAGTAGCCTAGCTGTGCTTTGTATCCCGTCCGCCACCTCTCCCTCTTTCCCCCTACATCTTAACATCCTCTGACCCTCTCCTCTTCAGCAGATCTCAGCGTAGTACTAAAATGGGGCAGCCAATCACAATACACTGTTGCAGTGAGTATTAAAATTAGGAAGCCAATCAGAATACAGCTGTCAAATCATGCAAATTTCATTATAATAAACTCCAACGTTCTTGTAACTCTTCCATCTGATACTGAGCTTGCAGTGGTTCTAAAACTTAATGATGCAATAAGTTGTATCAGACTCAAAAAGCTAGTGATTGCATTCATACCTACATAAACCATCTATGTAAATCACTGTTTCAGTTAGCCATCCATAATGGATATAATTAATGCCACATAATTTACTCATAATTTATCAACAAATTTCTCAGTTATAGACATCAGAAACTTGTAAGTTATGCCAGAAAGGTTCAGATTTCGTATCCGTGTTGGCACGCTACAGCAGCTCAGCGATTGTTATTCCAGTACATTGAGGAAGGTCACGAGAAAAATCGGCGAAAAAATTCTCTCTTTCTTAGACGTCTTACGTTTCCTTCCTCCAACGAATCTCAAGAATAGCTTGTATAGTGCACAGTTAGTGAAACGCTGTACAGTTATTTCCTTAATGTGCTCCTTTCAGTTTCTATCCACAGAACAATGCGTCATATAGGCTTCTTTACTCACACAAAAGGCACTGTGTTCTGTGTCTGGATGAATGTTGAACTGTGTAACAATTGCAAAACGTATGTTACAGCTACATCCGACTAAAGAAATTTTTAAATAAATTATTTGAGCTGCAGAGTAAAGCACTCTTTAGGAAATGGATCTTTCGTGGTTTTTTTTTTTTTTTTTTTTTTTTTTTACAGTCTATTAACACTAACGTTTCTAAATAGCTAACTTGCTTCGAGGGAGTAGCGTACGAAATTTGTATTTGAGATCAGTCACTTATTTTCATGAAGTAGCCGTTGTATGTACTAACTACTACACGTTCTACTGTTTCAGGTGTCTGACGTCATCATTCGAGCTACGGGCTCACTCCACTGACAGCGTTCGGTGAACGACCGAGCACCACAAAGAAGTTTAAGACTTTTACAAGTGTTACAACAAATTTATTAAAATTTTAAGCCTATAAAAGATTAATCCATAACAATTTATTTTAATGATTCGGATGAAAATATTATTGAATGTATTTCTAGTATTTCAGAAAAAAATACGACTGAAAAAATCACACAAGACGATTTCATCCTGTATGTATTATTTTGAAGCCCAAGATTTTAAACCATCTCTGTCGAGCCTGTGTGTCTAGTGGTTATAGCGCTCCCTATAAACCAAAATGTAGCGGTATCGAATCCCGGTCAGACCTAGGAATGCTTCAGTCTGCCCTTGAACTAGCCTTCATCATTCAATAAAGTGAAGATTCTCCATGATTCGGATTCAAAGTTTCCCCTTGCTCCAGTAGGGTTATTGGGGTAGGTTAGGGACACACAAGTCACCGAAGAGGCGTTCAACTGAAACACTTGCTTCAGAGTATTGAGTCAGAAGGAATTACTTTTATTATAAAACACTTGTACACATCTGCGTTCTGACAAATAGGCTTTCCATGAACAAAATATTGAACAATTTTTGCGAGATAGGGGAGAGCGGGGCTACAAGTTCGGATTTTTAGTTACCATCAAATTCGTTAAGAATACTTGATTTTAGTATTCAAGCGATGCAATCAAAATTAACTTATATATGTAATTTTGCTATTAAGACAGTTATTTGGGTCATTTATTGTAAGATTTATTTAGTAATAATGTTTTAATGTCTAAAGTCGTAAAATTACAACTTACCCCTACTTGGGGGCAAATTGTTAACAAGCTAGGGTAAGTTGTTACCGTATTTGTTAAAGCTATTATTTGTGAAATAAAAAACAATAAATGATTAAACCATGTCTGTTTATTTAAGTAGTAATCAACAATGTACGAATCGTCAGGGAAACATTTGTATGTTATATAACAAGTAACTATAATTTGTACTTAAACAATTACTAACCCTTTAGTAATTAACAGCTTATCAAATAACCTGTAACTACTCAACCTTCATAATCCAGTCTTCAATCATATTGGCCTTGTCTTAAGCTGTAAATACCTATCATATTGCCGTCATAGGCAGGAAACATATATACTTATAAATAATTAATCATCAGAAGATATATCACAAGCACAGTTCGGCCACAAGTAGGTTAATAAGGCCTGACTCTGCCTGCGTCTGGAATTGGCCCAGTTCTTACAGTCTTGACACTGAACACATTCTTCATGAATTAGAGTGACTGTCACAGCACACTAGACAATAATACCCTAAACTGTCCTCTTCACCCTCAGACCTTTCACTACTCGTTTGTAAAACCTGTCTATTAACAGACTTCCCCTTCCCTTTGTCTTTCCCTCTTCCATCTCCTTGTGCTGTTTTACTTTCCCCCTTTCCTTTATTTTTTCTCATTTTTTCATTGTTGATGTTCACTTTCCTTTTCCTGCTCTTCTGCTAAGATTTGTTTTATTGGAGTATCGGTTGAAACAGCAGATTTTCTAAGACGTCTCTTTTTTGTTCGAATCCTTGGCGAGGCCTTCGGAAAAGGACGTACTTCTCCTGGAGAGAAATGGACTTATCTCCGAGTTTAATTGTTCTTCTATGACACCAGAAGATGCAGGCAGATTAACAATCCCTGATGGCCCTGGCGCATCAACGATTTGTCTTGTATCTGTACTAATGTTGTAACCTCCCAACAGATAAAAATAATTATGTATAGCATTCAGTGTAAGCTCCCCACAGATAAAAATATAATAACATCGCAACAGTAAAAAATACCTCCCAACAGTAAAATTATAATTATTTATGTCATTCACATTCAGCGTAACCTCGCAATAAAAAATTCCGTAACCTACCAATAATACAATGTGACTAATCTCTCAATAAATGTGACTCACTTATAACCTTTCAATAACTGACTGTCAATTTAAACTGGTAAATTTTGGACGTCAGCAGTGCTGCGTCATGGCCCTGAAAATTCATTCTGAATAAATTGAAAAATCTTACCTCAACAAGGTCGCCGGATAACACGTATACACCTGCTCCTATAAGAAATTTTTCTGGCACAGCCCAGTGCAATGCTGGCCGATAGATTTTTCATGTATAAAAAGAAACAACTGATTTTTCTTTACAATAATCAGGATGATCATGGATTGGAGAAATTAGTAAATTCTTTAAATTGAGATGAATGATTGTCAAAAGTTAATTTTTTATAAGAAAGATTATTATTAAGAGATTTTTTAAAAAAATTTACATGGGACTTGATATAACAATGGTACATATGCGCGAGGCTGCTTTTACCTTATACTACAACGCTCAGGCACCGTCATCGCTCCCACGTCCGGCCCAGCCAACTCCATACACCGGAGTACCACCTACTACTTACTCCTACTGCTACACAGTTCCTACTGCAGTCAACTCCGCTCTCTGGTCTGGTCTGGTCTTACATATCGCAGGTAGCGCCTGAGCAATCCATGGAAATTACATCTGCTCGAGTGCGCTAGCAATAAATACCATAGTCATAGACCTCTTACAATGTTTACAATTTCATATGCATTAGCGTCTATGCTAGTAACATTCTATGATACTGCTTCCGACCTATTTGTGATGGTCATGTGAAATGCCTAAAGCCACATCTGATGCGTTTACTAAAGCTAAGGGCGATCTGTAACATACGATGTCCTGAGCCTTTGCACAACAGCTTTTAAAAGGTGTATTTACTCCAACATCCAATGGCTGCAGGCGTTGTGTACAATGAGGCGGGAATGACATCATTGTAATGGAGTTAGGTTTCGCTTTTTCCGTCACATTGATATCAGTATGAGATTGGTGATTATAGAGCAACAACAAAATCGGATCTGCAGGTAATGGTTTAGTATGTTTGATAAAATGATCCATATATTTCACGAACTCCACAGCTGTCATCCACCCTGAATTGTTTCCTGCGCCGATAGATTCCGGTGGTCCGCCTTTTATAAACAGATCCTTGTACTTAAACCTTGGGAAAATAAACATGGGAGGAACTGCATGACGTAATGCATTTACTACCAGTTACACTGTAACCCATGTCCCTCGTTCAGCAGATACTATGGCTCCAACTTGCTTCATTCCCTTCTTGGCAAGAATTTTCCTCGGCTTTAGCTCTGCGGTAACGTCTGTTTCATCTAAATTATATATTCTTGAAGGTGTAAATTTATAATTATCCAACGTTGTGCTCAGCTTTGTAAAAAAATTGGTAACATCGTGTTTATTAAATGATGTCGCCCTGCTGGCGCTCAGTGGCTCCGGTGTTCTCATTGACAGGTGTGGATGTCTTTAAAAAAAAAAAAAAACAGTCAGCCAGTCTGGACCAGCTTTTTTATTTTCGTACCACGATGGTGAAATATTGCCAACATTGAATTTCAGTGCACATTCGTACAATAACTTTTTGACTTCTTCTGGCAGAAGACCAAAGAAAATTGAAGCTAATTGTAACAGCTATTCTGCTAACTTATCTTCCTGTTCTTCAGTAAGGACCAGTCTTACTTTTTTGTAACCAATCGCGATATTTTCTACCTCAGATCTTATCTTTTTGACAAATCTGTATAGAGTCATATGACAAATATCTAATTCCTTGGCAACAGTTTTTATTTTCTTATATCCCCTTGTTAATTACGAGATTATGACGTAGTTGAAAAATTTGTAATTAATTAAAACAAATGCTTGCCATGTGTTTCTCTCAAGAACATACCAGCGCAGTTCTGCACAAATTCGTTAATTCGGCATGAGATAACTAAAAGGCGTCCTAGATAATATCTGCTATGACAAAATTTCTGCCGTCCGTTGTGGGTGACTGGTTCTAGGCGCTTCAGTCCGTAACCGCGTTGCTGCTACGGTCGCAGGTTCGAATCCTGCCTCGGGCATAAGTGTGTGTGATGTCCTTAGGTTAGTTAGGTTTAAGTAGTTCTAAGTCTAGGGGACTGATGACCTCAGATATTAACTCCCATAGTGCTCAGAGCCCTTTGAACCACTTTTTTTGACAAAAGTTCTTCCGGAACAAAATCGCCAAGTGCTTATACAAAACATTGCAAAATATCACACAAATATGGAGTGAGGGAGTGTGCCATCTGTACAGACACTCACAGTATAAGTTTGATTGTGCTTGCCAGGCTATTGTCAAATCTCTTAATCCATATAAGAAGCCGAACAACATACGGTGTCATTCATAAATACCTTCTAGATTTCAGGAAATAAATGTGCAAAAACTACAAGACCCACAGAAAATACGCACACATCAGTGGATACAGCATCTCCCTCAGATGTTAACTCACATTCAAGGTGCTTAGTATCGAAACGTCTTGTGACACGTCTAATGTCAATACAGCAGTTTTGTTTTAAGTTCTTTTAATAATTTTTATAATTTCTAATTCTTGGCACAAGAGGGCGTTGCAGCATTTACAGCGTTACGTGGTTTCATAATTTTAATTTTTCCTCTATTAATACATTAGAGAGCCAAAGAAACTGGTACACCTGCCTAATATCGTGCAGGCCCCCGATAGCACGCGGAAGTGCGGCAACACGACGTGGCATGGACTTGACTAATGTCTGAAGTAGCGCTGGAGGGAACTGACACCATGAATCTTGTCAGGACTGTCCATAAATTCTTAAGAGCACGAGGGGGTGGAGATCTATTCTGAACAGCACGTTGCAAGGCAAGGAGAGTCTGGTGGCAAGCGCAAGTGTTCCTGAAGCCACTATGTAGAAATTCTGGGCGTGTGGGGTGTCGCATTGTTCTGTTGGAAATTCCCAAGTCCGTTGGAATGCACAATGGACATAAATGGATGCAGGTCAGAGTCGTATATAGACGTATTAGGGGTCCATATCACTTCAACTGCACACACTCCACACCATTACAAAGCCTTCACAAGCTTCAACACTCCCCTGCTGACATTCTGGGTCCATGCATTCGTGAGGTTGTCTACATACCCATGCACGTCCGTCGGCTCGATACAATTTGAAACGAGGCTCGTCCGACCATGCAACATATCTCCGACCATCAACAGATTAGATTAGATTAGATTAGTACTTGTTCCATAGATCATGAATACGACACTTCGTAATAAAGTGGAACGTGTCAGGTTAATAAAAGGTGTCTATACAAGATATTACATTACACAAAATATTACATGACACTTAATATTTTTATTTTTATTTATTTATTTTTTGTGAGGGTTGAGGAAATTACCCACTTACTATATCCAAAAATTCATCTAATGAGTAGAAGGAGTTGCCATTAAGAAATTCTTTTAATTTCCTTTTAAATGCTATATGGCTACCTGTCAGACTTTTGATACTGTTAGGTAAGTGACCAAAGACTTTTGTGGCAGCATAATTTACCCCCTTCTGAGACAAAGTTAGATTTAACCTTGAGTAGTGAAGATCATCCTGTAACGCCGGAAATGCATATCCTCCCATTTCCATCTATTGCACTGCAAATTTTTTTTCCTTATTTTGTTACCTGAAGATATAACATTTCCGTGTCTTTGTATATTGTAATTGTTTTACTATTTGTATATATATGCATTTATGTCGATGTATAATTGGTTTGTTTTGTGAATATTATTTGTATTTATACGCTGGGTCTGGCCTAGGGAAAACTATGCTATCGAACGAATACATCGATAGGTCGTGTGGAGAACCAAAGTGTTTAGGATCTTTGATAGTGTGAACTCTGCCGCCTGGAGCGCGGGCAGAGAGTCTGGCTGGAGGAGGGCAGTGGAGCAGGTGTGTTGTGTGACGCTCCCGCGAGTTGCCGCGCTTTCGGGGTTTGGCAGCATGTAATTGCGCTCGACTTGGTATGTTAGTTTCTGACATGGTGTCGCGGACGGGAAGCGTTAGCTGGCACACATCAAGAGCCCGTTTCGGCTGGAGACCGTGTCGAGAAGAAGGCGCACCAATATCCAGCTTCTGCAACAGTGACGGCCGACAATGAGTGACTGTCGCCACCTCCTCGATCGACGACTTCAAACCTTCAATCAACCAACAAGGAAGACTGGTAGCACGTAAAGTTTTAGAACTGTATGGCAGACCTCAGCTTTTCAAACTGTTAAATTTTTCTCACTAAATTACAGCAACGTAGCATGAACCTTTGTTGCTCATTGTCTCAATTGCATTACCAAGCAGGGCCCCTTCCTTTTCCGGAATACACCCGAGTGTCGTTGAAATTCAAACGCCAGCATTAAAGTAATATCATTCGATTTAACTGCTTTAATTTCAAAGTTCAGTTAAGGTATTCATAGCTGGCTACAATATTTAGATTCCAGAAGCACAAATTAAGAGCGCGAGTTTGGTTACCATATTTTAGCTTACCTGTGACTGCAGCTCAGCTTGGTACGTACTAAATTTTACTATTGTTTATTTGTTCAGAATCATTTAATTCAAGTTCAAAGTGAAATCTCTTATTTCTAAATTGCGTAGATTCAAGTAGCTTTTGAAATGATTGTTGGGGTAGCCCAAGACTAACCTTATTTTACTGAATTTCGTAGTGCTTCAGAAACAAAGTTCACTATTAATTTCAGTCACTAAATTAACTTTCAATTTTCCGGGTTTATTAATTCTTTTGCTAAATTAAGTCAGAGTGTAGCGAAATTTATTACTTCTGACAAACTTTCAGTTTTCACACTACACGTGTTAACCTTCAGTTGCCACGCTTCTAGTGCTAATTATATGTGTAATAACCTTTCTTTTTCAGTTACTATAGTAATTGCCCATAGGACTGGCGACCATAATTCCCCCCAAATCTCAAATATCTAATTGACACCAATTAATTGTTAACGTGACGACCGCACATTTACTTTCTTTATTAATTTTAGCCTTTTCTCAAAATTAATTTCCACCAATTTCATTTGCATTTTTCCTTTCATTTAGATGTAACCCTTTCCTCCCTCTTTACCGACAGATTAACTTCGGTGACGATTGCTTTTCCCAAATTTCCATTAGGTACACGCGGTTTAATTTTTCACTGTCATTAAGGTCGATAAGTGAGGGAGAGGTTACAATCCTTTCTCCTAGTGTTGTAGCCATGTACTCTGCTATCACTTTTGAATTCGTTCGGATTGTTAGTAACAAATTTCATAAGTGAATATATATATATATATATATATATATATATATATATATATATATATATATATATATATATATATATATTGTGAGGCTACCATGAAGATCTCTAGCTCTCTAAATAAGTGTCTCCAGGATGATATTGCATGAGCTCCAGCAATTATTCTGATTACACGCTTTTGTCCAATGAACACTCTTTTACTCAATGATGAGTTATCCCAGAATATGACGCCATACGAAAGCACAGAATGAAAATAGGTGTGGTAAGTTAATTTACTAAAATGTATATCGCCAAAATTTGCAATGATCCTAATAGGATAAGTAGCTGAACTCAGACGTTTCAGCAGATCCTCAGTGTGTTTTTTCCAGTTCAACCCCTCATCAGTGCATACACCTAGAAATTTTGAATATTCTACCTTAGCTACCGATTTCTGTTCGAAGTCTATATTTATTAATGGTGTCATTCCATTTACTGTGTGGAACTGTATATACTGTGTCTTGTCAAAGTTTAATGACAGCCCATTTGCAGAGAACCACTTAATGATTTTCTGAAAAACATCGTTTACAATTTCACCAGTTAATTCTTGTCTATTGGGTGTGATAGCTATACTTGTATCATCAGCAAAAAGTACCAGCTTTGCATCTTCGTGAATATAGAATGGCAAGTTATTAATATATATTAAGAACAGCAGAGGACCGAAGACCGAAACTTGCGGCACCCAATTCTTGATTGTTCCCCAGTTTGAGAAATCACCAGTTTTTTGCATGTTATGTGAACTGCTTATTTCAACTTTCTGCACTCTTCCAGTTAGGTATGATTTAAACCATTTGAGCACTGTCCCATTCATACCACAGCACTTGAGCTTATCTAGAGGTATTCCATGATTTACACAATCAAAAGCCTTTGATAGATCACAAAAAATACCAACAGGTGACTTCAGGTTACTCAGAGCAATTAATATTTCATTAGTGAAAGTACATATAGCATTTTCCGTTGAAAAACCCTTCTGGAAACCAAACTGACATTTTGTTAAAACTTTATTTTTACAAAGGTGTGAAGCTACTCTACAATACATTACTTTTTCAAGGATTTTGGATAAGGCAGTCAGAAGAGAGATTGGGCAGTAGTTGTTGACATCAGACGTATCCCCTTTTTTATACAGTGATTTAACAATGGCATACTTCAGTCTATCTGGGAAAATCCCCTGCTTCAGAGAGCTATTACATATATGGCTAAGAATCCCATTTATTTCTTTGGAACAAGCTTTTATTATCCTGCTGGAAATTTCATCAATTCCATGTGAGCTTTTATTCTTGAGAGAGTTTATTATCTTCCTAATTTCAGAAGGAGAGGTGGGTGGAATTTCAATTGTATCAAATCATGTGGGTGAGGCCTCTTCCATTAACTGCCTTGCTTCTTCTAATGAGCATTTAGATCCTATTTTCTCTACAACATTTAAAAAATGATTATTCAAAATGGTTTGGACCTCCGGCTTGTTGTTTACCAAGGTTCCATTTGTTTTGATGGGGATGCCGTAATCCTGTACTCTTGGTTGCCCTGTCTCCCTTGTAGCAATATTCCAAATTGTTTTGATTTTGTTATCAGACATGATGCACATGCTTCTGGACTTTTTAATAACCTTTCACAATGTAGCACAGTTGTTTTTATAATATTTGGCTGTTTCTGGGTCATTACTCTTTCTTGTTGTTAGATACAGTTCCCTTTTGTGATTACAAGATATTTTTATTCCATTAGCAAGCTAAGGTTTTTTGCATGGTTTCTTATAATTAGATTTAACTACCTTTTTGGGGAAACGGTTTTCAAATTCTCTTACAAGTGTATCATGAAATAAGTCACATTTTCAATTAGCATCAGGTTCATTGTACTCCTCATCCCAGTCTAACTGCTGAAGATTTTCTCTGAAATTTCTAATTGTAACTAGCTGAGCATCATGATCAGAAAGCCATTCTCAATAGGACAAGAATTTATGTTTTTAAACCTATCTTGGTCTATAAAAGTGTTATCTATCAATGTGCTGCTGTTCTTTACTACCCGAGTAGGAAAATTAATGACGGATGTCAAATTGAAAAAACCGAGCAACACTTCCAGGTCATTCTTCCTATTACACTCTTTCAGTGAATCGACATTGAATTCCCCACAAATAATAATTTGCTTTCCCCTATCTGACAGATAGCACAACAAGGCATCCAAGTTTTCCAGGAATAAATGAAAGTTTCTTGAAGGGGACCTATATACTGTTACAATTATAAAAGAGCCCTCCTTCAGTTTAAGTTGACAGGCACATGCTTCTGTATGTTGCTCTAGACATACTTTTTGTATCTAAGCTTTCTACACAGTGATAACTTATGACATATATGGCAACCCCTCCTTTCACCTTATTCTCTCTACTCATATGTGCAGCTAGTTTATAACCTTTTCCATGTCAGACACAATGTGACGCTCAGACAGGCATAGTATATCTATTACATTATAAGATTCAGTGTCATCTAAACAAACCAGAAGCTCATGTACTTTATTCTTCAGTCCCGAGATATAATTTTTTTTTTACTTTACTTTTGTGAGAATCTACTTTTTTTCTTTAATCCACCAATATTTTGGTTAAATATGGTAACATTATTATTTACTTTCCTGTTGTGAGAATTTTGTGAGTTTTGGATCTCTTTAGCACCTGTCTGCCTGAACGTCTCATTGGACACTGATATTAGTCTATAAAAGAGGTACATCCATGAGTACTAGTGTCCCCCCTAATGGATTTCGCTAACAACCCTGCCAGTTTACCCTTCCCTTTCATATTGAGGTGTAGGCCAGGCCTTGTTAAATCCCCCCTATCAATAGCCTCAACAGGAACCAATCCAATATCTGACAGAGTGGCCGCCCTGTGCAACTGATCCAACTCCATATTCACCCTCCTGATAGAGCGGTTCAACTGGGGCTGATCATGCCACATGAAAGCAGGCACCAGCCCAACACTGGTATGGGTCGTTGCCGAGGCTACTTTCACAAGGTCACACTCAATACTGTAGCCCTGATCCCTATCAATAATGTTTCCCACTCCACCCACTATCATCACTTGATCCTGCTTTGTGAAACCCTTGCACAAGGAACCTATATCCTCTACCGCCTGGCTAAGACATGCACTTGGCTCGTAAAAGTTTGTGACCTGGTACCTGTCACCTAATTTTTCCTGCAAAATCTGGCCCACAACTCTTCCATGGCTGCTACCTAGCAACAGAGCTTTCCTCTTACTTTCTACTTTTTTTGAAACAGTTGGTTTCCTAGTGAGATTCTGTAGCATCTTAACTACATCTACTTCTGCTGGAGCCTCTTCCTTACTTAACTAATAGCAGGGTAAATCTATTGGTTCTGCCAACTGGGAAACTGTCAGACACTGTCCTCTTTCTGTGGCCCCTGTTCCCAGCTACCACTTCCCACCGCTGTTTACCCTCGTCCCCCCATAACCTCTTCAGTTCCTCCCTTGCTCTGTCCAAATCAGCCTGAAGGGCTCTAATTTTCTCCTCCTGTTCAGCTATAATCCTATCTCTTAAGCAAACCCAGCAAAAGAATGGAAGAGTCTCGTTCCCCAATTCCCACGCCGCTACAATTTCCCCAATGAAACCACCTGTCACAACAGCTGCACAAAACCCCTGAACTAACTTTCCTACTGCAGCTCACACACTTAGTATCCATGGTAGTTTAGAAATTGATTAGGCTAAGAGATTTACTAAGCGATAACGATAATATATTAAATATAAATGCAAAAGGACACTAAATATGTTTTGGAAACTAATATTTAAGTAAACTATTACAAACGCACTTAAATTTGTAAACATGCTAAACATGCACGATCAAAAATTAGGCCTAAACAGGCTTTTTGCGATAAGTGGAAGAATCCGTAAATAAAAGAAAAACCTTTAATGGCAAGCTTGAAAAGCACACTAATGAACGTATTTAATTAGTTGATCTATACCAAATGCACTTACGATTGCGTTATAACGCTAAATATGCACACTCGGAAAGTAAGGCAAAGCCGCGAAATATAAACAAAACGAACTATTCGCGATTACTGGAACAATACGCAAATAAAAGAAAAACCTTCAATGGTGAGCTTGAAAAGCACCCTAATGAACGTATTTAATCAGTTAAACTACAGCAAATGCACTTACAATTGCGGTATAACGCTAAATATGCACACTCGAAAAATTAGGCCTAAGCAGCAGTAAGTAAACAAACGACCTTTTCGCGAGTACTAGAACACTACGCAAATAAGAGAAAAACTTTTAATGGTGATCTTGAAGATTACACTAAAGAACGTATTTAATTAGTTAAAAGTTTTCAACTTCAATTAATTACAACCTAAATTACTTATCTTTCACGAGAGCTCTGTCTCCGTACGTGTGACCTTGTGCAGGGCTACAGTCCAATGTCGGTGTTGATCGGCCCAGGCGAGGCGTAAAACTTCGTGTCGTGCAGTCATCAAGGGTGCACGAGTGGGCCTTCGGCTCCGAAAGCCCATATCGGTGATGCTTCGTTGAATGGTTCGGACGCTGACACCTGTTGATTATCCAGCACTGAAATCTGCAGCAGGTTTCGGGAGGGTTGCACTTTTGTCAGGTTGAACAATTCTCTTCAATCGTCGTTGGTCCCACTCTTTCAGGATCTTTTCCAGCTTCAGCCATGTCGGAGATTTGATGGCCTACCGGATCCCTGATATTCACGGTGTACTAGTGAAATGGTCGCATGGGAAAATCACCACTTCATCGCTACCTCGGAGATACGGCCTCCCATCGCTCGTGCGCTAACTATAACACCACGTTCAAACTCACTTTAATCTTGATAACCTGCCACTGTAGCAGCAGTAAGCGATCTAATAACTGCGCCAGACGCTAGTCCTATAAAGGCGTTGCCGACCGCAGCACCGTGTTCTGCCTGTTTACATATCTCCGTATTTCAATACGCATGTCTATACCAGTTTCTTTGGCGATTCAGAGTAGTTTCTTCATTAGTCGGTAACCCATTTACCTGTAAAACCTCTTCTATTTCTTTATGGTAACTTCTCTTTTGTGCCAGAATTTGTCTCTCATCAGGTTTAATAATGTCCCCTATATCAGTTCTGGAGGGTGGGCGACAAAGGAGATTGGGGTAAAAGTACGCGTGTAGCAAGAGTATGCATGAAGCTTTCACGTCCCTACAGCAGAAATTCGCCATTCTGCCACCAGGCAGCGCATACGTTATCATCTCCTCAGTTCTTTTCTGGAACCTCGTGGCAGTCGGACTTTGCATTTTTGGTTGAGTGTTACGTGAATTCAAATCCACCTAAATATTATATGCCGTTTGAAATTCATTCCTGAAATTCAGCTTTACTGTAATAGGCGTAGATGAACTACCTAAAGTGACATATGAAAATCCGTACCAGGTCGGTCCAGGGAGTGTGGTCGGATAGTGTACGTGGTAAGGCAAGCGCTCGCTATAAGCAGGAAATCCTGGTTCGAGTCCCGATCAGGCACAGATTTTCGTATGTCGCTTTAGGTAGTACATCTATATGTGCCTACTACAGGTAAGATGAATTTCAGGAATAAATTTATATAACTGTTGTTGCGTGTGTTATATGTAGATTGCCGAAAAAGAAAATAGCGGAATGCGGTAAAAATACGCAAATGTAATGGGGTGGAAGCTGTTTGTGAACTTTTGCTCCATAATCTGTACTTCGACTTGTATAGTCCGTTGTAGTGCACTCATGCATTTTTATTGGCGTTTAGTTTTCTTAGATGCCTTGTTATTCACCTTAGAAAACATAAATTCATTATTCTTTTCCTTAATTTCGTTGGGTAGTGCTGTTTTCAAACATACCTACCCGTCAAACGCACATAAAATATAATCACATCTTCCATAGTGCCCGTTTTTTTCAGAAACCGATAGAGAACATCAGCACTACAGCCATTAACAGAGATGCTCTACCATTAGGCTCTTGGAGCCGCTGTACCATTAGGTTCTTGGCCTCATTGAAAATGATACCTGGATACGAAAAGCATCCAAAGCTATCGGGTTTTCAGAGACTATGTTAAAATCGGCATAGATAGTGAGTACCTAGGCCGACCCACAAAAACTTTTTCGTTGCAGGAAAACAGGTAATATTGCAGCACTGCATTTCAATCTATAAACGTTTTTTTCGATCTTACTCTCAGATCATTGTGACATTTTCTTTTTCAGTTCCCCGAAATATAAAGAGTTCCTAATTTGATTTTCCACGCTTATTATTTGTAATTCTTTTTTATGTTATTCAATACGCACTCTTACTCCAGTGCGCAAAAAGTATTCTTTAGGAAAATGGAGCACTCTTTGTGCTAACTTCTGTAGATATATTTGTTTGTTTTCCTTCTGCAAAACTGTTGTTACATATTAACCTTTAAAGAAACTCTTGGTACAAAACATTTACATTTGTAAAATGAGCGATTATTGTGAAATATTTTACATTTGTTTGCTTCCAGTGTTGAGTTGAGACATGTATCACTGGGTTGAGGCATTCTATGTTGTTTATTAACGATATGTCTAAAGGCTCTAGTTTCCTTGTAGTTATTTCCAGATGTGCTACAAAACTAGAACCTTTAGACGTATCGTAAATAAACAATATAGAATGCCTCAACTGAGAGACACATCCCTCAAATCTATACCGTATGCAAACCAGTGTAAAGCATTTGACAATAATCCCTCATTTTACAAATATAAATATTCTGTACCAACAGTTTCTGTAAAGTTTAACATATAAAAGTAATTTTGCAGAAGGAAAATAAACAAATAAACCCACTGAAGGTAGCACAAAAAGTTATATTATTCTTGAATAATCAAGTTTGCCAAGATCGCTAACAATTCTTTTTATTATATTTGTGTGTTATTTTATTTGTGACATACTGACTTTGCCTACCACTTTTTATTACTATTTGAGCCAACATCACTATGTGACTTTCAGTGTTGTAAGAAGCATGTCCAACTAGCAATGTTACAAGATCCGATGATAACAGTGTAGATCCGTCGAAAACTGCTAACGATCTTGGCAAACTTGATTCTTCAAGAATAATATAACTTTCAGATCGCCCCCAACAACTGACGCAATGTCAGATACATATAGCACAAAACGTCCTGAAATATGTCTGGGTGAAAACAAAACTACAAGGCTCTTAGGCGGAATTCCTGTACGGTAACTGGATGACTATGAAATTTCTACACAACGTTACCAAGATGTCGAACTAGCTGTTGCATGTGTAACTGATATAATACTGACTCAAGATCTTTTTAAAACATTTAGTAAAACCGAAAATGCGTACTTTTTACCCACCTGCCCTTTAGACTTTGAGTAGCATCATGCTTCAATTTGCTTTTCGGAGGAAGATTCAACAATTCAGCTTTCAAATACCTCTCATAATTCGAATCAGCAAGATGTATTAAGCACGAACAACCATTAGCTCCGGAAAACAAAACGGCACATTTACAAGATTTTATCCATACTTATTTCGTGTTACTGTTCTTAGGAAACATATAAAACGTACCTCCTAATTTTTTTCTGTTATATCCTAGCCAGTAATGCCACCCGAGCCCGCTGCCAAAAGGTTGGCAGCATCAAAGTCCGGACGCCGTCCGCATAAGCAGCGCCAGCGAAGACAGGAAATCGCCGCAAGGCTGCGCGCGCCACCGCTGGCTTCTGGTTTCTTAAGCGCTGGAGTCGCGAGCGCTAGGACAGTTCTGTATTCGCCGCTCAGTTGTATACTCGCCACCGAATTGTGTACTTGCTAGTCAGTTGTGTGTTCATCGCAGCAGAGTTGTTGTTTGTCGTCAGCCGACGCTGACCTAGCCGCTCCGACTCGAACTAGACAGATCTCTGTAGACACGGAGTCCAATACTGTGTTCTGTATCTTCGTTAATAAAGATAAGTACCGACTTTTATTTAATCAGAGTGTTTGGGTTTTCATCTTTCTGTTCACTGTTCCAGCGGACCGGTCGGCCCGCTATTAAAAGTGTGGCGGTGACTTCGTAAGCCGTTTCTACAGCGAATTGCTTGTCGCTACGAACACCGCCACAAAATTTTCATTGTCTGCAGTGGCTATTACAACTCGTGATCATACAACAAACCATTATTTTTCACTGAAAACATTTAAAAAAAGGCCCTCAGAATCCTCTCAATAGACTGATAACTGTACCTTGTCTGTGCACTTAATCGTCAATCATTGGTAAGAATCGATACACACACAAGCTAGTTGTATTCAGTTAAAAACTCAACGACCATACAATACGTTACGTCAGAGGCGCACAACTGAGCGGTGAGACGGTCAGGTGTGACGTTAGCAGTGCAGCTTGAAGCTGCACACACACCACGTGATCCCTATCACGTATTCTAGCAGCCATGATGTTAAAGGTGCATCAGCAAAGCTGTCTCTCCACTTAAAAGTAGTGTTGTCCATTCTCAACAGATGACAGAGTAGTGTCTCTTTATGTTAAAAATCCTGTATGAGGAAAGTATGATCATCCTTTCCATTCTGCTTACCATTACCCGCAGTTCGTGATTGGCCTACGTCGAATCATGTGACACATCCGATCAAATCCAGTTCGCTTGTTACATTTGTGTCATACGACTTGTCGTGTTGTGTATTTTTTGAAGTTTCGACTGCGATATTGCCACAGTGCTGAACTTCTGAAGTCCAGAAGGAAGTGAAGTTTTACAGGATTCCTGCTGGAGGGAGAGATGTAGACTCAAGAAAAGATAACATATAACTAAATTTGTAATTAATGTTAAATTCTTGAAGATTGCTGCTGCAAGCTTTTTTTCTCCCATTAATTTTGCTACGTTTAGTATATCGCTACTGCAAACAAATAAATAAAAGAAGATAAGAAAACCTAGGCTCACCAGAAGTCCCGGTTTACACATAAATGCCCCAGTACCCCGAGAAAATCTGTCGGTACTCACAATTGTCCGCGTTTTTAATCGAGAAACCAAGTGCTTTGAATAATATTTCTCATTTAATTAAATACTTATGAAAAATACGTTTCCTAGAACGTTGTAGAAATATATATATATTTACAATGCTCCCTATAGGCCTATCTCATTTGGTTTAACTGACTTTATGTCTAACGAAAGAGTAAGAGATATGTTGAAAAGAAATGCAGGTGCCGGTCGTTATGGCCGAGCGGTTCTAGGCGATTCAGTCTGGAACCGCGCGACCGCTACGGTCGCAGGTTCCAATCCTACCTCGAGCATGGATGTGTGTGATGTCCTTAGATTAGTTAGGTTTAAGTAGGTCTAAGTTCTAGGGGACTGATGACCTCAGATGTTAAGTCCCAGAGCCATTTGAACCATTTGAGCCCAAGAAATGCAGGCATTACCTAAATCCGGCTCTAACCTGCCGACCTTGCACTTTATGGCCCTCGAGATAAACAAAATCAAAACTAAAAACAAATAGGATATAAAGGAGCATCACTTAAATCATTTCTCTCAACGGGACTGCAGCTATGTGGAAGTTAATTTTATGAAGACTGTGAGAGATGCGGAGTGTGTTAACAGTACTTACTGAATATTGTTTGGCATGTATGCATGCTGGCCCTCACAGTCTGCAATCAAATGATATCTTAAATTTTAGTATCGAACTTATAATTTGGGTATGATAACTGATTAGTAATATTACACAGTTTTTAGGATGAATTAATTGTACCCGTGTACGTAGTAAGTGACTAAACATTGAATAAATATATCCAGGCTATTACAATAAAAATATATACCTGTTTTTTTATTTCTGAAGAAAATAATTTTATTTATGTATAATGTACTTACATGTTCCTTTCTGTTTCACAAAATGATGATGCATATTTGCTATGGGTTTTTCAGATGCTGCATCGTCATAGGCCTATTATCGATTTAAAAATATCACGATGTTGTTGTTGTTGTTGTTGTCTTCAGTCCTGAGACTGGTTTGATGCAGCTCTCCATGCTACTCTATCCTGTGCAAGCTTCTTCATCTCCCAGTACTTACTGCAACCTACATCCTTCTGTATCTGCTTAGTGTATTCAGCTCTTGATTTCCCTCTACGATTTTTACCCTCCACGCTGCCCTCCAATGATAAATTTGTGATCCCTTGATGCCTCAGAACATGTGCAACCAACCGGTCCCTTCTTCTAGTCAAGTTGTGCCACAAACTCCTCTTCTCCCCAATTCTATTCAATACCTCCTCATTAGTTATCTGATCTACCCATCTAATCTTCAGCATTCTTCTGTAGCTCCACATTTCGAAAGCTTCTATTCTCTTCTTGTCCAAACTATTTATCGTCCATGTTTCACTTCCATACATGGCTACACTCCATACAAATACTTTCAGAAACGACTTCCTGACACTTAAATCTATACTCGATGTTAACAAATTTCTCTTCTTCAGAAAGGCTTTCCTTGCCATTGCCAGTCTATATTTTATATCCTCTCTACTTCGACCATCATCAGCTATTTTGCTCCCCAAATAGCAAAACTCCTTTACTACTTTAAGTGTCTCATTTCCTAATCTAATTCCCTCAGCAACACCCGACTTAATTCAACTACATTCCATTGTCCTCGTTTTGCTTTTGTTGATGTTCATCTTGTATCCTCCTTTCAAGACACTGCCCATTCCGTTCAACTGCTCTTCCTAGTCCTTTGCTGTCTCTGACAGAATTACAGTCATCGGTGAACCTCAACGTTTTTATTTCTTCTCCATGGACTTTAATACCTACTCCGAATTTTTCTTTTGTTTCCTTTACTGCTTGCTCAATATACAGATTGAATAACATCGGGGTAGGCTACAGCCCTGTCTCACTCCCTTCCAAACCGCTGCTTCCCTTTCATGCCCCTCGACTCTTATAACTGCCATCTGGTTTCTGTACAAATTGTAAATAGCCTCTCGCTCCCTGTATTTTACCCAGCCGCCTTTAGAATTTGAAAGAGAGTATTCCAGTCAACATTGTCAAAAGCTTTCTCTAAGTCTACAAATGCTAGAAATGTAGGTTTGCCTTTCCTTAATCTATTTTCTAAGATAAGTCGTAGCGTCAGTATTGCTTAACGTGTTCCAACATTTCTGCGGAATACAAACTGATCTTCGCTGAGGTCGGCTTCTACCAGTTTTTCCATTTGTCTGTAAAGAATCCGCGTTAGTATTTTGCAGCTGTGACTTATTAAAATGATAGTTCGGTAATTTTCACATCTGTCAACACCTGCTTTCTTTGGAATTGGAATTATTATATTCTTCTTGAAGTCTGAGGGTATTTCGCCTGTCTCATACATCTTGCTCACCAGATGGTAGAGTTTTGTCAGGACTGGCTCTCCCAAGGCCGTCAGTAGTTCCAATGGAATGTTGTCTACTCCTGGGGCCTTGTTTCGACACAGGTCTTTTGTGCTCTGACTAACTCTTCACGCAGTATGGTATCTCCCATTTCATCTTCATCTACATCCTCTTCCATTTCCATAACATTGTCCTCAAGTACATCGCCCTTGTATAGACCCTCTATATGCTCCTTCCACCTTTCTGCTTTCCCTTCTTTGCTTAGAACTGGGTTTCCATCTGAGCTCTTGATATTCATACAAGTGGTTCTCTTTTCTCCAAAGGTCTCTTTAATTTTCCTGTAGGCAGTATCTATCTTACCCCTAGTGAGATAAGCCGCTACATCCTTACATTTGTCCTCTAGCCATGCCTGCTTAGCCATTTTGCACTCCCTGTCGATCTCATTTTTAGACGTTTGTATTCCCTTTTGCCTGCTTCATTTACTGCGTTTTTATATTTTCTCCTTTCATCAATTAAATTCAATATTTCTTCTGTTACCCAAGGATTTCTACTAGCTTTCGACTTTTTACCTACTTGATCCTCTGCTGCCATCACTAATTCGTCCCTCAGAGCTACCCATTCTTCTTCTACTTTATTTCTTCCCCCATTCCTGTCAATTGTTCCCTTATGCTCTCTCTGAAACTCTGTACAACCACTAGTTCTTTCAGTTTATCCAGGTCCCATCTCCTTAAATTCCCACTTTTTTGCAGTTTCTTCAGTTTTAATCTACAGTTCATAACCAATAGATTGTGGTCAGAGTCCACATCTGCCCCTGGAAATGTCTTACAATTTAAAACCTGGTTCCTAAGTCTCTGTCTTACCATTATATAATCTATCTGATACCTTCTAGTTTCTCCAAGATTCTTCCATGTATACAACCTTCTTTTATGATTCTTGAACCAAGTGTTAGCTATGATTAAGTTATGCTTTGTGCAAAATTCTACCAGACAGCTTCCTATTTCACTTCTCTCCCCCAATCCATATTTACCTACTATGTTTCCTTCTCTCCCTTTTCCTACTCCCGAATTCCAGTCACCCATGACTATTAAATTTTCGTCTCCCTTCACTACCTGAATAATTTCTTTTATCTCATTATACGTTTCATCAATTTCTTCATCATCTGCAGAGCTAGTTGGCATATAAACTTGTACTACTGTAGTAGATGTGGGCTTCGTGTCTATCTTGGCCACAATAATGCGTTTACTGTGCTGTTTGTAGTAGCTTACCCGCACTCCTATTTTTTTATTCATTATTAAACCTACTCCTGCACTACCCCTATTTGATTTTGTATTTATAACCCTGTATTCACCTGCCACCGAACTTCACTAATTCCCACTATATCTAACTTCAACCTATCCATTTCCCTTTTTAAATTGTCTAACCTACCTTCCCGATTAAGGGGTCTGATATTCCACGCTCCGATCCGCAGAACGCCAGTTTTCTTTCTCCTGATAACGACGTCCTCCTGAGTAGTCCCCGCCCGGAGATCCGAATGGGGGACTATTTTAGCTCCGAAATATTTTACCCAAGAGGACGCCATCATCATTTAACTATACAGTAAAGCTGCATGCCCTCGGGAAAAATTACGGCTGTAGTTTCCCCTTGCTTTCAGCCGTTCGCAGTACCAGCACAGCAGGGCCGATTTGGTTAGTGTTGCAAGGCCAGATCAGTCAATCATCCAGACTGCTGCCCCTGCAGCAACTGAAAAGGCTGCTGCCCCTCTTCAGGAACCACACGTTTGTCTGGCCTCTCAACAGATACCCCTCCATTGTGGTTGCACCTACGGTACGGCCATCTGTATCGCTGAGGCACGCAAGCCTCCCCACCAAAGGCAAGGTCCATGGTTCATGAGGGTACGGATGACTGACAGCAAAAATAAACGTAAGTGTAGTGATGAAGTTAGGTATGAAGTATAAACAAAACTGTCCCGGTTTTTTCTCTTTGCAACCTGGTTAGCCTAAGAAAAGCATAAAAGGCATGCAAGTGTAATTGAAACAATGCAAGAAACTTTTTAACCTTTGGTATACTTACAGCTCTTTCTGTAACGCACCAAGCAGTTTCAAACTACTTTAATTTATAGTACATTGTCTGCATCAAGGATTATTCCTTGTTATAGACTATTGACGACAGCTAAACGTTATATTATCCAGGCAGATGCATTTCTTTTTAACAGTGCCTATTTTAAAGCACCGTAAAATGTAAAAATCATTTCTGGTAAACTGCACTGATCTTTTGCAGAATAATTACTGTTTATCTGTCGATTCATGATTCAACAGTTTATGATGAAAAGCAGTTGTGCCTTACACCGTTGAGGCAATGAATAGTTGTATCATCACGCTTTAATACGCAATATCTACACTTCTGTCACTCCTTTTACTCCTACCTTCGTACTTAACGTGTTACGTATCGACAGTTTTGGCAGTATTTTCAGAAACTAAATATTTATGTAAGCGTACTCTCACCCCATCTTACGCAGTATGTGAAAATCCACGTAGCGCGCCAGTTCTTGCAATTTTAATCTGAGGCACTGTCGCTGGACCTTGTCATTTATACCAGCATGGACACGAGGCGATCAGCGTGTGGTGGGACCCATTTGAGCAATTAAAGTGTCGTTCTGTAAAGTAAATCGCGTTTTAACACATTTGTTATTGTAATGTGGTTTGAATATCCTGAAGAATCGGTCGAAAACACTTTTACAGGTGTCGCTAACGAATGGAAAACGTTGCTTGCTCACAGGGTTTACGTACACGCGAGTATCAAAATATTTGTGACTGTACCAGAACAAAACTTCAGTAACGTTAGTATATTCTGAACTTACTCATAAACAATGAACAATCAAGAATTAATTCTGATCACAAACGTGTGATTAACAATTATGAAACGTAAATTGAAACAGATTATTTTCGTTCTTGGTCTGCTATATTTATTGTTACTTACCGGTTCTTGTACACGTCGTACATTGCCCATCTTCCCCTATAGCTTACATCTATGTTTCTCGGAATTTCGAACATCTTACACCATTTTACACTATCGATCGCTTTTTCTAGGTCGACAAATCCTATTACAATGTCTAGATTATTCTTAACTCGTGCCTCAGTTATTAAAAGCAACATCAGAACCGCCTCTCTGATGTCTTTCTCTTAGAGCCAAATGGTCGTGATGTAATAAATCGTCAGTTTTTTCCCTATTTTTGTACATTATATTTGTCAGCAACTTGGACGTATGAGCTGGTATTCTAATTGCGCGATAGTTCTCGCTCTTCGAGATTGTGTGGGTCATATTTTTTCGGAAGTCTGATGGTATGTCTCCAGACTCATAGCGTCAACAAACCAATTTGAATACTCGAAAATTGTTGAAATGGCTCTAAGCACTATGGCACTTAATGTTGTGAGTTGGCAAGACAGCCAAGTCACTATGAGAGGAAGCCGAAAGGCACGCGCTTAAGCTCACGCAGGCTGGCGCGAGGTCTGCAACAGGACAATGTCTTGAGAATTGCAATAAAGTACGAAAATCTTGTAATACTTAACTTTAATCCGTAATTGGAGAACATCGCTCTTGATGATACCAAAGTATATATAAACTGGTAATGGCGCCTTGCTAGGTCGTAGCAAATGACGTAGCTGAAGGCTATGCTAACTATCGTCTCGGCAAATGAGAGCGTATTTTTCAGTGTAGCATCGCTAGCAAAGTCGGCTGTACAACTGGGGCGAGTGCTAGTAAGTCTCTCTAGACCTGCCGTGTGGTGGCGCTCGGTCTGCAATCACTGACAGTGGCGACACGCGGGTCCGACGTATACCAACGGACCGCGGCCGATTTAAAGGCTACCACCTAGCAAGTGTGGTGTCTGGCGGTGACACCACACTTAACATCTGAGGTCATCAGTCTCCTAGACTTAGAACTACTTAAAGTTAACTAACCTAAGAACGTCACACACATCCATGCCCGAGGCAGGATTCAAACCTGCTACCATAGCAGCAGCGCAGTTCCGGACTGAAGCGCCTAGAACCGCTCTCCCACAGCGGCCGGCCGAATACTCGCTTCGTTGCCATTTCGCTCAATGCCTTTAGGAATTCCGAAGGATTGTGGTTTATGCTTCCCCCTTATTTAATCGCAAGTCATCCAGATCTCTGTTTAACTCCTTAACAGTGGATCCTCTAGGCCTTCAATATCAGCTCCCATTTCTTCTTCTATAGCGTCATGAGGTAAGTCCTCCGTATCGTAAAGGCTTGCAATGTACCACCCGTCTGCTTTATTAGAGGATTTCTCTAAGCACTTCCGACGTTACCTGAATGACACCATTGCAGGACGTTCGATTGGAAGAGGAGCAAGAGAAGATGAACTTCATCACCGGTGGCCTCCCAGATCTTCAGGCCTCTCACCTTGTCAGTTTTAACTATGGGGTTACGTAAAAAACAGCATGTTATCCGCCCTATGTCTGACACTCTTGAAAGTTTGTGGTATCGAATTGTTGAAGCTGTGAATTCGATAACGACAGATCATTTGCTTCGTGGTGGCAGGAAATGAGCCACCGTTTTGATATTTGTCGTGTTATACATGGCACTCAAATTGAGTGCATCAAAATTAGAACGTTTCTCTTTCCAGGAACGTTAGAATTTTATTTCTATCTTTTGTAGTTTGCGAGCAATAAATATTTGAAATCTATTCCTTCTTTTTGAATATCCCTGTAATGTAATAACAAGTTCTTTCTCCTTATTGCCACAACTTCACATTTATCACACAAGAGAGCTATCATTCATCACACCTAGTGGAAATTTTGTCCAGATGTTTCTGCAATCCTTCATGGTCATCCAACGACATTCCTGCACACAATAGCACCGTCAGAAAACATTCTTGTAGTGCTGCTAATGACGATAATGTCGTATGGCTCGACGGTTGATCCGCTGTCATGAATCATTTTTGTATAGTGAGAATACTAAGATTCCTATTTTGCTTCATGGCGCACACAAAGTGTCAGTTTTATTTCTATAGAACATTCGCCGCCCAGTTATATATACTGGGTTTATTAGTCAAATATTCCTGGAGCCAGTCACATAATGACTTTTGTTTGTGTCATGGCGGCTGCAGTGTAACACGTGTTAAGTTCGGCTCGCGAAATTTAGTTGAATTCGAAGGTGTTCTCGCAGGTGGTGTTGCCTAGTACCAGTGGAAATTGAGTAAACAACAGTGTTCTGTGCAGTAGTGCTATTTTTTTCTGTGCTCCGACAATATCTTCGAGAAAATGGTAGACAGAAGAGTCAACAGCAGCGCGTCCAGCAGCGGGGAAGCAGCAGGTGCAGCGGGTCTGCTCCTGGCGGAAGGTGCGGCCGCGGCTCCCGGTCTAGCGGAGCTGGTCCGCTCTGAGGTAAATGCTGCGCTTCGCGATAAAGACGATCTCGATCTGATAGCAGGCACTATATCAGATACAGTAACGGCAGCAGTATTGGCCAAAATGCGTGAAACTGTTGAGGCCAATACTGCCGAAATTACAGCACTACAAAAGTCTGTGTCTGAATACGAGAAAAAGGCACGAGAGTTGGAAGTGAAACTATCTGCCGCAACAGACGAGCTAGAACAGTACCAAAGGCGAAATAGTCTACGACTGTTTGGAGTAGCAGAAAATAAGGAAGAAGACACAGACAACCTGCTTATACAGGTTGCGCGTGAAAAATTAGGCGTTGAAGTGACTAAGGCAGACATTGACAGGAGCCATCGGGTGGGACGAAAACTACCAGGTGCTACCAAACCTCGTCCAATAATAATTAAATTTGTCTCATACCGAAAAAGGGCGGAGATCTTTACCCAGAAGAAGAAGTTAGCAAGGACAGGGCTTACAATAAGGGAAGATCTGACACACGAACGGCTAAAGATTTTAAACAGTGCCATATCCCGTTTCGCTCTTCAGAATGTGTGGACTCAGGATGGCAGAGTAATCATTCCGCAAACTTAACACCATTTGCAAATTGTAACAGCCCTATACTCAGATTGTTGTTGTTGTGGTCTTCAGTCCTGAGACTGGTTTGATGCAGCTCTCCATGCTACTCTATCCTGTGCAAGCTTTTTCATCTCCCAGTACCTACTGCAGTGTATTCATCTCTTGGTCTCCCTCTACGATTTTTACCCTCCACGCTGCCCTCCAATACTAAATTGGTGATCCCTTGATGCCTCAGAACATGTCCTACCAACCGATCCCTTCTTCTGGTCAAGTTGTGCCACAAACTTCTCTTCTCCCCAATCCTATTCAATACTTCCTCATTGGTTATGTGATCTACCCATCTAAACTTCAGCATTCTTCTGTAGCACCACATTTCGAAAGCTTCTATTCTCTTCTTGTCCAAACTATTTATCGTCCATGTTTCACTTCCATACATGGCTACACTCCATACGAATACTTTCAGAAATGACTTCCTGACACTTAAATCAATATTGGATGTTAACAAATTTCTCTTCTTCAGAAACGCTTTCCTTGCCATTGCCAGCCTACATTTTATATCCTCTCTACTTCGACCATCATCAGTTATTTTGCTCCCCAAATAGCAAAACTCCTTTACTACTTTAAGTGCCTCATTTCCTAATCTAATTCCCTCAGCATCACCCGACTTAATTAGGCTACATTCCATTATCCTTGTTTTGCTTTTGTTCAGATATAGTCTTGCAATTGTATTAACTTTTTAATTATACCCATATTTGTACCTTCAACTAATTGTTTTTGTAACTGTATTAACTTTTTACTGTTTTTTTGTATCTGTAGCTCTAACCATTTCTTAATTTTAGTTACTGCTAATACTTTTTTCATTTTCTCAGTTTATTCTCTTCCATTCTGTAATAGTTCTATTGCAATTATTAGTCTCTCCTTTAGTTCATTAATCACCCATCTCTTCGGTTTAAGTTGTTCATAACAAAAATCACTATCAGTATCACTTTAGCAAATTTCAATCTAATTGTAGCTTCCTACGATAATCACTACCAGTATCACTTTAGTAAATTTCGATTTAATTCTAGCTTCCTACGATAATCTATTAATTATTAAGCTTACTTCTCTCTGCTGGTAGCATCGGCCTCTTAAATCACTCCCCTTTCCCTTATTTCCACCCTAAGCTGTTTCAAATATGCTAATTACATTTCTCCTCTTACGACATAGGATACACAGTGACACACAGCCGTCACTATTTTGATCGTATGCTCCTTGCACCGAATACCACTAATCCATTTTCCATACTCCTGCAACCTCAGGAAATCTCTTGCAGTCGCCTTTCTTTCGGCACTCGCGGAGTCACAAACAGGGCGCGCAAAATCTCGGCCACCCCTGTGTTATGTCACTTGGCAGAAGCACCGGCCTGTGCCCCTCGCAGTAGGTAGTGCCCAACAAAGGGACAAACCAGTCTGCCACCCTACTCCAGGCTGCTCAGGGGAACGCGTCACAGCTTTTAGCAGCTCACTGCAACATCCAGTCTTTACCTGCACATTACGAAGAACTTAGCCTCCTCTTCAACCAACTAAACTACCACGTAATCCTCTTATCCGAAACGTGGTTAAAACCACACATATCCTCTGCGTCTATTCATCTCCCAGGGTACACATTTCTTAGGGCAGACAGATCAAGAAAGCGAGGTGGCGGGGTCGGCGTGTGTATACGAACAGATCTCAAAGCGAAAGTCTTATGTGCGTCAAACCCTGCTGATGGAAAAGAGGCTGAATTCATGTTCATTGAAATAAATATACAAAGTTGGAAGTTCTTGACTGGCATCGTGTACAAGCCGCCAAAAATAAGCTCAATGAGTCCCTTCCAGTCGGAATTACATTCACTTCAGTGTCAATACGAACATGTCATCGTAATGGGTGACTTGAACATAGACCTCCTAAGAGACACTCCCTCCGCAGTAAACCTAAGAAGACTGTTTAGCTGCAATAGCATGAACATTCTTCCATTACAACCTACACACCATACGGCGCACAGTCATGCTCTTATAGACGTAATCGCAACGAAACAGACTGACAAAGTAAAATATGTTGGTCAAACATCGGCCCCTGGCCTCTCAGCACATGATGTAATATTCCTGACCTACTCTGTGCATCCCCCAAGGATCAAATCGCGTTACATAACTTGCAGGAACATGAAACGTATTGACCTTGACGCTCTAACAGTCGATTGCTCAGAAATCTCACGGCATCAAATAATCAGAGAACCTACAATCGATGGCAAAATTAATGAACTTGGTGATAAACTCACTGACCTCTATGACAAACATGCACCTGTACGCACAATCCGTGTAAGAAAATCTCCTGCTCCATGGCTGACAACTGAATTACGTCGAATTATGACTAATAGGGATGCAGCCCACAGGCGTTTCAAGGCAGATCCGAAACCCGAGCGTTTCGAAGAATATAGAAAGCTACGGAACAGAGTGAAACAATGCATTCGCAATGCTAAAATCAGGCACGCTCGCTCCCTTGTACGCAGCGATCTGACGCCCTCGACTCTATGGAAGAATCTCCGTAGTTTGGGGGTCGGAAAGGCAAAATCGGAAACTACTTTTCATGTGTCAGCTAACGAATTAAATGAATTCTTCTCTGCACCTCTGAATACCCGCACGGCTGATAATTACCGTCCACAAGAATCCCCAAACAGGATAACTAACAACGATACCTTCCATCTAAAACATGTAACAACAAATACAGCAAGAAAAGCAATTATGAGAATCTCTTCTGATGCAATAGGCAACGACAGTATCAATATAACCATGATTAAGAATGTTTCCGATATCTTAGTACCTGTCTTAACTGACATATTTAGTTTTTCCCTCGTGAACGGAATATACCCCACTGCATGGAAAAGAAGCATAATTCGACCCATCCCTAAGATCAAAAACCCGCAACTGCCTAGTGATTACCAACCAATTAGCATACTGCCTGCTGTTTCCGAAGCACTTGAATATATTGTTCATGACCAAATCACTGAACACTTGCATGAATTCAGCCTATATGACAAATTTCAATCCAGTTTCCGTAAAAATCACAGCACAAACACTGCTCTAATTAAAGTAACTGATGACCTGAAATATGCCATCGACAATCGAAAGGCAACAATATTGACGCTACTGGACTTCAGCAAAGCTTTTGACACTTGTTAACTTTGACATTTTGCTCAGAAAAATGCAACAGCTTAATTTCTCTGATAGTGCAATGACATGTTTTGAAAGCTACTTAAAAGACAGACAGCAATGTGTTGTCTGCGGAAATGAAAAATCTTCCTGGAAACATGTTTCCTCGGGAGTGCCACAAGGATCAGTCTTAGGACCACTTTTGTTTTCTTTATATGTCAACGATATTTCGTCGGTTCTGTCCTCCTGTAAATATCATTTCAATGCTGACGACCTCCAGCTCTACCTAAGCGTCAGACCTGAAGATATAAACACTGCAATCGCTCAGATGAATGATGATCTGTCTTCAGTAGTTACATGGGCGAAAAACCTGGGGCTTAAATTAAATGCAAAAAAGACGCAAGTAATCTTAATAGCCCATCAGAAATTAATAAATTCAGATTTCCGCGAACGGCTACCTCCTATTCTGCTAGACGGTACTCCAATACCATATCAGAAAACAGTTAAGAACTTGGGTGTAACTTTGGATGAGCATCTCAACTGGGCGGAGAATACAGTCGCAGTGTGCCGAAAGACGTCTGCTTGTCTCTATGCTCTCAAAAAGTTTCGGAACATATTTCCACAGTACTTGAAACGCCAGCTCGTGCAAGCACTCGTTCTACCGAACCTCCACTATTGTGATGTTATTCAACAAGGCATGAGTAGTGAAAACAAAAGACGGCTAGAACTAACCATGAATGCCTGTGTGCGTTACACCTGCAACATTCGCCGATATGATCATGTTAGTGCTTCATACTCCGAGCTAGGGTGGCTGCAGCCCGACAAATTGCATGACTACCGCACTCTGTGTCTACTTCACCGACTCCTCGTCGCGCAAGCACCCCAGTACCTTGCTTCAGAGATTAAAAACCTGTCATGCCATCATAATCGAAACACGGGGTTACTCTTATTTGGTATCCTAACTGTTCCCACTCACAAAACAAAAACTCTTGCAAACTCCTCCTCAGTTGCTGCTGTCCGCCTCTGGAACAAACTGCCCATCACTTTGTGCAAAATTCAATCTCCTGCTGTTTTTAAGAAGAAGTTGAAGCATTTCCTACTATCGTCCTCATAACGTTCTCCACAAAATTAATGTACAAGGCCAATCCTCTCATCTGTCAAATGGCAAAGCTAGCGTCTCCTATCTTGCTCCTGAGATGCCTTCCTCTTCATCTATCTCTATTAGCCACGCAATCTTCTTTTCCTTTATATTTCCTTAATTATGTTTCATCATGTTTCTCTATTCTTCTCCTCCCTTCACCATGAGTCTCCCTCATACTCCCTGCTGCTAGCACTCCTATCTAAAATCTGTCTCTTCAATAATGTCTAATTATAACAGTACTTACGATCTACGAACATAAACTCTATATGTATGTATTTTTCCAGGTGTGCCTTTCTAATTGTTTATTTCACTTTTTGTACTAGATGTAGTTTAACATGCCTACTAAAATAAGTAGAATGCCTGGTTAGATGTAAGAGAGGGCCTGATGGCCCTAATCTTGCCAGGTTAAATAAATAAATAAAATAAATAAATAGATAATTCCGAAGGTACTCCTTTGATCCTATGAACACATGAATGTTGGTTTGTGTGAATGTTTCAGCACAGCTCTGGAAAGCCTGGAAGAATTTCAGCCAAACTTCCCTGTTGTCTACGAATATCATAATATTAGTGCAGACGGGTAATCAGCTTACGTACTGACGGAAAAAAATCCCAACACCAAGATATAATTAATGTAGAGTAGTCAAACTTCTGGGACACATTTGTCTACGTAACACAGTTAAATTATTAACGTTGCAAAATCACAGGTTTAAGTAAGCGCGAGAAAATCCATTGTAAATGTGATATGCTGGTACGCTAATAAATGGTGTAACCGCCAGAATTTTGAATGCAAGAATGCAAACATGCATGCGTTCTGTCGTACAGGTACCGGATGTCAGTTTGTGTGATTGATTTCCACGCCTGTAGCAATTCGTCGATCAATACAGGGACTGTTAATTCTGATTGCGGGTGGCGCTGGACTTGTCGTCCCATGACGTTTCTTTATTTTATTTTATTTTTTTATACATCAGTCTTCTGACTGGTTTGATGCAGTCCTCCACGAATTCCTTTCCTGTGCCAACCTCTTTATCTCAGAGTAGCAGTTGCAACCTAAATCCTCAAATATTTGCTGATGCATTCCAGGCTCTATCTTCGTCTTCAGTTTTTGCCCTCTACAGCTCCCTCTAGTACCATGGAAGTCATTCGCTCATGTCTTAACATATGTCCTATCATCATGTTCCTTCTCCTTATCAGTGTTTTCCACTTATTCCTTTCCGATTCTGCACAGATCCTCCTCATTCCTTACCCTAGTAGCCCACCTAATTTTCAATATTCGTCTGTAGCACCACATCCCAAATGCTTCGATTCTCTTCTGTTCCGGTTTTCCCACAGTCCTTGTTTCACTACCATACAATGCTGTGCTCCAGACGTACATTCTCAGAAATTACTTCCTCAAATTATAGCCTTTATTTGATACTAACAGATTTCTCTTGGACAGTAATGCCCTTTTTGTCAGTGCTGGTCTGCTTTTGATGTCCTCCTTGCTCCATCCGTCATTGGTTATTTTACTGTCCAGGTAGCAGAATTCCTTAATTTCATCTACTTTGTGATCATCAGTCCTCATGTTATATTTCTCGCTGTTCTGATTTCTCCTACTTCTCGTTTCTTTCGTCTTTCTTTGATTTACTCTCAGTCCATACTCTGCACTCATTAGACCATTCCTTTCACAAGATCATATAACTCTTCTTCACTTTCACTCACGATGGCAATGACATCAACGTATCGTATCTTTAACATCCTTTCACCTTGAATTTTAATCGCACACCTGAATCTTCCTTTTATTTCCATCATTGCTTCTTCGATGTACAGTCTGAACAGTTGGAGCGAAAGACTACATACCTGTCTTACACCCTTTGTAATCCGAGCACTTCATTCTTGCTCGTTGACTTGTAATATTCCCTCTTGGCTCTTCTATCCATAGTATATTAACCATCCCTCCCTACACTTTACATCTACACCACTGGCCATTAAAATTGCTACAGCACGAAGATGGCGTGCTACAGACGCGAAATTTAACCGACAGGAAGAAGATGCTGTGATATGCAAATGATTAGCTTTTCGTAGCATTCACACAAGGTTGGCGCCGGTGGCGACACCTACAACGTGCTGACATTAGGAAAGTTTCCAAGCGATTTCTCATACACAAACAGCAGTTGAAAGGCGTTGCCTGGTGAAACTTTGTTGTGATGCCGCGTGTAAGTAGGAAATATGCGTACCATCACGTTTCCGACTTTTATAAACGTCAGATTGTAGCCTATCGCGATTGCGGTTTATCGTGTCGGGAAATTCCTGCTCGCGTAGGTCGAGATCCAATGACTGTTAGCAGAATATGGAATCGGTGGGTTCAGGAGGGTAATACGGAACGCCGTGCTGGATCCCAACGGTCTCGTATCACTAGCAGTCGAGATGATAGGTATATCTGCATGGCTGTAACGGATCGTGCAGCCACGTCTCGATCCCTGAGTCAACAGATGGGGACGTTTGCAAGACAACAATCATCTGCACGAACAGTTCGACGACGTTTGCAGCAGCATGGACTAGCAGCTCGGTGACAATGGCTGCGGTTACTCTTGACGCTGCATCACAGACAGGAGTGCCCTCGATGGTGTACTCAACGACGAACCTGGTTGCACGAATGACAAAACGTCATTTTTTCGGATGAATCCAGGTTCTGTTTACAGCATCATGATGGTCGCATCCGAGTGTGGCGACCTGGCGGTGAACGCACATTGGAAGCGTGTATTCGTCATCGCCATACTGGCATATCACCCGGCGTGATGGTATGGGGTGCCATTGGTTACACGTCTCGGTCACCTCTTGTTCGCATTGGCGGTACTTTGAACCGTGGACGTTACATTTCAGATGTGTTACGAGCCGTGGCTCTACCTTTCATTCGATCCCTGCGAAACCCTACACTTCAACAGGATTATGCACGACCGCATGTTGCAGGTGCTGTACGGGCCTTTCTGGATACAGAAAATCTTCGGCTGCTGCCCTGGCCAGCACATTCTCCAGATCTCTCACCAATTGAAAACGTCTGGTAAATGGTGGCCGTGCAACTGGCTCGTCACAATACGCCAGTAACTACTCTTGATGAACTGTGGTATCGTGTTGAAGCTGCATGGGCAGCTGTACCTGTACACGCCATCCAAGCTCTGTTTGACTCAACGCCTAGGCGTATCAAGACTGTTATTACGGCCAGAGATGGTTGTTCTGGGTACTGATTTCTCAGGATCTATGCACCCAAATTACTTGAAAATGTAATCAGTTCTAGTATCATATATTTGTCCAATGAATACCCGTTTATCATCTGCATTTCTTCTTGGTGCAACAATTTTAATGGCCAGCAGTGTATTTGTCTCAGAATTTCGAACATCTTGCCGAATTTTTCATTGTCGAACGCTTTTTCCAGCTTGGCAAATCCTATGGACATGTCTTGATTTTTCTTTATTCTTGCTTCCATTAACAACCGCCACATGTGCTCAATTGTCCCATGCTGGCCGCTGTGGTCGAGCGGTTCTAGGCGCTTCAGTCTCGAATCGCGCGACCGCTACGGTCGCAGGTTTGAATCCTGCCTCGGGCACGGATGTGTGTGATGTTCTTAGGTTAGTTACGTTTAATTAGTACCAAGTTCTAGGGGGCTGATGACCTCAGATGTGAAGTCCCATAGTGCTCAGAACCATTTGAACCATTTGATTGTCCCATACACTCCCGATCAGAGACAGAAGTGACTATAGAGCAGGCAAAGGAACATGTCGACAGTCTGTAGAGCGTGTTGGGTTACAACATACAACAGTGGTGAATGGGGAAGCAGTATCCTGGTGGAAAGCACCCCCCCCCCCCTCCCCCCGCGCGGAATGCTGTACATGAATGGCAGCACAATAGGTCGAATCAACAGACTGACGTACATATTTGCAGTCAGGATGCGTGGGATAACCTGCTATCATAGTAAATCGCATCTTGTCTAGGTCACAGACAGGATGGCTGTAGGTGCTCAAGTGGCCTCCTTCTAACCAACTCACGGTCATCACTGGCACCGAAGCAGAACCAGCTGTCATCATAAAACGCAACAGGCCTTCACCCTGACAGCCAACGAGCTCTCGCCTGACACCACTGAAGCCGCAGATGGTGGTTGTTTGGGATCAGTGGAACACACACCGCGGCACGCCTGTCTCGGAGCTGTCCTTGAAGTAACCGATTTGTAACAGTTTGGTGTGTCACTGTGGTGGCTACTGCTACTGGAATCTCTGCCACAGGCGCAGTACGATTCGCCACAGGCATACACGAACACGATGGTCTTCCTTCTCGGTAATCCCATGTGACACTCCAATGCCCAGTCTCCCGTATCTTCCCGTGGCCACCACTGCCAGCAGTCGTGTACAGTGGGTCGTTTCTTACCAAGTCTTCCTGCAGACATCGCGGAAGGAACATCCAGCTTCTCGTAGCGTTATTAAAAGACAGTCAGCTGTTGATAATGGCATCTTCGTCATCTTAGAGGCATTCTTCACTAAAATCAACTCCTTACGTCCAATCTCAATGGTAACTGACGCTCATGACTGTTAAAACAAGTATTTAGATCAAACTTGAATTGTACCCTCATAGTGACGCTAATAGCGCCGCTCTTATTATTACTGCATTAAAATTTGGATCAACGTCGTCTTTCAGATGTAGAAACACGCCAACCAACTTTCATTTATCTCGTGTGTCTCCTTCTTGGTGTTGGGATTTTCGTCAGTGTAAATTCTCTGTATTTGTGGAAGTCTTAACGAAACATTAATTTTTTTTAAACACATTTTGTTTAACACAGAAAAGAAGTCTTTTGAGAATGACAGTACACATTATCTTTATTTCAGTCTATACAGCATTATTTTGACGCGTATTTAACACTTAACTGCTTCACATAAGGTAATTCATATGCACATACATTTATACACACACGTACGTATAGCTAAGTTCATCTTGTTACAGAATGAAATACGAGTGTCACACTGTTTCAGGTTGATAGCTCTCTACTGTTTCCATTTTGTTATTTTATGCAGTTAATATCTTTATGTCTGCTAGGAGTGTATAATGATGTTAGTTCTATGAATTTGTTGAGAGTTCAAAAGTAGTATGTACATTAGTTTCAGTGTCAAAACTTACTACTATCCTTTTATGGATTGATTCATTTCTCAAATTCTCAATACTGCTGTATTACAATTACGAATGATCTGTCACACCTCCGGTAATTTACAAAATATACAGTCCACCTTGATTAAGAGAGGTACGTCGTAACGTACTAAAGTCTCACTCTTCTACATATTCTCTGAATTACACATCACAGGGAATCTTCTTTTATTTCCTTACTCAGCCAAACAAAAATAGTGTAATGAACAAGCAAATGCATGTTGCTTCTAGAGGCTTATAAATTTCTGGATATGCTTATCTTCTCGAAACCAGAAAAAGTTATGACATCTAGAGCTAAAACGCCGATCCAGTAGGCCGTAATATGATGTCGTAAACCTGCAACACAATAAAATTTGCTATACAAGACAAAGGCAAGGTAAACACTGTATTTTGGTAGTAAAAGAAGAGTCAAGTGACTCGCATGTAGAACCATAATTTCTTGCACATCGAGGCGGCATCCAAACAGTAAGAGTCCAGGTTTAGAAGTTAAGTAAGGTATAGAAAGAATTCTGGCCAAAGTCTTTTTTTATTTTTTTATTTGATGGCTTAAGAAATGGATGGTTTCAGTGCCAAGACGAGAACCTCTTGTTTTCTCCTCATAATACTGGTTTATGCCCATTAAACCGTTCCCGCTGTGACATTAGTAAGTACAGTTCACTAAGACATCACGAGCGTAGCGACACAGCAACCGTTTTCAAGGGCGCCAGCATAGTCCATCTAGAATGGTGTGTACAGTGTCAAAATAGTCCGCAAGTTGGAATGTACACTAGGGAATCGGCAAGGCAAGGTTACGAATAGTCAAATGTTAATGAAGGATGGCAAAAGCTAAAGGCGAAAAACAAAGAGATACTCTCTCAGAAAATTTGCTTTGCCGAACGGGACGAAAAACCTAGATCACCCTGTCTTGTGCGATGTTGTGATCGACCTAATGTTGGAAAAGCTTGAGGACTGCAGGATGGGAATTGGTCTCCTCTGCATACAGAGCCAACATCCTGGCAGTAGCTAAGGGACATTCCAGAATTCAGTTGGAAGAAAAGTTTAATGCATCATGATGTAGCAATGGTGAAAATGTTATAAATTGAGGATAGCTAGAAGCAAAGGTGTAGACATCCAGAAATCCTTTTACTGCAATTCATGCAGTTGCAGTTGGAAATAATGTGATGGAATGACAACTAAGGATGCATCTGGATGAAGAGAAAAGTAAACAACTCTCATATAGTCTATGATAAGGCCTCTAAGCAGATCACTAAAAATACCCCACTGTCGCAGAAACGAGTCTGCTAAAAGTCTTGCATAATGTCTAGACTTTTGGAATCGTCCTAAAGAAAAGCTCAGTGTCATTATAAAGACGCGTAAGGTCGACAAGACAACGCCGGTGGATAGACTCTTAGTGATATCTCTACCTAGTTGCCTTGGTGATCAAGAGCAGATCTGCGGTCTAGTGAAACGAAAAAATAAATGAAACAAGTACTCAAGCAATCACCAACAGAAAAGAGTCTAAACATTGCTTAACATATAACGACACCATATCTGGGACACGACTACAACAGGAAGCAGTGTGTACAGTATTCTAGAAGACGGCAAGGAATGTGCGACAATGAGTCACCAAACTTCTTAGACGGGGATGATCCACATACTGACGGACCACAGACTCAATTTTACCTTTCAGTTTCATTAAAATTAGAAGCACGACACATTACCTAAACATTTAGTTATACAATGTTTCGATCAAAGCGACTGTATGCTTAAGGAGTCATGAGAAATACCAAACGTATGTCACGAAGATTATCACATGCATATTCTAGGGAATCGGTAACAAAATCTGAATCTTCAGACGAAAAGTGAAAATGAAGATCTGTCATGATCGACAGCACAACCTCAATGAAGTCCCAGCATCAACACAGTACGTGCAAGAAAATATACAGGGTGTTAGGGAATACGTGCAGATATTGTGCTCTTTGAGACCTTAATATGTACCCATTTCAGAGTGTTGTTTTACCTCTGCGTCTAACAGTCTTCTCACAAACACGTCAGATAATTTACTACTTGATGTTTTCTGCCAGGTCGTCAGTGCACAACTAACAAGGGAACTGTCCAATCCGACATGGCGAAATCTGCCCTGAAATGTTTTATACAAGAAGAATACAACAAAAGAAATATACGACACGGCGGGCACATATGCTTGGTTGTTGGCACATCGGTAAACAGATAACTTGGCACAGCGCAAAAGTAATTTGTAAAGCGAATTTCAGTTTCTGTGGATAGTTTCTTCCATAGTCGTTCACAGTTATTATTTGCTCGAATTTGCAACTGATTTAATATTCATAATAAATGGCATTTGCATTTGCGGTACTGCTAAGTGTTAATGATGGAGATAAAACTGAATTAATTTCCTTTGTCATTTCTTAGTATATGTTACTAAAAGTATCTGCCTTTGTATAGGTTCCAGAGATTAACAGTGATGTGGAATCCAGTTAATGTTTTCAACCTTGCAAAGATGAAATATGAAGACCGTGGTGTGCAATCGAAATCACCTATTTCGGAAATCACTGACAAGAAGAAGGGACAGGATTGTTGGTTGGTTGATGTGAGGGAGAGGTGGAGGGGGGGGGGGGGGACCAAACTTTGAGGTCATTAGTTCCATCGGAATATGAAAGGATTGAGAGGGAAATCGGGTGTGCTCTTCCAAAGGAACCATTCAGGCATTTGCCTGAAGCGATCTAGGGAAATCACGGAAAACCTAAATCGGGATGGTCGGACACAGGTTTGAACTACTGTCCTAACACATGTGAGTCCAGTGTGCTAACAACTGCGCCACCTTGCTCGGTACCTAATTCTTCTGAATACCTACAGATGTATCGTTTAACAGTTAATTTCTTGGACAATCATTCCAATGATGACGACAGTTCGTTGGAAATTGTGGCAATATTAGAAGAAACAGCAAATAACAGGGATGATTCCGTGAATTGTGGTTCTAACGATGAGTGTTGTGATAATTAATGTTCAGAACAAAAACAGAGTACATTCCAAGCCCAAAGAAAACATGTAGAGTAATATCTTTCAGTGAGAAAGAAGAGGCTATCAATCTTTTAATTAAATGAAGTAGGGAGAGAGGCTTTAAGCTGTGTGCAAATCCGGTTTCGTTTTGTAAACTATGAGCATGAATTCTATAAATGGAAGAAACAATATAATTAAAAGGATAGTTGCTACTCACCATACAGCGGAGATGCTTAGTCGCAGATAGGCAGAACAAAAAGACAGTCACAAATGAGCTTTCAGCCAACAAGGCCTTTGGCGGTTTGTAAGGCGATAAGAGAAAAAAATACGGACATTGAGTATAGTAAAGCATTGGAAACATTGTAACAAAGGAAAACAACATTGGATTAAGGATGGAAGAAAAGACGTCAAGCAAAATCAAACAATGGAAAATCTAGGATATATATTGCAACAATAGTTGCTATTCAGTATATGGCGGAGATGCTGTGTCAGAGATAGGCATAACAAAAAGACCGTCAGAAAATGAGCTTTCAGCCAACAAGGCCTTTTGTCGTTTGTAAGACGACAAGAGAAAGACCTTGTTGGCCGAAAGCTCACTTTGTGACGGTCTTTTTGTTATGCCTGTCTGCGACTCAGCACCTCCGCTATATGGTGAGTAGCAACTACCCTTTCCATAATATTGTTACATTCCATACTGGATTTTCCATTGTTTGATGAATGGAAAAAATATTTACATGAAGTAAGAAATATGTGCCAAAATGAAACTCGAAAAAATATGAAAGAAAAATTATTCGGAAGATTTACAGCCACACCTGTGAGTCAATGCATCATTACCGATGGAGATATTGGCACTGAGTGCTCTAAATGGAAATTGAGATGAACATTACTGATTTCCAAGATTCTTCGAATTCTTCAGAAACATCAAAGCAAATTATGTTCAAAATTTGAAAAAAACTGACTATTTGTTTTCAGAAGTTTGTAATCGATGCAACAAATCTGGAAATATGGGAGGGAAAGATGTTCGCTGCTACATCCGAGACGTCCTCTTGGCAGTTGCAGAAAATAATGTATTGCTTTTGTTGGACTCTTGGCCCAGATATAGCGACATCTCTGTCATTAGGAGGACGAGGACATATGTATAATTCTGATTCCAACCGGAGCTGATATTGTGATTCAGCCTCACGATAAAAAAATTCAACAATGTAAAGCATTTTTCCAAAATCATTGGATAGTATAATTTCCAGTTACTCTTTGTCATTTCAGATTTATCTGCGGAATAGTATTGCTAAACTTCGATCATATCATTTCTGCATTGTCAACTTGGATCACAACATTTAACGAAGTTGATAAAGTATGCCTGGTATGCAGCACAATATGAGGGGCAACAGTCACGAACATTTCTTCTTCCATTCCGGATCCGTCTAAGTAAAACTAGAAATTACTATGAAGCGCCCGAATGCATTAATTTTTCTTTTATCAGATGTTCCTGGTTTAAGGAAACTGTTTGTTTTCGTCACCTAATGGACACTTCCCATTTTTGTGACGGCTTCAGGGAATAAACAAGTAACTGTTCCATTGGCAGCAAAATATAAATTATTCAAAAATTATCATAAGAACTGTTTTACAAGATTTGTTATAAAATGTTTAACGTCAACAAATGAAAGTCCCGACTGATGCAAGTTTCTGTATTGTAACATCATACTCTGCCATCATTTTCTTTCTTCTGCTAGTCATTCGTATAACAGCACATCCCTTCAGAAGTTTAGCTGCCGATATGAACTGCACGTTATTGAAAAATTTTTGATCTGAGACATATTTGGTCTCTGAAGTGTCCGCTTATTCGCCGATTCGCGCGTTGGGCAGGAAGGACTGTACAAACCGCATTTATAAGCGGTTCTTCGGGGGCAAAAATGAGTAGCTTTGCCATTTTTAGCCTTAGAACCTAAAATTCCAGGGTGGGTTTCGACATGTCGGATTGGACCATTCCTTTGTAAGTGGACCTGTCAGCAAAGACTAACCGTTTTGCGTGGCGCGTCACGCCTCAACATCTGACCTGCTGCCCAGAGACAAATAAGCATTAGTGACATGCTCTTGCCACATGTACTTGGAGGTAGTAACCAGTATAAAACATTCTATTCGTAACAGCTACAATTATTAGTCTGCAAATGAAGTAAGTACAGATGTATTGTTGTCCGGTGTACTGTCCTCAGTCACCCTAACAAGCTGTACATTGACTCACACATTGCCTCACGGACGTCGGCACAGCACTCGAATGGCATCTCTAATGATAGGAGGCATCCTGAGCCATCAATGAGTCGCCAGTTTGATAATGAAGGCAAGTGTGAGGGGAGAAAGGGAGGAAGATTATAGCTCAACGTCCCGCAGACAGTGCGGTCATTAGAGATGAAAGACAAGCTCAGATTACGTAAGGATGGGGAAGTAAATCTGTAGTGCCCTTTCAAAGGAACGATTTCGGTAATTTGCTGGAGTTATTTAGAGAAATCGCGGGAAACCTAAATTAGGATGACAGGACAGGGTTTTTAACCGAAGCGCTCTCAATGCAAGTCCACTGTATGAGGGGTCCACTTGTACACTGAGCCCGATTTGGTAATATATTTGATAAAAAATGACATGAAATGGTTATCATATGTAGAAGAGATTGTATCTTTGACACCACTGAACCAAAGATGTTGCCTGAGTGGCAGAATCGATTGCAAGCAGGGGCGCGCGAAGCGCAGAGTTAGTTGTCGTTGCGCCCTGTTAAAGGTAGGATGTAAGACTTAAAGCTAGTGGCTAGCTGTGAGAATTTAGCTGTTGGCCTATGGCCGCAGCATAATACAGATTTGCAAGGTAATGAAATTTTGGATATTTAGTTTTAAGCGTGCAGCAACGCAATGTGGATCTTGCTAATTTTACAATACTGACCCTTGGATGTAGGGACCAAGTACTTGTCATCAGATTTGATATATAGGTTGAGTAGGTATACACGATTTGTAATATTCTGAGTGTTTTGTAATCCTGATACAGAGAAATTAAACTTTGGAATCTATTTCGTCAAACGATGTCGGACCTTTTGTCATGTAACAATCCAAGTATTTTTAATTACGCCAGTAAGTGAGAACTGTAGACCAGCTGAGAAGTTCACTGAGTTTGAAGGTAATGTAAAATGTTTCATATTAGATTTTATGAAGGAGAAACTTTATTTTGAACACAATTTTCAAACAGAAGCATTCGGTCTTAGCATACCCCGTTATCAGTACCTCACCCTCTTCCATGTCGTGCTTGTTTAAATCCAATGAATATTTTTAAAAGAAATGATTTTTGAATCAGAGTCAGAAAAATATTGATGAGAAATTACAATGAAATGAATACCCCTAGCTGCATACAGGCGTTGATGTAAGTCAACAGGGACAGTTGAAAATGTGTTCCCCGACTAGGACTCGAACCCGGGATCTCCTCCTTACATGGCAGATGCGCTATCCATCTTAGCCACCGAGGACTCAGAGGATATTGCACCTGCAGGGACTTATCTCTAGCACGCCTCCCGTGAGACCCACATTCTCAACTTATTGTCCCGCACTATATTCATAGTGCCCCTGCCCATTATACTCTATATGCGCGGCTTTTTGCCGATTCCCGTAAGAGTTCGGGCATCGTTTGTGCATCCGCACACAAGAAGATGATCATGGCCGGTGAGCTTTAACTATGTTCTTTCGGACATGTCCGAAAGAACAGATACCATCTACATATATAAATATTAATGTGCCAGGATTAGAAAAGTATTACTTTTTGTAACAGTTTCATTGTGGGCAGCATTGTATAGCGCTGAGCCAGTATCCAAAACTATCACTGAACGTTTGCAAGGTTATTTGTTTATCAACTAATCTACTGACATTATTTGTATGAAGCTATTTTACGGCCGGCATTGCACTTCGCTGAGCCAAGATTGAATATTTTCTATGCCTACTGTGGAGATGACAGAATACCAAGATTACATCCGTTGCGATTCAAGAACTAAGGAAACTGTATTTCATAGTTTATTTGCATAATGGATTTGATCAGTTTGTTGCACAGGGCCATTGAGCTCGGTGCTCACGAGACTGAGTAAATTTTAGAGGGATTGATTTCATTATAGACATTACATGCTGGTTTTCCGGATTAAATTGTTTAATTTTTCTTTGGATTACAGTAAAACTGATTAAGCACACCATATGCTCAACAACACAATACACAGTAAATTTCTGTAAGACAACTTACTTACTTACTTACTTACTCACTGGTCATACCGGACTCGAGAGTCCATTACCGCAGCAACTTATTTTCGCCATCTGTCCCTGTCTTGGGCTGTACCTCAAATCAGCCTTCACATTGTCCTCCCATCTACGCCTCGGTCTCCCCACAGGACGTTTTCCTTCTAGGTGCCCTACCAGTACTCTGCGCGCTGCCCTGCCCTCATCCATTCGAGCTACGTGACCCGCCCATCGCAGCCTACGTAATTTAATAATACTGATTATGTCAGGGCTTGAATAGAGTTCGTGAACCTCTTCGTTATGCAATTTTCGCCACTCTCCGCTAATGTCATCCCTTTTTGCTCCGAAAATTTTCCTCAAAATTTTGTTTTCAAATACACGAAACGGCTTTTCATTCTGCACAGTGAGGGACGAAGTCTCACACCCATACAGCATAAATGGTAGAATAATAGTTTTGTATATTCTAATCTTTAAATTCCTAGACAATATCCGTGATGAAAGTAACGTATTCAGTGAGAAGTAGCACGCATTTCCCGCCCGTAATCTCTTCTTCAGTTCGGGTTCAATCTCATTTCTCGAAGTGATGTCCAAGCCCAGATACTTAAATGTGTTCACTTTTTCAAACTGCATGTCTCCAACTCTTAACATTTCCTGATCTACTGCTGTTGGTATTCTAGTAGTAACCAGGTATTTAGTTTTGTCTTCACTTATCCTTAGACCTACATCTTCACTAGCCTTGATTAACGCATTCGCATTTGCTGTTATAGATTCTTTCCTATCGCTAATGATGTTTAGATCATCTGAATACCCTAATATCTTAATATTTCCATTTAACTCCACACCCTCTGAATTATCTGCTACCATTCGTACAATATATTCTAGGACTAAATTAAAAAGTAGCGGAGACAGGGCATCTCCCTGCTTAAGACCGTTCTTTATTACAAATTCTTCTGACTCCAATTTCCCCACGCGTACTCTGTCTTTTGTGTTTTTCAAACTCGCTTCTATAAGTCTAACATACTTCTTTGGTATTCCAAGTTCCAAAAGAATTCTGTACAATTTTGACTGCAATACTGAATCATATGCTTTTGTAAAATCTATGAAAAGATTATGAACTGGTTTATTGTACTCCCATTTCTTTTCCAAAATTTGACGCAGGGTGAATGTTTGGTCCATAGTTGATCTGTTCCTCCGAAAGCCGGCTTGGTTATCCCCCACAATTTCATCTGCATATGGTGTAAGCCTGCTTAGCAGAATATTCGGGAAAATTTTGGAACATACTGGTAATAGCGATATCCCTCTATAATTACTACAATCCATTTTGTCACCTTTCTTAAAAATTGGGATCAGAATCGACTCCTGCCACTCTTCAGGTATCATCTCTGAGTTCCATACTTTAGTTATCACTTTGTGAACTACTTCCACCAATTTCTGTCCCCCATTTTTAACTAATTCTGCAGTTATGCAATCTGATCCTGGTGCTTTATGGTTTTTCAATTTGTTGATTGCAGCTCTTACTTCCTTGAACGTTGGCTCAGGTAACTGGGGTTCTGCTGTATGTATTTCGTACGCCTGCTCATTTCCTGCTTCCTGGTGTACATTTAATAGATTCTCAAAATACGCCCTCCATTTACTTAATATAGCACTGGAGTCTCTCAGTATTCCCCCAGCATCCCCTTGAAGTGCATTTGTCCTAGCCTTGAAGCCTTTCCTATACCCATTTATGTCTAGGTAAAGTTCTCTAATGTTTTTTGTTTTACTGTTTGTTTCCATTTTTGTAATTTGATTGTTCAAATAATCCCTCTTCTTTGCCCGTAGCCTACGACCAACTTCCCTTCTCAAGTTCAAGAACTCCTCTCGTTTTCTGTCTCCCATTCTATCCCAATCTAATCGCGCTTTTCTCCTTTCCTCTACCAATTTCTTGCATTCCTCATCAAACCACGGTTTCCTCCTGTTCTTAATTGTACCTATTGTGACCTTCGCTGCCTCTTTGATATTATTCCTCACAGTGATCCACTGTTTATTTACATCTTCATCTTGATCTTCGTGTGTCCTGAGAGCATCAAACCTATTTGAAATTTCTATCATGTACCTTCTTCAAAAGTTTTCATCATTTAGCTTGTCAGTGTCGGACCCAAGTTCTGCATTGTGACACCTTGATGTTGCTGTAGATAGGGGTTGGTGAACTTTGGCAACTACAAGAAAATGATCAGAATCGCAGTCTGCTCCCCTGAAAGTCCTAACATTTTCTATACTAGTGTGCCATCTCCGATCTGCAAAGAACATGATCAATTTGGTTTCGGCTGTGTCCATTCGGAGAGACCCAAGTTGCTTTATGAATGTCCTTCCTTTTGAAATATGTGCTCTCAACAATCATGTCTTTTGAAACAGCAAAATTAACCACCTTTGTGCCATTATCATTCGAAATGTTATGCAAACTTTTGCTTCCTCCTTCCCTATCTTCTCAATAAAATCGCCTACGATTAATTTTGTATCATACGAGGAGAACTCATCCCACAGTTGATCTAGTTCTTCATAAAAGGCGTCTTTAACAACCTCTTCAGTGTCCTCAGTTGGTGCGTGTACATTAATTACTACTAGTCTATTCCACCTATCGGACAACACTATAACTGATAGTCGGTCACTAATGAACCTTATATCTCTGATTGCGTGAAGCACTTTACCCTGTACTGCGAAACCTGTTCCGAAACTGTGAGCTTCCGCACCTCCATCGAAAAATGTATAGTTACCCCTCTTTATGCTACCCTCCCCCTGCCACCGAGTTTCTTGAATATCTGCAATGTCTACATCGTATCTATCTAATTCGTCTAATAATGTCTGTAATGTTCCTGGCCTGTTCAAACTTTTAACGTTCCATGTTCCCAACCTGAAAGTTCCTTTCGGCCTGAATTTCTTCGAAGTAGGTTCCGCCTGGAGATCCGAATGGGAACTTAGTTTACCTCCGGAATATTTTACTTCAAAGGGACCCATGCCCATTAATGTTGCTGATTCTTAATGAATAGATTTGATAGTAGAAGAAGAAAGAGGGATGGTTCATCACGCCATCGCCTGCATGAATCGTATATCCAATAACAAACACAAAAAGTATAATTTAAAGAACGTTACAACTGAGCTCAACACTATAGTGTGCGAACGGAGAGAGGGTAAAGATTATAGAGGGAGATGAAGACTACACTACAGCCTCCAGGTTCAAGAGGTTAACTGAACTCTTCAATACCGCTACATAAATCAAAAAAATAATAAAATAATGTTGAAGAAAAAAAAATAGTTAGCTCCCGTTCACTTCCTGTTTGGGCACGTACGACGTCGCGTATCACAACACCGTTACATTATGGGACGAATCGCATAGCTAGAACCGGTAGGTTCAGTTGACCCGGTTCATGTGGATACAGGTAGTGCTGAAACGAAGAGGCTTGCACAGTATAGTGAAGACAGCAGCAGCAGCAACAACAGCAACGTCATGGTTGGCGACTCACCTGCACGCGCGGGTGCTGGGACAGCATGTACACCGCGGCCGCTGCCACGTCCTCTGGTAGCAAATGCGCCATCGCCAGGGCTGCTTCTTTCGAGAGTTTTGTCAGATTGTCAAAAATTTCCGTGATAACTACGCCGGGGGATATTTGCTGAAAAACAAAATCATTATCTGACAGCCATGAAAAAACATACTACATGACACGTCAAATGATTCCAAACACTGTAAATGTGTTGTGTCGGGAGCGTTATGAGGATGGCCAGGAAAATATATCTAAGACTGACGCGGAACTGACCTTTGTTAACGAACAATTGAACTGCCCCTCAGAGTAAATGCTGGAAGCCGTGATTTAAAACGCAGCAACTACTGCTGCCTTGTGTCTGCACACCCGCATATCCCTCGTGCTCTGTCCCCAGTACTTCGCTGTGTCGTTACGTTTGAGTGAGTGAGAGAAGTAAGCGCGTTTAATGACCAGTTGAATGCAGCACAAAGAGGTGCTGCATTCAACAAGTGTTCATTTCGAGTGTTATGCGAAGTACACTTCGTGGGAAACGTGCTTAAGACTGAAAGTGTTTCGACAACAACTCCATCGCCGTCTGCAGTGCAAAACTTAATGCCAAATGGCGCGAAATGGACTCTACAGCGAATAAACATGGTACGTGTGGTGTGCGTACTGTAAGACCTTCGGTACACACACCATCAGATTATTTGACTTGTCGCTCTAACGCAGTAGGCGAGTGTCAGCAATGTGTCTCGTGGTCTTATCGTGGCGTGTTTATCTTCTGCCGTTTGGTCAGACGATAGAAAAGTCACTTGCACGCTTAGAGTAGCAGATTGACGGTGACCAACTTTAAACAGAACTTGATTAATATTCACACACAAAAAAATGGCTCTGTGCACTATGGGACTTAACATCTGTGGTCATCAGTCCCCTAGAACTTAGAACTACTTAAACCTAACTAACCTAAGGACATCACACACATCCATGCACGAGGCAGGATTCGAACCTGCGACTGTAGCAGTCGCGCGGTTCCGGACTGAGCGCCTAGAACCGCTAAACCACTGCGGCCGGCTTTCACACACATTTATTAAAATAATAAAAAGGATAGACATTACATAACTTGATTCTGGATGCTATTTACAATTGACAATCTGAAGTTCCTTTGGTCTTGGTACGTTAAACTTATTCTCACATATTTCTGATACTTGACAAATTGTCTATACATTTATCTTCATGGCTATGTACAGGAATATGATAATCTTATTAGGCGCAGACTGAAACTTGACTGCAGACAAATGCAGACTAATGCAGACTAATGCAGACTGACTAACCGGAGGTCTGTACACACTTTATAATACCTCGCGCGTTCAGGTATCACTGCGCGAGTGTGATCCGCGAGGAGAAAAGGTTCTACGTTAGCAGCAATCTCATTGGCTGCGTTACATATTAATACGCGGATCGGCGGAAGCAGAATTTGGTCCGTCTCTTTGACAGCGCCATCTCGTAGTGCGGAGACGGACGAGCGCTGCGCCTGCGATGTTGTGCTTAGCGGGGCGCGCTCTAGAGGGAAAGTTGTGTACGCGCTGACTACGCGGAACTATGTACACAACAGTAAGTGTGAGAAAAGATTTCAACCACCAGAAAAGAATATTTGAGTGAAGGAAAGCCTGGAACAAAGACGGACGAGATCTCAACTCCGTGTATCTGCAGGTGGGAACTAAGAGATCGTCGTGTCGAAACATTATCAGAAAGGATCGGCATCTGTATCCTTGCAAATTTTCTGTTGTGCACGAGTTAAAGCATCCAGACCAACTTCAAAGAGTTCCTTCACCTACCTCCACCCTGACGATGTCACCCATGCCGCCTCCTTTCTCCAGCAGACCTTGTCTGAGGCCGTGGAGGCCCACGTCCCTACTATCGCCGTCCACCCCCACCGTCCTACCTTACCCCCACAGGCCGTTCTCCTCCTCCGTGAATCCCGCCGTCTCTACCGTGCCTTCCTCCGCCTCCGCACGCGGGACCCGGACACACTACGACGCCACCGGCAACTCCAGCGACACATTCGTAATTTGCTCGCGGGTAAGAAACACTGGGACTGGCGACAGACACGCACCCGTTTAACTGCTACCCTACCTATCAACTCGTCCAAGTTCAGGTCAGCCTTCCGTCGCCTTACCGGAACTAAACCCTCCCCCTACTATCCTCTTCTCCATGTTGATCACCCTTTCCCTGACACCCTTAGTAAGGCCAATCACTTTGCCTCCTACCTCTCCGATGTATTTTCCATCCCCGATGATCCCCAGTTCGATTACTCCCTCTTCCCGGATATCCGCGATCGAACTGACACCTCTGTCCCTCCCCTCGCTCCTGGTTTTCAGTACTTGGACAACATTGCGCACACGGAACTCAATGCCCCTATCACTACACAGGATCTCATTACTACACTCCGCACAAAACGCAACACCGCTCCTGGTCACGATCGTGTCACCTACCGTCACCTTCGTGAAGCTCCTGTCTCTTTCCTCTCCACCCTGGCCAGGCTCTACAATGTAGTCCTGTCCACCGGTTACTACCCCCCATATTCTCATGTTCCTTAAACCTGGCAAACCGCCGTCCACCGTCTCCTCCTACTGTCCCTTCAGCCTTACCTCGGTCTTCAGCAAGGTCCTGGAATCTATCCTCACCCGACGCATCCACCAGCATCTCCGCCAGCACCGCCTCCTTCCCATTACCCAGTGTGGCTTTCGGCCGTCCTTCTCTTCCGACGACCTTCTCCTTCACCTCACTCATCTCCTTTCCGAACAGCTTAATTCCCATCGCTCCGCAATCTTCCTCTGCCTGGACCTCGAACGTGCATATGACCGCGTATGGCATTCCGGTCTCCTCTTCAAGCTCCAAACCTTCGCCCTTCCCATTAACTACGTCCGTCTGATCGGCTCCTTTCTCTCCCGCCGTCCTTCCTATGTCACCGTCCATAACACAGATTCCTACACCTTTTTCCCCTCTGCCGGTGTGCCCCAAGGCTCCGTCGTCTCCCCCCTTCTGTACCTTTTGCACACGGGGGACATGCCGCCGCCGTCACCCCCCGTCCACCTTCTCCAGTTCACCGATGACACCGCCTTCCTTGCCCTTGCCCCCACCCTACAGCGCTCCCAACACCTTCTCCAATCCCATCTTGACCGGTTCACCGCTTGGTGCAACCAGTGGTTGCTCAAGGTCAATCCCTCCAAAACCCAGGCGATCATTGTAGGCAAAACCACCCCTTCCTTCCGCCTCCTTGATTTCTACATCACCATCTATGGCCGTCCTATCACCCTCACTCCCACCCTTAAGTACCTTGGCGTCACCCTCGACCGTCGCCTCTCCTGGACTCCCCACCTCCGGACAATCCAAGCCAAGGCATGCTCCCGACTCAGTCTCCTCAAGCTCCTCTCCGGCTGTACGTGGGGTCTGGACCCCTCCACCATCCTCCACACCTATAAATCCCTCATCCGCCCTATCCTTTGTTATGCCCATCTGGCTTGGATCTCCGCCCCCCCCCCACCTTTTATAAATCCCTCCAAATCCTTGAGCGCCATGCTCTCCGCCTCGCCTATCGCATCCGTCTCCCCTCCCCTATGCGGATCCTGTACGATCTCATCCCCTTCCCCCACCTCCTCCTTTTCCTTGAAAGGATACAGATCCTGTACACCTCCCGTAAACTCGATCCTCCTCACCCGCTCATCTCCCCGATCCTCTCTCACCCCCGCCCACTGCCGCGCCTGTATTCCCACGTCCCACCCAGTCTCCATCTCTCCACCCTCCTTACCCTCTCCCAAGGTGGCTCCCGCCAGCTCCCCCTCCCTGATGATGTCCTCCTCCCCTCCATCTACCCCTCCTATCAACTTTGACCCTGCCCCACCCCCCACTTCCGGTGTCCTTTCCTTTAGGCACCCTCCCTCCCTTCTCTTCCCTTCCCTTCCCTTCTCTTTCCTTTTCCCCTGTCCCCTCCCTCCACCCCTCTTCCCCCGGGCTTCCCCTCCCCCTTCCTCCCTCCCCCCCTATCTCCCCTGCCCGTGGCATCTCTGCACTCCCCTCTTGCTCTCCCACTCCCTTCCTCCTCCTCCTCTCTTGGCAGGTCCCCGGACTCGCACACGCATAGTGAACATTCGCGCGCCGGAGGTCATCGCCATTAGTGTCTCGTGTGTGTGCCTTCGTTTGTGTTTAGTGTTTGTTCGCCGAAACGCCGCCACTGTTCACGTGTACCATCGCCATCATCCCTGTTTTGTGCACCGTGTCGACTAGTGTCAGTGATGTTTTCTCGTCAGGCGTGAACGGCTCCGTGTTTTATGTTTTTTGGTGTCTACATTGTTTTGCCCGCCATTTTTGATTGCATTCTCTGTGTCCCCTCTATTTATTACTTATTGTAAATCTCAAGGCTGAAGAGCGGCGTACTCAGCTGCTGACAGCCCGCCTTGTGTAAGGTGATAAAAATTACAATAAAGAAAAAAAAATCAAAGAGTTGAGCTCCGCCGGTGGTTTCTGAGTGAAGTGGAATGAGGACTTTCAGCTTTCATTCCTTCAGCTGAGACCTGGTTCACCTTGTCAGAGTACGTGAACCCTCAAAACAAGTGTCATTATGCATCAGAAATTCCCTGTCAGCAGTCTGAAGAGACGTTATATAATCTTAAGACTGGTGTTTGTTGCCCAACGTCTGGTGGCCGTATGGTAACACCGATCTTTCGTCATACTGATAATCCTAACTGGTAAGTCCAGAAATTGTTTGATCCACTCACAGAAGACGAACGCCTTCAGTGATATTTTCGTCAAGACGGAGCGATATCAGACCGCCTTGATAACGTTGTCTGGAGTGCACGAGGTGTTCGGCGAGGAGCGGACAATTAGCAGAGGCAGAAGATCTCTTGGCCAACTTGATCGCCTGACTTGTCTCCCTGTAATTTTAACCTGTGGGGCAAATTGAAGAGCCAGGTGAGCTCATGTAATCCACGCACACTTAAACAGCTATAGAAGAAGGTTTTTGCTCTCTCTCTCTCTCTCTCTCTCTCTCTCTCTCTCTCAGGGCGAGTCAGGGAGAGTTGTAACGCTAATCTAAGAGGTTGATAAATGGAAAACAGCGTTTCGTCGACTTCAACGTTGGCCGTTTCCGGCATTCTCTGTGATGGTGAGATATAAATCATACTGTTTTTTAAATAGGGTGGATACAAATTAGCAACCAGAATTTATAAGATATTACCAACAGTTAACCAGAAATATGGTATTTCTTCTTCATCAAAATGATACATTAATTATAAAAGCAACAATAAAGCTTTGAAGTAAATGTAGCCTTAACCTTTAATTATAAAATTTTGGATTTTCTACACTACTGATTTATTTTGTTATCCGGTTTGTGACTTAAAAGGCCACCATCAAACTACAACGTCACCAAGCAGGAGAAATGCATGATACAGACTGTGCCGTCTTACGATCTACATCTACATCTACATCCACACTCGCAAGCCACCTGACGGTGTGTGGCGGAGGGTAACTTGAGTACCTCCTTCGGTACTCGCTTCTGTTCCAGTCTCGTATTGTTCGTGGAAAGAAAGAATGTCGGTGTGTCTCTGTGTAGGCTCCAATCTCTCTGATTTTATCCTCATGGTGTCTTTGCGAGATACACGTAGGAGGGAGCAATATAGTGATTGACTCCTCGGTGAAGGTATGTTCGCGAAACTTCAACAAAAGCCCGTGCCGAGCTACTGAGCATCTCTCCTGCAGAGTCTTCCACTGGAGTTTATCTATCATCTCCGTAGCGCTTTCGTGATTACTAAATGATCCTGCAACGAAGCACGCTGCTCTCCGTTGGATCTTCTCTATCTCTTCTATCAATCCTATCTGGTACGGATCCAACACTGGTGAACAATATTCAAGCAGTGGGCGAACAAGTGTACTGTAACCTACTTGCTTTGTTTTCGGATTGCATTTCCTTAGGATTCTTCCAATGAATCTCAGTCTGGCATCTGCTTTACCGACAATTAATTTCATATGGTCATTCCATTTTAAATCACTCCTAATGCCTACTCCCAGATAATTTATGGAGTTAACTGCTTCCAGGTGCTGACCTACTATATTGTAGCTAAATAATAAAGGATCTTTCTTTCTATATATTCGCAGCACATTACACTTGTCTACATTGAGATTCAATTGCCATTCGCTGCACCATACCTCAATTCGTTGCAGATCCTCCAGCATTTCAGCACAATTTTCCATTGTTACAACCTCTCGATATACTACAGCATCATCCGCAAAAAGGCTCAGTGAACTTCCGATGTTATCCACAAGGTCATTTATATATATTTTGAACAGCAACGGCCCTACGACACTTCGCTGTGGCACACCTGAAATCACTCTTAACTGCGGAAGACTTCTCTCCATTGAGAATGACATGCTGCGTTCTGTTATCTAGGAACTCTTCATTCCAATCACACAATTGGTCTGATAGTCCATATGCTCTTACTTTGTTCATTAAACGACTATGGGGAACTGTATCAAACGCCTTGCGGAAGTCAAGAAACACAGCATCTACCTGGGAACCCGTGTCTATGGCCATCTGAGTCTCGTGGACGAATAGCGCGGGCTGGGTTTCACACGATCGTCTTTTTCGAAACCCATGCTGATTCCTACAGAGTAGATTTCTAGTCTCCATAAAAGTCATTATACTCGAACATAATACGTGTCCCACAATTGTACAATTGATCGACGTTAGAGATACAAGTCTGTAGTTCTGCACATCTGTTCGACGTCCCTTCTTGAAAACGGGGATGACCTGTGCCCTTTTCCGATCCTTTGTAATGCTACTCTCTTCTAGAGACCTACGGTGCACAGCTGAAAGGAGGGGGCAAGTTCCTTCGCCTACTCTGTGTAAAATCGAGCTGGTATCCCATCGCCGGCCGAAGTGGCCGTGCGGTTCTAGGCGCTACAGTCTGGAGCCGAGCGGCCTCTACGGTCGCAGGTTCGAATCCTGCCTCGGGCATGGATGTGTGTGATGTCCTTAGGTTAGTTAGGTTTAATTAGTTCTAAGTTCTAGGCGACTGATGACCTCAGAAGTTAAGTCGCATAGTGCTCAGAGCCATTTGAACCATTTGGTATCCCATCAGGTCCAGGGGCCTTTCCTCTTTTGAGCGATTTTAATTGTCTTTCTAGCCCTCTGTCAGCTATTTCGATATCAATCATTTTGTCATCTGTGCGACAATCTAGAGAAGGAACCACAGTACAGTCTTCCTATGTGAAACAGCTTTGGAAGAAGACATTCAGTATTTCGGTCTTTACTCACTACCGATTTCGATCATAGACCATCTTCGCACTGGAAAAGTATCTATTGTAACAACTTCACATGCCATACATGCTATTTGACCAGGAAAGTATGCGCCATTTCTGACTTGAAAACGTCAGAAAACTGATATTCAATTACGTAATACAGTCTCAATCAAGCACAACACAACGCTGAAAACATGAAAACCTGTAAGAGCGGTAGGTTCACAGGAGCACTGCTCAGCTTTTCCCAGAGGATGCTACTCTGAGATAAAGAGGTCAGCGCAGGAGTGAAATCAGTGGCGGCACGTATCAAACCAGTCAGAAGACTGATGACTCAAAAAAATAAATAAACAAAAATAAAAAATGTTTTCAGTGTTTTGGCTACACTTTGTCACACCTGTCCTAAGTATGGAATACACCACTTTCTGCGGACATTGGTAGGAGTAGCAGAGGGAGCATAGATGACGGGCATAAATCTTTCAACTTTCATTTTATTTTTTTAGTAAGTTTGGTGGCTCAGAGCTAAAGTGCCAGTGGACAAATCCAAAGATCTATAGTTCGCTCCCTGGTCAACCCTAGGGGTGCTATCTGTGATCTGTCTGTTATTTTACCTTTTGCTATGTTTGACGACGTGAAAAATATCTAGCTGCACTATGAGTCTAAATACCGGCTGATCAAAAAGTCAGTATAAATTTGAAAACTTAAACCACGGAACAATGTACATAAGGAGGTAAAAATTGACACACATTCTTGGAATGACATGGGGTTTTATTAGAACAAAAAAAAAAAGTTCACAAAATGTCCGACAGATGGCGCTGGACAGGAAAACTGCTACTCTGACGGGTGAGAGGTACGCCGATATGTTACAGAATCACATCATCCCCAGCCTGGCTGATAAACACCTGCTGGAACGTACGATGTTTATGCAGGATGGCGCTCCACCCCATATTGCTAGACGCGTGATAGATCTCTTGCGCGCGTCGTTTGGTGATGATCGTGTGCTCAGCCGCCACTTTCGTCATGCTTGGCCTCCCACGTCCCCAGACCAGATTATTGGCTTTGAGGTTACCTGAAGTTGCAAGTGTATCGTGATCGACCGACATATCTAGGGATGCTGAAAGACAACATCCGACACCAATGCCTCACCATGACTCTGGACGTGCTTTACAGTGCTGTTCAGAACATTATTCCTCGACTACAGCTATTGTTGAGGAATGATGGTGGACATATTGAGCATTTCCTGTAAAGAACATCATCTTTGCTTTGTCTTACTTTGTTATGCTAATTATTGCTATTCTGATCAGATGAAGCGCCATCTGTCGGACATTTTTTGAACTTTTGTATTTTTTTTTTTGTTCTAGTAAAACCCCATGTCATTCCAAGCATGTGTGTCAATTTGTACCTCTCTATCTACATTATTCCGTGATTTATTCAGTTTTCAAATTTATACTGACTTTTTGATCACCCGGTACACATTAAAGCGTAGGTCCCCCTATAACTGGGTGAGTACGTCAGTTCACAGTTAAAAGGAAGAAACAGCATACCACCTCTAACAGGAACGTACCTAGTAAATCACTGTGATGTTCAAAACTGCAGCGTCAACGGACGCTTCGTCCACTGCACCAGGCATGCCAACGGGCGTGGTCAGTCTTCCATCGCTTGCTGCCTCCGATGGGGGAGCGGGGGGGGGGCGCCACACACGGAATTAGAGGCGCACGTATATGTTGCATGCTTCTTCCTCAACAAGTATGTGCAGGTGATACCATTCACACCTGAGTTCACACTGGGAGCCACTACTTTCGTGTTAGGGAAGCTACAGCCGCACGGATGTAAACTCACCTTCCTCGCCGTCAAAGGACGCTGAATTCACGTGATCTCTCTGCTGCGATTCCGATTGGTCGGCGCGTTCCTTTTTAAGCAGTCGCACTCAGAGTTTCGTCCGAGGCTCGGTGAATCTTCGGACTCACATCTACCTTAGTGCAGAATATTTGCAATGGCGAGAAATGTCACCAGAATAGCATCACGCTACTAAATATTTCTGTTGTTAGTGGCTTATTGAATTGTATCGGCGTTCAAGACATTGTTGCTATCAAGAACATTACTCTCGCTGTATATAACTCAGCACCAGAAGGACCTACAGCACTTCAAAGTTACGTATACATTGATTATTAATTTTACATATCTCTTGGTGTTGTGGTCTTCTGTCCGAATGCAGTTTTGATGCAGCTCTCCATGCTACTCTATCCCATGAAAGCTTCTTCATCTCCAAGTAAGTACTGCAACCTATGTCCCTCTGAATCTTCTAACTGTTTTTATCTCTTGGTCAATCTCTACGATTTACACCCCCCCCCCCCCCTTCCCTCCAGTACTACATTCGTGATCTCTTGATGTCTCAGGATGTGTCCTACCAACCGATCCCTCCTTGCAGTCAGGTTAAGTCACAAATTACTTTCCTCCCCAATTCTCCTCATTAGTTATGTGATCTACCCACCTAATCATCAACATTCTTCTGCAACATCACATTTCAGAAATTTCTTTTCTCTTCTTGTCTAAAGTGTTTATCGTCCATGTTCCACTTCCATGCATGGCTATATTCCATACAAATACTTACAGAAAAGGCTTCCTAACACTTAGATCCATATTCGATGCCAACAAATTTCTCTACTCAGAAACGCTTTTCTTGCCATTGTCAGTTCATATTTTATATCCTGTCTACTGCGACCATCATCAGTTATTTTGCTGCCCAAACAGCAAAACTCTTCTAGTACTTTAAGTGTTTCATTTCCTGATCTAATTCCCTCAGCATCACCTGATTTAGTTCGACTTATTTCCATTATCCTCGTTTTGGTTCTGCTCATGTTTAGGTATTTATACTAATAATAAATTTATAAAACTGTCGTTTCTCTTTGTTTGACCTCGCTTCTCCAAAACTACTAGACGAATCTACATGTGGTTTTCACAGGTAACTTGAGCATAGCTTTGGGCACCGTTTAGGCTTTATTCCATCAAGTTCAGATCACCGGAAGAAAGATATTGTGATTTAAAATTTTATCAAAGACCGTCATGTCTGTCTGTTTCTCTGTTTGAATACGCTAATCTCTTTCATGGGATTTTCACAAGTAACTTGGGCATAGCTTGTGACGTCGTGTAGGCTTTACCAAAATCGGATCACGGGAAAACATACTCTAATTGAAAGTTTTATCATACTAATGTTATAAATGGTAAAGTAACTGTTAAGTTTTCACGACTAACCCGCTGCACCGATTTCCATGAAATTTGGTCAGGACAACCCTGAGGAAGAAAATGGGCTCCTTCAGAAAGCCCGTAATACAACATACGTATTGATTTGAAGACTGTTACACGAATTAGGGAAAAGTATTTACTGTTTGAAAAAGCTCTTTCACTTTTGATCTTTATCACATTTGCGAAAATACTTTTATTGGTTAATTTGTGCTACGTGATATGATTCAGTGTAATGAATATAATGCTCATAGAATCTGCAATGTGTTTAATCCCCACTTTCACACTAATTATTATACAGGGTGGTCCATTGATTGTGACAGGGCCAAATATCTCACGAAATAAGCGTCAAACGAAAAAACTACAAAGAACGAAACTTGTCTAGGTTGAAGGGGGAAACCAGATGGCACTATGGTTGGCCCGATAGATGGTTCTGCCATAGGTCAAACGGATATCAACTGCGCTTTTTCAAAAAATAAGAACCCCCATTTTTTATTACATGTTCGTGTAGTACGTAAAGAAATATGAATGTTTTAGTTGGACCACTTCTTTCGCTTTGTGATAGATGGCGCTGTAATAGTTACATACATATGGCTCACAATTTTGGACGAACAGTTGGTAACAGGTACGTCTGTTTAAATTAAACTACAGAACGTAGGTACGTTTGAATATTTTATTTCGGTTGTTGAAAAAAGTGGTTCAAATGGCTCTGAACACTATGGGACTTAACTTCTGAGGTCATCAGCCCCCTAGAACTTAGAACTACTTAAAGCTAACTAACCTAAGGACATCACACACATCCATGCCCAAGGCAGGATTCGAACCTGCGACCGTAGCGGTCGCGCGGTCCCAGACTGTAGAGCCTAGAACCGCTCGGCCACCCCGGCCGGCTTATTTCGGTTGTTCCAATGTGATACATGTACCTTTGTGAACTTATCATTTCTGAGAGCGCATTCTGTTATAGCGTGATTACCTGTAAATACCACATTAATACAATAAATGCTCAGAATGATGTCCGTCAACCTCAATGCATTTGGCAATACGTGTAACGACATTCCTCTCAACAGCGATTAGTTCGCCTTCCGTAATGTTCGCACATGCATTGACAATGTGCTGACGCATGTTGTCAGGGGTTGTCGGTGGATCACGATAGCAAATATCCTTCAACTTTCCCCACAGAAATAAATCCGGGGACGTCAGATCCGGTGAACGTGCGAGCCATGGTATGGTGCTTCGACGACCAATCCACCTGTCATGAAATATGCTATTCAATACCGCTTCAACCGCACGCGAGCTATGTGCCGGACATCCATCATGTTGGAAGTACATCGCCATTCTGTCATGCCGTGAAACATCTTGTAGTAACTTCGGTAGAACGTTACGTATAAATCAGCATACATTGCACCATTCAGATTGCCATCGATAAATTGGGGGCCAATTATCCTTCATCCCATAATGCCGCACCATACATTAACCCGCCAAGGTCGCTGATGTTCCACTTCTCGCAGCCATCGTGGATTTTCTGTTGCCCAATAGTGCATATTATGCCGGTTTACGTTACCGTTGTTGGTGACTGACGCTTCGTCGCTAAATAAACGCGTGCAAAAAATCTGTCATTGTCCCGTAATTTCTCTTTTGCCCAGTGGCAGAATTGTACACGACGTTCAAAATCGTCGCCATGCAATTCCTGGTGCATAGAAATATGGTACGGATGCAATCGATGTTGATGTAGCATTCTCAGCACCGACGTTTCTGACATTCTCGATTCTCGCGCAATTTATCTGCTACTGATATGCGGATTAGCCGCGACAACAGCTTAAACACCTACATGGGCATTATCATTTGTTGCAGGTCGTGGTTGACGTTTCATATGTGGCTGAACACTTCCTGTTTCCTTAAATAATGTAACTATCCGGCAAACGGTCCGGACACTTGGATGATGTCGTCCAGGATACCGGGCAGCATACATAGCACACGCCCGTTGGGCATTTTGATCACAATAGCCATACATCAACACGATATCGACCTTTCCCCCACTTGGTAAACGGTCCATTTTAATATGGGTAATGTATCACGAAACAAATACCGCCCCCACAGGTGGAATGTTACGTGATACCACGTATTTATACGTTTGTGACTATTATAGCGCCATCTATCACAAAGCGAAAAAAGTGGTCCAACTAAAACATTCATATCAGTTTACGTACTACACGAATATGTAATAAAAATAGGGGTTCCTATTTTTTTTAAAAAAAGCAGTTTATATCCATTTGACCTATGGCAGCGCCATCTAGCGGGCCAACCACAGCGCCGTTTCCCCCTTCAAGCTAGACGAGTTTCGTTCTTTGTAGTTTTTTCGTTTGATGCTTATTTCGTGAGATATTTGGCCCGGTCACTATCAATGGACCACCCTGTATAATGTTCACAATGTATAAATTATAGCTACTTCAATAGCATGATGCATAGATTCATCCTCTTGTCCATGCACCTCTGTACGCACTGTTGGGCAGTCTGGCAACAAAGCTGTGTGTGCCGGCGCATCATGCGTTGGGACAGCTTGGAGGGGTGGGGGGAATGGGGCGCACATCACGAACTACTACATTTACCCAAGCAGACAGAGACATGAGGGCAGCTGACGTTACTGCATGTACTGCAGCTTATTCACTCACCAACACTCAGCATAACAAACCAACTGATATGCAAGTGCAGCTATGGCTTTATTAATATGCTACATTAACGTGTCTGACAGTCTTTATTGGCCACCTCAACTACTGACACATCAGAAACAATCTTTGGCCTCACTGATGACTGGTTTCCTTTTGTGTGTAAGATGTGTTCAGTCAGAACTGAACCTCAGCCATTGAGTATGGCAGTAAGTCTTGTGGTGTCTAATTCTGTTCGAAAATCTTCTCCAGACATTGTAACAGATATGAGACAGTGCACCACTGAATGGAAAGCTGCATGTTTATGTGATGTTGGGTGTTGTCAAGAAGAATGCATTACTGTGTCTGTAGTTGTAGTTTTTCTATATCGTCTGAAACAATTTGTTTGTGTACTGATGTCAATGCTTAGATCTACTTAGTTTATGGGTTTGTTGTCAATCTGTATTGTGATCTGAATGTTTTTATGTTGACTATGTAAGTCATGAAATTATTATTTGTTCAGTTGTCTTGTGATCGTAGTTCCTGTTTACATACATAGTACATCATCTACATAAGTGAGCCAGTCTCTGATATTTGCACTCAGAGTTGTTTAGCCAAGGTACGTTTTTCGAAGTGATCCATGAAAAGAAACTGCTATCCAAAATTTTCCGAGAATTTGAACATTCCGCCCAAACAGTCAGCAGTACAGAAATCCCATAGTTGTGTCTTTAAACTGTCAATCTGGTACATGGCATCTTTGTGAGTGCATCAGAGTAAACTTTGTTGCTGATTCCTATGGACTTCAAAATGGCTGGGTTGAAGGAACAAAGGATCTGCATTAAGTTTTGTTTTAAGCTCTGTAAAACTGTAGCTGGAACCCAGCTCATACTAAATCATGCTACTGGTGAGCAAGCAAGAACGTCTGAGTGGTTTTAGCGATTTCAAGATAGTCAGGAGACTGTGGCGGATAAACAGACCGACTGCCTTGATGCATAACTCCAGAAATGATGGTGCGAGTCCGTGAAGTGACCCACAAGGATAGAAACCAGACACTCCATGCTGTTTGTGAACTCGTTGGAAATACATACGAAACAGATCAACGCATTTTAGCTGATGAACTGAACATTTTTTAACTGCAGCTAAGTTCTTCCTTCGTCTTTTAAACGCCGATCATTGAGATCATCTGGGTCAGGCGTGCACTAAACAGCAACCAGTGTTTAGTTATGTGTGTATGGTTATGACCCTGAGACAAAACAGCAATCTTTGCAGTGGGAGACACCATCCTCTCTGTGGCCGTAAAAGCGAGTCAATTTTGCACCAACATCAGATCAGTGTTAATGACTTTTTCTTGACCTTCATGGGATTGTCGATAATTTCTTCCATGTAGTCAGTGAGAAGAAAGTTCTACTGTGATGCTCTGAGGAGACTCAGGAAAGACGTTAAGTATCAACGACTTGAGCGGTGGGAGAACGTAGAGAAGACACCATCGCTAAGCTGTCTTAACTCATGGCCAGGCACGACATGCCAAATGTCACGCATGCCGGGAGTGCAGGCCATTTGAGGCTCAGCCTGTCTTGCTTTGCTCAGTCCTCCTCCGTAGTACTGAGAATGGTGCGCCATTTCATTTAGGCCGGCCGGAGTGGCCGAGCGGTTCTACGTGCTTCAATCTGGAACCGCGCGACCGCTACGGTAGCAGGTTCGAATCCTGCCTCGGCCATGGATGTGTGTGATGTCCTTAGGTTAGTTAGGTTTAAGTAGTTCTAAGTTCTAGGGGACTGATGACTTCAGATGTAAGTCCCATAGTGCTCAGAGCCATTTGAACCATTTCATTTAGTATTGCGGGGTGGCATTTTTAGGTCAGCACAACCCTCTTCAGTTCGGTGCATTCGTGGTGTCAGTGCTCTTTACCCTTCGCTATTTTTTCATGCCGCTGTTTTTGCACAAAAAGAGGTAGTCTAGTGATATATCATCGCAGGCCTTTAGTAATGATTTGGAATGACGGAAGAGAGGGACGAAAATTACCAGTATCTATTGTCCAATCACATAGTCGATGGTTATTGCAAATTTGTTGGGAAACAAGAATATCATGCACAAAGAATTTAAAGATTTCGCTGTCAACGAAAAAGCAAAAAACTTAAAACGATCGGCACATGGGATTCATTGTTCTGCTTATCAAGACGCACTTTGTCCTAAATATCTAGGCATGCTCTATGTGACGAAATTGAACAGTAAAATTGTGAAGTTGCTGCACACTATCCCACTGATGTAAATGAACAAAGAGTGTGAGGACTTTATATATTACTGAAAAGTACGCTGATTAAGTCAAGAGACATGTCTGAAACTATTTTTCTCTTTAAAACCAGTTGTTGTCGAATTTATGAAGGAAATAGGAGTATAGCAGCGAAAATTAGAACATCTATAATGGATTGCTGACCACGCATTTTAATTTGACTTGACTGCACGCTGCCCACAGTAAGACACCGAAAGGTGTCAAACAAATTATTTTTGATTTGATTGGGTTGTATTTAAAAAGAAAATTGCATTGTGCAAGGGACAAATTCTGACACATGCAATGATGACCTCTCAGATGTTAAGTCCCATAGTGCTCAGAGCCATGTGAACCATTTTGCCAGTACTGAGACTTTGTGATCTATGTTGCTGTGTTGCGTGAAACATAAAACCAACTTGTATGTGGAGTGTCTGCGCTGCATTTAATTGCAGTACGTTAGCAGTTCCCTCCCCCCCCCCCCCTCAGGCGTAGACAGGTGGGTGAAGAGGGGGGGGAGAGGGAGTGAGCAGGCTGAGTGAGGACTATGGCACTCGCGCCAGAGATCGGTTACCAGCCGAATTCTTGGCTGCCCCTAAGTCTAACTGCCCATACAGCAACTGGAAATACACTCCTGGAAATGGAAAAAAGAACACATTGACACCTGTGTGTCAGACGCACCATACTTGCTCCGGACACTGCGAGAGGGCTGTACAAGCAATGATCACACGCCCGGCACAGCGGACACACCAGGAACCGCGGTGTTGGCCGTCGAATGGCGCTAGCTGCGCAGCATTTGTGCACCGCCGCCGTCAGTGTCAGCCAGTTTGCCGTGGCATACGGAGCTCCAGCGCAGTCTTTAACACTGGTAGCATGCCGCGACAGCGTGGACGTGAACTGTATGTGCAGGTGACGGACTTTGAGCGAGGGCGTATAGTGGGCATGCGGGAGGCCGGGTGGACGTACCGCCGAATTGCTCAACATGTGGGGCGTGAGGTCTCCACAGTACATCGATGTTGTCGCCAGTGGTCGGCGGAAGGTGCACGTGCCCGTCGACCTGGGACCGGACCGCAGCGACGCACGGATGCACGCCAAGACCGTAGGATCCTACGCAGTGCTGTAGGGGACCGCACCGCCACTTCCCAGCAAATTAGGGACACTGTTGCTCCTGGGGTATCGGCGAGGACCATTCGCAACCGTCTCCATGAAGCTGGGCTACGGTCCCGCACTCCGTTAGGCCGTCTTCCGCTCACGCCCCAACATTGTGCAGCCCGCCTCCAGTGGTGTCACGACAGGTGTGAATGGAGGGACGAATGGAGACGTGTCGTCTTCAGCGATGAGAGTCGCTTCTGCCTTGGTGCCAATGATGGTCGTATGCGTGTTTGGCGCCGTGCAGGTGAGCGCCACAATCAGGACTGCATACGACCGAGGCACACAGGGCCAACACCCGGCATCATGGTGTGGGGAGCGATCTCCTACACTGGCCGTACACCACTGGTGATCGTCGAGGGGACACTGAATAGTGCACGGTACATCCAAACCGTCATCGAACCCATCGTTCTACCATTCCTAGACCGGCAAGGGAACTTGCTGTTCCAACAGGACAATGCACGTCCGCATGTATCCCGTGCCACCCAACGTGCTCTAGAAGGTGTAAGTCAACTACCCTGGCCAGCAAGATCTCCGGATCTGTCCCCCATTGAGCATGTTTGGGACTGGATGAAGTGTCGTCTCACGCGGTCTGCACGTCCAGCACGAACGCTGGTCCAACTGAGGCGCCAGGTGGAAATGGCATGGCAAGCCGTTCCACAGGACTACATCCAGCATCTCTACGATCGTCTCCATGGGAGAATAGCAGCCTGCATTGCTGCGAAAGGTGGATATACACTGTACTAGTGCCGACATTGTGCATGCTCTGTTGCCTGTGTCTATGTGCCTGTGGTTCTGTCAGTGTGATCATGTGATGTATCTGACCCCAGGAATGTGTCAATAAAGTTTCCCCTTCCTGGGACAATGAATTCACGGTGTTCTTATTTCAATTTCCAGGAGTGTAGTTTTATGATACGTCTGAGTGGCCAGTCTCAAGATACGCACGAATTCCCAGTTAATTCCAAGACATGGCAGTATGCTGTACCTGCCAAAAGCCAATTACGAAGGAAACAATGACGTCACCAGAACCGCTGCGACATAGCGGAGGCGAGCAGTGTTGCCAGAACTCACCCCAACACGGATGTTGCTCTTCCTGGTGACCAGGTCGAGGCGCAGTCCGTCGAGCAGCGCCTTGACGGCGTATTTGCTGGCGCAGTACATGGCGTACAGCTCGTCGAATGTGGGAAGGTGGCACGCCAAACTGCACAGAAATTTTGACTCGGTTTTACTTTTTACTTGGTCCTGTAATATCATGATCACATTTTTTCGAAAAATGTTCAAACGTGTGTGCGATCTTATGGAACTCAACTGATAAGGTCATCAGTCCCTAAACTTACACACTACTTAACCTAAATTATCCTAAGGACAAACACACGCACCTATTCCCAAGGGAGGACTCGAACCTCCGCTGGGATCAGCCTCACAGTCCATTACTCACATTTTTTATTTGTCCTGCAGTTACATTATGTAAAATGATCGTAATGCTATTAGAGGACAGGTTAAGTCAGACGATACATTCGTATCATTGCATTGACAATTCTCTGTAAGTGAATGCTATTGAATCCCCTAGTCAAGAGTTGGCTAGACATCTTGCCTCCTTGTTACAATCGTACATCGGAAAAACTGATCATCATATTAAAAATTCTGTGTCATTTATCGAAAAATTGAAGGGATTACTGTTAGCCCAAGTGATTCCTTGTCAGTTTTGATGTTGTACCCTGTTCACCACAGTTCCGATTAACGAAGCTGTTTCTTACATAGCTGACATGTTTCCCACTGGTATACAGTAGTAGCTTTGTTTTGACATTGCCTATCCACGACTTATTTTCAATATAATGATGAATTCTATGAACAAATTGGATGAGTAACAACGGGGAGCCCTCTAAGTCCAGCTGTTGCTAATCTTTTTGTGGATTTTTTTTTTAACGGTGGGCGCTGCAGTCAGCTAGGTCCACTGAAGTGGTATTGGTATGCAGATGACACTTTGCTGATACGGAATCTCTGTGAAGAGGAACTGAATGGTTTCTTCGTGCATTAAAATAGTATTAGTCCAAAGACACAATTTACTGTGGAGAAAGAGACTAATGGACAGCTTAAATGGCAGATGGGACTTCAGGTCATAAGGTATATAGGAAAGGTACACATACCGATCGTTTCCTCCATAAGGATACGAAACATCATCCCAGGCAGAAAAGAGGTGTTATTAAAACATTAATGGACAGGGCCAATAAAATCTGTGAGCCAGTTCATTTGCAAGAAGAACTAAATCATTTGCGAACAGCTTTTAAGGAAAATGGATGTGTTGATAATGAGATATATGGAGCTCACCATCTCAGAAGAAAGGTGTCCGAAAACATGCAACAACAACAACCGTAGGCTGGGAAAGTTTTTCTTCCATTTATCCACAGTATTACGGACCGTATTGGGAAAGTTCTGGCCAAGTTTGGATTTGAAACAATCTTTAGACCCACCAAGAACATCAGTGAACGTTTAAGATCAGCGAAAGAAGCACGACATCCTTTTGCAACCCCTGCGATGCATAAAATTCCGTGTAGCTGTGGGAAGGTTTATATTGGAAAAACGAATGGAAGTGTTAATACCCGTCTAACTGAACACAAAAGGAACTGTTGTCTCGGTCACACCGACAAATCGGCTGTAGTGGAACATTTTTTTGAAGACACTGATCATGAAATAAAATTTATTGAAACGAGTGTGCTAGCTAAGACTTTGCATTATCGTGCACAATGTACAGAGAAGCCATAGAGATTTATAAACAATACAATAATTTTAACAGAGAAGGAGAAGGCTTAAAGCGTAAGCCTGTTTATATGTTTATATGTTGGCAATGCGATAGATTGCATTAATAACTCTGACAGTAAGAGACTCTGTGGCTGGTCGAACTCGTTGTTAGAGGTGAATAGCCAGCAGTGATGGATGCTGGAAGTTTATAGTTAGCATGTTAGAGGATCTGAAGTGTTAGCGCAAGCGGACGATCTGGACGTGTGTCCGTCACGGAAACGTATTATTGTTGATGATTATATAATTTTTGAAACTGGATGTCACAGACGATTATATAATATTTTGAACGGGATGTCACATTATTGAGGTAAAATTTGCTAAATACATTATTTGCTCTGCAACAGAATCTAACCACATGCCTATTAGTAGTTAGGGCCTACAGTAGTTAGAATCTTTTATTTAGCTGGCTGTGTTGGTTCTTGCTGTATCGCTGTAGTTCGTGTAAAGAAGATTTTTTGTGATGTAAGTGTCTTATGAAATGTATAGGTTATTGTTAGAATTTCTTCTAATTTACGGCCATTCTTTTCTGTTAATTATTTGAGCAGTCAGATTGCGTATCTTTGTATATTGTGGATCATAAATGAATAGAATACCTTTGAGTTGCATTTGTTAGGAATAATTCTGTAGGTCAGATGTGAAATGATAAAGACAAGTAAAGTGACAGTACGTTCAGTTTCACTCAGCAGTTTCAAAATTAAATTAAGAAGTTACACCATCCCTGTTATTTCAGTCCACGTAAAAAGGATATTAAACAAAGAAGTTTCAGAAGTTAGATACGATGTGGCGGTCAAGTTTGTATCAACGATGTGACAATCGTTTACCGGTCAACTTTGTATCAACGATCTGACAATCGATTACCTTTGATCGAGAGTAATGGCGTTAGCCAGAGATAGATTCACTATCAAAAGCAGGTGACGAGTGGTGGCTCTATATAAACGGGACATCCACGGCCCAGCCAGTCGTCGGCTCGCCTCGGAAGATGTTGCTCACAGATGGCAACAAAACGTCAGCAGGAAGAATTTCTGTTGTTCGACCACGGCGTCCTAACCCGGAAGTTTTAATTAACGTATTCCTTGTAACTCACCTTTGCTTAGTTTGTATTGACTAACTCTGTTTTATCACGCTGTTTGTCGTAATTCGCCTTACGATCTGCTCTGAGGACAATTTACTCTTCTACACTGGCCGACAGAAAAAGGCGAAGCACCCAGAAGACATGGTCAACAGTCAACGTAACTTCAAAAAATGGTTCAAATGGCTCTGAGCACTATGGGACTCAACTGCTTTGGTCATCAGTTCCCTAGAACTTAGAACTACTTAAACGTAACTAACCTAAGGACATCACACACATCCATGCCCGAGGCAGGATTCGAACCTGCGACCGTAGCAGTCGCACGGTTCCGGACTGCTCACCTAGAACCGCGAGACCACCGCGGCCGGCAACGTAACTTCGTGAGCGTATACACCGTCGGTGGATATGCAAACACTTAGGCTTGTAGTTCTCTTTGACAGAATGGCTATCTGTGTACATTAGTGTTGGTTGTGTTTAGTGTTGTTACCTCGTGTGGTAGAGTATACAAGGTACATGAACAACGCCTGATATTGAGTGATCGCTGTGAAAGACATGGGAATGCTGTGTATTCGTGTAAGACAGCGTTATCTGCACCTGACAAAGATTGAAACGAACATAACTGTGGATCTAAATTTGGTTGGTTGGTCGAATCGGATAATATCCAGACTCAGATGTGACTGTGGTCCAATGCTGAATTGCTTGGGAAAGTTAAAGTAGGCATACTCACTGTCCAGCTTCCACCACAAGAGAGGGTCGCCTTATTGTGGACCAAGCACACCGTAACCCCTTCACGTTTGGATCTGCAATCCGAGAACAAGTAATGGACTTCCTGCAAAATTCTGTGTCAACCCACACCATTGGTCGGACACTAGCAGGCAATTACCGTCAGATGTGTGGGCTGCCGCTAACACAGCATAAACAGCTGCTTCTGGTGTGTTGTCATGATTGAGAAGCATGATCTTATTAATGGCGTCGAAATTTGTTCAACGACGAAACGTGGTTCTACACTGCCACAAGTGATCTCGTCGGTGAGTAAGGTATCGGCCTTTGGAGCGATCCCATTCTGCTAGTGTTACTGAAAGACACAGTGGTGTGACCCTGTAGGCTAATAAGTGTTGGAAGTCCCTCCGGGTTTGCTACTGGATCCTAAAATCAACTCGATTCAATATTTCGGCGATCCAACTGTCCATCATCTTCAGGAGAACGCTGCTGCTTATTATGGTGATAACTGATGCCAAGGCTGCAAACGACGTCCTGTATAGGCCCCAAACCGTACACGGCGCATGCGCCGCCCATCACAGTTACTGCCTTCCAAGACTGGGCAGGTGGCGCCGCCCTTAGTAGAACACCGTCGGGCTATGGAGTTTCGACCATTCCCGGAGGTGTATGAAGAGGATCATAGATCTTTTGCCTTTATTCCTTATGATGGAGGCATATCGTTTAAGTAGAAATAATTCAAAAGCCAAGATCGCTTAAACACTGCTTACTGGATAACCGGTTTCAACACACTAAAGATGCCATCATCGGATCTGTGAAGATATAACACACAGGTTTGAGGGAAGGCTTACATGAGTTAAAATGGCTCTGAGCACTATAGGACTTAACTGCTGAGGCCATCAGTCCCCTAGAACTTAGAACTACTTAAACCCAACTAACCTAAGGACATCACACACATCCATGCCCGAGGCAGGGTTCGAACCTGCGACCGTAGCGGTAGCGCGGTTCCGGACTGTAGCGCCTAGAACCGCTCGGCCATTCCGGCCGGCTTACATGAGTTACACTATATACTCGTACATTTTTATTAGTATAGTACCACATACCTGAATGTAGATTAACATTTATAAACCATTTGGATATAACGATACATGAGGCAGACCAGCTGATATAAAATCATTGTCACAAAAAATAAAAAACAACTGCTCTCTTGGTCAAACAGACCATTCCACATGCGCCATGCCGATGGGAGCGCACGTGGAATGGCTGTGCATCTTGATGCGCAAGTCTGTTTTTCCCCCCTCTTCCCGTGCCCCCTCAGTTTGTTTCTGACCTGGCATTCCTTAATTTCATATGACCATAAAGGTTTTCATAGTCGATCCTTTCTACGTTCATAATAAATGTATACATGGTGAGATTCTTTTATAGCAAGTTTATTCCTTTTTTAGCGTTTACAGTACCTAAGACCGTAGTGCCCAGACAGGCAAAGGCCCAGCATACAGGTTTTAATCACTTGTCACATTGTATCTAAGTCGTGTTACGAACGGCTTACTATGTGTATATTCCTGACTTCCATGTATGAATAAGAGTAAATTATAATATAATTTGCTGCTAATATGGATAATGCCTTTGCTTCATGTGTTTTTACTCTGTAATTGACGTACTTTATAGTAAGTATAGTATGTATAGTATGCATAGTATGTACAGTATGTACAGTAAGTGTATGCGAAAGTGTTCTTTGCATTGGTATTTGATTAGCAGTAATAGTAAAGTTGTATTGTAGTAGTAATGAGTGGTTATACCGTGGGACTGTGTGTGCACTGCATGGGCAGCGCTATCTAGTGGCCGGTTGTGAACCACCAGAATCGCAGCAGGTAAACAGGCGGGGAATAGGGCAGTGTGATGCCGACCGCTGACAGTCGAGCAGCGGTCACGTGCCAAATAGTTTTATCTTGTGACTTCGGTTTTACATATCTTATGGAAAACAATGACCATGACAGCAGTTGTTTTTTATTTTTTGTGGCAATGATTTTACATCCGCTGGTCTGCCTCATGTATCGTTATATCCAAATGGTTTATAAATGTTAATCTACATTCAGGTATATGGTACTGTGCTAATGGTAATGTATACAGTGTAACTCGTGTAAGCCCTCCATCAAACCTGTCACGTTATATCTTCACACATCCGATGATGGCACCTTTTCAGGGTTGAAACCGGTTATCCAGTAAACAGTGTTTAAGCGATCTTGACTTCTGAATTATTTCTAAAACAGAGTGATTGCTCCACTACGCACTATGTGTTCACTGCAAAATATCGTTTAAGATTCGTAGTATTTTAAAGAGTTTTAACATTAAGAATATGTTCCATCCAACTTCTAAGATTAGGGCACTACTCGGCTCTGTGAAACATGACGTGGAGCTTAGGAAGCCTGACATATACAAAATTCCGTGTCACTGTGGGAAGGCTTACCTCGGTCGTTCAATTCGCACAGTTCAGGACAGGTGCGTGGAACATTGCTGTAATACGAGGCATCCAGAAAAATCGACAGTAGCTGAACATTGCTTAAACGATGGAAACGGTTTGAAATTTGACGAAACTGTGATAGTTGCCAACACTTCCGGTTTTTGGAACTGTGTTTAGAAAAAGGCGATTGAAATTAGGTTGGCAGATAATTTGATTAATAGAGATAATGGGTTTCCTCTTAGCAAGACGTGGGACTCTTTACTACCCTGCAACAAAACGGAAATTTCTCCCTTGCGGCCAGTCAGAATGTTCGAAAATAGTCTCTGAGTGCGATATATCGTTGTCGCCTGTGATCTGCCAAGAGCGGCGCCACCTGCCCAGCCTTGGATGACAGCAACTCTGTAGGCGGCGCATGCGCCGTGTATGCTACGGAGGCCTGTACAGAACGTCATTTCCAGCCTTGGCATCAGTTCTCAGCGGGAGTCAGCAGCAGCAGCAGCAGCAGCGTTTGCCTGAAGTTGGCGAACAGTTGGATAGCCGAAATATTCGCTCGAGTTGGTTTTAGGATCTGGCAGCAAACCCGAAGAGGCTTTCAATGTACAGTGGTGTTACTCCTGGCGTCACGGTCTCAGATGCCAACGAGTGTGATTTCAGGTGCTAGATAGTAGTGACTGAGGGAACTCTGGCGGCACAAAAATACGTCACGCACATCCTGCGTCCTCGTCTGTTGGCTCCTATGCGACAGTACCGTGGTGCCATTTTTACTGAAGACAGTGCACATCAACAAATGGCACACGTCTCTAGGAACTTTGTGATGCTGAGGTACTCCCGTGACCCACAAGATTCCCAGTGCTATCTCCAGTAGGGCGTGTGTGAGACCTTCTCAAACGTCAACTCCAACACAGTACCAGCATCAAGCACCAGAACGACAGTTGTGGGCCAGCTCGACTCAGGAGAGAATACAACGACCTTACGACACCCTTCCGAACAGGATCAGAGCAGCATCGGGGCCAGAGATGGTGCAACGTCATACTGATGTGTCAGCTCATACTGCCAAGTTCTATGTGAAGGTCACTCGATTTTGTCTTCGCTGAAATAACATCATATTCACTCTCAATGCACGCAGTGCCATTTCGTTTCCTCATCTCTTCCTGGTTGCTTCACTGTAAATGAAGTGACTGAATTCTTCTAACGTGGAAGAGAAGTAACAGATGATAGAGAAGGAAGGAGGACATCAAAAGCAAACTAGAACAGACTAAGTGGGCAATGGCAGCCGAAAGAAGTCGTACCAAGCCTCAGTCTTAACTTGAGGAAGAAATTTTGGAGGATGGCCTTCTATGGAAGTGAATCATGCACGGTAAGAAAAATCGTAAAAGGGATACTCAAAGTGTTTGAGTTGTAGTTCTGTAGAAAGATGATGAAAATTAGGTGGAATGACGTGATAAGGAGAGAGGAGGTTCTCTGCAGAAAAGGAGTATATCGTGAACACTGATAAGAAGAAGGGACAGTAGGATGATAACACATACGTCAATGGATCAGGGAATAACTTCCATCGTACTACAGTGAGCTGCAGAAAATAAAAACTATAGCGGAAGATTGAAATTGGAATATATCCAGCAAATAAGTGAGGACGTCGATTGCAAATGCTACTCTGATACGAAGAGGTTGGTATAGGAGAAGAATTTGTGAGTCAGACCATATCGAATGTTACACTTCTGTTTGTGCAGACGATAACGTATTTATGTAAGGAGCTAGCAGCTGTATGTGTGTGTTCAAATGTGTGTGAATACCTAAGGGATCAAACTGCTGAGATCATCGGCCCCTGGACTTACACACTACTTAAACTAACTTTGCTAAGAACAACACACACACACACGCCCGAAGGAGGACTCGACCCTCCAGCGAGAGGGGCCGCACAATCCGTGACATGGTGCCTCGAACCGAGCGGCCACTCAGCATGGCCAGCCAGGGTGGCCGAGGGGTTCTAGGCGCTACAGTCTGGAACCGCGCGACCGCTACGAATCCTGCTTCGAATCTTGCCTGGATGTGTGTGATGTCCTTAGGTTAGTTAGGTTTAAGTAGTTCTAAGTTCTAGGGGACTGGTGACCTAAGAAGTTAAGTCCCATAGTGCTCAGAGCCATTCGAACCATTTGAACCACTCCGTGTGGCAGCAAGTGTACGACAGTGTGATTTGCACTAATACATTAGTCGCTAGAAGTGTGTAATATAGTGATATCCACAAGAACTCGGCCTGTTGGGTCCTTATGTCATGTCCACACAGTGACATCAGAAACTTCTCGCCACCATCGCTAGCTCCAGATGGAACCCCAGTTAGGTTTTACAGAAATTAGCCAACAGCATTGGCCCCTTAGTTAGTTTGCATTTATCTTGAGTCTATCGACGAGTGCAAAGTCTCAAAAGACTGCAAAATGTACCGGCGACTCCCGTACAAAACAAGAGTAAAAAAAGGACCTGCAAAATTGCAGATCGAGCCCCATAACATATGTTCACTGAAGAAGTCTTGAACACATTCGAAGTTAGAATAAAAAAAATTTCCTTGAGATAGAAAAGCTTTTGTTCACAAATCAGTACAGATTTAGAATGTATCAACCGTGTAAATCTCAGCTTGTCTTTTGTTGCACGATATCCTGTCAACCATACATGAAATACAACAGGCAGTTTCCGTATTCTTAGAATGTGACTGAAACACCTCTTAAACAGTAGAATCCAGGGCATTGCCTCAGACAGCGAGTGTTTGTTATAGACGAGGATATCTTCAGAAGTGCCCCAGGGAAGTGTGACAGAATTATTGTTGTTCTCTGTATAGAAAGACGATCTGGTGCATAGAGTGAGCAGCAGTCTGTAATTGTTTGCTGATGATGCCGTCTTATATGGGAAAGTGTCGTCATTAAGTGAGTGTAGAAGGATACAGAGTGAATTAAACACAACGTTTATTTGGTGTGATAGTGACAACTTGCCCTAAATGAGGAAAAATTTAAGCTAATGGGGACCAGTAGAAAAAACAATCCCATAACGTTCAAATACGGTATTAGCGTTGCGTGGCTCGACACAGACACATCAGTTAAATGTGAAATGGCACACGCATGTAATGTCTGTAGTAAGGAAAGCAAATGATCGACTTGGTATTATTGGGAGAATTCTAATAAATGTGTATCTCACATGTAAAGGAGACCACATATAGAACACTAGCGCTACCCTATCTTGAGTTCTGCTCGAGTGTTTGGGATCGCTACTGTTGACAGCAACCTGCAACACACTCGCATCCTGCAGGTTGTCCACATTTCAGGCTTCATTCGCCACAAGATATACTCGCCTGTTGCCAGACACCGATCTACATTCGTCTCATATGTTGGTACACGTTCTGGACATCACTACCACGTGGTGTCCCCGGAGTCTCACACAGCAGCCATGAGGTGCACCAGGCCTGTTGGCAGGGGAGCGCACTTCCACAGCTGTCTCACTGTGATCACAGGCACTATTTTCCTACACAATCTCACATGCTTACTAGCAGACCTCACTGTATCTGTGAGCAGCGACATTTTAAGGCCGGCACTGTGGAATGGTACTTCAAACTCAGCTATTGAACCAGTTATTCCTTAGAGGTCCTTGGGCCAGATGCCAACAACGATAGTGGTCTATCAATTTGAATTCCAACTAAGGCACTCTCATCGAATAGTCGCTGTACTGTGTTTAACTTCTAGCCCCTACTGAGCTTAGGGCACAATTTACTTCTTCAGAATTTAACTTGACGCCAGCTAAGTACATGTTGCCTCCCTTTGCCGAGACCATGACTACCTGTGTGATTAACTCCAGAACATTCCAAATGAATCGCAACTTGCGCCCACTTTCTTATTCATTTTGGTGTTTGGCAAGTTGATCATTGTCTCCCTTGTTCGGACTAAAAGTACCAAACGAACTTCCATTTACATGTAACGTAAAACCTCACAAAGGAGACTTGTGTTCTTGAACACTTAATAAACTTGTTCTACTTTGTTAAACTGGACAGTGTTCTCATTGCACCTCAACACACGTGCAACGTATCACCATCAGGTCGGATTAAAAGACCACTCAAGCAATTCACAGACGTATTGCTACATTTGGTTCGATCAACACTCGAGTATTATGGAGATGCTTAGAATCACTAGAAGAAAGACGACGTCTTTTTTGCGAAACACTATTGAGAATTATATGAATATATGGTGTCTCTCCTTTTGGACATACTTGAAAGAACAGTCACCAAGTATTCATGTAAGGGATATGCCTCGATGGGCTTTGAATCCGAAACCTTCAGGGCATTCGACCTCCAGTGGGAATCTAAAATTGGCGAGCAAGGAGGATGTGGATGGTGACTGCAGATAAGTCGTATATTGAGGTGGGAGTGTGGGCTAGCTAAAGAGCTAGCCCGTGCTACCTGCTGAATTGAACTCGGCTACATATACTTGGAAGTGATGATGATGATGTTCCATACTTCGAGGAGTGTAGGGGACGATGTGGGAGACCCGCACCATTTACTAGGCAAGGTCCTAGCGGATGTGATTTGCCATTGCCTTCCTCCGAGCGTAATGGTGATGAATGATGATCATGAAGACGACACAACAACACCCAGTCATCTCGAGGCAGGGAAAAATCCCTGACCCTGCCAGGAATCGAACCTGGGACCCCATGCGCGGGAAGCGAGAACACTACCCCAAGACCACAAGCTGTGTCGCTGAAAATATTCCTCGGACACAGGATGGCATAAGGAGGACCACGATCGGATAGTGCGACAAGCTTCAGCAGTAAAGTGTCGATTGCATGCTAAGAAGGATCCAAGCGTGCTACAAAGTACGAGTTGGACCACACGGTATTCATGTTGTCCAATACCAGGTTTTTATATCACAGACATTCAGAGTTGTGAACTATCGGAGAGATTGCGTTTGTTTTGCTTACTGTATTGTTTTCAACTCCTAGTAACGTCAATATTTTACGCTGTACTGTCACGTCAATGTGACCACCTGTCAAACTCCTGAATAATTACCTTTTGTAGCGAGGGCCTGCAGGAAGAGCATCAGTGAGGTTCTGGAAGGTACTGACTGGGATGGGTAGCCGAGCCAACTCTAGCGTCATGGTCAGCTGGGCTAGGTTTCTCCCTTGAGGATCCAAGGCGTGTCCCATACATTCCCGATTGGGTTTAAATCCGGGGTGTTTGGTGCCCAGGAAAGTACGATAAAAACATCCTGGTGCTCTCCAAACCATCCATGTACGTTTGCAAGCTGTGTTACACATTGCGTTAACCTGCTGGTAGATGCCATCGTGCTGAGGAAATCAAACTGCATGTAGAGGTGTACATGGACCACAAGGATAGATAGATACTTGTGCTAGCCCACTGTGCATTTCATAATAACATCACCCAGGGAATGCCATGAAAACACTCCCCAGACCACAAGTCTCGCTCCTCTGGTCCTCTTCCAACAATTATTACAGTGCTTTTACTTTCTGACGTTTCAGCCGTTGGAGTCTCTGAAATGGCCACCTATCGCCACTCAGCAGTCAGCATGGGTGAATGAACCAGGCGCCTCCTGCGGAGGCCCATACACACCAATATTCGCTGAACGGTCATTGACGAGACATTGTCGGTAGCCTCTTGGTTCATCTAGGCCGTTAGTTGTTCAGTAACTACCCGTCCATTCACCTGCACAGCGCAGCCGTCATTCATCCCTGACATCTACGGCTTTTATGGTGCACCACAGTACCCTTGGCGCCGGTTTAGGATAGCGCCATTTTGCTGTGAACGGTATACTTTCACCATAGCGGCACACGAACATATTACAAACTTAGCTGTTCCGGAAATGCTTCCACCCTTGGTCCGAAAGCTGCGGTAAGTCCTGTTACGTGATGTTGTGACATGGCAGCTGCAGTGAAATTCTACTGTGCAACAGCCTTTGTCTTCACTTGTAGGATGCCTAAGCACAATTTTTAATTTAAAATGTACTGGCTTCAGTATCTCGGTAAGCACAGAAAGTATATGCGATGACAATGCACATAAACACTTGAACTCTGCAAAGACCAAGAGTTTGTGCTGAATCACAACTCTAAATCGAACCTTTCCATCTTTACCTAACGAGCCAGCCAAGCACCTCCGTCAGCTTGCTTTAGATAAGTCCAGTAGTGCCTCCCTGATACTTTGCAGACATCGAAGATGCAGATTCAGCTCGTAGTTTCGAGCTTTGCTGCAGCCTGCACTCCACTGGAGAGTGAAACATCCATTCTGTAAATATTTTTACGCTCTATTGCATGCCAAAAGAGAAGGAATTATCGTTTTCTACAGAACAGTTTCGATATGAAGTTTGAACTGAAACGATCTAGAAGCAAGCGTTTTAGATGCATACATCTATGGGAAGCCTACCTGTTGATGTGAATGATGAAGCCGTCGTCGACGCCCCTGCCCAGCATGTCCTGCACGGCCTCCCTGGTGCAGATACTCAGGCCCAGCACGTTCACGTCCAGGATTCGTTTCCAGTCCTCCGTCTTGCCAGCTGTCAACATATCAGAGTGTCAAAGAGCAAAGAATAATAACGAATTCACAAATTTTGTTCATATTCGACAATGATGAATTTCGCGACTGCATTGGTGCCTTTCTTTACAATGAAATTGATTGCTGCAGGATATGGTGATCGATGCGCAGTGTCCAATTTTCGTCCAAAGCGCTAGGCGTGTTCTTTCGTTTGTTCGCAAGGGGAGGCCGACATTGTCCTCATCTTTCGGCAAATCTGGAATGACACAATCGAGGCGCATGTCCCGCTGTTTTTCTCAAATGAATTTACAGAACCTATTCGGTAAAAAAATTTCATTTTTGCTCCACCTGTAGCTTCATATGTGTGGTTCATTATGAGGTGCCCATCATTTCGTTAGATCTCACAGTTATTGTGATATTTTACGTGGAAGTGAGACACTCCATCTTCAGGCCATGAGTGGCCTACCGGGACCACCCGACCGCCGTGTCATCCTCAGTGACGGATGTGGATAGGAGGTGCGTGGGGTCAACACACAACACTTCCGGTCGTTAAGATGGTATTCTTGACCGAAGCCGCTACTATTCGGTCGAGTAGTTCCTCAATTGGCATCACGAGGCTGAGTGCACCACGAAAAATGGCAACAGCGCATGGCAGCCTGGAGGGTCACCCATCCAACTGCCGACCACGCCCGACAGCGCTTAACTTCTGTGATATTACGGGAACCGGTGTATCCACTGCGGCAATGCCGTTGCCACGTGGAAGTGAGACACTGCTCGAAATTCGAAAAAGTTTGCAATGAAAAATAGGAGTCGCTATGATTTTGCATTTGCTGCATATTTACACAATATGTTGCTGTGTACGAAATTCAGCTAACTTATTGAATTTTTCTTTAGACTTGGGTGGAGGTCCGTATTTGTCACCAGTCTCGAGAAAAATGATCTCATGTAGCACATTCATCTGCGATTGAACCGCGTCAGCGATAAAGCCAGAGTGAAATATCCACAACATTCCTCATATTTCACAAACAGCTTGAGATATCGAAATGAGATTATGGCAAATGATAGCACACCAAGAGGAGAGTAGTTTTTCGTATCATTGTTATGCAAAACTTCATTATCTACCATATTATTCTACTGACTACAGACTTCTTTGGTGAAAGATTGTCATTTTTAAGGGCCATCGATAGCTGGTGAAACGGGAAATGCTATGGGTTTTGGAACAACATAAGTGTAGACGCTGTTCTTCAGTTCCTCGCTTCATAAACTTAATAAACAACTGTTTCAGAATTCTCTCGCATCTGTATAACATCTTGGTGAGGTAAGATTGTGTAAACTGCACACTGTTTTGGCGAAAGAAGCAAATTTCAACATGGGAACAAGAAAAATATGTAGGTTTCACTCAAAATTTGCCTCATTACACTTCTCAGACAGTTACAGTCAATAACCCAGGCGAAATTAAATCGCTGTATTTTCGGCGGAATTCTTTTTAGATACTAATCAAAGCATAGGCGACAGATTTTTTTGATTCATCACTATGCAAATGTGGGTGTGGAGGGTATCCGCTTAATATTGACCAAAAATGTGAGTGTAGGCTTCAGTTTAGAACAGCACTTCCCCTCCAGCGCTCGGCATTTCCCCTACAGCGCCTGCCCACAGCCCCCTCCACAATCACTCTCCCCACACGTGCCCTGCCCTCTCCGCATCTGCTGGCCATAGTATTCTGTATGGACTCTGTCAGAAGGCATGAGGCAGGAAGATTTGAATCAAGGGCGTGTAAATCTTGTAAATCTCATATCATTGCCATCAATGGACAAAGATGTATCGATGGCAGAGACCATTGACATCGTAGGTTTAGTAGCTTGGCCACAAGCGGCGGCAACTGTTACCGTGTGACCACTGCCCACGCAAGTCAGCCGCCTAGGGAACTAAAAAAATGGCGATGTAACTTTCTGCAGAGCAGAAAATCCAATTCCCTTTGGGCCGCTGCCTCAAGCAAATAATCGCCAGTTATGCTACGTCACGATCTTCTCACTGCTGTTGGACTCTGCTGAAGTAGCCATTGCGTCCTGTTGTACTGCCGCTGGACTCTGTCAGCAGAGCCCAGCAACAGGTGAAATATTTCCTCTGGACGTCTGCTGTCCACCCCACGCCAGCTCTGAGGCTGCTATCAGTTAGCTAATGTTTTTGCTTATATAGCCAATGCCGAGATATCTGGTGCATTAACTGGGTAGGTGTTACCTCAAGTCAAGCCTAGGTCCACTGACTGAATTTACAAATGTTTTTTATTCCAGTCTTTGATCACAATATGAATTCTTTAGACGATGACCGGTTTCAGTCCGTAATGACCATCCTCAGATCTTTTTTACACCATGTCTAAAGTGATAAGCCAGTTGCAATAATGACTGTGTGGACGACGCAGTCTATTCTACACCTTATTTTAGTTTTATATGATGATGCCGATTATATTTCTACGTTTTGACGATGCCATTATGGTCTTATCACTTTAGGACATGGTGTAAACAAGGTCTGAGGATGGTCATTACAGACTGAAACCGGTCATCGTCTAAAGAATTCATATTGTGATCAAAGACTGGAATAAAAAACATTTGACAGTATTGGATCACTGTTTGTATACGCGACCATGTCACAGTTGGTGACTGAATTTTTCTTAGTAACTTATAAGTCAAAAATTCTAATTAGACAGTCTTTCTAAAATAAAGGCTTCAAAATACTTCGCAAACATTATGAACAATCATTTTTCCAGACGTTTTAATAACACAAGAACTCATTTGTTACGTTCTGTATGTTACGTATTAAATTTCATTCGATTGAACTAATTATCGCTCTGGCAAGTACAGTCAAGATGCTCCGCATAAATAAACAATGTCTGGGAATAATAAGACTATCACGACATGTGTGCTTTAACCTGTACATACACTATATGATCAAAAGTATCCGGACACCCCCAAAACATACGTTTTTCATATTACGTGCATTGTGCTGCCACCTACTGCCAGGTACTCCACATCAACCACCTCAGTAGTCATTAGATATCGTCAGAGAGCAGAATGGGGCGCTCCACGGAACTCACGGACTTCGAATGTGGTCAGATGCTTGGGTGTCACTTGTGCCATACGCCTGTAGGCGAGATTTCCACATTCCTAAACATCCCTAGGTCCACTGTTTCCGATGTGATAGTGAAATGGAAATTTTAAGGGACACGTACAGCACAAAAGCGTACAGGCCGACCTCGTCTGTTGACTGACAGAGACCGCCGACAGTTGAAGAGGGTTGTAATGTGTAACAGGCAGACTATAAAGGCCATCACACAGGAATTCTAAACTCCATCAGAATCCCTGCCAGTACTATGACAGTTAGGCGGGAGGTGAGAAAACTTGGATTTTATGGTCGAGTGGCTGCTCATAAGCCACACATCACGCCAGCAAAATGCCAAACGAGGCCTCGTTTGGTGTAAGGATCGTAAACATTGGACGATTGAACGGTGGAAAAATGTTATGTGGAGTGACGAATCACAGTACACAATGTGGCGATCCGAGGGCAGGGCGTGGGTATGGCGAATGCCCAGTGAACGTCATCTGCCGGCGTATGCAGTGCCAACAGTAACATTCGGACGTGGTGGTGTCATGGTGTGGTCATGTTTCTCACGGAGGGGGCTTGCTTCCCTTGTTGTTTTGCGTGGCACTATCGCAGCACAGGCCTACAATGATATTTTAAGCACCTCCTTGCTTCCCATTGTTGAAGAGCAATTCGGAGTTGGCGATTGCATCTATCAGCACGATCGAGCACCTGTTCACAATGCACGATCTGTGGCGGAGTGGTTACACGACAATAACATCCCTGTAACGGACTGGCCTACACAGAGTCCTGACCTGAATCCTGCAGAACACCTTTGGGATGTTTTGGAACGCCGACTTCGTGACAGGCCCGACCGATTGACATCGATACGTCTCGCTAGTGCAGCACTCCGCGAAGAATGGGCTGCCATTCCCCAAGAAACCTTCCAGCCCCTGACTGAACGTATGCCTGTGAGAGTGGAAGCTGTCATCAAGGCTAAGGATGGGCCAACGCCATATTGAATTCCAGCATTACCGATTGATGGCCCCACGAACTTGTAAGTCATTTTCAGCCAGGTTTCCGGATACTTTTGATCACATAGTGTAATTGTATAAAATAGATGTGTGCAGAGGTTGGACAAGAATACGGAAACACGGAGAGAAATGCATACTTTAACATAAATGCGGGTTGTCGCCAGGCTTCCAGATTACGCTAGTTTATTTAGCAAAGAACGGCACCTGTGCAATGTTCTCAAAACAATTCAATGTCAGTCGCGGCCAGAACACTGGTTGGTTGGTCGATTCGAGGGAGGGGACCAAACAGCGAGGTCATCGGTCCTATTGGATTAGGGAAGGAAGTAGCTGTGGCCTTTCGAAGAGATTATCCCAGCATTTGCCTGAATCGATTTAAATCGGGATGACCAGGCGCGGGTCTGAACCGTCGTCCTCCCGAATGCGAGTTCAGTGTGCTAACCATTGCGCCGCCTCACTCGCCCAGAACAGTGTTCTGTGTAATGATGAGCGTATTATGTCGAAGGTCAGTACATTCGAAGAGGGGCAAATTGTTGGTGCTCGTATGTTGGATGCTTCCGTAACCAAAGAATCCGAAGTATTTCGTCTTTCAAGAAGCATCGAATCGAAGATTTATATCTCTTACAGGGAAAGCGGAGAAACATCATCCCTTAAGTCACAAAGCGTACGAAAATGCGTGTTGATTGTTCGCGACGGACGGCCATTGAAGAGGATTATTGTGGTATAAGAGGACGACAGCAGCAGAAGTCACTGCAGAACTGAATGTCGCACTCGCGAATCTTGTCAGCACTAAAACAACACGAAGGGAGCTCCATAAGCAGAGAATTCGGAGGAGAGCTGGGATTCCAAACCCACTCATCAGTGGCAAATGCCCTGAAGAGGAAAACATTGTGCTATAACCATAAAATGTCTCCAACTTCTGGCCGAGTTTACGTCCCAAGTGGGAAACATGGTGGTGGTTCGGTGATGATTTGGACAGCCATATCGTGGTATTCCATGGGCTCCAGATTACTCTGCAAGATCGCATTACTGCCAAGTAGTATGTGACAGTTGTGGCTGATGAGGTCAATCCCACGGTTCACTGTTTGTCCCCCAATGGTGATGCGTTTCGAGACGTTGGAGCCCCTGATCACACAGCTCTCATCGTCCAGTACTGGTTTTGTGAGCACGAAGATGAACTGTCACACTTCCCCTGGCCACAACAGTCACGAGATCGCAATATTATTGAGCGTTTGTGATCTGTTTTGGAGAGAGGGGTGCGTGATCACTATCACCTCCATCATCGTCACCTGAGCATCCCACAATTTTGCAGAAAGGCGTCATATTACCTTGAGAACCATACCGTACCCATATTGAGCCATTCAGAGATAACTGGAAGCTGGTTTCTATGACAGTGTGTTTCCTCCACAATATTAAGTATGGAAGCGTATTGTGTTTGTGGTGTTTCCATATTTTTGTCCAACCCCTGAAATGCCACTTACAAGACGGCGGTGCTTCAGCTGAAACGCCAGCGTTGTTGATGAGAACGTCGACGCCACCCAGGTTGTCTTTAATCCACCTGAAGACGGACATGATGCTCTCCTCACTACTGACATCTCCTTCTATGGCGTGCAGTTTGCCCGGTGCATCTTTCAGTTCCAACTCCTGGACATATAACACACATTCTTACCGAATGCAGTAGTGGCACGTATTTGTGGATTCCAGCATATGGTGCAACAAACCCAAATGCCTCCATTTCATTCATTTTTCTGAAACTTTGCTGAAGGCACCTAACATGTATTTTCGAAACTTCAGCTCCGTGTGGATTCAGACTGTGTAGACTGACATATAGCGTTTTGGCGTAAGCACAAGCGCCGGAACGAAGACGCAGTACGTAAGACTAGAGAAGGCGGTGAGGAAGCGTCGGCCAGTGGTGCGCGCAATAGGACAGCGCCGCTCCAAGCGCGCCCTCTGCAAGAATTGAATATTGTAAGTGGGCTGCTTCTGTGTTGGCAGAGCTGTATAGCGCTTTCCATTGGATCTCTGACCGTGCTTTCTTTGTAAGAGACTCTGTGGCTGTTTAGACTCGTTGTTGGAAGTTAATCGCCAGTACTGTTGGGCGGTTGGAAGTTAGTCGCCAGTAGTGATGGAAGTACTGTTGGGCAGTTGGAGGTGAACGGCCAGCAGTGATGGATGTCAAATGTGAGAAGTTAGCATTGATGGAAGGTAGAGGTCTGGAGTGTTAGCGTAGGCTAACGATCTGGAAGTACCCGACTTGGAGATTGAAAATTATTCATGATTATATATCTTTGTACTGTGTGACGGTACGTCACATAAATGGACGTTTGGAGAAACGGAAAGGGAGTTTTTGTTATGAGACGTGAGAATTATAAATTATTTCAAGACTGTGTACGTGTATACGATGTATAACAAATAGTAAAGAACGTAAGTTATTATTATCAAAACACAAATATCGATGTAATTGACAAAATACAGTTTTTTGGTATAATCTCTGTGAAACATAGGCCATGAATATCAGAGACAGTGCTTTGATTGAACGGGCTCTCCTGGTTTGTTTCATCTAGCGGTGGGTCGCTATTGTAGTGCTGTCTGATAATCAACCTAAGTTTTATCTGTATTTTGGAAAATATAATTGAAATTGTTATTAGAAAGTGTGTATTATTGACTTAGTTGTCACCTCTCATAATTGCAACCATTAATTATAATTAACAAAGCTTTTTACAGGACTTCATAATGCATGGAGCTCATCTCCCATAGCAAGATTTATTCGGCCATTACGCTGAATGTATTATACAGGGTGTTACAAAAAGGTACGGCCAATCATTCAGGAAACATTCCTCACACACAAAGAAAGAAAATATGTTATGTGGACATGTGTCCGGAAACGCTTACTTTCCATGTTAGAGCTCATTTTATTATTTCTCTTCAAATCACATTAATTATGGAATGGAAACACACAGCAACAGAACGTACCAGCGTGACTTCAAACACTTTGTTACAGGAAATGTTCAAAATGTCCTCCGTCAGCGAGGATACATGCATCCACCCTCCGTCGCATGGAATCCCTGATGCGCTGATGCAGCCCTGGAGAATGGCGTATTGTATCACAGCCGTCCACAATACGAGCACGAAGAGTCTCTACATTTGGTACCGGGGTTGCGTAGACAAGAGCTTTCAAATGCCCCCATAAATAAAAGTCAAGAGGGTTGAGGTCAGGAGAGCGTGGAGGCCATGGAATTGGTCCGCCTCTACCAATCCATCTGTCACCGAATCTGTTGTTGAGAAGCGTACGAACACTTCGACTGAAATGTGCAGGAGCTCCATCGTGCATGAACCACATGTTGTGTCGTACTTGTAAATGCACATGTTTTAGCAGCACAGGTAGAGTATCCCGTATGAAATCATGATAACGTGCTCCATTGAGCGTAGGTGGAAGAACATGGGGCCCCATCAAGACATCACCAACAATGCCTGCCCAAACGTTCACAGAAAATCTGAGGCTTATGACGTGATTGCACAATTGCGTGCGGATTCTCGTCAGCCCACACATGTTGATTGTGAAAATTTACAATTTGATCACGTCGGAATGAAGCCTCATCTGTAAAGAGAACATTTGCACTGAAATGTGGATTGACACATTGTTGGATGAACCATTCGCAGAAGTGTACCCGTGGAGGCCAATCAGCTGCTGATAGTGCCTGCACACGCTGTACATGGTACGGAAACAACTGGTTCTCCCGTAGCACTCTCCATACAGTGACGTGGTCAACGTTACCTTGTGCAGCAGCAACTTCTCTGACGCTGACATTAGGGCTATCGTCAACTGCACGAAGAATTGCCTCGTCCATTGCAGGTGTGCTCGTCGTTCTAGGTCTTCCCCAGTCGCGAGTCATAGGCTGGAATGTTCCGTGCTCCCTAAGACTAAAATGAGCTCTAATGTGGAAATTAAGCGTTTCCAGACACATGTCCACATAACATCTTTTCTTTATTTGTGTGTGAGGAATGTTTCCTGAAACCTTGGCTGTACCTTTTTGTAACAACCTGTATAATTAAAATTTCAAGTTATAATATTAAATGTAAATGCGAGAGACTTCTCAGTTTTGATATTTTATTAATTTCTAAGTTAAAATTAATTTCAGTTACCAAAATTTACAGCACTGAATCAGTTCAGTATGTCTCATTTTGGCCGCCTAACGGCAGACGAGATTCTCTCCAGTTTTGCCTTGCAAATAATGAAAAAGAAATATTCAAAATCATTACATTTTGCAATATCTCAGTTAATCTTTATGTAGTTTGGTACATAAATAACCAGTAGCCCCTGAGATCCATATTAATAATTACAGTTTGCGTAAGAATACGCATATTTTCTACATAAAAAATATTATATCGTACGTACTTCGGGGCAGCCGATGTCCGTACGAGTGTTATCGCGGTATAAGTTAATTAAAACTCTCATGCTAGCCCATAATAGTTAAAGCCACCCCAACCAAAATCATAAAATGTATAAATATAAAAAATATACAAGTATTCCGTGATAACTGGATGTCAATGATGATTTATATTCGTGTTCGAACTGGATGTCACATTATTAAGGTAGAAAATACATTATTTGGTTTGCAACAAAATGTTTCCTTTGCTAACCACATGCCTGTTAGTAGATAGTGGCTTTAGTAGTTAGGATCTTTTATTTAGCTGGCAGTCTTGACGTTCGCTGTATTGCAGTAGTTCGCGTAATGAAGATTTTTGTGAGGTAAGCCCTTAATGAAATGTACAGGTTATTGTCAGGATTGCTTCTTATTCAAGGCCATTCTTTTGTATTAATTATTTGAAGTCAGTTTGCAATTTTTTTTGAGCAGTCAGATTGCGTTGCGCTAGAATATTGTGGGTCAGTGTTGACATGATAAAAAAAAAAAAAAGAGAAAGTAGGCTCTGTACGTTCAGTTTTACTCAGCTGTTTCAGAATCAGATGACGTAGAAGTTTCATCTTCTCAGTCAATCAGCAATTTTAGTACTGACACACACATTTAAATAAATAAGTTTCATTATAAGCGCCGCTCTGCCGACCTCGGCCGCTGAGATCGCCTCAGTGTACTGGCATTAGTGGAACGTGATGCGGAGCGTGCTACAAGAACAACTAGTAGTAATCCTGTTCAGTTACTTGTCTGGACTTCGTCTATAGCACTGAGTATTACTGTTTGCGTGTTACTTGCGACGACGATGTAGCTCCAAAGTTAAGTATTTTCAATTGCTTTATAGAAATAAAACTGCTAATGTTATTTGTTTCAAATCTTGTATAGCATTCCGAGAACGCTGCATCCCTTAGGCACCCTATAAGCGACGACTGAGCAAGATCCCATATATAGTTTGAAAATTATATCTGAAATGAATTCTGTAACTTTTACGAATAGAAATTCTTAGTATATTGTATACCTGCATTTTTTTGGGATTCTACATCGAATTTATAGCCACATATCTGGTATCATACGGTGTAAAAACTTTAGTGAGCACATTTACTGAAGAATCCTGAAAGCAGACTGAGTGGGGTCGGTATGTCTTGAGTTAGTTGGGTTGGGTTGGGTTGTTTGGGTTAGGAGACCAGACAGCGAGGTCATCGGTCTCATCGGATTAGGGAAGGATGGGGAAGGAAGTCGGCCGTGGCCTTTCAGAGGAACCATTCCGGCAGTTGCCTGGAGTGATTTAGGGAAATCACGGAAAACCTAATCAGGATGGTCGGACGCGGGATTGAACCGTCGTCCTCTCGAATGCGAGTCCAGTGTCTAACCACTGCGCCACCTCGGTCGGTCTCTTGAGTTAGTCGTAAAGTTTCTCCCGTTGATGTCAGCGTACAGTTATAGGATGTTCTTAGCTATTGTCATGGAAGGGGGCGGGGTTAGATGTATTTGATGCAGAGTTTTTCATTTAGTCTTGGAGTTCTGGTCAGTGTGTTGCTCCTATTTTGTGTGGTGGTAAGAAAGATGAAAGTAATAGGACTAACAGAAATGAGATTAACGACAAACTTTATACCAAAACTGGGTTCCACAAAGTAGAGAAAGTGAAGAAATTCTGCTGCATTGGAAGCAAAATAATAAATGACGTGCGAAGCAAGGAGTACATAAAAAGCATACTATCGCAGGCAAGGGGAGCATTCCTGGCCAAAAGAAGTCTACTAGTGTCAAACATTGTCCTTAATCCGCTGGAGAAATTTCTGAGAACGTTAGGTCAGGAGCATAGCATTGCGTGGGAGTAAAACATGGACTGTGAGAAAACCGGAAAAGAAGAGGATCGAAGCCTTTGCCGGCCGCAGGTGACCGAGCGGTTCTAGGCGCTTCAGTCTGGAACCGCGCGACCGCTACGGTTGCAGGTTCGAATCCTGCCTCGGGCATGTAACACTCCGGTTTAATCTTCTGACTTATCCCGCTCGATCGGGATCTGATAGCAGCCCAAATAGATAATAACTAATGTGACCGTGTACCTAATGGGGCTGGCAATCGGATTGGACTGCTACGGAGTTGTTACATTCCATTTTGTCCTTCTCGAATGCTGTAATAATAAAATGTCTGGTGGCAAGAAGAACGACACAGCTTCATTAATCAACGACCTATATTCATCACAAAAACACCAAAATACGGAGACAGCCACTGCCTTCGTCGTACAGAATTAATAACGACTAATCTCAGTACAGGCCCTTTCGTTAATCATTATCGTCACACGCAATTTCAATCATTGTATCCAACACTGCAATCCAACACTGCAATCCAAATGATGCCGGCGCGGTAGACGCGTAATTACAAATATCGGCACAAAAATATCACTGAATCACACTAGTAACTATACTTTTACACTTTCCCGTATTTTTCTAACACAAAGGGGTTAAACCACGGCGATGGCCACTCCCTTTGTCGGTACGGTCCTGCATTCCAGCAACCGACCTCCACCCGGCTCGGCCCGCAGCGCGTACCACACTCTACTGTCTCAACACTCGCTCTCGCTCTCGCCACCCGAAGCACACTATCGATTGTTTGTCCTGTCGACCTGTGCTGTCGCAAAACTTATAGTAAGGGCCTACGGACCCCTTACAGGCATGAGTGTGTGTGATGTCCTTAGGTTTGTTACGTTTAAGTAGTTCTAAGTTCTAGGGGACTGATGACCTGAGATGTTAAATCCCATAGTGCTCAGAACCATTTGAACCATTTTTTCGAAGCGTTTGAGATGTGGTGCTACAGATGAAGGGTCAAAATCAGGTGGACTCATAGGGAATGAGGATGTTCTTCGCAGAATCGTCGAAGAAAGGAACTTACAGAAAACACTGACACGAAGACCGGACTGTATGACAGCACACTTGTTAAGACATCAGTGAATCACCTTTTTGGTAATAGAGGACGTAAGGTGCAATTACTTCTTGTCCATATTGTGTAATAGGTCACGCAAGTCGCGTTTCAGTTGGGGTAATCCCTGATGCTTCATAGCCAATGTCCAATCTCAGTGTACTGAAAGTCATCGTTCTGTCGTAAATACACACATCAAAAAAGTTTTGCATTACCCTGCTTCCCACAACTCCTGACGATAAACGTTGACTGTGGATATTGTATCACAGACACAGTCCATTTGACTGTTCAGAGATGTTACTGAACCCGCCCAAAGATGTAAACAACCACGCATGAGCAGTGCCTATTAGACGGAGGGGATCCCACAGCCGATCAATTCCAGTCATTCCACCAGGAATGAAATACACGGCTCGTGTTGTCTGTAGTTCAACCATGCCTAGACGGTCAATACCGCGGTTCTATCGCGTCCGCATTGTTACTTTGTGCCAGGAAGGGCTCTCAACAAGGGAAGTGTCCACGAGTCTCGGAGTGAACCAAAGCGATGTCGTTCGGACTTGGAGGAGATACAGAGAGACGGGAACTGTCAATGAGATGCGTCAATCAGGCCTCCCAAGGACTACTACTGCAGTGGATTATGGCTCGGAGGAACCTGACAGCAACGCCACCATTTTGAATAATGCTTTTCGTGCAGCGTTACGACTCAAACTGTGCTCAGTAGGCTGGACGATGTGCAACTTCACTCCCAACGTCCATGGCGAGGTGCATCTTTGCAACCACGACATACAGCGCGGTACAGATGGGCCCACCAAGATGCTGAGTGGACCGCTCAGGACTGGCATCACGTTCTCTTCACCGATGAGTGTCGCATATGCCTGCAACCAGACAATTGTCGGAGACGTTTTTGGAGGCAGCCCAGTCAGGCTGAACGCCTTATACACACTGCCCAGCGAGTGCAGCAAAGTAGAGGTTCTCTGCTTTTTTGAGGTGGCATTATGTGGGCCCGACGTAAGCCGCTGGTGGCCATGGAAGGCGCCATAACGGCTTTACGATACGTGAATGCCATCCTCCAACCGATAGTGCAACCATATCGGCAGCATATTGGCGAGGCAATTGTCTTCATGGACGGCAATTGGCGCCCCCATCATGCACATCTTGTGCATGACTTCCTTCAGGATAACGACATCGCTCGACTAGAGTGGCCAGCATGTTCTCCAGACATTAACCCTATCGAACATGCCTGGGATAGACTGAAAAGGGCTGTTTATGGGCGACATGACCTACGCAAACACTCTGATGCTACGACGAATCGCCGTTGAGGAGTGGGACAATCTGGACCAACAGAGCCTTGCTGAACTTGTGGATAGTATGCCACGACGATTTCAGGCATGCGTCAATGCAAGAGGTCGTACTACTGGGTATTAGATGTACCGGTATCTACAGGAATCAGGAACACCACCTCTGAAGGTCTCGCTGTATGGTGGTACAACATGCGATGTGTGGTTTTCATGAGCAATAAAAATGGTGGAAGTGATGTTTATGTTGATCTTTATTTCAATTTTCTGTATAGCTTCCGGAACTCTCGAAACCGAAGTGATGCAAAACTTTTCTTTGATTTATGTAGTTTAGTGACGGTCGGACGATTTAGTTCGGCTAGTGTTGCAGAATCATACTCTATAATCGTTCTAATAAAGGTATTTTAGGCGTATATAGCTGCGCTATCGGAGCAGTTATGGAAACGTCCTCTAATTTTTTTCTAATGAGGAATTGCCATTGACTAGTGTTGTTTATTATCCGTCTTACGTGCGTCTTAGAGCTGACATATGTCTCCAGATGGACTACCAAGTATTTTTCTGAGTCAATCAATGGAAGGGTGATGTCTAGGAGAGTGAATATGATGTTGTTATTTATGTGTCTTCCGTGGGCTTGCCTAGATACGCCTAATGTACATCAATTTTTTCAGTGCTAGCAGCTGCCGCTATTTTATCGTGTAATTTTCCCCGTGTACAACTTACTATTTGGCTGGATCTTGTCAAGCGATAATTCCTGATTAGTGGCATCGGCGTTATCAGGTGCACTTCACTTTCACCTGATACGGTGCCATGGAACTTTTTACTTCGATATCCTACAGATAAATCTGATGCACCTGTTGCGATAACAACAGACAGAATAAAATAGCTCGTAGATGTAAAAATACGCAGCGTTATCTCTTGGAATTTTTCAGTCAGTTTAGCTGCATTCGTACAAGTGACTGAAAGTGCTTACTGAGGTCGTCGTCAGACATTTCAAGCACTCGCCGATATACAGTTATATTAGGCAAATTTTTAGCATCGCTTGCCCTTTGTTGTGCTCCTGCGCCGCACGTGCAGTTTTATAAGGTAAACACCTATCGTTAAATTACACTGCTCGTGTTGTGTAGCGCGTACCGCGCTGGCTTTCGAGACAGGGATCGTATTCGCATACCACCTTAACTACTCTTGGTCCGAAATATTTATGTAATTATTTATTTTTTGCTGACCAGGTTAGGGCCATAAGTCTCTCTCTTACATCTGACCAGGAACAACACATGCCAAAGGTATTCAAGAACATTCGTAGGCATTTTAATAGAATTTAAAAATTTAGTTTCGAGACATAATTTATGTACCTTTTTCTCAAAGACTATTGAAGAGATTTCTACAAAATTTTCTCTTGGCATGTAGTACGCTTCTGTCATGAGGTTTTTTGGATACATCAAACTGGAGAATTTTAATAATTTTGTAATTGCAATTCTGTAGGTATAATATAAAATTCATGCAAAATTCCAAGCGCTTTGCCCCATGTCACAGCTTATACTCAGTTTTTCAAAATTTATTCTCGAGACAATATTTATTGGGTTAATAGAACTACCTGTACAACGTTTCATAATTCTATTCTTCATGGATTCTAAGCAAAGGATACATATACTTTAAAAACCATTTTCAGGAAATGCAAATTAAAAGTACAACCTGTCGTTTTTTCTTGAGTCACTTCTTCAAAAGGTCCCATATTTGTACTCATGGTCTTCTTCCCCTTAAAGGCTTCTCTTCAGGTTTCTTGTTTTCTGCTCCGTTCTTTTACCAGGTTTTCAACTGTCTTTTCACTTGCAGAAAGGCGCTGTAAACCTGTTTTTCTCAACATGTCTTGAGCGAAATTTGCTCTCTTAAAGCCTATTCTCCCTACGTCCCCATCATGAAATACAAGGACTGCATCGCAAGTTGCGATTTTGAGAGCTGTAGCAGATGAAATAGTGATTGTAGGTTATCGTTTTCAAATGAGAGAATTTAGAGTCTCATTTGAATACTGAATTTTGCCATGAACACACTTTTTTAGAAGTTCAGGATAGGCCAGAAACCTGTAAGTGGGCTTGACAACATCGAGGATGCACTTGTTTTGTAAGTAAAACCGCCCTGTCCTGGTGCCACAAGTGGCAGCAGGAAAAGACGGTTTTATTTACAAAACAAGAATTTCTATTCTTGCTTTGGAAACCTGTCCTTGTGAATGTAGGGGTTGTTATCGCTCTGAGACTGTGCATACTGAAATGTTGCTTAAAAAAATGGCTGTGGCAGGAAGGTCACATCACATATTTAATTATTTTTCAGGCACTGCCAAAGCGATTTTATAACTGAAACTTTGGGGATTTATTTTCCATGAGTTCTACTAATAAATAAAAAATCTAAAACTGACATTTTCGATCAATTTCATGAACGTCCCGCTTTAAGACTACCATAGAATAGTTCAGCGTATTTGAATACACGTTTAGTATTACAGAAACGGAAAGGATAGGAAAAGAGGAGAATATTTAAGTGACAGCGAGAGTTTCTGTAGAAAATAAGAGAATTTAAATAAACAACTCTGCCAACAGAGGGATTAGAAAAGTAGTAGGGGAGGTGGGATTTATGAGTGACCTGCAGACTAGTACACTGGAGAAACGGTTATTGTGATAGAAGGTAGGCCATTACCTGCCTCTTGAAGTTTGGAAGCGATTTAATTCCTCTGATTTTTTGAGGAAATGTGTTCCAAAGTTAAATTCCAGATACAGGAAATTATTCAGAGAACAGGGAAATGTTATGTGATGATGCAGAGAGGATTTTAACTTGTTGAGAACAAATATTTCTGCTGTGCTGTTAAGATAGCAGTCTAAGAGTTGAAGATAAGTGAAAGGGAGGGCAATCACTGAGAAGACGATAGAGCAGGCATTGTGTATGATAGTCTCTGTGCTTATCGGCACACACCCTTGACAATTGTTCGCAGGCAGGAGTGATACAGTTGAAATAGCGTACATTACAAAGGTATAGCACACAAGCATTCATCACCAGTTCTGGCCTGTATCAGCTTTCGTATGAAAGTTCTTGGAGAATAGCATCACCTGGCCGCTGTGACCGAGCGGTTCTATGCGATTCAGTCCGGAACCGCGCTGCTGCTACGGTCGCAGGTTCGAATCCTGCCTCGGGCATGGATGTGTGTAATGTACTTAGGTTAGTTAGGTTTAAGTAGTTCTAAGTCTAGGGGAATGATGACCTCAGATGTTAAGTCCCATAGTGCTCAGAGCCCAATAGCACCACCGTAGTCAAGTATGGGGAGTATTATTGTGTCTACAAATTACTTTATAAGCTCTGTAGCGAATGAAGTGACGTATCTTTTTACAGACTGTTGTTGGGTTTTCCGTCCAGTCTAAGTGATGGTCGAGAATTAACCCCAAGTTCCTTACAGAAGAGGATAAGTTGTTTCTGTGCCGTTTAGGATTAAGGGTGGAAGAGATTATCAGAACTGTGTGTTAATAATACTTTCGTGAGTGACTGAGATTGCTTGTGTTTGAGATGGGTTGAGTTTCAAACATATGTCCTGCACCCACACAGATAAGTGTATAAGTCTATTGATCTTACACGTAAATATAACTGAAGGTCGTCAGCGTACAGGTGTTACTTGCAATGGGAGACAGTAGCTGACACATCATTAACAGATAACGAGAAAAGTAGTGGGCCTAATACTGATCCCAGTGGTACCTCTGGTATTACGTCCCTTCATTGGGACCTTTTAGTTTCAAATAAACTTTTGAGGTGCAGCTCATGTTCTTTTGAAGATATCCTTTAGTAAATATCTTAAAGCTGTGTAGCACCAATCATTTAATCTATGCAAAGCGTGCATCAAGCAACTGTTATTTGATTTTATATATACAGACTGAAGTGGCGAGTGAAAATTTGTACCAAGGCTGGGAATCGAACCCAGGTCTCGTGCTTACAAGGCTGGTGCGTTATCAACTAGGCCACCTTGGCGAAACAGTTCACACAACTACACAAATTACCGTCCTTAGTCCAAATTCTCGCTGCTGCCCCAGTCAACTGCCACCCCAGGCAGTGAGAATTTGAACTGAGGAGGGAGTCATGCCACAGCAATCCGCACAGTTGTGTGAACTGCTGTGCAACGTGACCTAGTTGCTAACGCACTTGCCTAGTAAGCAGGAGACCTGGGTTCGATTCCCAGCCTTGGTACAAATTTTCACTCGCCACTTCAGTCTGTATACATAAAATCGTATCTGTACAAGACCACTAAAGTCTCTGAAACTGTGCCATTTCACTTATCTTTTTTATTTATTTTATGTTTATGGGTCATAGATAACACAAATTAGTAATAACAATAATAAAATTCTGTCAATCGCCACTGATTTTCTGTTAGATGGGCTGTAAGTTCCAGAATTCAGTTGTTCTCAACGCCTTGCCTCTTGCTACATAAAGATCTTCTGTGGTGCAAGGATTGGGCAGGGCAAGGCCGGCTGCTGTGGCCGAGCGGTTCTGGGCGCTTCAGTCTGAAACCACGCTGCTGCTACGGTCGCAGGTTCGAATCTTTCCTCGGGCAAGGCTGTGTGGGACGTCCTTAGGTTAGTTAGGTTTAAGTAGTGTTAAGTCTAGGGGACAGATGACCTCAGATGTTCAATCCCATAGTGCTTAGAGCCATTTTGATTGGGTAGGTTTCTGTAGATCAGAAAATGTTGTGGGTCCTGCAGGACACCGCACTCGCAGGACTCTGTTCGCCAGTTGTTTGTAGCTGTTAACGCTCATCTGACACTAGTGGAAATGGAAACGCGAGACAGAACCGGCTTGAGGACAAAGAGTAAAGCAGACATTATTGTCTTCAACAGCAAATGCCGTAACTGAATGGAAACAAGTTTTTTCTTCCACCCAAGACACACACCCTCGGTATTTCCACTGCTGTGCAGATATTTCAGGCATGGTACAAATACAAAAATGAAAGAGGGTACGAAATGAAAGAAAACAGTATTACTCTGTAACGAGACACGTGAGATTACGCGTTACATATATCAGTGTGCTCAGAAAATATCCCTGAAAAAGCTCCTAAATTTTGTCAGTAGAGTTTGGATTAGCGCTGTACATACAGGCTAGTCTTACTGTGGTTTCTGGGAAGTCCCCTAAAAATGTTGCGATAGTTCTCAATCTACATCTACAACTCAAGAAAAGAAGTTCATGCAATTCACAAACATACGTTATACACGCCTGGTCGTCCTTGTATTATGGACACATCTAGAGAGTGGGCTCTGTTTCTTGTTCTGTTGAGAAAACATACCATACTTAGAAAAATATTTTAATAGTAGTATGGATGGGATCAAAAATCAGTTCAAACAAATCAAGATGTATATAAGTTTGTACAGGAAGAAAATGGGATAGATAAATGACAATATAGAATCTTTGAAGATAAGGTAAGCAAAATTCAAAGAGTAAATCACAATGTGCATGACATGTCAAATGTATCTTTTTGTGTTCACTGAAATAAATTTAGTGTTGTTAGGGAACATGGTGATGTGCACCCTGTTGATTTTATTAGACAATCCAATGGTCTGCCAGAAAGTTGGAATGAGAAGGAAAAAACGTCTTTCGTAAGGGAACAGGAATGTTTAAGAGGATATTCGTATGACTGGGCTGCTGACATTCTCAATCTTGTAGTTCATCCTAAGAATTTTAGTACTTGTTTTTGAAGAAATAGAGGAGCGATACAGGAGATTAAATAAATTATGGGAAAGTGATGGGCATCATCCTAGAAAAGGTATCATTAAGGTTTTCTGTCACTGTTACAACAGTAAACTTAAATACTTGGTTCAAGAACTAGGTAGTGGAATCATAATTGTGGGATTAAAATGCAAACTGTCTCTGGAAATTAAAGAATTGCTTTTACCTGCACCCAGAAAAAAACATAAATGGTTTCTTGAAATATATAGGACAGAGCAAATAAAAAACAGATCTATGAATAGTGAAAGGAAATATGGACATAAAAGTCAATTTAGAGGTGATTGGGCAACAAACAAAAAAGAGCCACCAGTGAGTGAAAACAACTTAATTTATGAGAGCATTAAATAATGCTAATAAAGTAAGTGAGAAACATAGAAAATGTCAACTGCTGAGTAAAAGTGATACAAAAAGAGATTGCCATAGTGACAGACCCGATTAGTGAGGCAAGGTGGGTTTCAACTCTTAAATGAACAGTAGATTACAAGAAGGGATGTTGGATACCAAGAAAAAATACAAACAACTAAAGAAGTGAAGTAGATTGAATATTCTCCTCAATGGTCAAAATTGTTATTAGAAGTAAAGCAAATAGATACTGTTGATACTGAGAAGGTGGGAATTATTACGGGAAATATAGATGCCAATATTAATACTGGTAAGGATGTTGTGATAAATTGTGTACAGATAGTGGATGAAACTGTTAGAAAATAAATGATATTGAGCAGGAAGCTGATGTCAGAGGAGAAGGTGAGTCATTTGTGATAGTAATAGATAATGAAGAGCCATTAGTTAAGACAGACAAACTTAATGAGGAAGATGTGAAACTTTAAATAAATGTGATACTATTGTGAATGGGGTCGTAGAACAGAAAGTTGTTGATGTGAAAGATGCTGCTTTGGTAGATTGTGTGGACGTAATGCGTGATGATCTTCACGAAATTAATAACAGTCTGAGCAAATGTCAGATAGAAAAAGAATCTGAAACTTTACTGACAGTAATGTAGGTAATTCGCAACTAATGGAGCCATGTTCTTGCAATTATGGTAAAGAAATAATATGGAAAACGGAGAATGGGAAAGCTACTGATGTTTGATTTTGGGGTTGAAAAAGACACCGTTAATTCAAAGAGTATGCTTTGTGTTTCTGCATAAAGTCAAGCACCGGCACTCCATGCAGGAACATTAGAAAAGAGAGGGCTATGAGACGACGTCAGTCAATTGCACTCTGACCGACCCCTCTCCAGGTCGTAGACACAGTGGTAGCAGCCTCTACACAAAGAGGGCATAAGCGCTGCGCCGCCTCGCCGCAGCCCAGTTCTACGAGTTCTACAGAAGCGAGTTCAAGAATAGCATCAAGACATTTCGCTTCTACTATGTAGCATTGTGTATACTAAAGAGATTTCTTATTTTGTCTGTCACCCTTTGCCTGGGACACATCTGTATTACACAAAGTTAAGTAATGTAATCATTTCCTTTTGTAATAAACTTCAGTAATATGATTTGCTTGAATTGTTGTCTACTGATCCGAGAAAGCTGGTTTCTTAGGAACCTCATACTTGACAAGTAGGCAGGATACAACACTTCGATGACGTTGAAGTAGACTGTATGCAGTTAATGAATGTTGTTTTGATTAAAATGAATGACAGTGTGAGTGAATGTAATAATGAAGGGGAGTATTAATCAGTAATTAGTGAAGTGGATCTAAATGGATTGCAAACAGAAAAATCTGAAGTGACTGTGATTGAAACTGCAAGTGGAAAGATAACGAATAACAGTGTTAAAGAAAAAGATTAAACTGCAGACAGAAATAACTTTACTTATGCTGAAAGTAGAAGTATATTTGAACTATCTGTAACTGAGCTGTGGGAAATTTCACCAACAGGACACCAATAGTAGGCAATGATAAATTTGGACGTATGACCTGAAGTTGTTGAAGACAGAGATGGAGTTAAGTCAGCAATTTGTGAATTACCAATTACTGTCAAAATAGAAACGAAGAAAGCGATCAGACAACTCTGAGATCAGCAAATGAACAAAGGATTGTGAATAGTGTCAAAAATCCTCAGCTGGAGGGTGAAGTTCTTGACAGACTTGCTACTGATATTGCTCCAGAGGTAGTACAGACAGAGATGAATATAAATATTGATACAGGTGATTGTGAGAGTAATAATAAATTGATTGTGGATGCAGAGCAAGTAAATAATGTCAGTGTTCAGGATTTGTGGTCCAATCAGAAACTGTTGATGTAAATATTAGTGTTCCTGATGTGAACAGGGAGTGTGTACAGGTACTAATGGAAGTGTCAATGAAGTTAATTATTTTATGAAAAGCGAATGTAAAAACTTTGGAGATTAATAGCAAGGTAAGTGTAATGCAATTAGTAAACGTTAAAGTAATTAATGCTGTGATGAAGTGTGGATACGTCAAAAAAAAGTTTTTCTAAAGCAAATAAATACGTTACTAAATTTTCAGCGATTCCTACAAGCAAACTGTTGAAAGTTAATGATGATAACTGTAGAAAGAATTTTTAGTATTGACAGTGGATAAAACAGTTTCGGATAGTGATTTTCAATGAAAATATACAGTCGGTATTCTATAGTACGTTAGTAATGCTCATTACTTTTACATTTACTGGTTGCAGATTGGTCAACGGATTGGTTTCAGTTGGGGGTAGGGAGTATAGAAATCCTGTTGTGTTTTGCACTGATCTGACAAATCTTGTGAAAGATGAAGTTTGGTTTTCAACTATTAATATAAAATTAGGTGGAAGAGCTGGGGGCTATATCAGTAGTAAGTAGTAAGTAAGTAACAATATCTTCAGTGCTTGGTACTGAATTCAATTCATTATGCCATGGCAATGCTTCTCTGAACTGGTTATCTGATCTTCCCCTCCCCCTCTTCTACAGCCCTCTCAGTAGCTTGTAAGTTGGTCAGTAATTGCCTCTAACTTTTGTATGATCTTTAGTGTGGTAATACATTTCAGTAAAGTTTTCTGTGTACTGTTAGTTCGTGTTGGATTAGTGGTCATAAGTGATGTAACTGTGAGAGGACAAATGAGAAACATATATGGTATCTGCTAACATTTATGAGATGTTCTCATAATGAGAATAATTTTGTTTCAGCATCAAAAGGTTAGATGGATGAAAAGTGAAAGAAAGGTGTGTCAGGATATGTGAAAAACGGAAACGTTTATGAAAATCATATTTAATATCCAAAGCAATCAGCCAATACATGTTAGTCAGTAAGGATTTTTGCAGCAGGAGCACATATTTTACATTACTTTCAAATACCCGCAATTTGGTCCTCAGTAATATTTCCTTCGATCTCCAGATAGAGCGTAGAGTTGTAAAAGCTACTCTTGCTTTGTTGATGCGGCTGTTAATGTCTTCTGTTGCACCGCCATCTGGTGTAATCATGCTTCCAAGGTAGCAAAACCTATCCACCTTTTCAATTATGTGGCTCCCAAGCTTAAGCTCTGCAGTGCTGTTATCATTTGCCCGCATGTCCTTAGTTTTTTGGGCGTTAATTTTCAAGCCAACTTCCTTTGCTGCAAATTTCAGATCTTCTAACTTCTCTTTCATGTCGTTGAAGCTGTGGGATAGAAGGCAAAGGCCATCTGAGAAAATCTAGGTCTTCTAGATGTGTCCCATTGCTCCATTTTATCCTCCTCGCTTTATCTATTGCTTGCACCATTACAAGATTAAGTACTATGTTAAAAAGTATCGGTGAGAGCATGCAGCCTTGCCTAACTCCTGTTTTCACTGCTGTTGGATCTGAAAGCAGACGTTGTTGAATTTGGCATGTGTAGTTTTCATACATGCACCTGACGAGAGCTATTATTTTCTTGGGAATTCCAAACGTTCACAGTGAACTCCAAATTTTTGTTCTAGTTATACCGTCAAATGCCTTTTCAAAGTCTACAAACAGTATGTAATGTGGTGACAGGTATTCATATGAATGTTCTGCCATTATTCTCAAGGTGTTTATCTGGTCAGTGCAAGAGCGACCTTCCCTGAATCCTGCTTGTTCCCTTCTCATTTTCTTGTCTACATGTGCTTTTATCCTATTTGGGATTATTCGTGAAAGGATCTTACTTGGGATTGACAGCAGGGTGATGCCTCTCCAATGATCACAAACGGATAGGTCTCCTTTCTTGGGGAGCTTTATGAGCAAGCCTCTGTTCCAGTCATTTGGTACTTGTTCATTCATCCATATGGCTGTCAGGAGTGGATGTAAAATTTCTGCTGTTATAGAGGGATCTGCTTTAAGTAACTCTGGGTTGATGTTGTCCAGACCTGCAGCTTTTCTGTTTTTTATCTGTTGGACAGCTTTGGCGATTTCTTCTCTAGATGGCGCTTCTACGTTAATTGGCATATCTTGTAGGAGTCCATATTCAGCTGAGTTACACTGTCATCTGTAGTTTCGCGGTTCAGAACGTTCTCAAAATGTTCTCTCCATTTCTGTACTTGGTCTTCTCGATTGGGGAGTAGTTTTCCTTGCTTGTCCTTGATTGGCATATCACCCCCAAATTTCTTATTTGACAGTTTTCTTACGATGTTGTATAGTGTCTTGTTATAGCCTCTGTTAGCTGCTACCTCTGCCTTAACTGCGAAATTATTGATGGAGGTTCTCTTATCTTTTCTGAAACTCCTTTTCACCATCCTATTTAATATTCCTAGTTCCTGTTGGATTTCTTTTTTTGCTTCCCCTGTCTGTGCGCAATTTAGCTGAAGTTTTGCCTTTCTCCTCTGCTGTAATCCATCCCAAGTACGGTCAGGGATCCAGTCATGTCTGTTGTGATCCTTTGTTCCAAGAATTTCTTCAGCAGTCTGTGCATAGGTCATTTTCACTGCATCCCATTGCCCCTCGATGTTACTCTCTCCGATTCCTCTGCTAAGCACTTCAAAACGATTTCCCAATTGGGTCAAGAACTCTTTTCAGACATTTGTATTGTCCAACTTTCTATAATTAAACTTAATCCTCTTTTGCCCACAATGTCTTTTATGTGCAGCTATTTTTAGTCGGACTGTTGCTAGCATAAGGTGGTGGTCTCTTCCGACATCTGCTCCTCTTTTATTCCTCACATCTAGGAGTGATTTTTGCCAGTTCCTGCTAATTGCAAAGTGGTCTATCTGGTTCTCTGTGTTGCCGTCAGGTGGGACCCACGACACTTTGTGACACTGTTTATGTGGGTAAATTGAACCACCAATGATCAGGTTAAACATGCCGCACAGGTCTATGAGACGTTCTCCATTGTCATTGTGGGTTCCCAGCCCATGTTGACCGATAATATGCTCTATCCCATCATGGTCATTCCCAATTTTTGCGTTAAAGTTACCCATCAGAAGGAGGATATCTCTCTATCGACACTTTGGCAATGTTTCTCGAAGTTTGCTATAAAACTTGTCTTTCTCTTCATCCTCGACACTTCTGTTGGCGCGTAACACTGTACAATGGTGACTGGTCTCACTATGATTCTCTCTGTAATTGGATGCCACTCCATCAAAGACTACTTTGCTCTCCAATCTATAAATATGTTATCATGCCAAATATCACCCTATGGCAAAGTGAGACTATTTATATTTACGTTCATTGTTTGTTTATTGTGATCCCAGGTGCACCAAAGTACTTTGTGAGTGTGTGTGTGTGTGTGTGTGTGTGTGTGTGAGAGAGAGAGAGAGTGGTGAGTGTGTGTGTGTGTGTGTGTGTGGGTGGGTGGGTGCGTCGTAGGTAGGTGGGTGGATGGGAGGGTGAGTGGGATAGTATGTGAGTGTGTACGTGTCTGTGTGTTCTGGCTGAAATGCGTGTTGTCAGAATTGATTGGTCACCTAAGGAGTGTTGTACCTGGAGGATAGTGTGCATGGGCACAAATGTTTCCTTGTCGGTGGTTCCATCTAGTGACCGATTTTAGAGTCACAGGACAAAACGTGCACTAGAAACTGTCATGAGCAGTTTCAGGTATTTTCTATTGTTTTTGTTGTTGTAAGACCGAGTTTGTGTGTTGTGCAGTGTGTGTAAATATTGCAACTTCTACGTATTATTTTACTGCTGTATCCGGTAAGTAATGACAAATTTGAATTTCGCGACATTTTTTCATATGACGGTTGGCAGCCGTGGTTTTTTCATGTTTGTTATCTGCGATCCTTCCCATTAGTAGCCTGATAACTTTTGTGGTGGTGAGCATTGTTGTTTGATGTATACGTTCGTCATCAGTTCGAAAGTTGATCAGGAAGTTTGAGACCACGAGTTCTGTTTCAAACGTTAAGAAAACAGGATGTCCGCATTCTGTTCAAACACAAGAAAACATTGATATCGTGCATGACAAGCCTGTAACCCCAGAAATTCTGTTCGGCGACGAGCTCAACAATTGAACTTATCACCAAGTTCACTGCATGAAACCATTTGAAAAGATCTGAAAATGCATGTGTCAATAAGCAGAACTGCAGAATTTGAGGTAACGAAAATCCGCGGGTGTCTGTGGAAGACGAGATGCGTCCACAACGCACGACTGTGTGGTGAGGGTTCTGGCCAGGAGGAGTAATCGGCCCGTACTTTTTTGAAAATGATGACAGCTGTCGTCATTGTGAATGGAACGTTACCGAAACATGCTTCCTGATTGGTTTTTCCCTTTTATTGATGAAAATACGATTTTCTGTTTCAACAAGATGGTGCGGCATGTCACAAATCTCGCGAAATGATTGCCCTGCTGAATGGAAATATTTCTCAAAAATTTATCTCTTTGCGTGGCAACTAGGAATGGCCTGTGAAACCATGTAATCTTATGCCTTGTGACTTTTTTGTGAGGATTTCCGAAACTAAAAGTCTACGTCAGCCAACCACAAACAATACACCAATTGAAGTATGAAATTAAAATGGCTGTTAATGGCATCTCACCATATGTTTGTGAACGTGTCATGGAGAACTTCAGTAAACGCATTTATTGTTGCAGCCCAGCCTTGGGTGGTTATATGGAAGATATAATTTTTCACACTTAAATGAGAGAAGTTACGTAATGTGTTCGTAAAAAAAAGAACATTACATTTTCAATAAATTTTGTGTATTTTGTAGCATTTTAGTATACGTCCCTACTTCCCGGCCAACCTCTACATATTTTTAAATCTACAGGGTGGCGCACGAAATGTATTACCAAATGTTTTTTTCACAGTTTACGATGTACATTAGATATCCCGCTGGGATCTCTGCAACAGTACCAGCAGAGCTTGGAAAAACAAATGAGTAACGAAATGACGTGTAATTCACGATACTGCCGCTAGGAGACTAGTAAGCAGCAATGGCTGACAATGGAAGACTGACGACACAGCAACGATCGGCAATTGTGTTACTTTTTCATGAAACGAAAAGCCTTGTTGTGACTCAGAGGCGTTTTCGACAACAGTTTAACACACGATGGGTCCCTTGCAAGTTAGACCGTCCACAGATTGTCCGATAAATTTGTACAGGAAGGAACAGTACTGGAAGCGAAGCGACCTCGGCCTAAGCCTGTTTGTTCGCCGGAGAATATTGAAGCAGTGCGAGTTGCTGTACAGACAAGTCCCGGGAAATCGTGTAGAAAGACAGCAGTGCAACTGGGAATATTCAGATGCTCGGTTCAACGCATTCTTAAAGTGACCTCCGTATGTACCCATATAAGATGACCTGTGCACAGAAGCTCACTGAAGAACACAAGCAGCAGAGACTACTGTTTGCTCAGTGGGCGGAGGATAGAGAAGAAACTCTTAACAACGTTTGGTTTTCAGACGAGGTGCATTTTCATTTAGATGGTGTGGTTAACAAACAAATTGTAGGTTTCCAGTGGCCCCAAAGCGTACGAGTGCTTCATGAACGACAACATTATGCTCCGAGGATTACAGCGTGGGCAGCAATTTCCAGTCATGGACTTATTGGACCCTTTTTCTTTGAAGAAACTGTGAACAGCGAGCGTTATTTGAGCATGCTTCGCAATAGCTTCATTCCACAGCTTCTTGCTACTGCCTTGCCCTTCAACACGCAGTGGTTCATGCAAACTGGAGCAAGGCCACATACTGCAAACACTGTGTTGGAGTTTTTACACGAGCATTTCGACATGCGGATCATTTCACTCAGGTTTCCAGGTCGCTTCAATGAGGGACAAAATTGGCCCTCCAATAGTCCAGACCTCAATCCATGTGAAATTTTCTTTGGGGGTACCTAAAGTAAAAAAATTTCCCGAAACGTCCACGTGATTTAATGGAGCTCAGAAGACTTATTCTTCAAGCTTGCAGTGAAATTACGGAAGACATGTGCCATAGGGTAATCACTAACTTCAGTGTTCGTGTGAAGGATGTTAGGAAACGAAATGGTGGACATATTGAGCATGTGCTGAGTTAGAACAAATCTCCATGGACAACTCTTCATTGTAGTATGTGTTCCTTTCAGATTGTATTGACAATAAAGTTTATATTCAAAAACAAAATGGTAACACATTTCGTGCGCCACCCTGTAGTTAAATGCCATGTGGATGGTTAAGGCATATTTAGGCAGTCATGCACCATCTTGCTCCTAGAAACAGAAAATCTTCTACCATGGAACAAGTGATACTTGTGAATGAAATGAGTTTCTTTAATGTCTTAACAATTTCCCCTGCCTGGAAAATGTAAATTCGTGTTAGTTGCCAGTAGCGTCTATTTAAAAAAAAATTCACTTTGTAACTGAATTCTGATGATACTTCTTCTTAATTTGATTTCTCTTACTGGTTATTGGCGTACAGTAGAGGAATGGTGTGGAACATAGACTGTTAAATATAACACTGACAACATTTTCTCGATTTTTAAATTTGAATTGAACATCTGTGAAACACTGTTGTGAGGTGATACATGGTCGTGTATTAAACGCGCAAACAAAGTTGACGCTCGATGCCTGATGGGAGCGACTGCAAAGGCATTTCCCATTTGCAGCCGCTCCCATCAGGCATCGCGTCGAGTCTCAACTTTGTTTTCACGTTTAATACATGACCATGTGTAACCTCAGTACAGTATTTCACGTTTGGAATAAACCTACAGTCTGTTAAGTACAGGGTGTTTCAAAGATGACCGGTATATTTGAAACGGCAATAAAAACTAAACGAGCAGCGATAGAAATACACCGTTTGTTGCAATATGCTTGGGACAACAGTACATTTTCAGGCAGACAAACTTTCGAAATTACAGTAGTTACAATTTTCAACAACAAATAGTGCTGCGGTCTGGGAAACTCTATAGTACGATATTTTCCACATATCCACCATGCGTAGCAATAATATGGCGTAGTCTCTGAATGAAATTACCCGAAACCTTTGACAACGTGTCTGGCGGAATGGCTTCACTTGCAGATGAGATGTACTGCTTCAGCTGTTCAATTGTTTCCGGATTCTGGCGGTACACCTGGTCTTTCAAGTGTACCCACAGAAAGAAGTTACAGGGGTTCATGTCTGGCGAATAGGGAGGCCAATCCACGCCGCCTCCTGTATGTTTCGGATAGCCCAAAGCAATCACACGATCATCGAAATATTCATTCAGGAAATTAAAGACGTCGGCCGTGCGATGTGGCCGGGCACCATCTTGCATAAACCACGAGGTGTTCGCAGTGTCGTCTAAGGCAGTTTGTACCGCCACAAATTCACGAAGAATGTCCAGATAGCGTGATGCAGTAATCGTTTCGGATCTGAAAAATGGGCCAATGATTCCTTTGGAAGAAATGGCGGCCCAGACAAGTACTTTTTGAGGATGCAGGGATGATGGGACTGCAACATGGGGCCTTTCGGTTCCCCATATGCGCCAGTTCTGTTTATTGACGAAGCCGTCCAGTTAACAATAAGCTTCGTCAGTAAACTGAATGCTGCCCACATGCATATCGCCGTCATCAATCCTGTGCACTATATCGTTAGCGAATGTCTCTCGTGCAGCAATGGTAGCGGCACTGAGGGGTTGCCGCGTTTGAATTTTGTATTGATAGAGGTGTAAACTCTGGCGCATGAGACGATACGTGGACGTTGGCGTTATTTGGACCGCAGCTGCAACAAGGCGAACGGAAACCCTAGGCCGCTGTTGGATCACCTGCTACACTAGCTGCGCGTTGCCCTCTGTGGTTGCCGTACGCGGTCGCCCTACCTTTCCAGCACGTTCATCCGTCACGTTCCCAGTCCGTTGAAATTTTTCAAACAGATCCTTTATTGTATCGCTTTTCAGTCCTTTGGTTACATGAAACCTCCGTTGAAAACTTCGTCTTGTTGCAACAACACTGTGTTCTAGGCGGTGGAATTCCAACACCAGAAAAATCCTCTGTTCTAAGGAATAAACCATGTTGTCTACAGCACACTTGCACGTTGTGAACAGCACACGCTTACAGCAGAAAGACGACGTACAGAATGGCGCACCCACAGACTGCGTTATCTTCTATATCTTTCACATCACTTGCAGCGCCATCTGTTGTTGAAAATTGTAACTACTGTAATTTCGAAAGTTTGTCTGCCTGAAAATGTACTGTTGTCCCAAGAATATTGCAACAAACGGTGTATTTCTATCGCTGCTCGTTTAGTTTTTATTGCTGTTTCAAAGATACCGGTCATTTTTGAAACACCCAGTAAGATCGTGGTCGGGTAATCAGTAGAAAAAACGTATTTGACAACAAACAGAAACATATACATACACAGTATATGAATAAAAGGGAAGTGCAATTGCAATAATCAATAATATGTCCAATAATCCGCAGTGTCGATAAATGCTTCGCATGTCCGAGGTACGCTTGAAACCAAGTTTTCCACACGTGGAAGGACCCCGAAATGCGTCGAATTTGCGTTGACAGATGTTTCAAAGTGAAGATCTTTTTTCCTCGCCACTTCTTTCTCATGCAAGATCATACATTTTCAATAGGTTAGCGTCAGGCGTCTATGAGAGCCAATCCAGTACCTGCACACCTTTCTTCTTTTTGCAGTCGCTGCAAAGCTTGCTATGGTGCTTCGAATCATTATCCTCTTGCAATATCCTACCTTTATTTTTGTCGAAGAACCAACCTTTGGCAGTCGGCATCAAACATGTTTGATGAACGCGACACATAAGTTGCACTCCTGTCTTTTCTTGTGTATCTCAGTCAAGAATTCAAGGCATATTAATGCTTTATGGACATTGTATAAAGGACAAATGTTCCCTCTGTTTGGATGTGAAAGAACTAAGGCGATATCTTTTACCATTTTTGTGTAATACCGACCACACTCTTATTTAACAGGCTGTCCTTTTCTGGTGCAATTCTTGTAATTGCAGAAAAGAACTGCAGCACACATAAAGTGGATGCTGACATTTTAAAATTAAATAAGAAAGCATATTACACTTCTGCTGCAAGACTTGTTAGAGGCACAAGGCAGTACAATGTAAGTATCCTAAAACATAACGATCTTTCGTTCCGTAAACATTTCGCTAGCTTATGTTACAATTATCGTTATTTTCTTCAGCACACGAATGCTAGCGTGTAGCTGCGCACGGTTCAGAAAATAACATTCATGTTGACACTTGCACCTGATGAGTCTGGGGCGAGTTTCAAAACGTTTCGACCAGGAGCGGCTTGTGAGGTAGTGCCGCTGCGCCGTGGCACCATTTGCATAAAAAAGAAAGAAAGAGAAATCTATCCGGTCTCCGCACAAAACATAGTTTTGGAGTATGTATTTTCTGATTTGAAGAGGAGGGTTTCGCCGCGCGGTCTCGCGGTAGTTTTCTGAAGCTTCGAGCCTACGGCAGATTAGCACCATCTGCCCTCATAAAGCGCTGTGTGAAAGGCTCGGCCATTGGTTTCTACACGCTTCGTATGGCGGAGTGGAGCCACACACCTAGACTGACTCTGAGCTTTACGTTCCTTCCGCCAGAGAGCAGTAAACTGCAGGGCCTATAGAAGCACGAACTACCATCTAGCGATCCTGTTAGAATACATCAGGGCGCAGGTTTCTTGTAATCCAGTTTTACAATCTTTCTGCAAGTTAATGCTAATGCATTCCTAAACGCTAATGAATGTTTAATTAAATCGAATACACAAATAATACACTTAAATTTGGTTATAAGTAGCTATATGTAATTTAAATATACTTATGCTATTAATATTTTGAAATTAAGAGGCATCCTTTCAATATTGGTCTACAGAACAAAAAACAAACGTGTTCATCACCTGCTGAGCATCTCTTTTCCAAGCAAATGTATAGTATTTCTGTTTATACTCGTTACGTTCCTGTGATACAGTTCTGTATTAATATATTGATGTCACTACATATAGCTGTCTGCACAGTGTTATCTGTAAGGGAAAATTCAGTTGACTGCGGAAATAGCAAACTAGAGCAAAGTAAATAAGTTATTAAAAACGCCATTTGGCGACAGAACTCTCAGATAAAAAACAGTAGGTAGACCACTCCCGAATCTCAATCTGCAGCGGCAAACAAAAAATCGATGTCGTATTTTCGATCCATAAATTTACCAAAAGAACAGATCTTTTTGTGGTTGTGAAGAAAGCAACGCTGTTTTTTGTTTCCCTTGTGTGTTAATTGGGGGTGATGTTCATTGCTGTAATACCGGAATAACTGATATTATATATGGTCTAAAATGAAATTACATGAAATTTCAGAGCGACACGTGAATAATGTGCTCAGTCTTTCATTTCTAGACAAAACCAACGTTCAGCTGAAATTAGATTCGCAATATAGACAAACAATTGACAGCCGCAACAAACGTGTAGAAAAGGTATATTGAATTTGATAGTAAACTGTATTTGGTTCTGTGGTGCTTTGGAACTCGATGAATCTGATGCCTCTGAACCTGATGCCTCTCAAAATAATAGGGTTCTCGTGAGCTAATTCAGTTCAGTGCAGAGCAGGATAAAGGTCTCTAAGTTCATCTCATTCAAGCATCAGTGTTCCAAGGCATTTCTAAGACTGTTCAGAACGTACTACTGCAATGCACATTGGGAGTGTACCGCGATGAAGTTCGTAAAGAAGTAAAACGTGCCTATTATGCTGCAATAATCGTGGATGAAAGCACAGATGTGTATTGCGAATTTCAGTTGGTTATTGTTCTGCGTTACGTTGTTGAGGGAAAACCTGTTGAAAGATTTTGGAACTTAGTTAAACCAGAAAGTCAGATGCTGATACTATAGCTGTGAGTATTCTCAAAGAGATTGAACCCGGCCCTAGAAGAGACGATGGCAATAGAGAGCATCGTGCTTCCCTCCCACTCCTCAAGAATTCAGTCCATTTCCAAAGACACCACCAAAGAAAAGTACAGCTGCCAGAAGGAGAAGAGGCAAACACGAATCTTGAGAGAAACCCCAGAAAAACAAGAACTTGTAGAACAATAGCAGAAGAAAGCAAAGGGAACTGCAAAAGATTCCTGTGAATCAAACAGCCAGGGTGACCATGGAGCTTGTTTTTGACAGTGATGACTCTCATGCAGAAGTGCAAATGCAGTTGAATGACAGACGATGACATTGATTTTCATAGTAGTGATGAAGGGCACGATATATTCACAACGCTCACTGAAGATCCCAAAAAGAATGGTTACGTTGTGGCGAAAGTGGAGACACAACAAAAACAGACTCCGTTTGGCGAATTGTTGCCATACCCGTTCTACTGACAATGGAAAAAAAATCGTAAAATTTTCGTACCCCAAGAAATAACATAAAAGTGTAAACCATTCCTTACGCTGAATAATCCAAAAGAAACTGACATCTACTTTAGTGTCATTGATTGTGTGTAAACTAACGAAGCCCCAGCGTGTTGGAGGCAGTAGGCGTTGTAATAATTTTCTAGCCTTTCCAGTCTCTTTGTGTCATCACAACGCTCAGTAAAAATGTGGAAATATTTGTCTAATAATGAAATAAATGTGTTAATTATGAGGAAAGAAATTTTCGTATCAATGATTTACCTTCCCAAATGTGCGTTCATAGTAGGACTGCTGATATTTTTAAAAAATATCGGGAATCCGATACATACATATTTTCAAAAATATCATTACCGCATTCGATAAATCGAAGACGGAATCGATATACCGAAATACTGCAGGAGAAAATGTCTGTGTACTTGTCTATAAAAAATATCAGCTGCACTTTGTGAATATACTGCCAGTTTTAAGCAGTAAATTTAAGAATTCATTTATTATTAGATATTCTGTTCATCAACAAGAAGGCAGCTTGTCTATTCCCCTTAGAGCAAGAATTGAAAGGAAAACGATTCACGTTCACGCATGGCGATAACCACTTTGTTAACAATGATACCTTCATGTAAGTCGCACAGGAAAAGGTATTCGATAGATCTGTCGTTCGGTCTCGTCACACATCGGTTTTCTCCGGAACAGTTCACGTCGACTTCCTTGTCTTTTTCATTTCTGTCAACGCCAGTGACCTAACAGATGTGGTGTCAAAATTGCGTGGTGAAGCTGAAAGTTGCAGTATCTGATGGTAGCGCCGAGCGCCTACTACGACAGCATTTCCCCCCACATGCCTCTGGCCTCTGCAAAGAGCAGTCTTGTCATTTAGATTTCTGTTTTCAGCGATTGTTTTTGAAGAATGCCGATGTGAAGCAACAGCACACTGGCTGCGTTAAAAACTTTGTCTTAACGCCACTGGTGTGAAATTTCTTCACATCAGAAACTTGTTATTCCATTCAGTGCAATTGGACTTCTTTGTGCCACATACACTATGTGATCAAAAGTATCCGGACACCCCCAAAAACATACGTTTTTCATATTAGGTGCATGGTGCCACCACCTACTGCCAGGTAATCTATCAGCGACGTCAGCTGTCATTGACATCGCGACAGGGCAGAATGGAGCGCTCCGCGAAACTCACGGACTTCGAACGTGGTCAAGTGATTGGGTGTCAGCTGTGGGATGCCTCGCCTCGCCTCGCTCGGTGTAATGAGCGTAAACATTGGACGACTGAACAGTGGAAAAACTTAGTGTGGAGTGACGAATCACGGTCCACAATGCGGTGATCGAATGGCATGGTTTGGGTGTGGCGAATGCCCGGTGAACGTCATCTGCCAGCGTGTGTAGTACCAACAGTGAAATTCGGAGGCGGTGGTGTTTGGTGTGGTCGTGTTTAACATGGAGGGGGCTTGCACCCCTTGTTGTTTTGCGTGGCACTATCACAGCACAGGCCTACATTGATGTTTTAAGAACCATCTTGCTTCCCACTGTTGAAGAGCAATTCGGGGGTGGCGATTGCATCTTTCAACACGATCGACAACCTGTTCATAATGCACGGCCTGTTGCGGAGTGGTTGTACGACAGTAACACACCTGTAATGGACTGGCCTGCACAGAGTCCTGACGTGAATGCTATAGAACACCTCTGGGACATGTTGGACTTCGTTCCAGGCCTCACCGACCGACATCGATACCTCTCCTCAGTGCAGCACTCCGTGAAGAATGGGCTGCCATTCCGCAAGAAACCTTCCAGCACCTGATTGAACGTATGCCTGCGAGAGTCAAAGCTGTCATCAAGGTTAAGGGTGGACCAACACCATACTGAATTCCAGCATTACCGATGGAAGGCAGCACGAAGTTGTATGCCATTTTCAGCCAGGTGTCCGGATACTTTTGGTCACATAGTGTATATTTACTTCACACAGTCAAAGCGAAAAACTGCACTTTATGAAAACTGAAAAAGTAGCAAGACTCCTTCACACAGTGAAAGCAAAATTATGTTCTACTACAGTTTCAAAACAACAAGTTCCGATGTTTACCGAAAATTGAGAAAAAAATATAATATAAAATAAAAATATCGGCACTGGGCTTCGCAATTTTGGTATCAATATACTGTGTGGAATATATCTCCCATATATACCAGTATGTTTTGGAATAAATATCGATGTATCTGGATATCGAAACTTTATCGCATGCCCTAGCTCATAGTGGCCCAAGCAACTGCTCACTCTGCCCCTGTATGGGGCACAGTGAGCATAAAGGGAAATCTTTACTTTTCCCGTATTTAACCCAAAACTGTTAATGTGAGGGCAAAAGCGACAATTATAAAAACGAATGTAATTACGAGAGTCGTGGACGTTGTTTCAACTTTAGGATATCTTGATTATTTATTTTATTATATTTATTTTTTGTTTATTTAATTATTTAATATAAATAATTTTGTTGAATTTTGTCCTAGTATATTTTATAGAATTGATTTTTTAAATTATAGTTTATTGGTAATGTAAGTGTTTTATGAAATATTATTTTAATTTTTTTAAAGTAGATTTACAGTTACTGTAGCTGAAAACAAATACTAAGTGAGTTTTGTGCTCATTGTGCCCCAGCATATCCTTTTAGAAGACAGAACAGTGTATCAACGTACAGTGATGTAACACCATGATTCTGTGTAGAACGAAGTGCTAACTGTTAAGCGACAGTGACAGTAACAATTACATGTCATCTCTGTAGACAAGGATTATTTCTAAATTTAAGTATTCTATGTTAAGAGTTTTAATAAAGTGAACTGCTAATTTCGTATGTGTGTTGTAGTATCTGTCCGACCTCCTCCTTAAGTAAATATGACTAGAGTGCCTCTACAGGTTACGCTGCAATAGACCGTTTTCTTCGACGTATTCCGTAATTACGTAACACAGCGTATGTTCCAAAATCGTACTGCAGATGGACGTCAGTGATACTGGTCTACAACTGCAGCGGCCTCACCTTAACCCTGTGCGCCCTCCGGGCCACGCCCACGACAGTGAGCCCTTCCCTGAGCAGGGCCTGCGTGATGGCGGCGCCGATGCCCGCACTGGCGCCCGTCACCATGGCGACGCGTCCCCTGTACCTCTCCATGGCTGCACTGCCGTCGCCGCCTGCAGTGTCCGCTATTTGCGACGCAGCTCATACGGCGGCGAGCCGGTGTCGCTAATTATAAAGCGCGCCTCAAGGTCACCCCCCACCACTACCGCGGGAAGTGGGACGCACTGCAAACGTAACAGCTGGATAGAGCGAGCGTTTGCTTCGCAGTAGCGGAGTACTCTGCTGCCTTCTGTTTTACTGGAAACGAAATAGCATAATTCACACAAATCGAGAACTACTCTGCTGTTCTTCCTTGTTTTCAGAATATATTTCACACAAATGGTAACATCACCGATTTCTTCCACAGCCATATATTTATTAAATAAACTATCCATTTTCGTACAACATGTCTACCTATTAATTTTGTTTTAATCTTACTAGATTTTACGTGTGGGTGGATCCATAAATGGGCTGTCGGGGTTAGAAATGTAAAATGTAGATAGGGTTGCCATACGTCGCGGAGTTTTGGCGGGCAGTCCGCGATGTTGTGCTCGAAGACGGATGTCCTGGACGAAGAGGAAAATGTACGCGAAAAAAGTGGCTAGTAAGTAAAAAACTTTTTTACGCACGTTTTGCCACTGGCCACTGATCAAGTGTTTCATAACTCCTGAAAACTTCACGATAGCCGTTGAGACCAGTGCTGATATTCCGTGTCACTTCAGAATCGCTCGGCTATTTTCAGAACAGACTGTGGAAGCACTGTTTCAGTTTTCCGCTGTTGGTTTACAACGTCTCTGCTGTCGGTATCTGGTATTCTTTGGTCGTTGTGGTGTGCGCACTGTATGACCTTCAGTACAGACACCATCAGCTTATTTGACTTGTCGCTCTAACGAAGTAGGCGAGTGTCGGCAATATGTCTCGTGGTCTTATCGTGGCGTGTTTATCTTCTGCCGTTAGGTCAGACGATAGTAATAGCACTTGCACGCTTTAAGGTACGTTGTCCAAGACGCGACGCACACTAGCGACTGCGACGGGTCGCTACGTGACGTCAGAAGTTGTCCGCTGGCGCATGCGCAGTTCGAGTTTGGGATGCGACGCACGACTGTTGCGGCAGCTGCCGCAGCACTGCACCAGTGAGCAGTGTTGCGACGGAAGTCGCACGACACAAAGACGTACGGCTGCGAGAAAGATGTCGAGCCAGTCAAGGAAAACTGAAATGAGCCACTCACAGGATGTGATGCTCTGTGAGCTGGTCTCGCAACAGCCTTGCCTTTACGCTTTGAAGAACCCTAAATATAGAGACACTATGTTCAGAGACAGAATTTGGGAAGAAATTGGTGCACAGTTGAAACTGGCAGGTGAGTGAAATATATAATATTTTCCCATTAATGCAAATTTTTCAGGCCTGTTATGAAAATCAGTATAATCCATGCAGATGTAGAGAATGATGAAAATGAACTTGAAGGTCAATTTTCGCATTACTCTTTTTTGTGACGATAAAAATTGAAAACGGCAAATACATTATAAAATGAACAATCTAAAGTACAACGAGAAAGTTACATTTTACAATACCTTCACTTTGAAAGTAAACGGTAGATTGGTGTCTTGATGATACCTTCTAGTTGTGAAAAACCACCGCCGGATTGTTGTACAGCTTTCTGTAATCAATAGATGTTCGTTTTTGAGGAAGGCGTTTCTCAACAGATTGCGCAAACAGTATGCTGCAATAAGTAATTTGTCACATTCACTTCAATTCATTGGTAGAAGATGGTGCTCAAAAAACTTGTGCCAAAAGTGCACTACTGTTTTACAAGGCCCTTCTGGTCTGACACAGTTCACAATTGAAATTCGTCTTTTGTAAATCCTGGAGTCATCTTTTGAGTGCAGCTTGGCAAGATTAAATGTTGATGTTATCCATAACGATGTATGCTGTCAGAATACAAGAATATGGAAGTTCATTTCGATGGGAATAAAGATTCAGTCGGCTATGAAAGTTGCCTTAGCTTGTTCCAAATGTTTCTGCATGGGAGAAACTGACAAGTATAATTTGGGGAAATTTTGTGAACAAGCACGGACATTATTTCTTCCACATTTCTGCCAGTGTATACTGTAGACGTTCAGAATCAAAATTCTAGAGATGTTTAAGGTGTAACCCTATCTTGTTGTCAAGAACTTGAAACAATGCAATGAAGCTAGCGTGCGCTTATTGTTAATAAACTTATCTTTCATTGGAATTTTAGGTGAAATGTGCAAAAACAGATGGAGGAATATTCGGGACTCGTATCAGAGAAATAAACGAGAAAGAAAGCTTGGAACAGGTTCAGATGCCTCAGCAAAACCAAGAAAATGGGTTCTGCTTGATCACTTGGCTTTAAGAAACCTACGTTTCGTGGCATTTTAAATGAAATTGTCAAGAGCATATGGAGAAATATGAGTAACTCATACCGGAGGAATATGACATAAAATGGTTTCATTAGGTCCAAATGTGTCAGCGAAACAAAACAAATGCATTCTCTATCGTGTGATGACCACACGATTCTCGTTGCGCGTCGACAGAACTGGCGGCTAGTCGCGACGCTCCCGGAGATATATGAGCCCAAATCTCGGAAACGGAGATCGATATCAATCTGATCTCAACTTAAAAAATAATTTCGATATGTTAGCTTCTTTTCATCGGCAACGCTGTATGACCTAACGTGAACCATACGTAAAGTAGCCAGCGACCACATTTTTCACTGTACACAATTCAAATTTTATGCAGTAGGTTACTTGTAAATTAAGTATCGGGATAACTGTGACGAATATCGGAAAAATAGACACCTCATTATCAAGCTGTGATGTGAAACTGTAAGATACGCAAACATCAATTTTTTGTGCCTTTTACTTTCCTCACAATTGATAGAGAAGTAATATACGGCGAAAAAAACACGCAAAACCGGAAGAGATACTCTTCAATTTTTTAAAGTAAAAGGAGAATCTGTATCGAAAAACTAACTCTGGGAGCCGATGTAACTTTGTTGCATTAACATACAGTATTTTTTACAGCAAGAAAATCGGAATTCTTATTTTTCTTATGTATTTGAATCCGGCGCCGCCGACCGGAGCTTGGGAAACGGCGACGACTCCAGTCGTGTTGCGGCCGTGTCGCCGTCTGCCAGGGTGGGAAAAGAGGAGGGGGCAGCGTCGCAGTCGCAGCCAACTGTCGCGTCTTGCACAACGTAACTTTAGAGTAGCAGATTGACGGTGACCAACTTTAAACAGAACTTGATTAATTTTCAGACACATTTATTAAAATAATAAGCTTAAAAATTACTTAACTTGGTTCTGGATGCTATTTACAATTGACAATCTGAAGTTCCTTTGGTATTGGTACGTTAATCTTATTCTCACATATATCTCTGATACTTGACAAAAGTGTCTATACATTTATCTTCATGGCTATGTACAGGAATATGGTAATCTTATTAGGTGCAGACTGAAACTTGACTATAGACTGGTACAGACAAATGTAGAACTCGTACAGACTGATACAGACTAATGCAGACTGGTACAGACTCGTGCAGACAAATGCAGACTGACTAATCGGAGGTCTGTACACTCGTTATAATACCTTGCGCGTTCATGTATCACTGTGCAAGTGTGATCCGCTAGGAGAAAAGGTTCTACGTTAGCAGCAATCTCATTCGCTGCATTACATATTAATACGCGGATCGGCGGAAGCAGAATTTAGTCCATCTCTATGGCAGCGCCATCTCGTAGTGCGGAGACAGACGAGCGCTGCGGCTGCGCTGTTGTGCTTAGCGGGGCGCGCTCTAGGGGGAAACTTGTGTACGCGCTGACTACGCGGAACTATGTACACTACAGTCGTGTGAAGTTAACATTCAGCTATGTGAAGTGTACTTCTGGTGTTGTTATTGCACAGAATTCGAAATTCAAAATATCGAAACGAAAAGTACATTTTCGAGAAGAATATATCGATGCGTTTCCAAGAATTAAACGTGGAAGAAACGAACATGAGGCTATTTGCAAAGTGTGGGGTTAAGTACAATGCATTGCAGGTATGTAACACTAAACAATGCCTATCATTTGTAGAAAGCATAGAAATGAGTATTATAATTGATCAGATTACTCAACATATCGGTCTGTGTTTCAACCACATCTTTATAATCACCGAATTTTGTCCTTGATTTTCGTCCTTGGATTATGGCAACCCTAAATGTAGACATAACTGAGATATTTATTGGCAGTTTGCTTCTACAATTATGGCAACAAAGAATGTTTTCTGCGTTTGTGGCTGTTGAAACTGCGTGCGCATGTGTGTAACAGCATTGTTCACGTAAAGGCACGCCAGTAGCCATGTTGAATTCCAGCAGAAGGTATCGTGTGTACTTTTTCTCGCGAACTAAAGTCTGTTACATTGGCTCAACGTCGTTTCCGGCGTGAATATGAACTGCCACCAATCGACGATGTAACCATCGAGAAATGCGACAACCGGAATTTGCTTTCGATGCCGGGCCGCCACACCAAGCACACAGTTGCAGGGACTACTGTTGAATTAATCCGTGCGTCCTTTTAGCGGAGGCCTTGTAAGTCAAAATGACGAGCAAGTAGGCAGTTACAGTAGCCTCGTTAGACAGTATACATGAACTTCATTGAGTGCGAACTTTACTTTCCCGCCGCGCGGGATTAGCCGAGCAGTCTATGGCGCTGCAGTCATGGACTGTGCAGCTGGTCCCGGAGGAGGTTCGAGTCCTCCCTCGGGTATGGGTATGTGTGTTTGTCCTTAGGATAATTTAGGTTAAGTAGTGTGTAAGCTTAGGGACTGATGACCTTAGCAGTTAAGTCCCATAAGATTTCACAAACATTTGAACATTTTTTGACTTTCCGAAAGTGAATTCATGGTGTGAATTGTTGAAGGACAGTATTATGCACTAGTGGAAATCAGCGTAAAGGCATTTTCAGGAAAATCAGCTTTGTATGCTGGAATAATTGTGCACATTATACAGGCAATAGAATGACATCTAGTATACTGGCAAATGCAGTCAAATAGTATTGCATTTCATGTCAGTAGTACAGTGTATGTCAAGACGTCAACCATTTAGATGGTGGAGGGTGGAATTCGGTATAAAGACAGTCGGCTCTGTGCGATGTTTTTTGTGTGCTACGTGAGTTTCTAGCAGTGTGTATTGTGTATATAAACCGCCATTGTGATAATGTCAAGCAGAAAAACAATTATCATGTGACGAAAATGCAGAAATCGGTGCGTGGAAGGAAATAAAACTAAAACTAAACTACGCCAGAACAGGTCACGAAGGCCCAACGGTACCGACAGGCCGCCGTATCGTCCTCAGCACACAGGCGTCATTGGATGCGGATACGGAGTGCCATGTGGCCATCACACCGCTCTCCTGGCTGTATGTCAGTTTACACGACGAGAGCCGCTACGTCTCAATGAAGCACCTCCTCAGTTTACCTCACAAGGGTCGAGTGTTCCCCGCTTGCCAACAGCGCCCGGCAGACCGGATGCTCACCCATCCAAGTGCTAGCCCTTAACTTCGGCGATCTGACGGGAACCGGTGTGACCACTGCAGTAAGGCCGTTGCGCAGGAGGAAATGGGACACTCTAGTTGTCAAACAGCCAAGGAATTGTACGTTCAAGTACAGTGATTTATAATTTCGTTAGATTGGGCACACGATATGGGCAGAACGGAAATGGGCTAAGTAGAAAATTATCTGAGGCGTCGGAACCCTAATTTTCGGGCAATGCAAGGGCTACAAGCCGTTATTCTTCTCAACCTCTTGCCGGCCGCGGTGGTCTCGCGGTTCTAGGCGCGCAGTCCGGATTCGCGCGACTGCTACGGTCGCAGGTTCGAATCCTGCCTCGGGCATGGATGTGTGTGATGTCGTTAGGTTAGTTAGGTTTAAGTAGTTCTAAGTTCTAGGGGACTGATGACCACAACTGTTAAGTCCCATAGTGCTCAGAGCCATTTTCTCAACCTCTTGCTGGTTTTCAGTTGCTAGTAACTGCCAGACATGTACGACAGATTTTGTCAAATGACAAACGTCTTGCGTTCAAGAAATGACTGCAGAAACCTGCTCTAACACCCACTCATAAACAGTCTAGACTGGAATTTGCTGAAAACATACGTCATAGACTTGAGATTGGAATCAAGTGGCCTTCAGCGATGAGAAGAAGTTCAGTATAGGTGGGCCGAATGGATTTCAATACGACTGCATTATCTGAGAACAGAGCAGCAGGTAAGAATGAGCAGGGATAGTTGTGGTGGAAGTGTTGGGATTAGTGCTGCTTTCTGCAGTAAAGGTAAGTCACGCATGGCTTGGTTGAACACTAGAATGAACTCTAATATGTGCAGTGAGATCTAGGGACAGAACTGGAAGAACGTATGAGGACCCAGGGGACGTAACTCTCATGTTTCAACAAGATAATTCGTTTGTTCGTGTCCTTGCCACAACAAAGAAGTGGTTTGAAAATAAAGGTATCGTCGCGTAGTCGTGGCCTGCACGTAGACTGGATTTGAACATCGTGCAAAACCTTTGGGGAATACTTGAAAGGTGTGCATACCTGAATGGAAGGCTATCTGAGGCCGTATGTGAGCTGAAAAGAGGGATACTAGAAAGAGTGGGCGACAGTTTCGCTACAAAAACTAAAAACTATAACAAAATCAATGTCTAAGGGAAATTTTGAGTTAACTAGGACGCGCGGAGGTTGGACAAACTTCTATAAATTCAAAAACACAACAGGGCAGGAAGTGCTTTTATAACTTTCCTCCAAGAAATACAAACACCTTATTTTATTACTTGTGTTATGAAAGAAACTACGTAATTCTGTCGTGATTGTTTATGTCCTATATTTATCTACTACTTTCACAATCAATTCGTTGCCTCAGACACTGTACATTACTTTCGTAAGAACCCTGTCTTTATACTGATTTCCACTACTGTAGGGACAGTTTTCTTCGCGACCAACTTTCTCAAGCGTCGTACGACCAGGTGAACACGGCGCCGTGATTGTGTTTATCAACTGTCACTTTCTAATTTGAAGTTCTTTTGTCTTGCAGTTACGTATTGGATTTTGCGTACTTAACGTGTTCAAGAGTTGTAAAGCAGAGTCGCAAGTGGAAGAAAGTCTAAATTTCAACATATTGTTTGCTCTGGATTTAGCAGAGGTGCGAATGCAGCAAGGCAGCTCGTAACACTTGTACTGTGTGGAGCGAGTGCAAAACACGTCAAAAAAGGTTTTTACTGTTTCAAGAAACGTCGTTCGTTCTGTCATGACTCATTTTCTACGTTGAGGAGCTCTCAGTAACTGACATGTGATGAACCGCGACCATTTAACCGTAGAACGCCCCTTCAACACACAAGAAGTCCTGTGTAGGACTACAACAGGCTCCAGCCGAAAGCAACAAAAATCAAAGGGGTGACTATTCTGCATTTTAGCTTAAACGCCATCATTTCGCTCATTAAAAATTACTAGCGATATTCTTAGTGGTGTCTGGTTACGACGTCCTGATGTTAGCTTTGTAAGAAGGGACTGATGGCTGAGCCGTAAGGAAAGACATCTCCTCGAGCAAAGGGCAGTGTGAACATGTAGCTGTGATGGTTCAATAAGAATGTTGTGGACTACGAAACCTTTCCCAGGTTCGTGTCTATCGCAGCTGGTATTTGTTGTCAACAACCAAGAACTTTAATTCAGTTGACCATGGTAATCTTACGACGGAAGTCCTCTTGAATAAAACTGAAAGTACTGTAATACGAGCGCGTCTGTAACAGGCACTTCGAACGGTCTCTGTTTCTCCCCTATGTCAAGCTGAAACAGTATGGAAATTTGGCATTTCATAATTATAATGTCTTTATTGTTTTTGGATCTGACTGCCTGTAGTCTTGTAACGAAACGCGTAAAAACCATGGCATGTAGCGAGACTGAAACAGTGACGCAAAGCAGCCCTCACTTCACAAGCAAACATGTTACCTCTGTGCCACTGAACCGCTGCTGTTACTGTATCTTCCTTATTGTCGCAGAGATGAGTAGAACTGATTAAACTGCAATGTAAAAAGACGACATTAGTTTCAATGTCCGCTTGAAATGACCTCTCTGGATTTAAAAGCATAAAGTGATATACCGGTGTCACACCTTGAAAGGAAATAACTCAGATTATTCAATCAAACCAACAAGGAAATATCAAGGGAATTTGTCAGCATATTCATACGTCATACACGACTTAACTAGGCGGTTACACTACTGCCAAACATATTCTACGTTATTGCCAAGTTTCAGTTACAGTACGAGCAGGAACAAGCCGTTTCAGCAGAGGATGTTAACCCTGGCGCGGAAGTGAGCACCTCTTTTGTCTGAAAGACACGGCGAATGAGGGCGTGAATACCACAAGTACGTGTCAATGGATTATATTAGTGTTTATCAACTTCAGCGTAGTTAATAATAATATTCAGATGCTCCGACTGCAAATTAAACATCTTAATTCAGTAACTGTCACAGTTATTTCAGTTATTCTGTTGTAAGCACATTGAAAACTGAAAAGCTGGAGCGTCTCGAGTGGTTATACTGTATAGTTTATGGGAAGGTAACACGTGTTTTGATCGTTACAGACTTTGAAAATGTTTTTATTAAGAATTCTGTCAGTGCCACCATACCCGAAACAGAAGAACACAAATGAAAGGGCAGTTAACCTTTCATTGCAAAACATCCAAGCAGAGGTTTCGTAAGCAACGAATAACATTACGTTCCAAACCAAGAATTAGCCGGAAGGCGGACTCGAAAAACTGTATAAAAATTGACACCAGCGAATATGCACAGGGTTAGTTCGATTCGAGCTGCTGCTAACGTGAAAGGAGAAGCAGTTGTCATCGGCACAAGAAATAAGGAGCGAAAAATGCAGACACTAATGTCTGGAATAAGTCATCCTTAAGCAAAACTATCATTAAGTCTATAAATACTGAAAGAATGACAAATAACTACTCATAATGATTACAGTATAGCCATTGCTGATGCTCTGTCAGTAAAAGCGAAGAGCATTCATATTGAACAGCTTTTCCACTTACATCATGCTTAAGACAGAGAGATACCGAGATAACAATACGTTCACCGTGCTGAACGTTGTGCTAATTTTCTATCCAGTGCTTCACAGTCGGTGCACGGTCTAACTAACTGTCACTGATGGTATCATTTGTGAAACACGTCTCTATCCTGCCACAATACTCAGACGAGAATTATCAGGGTGTAATACGACTGCTCAGATGGGCAGACAGTTCTAGTACTTGCATTGACTATCTAAATGCTACTGATTCGTGGCGCTAGTGGCCGAGCGGTTCTAGGCGCTTCAGTCTGGAACGGTGCTGCTGCTACGGTCGCAGATTCGAATCGTTCCTCGGGCATGGATGTGTGTGATGTCCTTAGGTTAGTTATGTTTAAGTAGTTCTAAGTCTAGGGGACTGATGACCTCAGATTTCAAGTCCCATAGTGCTTAGAGCCATTTCAACCATTTTTTCGTGACGCAAAAGTACTACGACGTTGGACTGTACCGCACACTTACTTCCTGCTCTGAACGAGTTGCTGAGCAGTGGGTGAATAGTACCACACCCTGGTACTCCATTCATAACACAGACATATAATATGGCAGTTAATCTCAATGAACTGTCATATGCTCGCATCTTTCTGGCAGCGTCTTTTTATCTTTTTTCCTTTTTCCTTATTTTGCAGTAGACTGTACCTCGTTTTGCAAGCAATAAACAATTGTTACAATCTACCACACCATCATTCGCATCCAGTCCCTCCCCTCCCGAACACAAAAACAACCGTGGGTGGTTCAAAAATGGTTCAAATGGCTCTGAGCATTGTGGAACTTAACATCTGAGGTCATCAGTCCCCTAGACTTAGAACTACTTAAACCTAACTAACCTAAGGACATCACACACATTCATGCCCGAGGCAGGATTCGAACCTGCGACCGTAGCGGTCGCGCGGTTCCAGACTGTAGTGCGTAGAACCGCTCGGCCACACCGACTGGCAACGGTGGATGCTTGCTAAAACATGACACTGGATGCAGTCTCACAGCTACCTCATCGGATCCTTATTCTCAGGTTTTTTCAGTGGATATTCTGCTATTATTCTGAAGATGAATGCGTAAGGTAAATGCTAATATCTTATTGTGGTGAACATCCCATGTCTCCATTCTTCCAGCTCCACCATTAAAAATGCGGTGAAAATGACTGAAATAATGCGCTTATCATTGATAAACAATATTATAGTAGTAACTGACAAAGTGTAGCGAATTCCATGTCATCTGAAGATTACGAAGTGTTTCATAGGAGTCTTTTAACTGATTTCGTTGCTGTCGTTTTTGTAGTGTTGGCAGAAGAGCCAACACTGTGTTTCTAGAGGAGGCCGAAATGCACGCGTTTAATTACACGCTGACTGGCGTGAGGTCTGGAACAGGACAATATCTTCAGAATTGCAAATAAAGTACGTAGATGATGTAATACTTAGCTTTAATCCACAATTGTAGAACATCTCTCGTTATGGTACATGCTTCACATAATAAATATCAATTCAATACGGCGCCTTGCTAGGTCGTAGCAAATGACGTAGCTGAAGGCTATGCTAACTATCGTCTCGGCAAATGAGAGCATATTGGTCATTGTAGCGTCGCTAGCAAAGTCGGCTGTACAACTGGGGCGAGTGCCAGTACGTCTCTCTAGACCTGCCGTGTGGTGGTGCTCGGTCTGCTATCACTGACAGTGGCGACACGCGGGTCCGCCGTATACTAACGGACCGCGGCCGATTTAAAGGCTACCTCCTAGCAAGTGTGGTGTCTGGCGGTGACACCACAGTTTTCATCTACAACAGAGGAGGAGAAAAAACATGTGACTTTTAAATGGCTCTGAGCACTATGGGACTTAACATCTGAGGTCATCAGTCCCCTAGACTTAGGCCGGCCGCGGTGGCCGTGCGGTTCTAGGCGCTGCAGTCCGGAACCTCGGGACTGCTACGGTCTGAGGTTCGAATCCTGCCTCGGGCATGGATGTGTGTGATGTCCTTAGGTTAGTTAGGTTTAATTAGTTCTAAGTTCTAGGGGACTGATGACCTAAGATGTTAAGTCCCATAGTGCTCAGAACCATTTAAAAGTCACATGTTTTTTCTCCTCCTCTGTTGTAGATGAAAACTGTGGTGACTTAGAACTACTTAAACCTAACTAACATAAGGACATCACACACATCCATTCCCGAGGCAGGATTCGATCCTGCGACCGTAGCAGCAGCGTGGTTCTGGACTGAAGCTCCTAGAACAGCTCGGTCACATAGGCCGGCCATGTGGCCTTAAACATACGTTTGTAGTGGGATCTGAATGTACGGCTAAAGTTGCTGCAGTACACAGCTAGTGAGATACCATCGACAATGTGAACACTCATTGCTTTAGTAGAAGCTAAGGCAAAAATCAGCTGTCATAATTATTTATTTCATGTTTCATTTAGCATACTGCAACCGAATTCAGACATGTTTTGCTCGTCATCAGGAGTTTATGCTTACTGAAAGTTGTTACTTAAAAATAAATTGTCTGAGCACAGAACTGCTTTGTTCAGTGTTCGCCGCCGGAGTGACTATCGGAGTACTTGAGTGGAAGTGGTGCACCTGAGTGACCAGAAAACGATTGCCAGCGGTACCTTCTGTAGGCGTCGAGCTGTCACGTCCTTCGTCGTGTTTGAAGTCACGGCTTGTGCGGGCTGCGGATAATGTTTCTTAGTAGTTGTGTTGCGATGTCGTGCGATACATTTTTTAGAAATCAGTTGTTCACTTGCATTTTTGACACCCCACGGTTCATCAGCATCCATGGCACACTGGATAAGTGGTTTGCGCCATCACACCAGTACGCTGCATAATCTGACACTGGGTTGGATGTAATAATTCCACACAGTCGCTGTCCTTAAACTTAGGCAGCGTGGCAACAATTAATCAAGAAAGAAAACGGGGATTTCCATACAATAAAATACGACAGACATTGTAATTGACACGTAAAATGACCACCTTGTAGGATAGGAAAAAAAATTAACTTCACAACGATCAATTGCTTATTATTACGTACGAATTATTCAGACATCAAAAGTCCAAACAATATCTAGTGAACTAAGGTAATTCAGCTGCAGTGTAGGATTTCTCCAAGGCGTCTTGGAACTGATTCAAGTAACTGCCTCGACAGTGCTTCGTCATGGTTTATTTCCAAACACGGTCCGCCCCCGGTAGCTGCGTGGTCAGCGCGACAGACTGTCAATCCAAAGGGCCCGGGTTCGATTCCCGGCTGGGTTGGAGATTTTCTCCGCTTAGGGACTGGGTGTTGTGTTGTCGTAATCACCATCATTTCATCCCCATCGACCCGCAAGTCGCCGAAGTGGCGTCAAATCGAAAGACTTGCACCAGGCGAGCGGTCTACCCGACGGGAGGCCCTCGTCACACGCCATTTCCATTTTTTCCAAACACGATTTTTCTGTATTCTCCCAAAGGTCGCCTGCGTTTCTAGACCTAACTGCAATGACCTTGATACCTCTGCCCACCTTTCTGAAGTAATACATTCCCCAAGAATTTAATTAATGTAATGTGCAGGACACGGGTTGGGTAAATATTAATTTTGTAACTTTTCGACGCATTAAAACAATCCACAGTGATATTTAAACAATTTTCATTATTGTTCGATTTTTTTAATCACACACACACACACACGCCCGCAGCCATTGCGTCCAGTGAGAGGGACGTCCAATGTCTGTTCGACAACGTTTCCGCCAGTTCATTCCTCAGTTGCCAGCCGGCCGGTGTGGCCGTGCGGTTCTAAGCGCGTCAGTTTGGAACCGCGTGACCGCTACGGTTGCAGGTTCGAATCCTGCCTCGGGCATGGATGTGTGTGTTGTCCTTAGGTGAGTTAGATTTAAGTAGTTCTAAGTTCTAGGGGACTGATGACCTCAGTAGTTAAGTCCCATAGTGCTCAGCGCCATTTGAACCATTTGAACCTCAGTTGCCGTCAGCTAGGAAAGTCTTCTGTCAGTGCATGAACTTTGGAAGATAATCGAGCTTTCTGACGAAGAGCTGCTATAAAGCAACGCTTGACTGATTATGAGAAACAGCGACTGCGTGGCTTTTAGGGAAGAGTGTAACTTCTAGTAGCCAACCCACCCACCATCGCTGTGTAGAATTTCTCCAAGGCGTCTTGGAACTGATTCAAGGAACTGCCTCGACAGTGCTTCGTCATGGATTATTTCCAGACACGATTTTTCTGTATTCTCCCAAAGGTCGTCTGCGTTTCTAGACCTAACTACAATGACCTCAATTCCTCTGCCCACATGTTCTCAATGATATGGAGGTCCGGTGACTGTGGAACGAACGACATTAGTTTTGTTCTGTCTTGGCCGTGAAAGCATTCGTGGACGGATCTGCTTTGATTTATGGGACTGTGGTCCTGTAGATAAAGAGGTATCTAGTTATTTCATTTATTTATGAAACTACTGCGAAAGCAAAGAGAGCTCCACTCCAAGTTTAAACGCAGCCAAAACCTCTCAGACAAACAGAAGCTAAACGATGTCAAAGTTAGCGTAAGGAGGGCTATACGTGAAGCGTTCATTGAATTCGAAAGTAAAATTCTATGTACCGACTTGACAGAAAATCCTAGGAAGTTCTGGTCTTACGTTAAATCAGTAAGTGGCTCGAAACAGCATATCCAGACACTACGGGATGATGATGGCATTGAAACAGAGGATGACACGCGTAAAGCTGAAATACTAAACACCTTTTTCCAAAGCTGTTTCACAGAGGAAGACCGCACTGCAGTTCCTTCTCTAAATCCTCGCACAAACGAAAAAATGGCTGACATCGAAATAAGTGTCCAAGGAATAGAAAGGCAACTGGAATCACTCAATAGAGGAAAGTCCACTGGACCTGACGGGATACCAATTCGATTCTACACAGAGTACGCGAAAGAACTTGCCCCCCTTCTAACAGCCGTGTACCGCAAGTCTCTAGAGGAACGGAGAGTTCCAAATGATTGGAAAAGAGCACAGATAGTCCCAGTCTTCAAGAAGGGTCGTCGAGCAGATGCGCAAAACTATAGACCTATATCTCTTACGTCGATCTCTTGTAGAATTTTAGAACATGTTTTTTGCTCGCGTATCATGTCATTTCTGGAAACCCAGAATCTACTATGTAGGAATCAACATGGATTCCGGAAACAGCGATCGTGTGAGACCCAACTCGCCTTATTTGTTCATGAGACCCAGAAAATATTAGATACAGGCTCCCAGGTAGACGCTATTTTTCTTGACTTCCGGAAGGCGTTCGATACAGTTCCGCACTGTCGCCTGATAAACAAAGTAAGAGCCTACGGAATATCAGACCAGCTGTGTGGCTGGATTGAAGAGTTTTTAGCAAACAGAACACAGCATGTTGTTATCAATGGAGAGACGTCTACAGACGTTAAAGTAACCTCTGGCGTGCCACAGGGGAGTGTTATGGGACCATTGCTTTTCACAATATATATAAATGACTTAGTAGATAGTGTCGGAAGTTCCATGCGGCTTTTCGCGGATGATGCTGTAGTATACAGAGAAGTTGCAGCATTAGAAAATTGTAGCGAAATGCAGGAAGATCTGCAGCGGATAGGCACTTGGTGCAGGGAGTGGCAACTGATCCTTAACATAGACAAATGTAATGTATTGCGAATACATAGAAAGAAGGATCCTTTATTGTATGATTATATGATAGCGGAACAAACACTGGTAGCAGTTACTTCTGTAAAATATCTGGGAGTATGCGTGCGGAACGATTTGAAGTGGAATGATCATATAAAATTAATTGTTGGTAAGGCGGGTACCAGGTTGAGATTCATTGGGAGAGTGCTTAGAAAATGTAGTCCATCAACAAAGGAGGTGGCTTACAAAACACTCGTTCGACCTATACTTGAGTATTGCTCATCAGTGTGGGATCCGTACCAGATCGGTCTGACGGAGGAGATAGAGAAGATCCAAAGAAGAGCGGCGCGTTTCGTCACAGGGTTATTTGGTAACCGTGAAAGCGTTACGGAGATGTTTAATAAACTCAAGTGGCAGACTCTGCAAGAGAGGCGCTCTGCATCGCGGTGTAGATTGCTCGCCAGGTTTCGAGAGGGTGCGTTTCTGGATGAGGTATCGAATATATTGCTTCCCCCTACTTATACCTCCCGAGGAGATCACGAATGTAAAATTAGAGAGATTAGAGCGCGCACGGAGGCTTTCAGACAGTCGTTCTTCCCGCGAACCATACGTGACTGGAACAGGAAAGGGAGGTAATGACAGTGGCACGTAAAGTGCCCTCCGCCACACACCGTTGGGTGGCTTGCGGAGTATCAATGTATATGTAGATGTAGAAGACCGTATCTGTAATTTACACACTGTATTAATTTTTCTTTTGCTAATGATGTCTAAGAATTCAGATCCAGTCGTAGCTGAGAGGTCTATTGTAAGTTAAACATTCCGATTACGAGCGTATTTTCAGTGTCCATTATGTGATGAGAATCGTAGCCTGAAAGACATGTTGAGAGAGATTGGCTGAATCAGATCAAATGGTGTGTTATCTAACTGCCAAGGAGGCCATTGGACCTGTTAATTGCGGATTTTGATGAATCTTAGGTATGTTGTGGAGGATTCTGTCTTGAATACCTCGCTAGTGGCGTTTCATTCAACGGCTTTTACTTGAAGTATTTTGCGTACCGTCTATAGCTGTAACGTGATGTCTGTGTCAAGCAAATGAAAGAAGCGCAGCGGCTATAGTGCTAGGTTATCATGCGGACGGCATCGCTGCTCCCAGCTTAGCAATGGTTTTGCGGTTGTTATTATACACCTTGTCTTTAATATAGCCCCACAAGAAGGAGTCGCATGTGTTCAGATCCAGAGCATATGGTGTCCGATCGAGGACCCCTGGGTACCGCAGAACCAGAGTGCGGTCCCCAAAGTGCTCCTCCAGGACATAAAACACTCTCCTGCTTCGATGGGGTCGAGCTCCGTCTTGCATGAACCATATCCTGTCGAAATCAGGGTCACTTTGGATAATGGGGATGAAATCATCTTCCAAAACCTTCACGCATCGTTCGGTAGGCACCGAGCTATCAAGGAATATCGCACCGATTATTCCGTGACTGGTCGTTGCACACAACACAGTCCACATCTTGAGGGTGAAGAGACTTCTCGATCGCGAAATGTGGATTTTCAGCCCCCAAATGCACCAATTTTGTCTACTGGCGAACTCATCCAAATGAAAGTGCGCTTCCTCGCGAAACCAAAGTCGCATGCACAAATTAATTCCCATCATGCACCGCAGCCAACTATGCAACTTGAACGTCCTAACGCAAACCGTTCATAAGTTATGACGATTCTGTTTCACATAGTTCAGTAATTATCACAGGTAGAATAGATCGCACTAACACGGACCCGTGTACGTTTTCAGAGATTGTAGCTACATTTGATGAGCTACAAGAAAACGATGTTCTTAAACCCAAGGCTTCAGATGTCAGGCAGATAGCCACCAAATATTGTATATCGACAGAATATCAACTAAAACTCGAGTATAGTTTGTACTATGTGCTCTCGTCCAGGAGAACGTGCGTACACATTAAGTAATAAGTAACACTTAAGCTAAGGAGCAAAGGAAAAACATAACTGTGAGCGCCTGTTATCTAAAGTTTTCGTGGCGAAGATGGCAGAACGTTAGCTTGTCGTACCGAGGGTCCCGGGATCGAGCTGTGGTCATGCTAATTTTTATACTGTAGTAGGTGTGAACCAGTTATATGGGACAGCATGTTTCTGACATGTAAAAGGACTGTCCAGAGTTTATAGCAGTGTTACATTGGGAGTCACTTCCGCTCTTTTTATTTGAAAGTAGGAAACCTATAGAATACCTTCGTACTTTCATAGAATAAATAAACGGAACAGAAGAATAAAAAAAACAGTTGCACCAACATGCAGAAGTGTTAATATTAATAGTAATAATACGAGTGTTGTCCAGAAAGTAAGTTCCGATCGGTCGTGAAATGGAAACCACTGGGAAAATCCGGTAAAGCTTTGCACAGATGTGTTGGGCAGTGTCTCTAGTATGCCCGTCGATCGTGTCGCGTCGCTCTTTTCAGTTTTGAGTGAATAGTGACCACGTAAAGATGCGCAGGGAATAGCGTCTCCCGCCGAGTATGAGGGCCTGGTTAGAGATTTCGCCTGTGTCATGCAGCCCACATAACACAACTGTCGAGCAGTTCCTCCTTCATGCCAATTCTCGGCCGCACACTGCAGGGGCAATGAAGACGCTCCTGCAGCGTTTCCAATGAGAAGTGTTTGATCACCCACAATACAGTCCGTTATTGGCTCCCCCTGAGTCTCATCTCTGCTCACAAGGAACGCAGGCTATGAAGACAAAATTTTTCCACAGACAACGAGCTGCAGACCAGTGCAGATAACTGGCCGAAAGCACAGGCGGCTGCTTTCTAAGACGAGGATATTGGAAAGTTGATACAACACTATGACAACGCACGAAGTTGGAGCAGCGACTATGTAAAGAAGTAGGTGGAAGGTGTACCTAACTGTTGCAAATAAAACGTCTCTGGATTTCACTGTGGTTTCCATTTCGCGACCGTTCGGAACTTACTTTCTGTACAACCCTCGTAATAATAATAATAATAATAATAATAATAATCCCATGTAGGCTTTCACGGCCGGCGTCTTTATCAGTAAACACTTCCGGGCTAAGTTGCCGTGGTCGATCTGTAGAAATTCTTCTCCCTGATGTTTCGTTCTCAACTACGGAGAACATCTTCCGAGGAGAGTCGACGACTGGCTGCTAGGAGCTGGGGCTGCCGCTTACATGGAGATCGTAGAGGGCGCCACCACACGTCACGTGGCGTCGATGAGTGGCTATCTGTGGCTATCGTCTGTTCTCTCGATTGCAGGCAATAGATTGTCACGTGATTGATGCAACGTCGACCGCCATATATTGTTCAATTTTAATCCTTCTTCTTTACGATTAAAATTGTATTGATGTTTGTGGATTTCAATTGCCTCTCTGTACATACGTGTATAATAGTGCGACGTCCTCGCTAGCACGCTTGTCTCACCAAATTTTGTTTCGTGATCTCCATCCTTAAAAACATGTTCCGCTATTGCCGATTTGTCGATATGTCCCAAGCGACAGTTTCTTTTGTGCTCCGTCAACCGTGTATTGATGGTGGATAGGGACAATAATATTTGTGAACCAGGCTACTTACAAGAAGAACTAAATCATTTACGAATGGCTTTTGCGAAAAATGGTTATACGAAAAATGAGATTAACCGAGCACTTCACCCAAGTAGAAAAATGCCTAAAAATAGAAGACAGCAACAACCATCAGCTGGAAAAATATTTCTTCCGTTCATCCATAACATCACTGATCGCATTGGAAAAGTACTAGCCAAGTTTCAGGTGGAGACTATTTTTAGACCTACTAAGAAAATTAGTGAATGCCTAACATTAACAAAAGATGCTCGTCACCCCCTAGCCACCCCAGGGGTATATAAAATTCCGTGTAGTTGTGGCAGGGTTTACATAGGAACTACAAAAAGAAGCATCAATACACGGTTGACGGAGCACAAAAGAAACTGTCGCTTGGGACATATCGACATGTTTTTAAGGATGGAGATCACGAAATAAAATTTGGTGAGACAAGCGTGCTAGCGAGGACGTCGCACTATTATACACGTATGTACAGAGAGGCAATTGAAATCCACAAACATTAATACAATTTTAATCGTAAAGAAGAAGAATTAAAATTGAACAATATATGGCGGTCGACGTTGCATCAATCACGTGACAATCTATTGCCTGCAATCGAGAGAACAGACGATAGCCACAGATAGCCACACATCGACGCCACGTGACGTGCGGTGGCGCCCTCTACGATCTCCATGTAAGCGGCAGCCCCAGCTCCTAGCAGCCAGTCGTCGACTCACCTCGGAAGATGTTCTCCGTAGTTGAGAACGAAACGTCAGGGAGAAGAATTTCTACAGATCGACCACGGCAACGTAGCCCGGAAGTGTTTACTGATAAATAATAATAATAATAATAACAATAATAGTAACAACAATAATTGTTATTATTACCGCTATTAGTACTTCCGCACGTGCGACGAAATTCTTTCTTCATTTTCCTGTTCCAGCTGTTTATTTTTATTCTTTGAAATTCCAGGCGTAGTCTGTAGGTTTTCAAATAAACGAAGCGAAAGTGACTCCCAGTTGAACATTGCTATAAACGCCGAACAGTCAGGAGAATGTTGTGAAATATAAGAGCTTCACACGTGTTTCATCACAAAAACTGGTATGACCAGCGTTGGAACCCGTGACCCTTCGTACGACAAACTACCGCTCTGCCGACTTCACCACGGGAGATCCTCGGGACAAATGCTGCCAGTAATGCTTCTCCTGTGCTCCGTACCTCAGATGTTCCGCATTACTTATGACTCACGCACGCACGGTGTACTGGACGACAGCACATAGCACAAACTGTATTGGAGTTTTGGTTGATACTTTGTCGATATATACAACGTTTGATGCCGCTCGGACTGTCTAACATCGGGAGAATAGAGTGTTAGTTGTCCTGATATATCTGACCAGGATCCTGAGTACCTTCCCAGTGATTAAGAACACTCAGAGGTATGTAAATATGTACATAGTTCGTTTCATAAATATAATAGTAAGTGCATGTACATAGCATTATGTTCCTAAAATGGATGAAATCTGACATTATTATTGCATGGATGCTGTTGATAATTTGATGTCACGTACACAGATATTTCTTCATCCTGTCAGTGTCTCAGATACCTGCCATGAAGGGGCAGAAGAACGAAGTGATCTCGTAAACATCGAGATGCACCTTATGTGACACTGTAATAAACATGTGCTACCTAAAATTTTTGCCCTTCATTTTACTGTAAATATAATGTACTTGTTTTATACCGTAAATCTTTAGATACTATGTGTTAATTACAAATCTGATGCGTGCTGTAAACTGTACAAATCGTTTTCTATTATGATATACACTGAAGAGGCAAAACATTATGACCACCTGTTTAACACCTTGTTTATTCATCTTTGAAACGAAGTACACCACTAATTGTGCTTATCAGGGATCCGACAATTTGTCGGTAGGTTTGTGGATGTATGTGCCGTTAGATGCCTACGCACAGCCCACGTATTTCGCGTAAATAACGGGTCGCTGATTTGCGTGAATGGTGATGGCGCCCGATAGCGCATTTACATAATGCGATTTTGGTTGCCGAGACAACAACGTGAGTTCACTACAACGCTCCTCAAATCACTATAGCACAGTTCTGGCTCCGAGACACGGACTGTTATACTGCTGAAAGATGACATAGGCGTCGGGGAAGACTTCAAGCACGAAGCGACGAAGGTGGTTCGCAGCTGTCCGTGTGTCTTCGATTACTACCACAGGTCCCACGCAAGCGCAGGAGAATGTCTCCCATAGCATAATACTGCTCCCACCAACCTGCGTCCGTACCGTGCTGCATATTTCGAGCCGCCATCCACCTCGATGGTGGCGTTTGTGGAGATGGCCGAGGATCTACAGTAGCAGAAATTTGATTTCCTCGAAGAGCCGACACGTTTCCATTGATCTACGGTCGAAACCCGATGTTCCCGTGCCCAATTCAATCGTAATTGACGATGTCGTTGGGTCAACATTTGACTCGTAGGAGTAGTCTGCCGGTGCGCCCCATGTTTAACGATGTAAGATGAATGGTGCGCTTCGAAACGCTTGTGCGTGCACCGGCACTGAGCTCTTTCGGCAGAGATGCCACAGATCACCATCTATTCTGCTTTACAGAGCGGGCAAGCCTCCGAACCTCTCGTTCTATGAAGAGTCGTGGACACCCAACCATTGAGCACCTGGTGGTAGTTTCACTGTCCTTCTACCTCTTTCCATAAGATGCTCACGACAATACCATGTAAACATTCGACCAGCTTCGCCGTTTTGAGATACTCGTTCACAGGCTCTGCGTAATAATAATCTGCCCATTGTCAAAGTCACTTATTTCAATGGATTCCCCCATTTGCAGCCCATATTTTTGCTAGGGTGAACCCCCGTCCGTGTCTGCTCCGCTTACATACTTTTGTTACCGCGTCACGTGACCGGGAGGTCACCAGGCGGTATCAACGTCGCAGTGGGCAGTGCTTATAATGTTTTGGATTATCAATTTATTTATTCTGTCTTAATGCCGTGAGGGAAATTTAGGAAAAGCAATAACACTGGCAGTGAGTAAAGACTTGTGTAGAAGTGCTGTCTCTGGACGCATGACGTCAGAGCGGAGCGCGCTGGAGACTTACTTGGTCGTGAGACGTAAGGGTGAACGCCCCTAAGTAGCGTCCACTGTCGAGCCCATGTGAGGCGAAGTTGTTCTTAGCGAGACAACAAGTGTGACGAATGCGGGCAGATGCAAGAGGCCCCAATAACATCAAGATCTTGCCCCATAATTGTGCACTGCGAATCGAGCACAATATTGCATGGTGCAATGGGAGCATTCTAGACGACAACCAAAACGACAGCGTAACATCTACAACGAACTGTTAGGTGGTTTTACTTCATTCCCATTAAAAACTTCGTGAGGCGCTACCCAGTGACATTCTTAGTCAATTTGATTTCAGTAATAAGTGTTGCACGTAAAAATTATAGATACCTGATCTTGCCACTATCTTCTGTTATTGTCACCTAATTAGTGCTCCCATTCCTTTCTAGTTACTGAATACCAGAGTTTCATTGTTTAAATAATTAAAAAACGTATGTAACCTCCCCGCAATAAAGTTAGTCAATATTAACTGAATAATAAAATGAGCCTAAGCGTAACCTCCTTGCAAAATTAAAGAATAAAAATTGCGCAAAATGTAAACTCGCCACAAAATATCGTTAAGGGATGAAGATTGATCACAAACCCACAACAACATTAATTAAATAATGAACCATGAACTGAATGTAACAACTCACCAGCAATAATTGTGCAATGCTGGCTTATATTTAATTTTGATTCTTGGAGGGAATGCACAGGAAATAGTATTTAGCTTGAAATGAATCTTTTTCTTTAAATGAGTTACTTTATAAAAAGTTATTATTGGGGCATCATTTTGAACAAATTAATTACAATTAACATACGTTATTAGCTGAGCGCAATGCTGCTTCATTACCTTCTACAATAATATACATATCGTCCACCACATTCCTGACCAGACTCGTGGGCAGAGCACACCGCGGACGCATGCCGACTCGCTACACACTAGCACTGACTGAGTACAACTATCCAACTGTCTACTCCCTCTGCCGACTCGCCATACATTAGCACTGTCGTCTCGCGCGGTCAAGCGCAGACTAGCCACGATAAATAACTCTCTGGTCAGAGATTCTGTCATGCCTCGCCATCGCTGGTAATGAATACATATGAAACGTACGCGTTTCATAACCCTCCACTGGGGGGGCAAAAATTTGGCAGCGATGGTGAGTCATTTGGACTTGCCATGAGCAACAAATTTTTTCTTAACTAATTAACTTTACAATTACAGAATATATACAGATATATATAGGTGTAGAACATGAAGTAAATATAGTGCACATGCACTGAGTACAGAACATATCAGGCAAAGACAAAATATATACAATGAGTACAAAACATATTCACAAATGGCAAAAGTGCACACGCACAGTAGTACAGAACATATCAGTAAATCACAAAAAATGTATATGCAATGAGTAGAAAACATGTTAACAAAATGACAAAAGTGCACATGCGCTGTAGTTCAGAACATATCAGCAAATCACAAAATGTATGGGCCATGAATACAAATCATGATAACAAAATGATTTTTAATATGTTACAAGAATTAGGATAGGAAAGGGAAGGATTGCGTCATGGTTGTAGCACTTTAGGTTGCACGCAGCTGCACTGAAAGTCCATATCTTTCTACAGAAGCACAACACCAAGTGAGGCAATGTAAAGTTCTTTTCCCAGAAGTATTAATCAGCGTAGCCAAGACACTGAAATGCCGTAGTAATATTCCATGTTATCCTTTCGGTAGTACATTAGGTACACCAAACAGTGGGACCATAATAGCATCTCATCGCTCATTGTGGTGGACAGCATGTCGTGTCAACACCACGTTCCTGTCTGTTACAGCAACGTAGAATTAGTGCAAAAACCAAATATAGTGCTCCATGATCATGAGGATATACAGGACAAACGGATATTGCAGTAATTCCAGGTAATTAGGTTAGAAGGTGAAGGACATTAAGTCACATACTAGTCTTCATTGACTATGTTGATTTGCCAAAGTCTTTATTAGCATTTTCAGTAACATGATATGTTCGGTATGCTATGATGTCACGATCAACAAAGCTTTCCAGTCCGGATACATTGGGTACCCCTGTTCCACCACGTACAACAGCAACTGTTAGCCATCCATTTCCGTGGGTAAACGAATCATTGATGTCGATGCTGAAGTTCAGTCTGCATCCACAAAAGACTGCAGGTCCGTCCAGTAGAGCGTGTGCAGCGACAGATTTGATCGTATTCTTTTTCTTGTCGGCGGCTGATGTGGTCATTTCCACGTCTTCAATTGTTTTATATATAGTCTGTCTTGCACGACGACGGCGACTGTATCTTCTGTATGGCATCTTGGCAGCGTTCAATGCAGTTGCCTGTGCAGCAGCAGCAGCGCGAATGATCCGCACTCATTGCCCAGTCGTTGAACATTTCTGTACCATGTACGTAGTATTACAGAATAATGTTCATGAGTAACTTTACAGAGAACATTGGCACTCATTGACTAATTACAAACCCTCAAAAGTCATTTACAGAGAACATTGGCACTCATTGACTAATTACAAACCCTCAAAAGTCATTTACAGAGAACATTGGCACTCGTTGACTAATTACAAACCCTCAAAAGTCATTTACAGAGAACATTGGCACTCATTGCCTAATTACAAACCATCAGAAGTCATTTACAGAGAACATTGGCACTCATTGACTAATTACAAACCCTCAAAAGTCATTTACAGAGAACATTGGCACTCATTGACTAATTACAAACCCTCAAAAGTCATTTACAGAGAACATTGGCACTCATTGACTAATTACCATCAGAAATCATTTACAGAGAACATTGGCATTCATTGCCTAATTACAAACCATCAGAAGTCATTTACAGAAAACATCGGCACTCATTGCCTAATTACCATCAGAAATCATTTACAGAGAACATTGGCACTCACTGACTAATTACAAACCATCAGAAGTCATTCACAGAGAACATTGGCACTCATTGTCTAATTGCAAACCATCAGAAGTCATCATTGAAAATGAGATAATAAATGGCATAATTAATCTAATTATAGTAAACATTGTCCTCATAGTTCATCTTATTACATTAACCAGCGGCATTCATTTGCCAGTTACAAAGCATTTTTTTGTGCTAGCAATGCATTGTGTTGGGATCGATAATTAATAACATTATTTGCTTTTGAGTTATTGCTGCAAATGAAGATGTGTAACGTCATTCGTCATGAGTCAGCTGTATCAAGATTATGAAACAAGTAGAGTATATGTAATCACATTCATAAATGACATGGGTTTAATGAACAACTGCTTGTAGTACATTAATTTCATGAATAATTTCTCCTGCAAAATATACAAAAATGGGTTATTAGACTGAAAGAAGAAACGCATTTTATGCTGAAAAGTAGTGAACTTCGAATTAACAGGTAGTGCAATGTGTATAAAATGTGTTCCCTAGCTGTCCTTTCCAAAACCTTCAGTCATCATACTATGCAATACAACACATACTGTCAAAACGAACTGCAACAAATACTTAAATAACTACAGAGCATAAATACATAAACTTCAACATCATCCTCATCTGTAAAGAAAAAACTTCATTATCTATCACTTCATTATCATAACTCCATTATTATCATCACCTGTAAAGAAAAACTTCATTATTCATAGCTGCATATTCTTCATCATTATTCATCACCATTCATTATCATCTGCAAAAAAAAATCACTTCATTATTCATTACACAACTATTCCTTATTTCTAGCATATTTCCTCACTAAAACTAAGATGTGAAGTTCTGTCTGACAGCCTGCGTCAATCGCTTCGTATTCTGAAAGAAAAAATTAGTTAAGACTGCTATTCTACGATGTGTACAGTATATTCTTGTTAATGCTTGTTAATTCTGATCCATTTACTCTTCCTCATAAGGATTTTTGCATCTTCTTTCGTTTATTCTGTAGGTGAAATTCCCATTTCTGTTTAATTTATTTGCTTTACACGTTATTTCTTTCTGAAAATGATGAACAAAGATTAATGTCTTGCATTTAATTCATATACCCATTAGATAAAAACTGGTTTATACTGATATAATTAAGCATACAGCATAGCATGACAGAAAACGTATTATGTCAAAAAATATAGACAGTGTTCAGATGCAAAAATGTACACAGAATATCATAATGCAGCAGCAAAAAATGTAAAAATAGTCACGATGTTGAGATATCATAGGGCAAAAATGTCAAAGTCAACTGGTGTTTGTTATACCTTAACGATTTCATAATGCATACAAACAAACAGGAAAACAATCATACATACATAAAAAATGGAAAATGTGCACGGTCTGATGTGTAACGACAAGAAAAGCGACCTGCTAACCTTACCTTGCCGGGCACTTGCCAAGAAAAATACGACAATCATCAGTAAGTAGTCACATAAATATAATTGTATAAGTGGTCATAAAAATTAGGAAATGGCACTACAGCATGTTAAATCATAAAGTATCATCATTCAATAAAAGGTTTAATATTCGATATGTGGTGGTTTCCTTTCGATTTTCTGGTTCTCAAAGTTTCGACGTGTACAACACTGGGGTGAGGAATGCTGCGAATCCGATATGGACCTGCGTATAGAAGTTCAAATTTACTGCACCTACCTTTTATTTTGTTGGATAAATAGTGTGTACGTACTAATATCTTCTGTCCAACGAGAAAGTCACGGCGTATACAAACCTGTTTTTGCTGTCTTCTATGGCGCTCTGCGGCACGTTTGATGTTGTTCAGCGCAATGTCAATTATTTCATGGTGTCGTAGTCGACGAGATGTAGGAAAGTTTACTAATTCTTTAATTTTGTTAGGTGGTTCAACATTTTTCAGTATAACAGACGGAGATAGCATAGTGGATTCATTTGGTATGGAATTAATTACATCCTGGAATGAGAGTATGTGTGTGTCCCAATCAATATGTCTTTTACGGCAGTGTATTCTACACAGTTTACCAATTTCTTTCATTAATCGTTCACAAGGGTTCGAAGAAGCATGGTACCTGGATATATAGATCGGAGAAATGTTTCTAGCTCATAACATACGTGTCCATATAGCAGATCGAAACTGTGGTCCATTGTCGGAAATTACTTTCAACACATGCCCTACATGAAATAGAAAATGTTTTACAAATGCTTTCGAAACAGTTTTAGCAGTAGCTTTGCGTAACGGAGTGAAGGTAACAAATTGTGAAGTGAGTTCAACAGCGACAAAGATGTAGCAAAAACCTCTATTAGTTCTGGGAATCGGACCAAAAATGTCTACAGCGGCCATATGTCTCAATTTAACAGGTACAATGGGATATAATGGAGGAATATGTGAAGTCGTGTCTGACTTAGCTTTCTGGCAGATTTTACATGACGCTAAAACTCGTCGTATCCGTTTCTCCATGTTGGCAAAATAACAGTTCTGTCTCAGTATAAGAAAACATTTTCTAGCTCCGTAATGTGCGTAACTTAAATGAGTATACCAGATTAATTTGTTAACAAGATCGTCAGGAATGCATAACAACCAATTATTGCTGTCAGGATGAGAACGGCGAAACAGAATATTATTGCGTACAGTGTAATGGTTTCTAATCGTAACATTATTCCTATCTTGCCAGAGGTGTTTAATCTCTTTCCACACATTGTCTTTACTTTGCTCTTGTGCTATGTCTTGTAATGACGACGAAATGAAATTTTCAAATGCAACTTGTTGAATGTACATGACGCTGAAATTTGCTTTGCAGAAGTTGGTTGCGATGTCTTGCTGGTTGTTGCTGAGAGAACGAGATAGTGCGTCTGCTACAACATTTTGTGTGCCGGGAATGTGAACAATTGTAAAATTAAATTCCTGCAAATAAAGTTTCCATCTGCTTAATCTGTCGTGAGTAAATTTAGCCGAAAGTAAAAATTGTATCGCTCTATGGCATGTGTAAACGGTGGTGTGTCTTCCATAAAGAAAATGCCTAAATCTCGTAAAAGCCCAAACAACACATAATGTTTCAAGTTCAGTAACAGAATAATTGCGTTCAGCAGGTGACAGAATGCGACTTGCAAATGCAATGTTTTTAATTACCGTACAACCATCTTCTTCAATTTCCTGAAAAATATGTACGCCTAAAGCGGTGTTAGAACTGTCGGTGGCAATGGAAAAATTTCTAGTAAGGTCTGGCTGCGATAAAAGTGGTGCATTCAACAAAGCATGCTTCAAATAACATTCTCGTGAACAAGATTATGCGTGTCAAAAGTATTGCTTGCGGTACTGGAATATGCAACCTGTACTGTATTTAATCAAATTCCATCTGACGTGTTATTATTTTCAGGAGGATGCCGTGGCATTTCGACTATTTGAACCGTTCTGTTATTTCTTCCTGACGTATTACGTTCTGAATGATATCTACTGTCTGGTACATTCATGATTATTTGTTGTGGCGGATGTTCTTGCTGTTGATAAGATAGACTGTCATTAAATGTACGCTGAAAATTGTGCTCATTATTTTTACGTCTGTCATTTCTATACGGCGCATTGCGATAGGAATTGAAGTAGTATGTTTTCTGCACGTACTGGTTTCCTTGTCGCTGTGTGCTATTGTTTGTTGGAGCTGAGACTATACGTGCACGCGGTGAAATATCAAAGCTTGGTTGACTTTGTAGACTGCATTGTTGGTTAGGTATGCTACCCGGCTGGTTTTGTAGCTATTGCGGTGAAAAACCTCTATTGTTACTAAAATGTGGTTCCTGCTGCTGATAATTTTACACATACTGATGATTAAAATTTTCTCTGATATTAAAGTTCTCGTGGTTGTCATTTCTGGAGCGTCTAATGAAAAAGTGTCACTTTCGTTATAACTTGTCTTATCGGGTTTTCTTTACTCATTTTTCTTAATTCTAGGTAGAGCAATAGTTGAAGAGCTGTTTTAATAGATATAAAGGATAGTAGAAGAGAAGGCAGCAGTGCAGAAAACTAAAGATGAAACAGCACTACTACGGCTCGGGGCCCTATGCACGCTACGGCACATATTCATTAAAGTGTAATGAATCCCCTGAGGTCTATTACGTGCTACAAATAAATTTCAGCTTTTGCATTACAGCCAATGGCGGTAAAAATTCAGAAGCAAATTGCTGTATCTTTGTTAACTCTAGTTTCTGCCTTACAAGTAATGGCGGTGAAAGTACAAAAATAAATCGACGTATCCAGTTCAATGCGTGTACCTGTGCTCTTTCATTTTCAAATACCTTAGATTTTATTACAGATACAAATTGCTTATAATCAACGTTCTTGTCACTGAAAGTGTGAACAGGTTCACGATTACATAAGAATCTGTTTGTCTTTGTCTTTTCGGATTTTAAGTCGCGTAGCTTTTCGGATTTTAAGTCGCGTAGTCTCTGTAAATTGCTTAAGTTACACTGGCTGTACGAGTGTGAGAAACGTTCAGAATGGCGCGTATGCTGTGCTGTGTTATTGAGTGAAACATTTTTCATTTCTGTTACTTTAATACGTTCGTCATTCTGCTTGTTCTGTTGTTCACATTTCTTATCGACTTCCGTATCCACAGTGTGTGAAAGTTCTGGTAACTTTAAATTAAACTCGTCGTGTACCTGTGCTCTGTCATTTTCAAATACTTTAGATTTTCTTATGGATAAGAATTGCTCGTGATCAACGTTATCGTCTCTGAACGTGTGAACAGGTTCAGGATTGTATGAGAATCTATTTGCCTGTGACTGTTCGGAATTTAAGTCACGTACTCTCTGTAAATTACCCAAATTATACTGACTGTGTGATTCTGACAAATGTTCGCAAAGTGGCGTCTGCTGTGATGTATTAAACGCTGAAACATTTTTCATCTCTGTTACCTCTTGCTGTAAAGTTTTCTGCGTAATGTATTATTAGATGAATCTATCTCACTGGTCGTTTGCTGTAAATTTTGGAATTCAGGTGTTTGATTAAACGAAATCGGTGAAGTATCGTCTGATTTGCTGTCATTATTACTTTCAATAACATCAATACGACTGGGCAGTTCATCATATTTTTCAGTCAGTATTTTTGCCTGATCATCGTTTTTAGTGTCAGAAGTATTCATCTGTTTTTGTAATTTGCGTGTGGTTTCGTTCAATTTTTTAACGTCGGCTTTGATGACATCGGAATCCTGTGTTAGTTCTAGTTGTTCGAGTCTGTTGGTCACTGTTTGAAAATCTACTCTGTGTGTATCTGTTTTTGATTTAAGATCGGAAATTTCACCACGCAATTCGGTGTTCAACTGTTCAATGGTATTAATTTTGTCCGATACTGTAGCAGTATTGTTGTCTACGTATGTTTTTGCCTTCGCAAACAATTTGCGTTTATCTTCCTGCCTCTGTGTGGTAATTGGCTCTGAGCACTATGGGACTCAACTGCTGTGGTCATAAGTCCCCTAGAACTTAGAACTACTTAAACCTAACTAACCTAAGGACAGCACACAACACCCAGCCATCACGAGGCAGAGAAAATCCCTGACCCCGCCGGGAATCGAACCCGGGAACCCGGGCGTGGGAAGCGAGAACGCTACCGCACGACCACGAGATGCGGGCTGTGTGGTAATTGTTTCCATAACTTGTCGCTTTACTTTATTCTGTTCTTGTATAAATTTACGGAAACGCGTATCACTGTTTTGTAGGTGTTGATTAAAACGTTCGTCAATTTGACTGTTCTGTTGTTCGAATTTCGCGTCTATCTTTGCATCCATTGTGCGCGAAAGTTCTGCTGTCATTAATTTAAACTCTTCACGTAATTGTGTTGCCTTTTCAGAGCATAGTTTACCGACTGAACTAATTTCGCTTCTAAGTGATTCCGTTGTAGCTGTTTGTGTATCCCTTAATTCTTGAGCAACAGATCTAATTTCTTCGCTACTTTTGCTAGCACAAGCCTCAAGTTCCTCACGTAATTGTTCTTTAGTATCATGACACTGCGCGGCAACGGCTCTAAGCTGTTCACTAAGCTGTCTGGAATTGTTGTCTAATTTTTCATTAAGGTTGTCTTGATTTTCATTAAGTTGTTTGATCTGTTCACTAAGTTGTTTGTGATTGTTGTCTTGTCTTTCGTTCTGTTGTTTAGAATTTTCATTAAGTTGTTGTTTGAAATCTTCACTAAGTTGTTGTTTGAGATTTTCACTATTTTCATTAAGTTGTTTCAAACTTTCCTTAACTTGTTTGTTATCTTCATTATTTTGTTTGTTTGATTCAAGAAGTTGTTGCAATAATGCCATCATTCGATCCAAGCCAAAATTAGCATTTCTATTGTCTGTGCTGTTTGATGGTGTACCTGCAATTGTCACGTTTTGTGTATCCATTTGGATATCTGTGATTCTTGAAAAGGGTTGCTAATCGGATGTGCACTGCTAGTCCCTACCTCAGAATCAAATAAATCTGCCGTACTTTGAGTACACTGTTCATTTTCATTAGAAAAATTTATCTGTTTGTCACGTAAAACCTGCAAACCGGGTGTGTTAAGCTGGGCAGCGTTCATTGCAACAGAATGCCCCGCAGCATCAATTGTCGTTAAATTAACAGAGGACACAATTGAATTCGTCTGTTCAGCACTACAATCAAAATCAACATTAGTGGTCGGTACACACTGATTGTCCGTAAATGGAGGATTGTCATCATTACACTACGTGTCGCAAGTACTATCGCTCAAATTATTAGAGTCGGTTATTTCATTCATTACACATTGCGATGTACTGTTAACAGTTTTTCGCGGCATTTTTCTCAAATCAAAATTATTCACAAATGAAACAAACACAATGCAAAATCTAACAAACACAAATACAACAAAGAGCAATGAATTGCCGATGATCTGTGGAAGAAAATGACAAAATTAGTAAATGCGTTGCGCCAAATCCTAAATATATTTAAGTAAATAAGAGCAGATATATGACTATTTATCAGAAGATTCACAAAGAAATACGATCCTGGCAGGGTCGCCAAGTGTAACCTCCCCGCAATAAAGTTAGTCAATATTAACTGAATAATAAAATGAGCCAAGCATAACCTCCTTGCAAAATTAAAAAATAAAAATTGCACATACTTGAGTGAAGACAAAGTAAAGTTATGTAACTAAAATTAAAGTAGTTCTGGCAATCTAAAATCAAAGGAAAGAATAAATTCACAGGTTTCATATCTGTGGGCTGTAATAATGATGTTGTTTACTGCTTTGGTTCGTATTTTGGTGTTGTCAATCTGTTGAAAACCAACAATTGCTTATTTGATCCATTAAATTTTCATAGTCATTACCATCTGTTCAAAGTACGTCAGGTAATAATGGTACTAATACTAATAATAATGGTCCTGATGTACCAAGTGCACGCAAGTAAACATTAATCTGATGTTACATAAATTATTGTCGTGACAATAGCGTTATCTTCAGTCAGTCATTAGCTTTTCAATAATGATTTAAAGTTCCCTTTTCGAAATTAATACTTCTGATTATTAACGGTATAAGACAACCGCTTTCTCTATCCATCGTTATTTCATAATGCATTGCGTTGTCTGAAACACGTGGCAACTTCTACTGCCACTCATACAGTCAAAGGGTTATGTATTGTCTGTTGTCCACATTATTGAACAAATATTGGACAGACAATGCCCAGTTGGGCTGAAGATCGTATTAATTATTTTCTGTATCATTTCAATAATATTTGTTGTGGCGTCTTTCCGTCATGTGGTGCCCCTTTTCCTTTCGTATTTTACGTGAGTGATGGAGCTGTTTAAGTATTAAGCCAAATCCAAATAAGTACAAAGTACGGGAGCAGAATAGGTTGCTCATTAGAATAGCCTCTTGTACACTTATTTCCATTAACAGCTCAAATTTTCTTAGGAGATTGTAGCCTTGTCCAGAATCGTCCACCCCTGGTAGCTGAGTGGTCATGGCGACGAAATGTCATGCCTAACGACCCGGGTTCGATTCCCGGCTAGGACGGAGATTTTCTCTTCTCAGGGACTGGGTGTTATGTTGTCCTTATCATCATCCTTTCATCCCAATCGACACGCAAGTCGCCGAAGTAGCGTCATCTCGAAAGACTTGCACCAGACGAACGGTCTACCCGCTGGGTGGCCCTAGCAGCAAGGCATTTCCATTTCCATTCCAGAATCAAATTCATTAGGCATGCACGATAACCGTCATATTATCGCATTAAAGTCTATCAGTAACGGGAGAGGTTACAACTTCACAACGGAAGTTCAAAGAGGAGAGGTGTAATATAGGCAAAGAACATGTATCTCTTTCTGAAAAACCTGTAGATAAAAAGGATGAAAGACCTAACTACCACCGTCCTCTTGTACTGAAGCGCCAAGGAAACTGATATAGGCATGCATATTTAGTCCAGAGATATCTAAAGGGCAGAATACGCCGCTGCGGTAGGCAGCATCTGGTGCAGTTGTTAGATCGGTTACTGCTGCTACAATAGCAGGTTATCAAGATTTAATTGAATTTGAACGTGGTATTATAGTCGGCGCACGAGCGATGGGACGCAGCATCTCCGAGGTAGCGATGAAGTGGTGATTTTCCCGTACGACCATTTCTCGAGTGTACCGTGAATATCAGGAATCAGGTAAAACATCAAATCTCCGACAACACTGCGGTCGTAAAAAGATCCTGCAAGACCGGTACCAACGACAACTGAAGAGGATCTTTCAACGTGACAGAAGTGCAACCCTTCTGCAAATTGCTACAGATTTCAATGCTGGGCCATCAACAAGTGTCAGCGTGCGAAACATTCAACGAAACATCACCGATATGGGTTTTCGGAGCCGAAGGCCCACGCGTGTACCCTTGATGAATACATGACACAAAGTTTTACGCCTCGCCTGAGCCCGTCAACACCGACGTTGGACTGTTGAAGACTGGACACAGGTTGCCTGGTCAGACGAGTCTCGTTTCAAACTGTATTGAGCGGATGGACGAGTGCGGGTATGGAGACAGCCTCATGAATCCATGGACCCTGCATGTAGACAAACTCGTGAGTCCATGGACTCTGCACTGTTCAAGCTGGTGGAGGCTCTGTAATGGTGTGGGGCGTGTGCAGTTGGAGTGGAATGGGACCCCTGATACGTCTAGATACGACTCTTGACAAGTGGCACGTACGTAAGCATCCTGTCAGATTACCTGCATCCATTCATGTCCGACGGACTTGGGCAATTCTAGCAGGACAATGCTAGACCCCACACGTCCAGAATTGCTACAGAGTGCCTCCAGAAACACTTTTGAGTTCAAACGCTTCCGCTGCCCACCAGTCTCCCCAGACGTGAACATTATTGAGCATATCTGGGATGGCTTGCAACGTGTTGTACAGAAGAGATCTCCACCCCCTCACCCATACAGATTTATGGACAGCCCTTCAGGATTCTTGGTGCCAATTCCCTCCAGCACTACTTCAGGCATTAATCGAGTCCATACCACGTCATGTTGCGGCACTTCTGCATGCTCGCGAGGGCCCTACACGATATTAGGCAGGTGTACCAGTTTCTTTGGCTCTTCAGCGTAAAAGTTTTGAACAACTAGGCGAAAGCAATGTGAGGCAAACGTTCGAAACATTCAGAGTAGCTGGTGACTTTGATGTTCAGAATGCAGATGTTAAAAGCCATCCAGAAAAAAAAGTGTGTTAGAGTAAAACTATTCACATTTGTGGATCAACTGCAGAATTTAACCCTATGCATCTCCAAACTCCTATACTGATGCTTACCATTTTGGTCCCTCGAGCAGCTCATGTGCTGCAGGTCATCCACACAACTAATTCTGTGAGGCGCAGCTCGTTACCAGGGCGAAGATTCAGCTAAGACTACCTGTATCAGAAGGCAACATCTGTTATACCAATAGAACATACCTTTGTCGATTATAGTTACAAGCGGTGACGGTACCTCTCAGATATCATCTCTTCAGTTACGTTAACACATAGCTCTGTTTAACATATTAATGGAACAGCATTACCTGAAGCCAAGGCCACAGTTTGGAGACAAGATCGGTTCCCTTCCGTATGTTTCGCAAAATTTCGTCTCAGACAACCAGAATCCTCCAGATATCTCATGCTAAGGAGGTAAGGAGGTTTTCCACTCACCTTGCTAAAGTGACACAGATTATGTATTTGTCTTTTTATTTATTTGACCTGATCAGTTTAGGGTGTCCAAAGCCTCCTTACATCGAACCAGGGTTTCACATATACATTATCTTTGTTACATCTTAGGTACCTAAGAAATAACAATAGTTTTCATATGACAAATAGTAATAAAATTCTTTGAGTGTCTGTAGGGACAATGTGAATAAATAGTACTGATTAAGAGCTAATGAAATTAATACTGGCTGTACTTCTACTATTGCTGCTCAAAACAACAATAATGATGGTCAATAACTTACGGAATGCACTCGGGTGACGTCGTTGACAACCGCTGATATTTCAACAGGAGCACAGACTGTGGTTGTCGACGGCTGCATTCCCGGATGCATTCCCATAAGATATTTGTAACTTGTATAAGCCGGGAGAAACTCAGGTCTCACAACAATAATGATGACGTTAATAATAATAACACTAATAATAATGGCAATAATATTAATAACGTAGTGATAGATATAAAATAATTTATAGATGTACAAAATAGGTATTTTCTGATATAGCAAGTTCTGGGGAAGGGAAATTTAAGGAGACTGCACCTGCTACTTAAAAAGCTCGAAAATGAAGAAAATATTGCTGGAAAGAAGGGTGTAAAAAGGAATCTAGGGCGTATGGCGACTATGGTAGTCATTACTGTTGCTTTCGTAGACATTTCAATAAATGTGTTGTTCGGTTGTCTAATACAATGACGGAAATTATTCCAGAGTCGGGTTTCCACTAGTGACAAGGACTTCGAGAAAGTGGCTGAGGGATGAAACGTGACAGAAATTATTTTCCTCTGAGTGTTGTTCAGGCAAGAGCGCTAAGGTCAGGGGGAGATATGAAGAACAGAGTACACTGTTAAGACAACAGAGGAGAGAGAGTGCATGGCAATCTCTCCGCCTTCCTGCACGCAACCTGGAGATACGCGCATGATGAAATATGATCGAAGAGGTGAACGTCCCAGATATATCGAACACAGGCGTTCATAACCAGTTCCATGCGCCGTGAGCTTTCCTGGTAAACTCCTTACAGGATAACATAGCTGTAATCAATAATTGGAAGTACAAGTGTTTTTACAAGTTTCTTTTTCACATCACGAGGGAAGAGCTGTTTATGTTTTTGTAGATGATGATGCCTTTCAGGACATTGCATTTACCTGCTCAGTCCAATTTATAGTTTCCTCTACTATTACGTCCAGTGTCTTTGCTAACGGAGTGAAGTTGAGATGGTTGGGGTTCCCGATATTTCTGCCTCATGGACCTACAATGAACAACCATTACAACTTAGGTTTTGGATGGATTGAGCTTTAACCCTATACTCTGTGCCAATTTTGATAGTGCAGAACGGTCAGTATTGAAATTCTCTACAGCTATCTTCAAGTTTATTGGTTTTGCATTTAGACACATCAAAAAAATTTTTCATCACCCCGGTTCCCAGAACTCCTGAAGATAGACGTTGACTGTACATATTGTATCACAGACACAGTCCCTTTGACTGTTCAAAATTGTCACTAAACCCGCCCAAAGATGTAAACAACCATGCATGAGCAACGCCTATTAGACGGAGGGCTTCCGACAGCAGATCAGTTACAGTAATTCCACCAGGAAGTAGGTACACGATTCGTGTTGTCTGTAGTTCAACCATGCGTAGACGGTCTATACCGCCGTTCGATCGCGTCCGCATTGTAAGGGCTCTCGACAAGGAAAGTGTCCAGGCGTCTCGGACTGAACCAAAGCGATATTGTTCGGACATGGAGGAGATACAGAGAGACAGGAACTGTCGACGCCATGTCTCATTCAGGCCGCCCAAAAAGGGCTACTACTGCAGTGGATGACCGCTAACTACGGATTATGGCTCGGAGAAACCCTGACAGCAACGCCACCATGTTGAATAATGCTTTTCGTGCAGCCACAGGACGTCGTGTAACGCCTCAAACTGTGCGCAGTAGCCTGCATGATGCCCAACTTCACTCCCCACGTCCATGGCGAGGTCCATCTTTGCAACCACGGCACCATGCAGAGCGATACAGTTGGGCCCAACAACTGGCTAATGGACCGCACAGGATTGGCATCACGTTCTCTTCACTGGTGAGTGTCGCTTATACCTTCAACCAGACAATCGTCGGAGACGTGTTGGGAGGCAGCCCGGTCAGGCTAAACGCCTTAGACACACTGTCCAGCGACTGGAGCAAGGTGGAGGTTCCCTGCTGTTTTGGGGTGGCATTATGTGGGGCCGGCGTACGCCGCTGGTGGTCATGGAAGGCGACGTAGTGGCTGTGCAATACGTGAATAGCATCCTCCCACTGATAGTGCAACCATTCGGCAGCATACTGGCGAGGCATTCGTCTTCATGGACGACAGTTCGCGCCCCCATCGTGCACATCTTGTGAATGAGTTCCTTCAGGATAACGACATCGCTCGACTAGAATGGCCATCATGTTTTCCAGACATGAAACCTATCGAACATGCCTGGGATAGATTGATAAGGGCTGTTTATGGACGACGTGACCCACCAACCAGTCTGAAGGATGTACGCCGAATCGCCGTTGAGGAGTGGGACAATCTAGACCAACAGTGCCTTGATGAACTTGTGGCTAGTATGCCACGACGAATACAGGCATGCATCAATGCAAGAGGACGTGCTACTGGGTATTAGCGGTACTGGTTTGTACAGTAATCTTGACCACCACCTCTGAAGGTATTGCTGTATGGAGGTACAACGTGCAATGTGTGGTTTTCATGAGCAATAAACAGGGCGGAAATGATGTTGACGTTAATCTCTATTCCAATTTTCTGTACAAGTTTCGGAACTCTCGGAACCTAGGTGATGCAAAACTTTTTTTGATGTTTGTAGATATAACCGGAGGTCATCAGCACAGTTGTTGTGTTCACAGTACGACAAAACTGATAACACATCATTGACATACAATGAAAAGAGCATAGAACCTAATACTGAACACTGGGGGTGCCTGATTCTAGCTGCCTCCGGTCTGACTTCGTGGTGACAGACTCGACGCACTGCTGCAGAGACGTGAGGTATGATAGTAACTATTACACTGCACTTGGTGAGAAAATTTTAATGTCTAAGTAGACAGTGCCAAATGGTTTGCTGAAGTCTAAGAAGCAGATGATAGGTATGCCACACGTGCGGCGGAGAGAGTGGTACTGAACATCAACTCTGTACTCGCCTGTTGTTGACAGCCACCGCCAGACACTCAACAAGGAAGGTAAAACAATAATGTAATCCGCCAAATTTCTCGGATGGTGAACAACCACGTTTGCTGTGACAGTGCCCATCGTCTGGACAAGGGGTCAGCTCGCATCGTTCTCACTTCTGTTCGGAAAGAAGGCGTCATTGTACCCCTAAAGCTACGGCGTGCGGCAACCCACCAGACAGCTGAGTTTCGCACTTTCAACATTGCAGGCGCTAGCCATGTTACTGGGGATTGTTTGCTACTTCCGTCTTTGTCGGTGTAGAAACATAAATAGAGCACCAATGAATATTGCGACGTGAGCAACCTAAGGCAATCTTCAATCGGTCTTCTGGATATGGCTTCCAGTGTTTTACAGGGAAAAAATACGCACAACGTGTCGCCGATTCGCCTCACTTTTCGCACAATTATAATATACGGGACAAATAAAAATTTCCGTTTGAAGGCATTCCTGAGGTGTATATGCAACATAACGCAACTTCAGAGCGAGCATATTAGCAACGACATATAGGAGAGGGATTAGTGCGACAATCATGTCTTTCCGACGTGCGTGCGGGAAATTAGTAAACGTGAACTAGAGCGACGTTATTAGCAGCTGCAAACAAGACCAACGAGGTGCTTTTCTTTTCTTGGCTACCGAAGTACAAACACCAACTGACATCCATCGGAGAATGAAGAATGTGTATGGGGCAGGACGTCTGTGGGAAACCTCCGTTGTGGGACGGTTCGCCAAGGGATGCTGTTGCTCCATTAAAAAGCACGTCCTCATATCGCAGAAATCAGAAAGCAGGAGCTAGGCCGTATCAAGTGGGAGACACATGAGCAACCGCCCTACAGCCCGGACCTCTTCCCAAGCGATTATTACTCCTTCGGCTGCTGAAAAAAATGCTTTGAAAGATGCACGATTTCTGTCGGACGAGGATGTGCAGCAGGCAATTACGGACTACTTCACGCAACAAGAGACAGTGTTTTACCAAACGAACATCTTCAACCTAGCGCCTCGATGTGATGATTATCTTAACGTTCACGGCGATTTTGCCTGATTGGCATACCGGTTCTGGCTTGTACGGTCTTCGAATGGAAACTTTTCGATTGTCCTTTAGAAATACTTAGATATAAAAAATTGCTGCACAGAGAGGATGTTATGCAAGAAGAAGTAAACATAAATTCACATTGTGCGAAATATATATATTCTTGTGCTTACAGAAGCACACTGACAGTGCCTCCTTGCATGTGTTTTATCTACTTTCTTTAATTAATTCCCTGGTTTATATAATAGGTAGTGCTAAAGTTTTGCATCAAAAACAGTACAACATTGTAATTCACTGTGTTTCAAAACAATAAAATATTTTACCAAAAAAATACGTAATCTAAGGATAATGTCTTACACTTGAAATCAAAACCCCTTGTATCCCACATTCGGCCCCAGCCACTGCTTGAATTTTGAATAAAAATCACTACCAACGACGGTCGCCTTCTTCCAGGATGAACAGTCACCCTCGTTCTACCAACGGCCTTGATAAAGAGGGGAAGGTGAGGCCAGAGGTTCCATTGTCTCTGCGGCGAGAAACTGCCACTAAAGGGTGGAAGAATCAAGAATGATCGACGGCATGAGGATGCAAGAGACAATGGAAACCACTTCATTAAAGACACAATGTGTATCCGCTGGACCTGTGGATTATTCCCTCATTAGGATCTCCGGGAGGGAACTGCCAAGGGAGAAGTGACTATGAAAAAAGAGAATGAATAAACAACGAAAGGATAACATTTACGAGTCGGCGAATGGAATGTCAGAAGTACGAATTGTAGGGAAGCTAGAAAATCAGAACATGAAAATGCAAGAGCTTTGTCTGGATGTAATTGGACATAATGAAAAGAAGGTGAGTATTTCTAGTCAGGCGAATGTAGAGTAACATCAGCATAACACGAAAATGGTGTGGAGCAGAAAGTGACTTACTTTGAGACAGTAATAAGATTATTCTCATCAGAACCAACAGAAAACCAGCCAACAACAATAGGTCAGATATACATGCCGACGTCATAAGCAGAAGATGAATAAGTAGAGAATGTATATGGAGACGTTAAGCGTGTAATTTAGTATGTAACTAGCGACATGCTGCGGCTTAGCACAGGTAGCACTAAATATCTACACTTGGACGACTTGTCTGGCATAGCTGCAATAAATTATAAACACAAACCTATCCGAATGAGTCTACCTATTAATGAAAACCGCATAAAACTTTCTACTATAATTCCTGAGATTATCCTTCACAGACAGACAGAAAAACTTCGTAGGAGACTTTCCTTAACAATATGTGTAGAAGGGAAATTAAAATCTTATATACGTGGGTGATCAGACCTGTAAAGCATCTTTCCTTACTGGCAGAATAAAATTTGAAAAACATAGTTAGATGTTATAAAAACATTTGCAATGCGTTTAAAAATGGTTTGCCTCGGGAAGATACGTCACAAGTGCGATGGCATGGTGCGGTTGCTAGTCTAACACACACCAAGTAAAAACCTGTTGTCGTGAATAGCCTCCTCAGCTTCTTGTTCAGCATACAAATTCCTTCGCCTTTTCCTTCTGCTTTTGATGTATCAGGCCCTGGTGGCTATTGTACATCTTCGTTGTTTGAAATCATTCTTTGACCGCTAAAATACCGTACTGACTTCCACGTAACAAAGATAGTAAAAAGTATTAGATTGGACGTCAAGAAAAAGGTAAGAAGATTCTGCTTTGTATGAAAGTAACATTTAAACGACACCACGCGATATAGCATTCCGTCGTTCTGCTCTCAAACAATGAGTGCATAATCCTGACACATATAGCAGTACAAAAAAAAGTCACACAACACGTTAATGTGATCAGCTATAGGATTCTACAAATGAGTTGTAGACGCCTTTCGAATGAAATTAATCTTATTATTCAATAAATAGTATATTCTACAGAGAGCTCCAGAAACATGACCCCTGTCATGTCGTCTGTCAACAGCAGAAGTGACATAACATAAAGTCATCATCACACAATATTTTATTTCGAGAAAAAATGAAAGTGTCACAGAGAACGCCTTCTTAACTCTCTTGCAATGTCTATGCACTATATTCAATATGGTCTCCTTGAAGCTGTGCGTACAAGTACAGGTACAACGAGGATAACTGCGAAGAAACCTTGGGAGAATAAAGAAATACTTTAACTGATCGACGAATGAAGGAAATATAAACACGGTCAGAGAGAGAGATGAATGGACCACAGCATTGTATGGTAGTGAAATATGGACTGTGGGAAACCAGAAGAAAAGAGAGTGAAAGTATTTGACGTGTGGTGTTACGGACGAATGTCGAAAATTAAATGGACTGATGAGGTAAGGATGAGGAGATTCTCCGAGAATCGGCGAGAAAAAGAACATAGGCGAAACACTGACAAGATGAAGGGACTGGATGGTAAGACATCTGTTAACATGTCGCAGAATAACTTCTATGGTACTAGAGGGAGCTGTAAGCGTAGAAACTGTAGAGCAAGAGAGACATAGGAATACATCCAGCAAACAATTGAGGATGTTGGTCGCAAGCGCTGCTCTGAGACGAAGAGAAGTTAGATAAAGAAGGGAGTGCAGGGAAGGCAAGACTAAATGGCTGCAGGAAAAAATTGAAAAAAAAAGTTAGTCGGACGAACTGATGCAGTACATAGAAAAGTTAAAGCGATCGTACGTGTAACTGAAAGAAAAGGCTTCAAAAGTATGGGTGGAATTTCATTGTTAAACATATTTTTTGAGCAGAGAGGGGATTTGTGGGAAGAGTACAGTGAAGGTCTGCGTGAGATGGAATAACAGTTAGGCAGTGCGATAAAAATAAGGAGACGATATGGGAGAAACAGGAGATCCAATATTAGAGTCAGAGATTAAAAAAGTTGGTGATCAAATAGCTGGAAGGAATAAACAACACTGCTTCGAACGTTGGGGAAAGTGGTAACCAAATGACTACTAAAGTTGGTTGGTAGGGTCTACGAGTTTGGATATATACCACCATATTTTCGGAATCATATCAGCCATACAGCCCTGAAAACAGGAAGAGAGATAACTGCGGGAATTACCACACAATCAGCTTAATAGATCATTCATCCAAGTTGTTGACAAAAATAGTATACAGAGTACTGAAAACGAACATTGAGGATCTGTTAGAAGACGATCGGTTTGGCACCAGAGATACAGTTCTGGCGTTGGGCTTGGTAATGGTAGATAAGTGTTGCATTCCGTTTAGGTAAACAACTTTCCTCAAAAATGGTTCAAATGGCTCTGAGCACTATGCGACTTAACTTCTGAGGTCATCAGTCGCCTAGGACTTAGAACTAATTAAACCTAACTAACCTAAGGACATCACGCACATCCATGCCCGAGGCAGGATTCGAACCTGCGACCGTAGGGGCGCTCGGTTCCAGACTGCAGCGCCTAGAACCGCACGGCCACTCCGGCCGGCCAACTTTCCTCATTCCTTGTGTAGTACAAGGACAGATGATCGTGACAGAACAAAAATTGAGTGTGGAATAAGTAGCGGAACATGTACTGTGCGCGGTTGTTTGTTTTCGTATAAGCAGACATTGAACGGCAGGTGCGGAATGCGAGAAAACGGCAAGATGTGACGACAAATAAACGGCTTCACCTGTTGTTGGCAGGACCATTTACGTTTTGGCGTCGCGGCTTGGTGGTGGCTTGATCGTCAAAAAGCAACCACAAAAGGAAAGTTGAGGACGAGCTTTTTCGTGATATGAGGATGAGTTATCTTCTTTTGCTCCAATAACAGCTGCAGCAAGTGATGAAGTCAAGCCTTTCCTCGGCTGCACACGGGATTTCAGAGCCACTAGTGCTGTGTCAAAACGCACTGGGTACGTTCGCCTTACTGCTGAGCGTCCTGCGTGATAAACCAATGATAACACCTGGTGGTCACGATAATATACGTGTATGATGTGGCAAAACCAAAATCAAATTGTGTTCTAGATGATATGAGAGAGTCTACGGAATAGCAGGTGGCGAGCATGCGAGACTGCAGCGATATACCATATCGGCCTCGCTGCGTCCAGAGATGCCGCCTGAGCGACGCGCAGCAGCCAGCCGCTATTGCGAAGAATCGACAGCATCGATGATTATTACATTAACTGTTAAAAGTTGGCGTGGCGTTGCGTGTTTGTTCGTTTTAAATGGTTCCTATTTTACAACAAATGGGTTAGTTAGTTCCCGGATAGACTTCTCACCGACCAAGTGGTCGTAGTGGTGTATATCAGGTCTGATCTTATAGGTTTCACTGTGTGGTGTAGTGAGGCTACTCAGTTGACACCTAAGTCTTGGGAGCGTGCACGGAATTTTGTTGATTATAGTTGTGGGAACAGTTTCGTTCGTAAAATTTGCTGGGTTGAGTCCCGCGCGAGCCTGATTTAACTGAGAGATTGGTTTGTTAGGTGCAGATTCTTGTGGAATCTGTGTGAACGATATCCCGTCTGCATTGTATGTTGAGTGGTCGCGACGCACCCAGAGGTAATTGGGTTGCTTGTCGTTTTTATTGAGGTGGTTTGGGTGGTGTGTGTATCGAGAAGGGAAAGCCTCGAGCACGTGTTGGTAGTTGTAATTTCAAGACCACTAGCTTGCAGCAGACAGCGAATTGGCTCATAGAACGACGAACTGTTTCACTATACGGTGATGGTGTGCACGTAGTGATAGTAAATTGAAGGAACCATTTAACGAGCTACACGTAGCTAAACCAAAACTTTATTCATCAAGGTGACTAGTGGCCGATTTAAATGTTAGGGAACTTAGCGGGTCGCGTGTGGTCAACGCCTGAAGAGGTCAAGATTTGATCTTAAATTGTAACTTAAGGTTCGTTGAAAAGTGGCGGTGACATTTAGGATTTTTGTTTGATTTTTTTATGACTTGTTTCCGTATTGTGGGGACTGATAATATATTTGCTGGCACTCGTTCACTGGTGATAACCAACATGTATTGAGATACCTAGAAAGAAATTAAATCCAATTTTATTGGGGTTAAAGGAAACTTCCCTGTCTATTTAATTGGTATCTAGTGTGAATGTATATCATTTTCGAAAGTATAGAAGAGTGTAACTCAGAGATATTGATACAGTGGAGTCGATATCACGTATAATGTGGTGTTTTTAAATGTGTTTGGTAAAAGGTTCTTGAACAAATGAAATTATAAATAAGCTACTGAAAGTAGATCTTCTCAATATTAAAGAAAATATTTCAATTAAGGAAAAAAGTTTTCTAAATGATGAATAAGTTTAATTGACGTAATTGAATTATTTATGGAAAGGCCAAAGATTTTGCTACTAACAAAGATTCGTTATTCTGTGACGCATGCGAAGTGCGAGTACTGACTTGACCCGGGGTCTAGCCATCTCCCCTCCACACTGTCTGAGGAATAAGGAGCCACCAGACGACTACCAATGAAAAAGTGCTGTGCATCAGGCGTGGGCGAAATTTTGTGTTAGTCAATACTCACTATTGTGTTTGTATGTGTATGCGTGTCCTGCGTCAACGTGTCCTCGTACTGTATTTTCGAAACGATTTCGTTCGAAGATAGTGTTGTGGACGAGCGAAAGGCTGAAGTATTTGTAAGTACCATACTTAGTATGAATTTTCTACACTTAATGTTTTTTTAAGCGTTGAAATTCATTGCTTTCAATGATAATGCTGTCGGCGAACGAAAGGAAGAGTGAAATAGTTAATACTATTTCTCAATTGGGTGTATTCTCTGCTTGCATTTTGAAGCTATTAATCCAGACTGCTCACTTGCCAGTTGTTATTGGCAACTTGGTAATGTTGGCTACTTAAGATTATAGAATTACGAGGGTTAAATAAAACATGAAAGATAGGGTATTGGTAGGGTAAAAATGAAATAAGCAGGATCGGGTAAAAATAACCATTATTAGAGTAAATTATGGAAGGAAATAAGGTGAAGGTACAGCCAACTTGTTTACCTGATCAGAAATCCTCATTTAAAAATCTTGCTGTGGACTCCAGTAATTCAAATGGTGTGATAGTAAGCAGGAGATTTAATAACTGTGTGAAACAGCGCGCGCAAATCGTAATGTAAAACAGCGGTATACCTATTTTGACAGATTTTCATTTCTCAGTACTGGAAAATTACCATATAATACATGTTTCTGTACGAATTTGGTTTTTATGTTTCTTGTTAACAACATAAACTTTTAATGATCCTTTAAAAGAAGGCTTTTTTCGTAGGCCATTTTTTCCTTATGTTTCACATATATGTGAAACATGTATGTGTGTAAAAAGTTTCAGAATCAGCTAAAACGTATTAACATTGCGTACTGGAATTATAAAACACATTTGTATACTAAACTGTGAGTTGTTTTTTCCATTGTTTGGAAAGGTGGAGGAAAAGTGGAGTAAACAGAAGGCAATCATATCTTGAGCGGCTGACTGCGTCTTAAGTTCAGATTAATCACAAATAGTGTTTGCTTTTTTAAAAAATAATTAATAACTAGTTTGTTTACTCCCTGTATTTCAATTTGGAAATCATTAGACTATCAGTAGTGTTGAATGCCTAGAAATTACATTAAACTGCAACCTTTAAGAGAAAGAGACAGATTATGCTGTGGTAGTTTAAAATTAATGCCAGGTGTAAATAAAAGCTGTTACTCAAATGTAATTTAAACATACCACTGGTATCTGAGAGTAATACTAAAAAGTTCTGAAAACACAAACATCTGTTCTCAGTAAAGATGAGTATACTTGCTTGGCTACATGGGCCTTCCTGTAACTTCATTCATGGTAAAACAGTTTGTTGCTGAGATGGTTCAGCTCAGTACTACAGAAAGCGTATTTACCAGTGAAAAGAAGTTTTACCAGTAAGGATTGGTTTTCGGACATTATCAAACACCCAGCTCTAATCACCCAGAAACTTCAGAAATTTTAAATAATCTATAGGAGCACACCAACATGCCCATTTGTCTTTCCCTTAAAAACATTTCCCTTAAGATTTTGAATTGGAACTTTCAGACTGAAGTGTCTAGAAAAATTTGTTTAGGCCAAAACTATTAGTTTAAATACTGTCTGTAACATTAATGGACATAGTTAATATTTCCTCTGTATAAAAATCTACCTTTTTCCTCAAAATTTATACTACATTAATTTGTTTGGCATAGATATGTCTAATAGACCATTATATGAATTTTTTTTATCTTGCCTCATCCTTTTATTGTCCTGTCACCTGTGTAGGTACTTTCTTCAATTTAGTCACTTGGTCTTCTTTTGTGCCCCCAAGTATTTTTTCTTTTTTCAGTGAAATGTTTTTGTGAATATGAAACATTTTTAACCATATTCTGACGAGTGCAAAAGCTTTTCACCCAAAAAATTTCGAAAGTTTAAATATTGTTTTGTTTTTACCCCTCCCTACCCAAGGTAAAATGTGTACTTATTGGTGGTTTTTATGAAATTGTGGTCTGGTCTACCATGTGTCTACATACCTGCTGCACTTCTTATATCAAATGTATGTTACTGTAGGGAGGAAAATTCTGAAATAATTTAAGATAGAAGTGATAGGAATACTTGCTCTTCTCTCTTAACAGGAAATTCTCCCACAGTGGAAAACACGTGTGTTGGAGTTGGACGGAAGTGACTGTAATGTGCAAGAAATAAAATTTTTAAACATCCTTGTTGACGTTAAAACATGGGAGGAGTTTGGACAGTGGTTGGCACAGTTTGAAACCATAACAAAAACACATTATACAATAAGGTACACTGAACCTGCGTCAGGAAAGTATGCTGTTTTCAAAGCCTGGTCTGTCACCACAATACTCGCAGTATAAAAGTTCATGGTTCAGTGCAAAGGGCTACAAAAAACACTAACTGTCCACCAAAAATGACAGTGACAATTCACGCTGTGCATGATAGATACAGAGGTAAGTCTGTAGAGAAAGCAATGCTCTATAAGGAAATGCTGTGTGAGGTTAACTTGGTGTTGGGTGATAACCACAGTGTTGAGAGTGCTGCTGCTTTAAGATTTGGGCAACCATCAAGTGATGTCAAAGAAAAATTAATCTCCCTGTTTGAAAGAGGTCATTCACCAGCCACTGCTCTTGAGTCAATAAAGGTTGAAATTCAGCTGACTTGTTCAGATTACCCTTTAGTCCTTGCAGACAGAAGCAGGTATCCTGATTACAACTTTTGCCACTATTTGTTCAATAAAGTTTTTAAGAAAAAGTATGGGCCAACAGACTTCAACAAAGAAGGAAAGCAGCTGTTGCTACAGAGGTTAGAGGAATACAACAGCGAAGTTGGAGCTGTGTGTGCCAAGATGATTCAGAAAGATGATGATTATCTAGTATGGTAAGAGTATATTTACAAATTTGTAGTCTGATGAAAACTTTATGCATATACATTTAGCTACTATTAATATTTGTATAACTGTTTTTCAACATTTGCTCACCACTGATGCAAAAAGTCCATACTCGTGTAAAAACTGCTTCCAAAGTTGTATTTATGGATTCCACTGGTTCTCTGGATCATGATAGCAGCAGAGTGTTCGTTTTACTTACTCACAGTGAGTGTGGAGGTTTACCACTAGGAGTTCTGATTATGTCTTCAGAAAGCTGCGGAGTTATAGAAATGGGACTAGAGTTGCTGAAAGAGATAGTGGGGGAAATATTTTTGGGGGAAACATCAAAGGCCCAAGTGTGTTTCTGACTGACGACAGCCAGTCAGAACAAAATGCTATTAGAAGGTGCTTCCCAAACACAAAAACTTTGTTGTGCATATTCCATGTCCTGCGGCAGTGTGGCGCTGGCTTCTCAAAGCAAAAAATGCTATACCACAGGCAAAACAGTGCGAGTTCTTCCAGAATTTCAAAAAAATAATGTTTGCGCAAACAAAAAATGAAGCAGTGGTAAACTATAATGTAACAAGAGCGAACATCAGTGAAAATCATCAAAATTTACTGAAATACTTGGAAGGGTATTGGGATAGGAAAGAACTGTGGACCCTTTCACATCGACGAGGTATGCTTATAGAAGGACACAACATAAATAATATAAGTGAGGCCTTCATGAGAATTTTAAAGGACAGGATTTTTGAGAGGATGCGTGCCTTCAATGTGGTTTAGATGGTGGACTTTTTTCTCACAAAGGTGAATTTGTTATTTTCAGAGGAGACTTCTTGATGCTGCTGATGAAGCAAGTCCTAAGTCTTTTTGTAGGCCTATAAAGGCTCCTTCACAGGAGATTCTAGCAAAAATCAGGCAAGTCAATGAGGATGTTCTGCTCGTTCGCAGTGAAGAAAGGGAGAATCATTATTACATTGTTAATATGGCTGTTCTTGTTTGCACTTGTTGGCAAGGCAATACAGGGAAGATCTGCAAACATATAGACTGGGGCAGTACTGTTTTACCATCAGGAAACTACAGGGAGGTGACAGATAGTGACAGTATACGTAGACTGTATTATTTTATTGCTACAAATGAGGAGCCCCCTGAAGGGTGGTTAGAGCCTCTGTATTGCTCTCAGAATGCAGGGGCTTCAAATTCTTCGGAAGGTTTGGAGCAAATGGACACAGGATTGCTCTGTGAAAGCCAAGAAGAGATGCCATAGACACTTCACGTGGAGACAGTTCCAGACAAAAAAAATAATGATTTAATAGACGAGACAAAAGCTCGTCTCATAGATTTTTCAAATAAATCTCCCGAGGAAATGAGGAAAGGCCTTGAAGTCATGTGCGAAAAATTGAGAAACCTTAAAACGCCATCTGCATGTGCACCTTATTTGGCAAATTTTGGTGAAGGTAAGTAAAACACACTTTTATATAAATGTTATGGAAAGTAATTCAATGTTGTATGAATTCTAATTTTTGTTACAGGAAAATCTAGAAAAAATTGTGGTAACTATGTTCCCGTTCAGCCCACTGCAGTAAGCAGAAGAAAAAACAAGTTGGCAGGTCGCAGATGTCATCCAGGGAGGAAGACAAAGACCACACTCTAAGCAAAGCAAGGAATTTGTGAAGACAGTAGACATTTCTGAAATGGTAAGTATTACATTTCTAAAGTCAAGTATGGTATTTTGAAATTTATCTAGCAACTTTCCTTTCCCCAAAGGGCATATTAAGGAATAAAGTAATTATTATTTATTTAACATTTTTAAATTTGAGGCAGCACTTCTAGCACTGCTGGACATACAGTGCTGTTGGCTAACTAGCATAAATTTAATACTGTGTGCTAATGGTGGTGTAAAGACCGAAACAATCCACAAAAGAAATAAGAAATTGCAACTGAAAACTGCCTCCAGACTGACCTCACATCCAGTATTGATAAAGGCTATGGCATGCAAGTTTCTGGCACCATTTTTAAAATAATTCTTATTTTATCTGACAGCAGCTCTGTTAGTATAATTAAAGAAAAAGAAAATACTTAATTATGATTTGATGTGACTGTCACGTGGAATAATTTGTAGACATTGCTACTGAAAAAATTGAAGTCACTCCACATCTTTAACTTGGTGTGGATAATTCCATTACACAGCAAGCCAGCTGAATGATACACTGCAAATCAGTCATAAAGTGTTTACACGTTCTGTTTCATTCGAAAAAAAATTGAGGTGTGTACAGGATGTTCCCTTCTGTCCAAGCAGCATTGCATATTTCCATTGGCTTGTGACTTTCTCACGCAAATGTGAATGTTCACACATAGTTCACAACACGTCTTGTTCCAAAGCAGTGACATTAGTACATTATGGAATAACTGCTGATGGGTAAAAGTGCTCATTTCTTGTGTTAACACAACTTCCTGATTGGCAGTTGCCTCAAGTTCCCCATTAGCTTAAAATCTCAGTCCTGACTATAACATCATCTAGGCAGAAAAACTACATCTGGTATTGATTATCACCCATATTAATATTCTCATGTTCAAACTGTTTGCTAATCCTGTTTAGGTGTTAGGTTATTAACATCATGGCATTTCCTTTCTTTGGTCCAGTATGTCTTGCATGTACAGTAAAATTCTCATTACATGACATCTAAATTGCAACAATTAACTAGGCCTATATTTTTTTATTATTAGTTATCTAAGTGTTTTTTAAGGGTGTGTCATATACATATTATGACTTTAAGTAGCTAATTACAATATAAAGATGTAAATACACACAAATGTGGAGCCACTTTGAGTTTCATTACATCATTGAATATTTCGATACACAAATGGATAAGAAAAGCCATGTTACATAAACATTTTTCCCCAACATTAACCCAGTATTAGTGCAACAAACTTAGTAATCCATAATTTAGAAATAAAGGTTTTCAGTAATGTTAATGTGGATTTTAATTTCTTTTCAGGCTACCTTTCCATCACCAGCTACGCAATCATCCCAGTCAGCTTCAGACTTTTGAAGGTGCACGACTGTTTACTGCAGCATAGTGTGTAGGATTTTTTCTTAATCTGAGATCCAACCTGATGGAACTATTAAGGGAATGATTGTAGTAATTAAGTTTTTTCTTAAAGCTCAGGCCAAACGTACTATTGAAATATAGAAGTTCTTCTTTAAATTGGGACATCCCAACAATGTGGATACTTATTGTGTATGTCGCACAAGTTTCTGGGAAATGTGAATTATCTTTTCTTAAAATGTAAACTACATTTTATATTCTGCAGTATGACTTTTTTTAATTTACATCTATTCCTTCAGGTTGCATGTAGCTTATTTAATTTGTCATATTATATCTGCTTTCTGAAGTAGTTCTGTCAGCTCATAATGAAAAATGTTTCCTGCATTTTAATATATATTGGCAATAATAAACTGTAATATTGGCAGGAACGAACTGTTATTATTTTATTAATTGGTATTAAAACTTTATTTTAGAAGATTAAGTGAAGATATTTTGCAATGTTAATATAAGCATCACATTTATATAAGAATTATGAACAGATTGCCCCCATTTACACCAAGGTAGGCATAAAGGAATTGCTTATGATGATAGCTTCCTCTGGCATGTAGAGTCTAAACAAAAATTTTCCATCTCAAATTAACCAAAAAGGAAGTAAATAATTTTTTTGCTGGGAGAACACACTTTCAGGCAACCATCCTAAACTAAACAAAAATGCATTAATGTTGTAAAAAACTTAATTTTTTCATTAAATGCCAAGCCAACTAGTGAGACTGCATGTCTTCATATCACAGTTTGTGACTTTAACATTCTGAAAATGAAAGGACAATGAATCTCTTTAAACTTTTATTTGAATAGCAGATAGAAAGCTGAACTAGGTAAGTGTACTCACCATGAATGTTTATGTCCAGCTTTTGGTGACGCAATGTTCTGCTCCTGGTAAGTGAAGACAAAGAGGAAAAGCAAAGGAGTGTGGAAAAATTGTGAAATATGTGAGAAAGTAATAAGACAGAATCAGGGTCCAAAGAGACCTATGCTTGTGTGGTAAACAACCTGCAGATGAGGGTTGGCATGAGTAGGTGGATGAAAGCCAGATTCTTGTAATTCTGTGCGTTTCAAATCACTGCTTAGTCTACAGAGAGCTATTAACTGGACAGGAGAGAGTAATGATTTGTTTAATTTTGTATATGTATTAATGTCCAACTCCATGCATCGATGACAAAGAATAAGAATATAAATATAGCACTGGCACACATTTACTAAATTCAAGAAATCAATTTAAGAAAGGTATTGACTATAATGATTACAATTTGTACACAACTGCCACAAAACAACAGTGACAGTAAAACACAATTTGGGGTTATTCACATTACAGCATTTTTAAAAAATTATACTGTATTGCTATACAGACTGTTGTGTTATTTAAATTAATTGGGATTTCATATAATGTACTGTAGTGTTTCTGTCCTAACCCATACCAAGCTCACTTAGACCTAGATGTCTCGTGCTACCCGCATCTCGTGGTCGTGCGGTAGCGTTCTCGCTTCCCACGCCCGGGTTCCCCGGTTCGATTCCCGGCGGGGTCAGGGATTTTCTCTGCCTCGTGATGGCTGGGTGTTGTGTGATGTCCTTAGGTTAGTCAGGTTTAAGTAGTTCTAAGTTCTAGGGGACTGATGACCATAGATGTTAAGTCCCATAGTGCTCAGAGCCATTTGAACCATTTGTCTTGTGCTCTTAAAACCCCACTCAGTGCTGCCTTCACATTGCCAGCAAGCTTATACATACATCTTTCACTGCCATTTGACTAGTGCAGTTATATTTAACTTTAGTGCTATTACCATCAACAAAAATGCAAAATTTAAAATGTTCAGAATGCAATCATATGTCCAAATTAATTTGTTATCTGAATGTATAATGACTTGTTGCTCATCACTACAATCTATAATGCAAAGTGATCCGTGGAACATATTACTAACGAACTGACAGGCTATTTAGTTCACAAGACCGACTTCAGCATAGTAAAATTTTGTTTTAATTGCTCTTTTCATAAATAATGCCTATTAATGACTAAAAACTGAACCATGTAATGTCTAAGTAACTTTCATTTTCTAATTTTGCAATTACTTACACACACACACACACACACACACAGAGAGAGAGAGAGAGAGAGAGAGAGAGAGAGAGAGAGATAGAGGGACACCATACATTTACGGATTGCATGCTGTTTGTGTGATCCATATCTGAGGAGGGGGTCATGCCTATCCACCACTGCCAGATATTAGCTTTCAGGTAGGTGATGCACTGTATTTCCTTTATGTATATACATATACAATCTTCAATCATTATCTTTTGACATTAAGGTGCACAGGAAACAACAGTATGTATCAGGAAAGAAACTGGAATGAGTTATAACAGGGCAGGTATACCAGCTTGCCCAGGAAAATGCATTAAACATAACTAATATTATATCAGCTTCACTTTTAAGACTTATGCCTTACAACATTAAGTCTTGGTCATTGTCTTCCTAATGAAACTCCTCCATCACTCTTGTCAAACAGGGTGCTTCAAGTTGTTGAGATATCTCACTTCAAAAAAACTTAGTAAAACATTTATCATAACCTAAATAGGTGTGTGTCACTCAGGGGACCATATTATACAAAGTCTTTTTCTTCATGAATGTTTCCCACAAACTATCATGCATGGAGGATAAATTTCATTCACTAACGATGGTACTAAGTAATCCCAAATAAAAATCCAAGCCAGCTGACAGAGAAATCAAATCAATGTCTCAAAGATGGTTAAAATTCATCACATAAAGACAAAGCGGCTCTAAACATAAAGAAAACTAACTGTATGAACTTCAATTCGAATAAAAATCATAGTGAGGTTTGACTAATAGTTAACAAAGATCGATTAAAATATGTGACAGAGTAAATTTGTGGGCATTAATGTGCTGCCAGCTGGAACAGGGAGAAAATGTGAACATTTTAGTAGAGCACATCTTACACTACTCTGAGAATTCTCAAAGTGATCTACTTTGTAAATAAACATTCAAACATCAGTTATGTGATAATATTTTAGGATACCAGTGCTTGGAATGTGTAAATTGTCTTCAAGGCACACACAAACAGAATAAAGTACTATTGCCCACAGAAAAATCTTTAACTATATGGAGTAATGCTAGACAATTTTTTCCAGATAGATGTAATTTTTAAATCTGAGACAATATGTGGAACAAGCAACTGAAAGTTTATTTCCACATTTTCTGTTCTTCTTAAAATTATATGTAGTATAATAAAGTTAAAACAAATATTAGGGCCCATTTTTAGATTCAAAGTTGAGGTAAAAATAGAAAGTGGAAGACAAAAGATGGACAGATGTAAAACCTCCATATCATTTAACAGCAATGGGGGTATAAAAAAAGCTGACAGCCAACACCTTAATCTGTACTGCACACTCAGTTTGGCATATTTATTTTTAAATTTGAAAGTTGTTACTATTTGAAAAGTCTTAGCCTATTTTGTTTTGCTAAGATCCAAGGTAACTGGTGTTATCATAACACGTTTCTTTACACTTAAACTAATTTAGTAAAATTCTTTAATTTGTATAAAAATAATACAAGTAAGACTTCTGGGCCCGTATGAATGTAGTTTTATGAGCTTAGCCAGAACTATTACATGAGCACATGTTATTTTCTGATTCGAATAAAAGTATGTATTGAAGGTAAGTACATTCTATGCATCTTTATAATGATTCCACCACAACACGCCTATAGTAAGCATATTTTACTGTGCCTTAAAAGCCTTTGAGGTCTGATACTGGCAATTTCCCTAATGTATCATGGCTGACTGTGCTACATTCAACTTCTATTGGGGAAAACATAAATATATTAACAAACTGGAAGATTAATACATTTGTTAATGTGTCCATGTTTTATCCTATGCGCATGAAAATGATGTACAGTCCTAGAAACAATTAAAGAGGAAAGAGTCAGTTAAATAGTAACATTTAATACTGTAAAAAGGTCATGAAAGAGCAATACACTAATTAGATTGGTTTGGCTTCCTTAATCTACAGAAACTTAAGGCTGCTGCCATGGAATCATTTTTTAGCAAAATTGGGATAAAATGTATTGTATTATATTCTACTCGTTTTTATCCAGGATAATGCCCCAAAAATCCCCATAGGTACTGTTGCATACTTACATATGTTGACCTCTCATACATATGTTGTGTGTGCTTTTGAAAAAAAGATTTTTTGTGTAATTGAGTTTTTACTCACGTTTGAGACCAAAAAAAATCAAGTTCATAAATGTATGAGTAATACACCAAAATACTGGTCAGCAGCTGTGAAACTCTAGGTATGGTTTTATTGAGCCTTGGTCAGTCTTTTCTGAAGAGATTACTTTTGCACAGTAAAAAGTTAAGTCATAAGATCAAGATATCTGCAATATAAACGCAACTCTGAAAAATACTTTTTTAACTTTGACCATATTCCATAAATGTCTGACAATAGAATGATGTTCTTATAGGTCCAGATGTCTAAGTTTTCTCATAATAAACTAGCTCATAACTCTGTGCCATAATGACGTGTCACACCACAACACCCTTATGTTGCAAGTCAAGGCACACAGGTGGGATCGGACGCTTCCATTGACCTCTGGTTTCTTACAGTTTTCGATTTTCTGTAATTAGGCTGACATTCCTGATTATGGTACATGTTGTTACATAGTACTGATGAATATGTGCTTGTCCACAGGTATTTCAAATACTCATTTACAGTGCAGTGGCCCAAATGTTAGTTAATAAATTTGTTGTATATCTTTGACCAAATGTGTGGGAATCATTTACACCAATAATGTTCTGTGGCATCCTTTGCACTCTTATAGACTCGAAACTAGTAATCTATGTGTAATTTAAAAAATAAACACGTACCGTTAAATTAATATTTCTCTGTGGATACATAAATTTTAAAAATTAAAAAAAATACCGCAATAATTTGATTTTATGCGTTAGACATGCCTTGTGAAAGCCAGCAACGAATGTGGAAACAATGGCTTTGTTTAGAAATAACTGCTACCACACGATATTTACTTTTATTTATATTTTTCACGACGCGTTTCGAGAAATAATTCTCATTTTGAAGTGCATTGTTCTGTATACAATGCCACTTTTTCGTGGTGTTTGTGTGGGGTTCTGCTTCTTCTGTTGTCCTTAAATTCTTCTGTGGTCCAATTTTCTGAGCACAATACAGGCATACATAAAAAAATAACAAACGCACATATATGGTTACAAGCGAAAACACCACGAAAACGTGGCACAGGATGGTGAACAATGCACTTGAAAATGGTTATTATTTAGCATAACGCTTCGTGCAAAATATAAAGAACAGAAAAAAAATTGTGACTGGTAGCTCAGTTATTTATAAACAAACTCTTAGCGTAACAAAATTAGTGATTTGTCACGTTTTCATCAGCTGACAGTTTTATTGTTCTATGGTGGAATGATTATTATATTTCACTGTGTTAATACAAAATCATCACTAAATTACATTCAAGGTTTATAGTAACAACCACACCAAAAGCTTTACGTTCTACGCGATAAATCGACAGTTCTCCGATTTTACGGCGGATAATCATCACTAAGGCACAACATATTCGTACTTATTGTAATCTTAGCACACTATTCATAAAGAATCACGTATAATTTCCACGAAGAAATATAACTTGCACAGAAAAAATAACAAGTTTTCACAACTAAATATAAATATCCAGGTCTTTGTGTGTACTTTCCTACTAGGCTACTGCCTACTACAAACATCAGCTGTTCCCAGCCCGGCAATACAGCTTTTATAAGGCGCTATCTGATGGGATACTCGGTTTCGCCCACTTCTGAACACTCATTGGTCGCTAGCTTGGAGCTCAGACGGAATGGAGGGGGTATGGCTAGACCCCAGGTCAAGTCAGGAGTTGCCATGCGAAGTCTCATCACTTACATATTATCGCTGCGTCAAGTTGGAAAAATATTTAAGGGAGAATTAAAAATGTTTTAATTTCTAACAGTAGCGATGTAAGTGTCCATAAACAGAATAATCATTTCAAGACGGTAGATAGATTGGTATTTTAGTAAAAGTAATAAAATAGTTCCGAGTTTATGTCAGAGAGTACGTACTGCGTTGCGAAAAGCTCGTTGCGAAAGATAACAATTGCTAGTGGGATGTCGCATTTATCATCACGCAAGATAATCAGGTACTGAAATTAAAGTAATTTGTTGCTCTGACGAGATCAGTATCGTAGACAACGAGAGTGGTTCATTAAATAGGCCCATTTATTCACTACTGCTTAACTTCAGTAATCATTGGTGTGTGAATATGGTTAAGTGATTATTCGTAGTTCTATCGTGGCTCGGTACGATCTTCGGGGTCGTGTTGAGGAGGGTGTTGTTCCCCTTATTTGGCATACAGGCTGTTTGCATGGTCAGCGGTTGAGGTGGCTGCAACATTAATTGTACTAAGGCTGATTTCGTGCCCGATTAGTTCATTGCCAGTGTGATTGCGGCGCGGGCTAAATTCTTGTCGTCATCAGAGGCTCCTCTCCAACTGAAATCTCCTGTAACTAGAAAGTGTTCTGCAGTCTTAACCTCTAGTTAAAAATAAGAAACTGTACCTAATTGAAGGTGTGGTGGTCGACTGGTGGGCTGAGGATACTCTGCAGTAACGGCACAGAGACGTGGGTACAGTACGATACCTTGTCGTTGTCAATCGATCTTGTGTACTGCCAGTCACGGACCAGTACACACTGATTAGCACGACCCCTACTTCAAGAGTATGAACTATGACGACCGTATTAAAAGAAAAATGTAAATATGTCGAATGTTACGTTGGATGACATTTCATGAAGTGTTCTGACTCAGCTTCAACTACAAGCAGCAATCCAGCAGCTACATAAAACCCAGAACTAACAATAAAAACACATGAGAAGCAAGACTAGCAAAAAATCTAGATTCGTTCATACAGTTTGTCGACCTGTAAATAGCTTTCGATTATGTGAAATGGTACAAAATATTCGAAATACTCAGGAAAATAGATTTAAACTCGAGAGAAACGTGGATATTACACAGTATCTGCAAGAACAAGAGGAAGAACAAAACGATTTTACCAAAAATGTCTTCTTTTCTTTATTTGTGTGACAACTTAAAAGTCTGGTCTCGTACATTTTCTTACAAAATGTACTATCGTCCTCACCACAGGAGGAGTACAGAAGAGTGAGGACGAATGAAATGTTTTGTAAATCAACACAGCCAGTCCAAACTGAAAGGGCTGTCTATCCCTTGAAGGCATAAATCTTTTTCACAATTTCTGAAGAATTTAAAACATAAATTTCATTAGCATGGACAGAAATACATACAACCCCAAACTGAATAGTTAAAATTTAATCTCAATCTTTAAAAGAAATTGCACAAGTAGTTTATAAATATTTGTGTTAAGTGTTATCAAGAATATTAATACATTCGAGGACATTTTGTGTGGTCCATCTTCTTACGAAGCCAAGCTGATTTTATTCTGTGTCTAGGACAGCCAAAGTATATGTGAGTGATCTTTTGGATCACCCCACAATTACATTTGGTGATTGTATGACTTGGATTCTAAAGGGCTATAGTCGGTAGCTGCCTTGACTGAATCTCATGCTGGCAATGGTCCTTACGAGTTGCCTCTTATTCCCTAAGCCAGATGAGTTACATTTCAAGTCCCTCATTTCAGTGCACCATTGGGCCTTCCGTAAATGAGGATGCATTTGTTTGTAAGAGGCCCCCTTTGGCAGATCATCGGTCTGTGTTTGAATACAGCAATTACGAGTAGGTGAACCGCTGGAAGTTGTCGCTCTTATCTTCCATTCTTCGTTGAGTTCTTTCCCAATTGATAGGCTTCCTCATTTCCTATACTATTAGCATACACGTTAGTCTAAGCCTGTAGACTTCTGTGACGACTGCCATTGAAGGTTAGCTCTTGTGGACTGAAAGGCTGCATCATGTTCTTCATGTTCCTCTTTAATTGGTTTCGCCGGCCGCCGTGACCGAGCAGTTCTAGGCGCTTCAGTCGCAGGATCGAATCCTGCCTCGGGCATGGATGTGTGTGATGTCCTTAGGTTAGTTAGGTTTAAGTAGTTCTAAGTTCTAAGGGACTGATGACCTCAGCAGTTAAGTCCCATAGTTCTCAGAGCCATTTGAACCATTTTTTAAATTGTTTTCCTTAACGGTCGACATATGGACCTCTCCGTTGGGATATTCTTGGGGACGCGGAAAATCTTAGACAGTTTTCAGGCAGAGGACCATGACACAGACTTACAACACAGAAGATATCCTTCAGACAAAAAAACTTTTGCTGTGTGCAGTTAGGCTACCAACGTGTGTCTGTTATCGTTCAGTCCGTATCCCTCAACAGTCCTCGGTTTGATGGTCTGATTCCAGCCGCAATGCAGCATTCTCTTGGACAGCGGTATGCAACAAATCCTGCTTGAGACTTCAGAAGTCCGCTGCCGAAACATTTCCAGTGATTGAACAGGCATTTGGAAATGAGTCTCTGTAAAAACGGCAGGTGTTTTCGGTGGCACAACGCGTGTTTGCAAGGCTGGAGTGTTCTTCAACGTCGAAAGGTGAAGACAGTGTGATCGTTGTCCGTGAACGTTTGAACACAGGCCTTACAATAAGGGTTGTACGCCAAAGCCATTGCCCGCCCCTGTAACCGAACAACTGCAGATGAAAGTGTGTGCAAAACTGGTCCCGAAAATTTTGACTGAGTGCTCGTATCTGAAGAACTTCTGCAACTGTGTAGAAATGATGCTACTTTTTTGGACAACGATATAGCAGGAGACGAGTCATGGGTTTTCGAATATGACTCTGAGTCGAAGAGTCAGAGCTCCAACTGTCACACCTTGCAGTCACCACGCTCTGGGAAGCGAAGATGAGCAGGTCCAAAGTAAAGGCAATAGTTATTGTCTTTTCCAGTGCTGCTGTCCACCATGAGTTTGTAGCTGCTGGACAGACCATCAGTGCTGACTTAGTGAGGAACTGATCAAAGGGCTGAAAGGATGTGTCGCACACGTCACACTACACATTGCCATTTCCTGGAAGCTCCATGAAGACAATGCGCCCATCCTCACCGTCTTCTTGGTGGCAGACTATTTGATCGAAAACAATGTGCCAACGCTACTCCAGCCGTTTACATCGCTACAGAAGACATTATTTGCCCGGGCCAAGACTCCCTGAACGGACACAGCTTCGAGACCATCGACAACGTGGTAGTTGCTGATATCCTTGCGCTAAAGGACACTCCAGCACAGGCCTCCGAAGGTGCCTACATGCACGTCTACCTACATATTGGGCAAGTACCATACGGTGCATGGCCGGGGGGAGGGAGGGAAGAAGGGGGTATGTTGCACCTCTATTAGCCATTCGCTTTTCTGTTACATTCGCAAATGGAAGAAGAGAATATTCGTCTTTTAGTTTTGTAGCTCTTGTAATTCTTTCCGCGTTTCCTATTAAAATTATTGAATGTAGATTGCGCCTTTTATGGAAAACACTGTTTTTTCTTGTTACCCAAACATGTTTCGGCACCTCTGTGCCGTCATCGGTGGGTTTTGTTTATTGAAAAGCTGTAAAAAGTGAACATATTTTAGGCTGTAACTGACCTAACAAAATGAGGCCTAAAACAGCTTTTGTTCGTTTTCGTTCTTACCTTGATTTTACATTATTCGATTTTGCAGGAGCATCTGTCTGGTATCTTGCACTGATATCTTGTCATCTGCAAACCAAGGATGGACATGTGAATTTTTCGGCAAGTTAATACATCCGTTGATTTTTGAAACGTGAGTTTAGTGTGGCAAAATGATTTGCTCATATATTTGTTATTACTCACGTTTTGTTGTGGCAGATCCTTCTTCTTTCCACATTCTGAGAGCACTGCACACACATATTAAATGTATCTTGTATAATTTTGGTTTAACAGACGCCTTTTCACTTCCCGGAACGGGGTGTAAACGATGTTGTTGTGTGTCCTAACTCCATCGGCGTTCATTTGTTTCCGAGTGAGTGGGGTGCTGAATTTGAATTTTGTTAACTTTTACCTCTCTTCTTCTGTGAGCGCGCGAGCGTGTGTGTATGTGTTTAAGCTGCTTTACCTGTTTGTGTTGCCTTTTCTGTAAAGCTCTTTTGACGTGTTATAAAAAACGACTGTCTACATGCTTCCATAAGAGCTATGGTTTCTCTTATAAACTCGGTTCTTGCGTGAAGTGTACGTTTGCGGCAGTAGAATAGTCTAGCAGTCAGGCGCAAATCCCAGTTCTCTTATTTTGTCAATAGTGATTCGTAAAAAGAACATCGTCTTCCTTCCAGGGATTATCATCTAAGTTCATGAAACATCTCCACAATACTCGCTTGCTGATTGAACGTACCGGTAACAAATGAATTCCTTCCATATCTTCCTTTAATCCGAACTGATGTGGATCCCAAACTTTCGAGTAGTATTCAAGAATGGGCCACACTGGTGTTCAACATGTGCTCTCTTTATAGGTGAGCTACACTCTGCTAGAATTCTCCCAACAAACGGAAGTCGACATTCACCTTCCCTATTGCCGACTTTATGTGCTCGTTCCATTTCATATCGTTTTGCAACGTTACCCTACATATTTAATCAACGTTACTGTATCAAGCAGGACACCGTTAATAGTGTAAGTCGTACATTATAGGACTGTTTTTTCTTCTCATCTGCATCAGTTTACATTTTTCAAAATTTAGAGCAAACTACCATTCATCACACCTAATAGAAATCTATATTAATACATCGTTATTACGGAACCCTGCACCAGTAGTTGCATGTTGCCATCTAACGGCTTCCAGGTACAATAGAAATTTGAATTTCACTATCATTGACCGAATTTTAAATTTAAGATGTAGTCATGATTTACTCATTAAGAGGTGTAATCTCATATTAAAAGTCTAACCCAACAAGTGCTATAGCCAGAAATTGCGTGTTTGTATTGAGGCAGCGTAACTGCAGGTGCGCAAATACCCGAGCTAACTCTATTCGCTAAACACTTTGCAGACAATATCCATACATGCAATTGAAAGTAGCTGCGTAATTATTTTACGACACGTAATTGAGAAGATGTTACGTCATATAAACTGAGATGGGTGTAAAACTAGACTTTGCTTAAAATGGAGCGCAATTGTTTCATAATGAGAGCTCTTAGCGACTTCTAACAGACTTTAAGCATTATGTCAAACCTTTTGTAAAACTTTTGTTCCCTCCTGCTGAGTCGTTCTTAGCATAAGTTAGTTTAAGGCAGTTTAAGTAGTGTGTACGTCTAGGGACCAATGATCTCAGCAGTTTGTTCCCTCAGGATTTCACACACATTTGAACAAAACTTTTGTTCCATTGTTTATATAAAGCCAAATATTTAATACATTAACTCTTTGAACTAATCGGACGTTTAAAGCTGTCTCAGAGATGGGAGTTCTATTCTCTAAAGAATCGGTGCTTTCCACTGTACCCTTTGTATTTCTCTTGAGAGGAACAGCAGCTGTGCTGACATTCAGAATAACTGCCATTAAATGTCCACTCTCAGTTGCACATTTTTAATCATATGACGCGTTTCGATCACTCTGGATCATCTTCAGATCTAAAATAAAGTAAAACTAAATAAGCGCCATCTAGTATTTTACAGTAAGCACAAAAATTCCAAAAATTCGATTACGAAAACTGCAATTTTAGTGTAAGACCTCCTCTCGTTAAACTCATAGCATCCCTCCCCCTTCCTCACCGTCCCTTGCCTTCTTCCCCTGCTCTCAGACAGTATATTACGAAAAGACTTAAAAAACAATATTTATAAAGAAGAGACATTCAAAAATTGAATGATATATTTTTATCATGTAGCCGTAAAACAATAATTTCTCTGTCGAGAAATGCAAAGAAATGCAGTGCAAAGAAATAATTTATGACAAAATGATCTAAAGAGACGACAAGATACGCTCTTTTGTTAATTTTTTTAGTCGACTTCACTTCCTATCTTGTCTTTGTTGTGTATAGACGGACATCTTGCGAGTGCTGGCAAATGTAAGCATATTTGTATGAGTTAAGCATATAATATACCGATTTAATATTATTGTGCACTTTTAATTTGTAAGAGGTGATCCCGATTTCATGTCCGCCTTCCTTGAATTAACCTGCATTCAAGTAATTTACAGTTCAACAATCGCAGCAGCCGATGCAGCCAACGACGCCATTACGTGGCGATATTAACTTATGAAAAATTAGCGGAAGCGGAAAACTCGCCCGCTATTAACATAATATTAATTTTTCTCCACAGCCGCCCGACGTTGCAGAAAATACGTAGCTTTAAGATTCTTATTTTCAGTACCATAGCCGTGACCCAGAGCCAGGACTCCGACTACAATACAATGGTTAACGAAAGTAAGAAAAATACTCTCGCGCGTGTGTGGACCGCAATTGTAATTAATAACTAAAGATCTTTTGCTTTAAAGTGAACTGACTAGCCGAGGAAATTAATATGAAAGGTTTATTCCAATGTTCAACTTATATGCTCATGTGTTAAGATTCTGCGAGTCTAACATTCATTAACGTAACAAATAATTTGAGATTAATATTGTTAAAAAGGAGAACTTCAGGAAAGCATTTAATCGCAAAATCAAAATTAAATGAAATATCATTTTTATTAAGGCCCACCACGTAAGTCGGCAACAATCAAAAAATAATAATAACAATATATTAAATTACGACGGCCGACGGACGCGAGAACAGCCTCACTCCACTTTGCAATTTTACTATTTTATGCATTTTACATTTTACCCACACGTTGTTCTACACTATTAATATTTTAACGACAATTTTTTCATCATTATACTTCCAATAATTTTACCAAGACCCTTGTTGTTAAACTCATGACATCCACACATTTCTCCCTCCCTGCTACCATTCCCCTCCCCTCAACCACCCTCACTTCATTTCCTCCTTTCCATCTTCCTCTGTTTTCCCCTTTCCACGTCCATAACCTCCTACCTTTACCAGATATCTATCTATTTAAAACATCGACCACAGTTGCAAGACACAGTACTCTGAAACAAGGTCCTGAACAGACAAGACGGGTTGCCAGCGCAGGTACTTAGTTAAATTCTACATGTATGTACAAGTCTTTTTTCTACTTATTGTAAAATATTAGGCAGTACATATTTAGTTTTACTTTGTTCTAGATCTGAAGATCGTCCAGAGTGATCGAAACACGTCATATAACTAAAAATGTGCAGCTGAAACTGAACAATATCTACATCTACATGATTACTCTGCAACTCACATTTAAGTGCTTGGCAGAGGGTTCATCGAACCACAATCATACATACTATCTCCCTACCATTCCACTCCCGAACAGCGCGCGGGAAAAACGAACACCTAAACCTTTCTGTTCGAGCTCTGATTTCTCTTATTTTATTTTGATGATCATTCCTACCTATGTAGGTTGGGCTCAACAAAATATTTTCGCCTTCGGAAGAGAAAGTTGGTGACTGAAATTTCGTAAATAGATCTCGCCGCGACGAAAAACGTCTTTGCTTTAATGACTTCCATCCCAACTCGCGTACCATATCTGCCACACTCTCTCCCCTATTACGTGATAATACAAAACGAGCTGCCCTTTTTTGCACCCTTTCGATGTCCTCCGTCAATCACACCTGGTAAGGATCCCACACCGCACAGCAATATTCTAACAGAGGACGAACGAGAGTAGTGTAAGCTGTCTCTTTAGTGGACTTGTTGCATCTTCTAAGTGTCCTAGCAATGAAACGCAACCTTTGGCTCGCCTTCCCCACAATATTATCTATGTGGTCTTTCCAACTGAAGTTGTTCGTAATTTTTACACCCAGGTACTTAGTTGAATTGACAGCCTTGAGAATTGTACTATTTATCGAGTAATCGAATTCCAACGGATTTCTTTTGGAACTCTTGTGGATCACCTCACACTTTTCGTTACTTAACGTCAGCTGCCACCTGCCACACTATACAGCAATCTCTTCTAGATCGCTTTGCAACTGATACTGGTCTTCGGATGACCTTACTAGACGGTAAATTGCAGCATCATCTGCGAACAACCTAAGAGAACTGCTCAGATTGTCACCCAGGTCATTTATATAGATCAGGAACAGCAGAGGTCCCAGGACGATTCCCTGGGGAACACCTGATATCACTTCAGTTATACTCGATGATTTGCCGTCTATTACTTCGAACTGCGACCTTCCTGACACGAAATCACGAATCCAGTCGCACAACTGAGACGATACCCCATAGGCCCGCAGCTTGATTAGAAGTCGCTTGCGAGAAACGGTGTCAACTTGAGATTCCCTGTCGATAGCGGCCATTACTTCGTGCGAATAAAGAGCTAGCTGCGTTGCACAAGAACGATGCTTTCTGAAACCATGCTGATTACGTATCAATAGATCGTTCCCTTCGAGGTGATTCATAATGTTTGAATACAGTATATGCTCCAAAACCCTACTGCAAACCGACGTCAATGATATAGGTCTGTAGTTCGATGGATTACTCCTACTCCCGGGTTCGATTCCCGGCAGGGTCAGGGATTTTCTCTGTCTCGTGATGACTGGGTGTTGTGTGATGTCCTTAGGTTCGTTAGGTTTAAGTAGTTCTAAGTTCTAGGGGACTAATGACCTCACTAGTTGAGTCCCATAGTGCTCAGAGCCATTTGAACCATTTAGTTCTAAGTTCTAGGGGACTGATGACCATAGCTGTTAAGTCCCATAGTGCTCAGAGCCATTTGAACCATTACTCCTACTACCCTTCTTAAACACTGGTGCGACCTGCGCAATTTTCCAATCTGCAGGTACAAATCTATCGGTGAGCGAGCGGTTGTGTATGATTGCTAAGTAGGGAGCAATTGTATCAGCGTAATCTGGAAGGAACCTAATCGGTATACAATCTGGACCTGAAGACTTGCCCGTATCAAGCGATTTGAGTTGCTTCGCAACCCCTAAGGTATCTACTTCTAAGAAACTCATGCTAGCAGCTGTTCGTGTTTCAAATTCTGGAATATTCCATTCGTCTTCCCTGGTGAAGGAATTTCGGAAACGCTTTAGCGGCACAGTCGGCGGTAACAGTACCATCGGCACTGCGCAGCGAAGGTATTGACTGCGTCTTGCCGCTTGTGTACTTTACATACGACCAGAATTTCTTCGGATTTTCTACCAAATTTCGAGACAATGTTTCGTTGTGGAACCTATTAAAGGCATCTCGCATTGAAGTCAGTGCCAAATTTCGCGCGTCTGTAAATTTTAGCCAATCTTCGGGATTTCGCGTTCTTCTGAACTTCGCATGCTTTTTCCGTTGCCTCTGCAACAGCGTTCGGACCTGTTTTGTGTACCATGGGGGATCAGTTCCATCTCTTACCAATTTATGAGGTATGAATCACTCAATTGCTGTTGCTACTATATTTTTTAATTTGAGCCACATCTCGTCTACACTTGCATAGCCAGTTCGGAAGGAATGGAGATTGTCTCTTAGGAAGGCTTCTAGTGACACTTTATCCGCTTTTTTAAATAAAATTATTTTGTGTTTGTTTCTGGTGGATTTGGAAGAAACGGTATTGAGCCTAGCTATAACGACCTTGTGATCACTAATCCCTGCATCAGTCATGATGTTCTCTGTTAGCTCTGGATTGTTTGTGGCTAAGAGGTCAAGTGTGTTTTCGCAACTATTTACAATTCGCGTGGGTTCGTGTACTAACCGCTCGAAATAATTTTCGGAGAAAGCATTTAGGACAATCTCGGAAGATGTTTTCTGCCTCTGCAATACATGAGAAATATTCTAAGTAGGTGGTTTACTGGTTGTGTCTATGTCATCCTGTAACCTCGTATAGTCACTTAATGAAGACACTTGCCGGTAGACTACAGCGCTTGAAAATCTCGTTGGCGAAAATGGATTGGAGCAGGAGGGTTCCATTTTGACGAATGTTGTTGCATTGTACCGTTCAGATAAATAAATTAGTTTTTAAGCACTTAGTGGCGTTACTTTCTGGACAAACCTTGTACCGTAAGCTGGAGTTACTTTGACAGTTTACAGGTAACTTTGGCCCCTTGGATGGAAAAAGATTAAAATTTTTTTCTCGCTAAAATTACGTGGAGTAAACAATGGTCGAATAACAATCCAGGAGGTTATGAGCTCTACGAAATGATATCGTGCTAGTAGCAGTGGATTCAGTGTTGATCACAAATATTTTGATAGCTGTTACACCGCAGTAACTTCTGTCTGGAGGGTTCACATAAATAATTTTGCATTGTATCAGTATTAGGTAACAAGGTAAGAAACTGTCATTTTTGTTAAATTAAAGTTAGATAATATATTTTAACACTTCTTTAAAATGGTGCACGTTTCTGTAAAATACGAGGTTACATTAGTCTGGGCCAAAGTAGCCGCAATATGAAGAAGAAATGGCATTAGAATTGGATGGTGATTTTGAAAGTCTTTGTGATTTGCAAGATGATCTCCAGTACCACAAAATGTTGAGAGATAAATTACCAATTGGGCAAAATGCTACAGTTTTACACGAGAAAAGAGCATATTCTGGAACTGTGACTGAGGTCATCTATGAGGGCAGTAAAGTGAATGACATGGGAAAGACAAAGTCCTACTGCAAATGGCCAGAACGAAAAGATAAACAATTTTCTTCTTGGGAGGATTTGATAAGAATTATCATTCCACCACGACTACCAAAACATGGCTATTTTCACGTATCGGAGCTTCAGTAATTTCTGTAATAAGACTCATATTCATACTGTAGTGGTTTGCAACTGCGTGGACTACTGTAGCATGTCTGCCGTCAGACTCAAATTCTCAACTTATCCACTTCTCAAATTATGCAACACCCCTTGCCCATTATCCTAATTACTGGCGGAATCACGCCGACTCCCCTAAGAGTTCGAGCTCGGTTTGTGTCCGCAATGAAGGGATCATTGGGTGTCCACGCCTGAATTACATACGAGCGTGGTGTCTGTTCTTTCTGGCATGTCGGAAAGAACAGACACGATTTTTATCCAACGGCAACTATGAATAAAGACACAAAGGTATTAAAGACAATGGCTGCGCGTGGCCATTGATTTAAATCAGTGGGAAAAGTTGAAAATTTGTACTGGGCCAGGATTCGAATCTGGGCCTCCTACTTACTAGGTGGATGCACTGACCTCTACACCATCAAGACACAGAGGTCATCGGAACTGCACAGATTAACACAGCACGCCTCCTATCAGAGCCAAATTCTCAGCTTATTCACGGACTGCTGATGTAGTGCCCGTTGTCCATTATCCTCACTACTCGTAGCATCTCAGCGATTCCCATAAGAGTTCGAGCTTGGAGTGCGTCTACACTGAAGGGACCATTGGCTGTCTTAAAAGGAATTGTATGTGGGGTCCAAAAGAACAGATACCACATATATACACAACACTTGTATATTTATTGTGCCACTTTCTGAATAAAGTTCAACATTCCCTCTCCTTGCATTCAAAATTTAGTATTTTATTTGTTTCTCACGCTCCTGAATGTCAGCTCTGGAGATATTCATTGACAAGTTTGTTTGTGTGACCATCCTATGCAGCAAGCATACAAATACTTGTTTTGTAATTAAAACTGCCTTTTCCTGCTGCTAGTAGTTGCAGGGGCAACAGTCTGGATGATTGACTGATCTGGCCTTGTAACAATAACCAAAACGGCCTTGCTGTTCTGGTACTGCGAACGGCTGAAAGCAAGGGGAAACTACAGCCGTAATTTTTCCCGAGGGCATGCAGCTTTACTGTATGCATGGAGAGCTGCATCAAACCAGTCTCAGGACTGAAGACCACAACAACAACAACAGTTAGTTTATTTATCCCATACACGTTTCGCCTTCTCCTTTTCTAAGGCATCATCAGTGGTATCTATAACGATACAGTTTTGTTAGTTTTAGATTATTAAACAGTTCACTTCGCGATTTTTTTTAAAAAAAAAGTAATTACTTACGATTTGCTGATCTGCGTTTTCTCACATCTGGTCTGGAGGTCGCACTATCACTGTTATCACTGCCATATAATCACATCTTTGTGTTCTCGCTTTCCACACACTGTTCACCATGTTTCTCACTCTTTTTTGTGGTGGACTATTGTTTTTTTTCACTCGACACACCTATTTCGTCGTACACTGCTCTTCACAACGTAAATATTGCGACTCCATTACGTGTTTCATCTTCTTTGGTATGTTTACCTATTTGTTGCCAACCTAACGAAGTATATGTTCCAGGCTAACTTCTATTTATGATGTTTATACCGTGTGTGTGTGTATGAGTGAGAAAGAGAGGGGGATAGAGCCGACGAGGTTTTTTTTTCCATATCAGCTGTAACCAAAGTTTTCAACCACTCGCTAACACTAGTATACCCCCCCCCCCAAAAAAAAAAAAATCACGTCGGCTCTATCCCCCTCTATCTCTCACTCATACAGACACACACGGTATAAACATCATAAATAGAAATTAGCCTCGAACATATACAGTACTTCGTTAGGTTGGCAACAAATAGGTAAACATACCAAAGAAGATGAAACACGTAATGGAGTCGCAGTATTTACGTTGCGAAGAGCAGTGTACGACGAAATAGTTGTGTCGAGTGAAAAAAAAACCAATAGTCCACCACAAAAAAGAGTGAGAAACATGGTGAACAGTGTGTGGAAGGCGAGAACACGAAGATGTGATTATATGGCAGTGATAAAAGTGGTAGTGCGACCTCCAGACCAGGTGTGAGGAAACCCAGATCAGCAAATCGTAAGTAATTACTTTTTCACAAAAAAGTCACGAAGTGAACTGTTTAATAATCTAAAACTAACAAAACTGTATCGTTATAGATACCACTGATGATGCCTTAGAACAAGAGAAGGCGAAACGTGTATGGGATAAATAAAGTAACGAGCAGCAGGAAAAGGCAGTTTTAATTGCCAAACAAGTAGATATTCATTGAGTTTATAGAGATTCATGCCACTCATGGAAGTGCATGCATCTCGTACGTCAAATATAGTGCTCAGAGTAAAGACGTGCGTGATCGCAATTAGGTTGTAAAGATCGGGCCACATAGTGTGGGGAAGTAATACTAAACAGGTGCTGCGGAACCTACTTGCTGGAGAGCATTTGTAATCTTCGTGGAGCAAGGAGAAATGAAGGAGCTCTGGTCCCATGGAAGATCTCCGGCACCATGGAAGACAAATATGATGTATATAAGAGATTGTTGTTACATATTATTCACAGAACGTTAACGGGAGGTCTTTCAGATATTAGTTGGTTTTCAAACAAAACATAACCTGTGTGAAAGTTTGTGACAATATACAGAGTTAATTCGAACCAAACTGCACTTTATTTAAGTAGAGAAGCAGTGTTTTGTTTTACAGCCAGTTCTGCACAGAAGAAAGAAGTTCGATGCCGAGGAAGAACAAGGCACAGCATAGCTGGACCCTGAGTAAATCAGCAGAGTTGCAAGGCTATATATTTACACCAATCTAATAAGGGTGTGTTAACGCGGCGGTGTTAGGTGTAGCTGCAAGGAGTAATAGACCTAGACCAGACGTTGCTCAAGAAGTCAAAACATCGCCACACTAGCTAAATACAATAGTCATCAGCCACTAATATACACTTGAAGTTTACTTTGTCGCAACATTGACTTACTTAATTCCTTTGGCCCCTATGGGGGCATAGCGCATCCAGGAGAACTTTCCATTCATGTCTGTCTGTCTTTGGCCATTTGCCTCATCTCTGCCCACGTCTTGCCAACTCTTTTTGCTTCCCCTTCCACTGTCCTCTTCCATGTGCCCCTTGGTCTTCCTCTCTTGCTTGTTCCCTGGGGATTCCATTCGAATCCTTTTTTCTCGATGGCTCCATCTGGTTTTCTCAAGGTGTGCCCCAACCAACCCCACTTTCGTTCTCGTATCTGGTCTTCTATAGGTACCTGGTTTGTTATTCGCCAGAGCTTCTCATTACATATTTTTTCTGGCCACCAGATATTCATGATGCGTCGTAGACATCTATTTATGAAGCTTTGTAACTGAGATGTTATCTTTTCATCCATTTTCCAGCTTTCACTGGCGTACAGAAGGACAGCCTTCACATTTGTGTTAAAAATACGGTTTTTTGTTTTGTACGTGATATTTCTAATTTTCCTTATTGCATGCAATTGTATGAAGGCAGCATTTGCCTTTCTAATGCGGTTTTTCAGGTCATCTCCAGCTCCACCATGTTCCGTCACTACACTACCCAGACACAGAAATCAGTTAACAGTCTCCACCCACTGCTCACCTATTAACAGTGGCACCTCCATGTTCCCTGAATTTACTCTCATTTCCTGTATTTGAGGCCAGCAGTCTCTTCTTTCTACATCTTCATCTATATATATACTCTGCTAGCCTCCAAGCGGTGTGTGGCGAAGGGCACAATTCGCCCCTAAGTCATATTCCCCCCCCCCCCTCCCCTCTGTTCCACTCGCGGCCCGCACGAGGGAAAAATGACTGTCTGAACGCCTCAGTACGAGCTCTTGTTTCCCTTATCTTTGAATGATGATCATTACGCGATTTGAAAGTTGGTGGTAGTAATATATGCTCTGCATGGTCGGTGAAGATTGGATTTCGGAATTTAGTGAGCAGCCCCTTCTGTTTAGCGCGTCGTCTATCTGCAAGTGTGTCCCACTTCAAACTTTCTATGAGATTTGTAACGCTCTCGCGATGGCTAAATGTACCAGTCACGAATCTTGCCGCTCTTCTTTGAACCTTCTCAATTTTTTGAATCAGACCCAACTGGTGAGGGTCCCATACAGACGAGCAATACTCTAAGACTGGACGAACTAACGTATTGTAAGCTATTTCCTTTGTTGAAGGACTGCATCGCTTCAGGATTCTACCGATAAACCGCAAACTAGAGTTCGGCTTACCCGTTACTTGTGTAATCTGATCATTCCATTTGAGATCATTTCGAATAGTCACACCCAGATAGTTGACTGATGTTACCGCTTCCAAAGACTGATCATTTATTTTGTACTTACACATTAATGGGGATTTTCACCTTGTTATACGCAGTAAGTTCTTTGAGCAAGTTTAATTTAGCTTGCATATCAGTCAGCCTTTGAGCTAATAAAACCATGTCATCTGTAAAATCCAAATCCTCCAGACGTTTGTCTGGAACCGCGCGACCGCTACGGTCGCAGGTTCGAATCCTGCCTCGGGCATGGATGTGTGTGATGTCCTTAGGTTAGTTAGGTTTAAGAAGTTCTAAGTTTTAGGGGACTGATGACCTCAGATGTTAAGTCCCATAGTGCTCAGAGCTATTTGAACCTCCAGACATTCATGGACCCCCCCCCCCCCCCCCACTGGATTGCTCGTCTCATGCCTGCTGCGACTGTTCTCATAACTAAGTCTAGAACAAGTAGAAAAAATGTTGCGTGTGTGTCGTCACAGGGCAACGGCCTTGCCGCAGTGGATACACCGGTTCCCGTGAGATCACCTAAGTTAAGTGATGTCGGGCGTGGTCGGCATTTGGATGGGTGACCATCCAGGCCGCCATGCGCTGTTGCCATTTTTTGGGGTGCACTCAGCCTCGTGATGCCAATTGAGGAGCTACTCGACTGAATAGTAGCGGCTTTGGTCAAGAATACCATCCTAACGACCGGGAGAGCGGTGTGCTGCCTCACGCCACTCCTATCCGCATCCTCCACTGAGGATGACACGGCGGTCGGATGGTCCTGGTAGGCCACTCGAGGCCTGAAAATGGAGTGAGTGTGTTGTCGCAACATTACACTACCACTTTTACTTGAAAAAAATGATGAAGTCGGTCGAGTATCCCTGAGTGCGGGTAACACTGTCCCACATTTCTTATGGTACCACAGCAACAGGCGTGATCTACTTTGTTTTATTTTTTTAACTGACGGAAAAATCTTTCACAACACAGTACTAAAAAGTGCCACTATGCTTTCTTGCCACATATAAAAATACAGGTAATAGTTGGGCCAAAGTAACCACATATTACGGAACAATCGACTAGGCAACTGGTGATGCAAAGTGTAGACGAATGAAGACGGAACAGAGAGGCGTGTATTGCGGCAGACGGTGGATTTGGTACAACAAGGTGTGGGGGGAGCGGCGCGCCGCCCGCCCACGCTCAGTGGGCGTAGAAGGAGCCGAAGGGCGTGCGCGTGTAGCCGTCCTTGGACTTGGGGTGGTGCGGGTTGAAGGAGCCCCCGCGCTTGCTGTGCGGGTTGGGCCGCTGCGGCACGCCGCCGTGGTTGAGCGGGTGCCCGCGGAACGGCGGCTGCGGCACCAGCTCCAGCCGCACGTTGCGGTCCTTGCGCCACGTCGCGACGCCCAGCGTCTCGGGCTGCAGCAGCACGTCGCACTTCTCCGGGAAGAGCTCGCGCGCGTGGTCGTAGTTGGCGCTGAGCGCCAGGTCCAGCGAGTCGCGCGGCACGCCGATCTGCCGGAAGCGGCGCATCTGCCGCACGCTGCTCAGCGTCTGGTGCGCCGTCAGCCGCGCGCCCACCGCCTCTGCAACGCCGGGATACTGTACTGTACTGTACGATACTGTACTAGCTGGCTGCGTTACGGGCGGGTATCGTAAGGCTCTAATTAACACTAGGGCATTGTGGCGCTCGGGCCTAGATAATGGAAAGCCACACACTTATGAAAAGAACACGTATAACGTTTCCTGGTAAAACAGGCATTATAGCTATGCAATTACAATTTTATATATATATATATATATATATATATATATATATATATATATATATATATATATACTGATTACGACTGTGGACTCTGAATAATAAAAGAATAGTGACTTTTTTTTGTACTTCAGATAGCCCACTGGTTGCAATGGATTTTATAGTCGAATTGACCATGCTTTCGACTCCAGAACCAAGGGAGTCTTCATCAGAATTTATATTAGCAAAATAAGGTGGATACAAAGTTAGTCAGTAATAAGAAAAATACAGGACAGTAATAATTAATATTCGTACATAAAGATGTACTTACATACGTAAAACATTGAGCATTGCAGCTCTCGTTATACAATTTTAACACCAAAAAGGCCACGTCACATAATAAAACATCCTACATAAAATTTTTACTGCCATTTCTAGTTAAAAATTAAAGATTGCCGCTAAGGGCTGCTTGTGTATACTAAAACAGGTGACATCAGACTGGGTGGCGCGTGCGCCGGCTGTACTACGATGTGGACAAGAGGTGTCACGCCATCTAGTGATGAAAATTGGTAACACCTGCCTTACGTGATGGAAAGGTTACAGCAGTTTGTATAGTAGATGTGTCTACAACTTTTAAACATGTTATAGTGTGAAGACATATTATAATTTAAAAGCAGTAAGAAATTATGATTTTTTTCTCAGTAATTTGTTACAGTAAAATACAGTAACTGATTAAACTGCAATAAGAGTGTGGGGAGGAAAACAACATTTCAGAAAAAACACGAGGAAAAATTGACATAGATGAAAATATCTTTTAAGAATCCTTCAGTAAAGTAAGTAAAAATTCTTGTTACGCAACTGCAACTGTTCATTAAGAATAAGGTTATCACTGAGAGAGGAGTGTTTGAATATTTCCATTTCCTGAAGAACATCAAGTCTACGACCTTTTTTCACTTTGTGCAGAATATTAATTTCATTAATTTCCTAGGTTTGTGGCCTCTGATCAGCAAATGATCAGCGAAAGAAGAATTATGAATGTTAGTGCCTTGTTTCCCCAATAGATGCTCTTTATATCTGACTGAAAAAGCTCGCCCTGTTTGTCCTTTATAATATGAAGGACATGTGTCGCAAATGATTTTATAGACTCCTGAATGTAACAAAGGGGAACATACTCATTTTAAATTATGAAGGAGATTAGTTTTCAGGTCATTATTAGTGGAGAATGTAACATTGCACTTATATCTGTTTTTAAGGAGGCGTTGGATTCTGTAAGAGATGGGCCCTAAAAACGGAATGCAAAAATATTTCTTTTCTTGCTGTTCGGTATTGGAGAAACCGAGAGTGGTAACTCTGTTGCTAGTTTTCTGCTTGAAGGTATCATCTACTATAGTGGGTTCGTATCCATTATTGACTGCGATAGTTTTAATCAAATTTATCTCAGCATTGAGGTTTTCAACAGATAAGGGCGTAGAAACAGCTCTGTGTATAGAGGAATGAAAAAAGGCATTTTTGTGAGTTTGTGGGTGTGTAGAACTAGCTGGTACGATTTGATCTGTGCAAGTTTCTCTTCGGTAAATGTTGAAAGAAATTTTATTGTCGATTAAAGTTAAAGTTAAATCCAGATAGTTTAACTGACGGTGTTCATTTTCTAGTTCAACTGTAAAACTGATTTTCTCGTGAAGTTCATTGAAATCTTAACTATATTGTCTATGCCGTTAATAGGTCCTTTGTAAAGAATCAAAATGTCATCGACGTATCGGGAATATGAAAGGATGCCTAAGGTTGCAGCTGAGAAATTTTTAAAAACTTTTTCTCCTAAGGAGTTAATGGAGATGTCTGCAAGGACACCAGCTAGTGGGTTACCCATAGCTAGACCATCAGGTTGCTGATACAGTTGTCCGTTAAATTCGAAATAATTATATTTCACTACAATTTGAATGAAATTTATGAAATCGGTAACTTGCTCAACAGAGATTTCTTTTTTGAAGAAACGTCAATTATTTTCTACTATATTCAGCGTTTCCCTCACGGGTACGTTCGTATTAAGGTTTTTAATTTCAAGTGAAAATATTTTTGTATCTAGATCACAATGCAAGTCTTTAATTTTTTGAACAAGAATTTGACTATTAGGGACCGAATAATTGTTCTGGAAAACGCATGAGTTTTTTAATTTATCGTGTAAAAATTTTGCAAGGTCTGGACTGTCTGATGCCACCTGTTTCAGTATACACAAGCAGCCCTTAGCGGCAATCTTTAATTTTTAACTAGAAATGACAGTAAAACTTTTACGTAGGATGTTTTATTATGTGACGTGGCCTTTTTGGTGTTAAAATTGTGTAACGAGAGCTGCAATGCTCAACGTTTTACGTATGTAAGTACATATGTATATACGAATATTAATTATTACTGTCCTGTATTTTTCTTATTAAAGACTATCATTGTATCCCCCTTATTTAGGTAATGTAAATTCTGATGAGGACTCCCTTAGTTTAGGAGTCGAAAGCATGGTCAATTCGACTATAAAATCCATTCCAACCAGTGGGCTGTCTGTACTACAAAAAAATATTTTCACGGTTGCTGCACACAGCTATGTTTAAAATTGTAAGAATAGTGACAATTATGTTACATTTTGTATTTGTAAAGGATTCAGTAGTGGATTTGTGAAATAATATCTGTGTCGGCGAGTTCTGAAACCGCCACAGAAAAGAATTAATAAAGAAAAACTCAAAGATTTCATGACAATCGGCCATTGTATAAATAGTAGTGTAAGAATAATAATTTCGCTGTCGTCTTCTTGGAGTCACGTAGAGAGAAGGAACCTGTGACGCTATGTCTAACGCATAAGTAGCTTTCATTTGTCAACACTGTAAGCTGTGCGCCATTATAATGAAAGATATGTGAACTTCTTATTATTCGAGTTTTAAATATAGTTATTTAATAAGAATTCGTGTGGTATTTTACCCACTTATTTAAGACATTTTCATCTTTTAGGTAGTGTCCGCGGTGCAGACCTGCGACGCGGCCGAGCGAGCCTCCGCCGCGGCGGATTCAAATCTGATGATAAGGGCAATCATACCGCAATAAGCGGTCACGTAAAAAGTGAATTTATAATTATTTCTTACAGAAGTTCGAAATCGGAGTACAAAGCAGCAGTTTTTAAGTTGTGTTTCACAGGCCGACACGGGCTGCTAATATTGTAAACTTTAACAGTGTCAAAGTTAAAATACTTTCATGTTTCAAAAGGAAACCTTGCTATGAAAAAATTCTGGACTGGTAAAAGTTATGGAAAAATCATTTTCTGTTTAATAATGATAGTCTCATGCTCTAGTGTTAGCCGTAGCACTGATTAATAATTAATGTTGACAAAAAATCCACTGCAAGGTTTGAGATTCTTTAAGCATTTCATAAGGTAACTTCATTATTTTTGATAACAGAAATAATTTCGGAACATTTTTACAGTAGTTGTAGCAGAGATGCATATGTTGTGCATTCTACTGAGTTGCAGTAACAAAACTGTTCATTTAATAAGAAGCCAGTTCCAGTATTATAATAATTAATCTCATTTGTTCGCAACATACAATTAACCAATGTAAACCAGTGCACAGAAAAACAGTGGAGCGAGAAACACGGCAGGTGCCATAACCCGATTTCCCAGAAACTTCGCTCAGTGGAAGAGGAATCAACCGAATACGAGTCTCGGCATATCCCTAGATACTCGACTGTTTCCGAGAAAACGCACGCTGATATCAGCTGAAAAAATTGTGGCACAGTAGCTAGCGTCGCGACCTCCTAGTTTCGCTTCCCATGTTCGAAACCCAGTTAGTGTTATTATTTACTTTATTTTATTACATTTCTATGATATATCTGACCATGTCTATAGAAGGTTACTAGACCAATATTTTTTGCCAAAAGTTTTAATCTTTTTTTAAAATTGTCATATTCTTACAATTCATTCTTATATCAATTATTAGAGATGCAAAACAGCCTACAGCAGCAACCAAAAACTCACGTTATGCTGACCCATACGCAAAACTTGACACACGTGAAGGAGAGCGGGACTTATATCGACTCGCTGAAGCAACACATCGCAATTCAGATGATGTTTATCAGTTCTACTGAGTCGATGATGAGACCAGTAATGTGCTAGTTGACTTGAAGGAGGCCAGAGAACGATGGCGCAGCTACTTCAAGAAGATCTCAACAGAGTTATTACACTTAGTCGAGAAACGTCATCAGAAAGCCAAGCCGCTGCACCCAGCATTCCTGGATCTCAAAAAGGCCTGTGGTCTGGTGCCACACAGTCTCATCTGACTAAAGTGCGCGTCATTTATGTTGGCGGCCGAGTTTAGGTTCGTTCTGCGCATCTGACGTCACAAAACACAGTCAGCCAATGAACAGAGAACGACGTTGCCACATCTCGACTGCAGTGTAGAGCATGGACGAGAGTCTTCAGTTTTAGAAATGTTCAGTCATAAATAAAGTAATAGAAAAAAAGCAATGTCTTGATAGTAGACATTCTTTTATAGAAAGTTTGGAAAAAGCATTCTTTATACCAATTGCTTCATATTCTATCAATTAATTAAACCAAACAAGCAATAAGACTCCTAATTCAGGCGATAGCAAGGAAAGGTGTTTGTATCACTTTCACGAACCGCTTTTTCGCGATAAAGAACAGCGGTAATTGTTTATTTCCTATTGTACTTCGACGAAGCGTGAGTAATTCATAGTCATACCAACAGTGTTTGTCAGTATTTTGCGTGACGTGTTATAGTCCTCGTGGCGTTATGCAGTCAGATGAGGTGTGTTAGCGTAACGGTTAAGGTGTTGGGCTGCTACACGAAACGTTATGAGTTCAAACCTTGTGCGGTGCTTAATATTTTCATTATTTAAAAACAATATCGAAGTGCCTTACGTCACGAATTATATTCGTTTGAATGCAATTTTTTGAAATTTCTAGTGCTTTGTCTCTTCATTAACCCTTTCGCTGCTGCAGACACGTGCTCGCCGCATTCCGCGCTGTGCGCGATTTTGTCATCACTGCACTGTTCGCCTGTGCGGACACATGGTGTTCCCACTGCTTTGACAAAAACTATTTGGCCCAAAAATTTGATTTTTACACGTCTTCTTGACTGATACCTTCCCGCCATAAATGACTTAATTTTGTTTCGATGTTCAGCGCAGTTATTATGCAGCATCAAATGTAGTAAACCATTGCACGAAATTTTGAAGAGTGCAGGCGAGCAGTGCAGTGACAAAATCGCGCACAGCGCGGAATGCAGGGAGCACGTCTTTGTAGCAGCGAAAGGGTTAATGCGGCCGTGGTGGCTTTACTTCATGAACTGCGCGCTCCCTCCTAAACGTAAGCTTGCGAACTGTGCTCTACTATGGCGCTGCTTCTCTTGGCGCGTGCGTCGTGTGCAACTGGCAACGCAGCAATCTCCCGCGTCTAGGCGGGCATGCGCGAGCCGCCAAGATAAAAGACTTGAACTATAGCACTTCGACAGCATGACGTGCCGGAGCAGCTTATTAACTGGGTGCAGTTACTTTACGCACATCCGAGAAGTTACGACCGTACAACCTCAGGACTATAAGAGCACTTCCCCATCACAGTCGGCGTCCATCAATGTTCTGCATTATCACCACTTCTGTTCATTCCCGTAACGGACACCGTGACAACTGACCTGCACCTGCACCTGCACCGGCCATTACCATGGACCCTATCATGCTGACAAAGTGATGCTGGCAGCAGAAAACAAGCTCGATCTGCAGAGCCTAACTCAAGAATTGAGTTAACGGTTGGCGCAACACGGTTTGCGCCTTAATGTGAAGAAAACCGAGTACGTGACATCAGACAGACATGAAATGGGAACCATCACGATTAATGGTGAAGATCTGACTCGTGTGAGTAAGTTGAGGTACCTTGGTTCCACGATCACAGTTGACGGCCAACTCGCCGAAGAGGTCAACAGCAGAACTCAGGCAGCCTGGATGAAGTGGCGAACAACATCCGGAGTCACTTGCGACCGCAGGATTAAAGATAATTTAAAATCAATAATCTGTCGCACTGTCATCCGATCAGTCGATTTGTATGGTTGTGAGTGCTGGCCGACTACAGCTGAGACAGAACGCCGCCTAAGTGTAATGGAAACGAAGATGCTAAGGTGGACAGCAGGCTTCACTAGGTTAGATCACGTTTCTGATGACAGCATTAGGAAACAGTTTGGTGTTGCACTGATCCAAAACAAGCGTGAGAGTCCTCTTCGATGGTTTGGGCATGTTTTACGGGCTGGTGATTATTGCCAAGGCGGGTTACACACTTGAAGTCGTCGTCAGTAGAACCAAAGGACGCCCTAAGCAACGTTGGGCTGATACAATTCATAAAGATCTTAAATACGTGAACATCCACCCAGATGCAGCCCGTGATAGAGCGAAATGGAGACAACGGACCCGTGTAGCGGACCCCGCAGGCACGTGGGACAAACGCTGAAGGAAGAGAAGAGATCAATTATTACATTAATTCTTACAGTTCATTCTTACGCCTATTCTACAGGAAGATTGGTGCGATACCTTGCATAATACCGATAAGAGAAACATTCCAAACATAGAAATTCCGAACGCCATAAGCATCGCCGCGAAGGCAGGTTTCCTTCAGGATCATTTCTCTGTGTGAAGCTCATTCGCAAAAGAAACGTTAATACTGCTGAAGATTGGCAATAATTTCGTGGCAATTCATGCGTAACGGATCAGTTTATCGAACTCTGGCACTTGCAATTTCTTATGAATCACCGAAAACAATTTCAAACAATTTTCTCATTCATTTATTGCTTTTCTCTTCTTTTTTCTAAATTCATTCACCAGACAACATTATTTCAGTATGAACTGGAAAACATTCGTGGTATAATCTTCTACAACATGCGTAAATAAATGAAAAACAAAAATAAACACTCATTGCGGAACTATGAAGCTGTGACGTTAGCGACTGTGCAAACATTTCAGACAAAAGTTTTCCTCTTTAAAAGGCTCTTACAGAACCTTGCAAACTTTGATCGTCATTTCGTCAGAAACGGTCGAGTATCTACTGGTAAGCCGAGTCCCGTGTTTGCTTATTTTGGCTCTTCTACCAGTGAGCTAAGTTTCTGGCCAATCGGGCTATGGCTCTTGCCGTTTTCTCCTTGTGAACAATGTTGAGATTTTTACACTTGGATATTTGCTGGAGGATGGGAAGCCACTGCTGGAGTAGTATTTGTGGAATCCGAAAGAGGTATATATATATATATCAAAAAAAGTTTTGCGTCATCTCGGTTCTGAGAGTTTCAGAACCTGTACAGAAAAGTGGAATAGAGATTAACATAAACATCATTTCCGCGCTTTTTATTGCTCATGAATACCACACATTACATGTTGTACCACCATTCAGCGATACCTTCAGAGGTGGTGGTCCAGATTGCTGTACACACCGGTACCTCTAATACCTAGTAGTACGTCCTCTTGCACTGACGCATGCCTGTATTCGTCGTGACATATTACCTACAAGTTCATCAAGGCACTGCTGGTCTACATTATGCAACTACTCATCGGCGATTCGGCGCGGATCACTCAGAGTGGTTGGTGGGTCACGTCGTCCGTAAACAGCCCTTTTCATTCTATCCCAGACATGTCTGGAGAACATGCTGGTCACTCTAGTCGAGCGATGTCGTTATCGTGAAGGAAGTCATTCACAAGACGTCCACGATGAGGGCGCGACTTGTCGTCCATGAAGACGAATGCTGTCGACGTGGTTGCAGTATCGGTCGGAGGATGGAATTAACACATCGTACAGCCGTTCCGACGTCTTCCATGAGCACCTTCGGCGTACTCGGCCGCACATAATGTCACCCCAAAACAGCAGAAACCTCCACCTTGCTGCACTCGCCGGACAGTGTGTCTAAGGCGTTCAGGCTGATCGGACTGCCTCCAAACACGTCTCCAACGATTGTCTGGTTGAAGGCATATGCGACACTCAACCGTGAAGAGACAGTGATGCCAATCCTAAGCGCTCCGTTCGGCAAGTTGGTGGGTCCATCTGTACGGCGCTGCATGCTGTCGTGGTTGCAAAGATGGTCCTCGCCATGGACATCTGGAGTGAAGTTGCGCATCATGCAGCAGTTTGAGTCGTAACACGACGTCCTGTGGCTGCACGAAAAGCATAATTCAACATGGTGGCGTTGCTGTCAGGGTTCCTCTGAGTCATAATCCGTAGGTAGCGGTCATCCACTGCAGTAGTAGGCCTTGGGCGGCCCGGGCGGGGCATCTCATCGACAGTTCTTGTCTCTCTGTGTCTCATCCACATCCGAACAACATTGCATTCGTTCACTCCAAGACGACTGGACACTTCCCTTGTTGAGAGCCCTTCCTGGCACAAAGTAACAATGCGGAGGCGATCGAACCGCGGTATTGACGGTACAGGCATGGTTGAACTACAGACAACACGAGCCGTGTACCTCCTTCCTGATGGAATGACTGGAACTGCTCGGCTGTCGGACCCCCTCCGTCTAATAGGCGCTTCTCATGCATGGTTGTTTACATCTTTTGGTGGGTTTAGTAAGGGACTGTGTCTGTGATGCAATATCCAGTCAACGGTTATGTTCAGGAGTTCTGGGAACGGGGGTGATGCAATTTTTTTGTATGTGTATATATATATATATATATATATATATGATGATTTGATAAAACATTTCTAATCTAATAACTATTACGTGACTACAATATACATTTTGTGTTTGCCTGCAGTAATATTTGTCTGCTATGCTTTTGACAGGTGATGAATGCAATGTATTTTGAAATGGCAAAAGATATTTTATGTAAAATGATAAAAATTTAACAAGTTACAAATTTTTGCTTTAATTGTACTGTTAAACCTTGCTTTTTGCCAAATGTCATAAATCTAGGTCAACGGAAAGCACGCTATAGGCTTTGATGCGTCAGATTTCGAGTATCAAAATATGTGACTTAAAGGCTTAAATTGTTTACACCTCCAAGGGATCATAGACTTTAATATGGCATAAATTTGAACTTGATACGTTCGCCTGTTCCTGAGAAAAAGGATTCTCAGCAGTCAGGAAAAACATATCGACAACAAAGCGAACCTATAACGGTTCCGTTTTTCGCAGGTTGGGGCATGGAACCCTAAAAAGTTTGTTTCGTGATTTTTCTGTTTCGTGAATGGTGCGGCAATTGACACATTGTGGACGGCAGTCTTCGCTTGTCGGGGCAGTATCGCAACCACCTGCCGTTGCAGGCAACATTCGCCCAGCAGCCGAAGGGAGAAGAGACCGACAATCGTATTGCACTTGCTGAATCAGTTTTAAAACCAAAAACAAAGGGTACTTGTAAGAACAAAATGTAGTATATTGTATTGCACGCTGTAAAGAAAAAAAATTCAGTTCATGTTGAGCTCTGGCTATGTAAAGATCAATGTATTGCATTGCTTCAGTCCTTGTCTATGAAATTTACATATGATCAGTATTCCACAAATGTTTTGTAAGTGCTGGAAGGTGTATAGTGTCCGTGAAAAAGAAAAACTGTTGAAACATGTTGCAGTCTTCGCTTGTCGGGGCAGTATCGCAACCACCTGCCGTTGCAGGCAACATTCGCCCAGCAGCCGAAGGGAGAAGAGACCGACAATCGTATTGCACTTGCTGAATCAGTTTTAAAACCAAAAACAAAGGGTACTTGTAAGAACAAAATGTAGTATATTGTATTGCACGCTGTAAAGAAAAAAAATTCAGTTCATGTTGAGGTCTGGCTATGTAAAGATCAATGTATTGCATTGCTTCAGTCCTTGTCTATGAAATTTACATATGATCAGTATTCCACAAATGTTTTGTAAGTGCTGGAAGGTGTATAGTGTCCGTGAAAAAGAAAAACTGTTGAAACATGTTGCAGTTAACATGGTGGTTGCTGCCGATAATTAAACGAAAGTAGCCTTTTTCAGCTGTAGCTATAGGTGATTGGAGTGTGAGTGGAGGAGAAAGAATTAATTTTGAGATAAATTTCGGAGCAAGTACCTAAACTAAAAGTAATCTTTGGTTGTTGAAACTGCGTGCGACGTAAGAGAAACTAATACAGACTGTTACCAGCTAGCAAATGCGAAAAGGAGCTGATCGAAAGTACAGCGTGAGTCTAAACTGTCAGGTAAAATGTTGTTCAGTTACTTTTCTGTGACGTTCAAGAGCCGAATAGTTAAAGCGGGAACAAAAAAGGTAATGGCAGGCTCTCCGGATTATTGGCTATCTGTTGTTGTTGAAACACACGCAGCTCTTAGCCAGATCGTTGTTGAGAAGAAAAGATTATCACAAAAAGCTTCTGCATTGATTGTATGTTTGAATATATCTTGCCCAGTCATTCAGAGAAGAGCATATAAAGTATTACAACGGTAATTTCTGGTACGAATTATGTATGAGTTACTTAACTGCGCTTCCCATAGCTATGCAGAAACGAAGGTTATTTATGGTACAATTGAAAGAAAAATAGCCCTCGGTCACTATTTTTAACAAATTTACCTGGCTTCAACACTGCTAAGAGTGTCTTCCTCAGAATTTAAATCAAATAATGGTCTATTTTCTATAACATGGTCACAGAAAAATGACTAAAAACGTACGATAGAGTATAAGTACGGAATCATCGTGAACGACTGGCAGTACTTATATGTCATTTATAAAATAATAAATATGCCAAAAGGGCATTAGTCACAAAGATATTGAAGATAAAGAAAACTGTGATGGCGAGCCACTAAGGGCTGCTCGTTACTTACGCGGTTACAGATTGCAAACGGACTGGGGTGCCCGCGTTAACAGATGCGGCCAGGTGAACATGGCACTACAACGAGCGCGCCATCTAGTAGCCGTAGATACAATTAATCTACTTCACATTGAAATATGGGCAGAAATGATTATAAACAAACAGTATTTAGTACATAATGGAAAGCAATGTTTGTTTGATAGTAGCATACAACATAACATTTTGTCTACATCAAAGCTTATAACAGTAAGATAAAACATGAAAACATCATTATGAAAACGTAGATAGGACTGAATGACAACTTGTAGAAAGCAATATTGACGTGAAATGCAGCCAAGAAACGTTTGATAATTGAAAAACATAGGACTACCTTATAAGGAAAAGAACATTTCGGCAACCTGCACGAGGAGACCCTAAGTCAGATATCGAGTAACGCCTTTATACCGTTGAAAAAATTTTTGTTACGTAGCTGTAGCTGTTCGTTAAGGATGAGGCTATCATTTCTAGCAAATTGCTTGAAAATCTCTAAATCTTCTAGAATTTCTAGCCTACGCCCTTTCTTTTCGGTGTGCAAAATGTTGCTATCGCAGATGGCTTTAGGTGAATGACCTGCAATGAGAAGATGGTCGGCAAAAGACGAATTTTGGGAGCTAGTGCCATTTTTTCGTAGCAAGTGTTCTTTATATCTGGTAGTGAAGGCACGTCCTGTTTGTCCTATACAGTAAGAGGAGCAAGTATCGCAGACAATTTTGTAGACACCAGAATTTTCTAAGGGGGAACGCATAGAATATCTTACTGTTATAAGCTTTGATGTAGACAAAATGTTATGTTGTATACTTCTATCAGACAAACAGTGCTGTCTATTATGTACCGAATACCATTTATTTATATAATCATTTCTGCCCATATTTCAATGTGAAGTAGACTAATTGTATCTACGGCTACTAGATGGCGCGCTCGTTGCAGTGCCATGTTCACCTGGCCGCATTTGTTAACGCGGGCACCCCAGTCCGTTTGCAATCTGTAACCGCGTAAGTAACGAGCAGCCCTTAGTGGCTCGCCATCACAGTTTTCTTTATCTTCAATATCTTTGTGACTAATGCCCTTTTGGCATATTTATTATTTTATAACTGACACATTAGTACTGCCAGTCGTTCACGATGATTCCGTACTTATACTCTATCGTACGTTTTCAGTCATAATTCTGTGACCATGTTATAGAATGTAGAATATTGTTTGATTTAAATTCTGAGGAAGACACTCTTAGCAGTGTTGAAACCAGGTAAATTTGTTAAAAATAGTGACCGAGGGCTGTTTTTCTTTCAATTGTAACTATCCACAGTCTCTGAACGTGCAGCCATGTACAAAATTTTGTTATCTATGGTACGTACCGGGTGATCAAAAAGTCAGCATAAATTTGAAAACTTAATGAACCACGGAATAATGCAGATAGAGAGGTAAAAATTGACACACATGCTTGGAATGATATGGGGTTTTATTAGAACCACCCCATATTGCTAGACGCGTGAAAGATCTCTTGCGCGCGTCGTTTGGTGATGATCGTGTGTTCAGCCGCCTCTTTCGTCATGCTTGGCCTCCCAGGTCCCCAAACTTCAGTCCGTACGATTATTGGCTTTGGGGTTACCTGAAGTCGCAAGTGTATCGTGATCGACCGACATCTCTAGGAATGCTGAAAGACAACATCCGACGCCAATGCCTCACCATAACTCCGGACATGCTTTACAGTGCTGTTCACAACATTATTACTCGACTACAGCCATTGTTGAGGAATGATGGAGGACATATTGAGCATTTCCTGTAAAGAACATCATCTTTCCTTTGTCTTACTTTGTTATGCTAATTATTGCTATTCTGATCAGATGAAGCGCCATCTGTCGGACATTTTTTGAACTTTTGTATTTTTTTTTTTTTTTTTGTTCTAATAAAACCCCATGTCATTCCAAGCATGTGTGTCAGTCAATTTGTACCTCTCTATCTACATTATTCCGTGATTTATTCAGTTTTCAAATTTATACTGACTTTTTGATCACCCGGTATAACAACGTGGAGTGCACTATTCTGCTGCGCCCATTTTCAATAAGCTACCACAAGAACTCAAAAATCTTAGCAGTAGCCCAAACCCTTTTAAGTCCAAACTGAAGAGTTTCCTCATGGCTCACTCCATCTATTCTGTCGAGGAGCTCCTGGAAGAGCTGAAAAATTAAGCAAGTTCCAGTGTTACATTGTTGATTTTCTTTATTTAAACTTACGAATTGTCGCCTGAATACGTTTCTTGTATTTCATTTTATCTGTTTCTACTATCGTGTTATAATTTCATGTATTGACTCGTTCCATGACCATGGAGACTTCTCCTTAATTTGGTCCCACGGAACAATAAATAAATAAATAAACAAGATGTCTACAAGGAGGACAAACATTCACGTATGCCTTTTCTAAATCTATGAAAACTAATTTTTCTCTAAATTTTTCCAAAATCTGTCGTACAGTGGTAATGTGATCTAACATTATCTACCAGCTTTAAACTTATAAACGACAATATATTACATAGTGTCCACAGTGGCGTATTAGCAGCACATCCGTTCACCTGGCTGATACTGTGTGAGACTTCTAGGTTAACGTGCCTCACCTGGGATGGTGGGCAACGAGTCCGGGTGGACCCTGCGGGGCGGCGCCGGCACCCACACGCCCTCGGTGCCCATGTCCGGCAGCACGCGCCGGTTACGCACCTCGCGCGACGGCCACTTCGCCATCGCCTCTACGTCTGCACAACACAACACGATGCATTAGTCACTTTCCTGCCAGGAAACTGTTCTCGAAACACAATAAACTCACTGGGCAAAAATTGTAGTCTCCTGGTATGTGTAAACTATAAGTCACTTTATCCTACACAGGGGTTTGAGTATTATAGGTACAAACAAAAGGGAGTAGACAACAATGAAAGAAGCAAATAATGCTAATAAACATAGACCCGGAAAGCAATGGTTTCCATGATACAAAGTATGTACAAGTGCAGTCATGTGCAAGCTAATCGGCTGTCTGGATGGATTTCCCTGTGGTGAAAGAGTACTGATTTACGAGGGTATTTCGGAAAGTAAAGATACACCGTACGCCAGAGGAACAGAAGAGTTTTGGCGAGCAAGTTGGCAACACTGGTGTTAACCTTGGAACGTTAGCTTTCTCCTCGCGGTCGTTCGGCAGTTGAACGTTGCTTCTGGTTGGAGCAGGTGGTGTTTAAAATGGCTGCGCCGATTCAGAATCCCGCCAAATGCGAAGTGCGCTCTGTCATACATTTTCTTCATAAAAAGGTCAGCGAGCAGTGGATATGCAGAAAGAAATTGTTTCTGTCTATGGGAACATTATGAATCGACAAAATGTAACGAAATGGTGTAAGGTAGGGCCGATGTTCATGACGAACAAAGAACAGGTCGGCCATCTGTGATTTCTGATGCGCTTCTTCAGAGAACGGAGGAAGCAATTCGTGCGAATAGACGTCTCACGTTGAAAGAATTGCTCCAGATCATACCGGACATGTCAACGACAACTCTTTATGACGTTGTGACTGTCAAGTTAGGGTACAGGAAATTGTGTGCACGCTGGGTTCCAAAACTGTTAACGGAAGAACACAAAAAGAAAAGGGTGGGCTTTGCACTCGACTTCCTCACACGCTATGCTGAAGCAGGTGATGAGTTCCTTGATCACATCGTGGCAGGTGACGAGACGTGGGTTTATCACCATGCACCTGAATCCAAGCAACAATCAATGCAATGGCGCCATTCGAATTCACCAAAAGCCAAGAAATGCAAAACGTCGATTTCAGCGAAGAAAATCACGGCTTCTGTTTTTTGGGACAGACAAGGCATTCTTCTGTTGGAATTTATGCCTCCTGGAACGACAATTAATGCTGCTGTATGTTGCCAGACTTTGAAATGTCATTGAAGGGCAATTCAAAACAAACGCAAGGGAATGTTGACAAGGGGAGTCCGCTTGCTTCGTGACAACGCTCGCCCTCACACAGCGCTCGTAACCAAAGCACTACTCAAACAATTCAAATGGGATGTATTGGACCATCCGCCATACAGCCTGGACCTTGCGCCCACCGACTTCTATGTCTCCCGTTACTTGAAGTCACATCTTGGTGGAAAATCATTCTACGACGATGAAGAGATCAAAGATGAAGTTGAAATGTGGTTCTGACAACAGGCAGCAACCTTCTATGGCTGTGGGAGACAAAAGCTTGTGCACTGACTTAACGCCGCGCGGGATTAGCCGAGCGGTTTAGGCACTGCAGTTATGGACTGTGCGGCTGATCCCGGCGGAGGTTCGAGTCCTCCCTCGGGCATGGGTGTGTGTGTTTGTCCTTAGGATAATTTAGGTTAAGTAGTGTGTAAGCTTAGGGACTGATGACCTTAGCAGTTAAGTCCCATAACATTTCACACACATTTGAACATTTGAACTGACTTAACAGATGTTTGAATAACGGGGGTAATTATGTCGAAAAATAAGAAATAATCCAATTAATAAGATGAAACTGAAGTTTTCTAAATAAATGCTTTATTTAAGGACTGCGAGCCATTGTGTATTTACTTGTCGAAATGCCCTCGTACACTCATGCCCATAAATTAGAAATGCAGAATGTGGTGCCACACAACGTGGCACTACACAAAACTGGCGCTAATTGCATAGGCACATAGGGAACACATGCGACACAGATCTGTAAGTCCACAGTATTGGCGATAAGTCGAGAAAACCTTCCCAAAACACATGTGCTACAAAACGCCCCTGTTTCCTGCGCATGCACCCCAACAACAATACCGTATATGATCACCATACACACGTACACAGGCCGCACAACGGGTTGGCATACTCTGGATCAGGTGGTCGAGCAGCAGCTGGGGTATAGCCTCCCATTCTTGCACCAGTGCCTGTCGGAACTCCTGAAGTCTCGTAGGGGTTTGAAGCATCCCAGACATGCTCGATGGGGTTTAGGTTTGTAGAACAGGAAGGCCACTCCATTCACCTGACATATTCTGTTTCAAGGAACTCCTCCACGATGGCAGCTCGGTGGGGCCGTGCATTATCATCCATCAGTAGGAAGGTGGGACCCACAGCACCCATGAAAAGGCGGACATACTGGTGTAAAATGACGTCCCGATACACCTACCCTCTTACAGTTCCTCTGTCAAAGACATGCAGGGGTGTACGTGCACCAATCATAATCACACTCCACACCATCAAATACGACATCCATGCAGGTCCCTTTCAAGTACATTAAGGGGTTGGTATCTGGTTCCTGGTTCACGCCAGATGAAAACCCGGCGAGAATCACTGTTCAGGCTATACCTGGACCCGTCCGTGAACATAACCTGGGACCACTGTTCCAATGACCACGTACTCTGTTCTTGACACCAGGCTTTACGGCCTCTCCAGTGGAATGCACCTTGCAGGTCTCCAGGCGAATAAACCATGCCTGTTCAATCGTCTGTAGACTGTGTGTCTGGAGACAACTGTTCCAGTGGCTGCAGTAAGGTCCTGAGAAAGGCTACTTGCAGTACTCGGTGGCCGTCTACGGCCACTGATGGTGAGATGTTTGTCTTCTTGTGGTGGTGTACACTGTGAACGTCCAGCACTGTAGCGCCTGGACACGTTTCCTGTCTGCTGGAATCGTTGCTATAATCTTGAGATCAGACTTTGTGGTATACGGAGGGCCCGTGCTACGACCTGTTGTGTCCGATCAGCCTCCAGTCGCCCTAGTATTCTACTCCTCATAACGTCATCAATATGTGTTCTTTGAGACATTTTCAACACAGTCACCGAGAGCACGTCTGAAAACGTCTACAACTTACTCGCTGCACCGTTCTCTGACATGCACCAACACCTCTGTGTATGTGGACTGCTGCCAGCGCCACCGTGCGACGACCGCAGGTCAGATGCACCGCACGGTCATACCCCGAGGTTATTTAAACCCACAAACCGCCCACCAGAGCGTTGTTTCTCCATATATCAGCATTACATGCGTGACAGTGCACACTTTCATTTGCCTATTCGAGAATATGAGTACGTAGCACGAATCCGCGACAGTAAATCTATCGGTCGTGACTCGCAAAAACCATGGCCTCCCAGTTACTGTTAGATTTTTTTGTGTGGGGTATATAAAAACCTTTGGAGTATTCCAGTCCTGTTTACAGTGTCAATCAACAACGGGAATGGATGGTTGTGAATGCATTCAGAACATGCCTGGGATTTTTGAAAGGCATCAATGATGACAGGGGTTGAAGACTGCTTTCACATGAACAGCGGCCATGTGGAGTGCTTGTTCTAATGTGTTTCTCCTCAACTACGTGTTTTCACTTTGGATCCTTGAGGGCTATTTTGTAATATGTTCATATTCTCTGAAATGCGTTGGTGCGTTGTGGACTGACTCGTCTCATTTTTACTACATTTCTTTGGTTCGATATTTGTACCTGAGACTTTTTCGATTAAATGCATCGTTGCTGATTATGAGCAGCCCCAGTGACTGTAACAATTAAGCTGTCGTTTTCCATTTTAAAATCCTCTCCACAGTGGTAGCAATAACATTTGAATCTTTCCGCAGCTGCGTGTGTGGGTCTCGTAATGAGCTGAGGAAGGAACAGGCGAGTTCCGGTGACTCCAGGGGAGGAGGTGGGGTCGAGCGGGCAGCGTCATTCCCTTTTCTAAGAAAAATGGTGCCAAGGGTCAGTGGGCCACATGTAGGGCAGGTCGCCCGCCATCTGTTTTCTTTAGGGCAGGCGCCCGACTGCCAGCAGTCACAAACTTCTTCTCCACCTTAAGATGTCGGTATGATCAGCAGTGCTGAAAAATGGACGTTTTTTACAAGCCAAATCTAATCGATCAGAGCACCGTTCTGTATAATTTTGTTTGCTGTGGATGACAGCAGCAGGATGACAAGTCTTTTTTCGTGGGAAGAGAGTTCCAATGATCAAAATAAATTGTGGCATATTGCTATATTATCTGGACAGGAAACTAAATTTTTTCCGTCAGTTACAGTCATAAAAAAACTAAAGAAGATAAAAGTATTTTCATTTGATAAATACAAACAAAATATTACAAAAGATTCCACTGCAGACGCAACAGTTTCTTCTTACTGTCATCTTGCATAATACATTTTTTATGAGACAGCTAGGCCTTCTCCTGATTGGAGATACTTTTGAATGCAGTCTGGCAGACTCCTTACCAAATTGTCCAGGAAAGTCTATGGGATATTGTCCCATACCTTCATAGCGGCCTCTATGATATGTGGATAAAAAAAATTGTAGTCAATGTGCCGATTTTTGGCACGATTGTGTTCCGGCCGCGAGTGTTAATGTCGATGTTGGCCTCGCCAGAGATACCGGGGGCGCCGAGTGGCCCTCTGACGACGAGGAGTGGAGGATTAGAAAGTACCGAGCGAGAAGGACAGAACGGCAGAGTGTTGGGGTCCGGATGGTCCGAATTGCGAATTAATAATTTTGGCACTCTATCTAAATGAACTGATGGTGAAACCGAGATGCTTGGGAATTCAACGCTGCTGTGGGAAGCCGTGGGCTCTTCAGTTGTATGCCAAGTGCAGCAGGCATGAAACTCCATCCTACGAACTGATTCTGCACCTGCACAACATAATACGTGCACGTTTGAACGCTTGCATTCAACATTCTGACCGTTACTTCGGTTATTAATGTACCAGCACTTCACATCTGCAATGGTTTATCTCGCGCTTCCATTAACCTATGAACATGCAAAGTTTATCACTTAAATTTGTTTAAATATGTTCCATAGACACATTTACGGCGAGCTGTGGCCGATGTCGTTTGTGGGTGTTTTGGCACGGCAGATAAACAAGACAGCGTGGGTCCAACCCGAACACGCTGTGTTGTAGCATGTTCGCCCACAATAAGGATGTCATGATATTGGAGAAGAAAGCAGTGGAATGCGGTACGTGTATTAAACTTCAGTGACTTCTGCGGTGTTCGTTTATTTAATTGTGTGGAGATTGAGCAGTAACTGTCACTTTTCAACGAAATTTACGATTGTGTAAAAGTGTGGCCAAAGCCGTATGGGAGTTGTCATAAAGTTATTATATTTCTAATTTGTGAACGTAATTTGCTGTTATCAGGATTACTCAACGGACAGATTTGAAATTGTCAGTTCTGCGCTGTAGTTCAGCGGGTTATAAATAATGGAATTTGACAGGTATGCTAACTGTGAGTTTTGGATGTGTTTTTATATCTGCGTATTAAATGAAAGTGAATTTTGAAGTTTGTATGGTACCTTTCTAGCATTACGAGTCTGTAAGTTTTTATTTGGAAGTGATGCTGTTTGCTACTGTCACTGGTCGACATTTTATTACCTGATTAGCAGTTATTTAACCAGCCTTTCTATGAAGTGTTTTAAGACTTGTTTCTCAGTGAACTATTATCAATAAATTACGTAAATCAGTAATGTTGTGTAAGCAGTTGTTGAAGGCACCCATCTCCATTAGCCAATGGACCATGGCCAGTTGGGAACGGGCAGTGATGTAACATTAGGGGACTAGAGGCTATTTGTTAACTTGTGGGAACGCAAATCCTAAATTAAAATTAATTCCGCACGTCACGTAGGGTGAGATCGGAGGAGGGGGAGGGGGGAATATTGCTTGCGAGGCTATATTCCAGTACGGCCGTCCTTTTCACGTGCCTCCATCTTGGATGCGACTTGTAATTTTCAAGTTGGAACGGGGTTATGAAATGAATCACACAGGTAAAAAACTACACAAGAAAAAAATGGTGTCTTTCGTATGAGCGTAGCATTCATACTCAAGTTATGACTAATGTTTCTTCCTGAGAGGTGATGACGTTGACACAAACTGAAAGCATTGAGATTGTCTTGGGATCGCGAGAGAGGAACACAGGTCTTGTTGACGATTTCAACCAACGTCACCCTGACAGACCTCCAAATACCCACAACGCGAAATTCCGTGAAACCGGCTCTGTAGCAGGAAAACCTAAAGCTGGACGATCGAAAATGGCTACACCAGTAATGCAAGGACAGCTCCGAGCCAGACACCTTATAGCGTGCATCCCACCGACACTAAACCACCGACATCTGCGACTTCTGTGTTGTCAAGGGAGAGCCCTTTGAAGGACAGGGAAGTCTGTTGTGTTTCGTGATGAAAGCAGTTTCTGCCTCGGTGCCAGTGATGGCCGCAATTGGTTAGGAGGATGACAGCTGAGGACCTGCGAACAACCTTTCTGCGTGCTACTCCTGGAGTTATGGTCTGGGGTTCGATTTCGTCTGACAGCAAAAACACTATCGTGGTTATCCCACGCACAGTGTCTACAATTTGTGTGTCAGTCTGGTGATTCGATCTGCCGTGGTGCCATTCGTGAATAACATTGCAGGAGATGTTTTGCAACAGGGTAACTCTCGCCCACATACCGCTGTTGTAACCCAACATGCTCTACAGTGTCAACGTATTGCCTTGGCCTGCTCGAGCACCAGATCTGTCTCCAAACGACCACACATCGGACGACAACTCCACCGTCATCCACGAACATCATTAACCGTTCCTATATTGACCGACCAAGTGCAAAGTGCATGGAACTCCATCCTCCGAACTGACTCGGCACCTGCACAACACAATACATGTACGTTTGGACGCTTACATTCAACATTCTGGCCGTTACTTCGGTTATTAATGTACCAGCACTTCACACATGCAATGGTTTATCTCGCGCTTCCATTAACCTATGAACAGGCAATGTTAACCACTTAAATATGTTATAAATATGTTACATAGACAAATTTATTCCTGAAAGTTCATTACTCAACATTAATTATTTTTTGGTGTCTCAATTTCTATCTCGTCAGTGTACATTCATGGGCGACAACACAGCGCCCTCCATCTAATGACAGCGTTCGAAAGCTCTGATCGCCTATTCTAACTATACATGGAATTTATTTCGCACGAGGTGCTCATACACCTCACTTTCTGGAACATCCTCATTTGTTCCGAAGTAAAATTTATCCAATAAGGCGCCTCTACAATCTCTATAGGTGTGCAACAGGATATAGTTCGATAACATTCCATTACCCCTGCTCTACTTTCGTTGACATGCAGGGTGAACCAGAACTCGGAATTAGCACATTGTCCGATCCCTCCCGACTCCTTTGGCCCACAGTGTCATATCTGGAATAAACATCATAGTTTACACCCGTTACTAAGACAGCCAAGGTAACATTTAATGACAGGCCGCTTACATCCTTCAAGGTAGCGAACATAACGTAGACATTACGGCCGCAAACATAAAGACACGCGAAATGCTTCAGTCATTTAGTGAAATCAAACTAGCGGGACAACCACGAGAATTAGGGAGTTTTGGGCGAAACAAACTAAAAGTACGCAGCCACATAATCAAAAAATAACACACACGAATTCCTCCAGAAAAAAAAACAAAAAAAGTAGATAGAATCGATTATTTAACTTGACCATATATCTTAAAGGGAGGCAGCGATACCAAAAAGCCTCCACTTTACCAAAGCTATAATCATTATCGGAAACGTCATATTCGAAAAAACAGCCAATATTTGTCAGAACCAAGGTTAGAAACATGACCACCAGTCGTTTCACTTGCAACAATTTGAGCTGTGCTCTTAGGTTTCTGTCTAGCTTCATCCTCGAAAAACACATCACATACGGAAAGAAATAGTCAACTGGTTATAAGGACCAACATTATAAATACGCTGACGGAAAAATATGGCAACAGCAAAAAGTCATTAATGTAAAGTAATGAAATTTCGGGGACACGTTTGTCTAGGTAACATTGCAAGATTACAGGTTAATATAACCGCGGGATAAACCATTGCAAATGTGAAATGCTGGTACATCAGTAACCGATGCAACCGTCAGAAAGTTCAGTGCAAGCATACAAACGGGCATGCACTGTGTTGTTCAGCTGTCAGATGTCTGATTGTGAGATGGCGTTGTATGCCTGTTGCACTTGGTCGATCAATGCAGGGATGATTAATGCTATTTGTGGATGACGTTGGAACTGTCGTCCGTCCCACATGTGCTTGAGTAGAGACAGATCTGGTGGCCGAGCAGGCCAAGGCAACATGTCGACACCCTATACAGCACGTTGGGTAACAGCAGCGGTAGGTGACCGAGCGTTATCCTGTTGGAAAGTACCCCCTGGAATGCTGTTCAAAAAAATTGTTCAAATGGCTCTGAGCACTATGGGACTTAACTTGTGAGGTCATCAGTCGCCTAGAGCTTAGAACTACTTAAACCTAACTAACCTAAGGACATCACACACATGCAGGCCCGAGGCAGGATTCGAACCTATGACCTTAGCGGTCGCGCGGTTCCAGACTGTAGCGCCTAGAACCGCTTGGCCACCCCGGCCGGCGGAATGCTGTTCATCAATGGCAACACGTCAGGTCGAAGCACCAGACTGAGATACAAATTTGTAGTCAGTGTGCGTGGGACCATGAGAGTGTTCCTGCTGTCACGCTAAATCGAGCCCCAGACCATAATTCCAGGCGTAGGCCCAGTAAGTCTAACACGCAGACAGGTTAGTTTCACGCCCTCCACTGGCCTCCTTCGGTAATTTCCAAGAATGATTGCCTATCGAAGTCGCGCTGTCCAAACGATACATATGGAACGTGCGATCCTAAATCGATCATGCGACTCTGGCGGCGGGTGTTGTGATCAATTATTGTGATCGTCATTTTTATCTGTTTTCCGTTGTTCCCTTAGTTGTTCTACATTACATACGTACCTCCGCAAATTATTTGTGGGTTGTTAGGGAATCCCAGACGATTTATGTCGTTAGTGGGTGGGAAGTCTGGTGTTCTTGACGTTTCTTCAGCGGATTCTCTCACATGGAAAATCTAATTCCATGTTTATCCAGTGTAAAAAATTGTTCGACTTTTTGTCGCAAATATGGATTACTACCGGACGAGGAAAGAAGGGACTGTGTAGACTGTGGCCGTGCGAAGTGTGTAAAACGTCGTAAGAACAGTTTCGATGCTGAAATGCCGTTTACAATTTCATTGTGGACAGTGCGGGAAACGAACGAGTATCAGGAAGAGTACATGGTTCGACTCTTCCAAATTGTCCATCCAGACCACCGTAATGAACTTTCACATGATAACAACACCGACGACGAGTAAGGTAAGTCGTCTCCTTCGCAATGTTCTTCTTTTGTGGTTGCTGTAGCGACCACCGCAAACATACTCGTAACGCCCGCCACCAGAGTCGCATGATCGATTTAGGATCGCACGTTCGATATGTATCGTTTGGACAGCGCGACTTCGATAGGCAATCATTCTTGGAAATTACCGTCTCCTTCTAACCAACACATCGAGGCAGAACTGGCTTTCGTCTGAAAACACAATAGATTTACATCATGACCTCCAATGAGCTCTCGCTTGACACCACTGAAGTGGCGATTGGTGGTGGTTTGGGGTCATTGGAAAGCACGCTACTGAGCATGTGGCTCGGAGCTGTCCTCGAAATAAGCCATTTCTAACAGTTCGTTGCGTCAGTGTGGTGCCAACTGCTGCTCAAATTGCTGCTGCAGATGAAGCACTACGTGCCAGAGCCATACGCCAAACACGGTGGTCTTCCCTCTCGGTAGTTCCACGCGGCCTTCCGGAGTGCGGTCTTCTTGCTACCGTCCATTCTCGTGATCACTGCAGTCATGATACAATGGCTACATTCCTGCCGTGCCATTCTGCAGTATCACAGAAAGAACATTCAGATGGTCGTAGATCTACGAGGTGCGTTCAAGTTCTAAGGCCTCCGATTTTTTTTATAATTAACTACTCACCCGAAATCGATGAAACTGGCGTTACTTCTCGACGTAATCGCACTTCAGACGTACACATTTTTCACAACGCTGACGCCATGATTCCATAGCAGCGGCGAAGGCTTCTTTAGGAGTCTGTTTTGACCACTGGAAAATCGCTGAGGCAATAGCAGCACGGCTGGTGAATGTGCGGCCACGGAGAGTGTCTTAGATTGTTGGATAAAGCCAAAAGTCACTAGGAGCCAGGTCAGGTGAGTAGGGAGCATGAGGAATCACTTCAAAGTTGTTATCACGATGAAACTGTTGCGTACCGTTAGCTCGATGTGTGAGTGCGTTGTCTTGGTGAAGCAGCACACGCGCAGCCCTTCCCGGACGTTTTTGTTGCAGTGCAGGAAGGAATTTGTTCTTCAAAACATTTTCGTAGGATGCACCTGTTACCGTAGTGCCCTTTGGAACGCAATGGGTAAGGATTACGCCCTCGCTGTCCCAGAACATGGACATCATCATTTTTTCAGCACTGGCGGTTACCCGAAATTTTTTTGGTGGCGGTGAATCTGTGTGCTTCCATTGAGCTGACTGGCGCTTTGTTTCTGGATTTAAAAATGGCATCCACGTCTCATCCATTGTCACAACCGACGAAAAGAAAGTCCCATTCATGCTGTCGTTGCGCGTCAACATTGCTCGGCAACATGCCACACGAGCAGCCATGTGGTCGTCCGTCAGCATTCGTGGCACCCACCTGGATGACACTTTTCGCATTTTCAGGTCGTCGCGCAGGATTGTGTGCACAGAACCCACAGAAATGCCAACTCTGGAGGCGATCTGTCCAACAGTCATTCGGCGATCCCCCAAAACAATTCTCTCCACTTTCTCGATCATGTCGTCAGACCGGCTTGTGCGGGCCCGAGGTTGTTTCGGTTTGTTGTCACACGATGTACTGCCTTCATTAAACTGTCGCACCCACGAACGCACTTTCGACACATCCATAACTCCATCACCACATGTCTCCTTCAACTGTCGATGAATTTCAATTGGTTTCACACCACGCAAATTCAGAAAAGGAATGATTGCACGCTGTTCAAGTAAGGAAAACGTCGTCATTTTAAGTATTTAAAACAGTTCTCATTCTCGCAGCTGGCGGTAAAATTCCATCTGCCATACGGTGCTGCCATCTCTGGGACGTATTGACAATGAACGCAGCCTCATTTTAAAACAATGCCCATGTTTCTATCTCTTTCCAGTCCTGAGAAAAAAAATCGGAGGCCTTAGAACTTGAATGCACCTCGTATTACACGACCTCGTTCAAACTCAGTGACATGTTAAAGGCATTCTTGACTAACATCAACCCACCACGTCCAGCCTGAAAGGTAACTGACGCTAACGACCATTACAGCGTGTATTTAAAGCAAAGCTGATTTGAATTCTCAAAGTGGAACTACTACCGCCACTTATATGTGACAGACGCGACATATGAATAGACGTCATGTTTCATATGTAGACAGAAGCCTACCAGCTTTCGTTTGTGTCACACAACTCCTTCTTGGTGCTTCGATTTTTTTTCCTTCAGTTCTACTCGGTTCTCTAGTAACAATTTAACGTGTGCTCCCAGTTCCTCCCTAAACACACCCTCCTAAACCACAACATATCTGGAATAAACTTCGCATTTTACACTAGAAACTAAGAGAACCACAGATAACATTTAGTAAGATGTCACTTACATGCTTCGCCTGGTAAACTCGTGACGTCACACAAGGATGACGCTGATCAAAGCAGACGGCTGGATTCCGACAGTGCGTTTGGCACCAGATCTTCACCGCAAGCTTTCAGAGGTGTTACTGTGGAGCAATCCAAGAAAAAAAGTCTAGTAAGCATGGGCTCTAAAACGCTTCCCTCGACAGACATGAGCACTTGTTCATCTTCGCTAATGTGAAACACGTCTCTGCTAGCCAACAAGTGCTCATAGTTCTTGGGGTACGCATTTTAGAGGCCATGTCTACTAGACTTTTTTTGTGGTTCTGGTCCATGCTACACCTCCAAAAGTTTGTTAGTAGAGTTCTGTGTAGCCTTTCTTCAGGGACAGTCCATTCCGTTCAACAGCTCTTACAAATCCTTCGCTGCCTCTGACAGGTGACCTAGTGCACGTGGTGAAGTGGCGCAGGAGTGGTTACAGACAGGGCTAGGTGTGTAGAGGTTGGCTCACCTATCCAGGAGTGGTCGGCGTTCTCCGGCGGCAGGCAGGGCCCCATGGGGGGCACCTGCACGCCGTGTCCGTCGCCTCCATCGTCGACCTCCATCGCCTCCGCTGCGGGGACGCCGCTGCCACTGGAATTTTGCTGTCTTTCTCACGGGGACTCCGCCGCCACTGGAATTTTGCCGTCTCTCTCGGAACCCGCGCCGCTGCCCAGTAACGCACCTAGTGCTGCTTCCCCGGCGCCATTGTTGCCTCTAGCGCCGAGGATGCCTCACCGCACCATTACAGCCTGGAAAGAAAGCGGCACTAAAAGGCAGACGTAGATCGAGGAGCCCTACTGGACACACGCCACAGCGAACCAGCACACCGCACAAGACATTACTCATCCCCTGGAGACATCTGCATCTACACTCATGCTCATAAATTAAGGATAATGCTGATACATGGTGAAACAACGCTCTGGTGGGCGGTTTGCCAGTTTAAATCAACTCGGGGTATGACCATGCGCTGCATTTGACCTCCGGTCGTCGCACGGTGGCGTTGGCAGCAGTCCACATACGCAGGGGCGTGTTGGTGCATGTCAGAGTACGGTACAGCGAGTAAGTATGCAGACGTATCCAGACGTGCTAATGGTGACTGTGTGTTGAAAAGGGCTCAAAGAACACATATTGATGACGTTATGAGGGGTAGAATACTAGGGCGACTGGAGGCTGGTCTAACACAGCAGGTCGCAGCAAGGGCCCTCTGTATGCCACAAAGTATGATCTCAAGATTATGGTAACGATTCCAGCAGACAGGAAACGTGTCCAGGCGCTACAGTACGGGACGTCCACAGTGTACAACACCACAAGAAGACCGATATCTCACCATCAGTGCCCACAGACGGCAAAGGAGTACTGCATGTAGCCTTGCTCGGGACCTTACCGCAGCCACTGGAACAGTGTCTCCAGACACAGAGTCTACAGACGACTGACAAGACATGGTTTATTCGCCTGGTGACCTGCAAGGTGTATTCCACTGACCGCTGGTTACAGGAGAGCCCATAAAGCTTGGTGTCAAGAACACAGTACATGGTTATTGGAACAGTGGTCCCACGTTATGTTCACGGACGAGTCCAGGTATAGTCTGAACAGTGATTCTCGCCGGGTTTTCATGTCGCGTGAACCAGGAACCAGATAGCACCCCATTAATGTCCTTGAAAGGGACCTATATGGAGGTGGTGGTTTGATGGTGTGGAGTGGGATTATGATTGGTGCACGTATACCCCTGTACGTCTTTGACAGAGGAACTGTAACAGGTCGGGTGTATCGGGACGTCATTTTGCACCGGTATGTCTGCCTTTTCAGGGGTGCAGTGGGTCCCACCTTCCTTCTGATGGATGATAACGCACGGCCCCACCGAGCTGCCATCGTGGAGGAGTACCTTGAAACAGAAGATATCAGGCGAATGGAGTGGCCTGCCTGTTCTCCAGACCTAAACCCCATCGAGCACGTCTGCGATGCTCTCCCTGCACGCCTTCAAACCCCTAGGACACTTTAGGAGCTCCGACAGGCACTGGCAGCTGCTCGACCACCTGATGCAGAGTATGCCAACCCGTTGTGCGGCCTGTGTACGTGTGCGTGGTGATCATTTCCCATATTGATGTCGGGGTACATGCGCAGGAAGCACTGGCGTTTTGTAGCACATGTGTTTCCGGACGGTTTTCTCAACTTATCACCAATCCGTGGACTGTGTCGTGTATGTTCCCTATGTGCCTATGCTATTAGCGCCAGTTTTATGTAGTCCCACGTTGTGCGGAACCACATTCTGCAGTTATCCTTGATTTATGAGCTTGAGTGTACATACGAGGTCTGTTCAAAAAATTCCGGAACATTCGCAATTTCTCGCTGATGGTGTTTCGGAGCGAAATGCGGTTGGTATCACTGCACACGCCTGTGATTAATGTGTAACAGTCGGAAGTTTCGTTTTTATGTCTGTTGGTTATTCTTCAGTGCTGTACTGAGTAGTCGGACAGTTTGCGAATTTCGAAATAGCACAGTCTGCAATTAATTTTGCTTGAAACTCAAGAAAACGTTTACAGAGACACACCCCAAATGGTGCAGGAAGCCTACAGTGATCAGTGTTTAAGCCGTACTTGATGTGACGAATGGTTCACATGGTTTGAAAATGGTTGGACAGAAATTAAAGATAACCCTCGTTCAGGACGCCCTTCGACGTCTACCGATGACGTTCAGTTCAGGAACGTCAACGAAATTGTGCGTGCCAGTCGAAGACGGACTGTCCAAGAGACTGGAGAAGAATGTAGCATTTCATTTGGATCATGTCATGAAATTCTGTGGTCTAGTAAATGCACTACTCTCTACTAAAGAGACTGGCTACACTACGCTTGCCCATTCTCTTTTGGAGTACTGCTGCACACCGTGGGTGTCTTACCAGACAGGATTAACGGTGTACATCCGAGAAAGTGCAAAGAAGAGCAGCAGGTTTGGTATCATGGAGGAAGAGGGGAGAGAGCATCACTGACACGATACAGGATTTCAGGTGAACATCATTAAAACTAAGGCGTTTCTAGGTGCGGTGGTATCTTCTCATAAAATTTCAATCACCACCTTTCTCCTCCGAATACGAAAATATTGTGTTGAGACCGACCTACAAGGGGAGAAACGATTGTCATAATAAAATAAGGGAAATCAGAATTCGCGTGGAAAGATACAGGTTTTCGTTTTTTCCACGCGATGTTCGAGAGTGGAATAACAAATAATTGTTGCGAAGGCGGTTCGATGAGTCCACCGGCAGCCACTTAAGGGTGATTTGCAGAGCATCCACGTACGAGGTGCACTCAAGTTCTAAGGCCTCCGATTTTTTTTCCAATTAACTACTCACCCGAAATCGATGAAACTGGCGTTACTTCTCGACGTAATCGCCCTCCAGACGTACACATTCTTCACAACACTGACGCCATGATTCCATGGCAGCGGCGAAGGCTTCTTTAGGAGTCTGTTTTGACCACCGGAAAATCGCTGAGGCAATAGCAGCACGGCTGGTGAATGTGCGGCCACGGAGTGTCTTTCATTGTTGGTAAAAGCCAAAAGTCACTAGGAGCCAGGTCAGGTGAGTAGGGAACATGAGGAATCACTTCAAAGTTATCATCACGAAGAAACTGTTGCGTAACGTTAGCTCGATGTGCGGGTGCGTTGTCTTGGTGAAACAGCACACGCGCAGCCCTTCCCGGAAATTTTTGTTGCCGTGCAGGAAGGAATTTGTTCTTCAAAACATTTTCGTAGGATGCACCTGTTACCGTAGTGCCCTTTGGAACGCAATGGGTAAGGATTACGCCCTCACTGTCCCAGAACATGGACACCATCATTTTTTCAGCACTGGCGGTTACCCGAAATTTTTTTGGTGGCGGTGAATCTGTGTGCTTCCATTGTTTCTGGATTGAAAAATGGCATCCACGTCTCATCCATTGTCACAACCCACGAAAAGAAAGTCCCATTCATGCTGTCATTGCGCGTCAACATTTCTCGGCAACATGCCACACGAGCAGCCGTGTGGTCGTCCGTCAGCATTCGTGGCACCCACCTGGGTGACACTTTTCGCATTTTCAGGTCGTCATGCACGATTGTGCGCACAGAACCCACAGAAATGCCAACTCTGGAGGCGATCTGTTCAACAGTCATTCGGCGATCCCCCAAAACAATTCTCTCCACTTTCTCGATCATGTCGTCAGACCGGCTTGTGCGAGCCCGAGGTTGTTTCGGTTTGTTGTCACACGATGTTCTGCCTTCATTAAACTGTCGCACCCACAAACGCACTTTCGACACATCCATAACTCCATCACCACATGTCTCCTTCAACTGTCGGTGAATTTCAATTGGTTTCACACCACGCAAATTCAGAAAACGAATGATTGTATGCTTTTCAAGTAAGGAAAACGTCGCCATTTTAAGTATTTAAAACAGTTCTCATTCTCGCCACTGGCGGTAAAATTCCATCTGCCATACGGTGCTGCCATCTCTGGGACGTACTGACAGTGAACGCGGCCTCATTTTAAAACAATGCGCATGTTTCTATCTCTTTCCAGTCCGGAGAAAAAAAATCGGAGGCCTTAGAACTTGAATGCACCTCGTAGATGAAGATGTAGATGTAGATTCGGCTGCAACGCATTTGCGCCACCCGCAGATCATTCACAGCAAGGTTTCACGAATCATAAGCGATGTTCCGTGATACACACGCACCGTAGCCACGCCCAGTGAATTCAGCCTCAAGAACATCCTGGAGACACTCATGATCGCCATACGACTGCGCGGAAACTGAAGACAGCAGAACAACATCTTCATTCTAAATGTGGGAAATTGCGTACACAATTATAGGTGGAAGTATAACTGACCAAACATACTCTTAAGCAGGGAAAACTACACACCTAGAGAACGCACACAACGCTAGGTCCGAGAATTCCTTGTAAGCATATCGTAGTATCGCTGTCCATCCCGCGGCAGTATCGATTGTCGCCTCTCTGGAGAGCGCAGCGCGCGATTGTCGGGAGTAGTGGGTTGGCTTCCGTGGAATGCGTCACGTGCAGTACAGACGTCGTGGCTGCAAAACGTGAATCACTGTACCTGATGACACGATTAAAGAATCTACCATGGAAGTGTGTAATTTAGAATTGTGTTGACTGCTACGTATCGGTGAATTGTTTGAGAAAGAATAGTCTTCATTGGCGTGGCGTGTCGCGAAAATAATCATAAACCGCGTCGTGACGGTCACGGGACAAGTAAGGCGTATTGGATAAATATTTGAGTGCACATTTCGAGCGAAAGAGACAGAGAGATAGTTATACCGGGTGTCCTGAATGAATTTGGAGATGTAGACTTTGTAGCACTTATTACTTTCAACTGGCAAATATAATTAATATATCAAATGAAACAGTAACTCAAAACGTATTTGTTACAAGAGTTCTGTGTGAGCACCACATGTCACACGGCACATATTTAGTCGATAGGTGAGCTCTTCCCAAACTCTGATCACTCTGCGGCCGGAGTGACCGAGCGGTTCTAGACGCTACAGCCTGGAACCGCTACCGCTACTGTCGCAGGTTCGAATCCTGCCTCGTGCATGGATGTGTGTGATGTCCTTAGGTTAGTTAGGTAGTTCTGAGTTCTAGGGGACTGATGACCTCAGAATTAAGTGCCGTAGTGCTCAGAGCCCTTTGAACCATTTTTTGATCACTCTGTCTGAAGTACTTGTTGCAACAACTACTTCAATCCTGCTTCGTAAGTCTAGTAGATCATCTGGGCACATACACGTGATCTTATCTACATCTACATCTACATTTATACTCCGCAAGCCACCCAACGGTGTGTGGCGGAGGGCACTTTAAGTGCCACTGTCATTACCTCCCTTTCCTGTTCCAGTCGCGTATGGTTCGCGGGAAGAACGACTGTCTGAAAGCCTCCGTGCGCGCTCTAATCTCTCTAATTTTACATTCGTGATCTCCTCGGGAGGTATAAGTAGGGGGAAGCAACATATTCGATACCTCATCCAGAAACGCACCCTCTCGAAACCTGGCGAGCAAGCTACACCGCGATGCAGAGCGCCTCTCTTGCAGAGTCTGCCACTTGAGTTTGTTAAACATCTCCGTAACGCTATCACGGTTACCAAATAACCCTGTGACGAAACGCGCCGCTCTTCTTTGGATCTTCTCTATCTCCTCTGTCAACCCGATCTGGTACGGATCCCACACTGATGAGCAATACTCAAGTATAGGTCGAACGAGTGTTTTGTAAGCCACCTCCTTTGTTGATGGACTATATTTTCTAAGGACTCTCCCAATGAATCTCAACCTGGTACCCGCCTTACCAACAATTAATTTTATATGATCGTTCCACTCCAAATCGTTCCGCACGCATACTCCCAGATATTTTACAGAAGTAACTGCTACCAGTGTTTGTTCCGCTATCATATAATCATACAATAAAGGATCCTTCTTTCTATGTATTCGCAATACATTACATTTGTCTATGTTAAGGGTCAGTTGCCACTCCCTGCACCAAGTGCCTATCCGCTGCAGATCTTCCTGCATTTCGCTACAATTTTCTAATGCTGCAACTTCTCTGTATACTACAGCATCATCCGCGAAAAGCCGCATGGGACTTCCGACACTATCTACTAGGTCATTTATATATATTGTGAAAAGCAATGAGCCCGCAAAGGTAAAAAATCACATGGCGTCAGATCGGTGGACTTGGAGGCAAATCCAGCGGTCACGTACAACGCCCTTTAACCAATCGCGTACTGAGTTAACACCAGTGAGTCGGCACACCATGCCCAATAATCCTCTGTGGTGTTGAAGTCAACATACGTGTTGAGCAAAGATTTACTTTATATGCTACCGAATCTCCTGACAGCGTTCATGTATTGATACTTGCTGCAAAGTGAATTCTCTTTGGTACCGGAAGCGATTACTTCGACTAACAAATGGGGCACGTTTTTTCAGCGTGACGGGACCTCTACACATTCCACATTAACGAAATTTATTGGAACCATTCACTCAGACCGATAAATTAACCATGTTCAGTGTCTACCAATGTTGACATATGTTAGTCCGCTGGATTTTTATCAGTGGGGCTGAATGGAAAATGGAAAGCAAATTCCAGAAAGATGAAGGTAAGTCCATGGAATAAATACTTGCTCGCATTACGAGTGGTACTATCCTTGTAAACGTACACAAACATGTGTTCAAAAGACACGATTAGAGCTGAAGAGTTCACTGAATTTGGTGTCGCTCGACCTTCTGAAAACTGATTTAAAACTGCTGTGTTTGGAGTAATGGCTTGCTTCGGTAGTTGTTCTTCTATTCATTACCATTTTGAGATATATTCTGCATATCAACCAAACAGAGGTAGCGCTGCATCCATTAAAAGTCCCTCTTATAGCTACACCACTTTCTTCACCCTTAATTTTCCTACACATCAATCACTAAAATATTCACCATTCCTCCTTAACACCATGTTTTTATGACGAGGAAGCAATGCAGGGTTAAGCTCATGTGACGTTCTACTTGCCTAACATGAAATTGCAAACGACTTTCTAAACGTCTGGAAAACATCGACCGTTGTGTGCCTATTATCTACAAATACACTAGTTCTCAAACTGGCGCAAGAAAGTGAAAATAAGTCTGTTTACTGATTCAGTGAGGAAAAAGGAAATTTACCTTTTCAGGTCTCGTTAACATACGATCCTCGAAAATAAAGCACTGACTTAACTAGAAATGAAGAATGAAAGAACTGGTGAATGATAATTAATTGAAACCCTCAGCTGCCGACAGGTGTTGTTGATGTGGTGTCACCGCCAGACACCACACTTGCTAGGTGGTAGCCTTTAAATCGGCCGCGGTCCGTAGTATACGTCGGACCCACGTGTCGCCACTATCAGTGATTGCAGACCGAGCGCCGCCACACGGCAGGTCTAGAGAGACTTCCTAGCACTCGCCCCAGTGGTACAACCGACTTTGTTAGCGATGGTTCACTGACAAAATACGCTCTCATTTGCCGAGACGATAGTTAGCATAGCCTTCAGCTACGTCATTTGCTACGACCTAGCAAGGCGCCATTACCAGTTACTATTGATGCTGTAAAACATGTACCGTCAAGAGCTATGTTCACCATTTATAGATTAAAGTTAAGTATTCCAGCAGCTACGTACGTTTTTTGCTAAAGTCTAATTTCCTTGTCGTGTTCCAGACCTCACGCCAGTCTGCGTGAGCTAAAACGCGTGTCTTTCGGCTTCCTCTAATATACCGGGTTGGCTCTCTTGCCAACCCACAACAGTTGATATACCTAGATGGGGACAGCTGAAAATACGTGCCCCGACCGGGACTCGAACGATTCTTACGGGAATCGTCACCTTAGCGGGCGCGAGTAATGAGTGGACGGTCAAATATCTATTAGGAACATCACGTACGTGATTGTGGACAGTTGGGAATGTGGGTCTCACGGGAAGCGTGCAAGGGATAAGTCCCTGCAGTCGCGCTATTCATCTGTGTCCTCGATGGCTCAGATGGATAGAGCGTCTGCCATGTAAGCAGGAGATCCCGGATTTGAGTCCCGGTCGGGACAAGTTACTTGGCTATGACAACCATGCGCAAGTTACTTTCGTCCTTAAGTTTTGCACACCATGGCATGCCGCCATTGCTTTTCTTAAAACGGAGTTTAAATTGTCCATACACTAAGCAAGGTAGTGTTATAGGCCCTTTGCTGTTCCTTATCTATATAAACGATCTGCCGTCTTATGATGCTGTTGTTTATCGGCTGATCAAGGCATCAGAGGATCAAAACATATTGCAAAACGGTTTAAAAAAGATATCTGTATGGTGCGAAAATTAGCAATTGACACTAAATAACGAAAAGTGTGAGGTCATCCACATGAGTGCTAAAAGGAATCCGTTAAACTTCGATTGCACTATAAATCAGTCAAATCTACAGGCTGTAAATTCAAGTACATTCCTAGAAATTACAATTACGAACATCTTAAATTGGAAGGAACACATAGAAAATGTTGTGGGGAAGGCTAACCAAAGACTGCGTGTTATTGCCAGGACACTTAAAAAATGTAACAGGTCTACTAAGGAGGCTGCCTACACTATGCTTGTCCGTCCTCTTCTAGAATACTGCTGCTCTGTGTGGGATCCTTACCAGCTAGGACTGACGGAGCACATCGAAAAAGTTCAAAGAAGGGCAGCACTTTTCGTATTATCGCGAAACACGGGAGAGAGTGTTACTGAAATAGTACAGGATTTGGGGTGGACATTATTAAAACAAAGGCGTTTTTTCTTGCGGCGGAATCTTCTCACAAAATTACAATCACCAACTTTTTCAAATGGTTCAAATGGTTCTATGAGGTAAGGGACTTAACATCTGAGGTCATCAGTCCCCTAGACTTAGAACTACTTAAACCTAACGCAACGCAACTCGCCCTTTTTTCACATGATATCTTGCGAACCATGGATGAAGGGTATACGGATGCCATATTCCTTGACTTCCGGAAAGCGTTTGACTCGGTGCCACACTGCAGACTCCTAACTAAGGTACGAGCATATGGGATTGGTTCCCAAGTATGTGAGTCGCTCTAAGACTTCTTAAGTAATAGAACCCAGTACGTTGTCCTCGATGGTCAGTGTTCATCGGAGGCGAGGGTATCATCTGGAGTGCCCCAGGGAAGTGTGGTAGGTCCGCTGTTGTTTTCTATCTACATAAATGATCTTTTGGGTAGGGTGAACAGTAATGTGTGGCTGTTTGCTGGTGATGCTATGGTGTACAGGAAGGTGTCGTTGTTGAGTGACTGTAGGAGGATACAAGATGACTTGTACAGGATTTGTGATTGGTGTAAAGAATGGGAGCTAACTCTAAATGTAGATAAATGTAAATTAATGCAGATGAATAGGAAAAAGAATCCTGTAATGTTTGAATACTCCATTAGTAGTGTAGCGCTTGACACAGTCACGTCGATTAAATATTTGGTCATAACATTGCAGAGCGATATGAAGTGGGACAAGCATGTAATGGCAGTTGTGGGGAAGGCGGATAGTCGTCTTCGGTTCGTTAATAGAATTTTGGGAAGATGTGGTTCATCTGTAAACGAGACCGCTTATAAAACACTAATACGACCTATTCTTGAGTACTGATCGAGTTAGATTTAAGCGTCAGGAAGTCGTTTCTGAAAGTACTTGCATTGAGTGTAGCCATGTATGGAAGTGAAACATGCACGATAAATAGTATGGACAAGAAGAGAATAGAAGCTTTCGAAATGTGGTGCTACAGAAGAATGCAGAAGATTAGATGGGTAGATCACGTAACTAATGAGGAGGTATTGAATAAAATTAGCGACGAGAGAAATTTGTGGCACAACTTGACTAGAAGGAGGGATCGGTTGGTAGGACATGTTCTGAGGCATCAAGGGATCACCTATTTAGTATTGGAGGGCAGCGTGGAGGGTAAAAATCGTAGAGGGAGACCAAGAGATGAATACACTAAACAGATTGAGAAGGATGTAGGTTGCAGTAGGTACTGGGATATGAAGTAGCTTGCACAAGATAGAGTAGCGTGGAGAACTGCATCAAACCAGTCTCTGGACTGAAGACCACAACAACAACAACATTGCAAGATGAGGGAGGACGTCGAATAGAGTAACCCCTTCAGAATGCCAGGAAACCTTCGCCTTAACTTTACGGGCTGTGGTGCGACTTTCAGATTTTTCTTCGGAGGTGAGGTTATTTGGTGCCACTCCACGGATTGTCGTTTTGTTTCCAGTTCGAAGTGATGAACCCATGTTTCATTCCCTGTGACGACGTCCGACAAAAAATTGTTACGATCTGCCCTGTAACGCGCGAGCAACTCGGCACAGATGGTCCTTCGTTGCTCTTTATGGTCTTCTGTTAGTCGGCGAGGAACCCAGAATCGCAACTGGTGTACGAGCGTGTCAGCACCACCAATAGAGACGTCCAGTTGAGCAGCTTGGTGTCTGATGGTGATTCGCCGATCCGCTCGAATAAGAGTGTCCGCACACTGCAACATTGCAGGAGTTGACAGCTGTTCGCGGTCGGCCGGCGCGCAGGAGATGAGTCGGGTTTGCGCGACCTTGTTGCAATGATGACAGATGCTTCGCCCAACCACTCATCGTGCTTTTGTTGACTGTCATTTCTCCGCCGACATTCTGCAAGCACCATCTCCGATGCTCTGGTTTTCCGCCAAAACAAACTCATTGACAGCTAGGAACTCACCTCTGTTACAGACGCCACTTTGAAAGTTGCGTATAGCGCCACCACCTATCAGAACCGTGAAACTATAGGGGCTGAAGAGGGAATATTTCACTATGTCCCACGACAAATTCAGAATTTTTTCAACTGAAACTGGCAGAGGAAAAGATACATTGCATTAGTTATTGAACGCACCTCGTATATGATAATAAAAGAAAAGACGTTCTAGTATACAGGGTGTAAATTTTAAGTTGACAAACCAGAATAACTCGAAAAATAAGCTTCACACGAAAAAATGTGTAGAATCCAAAGTTGATTATTTTCGAAGGGGACATCTGCTGGTGCTAAAATTAGGCCGCAACCCCAGCCCCCTGGGGGTGGTGTGGGAGGCAACTTTAAAATTTCAAATGGGACCCCCATTTTTTATTGCAGAATCAGATTTTACATTAAAAAACTACGTGCATTTTGTCTTAAACATTTGTTTTGATTCTTTGTAGTTGGCGCTGTAATTCAAGAAAATCCATGTTCTCATTTTTGCGTGGAAAATGGTTACGGATAGATAAAAAATACTTATTTACTTCGTAAATTTTGATTCGCTAAAAATAAAGCTCTCCCCACAGGGTGGGGTTTGAGAGAGAGGAATTAGTGTTTTGCAAATGTTGACCACGAAACAAACAAAACTTATCCGAATCTGCGGGAAAAATTAATATTTGGGTGAACATTTGTAAAACTCTAATTCCTCTCTCTCAAACCCTACCCTATGGGGTGAGAGAGAGAGAGTTTTAGTTTTAGCGAATCCAAATTTACGAAGTGAATACATATTTTTTATTTATCCGTAACCATTTTCAACGCAAAAATGAGAACATGGGTTTTCTTGAATTACAGCGCCAACTACCAAGAGTCAAAACAAATGTTTAAGACAAAAGGTACATATTTTTTTATGTAGAATCTGATTTTGCAATAAAGAATGGGGGTTCCAATTTGAAAATTTAAAGTTGCCTCGCGCCCCACCCCCAGGGGGCTGGGGTGGCGGGCTAATTTTAGCACCAGCAGATGTCCCCCTCGAAAATAATCAACTTTGGATTCTACACATTTTTTCGTGTGAAGCTTATTTTTCGAGTTTTTCTGGTTTGTCAACTTAAAATTTACACCCTGTATACTGGTTTTCAAACGAACCGTTTGCCAGATAACTGCAAATATGTGTTTGTAAACATTCACTGATTTCAGTACCAAATACTGTCCCAGTCTGCATAAATATATCTGAAATGCAAAATTTTCAATTAATTCCATGTCCAATTGTATTCAAATTCCACCGAACGATGAAGCTTCGATCTTAGCACCCATTCTTGATCCCGGAAGTTCTCCACTAAGTTCTCTTATGTTACAAAAATATTGACACGTTTTGCAATTCTTTTTCCGAATCCTCTTGTAACTTTCCTGTAGCTAGTGGGGAAAGGAGTTTTCCAGAACTCAGGACATACCTTACATTAAAACTTTCTCTCGAACGATAGCGTGGTCTGACGACTTTGGCCATTGTAAGCGATACCTTGAAGTCAAGAGACTAATATAACTAGAAAGATTTTACCGAATAAAGGCTAAAAAATCATTATAAATCTTTTTACCCATTGAAAAATGGTTAGTACATATCCTGTACAACGGTAGGAATTATATATGACATCATTACTAGAACAGCATGTTTCTGTTGCGCACCACACACAAATTTATGTTTTTCTTTTAAGCAGTGCACGTAAAAATTTTGACCTTTTTTATCAATTTTTAAACACTTTTATGGCAACTGTTCCGAAATTTAACTACTTACTGGAAAGGTTTCTTCACATGTAACGCCAGCCGGAGTGGCTGTGCGGTTCTAGGCGCTACAGTCTGGACCCGAGCGACCGCTACGGTCGCAGGTTCGAATCCTGCCTCGGGCATGGATGTGTGTGATGTCCTTGGGTTCGTTAGGTTTAATTAGTTCTAAGTTCTAGGCGATTGATGACCTCAGAAGTTAAGTCGCATAGTGCTCAGAGCCATTTGAACCATTTCACTTGTAACATATACCTTATGCAGTGTTTGCTGTTTAAAAAGTCATATAGAATTACATAATGTTTTTGGATTTCTGTCCCACTTCTTCTGTTTCAAAGTGAAAAAAATGGAAATTACAGGATTAAAAAGTTCTATTATTAAGTTAAAAAATAACAGAAATTTCATATTTTGATTCTAAGTTCTCAATAAAATAAAAAATGGCTCTGAGCACTATGGGACTGAACTGCTGAGGTCATTAGTCCCCTAGAACTTAGAACTAGTTAAACCTAACTAACCTAAGGACATCACAAACATCCATGCCCGAGGCAGGATTCGAACCTGCGACCGTAGCGGTCTTGCGGTTCCAGACTGCAGCGGCTTTAACCGCACGGCCATCTCAATTAAATAGATAGGGCATTTGCATTCAAGCTAGAACAATAATGTTGGTCTAGTTCCTCCTGTTTTCATCAAAAGCTTTTAACGACCTCTACTTTTAACTTAAATTGAAAGGAATTATTTCGTCATTAGATATTTAACACTCTACTAAGATTCAGACATTTATTTCTATTACAAAGGAGTATCTATGTAAATGTAATACTTATGAAAAGGTAAACCATTTCTATAATCATTTTTAAAGGTGCTACCGAAATCGCAAGGAAAGGCAAATGATGTATAGGTGGAGAGGGTGGGGAGGGGACAGTGATAAGTCGCTTGTGTGGAAAAATGTTCCTGAACCGCCTTGGCTGCTTCAGGTTCGTAGAATACAGTAATACTACTGAAGGATTCTTTCCTTTCGTCTTGAGTGATTTATTACCCATCAGAGAACGCGATAACAGAGCAAGCCCATGGCTCATACAGCAAGGCTACAATCGCGCTGCAAATATTTGAAGCGGATAAGGCCAAACTTCGCTTGGTAATTCGCTTCTAAATGACACCAGACATCTGTGACAAGCACACACGAAGCATTCCGAACTTCGTAGTTCATCATCAAGCTGTGCACCACAGTATTACATAGCGTCACATCAGATGTTGCGCAAAGTTTCATTTTGTGTTTCATAACAAGAGCGTATACAGGGGTGGGGTTGCAATTCACACTAGTTTTGTGGAGAATGACAAAATAATTGTGAGAAACAATTTAATTATATGTTTGTCTTGACCACAAATATTTTATTAATTTTATAAAGTGATTTTTCGACTGGCCAATTTAAAAAGCATTTCGATACGAATTACCTCGTTAATGATGACGATACATCATAAGTGCAATGATTTGTACCGATAACACTGACGAGTTCATGTTCATGTCCTTTTGATGGAAATTAATAAAATATTTGTGGTCAACACTGACGTACAATTAAATTATATAACTTCAGCTGCTTCCCAGTCGTGGTCATGTAATATTCTTCCATAGTTAGAGTTTGCACAATAGACGGCTCTTGGCACACTTGCTTCTATTGTAGTCTATGTGTATTATATGTTCTGGCTGCGTCCGCTCTGACGTTGAAGTAATAACGTCTTCTAAATTTCATTGAAAAGGGAGGCATTTGCCCTCTCATGTATCTTTGTGGGTATGTCGTGCTTCAGATATATAATAGCCACATACTGTAGACAACAGAAATGAACAATCTGCAATGCTGTCAGTTTTATCTACGATGCACGACTGAGCCACACGGTATGTATAACAGTACTGAGGATACTTTTTATGACATCATCGCTCCTAAATATCTTTTTCTGTGTAATCTACATCCGCAAATAGGATGCTTTATTTATTTCTTTAACCGTCTACTTCTTTGTCAGTTTTTGATCTAAAGGATATGTGCATCTACGTTGCGCACAAAAATGCAGTTTGAACCAAATTTAATTATTTTACATTTTTTGCAGTTTTTGTTTGTTTAAGTATTTCTGTTTTGACGAAGATTACAGCAAAACATTACTCACCTAAAATCTGAATTTAAAAAGAGATAATGATTATACTCATCCTGAAAAGAAATGTTTACATTAATCTTTAAGCGTGACGAACATCAGATGGACGTAGCAATAACAGTCCCTTGAATGAACGAAAAGTGCGCAAAACTTCTACTAACTACTATCAGACGAGGTGCGTGTTTCTTCTCTGAGTTCACATGCAAACTATTTTCAATAAAAATTCGATCCTCCTCACCACGAGACGCTAGATTTAAATGTTACTTGTCGTCATCTCCGAAACAGGGTTTCATACATGTCGAGGAAACGTCTACCCGCGAATGTCTTCCACAGCTGAACAAGTTGACGGACAAATCGATGAGACACACTGGTTTCACTTCTGTTAGTCTTCCCCAAAGACTTGACGCTTTCATCGTACTCGTTTTAGTTCGATTTGAACAAACAGAACCAGAGCGTACTTCATGCCGACTACAATGAGCATCTTGTCACCGCGAAACACACGTAATAGCAAGCAAAACAATTCCCAAGTAATGTGCCTGTTTCGGACGCGCTCATGTGGCTGTCAGACGTACTACTAGACACTGCGCGCATCAGCTGTGTTCACTTGCGGACTCTATCGGTGAACTGAGAAACTACGTGGCCAACTTCGTTCGCAGCAGCATTTTGTGTTCTTCCGTCATAGGGGAAACAAAACACGCATGCAAATCGACGTAATACATCAAGTCGACCACATTGTTCGAGATCAACAGGATCGAAAATTCCTGTTTCGGTATTCATTTCGATCCAATGTTCCGTGTTTGTGCAGCTGTAGGACAATGAAGAAAGTAGATAGTAAGAAAACCGCTTGTTTCGAAATGCTAGTTTGTATCCCGGAGAGTCTGATGGTCTAAAATAGTAACAAATAAACAGTTTTGGAAAAAGTAAATTGAGAATATCTTTTTGAGGCAACCAGTACCGTGATTTTGCGAATCATCAGCATGAATGAAACGTCGAATCGATGTAGAGAATGTATGGCTCTTTTAGTTGCTATTTCCCACGTTTCAAGAGAACAAAATTACTGTATTCAGATTATCTTATGTGGTTGCAATTTATTCACATCATTTCCTGTATGTACTTACACAATTATTCGAAAATTGGGAAACTTGCAACGAACAAATTTGTGTTCAAATGAAGCTAAAATATCTATGTAGTAGTTAAAAAAGTCGTAACGACGCAATACAATGGCGTATTGAATAAGGGTCATCTTCAGATGGAGCGAGATCCAAATACTGGTAAAGCGTCATCTTCTGAAGGAGCGAGATTCAAATACCCATCCGGTCAATCAGGTCTTAAGTTTTCGCTGGCCTCAGTAAATTGCTGCCTGGATGGTTTCTTCAACAGGTTTCAGGGTCGATACCGCAAATGTGTTTAGATGAGGTAATGCTCCGATTTTAATTATCTAATGTGAAGTAAGAATAATATACAGAAGGATTAAAATCAAAATTCGAGTATCAGATGACGATCACTGTGGTGTCACCGCTAGACACCACACTTGCTAGGTGGTAGCCTTTAAATCGGCCGCGGTCCGTTAGTATACGTCGGACCGGCGTGTCGCCACTATCAGCGATTGCAGACCGAGCGCCGCCACACGGCAGGTCTAGTCCAGAGAGACTCCCTAGCACTCGTCCCAGTTGTACAGCCGACTTTGCTAGCGATGGTTCACTGACTACATACGCTCTCATTTGCAGAGACGACCCTTTAGCTACGTCATTTGCTACGACCTAGCAAGGCCCCATATTCAGTTACTAACAGATAATATTGTGAATCATGTACCGTCAAGAGCGACGTTCATCATTAATGAATTAAAGTTAAGTATCAAACTAATGACGTCCGCTTTCTGAATTCTAATTCCTTGTCATGTTCCAGACCTCACATCAGTATAGTTCTTCCCCCCTCACGCCAGCCTGCATGAGCTAAAACGCGTGCATTTCGGCCTCCTCTAGTAACACGGTGTTGGCTCTTCTGCCAACACAACAATCACTTTGGCTTTTAGAAAAAGTAAAATCATCAGTCGGACAATTCCAACGTTGCAGAAGAAAAATTAAGAGCCGTTCATAGGATCATCGACCTAGAAAAAGCTTTCGACAATGTAAAATTGTGCAAGATGTTCGAAATTCTCAGAAAGATAGTATGGTTGGAACTTATATAGTGATAACTGCTTATTTACAACTTACACAAGATATATCTTTCAAAGTTTGACTGTTCTTCACGGTAGTCTCCAGCAGTGTGTATAAAACACATTTGGAAATCATATGACAGCCTTAGTAGCGCCAGATGTCTTGATAGTTCGAATGGTGCAGTCTATTGCCCAAGCGAATCTCTGTAACAGCTCTGAAGCGTATCCCATGAAGTGCTTCCTTCAACTAAGGCATCCAGCTGAAGTCACAAAAGCCTAAGTCAGCGGGGTGTGGCGGAAGGTACAGCACTTCCCAGCAATAAATCAGCCACAAGTTACGCCATATACGCCCAAGCATTGTCCTGCAAAATGATGGGTGCATCCAGCATAAAGGGTCCCCGCTTCTTTCTCTAAGCTGATCGGTTTTGGAACACGGACTGCGAACACACATATTCGCCTCTACGGCGGTTGCACGAAGGGGCGCCCCAAGGACGGGGAACATGCAGCGACTTGCCGTTTGTAAACATGAGAGGCGGCAGACAGCTCGGCGTCTGTGCGGTTGATGGCCCAAGGCGCAGTCCTATACTTCGACAGCGACAAGAGAAAACAAAATGAGGCTTGCCTCTTCTTTGACTACCGATCGTCCATTGCTGCAACGTCTCCGTCGTGACATTCTAGGACCCACGGTAATACCTTCTTGATCTTAGAGTTCATATTACTTCACCATTCCACTAGACTGTGAAATAGTCAATCAAATTTAGCTGCGTTTCTTCTCGTGAGAAAACCAATGTGTTGTCGTCTGTAAACACGGTACCGATCAGCAGAACTTCATATTCATTTACGAGGAGAACATGACAACCAGATTTCACAGAAACGTAGCTCAGTAGAGGATTGATCAAAAGAAGCGAGCCCGTGTCTGGGTTTATTCGTAGATACTCCACCGTTTCTGAGGAAACCACAGTAAAAGCTTACAAGATGCTTTATGTGCCTTCTAGTGAGCAAAGAGCTCAAACGAAGCAATGGCGGAGTCGTTAGCGTCGCGGCTTCGCACTTTCGCGCCCCGTGTTCGAAATCCGATTATTATTTTTATTTTTGTTTTTCATTTATCTCCCCATGTCCGTAGAAGATTATTACACGAATGTTTTCAAGCTTCTATTGAAATAACGTTGTCCTTATTCGTCTAATAATTGTATGTCTCGTGAGTGAATTAAAAAAAAATAATGAACGGAAAAATTATTTGAAATTGTTTCCAGTGAAATTCCTGTAATATACCTTGATTCACAATCAACTGCAAAGCACCAGTTTTCGGGAAAGTGATCCGTTTTGCGTGGTTTGTTGCGAAATTATTGCCAACGCACGGAGTCTTCCGTTATGTGCACCACGTTTCTTTTCCGAATGAGATTCATAAGAAAAAATGTCGCTGCGGCAAAGCTGCTTTCGCGCGATGCTTGTGGTGTTCGGAATTTCTATGTTTCGAAGGGTTTCTACGACCGGTGTCATCGAAGGGGATCCACTAAATCTTTCTGCAGACTAAATATAACAATAAAACGATTTATGATTTCTTGTAGCAACCTTCTACGGACAGGGATAAATAAACGGAAAAAAATGAAACGAAATAAACAAGAACAATAATCGCATTTCGAACACGGGTCGCAAAAGTGAGAACCGCGACATTAGCCACTATGTCAGCCGTTGGAATGAACTCACTATGCGCTAAAAGGAATCCAGATTACATCAGAAAGTTTGACGGTCATTATCTCAGAAACGGTAGAGTGTCTACGGACAAGCCGAGATACGTGTTCACTTATTTTCGCTCCTCTTTCATTGTGCGAAGTTCTGGTAAATCGGATTATGACTCTTGCCGCGTTCTCCTCGTTAGCCCATGGATAGCAATGACACATCAGTCGTGCTATTCCACTTTTAGCCCCCGCTTTGCTCACAGTAGAGCCATGCACTTCCCACTGTCAGCTGACAACTGTCAGTTGTTACCTAAACCACAGGCAAGGAGGTCCACATCAAGAACAACACCTCTGTAGTGTTTTTGTCAAAGAGCCCATATGTCGAGCCATTCCCTCTGTCTGCCAGATCTTCAGTACTGCGCCTCCACAAAGTCGTGTGCGGTTTGGTCCAGCCCATGCTGCCTCTACCATGAAGGAAAGGTGTCTGGTACAGCCTGCTGCTGTTCCGTACCCAGAGGTACAACTGCGAATTGGTCCTCGCTAGTGCCTGTAAGCTCCATACTCTTCGTTCGCCCATCGATTCCAGCTCAGCTTCACCACACAGCTTTGAGTGAAAGTGAGGTCAAAATGTTAAGTGATGCAATACTAGCACTACCGTCGTCAGGCTGATTTTCACCTATGATCTACATTCATGATTCAGTTGAGCATACGCTGATCAGTCAGAACTTTATGATGACCTACGTAACAGCCAGTTTCTCAATATTTGACACGAATATCAGCAGCTACGCGTCATGGCATGGAAGTAATGAGTCCTTGGTAGATACTTGGAGAGAGACGGCACCACATCTGCAAACACAACTCACCTGTTTCCTGTAAATTCCAGGGAGGGGGTGATGAGCTCTGACGCCACACTCAGTAGCATCAAAGATGTGTTCGACAGGGTTCAGATCTGGCGAGTTGAGGAGGCAGTTCATCAACTGGAACTCGCTATTGTGTTCCTCGAACCACTCCATCACTCTCCTAGCCTTGTGACGTGGCGCATTATCTCGTTGAAAAATGCCACTGCCGTCGAAAAACATGATAGTTATGAAGGGGTCTACGTGATCTGCAACCAATGGAAGATACTCCTTGGCCGCCATGGTGCCTTGCACGAGCTCCGCTCGACCCGTGGATGCCCACGTTAATGTTTCCCAGAGCATAACGGCGCCGCTGCCAGCTTGTCTAAGCTCCAAAGTACAGGTGTCAAGGAGCTGTTCATTTGGAAGACGACAGCACGATGAAGAGGGTACTGGGATTCATCAGACCATGCAACGCTCTGCCCCTGCGCCAACGTCCAGTGCCGTTGGTCACGTGCCCATTTCGGTCATAGTTGCCGATGCTGTGGTGTTAACGTTGGCACATGCGTCGGTCGTCGGCTGCGGAGTCCCATCGTTAGGAGTGTTCGGTGTACTGTGTGTTCAGACGCACTTGATTAAAGTCTGATGTCAGTTCCGCCACAGTTCGCCGCCTGTCCTCATTTACCAGCCTGCCCAGCCTACGACACCCGACATCGGTAATGAGACGTGGCCGCCCAATCCCATACGTGTGGACGTGATTCCACCTTGGTATTGCCACGTGTTGGAGAAATTCACTACAGCACTCCTCGAACACCCGACTAGTCATACAGTTCCCGAAATGCTCGTGCCGAGCTTCCCGGCCGTTACTATCCGCCCTCGGTCAAACTCTGATAGATCGCGGGCTTTGCCCATGCTACACACGGACAGCACGTTCACTAATACTGCATGCTCCGTGCGTGTGTCTGACTAGCAGTCACTCGTCGCCAGGCGACGCTACTACCACCTGGACGGGTTTATGAGGGGCGTTTGAAAATTCCGTGCGAAGTCCTAGAGATGGCACCACCTGCGCAGATTGAGATCATGCTTAGTTAGTAGCATCTTTTTAAGAACGCACACCAAGTTTCAGCCATATTGGTCTATTTCTCTGTGTTTGGCATTCGTGTGAATCAAGGAATTCGAGTGGTTGTCAAAAAATGGTCGAAAAAGAATTTCGTGTGGTTATTAAACATTACTTTATGAAAAGCAAAACGCCTCGGGAGACTAAAGAGAAGCTTGATAAACGTTACGATGACTCTGCACCTTCGATTAGAACAGTATATAAGTGGTTTCAAAATTTTCGGAGTGGCCATATGGGCACAAGTGATGCTGAACGTTCTGGACGCCCTGTGGGGGTTAAAACTCCAGAAATCATTGATAAAATCCATGATATGGTGATGGATAACAGAAGAGTTAAGGTGCGTGAGATCGCTAGTGCTGTGGGCATCTCGAATCAACAGGTACATAATATTTTGCATAAACATTTGGACATGAGAAAGCTATCCGCTAGATGGGTTCCGCGATTGCACACACTTGACCAAAAACGGAATCGTGTGAAGTGTTGCGAGGACGGTTTGCAGCTGTTCAGGAAGAATCCGCAGGACTTTAAGCGTCGTTTCGTCACTGTGGATGAAACATGGATACATTACTATACTCCTGAAACCAAACAACAATCTAAACAATGGTTTACCAAGGGATAATCTGCACCAAAAAAGATGAAGACCATTCCTTCAGCTGGAAAGGTTATGGTGACGGTCTTTTGAGATTCGCAAAGGATAATCCTCATCGACTATCTGGAAAAGAGTAACACTATTAATGACGAATATTATCCATCGTTATTGGACCGTTTGAAAACCGAGCTGCAAGCAAAACGCCGGCGATTGGACCGCAAAAATGTCCTTTTCCATCACGACAATGCACCAGCACACACCTCAACAGTTGTGGTCGCAAAATTAATGGAGACAGGATTCCAACTCGTTTCACATCCTCCCTATTCTCCAGACTTGGCTCCCTCAGACTACTATTTGTTCCCCAATTTGAAGAAAAGGCTGGTAGGACAAAGATTTTATTCAAACGAGGACATGATTGCAGGAACTAATAGCTATTTTGCAGACTTGGACAATTCCTGTTATTCGGAAGGGATCAACAAATTAGAACAGCGTTGGACGAAGTGTATAGGTCTAAAAGGAGACTACGATAAAAAATAAAAAACGTTTACCCCAGCCACGTAAGTAGTTTTTATTTTTCCACGGACTTTTCAAATGCCCTCGTACATCGGTAGTAGATCGGAGTTGGTAGTATTCTGGCCAATCAGTGTGTAATTCTTATTGTAGATACGGTTCTCGGGCGAGGCGTCGGATGTCGTGAAATCTCGACGATTTCTTAATCGGCACAACTGACCGAGAAATTTAGGTGCGACGCACTCACTGTGACACCGTGACCGTAGCTCCTATTTATGCCAGTCTAGAATAAGCCGCGCAGGCACGAACGCACCAAATTCGGTGGTCAACAGCGCAGATGTACTGATCGACAGCGAGAGAGACAGCTAGCTACGCCACGAGTCAGATGACGAACGAACAGCTTCGACGTAAGCGCAGTAGCTGCCTGTCATACTGTGCGTTGCCGTCGGCCGCCTCAGCGGCCTCTGTCGGTAGGCGCTGCGGATATACGTGTCCGCACTGGCCTGTGTTTGTCGTCGCCGTTGCCTAAAGAATATCTATGACGCCACCATACGTACATCCCTTGTACGACCAATAGCTCTCATTTGTGGTCGCTGTGATTTTAACGTGACGCACTTGATCCTCTGTCCCTATTCAGCATATCAGTCCAGCTGCGAATTTCCACTGCTTCTTTAATAACACTGTCGCAGTACAACGATGTCAACGAGAGATTTTTTTTTGTATTCCGTGCTGTGCCCTGAACTGCAACAACGCTCGGTCACTGCAGATTCCACTGGCTGGTCCAGACGTGTGTGTCGTCTATGTTCGACGCATGTGTCCTCCACGGCGCGACAAGTATGTCCAGTGTATGAAGTTTCGCATCTACAGAGAAACTTATAGGCACCAGGCCTTCTTAAAATAATATCGTCTTTCACAGAGCTTAAAAGGGGTATGAGTTTCGTTGGCGGACGGGTGACGCATTTAACTTCATTTTCAAATGTTTTTTATTCCAGTCTTTGATCACAATATAAATTCCTTTAGCTGATGACCGGTCCCCTATGTACACATAGGGGACAGTCTATCTTTCAACACAATACAGCATTTCATATCACAATATACTATTTTTCTTTTCTTTATTGGATTTCAATTCGGGCTGGCAGCAGAACAATATGCTGCTCTACAGCCTACACAAAAGTTAAAAAACATACTGAGAATAGAAACAAACAAGAAAAACAGGCGATAAAATGGTGACATTGTAAAAAACTGTAAAATGGCGGAAAATTGTGGAATTTAAAACATAAAACACTGCAGTTACGATGCGGATGAAGACACACAAGAAGTAGACAGGCACAATTAAAAAACACGGCGACAGTCTGGTTTATGTTCACACAAGATAAAAAACACAACTTGCGACGGTATGGCAGCTGTTCACAGCACTGACAGGGGATGCATAACACTGAACACTCACTTATAACAGCACTATACAGGTGACACGGCGGCAGATGGGGGGGGGGGGGACCCCGACCTATGAGGGGGAAAAAGGGGGGAGGAGAGGAAAAGAAAAAAGGGGGAGCCGATGGAGGGAGGGGACATAGAAAAGGGGGCTGTGCGGATGCGAGAAGGAGTGGGAAAGGCAATGGAGGGGAGAGCAGAAAGGACTCGGAGGAGAGAAGGGAAGGCAGAGAGAGGGTAAGCGGGGAAAAAAACAGGATGGAAGGGGGGGAGAGGGAGCCTGGGGAAAGCACAGAGGAAAGGAGGGGAAGGCGAGGATCAGAGTTGATAGGAGGGATAAATGGAGGGAGAGGGGAGGGGGAGTCGACACAAGCCACCTTGGGAAAGGAGATGAAGGGTGTAGAGGTGAAGGGCAGGGGGGACACAACAGTGAAGGCGCTGCAGAGGGCGGGGATTGGAGAGGAGAGGGGCAACCAGGGGATGAGGGGCATCAAGGTGGTGGGAGGTGTAGGGGATGCGGATATGTTCGAGGAATAGGAGCAGATGAGGGAAAGGAATCAGGTTGTAGAGGATCCACATGGGGATGAGAGGCATATACGGAAGGTGAGGTGGAGTGCATGGCACCAATATATTATCATGCAAACTGGAAATGTACAGATAAAATAAGGTGAAATGTACTTGTTCTACACCATGTCCTAATATGATAAAGCCATAATGGCATCGGCAAAACATATAAATACACTCATCACAGCATCATTGCATAGATCTAAAATATGGTGTAAAATAAGCCACAATGTCAACACAGTCATTTTGCAACTGGTGTTAATGTATAAAACCTGCTGAAGTGAAGTATCTACCAGAAATCTGTTTTCCTACATCCTTCATAGATGTCGCTAATGTGGGCTTAGATATAATCTTCATTTACGTAAGAACCATATTCTGATAAAAACACATTAGGTAAAATACATGTAGTAGACTTTTAAAATTTGATTACCGTCATAGAAACCAATAGCAATCAAATAAAAGACGAATACAGTTAACCATACAAAATTATTAAAAGAAAAATGTATAAAGACACTTTTACGGTGAATTTATGGTCAAAATTAAAATATACGTAATACATTGCTATAGCAACGTATAAATTACCTATGAGAGATAAAATGTCTATATGACAACATAACTGAAGAAAGGATAGATCAATGATCAGCACCCTCTGTTGGCTCGACCGCCACTAGAGGGCTTTACTTACATTGTGATATATCTCCCACAGAAAACGTTTGTACAACATATTAACAGTCAATAAACAAAATTATATAGTTTGGCCATACAATTAACGAATAGGTAGGATATAACCAGTTACAGGATTACAGCCAATGAATGTAAGGAAGTAAGGCAAATGCATACTGTTCTCAACATAAATCAGCAAGAAGGCTAGGTATAAATAAGCGAGGCCTTAAGTGGTTGTCCTTCCATCAACTCCCCCTCCCAGATAATGAAAACTCTCCCTCCATTTATCCCTCCTATCAACTCTGATCCTCACTCCCCCTGCTTTCCTCTGTCCTTTTCCCGGGCTCTCTCTCTCCCCCCCTTCCATCCTCTTCTTTCCCCACCTCCCCTCTCTCTGCCCCCTTCTCTCCCCCCTGAGTCCTTTTGCATTTCCCTCCTCTGCCTCTTCCCATTCCCTCTCGCATCTGCCCTGCCCCTCTCCCCCCTTATGAGTCCTCTCCCTCCTTGGTTCCCCCCCTTTCGTTTTTTCCTCTCCTCCCTCCTTGTTTTCCCCCTCCTCCAGGTCCCCCCCCGCCATCTGTTTTTGACTCGGGAGTGTCATCTTTGTGCTGCCATTCTCGTGCAGTGTTTTATAGTGAGTGTTTTACAGTGAGGGTTCCTTGTTGTGTCTTTTGGGAAGTGTTGCAAACGGCCATCATACTGTCGCTGGGTGTGATTTTTTTTTTTATCTCTTGTGAACAGAAACCAGACTGTCGCCATGTTTTTTAATTGTGTGTCTACTATGTTACTTGTCTGATTCCTATTAACATTGCCAACCCCTTTGCTTTCTATTTTAACTTTCCGCATTTTTCCGCGATTTTACACTTTAAGTCACCGTTTTATCGCCTGTTTTTCTTGTTTCTTTTCTTCTTCCGTTTTTAAAAAAGTCTGTAGGCTGTAGAGCAGCGTACTAAGCTGCTGCCAGCCCACCCCCTCCGGGGCTAATTGAAAATCAATAAAGAAAAAAAAAAGTGGTTGTCATAGCCCGCCCGGGGTTGGCCGTGCGGGAAGGAGCGCCGGTCCCCAGCACGAATCCGCCTGGCAGATCTGTGTCGAGGTTCGGTGAACCGGCTTGTCTATTGATGGTTTTTAGGCGGTTTTCCATCTGCGTCGGCGAATGCGGGCTGGTTCCCCTTATTCCGCCTCGGTTGCACTATCTCGGCGATTGTGGCGCAAACAAGTTCTCCATGTACGCGAACACCACCATTACCCTACCACGCAAACGTAGGGCTTACACTCGTATGGTGTGTGACGTTCCCTGGGGGGTCCACCGGAGGCCGAACCGTACAATAACCCTGGGTTCGGTGTGGGGCGGCGGAGGGGTGAGGTGGACTACGGTAGTCGTCGTGGGGTTGTGGACCACTGCGGCTGCGGCGGGGCGGCGGGGACGGAGCCTCTCGATTGTTTCTAGGTCCCCGGTTAACATACAATACATACAATACAATGTTGTCAAACTAAGCAAAGTAGGCGTTGGGCACAAAATCGCTTTCTCCATTGAGTACCCCATGTGGGCTCCAACAAGTCGAGAGCACGACTCTTCTCTGTCCTCTGTAGAACACGCATACAATTCTCAGTATTGCCTATAGTGTGGCCAGTTTCTGCTAAATGGATTCCCAATGCAGTTTTGTTATGTGCCTATTTTCGATGAGTTACCGCCGGCGTTTTGCAAGACGAAATTCCTCTTTCTTCTTCACTTCCTTGCTGCTCCTCGTTTTGTCTAAAATCCGCTGGGTGTAATGCACTGCGAATCTCCCGTTCAGAAAATCCATTCTGTAAACATACGGTACGGAGGTGGCGTATTTCATCGAATAAGCTGCCTGACTGACACGGCTCCTTCTCTGTGGACCAACGTCCTAAGCACGACACTTCGTTGTGCGGGATGGTGACAGCCGACGGCGTGTAAGTATATGTTCGAATGTGTAAGATTGCGGTACACAGGGTGACCCAAGGTGCCTTCCTCTTCTCTCCTCACCAACACAGCCGGGAACCGTAGCTCGAAGTTTTTCTCCACCTCTATAGTAAACTTTATGTTCGAATGAAGAGAATTTAGGTGTTCCAAAAATGAGTCCAGAGATGTAGTACCGTGGAGCCAGATTGCAAAGTGTCATCCACATATCAACTCGGCTGCGTGGAGTGCTCTCTCTCCATGAAATCCTTCACAAAAGGATTGGTCACAATGGGCGACACGGAACTACCCATTGCGACACAGTCAGTCTTTTCAAGGCATTGGATATTGAATAAACGCTAAGTCGAGGTGAGCAGGTGCTTAAACAAATCAACAAGTTCCTCTTGCAGCTTCTCGTGAACGAGCAATAGTGATTTCTGCCATATAAGAAATTGGTTCACCGTCTGACAGGAGGTGCAGCTGTCTCTCCCTCTCTGCCGGATATCTGTGCTCTTTGTCACCGAATTTGACGCTTTCACGTCTGCACGTTTTCTTCTTAGACTGACACAAATGGTGGGTTTCGGTTAGAGCCTCAGCAACGCGTTCTCCGCACCTGAATATGCGCCTACGAAGTATTGTGGAAGTGCCACAACGTCAGACGCCTCACCTGAGAGACCTCTCTACAACGTATCCGTCGGGAAGGCCTCAAGCAACACAACAAGTATTGTGCTTATGTAACAAATGGTTCAAATGGCTCTGAGCACTATGGGACTTAACTACTGAGGTCATCAGTCCCCTAGAACTTAGAACTACTTAAATCTAATTAACCTAAGGACATCACACACATCCATGCCCGAGGCAGGATTCGAACCTGCGACCGTAGCGGTCACGCGGTTCCAAACTGACGCGCTTAGAACCGCACGGCCACACCGGCCGGCGCTTATGTAACAGTTTGCCGTTACATATTGTACTTCTTTTAGTATTCGTTATCTTAGATTTTAATATTTAGTAACTTATCCAATGCGTGTTCTACATCTACATGGATACTCTGCAAATCACAATCACACTTAAGTGCCTGGCAGGGAGTTCATCGAACCACCTTCACAATAATTCTCTATCATTCCACTCTCGAACAAGCTCGGGGAGAAAACGAACACCTGTATCATTCCGTGCGAGCTCTGGTTTCCCTTCGTAGGTCGACGTCAACAAAATATTTTCGCTTTCAGAGGAGAAAGCCGGTGATTGAAATTTCGTGAAAAGGTTCCGTCGCAACGAAAAACCCCTTGTTTTAATTATTTCCTCCCCAAATCCTGTGGCATGTCAGTGACACTCTCTCCTCTGTTTCTCGATGAGACAAAACGTGCTGTTCTTCTTTAAACGTCCTCGATATACTCCTTTAATTCTGTCTGTTAAGGATCCCACAATGGGCAGCAGTATTCCAAAATAGGACGGACAAGAGTAGTGTAGGCAATCTCTTTAGTAGATCTGTTGCATCTTCTAAGTGTTATGCCAATAAATCACAGTCTTTGGTTCGCCTTCCCGGCAGCATTTTCTGGGTCTTCTTTCAAATATAAGTTGCCCGTAACTGTAATTCCTAGGTGTTTAGTTGAATTTACGCCTTTTAGATCTGGCTTATTTATCATGTAACGGAAGTTTAACAGATTCGTTTTAGCTCTCATATGGATGACCTCACACTTTTCACTGTTTAGAGTCAATTGCCAATTTTCGCAGCATACAGATATCTTTTCTACATCGTTTTGGCCGGCCGCGGAGACCGAGCGGTTCTAGGCACTGCAGTCCGGAACCGCGGGACTGCTACGGTCGCAGGTTCTAATCCTGCCTCGGGCATGGATGTGTGTGATGTCCTTAGGTTAGTTAGGTTTAAGTAGTTCTAGGGGACTGGTGACCTCAGATGTTAAGTCCCATAGTGCTCAGAGCCATTTGAACCATTTTTAAATCGTTTTGCAATTTTTTTTATCTTCTGATGACTTTACTAGACGATAAACGACAGCATCATCTGCAAACAACCTATGACCGCTGCTCCGATTGTCTCCTAAATCGCTTATATAGTTAAGGAAGAACAGAGTGCCTAAAACACTTCGTTGAGGGAACGCCAGAAATCACTTCTGTTTTACTCGATGATTTTCCGTCAGTTACTAAGAACTGTGAGCTCTCTGACAGGAAACCACCAATCCTGTCGCATAACTGAGACGATATTCCATAAGCACGCAATCTGATTACAAGCCGCTTGTGAGGTACGGTGTCAAATGCCTTCTGGAAATCTATAAATACGGAATCAATCTGAAATTCTTTGTCATAGCACACAACACTTGATGTGAATAAAGGGCTAGTTGCGTTTCACAAGAACGATATTTTCTAAATCCGTGTTGACTGTGTGTCAATAAACCATTCTGTTCAAGGTAATTCATAATGTTCGAACACCATATATGTTTCACAATCCTGCTGCATGTCGATGTAAATGATAAGGGCCTGTAATTTAGTGGACTACGCCTATTGTCTTTCTTGAATATTGGTGTGACCTGTGCAGTTTTCCAGTCTTTGGGTGGGTACGGATCTTTCGTCGAGCGAACGGTTGCACACGACTGATTAAGTATAGAGCCACTGCATCAGCATACTCTGAAATGGTAGCGCGGAGTGACTTCGCGGGCTGAGGCGCCATGTCACGGATTGCGCGGTCCCTCTCGCCGGAGGCGAATTAAGGTGAATTCAAGTAACCTCGCCCGCTATAGTCCTTGAGAAATTGGCCACCAAACAAAGGTAAATAAATTAAAACTTCTTCCAGTACAATGGTAAGGCAAACTGATGTCAAATACCATCCCAATAGGGGACAATAACAAGACAAGACATAACTCATAATACTCGGTCACTCGGTCCATGGAACACAACAAAGCGAAAAATAAGAATCAGAACTCAGTCAGATCAAAATAATATCAAACATAAAATGACAATCGCATCCACCAAACTTTACAGCTGGCCGTACATTCACTCAAAATAAAAACCACCTCTACTTCTGCTAACCACTCCCTCCACCAACTATTTACTGCTGCTAATACAACTAACAAAAGAACCAGAATCCCACTTACGCTAAAATCACAGCAATTATGTTCAGGGAGAAACAGAGTAGCTGGAACGATTAGAGATAGGACGTTCATATTCACAGGACATGTACGTTAGTATGTTCTGCAGAAATGATTAGCATTTCAGTCACCTCGGTTCAGCATGTGTCCTGTTGCCTAGTAGACACAGGATCCACCATGGGCCATGATGACTTGTTCCATGCGCGATGGGATCGACGCGTATAAGGCGCGAGAGTCGTCCTGTGGTATAGCCATCTATGCTGCTTTCACCTGCTTCATAAGTTCATCTGTGGTGGTTGGTATTGGGTCACTTGGCTACACCCATCGTTTCGCCATATCCCACACATTTTCGATTGGTGACAAGTCTGATGATGTGGCGGGCCACGGCAAAAGGCTGACATCCTGCCACACGAAGAGGGCATGTGGTCGCGCATTGTCCTTCTGAAAAATTGCGTCTGGAATGTTGTGCAGAAAGAGTATGATTACAGGTCGCAGGATGTCATTCATGTAGGTCGCAGTGCCCTGGACACGCGCCAACAATGACTTGTGAATGAAATTACTGTGAAATCCAGACCTTTGTAGCTGCTTACAGGCGTTTTTAAATATCAACGGGGACAGTTGACAATGTGTGCTCCTACCAGGACTCGAACACGGCATCTCCTGCTTACATGGCAGACGCTCTATCCGACTGAGCCACCGAGGACACAGAGGATATAGCGATTGCAGGTACTTATCTCTAGCACACTCCCCGTGATACCCACATTTCAAAAATGGTTCAAATGGCTCTGAGCACTATGGGACTTAACAGCTGTGGTCATCAGTTCCCTAGAACTTAGAACTACTTAAACCTAACTAACCTAAGGACATCACACACATCCATGCCCAAGGCAGGATTCGAACCTGCGACCGTAGCAGTCGTGCGGTTCCAGACTGCGCGCCTTGAACCGCGAGACCACCGCGGCTGGCACCCACATTTCCAGCTTATTGTCCACACACTATATTTGTAGTGCCCTTGAGAGGTGGCATGAGCCCCCTCTCATATTTCTGTCTTAGTCAGAGTAATTCGATCTTCCTCTCTAATTGCATGCGGTGAAAAGTCGCTATTCCTTAACACGAGGACTTCCCATGCAGCGTCTTTCGTCACCCGGGTGGTCCAGTGACAGGCGGGCTCTGCTGATCTTGGAAGGGTTAAGCCTACAGGTGTGAGGGAGTCGGGTGAATGCTTTCCAGACGCCGACATTGCCAGTAGAGCGGCGGAGACACGCCCACAGGGGCCTGAAGGAGCGGCTGAGCTAGAGATTCCGTTACTTCGCAGAAACTTAGTGAAAACACTTTCTGGAGGGCTACCAGCGAGGCGTGGGAATGACTTGTGTCCCCAGGCAGTCTTGGCGGGCAAATTCCCGCGTTTTCTGCCAAATCGTAACTGTGATTGGCTTGCTCAGGACATAGCTCCGTGACGTAGCAAAATCGGCGCAGAAATTGGCGCCAAGAATCTCCATTGGTGGAATGGTAGTACTTCCGCAATAGAGTGGAATTTTCCGCCGGTTTTCGAGTTGCTGATTGGAACGTTTAACCACGGCCACTGTCTTGGATGCGGGAATGTTCTGTGTTCGGTTTGTACGGGTGCTCTTGTGGTAGTCGGCTCTCGCCTTTCGGTCGGAGTAGGTTACAAGACTGAGCTCTCACTGCTCTGAATAGCCTGCCTTCCGTTGGCTGTCTAATATACTTTTATTTGATTGTAACTGTTTAACGAAGTTGCTGAAGTTTCGACTTCAATGTAACTTTCCGAGTACAGTTGGCAATTGAGCGTTCTGCGTACAAGCGGCCTATGTTGTCTGTCTTGAGCAGTTTTGGCTAAAATTGACTGTATCAGAGTTACTGTGTGACTTCGCTTGATAAAATCAATCACTGTACCATCAGTGATTGTGTGGCGAGCCTTCTTCGTGTCCCTCAGAGGCGCATTTGTATTGATAGGAAGTCTTTAGTCTCGAACAACCAGACCAGGACAATTTGTTTCGGGCTATACTCGCGACATTATCATCACCACGATGGGACGTCGAAGCAACCAGCCATCGCTTCCGGTACGCCAGATTGTGTGCTTGCAGTTAAGAAGACAGTTTGGTACTGTATGTCCGCAGCACCGGCAGACTAGGGAATTTGCACTGTGATAATCAGAGCTCAGCAGAGCGCGTCTGTTTGTCTTTTCTAACTTTGTTCTGTCTTTGGTGTTCATTGTCTGAGTTCTCACTACTGTAGCAGCAATTAATGTTGGGTTGGTTGTATGTTTCTCTTAAGATTTGAGTTGCAAGGGATTGGCTCCACATACCACTTCGTCATAAAAGTCACAATCTAGTTTATGGACAACTTCACCTTCACAGCATTTATTTGAGTATCCAGTTTGATCCATTTTGATGTATTGTAAATGTTTCATGTGTTTTGTTTACGATTTTGAGTTTAGTCATAATAAATCAAATTGTTATTTTGGACAGAACTTTCATTCTGTTAATCGGTAGAACAACCCTTTCATTTCTCACTAAATTACTGAAACTTCCCTTTATTTAATTAATGTCTATCAAATTAAATTATTGCCGGTGCCAAACTCTTTTCTACTCCACTTGCAGGTTCGATTACAGTCAGTTCGCGTTTCTTCTTAATCCATGTGCAACAGCAAAGTAGGAGTTAGAAAAGGGGGGCTTAGAGCATCATTTCCATATGAAGATTCGAGAAGAATGTAGTGTTAAATACACTGCTAGCCCCGGCACCTCGGATCCCTACCACTATACTCATTACTCGCAGCAGTCAATCTATCGAATCCTGTAAGAGTTTGAGCAATGAGAGTGCATCCACACTGCAGATGACTGTCCTCGTTGAGATCCCGGGTTCGAGTCCCCGTCGGGGCACACATTTTCAGCTGTCCCCATTTATATTTATCAACGCCTGTAAGCAGCAACAAAGGTCTGAATTTCACTGCAATTTCATTCTTGGAGAGCTGCAAGATCACCAATGGTGTCTGTTCTTTCGGACACCATATTCATAACAATGATTTTTTGTTGTACACAAAAGCGCCCCACAGCTTAAGGCCTTGAGCTTGCACTGTATGTCCTACGCGAATGCGGTCACTGTGATGCTGCTCGTCTGTTTGCTGCGAACCAAAATGCGGCCACGATTTTCAAACAAAGAGAACCTGGATTCGTCCGAAAACACTATCTGATGTTATTCGTGTCCATACAAAATTCCCGTCTGGCACGTATTTGCAGATTTTTCAAAGGTAGGCGGATAGGTGGACAACGCGCACTAACCCATACCGTAATAAACGGCGACGGATTGTCACCCTTGATAGTGTACGGTGTGTTCCACGGTTCCACTGTTGCGCCACAGCCGAGGAGGTCGCAGATCTGTCCTGCAGTGCCATTCGGATGAGGTGTCGACCTTTTCGGAGGGTGGTCTGGGTGGTGCGACCTGACCCACCTCGGTGCATTCTACGGCCTTCCGTGAACCACTCTGCACGCACCCGCTGCACTCCGTAAACATTCCGTCCCACACGAGTAGCAATTTCCCGGATGGAAGCATCACATTCTCTCATGCCAATAACGCGCCCTTTTTCAAGCTCACTGATTTGATGGCATCGTTCGCGCATACGTCTGCGAGGCAAGTCACACTAATCCATTACATTCCGTTTATAGCGACATGAAGAGACACAGGCATATTTTCCCGGTATGTGGTGTTGCGCCGCGATATCTATGTTGACCTTGAACCCGCAGGCCGACATGATTCAAATGCTAATTATTTCTTGCAGAATATACTAATGTACATGACCTGTGGATATTAACGTCCTATCTCTAGTTATTCGAGGTGTTCCGTTTCTTCTGATCATGAGAGGACATAAATCCCTGAACAAATATGTACACTAATAATTTTACGTAGGGAGCACATTGTGCTCATGTGGGAGCGAATTAGATGCTTGTAAAACAATAAACTGGTAGACAAGATCGCAGGAATTCTTTTTATTCCATGATTACCGGTTTCGGCGAAACTAAAGCCGCCATCATCGGATCTACGGAGGACAGAAAACACTATAAAAGTGGGCTTGGATTCCACTTATGTGACATGTATACATATAAATTTAGTTACATACCTTCTTGGTTTTGGTCCGGTGATCGCCGCGTACACCACAGAGCAGGGTCTTTTACGACTACATAAGTATATAGCCGACATAAGGTGGCATAACTTTTTGATATTGGTTTTGTTAGATGACTGTGGTTCATTTACATGAGGCTGCCACATAGTTGTACTTCTTATATTAAGTGGTTCTCGACCAAAACCCATAGGCTCAAACGCAACGTGTATTTTATCGGTATGTTTTTTAATATAAGACCAAACGGATATGCATTTGTGTAACCCTGCAGTGTCCTTAAATTTGTATGACTTTTGGTTGGTTTTGTATGCGATCAGACAGATGTGCACTTCTGTATCTCGGCAGTCCCAGAAAATTTGCATTTCTTTTCGGTATGGTTTATATGTAACCAGGCAGATGTGCATTTGATATAACCGGAAAAATCTACGCTCATACGCAAGGTGTGTTTTATTGGTATTTTTATATATGACCAGACGGGTATGCACTGTGTAACCCTGTAATGTTCTTAAATTTTGTATATACTCTCGGTAGATTTTATATATCACCAGACTGATGCGCTGTGTATAACCCTGCAGATCCCATAAAATATCTATGTATGTTCGTATCTTATTACCTATAGGACCACACAGATGTACATTTTTGTAATTCCGCAGTTCTCATGAAATCTGCATTTGCTTTTCGATATGTCTTATTTGTGACCAGGCAGATGTGCAGTCGTGTAGGCCTGCAGCTTTCATAAGTTTTGTATATGTTTACGTGATACAGTAATTTCTAGAACTATGTACAAGCCCTAATGACGTAGTGTTACCACACATGCAGAGCCTGTTATGACGCGAGCTGTGACATTCATTGACGCTTCTTCTGCTAGCGCGATCCCGAGACGCGGCCTGTAGTGTAAGAACAGCGCCGGAGTTGCGGTAGTACCTAGCTTGCGCTTGTATGTGATGGAGACACTTAATATTTGTAATGTCATCTCTCTTGGACGCCTAAGTGCTACTTACAACAATTTTGTAAGGCCTGCGTGTTATAGGCAACTATTAATATCACCATTGTTTGTCTTGATGTTGTAACTTTAATGTGTCCTAAGGTATGTACTCGTAACTAAATTTATATGTATACATGTTATATAAGTGGAATCCAAGCCCACTTCTATAGTGTTTTCTGTCCTCCCTACATCCGATGATGGCGGCTTTAGTTTCGCCGAAACCGGTAACCATGGAATAAAAAGAATTCCTGCGATCTTGGCTACCAGTTAATTGTTTAACTTATAATTTTAATCACGCTCGCTGGTAACGATCACAATAGAATTCACTGAGGGCTCCTCATGAGGGATACTCACGCACACCCACTGTGTGCAAGGAAAAAACAACAAACCAGACACACGATATTGTGTTCACCATGCGAAATACAAGTGCCAACAACCGTCACGCTGGAAGTACAAGGCTTCCTCCGTTCACTGCACATTAGACTCCGTTCGCAAAACGCTTAACTGGACCAGATGGCACACCGCACTGCACGTAGTGCTTCTTTTCGCTTGCGACAACCGAAGCCCTTCTCTGCGCGTCTCCTGGAGTCACAGCCCGCTGGCCACTGGGAACGACACCGACCTCCTTCCTAGCCTGTTGAGTCCACACAGCTGGCCACACCCCACGCGACACCGCACACGACCATTAGTGATCCTAATTGATCCGGCACCATGGCGGAGGCTCCCGTTGACGTCACCGGATCTCCCGCTCTGCTGCCCACACCTACAAACTCCGCCTTGTTTCCCCAACATCGGCCGCCGACCCCAGCTGATCTATGCCCCACAATTGCCGTTGGCGGTGCGCCGCAGGTCTCCTGACTACTCCACTGCAGTCATGGCACTGGCTTCCAGGAGATGTTCCTCAACGCGAGCAGAGCAGGTGATTAACATCCGCCGCCCCAGCTCACCTAGTTGTGGCGCGAACTGCAGCACAAACGGCTCTGAGCGCACTCTCTGGTCCAAGACATGGACCAGAGCAGCATCGCCACAGCTGTCTGGGGAGGGGGGGGGGGGGGGCGGAGGAGCAAAGACATACCACGGAGTTTAAATTCAGGGTACAAGGCAAATCACTTGGTAGAGGACTAGTATGGTAGGAGAGGACGTACCCATAAAGCAAGGTACCTCCTACTAGAGGACTTTTATGGTAGGAGTGAACATATCCTCAAGGCAAACCACTTAATAAAGGACTAGTGTGGTAGAAGTGAACATATCCTTAAGACAAAGCACTTACTAGAGAACAAGCATGGTAGGAGGACTAGTACAGTAGGACTGAATGTATCCAGAAAGCAAGGCACCTCCTACTAGAGGACCAGTATGGTAGGAGTAAACGTGTTCTCAAGACATAGCACCTCCCAGAAGACTAGATGATAGGAGTGACCATATCCTCAAGGCAAGCACCTGCTAGAGGACTGGCATGGTAGAAGTCAACATAATCTCAACCTACTAAAAGATTGATATGGTAGGAGTGAACATATCCTCCATACAAAGCAGCTGCAAGAGGACAATTTGGTAGAAGTGAACGTATCCTCAAGGCAAACTATCTAATAGTGAATTAGTATGGTAGGAATGAACATATTCTCAGGACAAACTGCCTACTAGAGAACTTGTGCAGTACGAGTGAACGAGCTGCCCGGTGTGGCCGAGCGGTTCTAGGCGCTTCAGTCCGGAACCTCGCTGGTGCTACGGTCGCAGGTTCGAATCCTGCCTCGGTCATGGATGCGTGTGATGTCCTTAGGTTGGTTAGGTTTAAGTAGTTCTAAGTCTAGGGGACTGATGACCTCAGATGTTAAGTCCCATAGTGCTTAGAGGCATTTGAACCATTATGAATTAACCTATTTTCAAGACAAACACCTACTGGAGGAGTAATGTGGTAAGGGTGAACATATCCTCAATACAAAGCATCTGCTAGAGGACTAGTATGGTAGAACTGAACATACAGTTAACGCAAACCACTTAATAGACGTCTAATGTGGTAGGACTGAACATATCTCAAGGCAAGCCAGCTGTGGATGATTAGAAAGGAAGGCAAGGTATCTGCTAGAAGACTAGTGCGTTAGGAGTGAAGATATTCCAAACCCAAGGCACGTACTAGTATAGTAGGGGTGAATGTATCTTCTAAACAGAGCACCTACTAAAACCAAAACATCTAAGAAAATGCCACATCGAAAGAAAACCAGAGTGGAGCTAGGCCAAATAGCGAATATGGACGAAACTCCTTCGAATTTGATGTGTCGAGTAACAAAATTGTTGCCATGAAGGGTGCTAAAAACGTAAATATAAAAACTAGAGGACACGAAAAAATAAACTACGCTGTTGGCGTCCCATGTTGTGCTGACGATACTTATCTTAATACAATAACCATTTTTAAGTGCAAAACAATGCCAAAACCTTCTGAAATAGCGCCAGGTGTTACTGTTCACGTACATAACAAGGGCTGGATGGACGACGCTGGTATGAAAATGTGGATTAACAGAGTGTGGGAGAGAAGGGAAAGTGCTTTATTGAAGACGAATTCTGTTCTTGTGCTATACCACGTTACTAGTCACTTTAAAGAGAAATGGAGGACATCTTGATGTCTCGATAGACATTTAAAGTGTAAATGAGAGAGGAATGGTACAAATGGATAATGGATGAAACCCAGCATGAATTCACGTCGAAGGGAGCTTTAAAACGACCTACAATCAAAAAAGTGTGTCAGTGGATAAAACAGTCGTGCTCTACAGTGACAGAAGACACTATTGCTAAATCTTTCAAGACGTGCAGCGTAAGTAAAGCTCTTGATGGCAGTGAAGACCGTCTTATGTATGAAGAGGACAACGAGGACGACAAAGTGGAAGAAAAAGCAGAAGAAGAAAAAGAAGAAGAAGAAAGTCCAGATGACGATTTTCATGATTTTAGACATCAGTTCGATTTTATAAACAAAGAATTTTATTTAGTCTGCCTTTGCAGTCTACTAATGAAAATGTTAAAAAATGTTATTTTTTTAAATTGCTTGAAAATTAAGGTGCGTCTTCTAGTGCATAGCATCTTATAACGCCTTAAATGCGGTGACGAACTCGAGCTAAACGCTGGACGGTCTCGTACGCTGTCATCTACGCTGTGAGGACAACTGAAACTAATTGTACGTGGCGAGCCGCTTCAGTATGAATGGCTAACTTTAGTACTACTTAACTCAGAAACGAGGCAATGTATCGAATTTTTTCCTTGACCGCTATTTCTCAGCACAGCCAAACCAGCAATACCCTTACAAGCTTTTCAGGCTGCTTCTGTCCACTATAAAGAGCATGGTGCGGACGTTGGTAACGCAGGTAGGTGCGTGTACAGAAATTACCTCTATTGGCAGTGAGGAAGGAATAGTGCGAATGTTCACCACTGCTGCATCTGTCTGTCAGATGTGCTCGACGTGAGATCAGCGAGTCCTGTCTGCATCCGACTCACTATGGAGACCAGGAAGGAGGAACAGGAAGGTGTGGTGCGGTCTTTGACAGCGGAAGGAAGTGAAATTCATATCTGAATGTCTGCTGTGCATGGAAAGCACAATGTGTCACGTGCGTGTGCGTCAGCGTGGAATAAGTGATTTCGAGAAGGTCGGCTGTCACTGAAAGACAGGACACGCTCGTCGTCTCATTTACCCCTTCTGTCATCGCTGCGGTGGATGCTGCCGTCAGAAACGACCTACGGCGGACGATGGAAGACATTCGGCTCATGTTCTGGAAAATGTGTGCGCAGTGGGTTCCGCACAGCCTCACGGAGGAGCAGAAGTTGAACAGAATGTCGACATCTCTGCAACACCTGGAACGGTGCCACGATGAAGAATCTCGTTTCCTGTGCCATATTATAGGCAGAGGTGAAACTTGGTGTCTTCATTTTTCAACTGGGGAGCAAGCGTCAGAGCCAGCAATGGAAACACTTGGATTCACCCCCACCAAAAAAGTCCAAAGCTGTGCACGTCACCTTCGGATGTCATGATGACCTTCTCATTTGACTGAAAGGGACCGCTGCTGCCGGCCGTTTTGGCCGAGCGGTTCTCGGCGCTTGAATCCGGAACCACGCTCTGCTACGGTCGCAGGTTAGAATCCTGCCTCGGGTATGGATGTGTGTGATGTCCTTAGGTTAGTTAGGTTTGCGTAGTTTCAAGTTCTAGGGGACTGATGATCTCAAATGTTAAGTCCCATAGCGCTCAGAGCCATTTGAATCATTTGGACCGCTGGTTATCGACTTTATGGAACACGGCGCCACAATTAATGCACACCAGTACTGGGAAACTTTGCAAAACCTGAAGCGCGCCATCACGTCAGACAGCCTCGGAATGTCGATGGACGGCTTCATCATGTTTCATGATAATGCCCGCCCACATGTTGCCAATGTTGCCCCGACTACACTGCACAAGTCTCGGTGGGAAGCCCCTACACATCCTCCATACAGTCCCGATCTCTCCCCAAGCCATTTCCATATTTTTGGAGGACTGAAGAAAGTCGTTCGTCGCCGTCGATTTGCTTCGGATGAAGAGGTGCACAACTGGATACAATAATGGTTCCACAGGCAACGGCAGACATTTTACCATCAAGGCATCGACCTCTTGTCTCACACTGGGGTAAGTGTATTGGCTGTTTTGGTGTTTACTTTTGAAATAATAAACAGTATGCTTACTTTTCTCCCATCTTTCTCGTTTTCCTTTGACTGACCCTTCCAATAAGGAACCGGCACTTACTCTCTTAGCTTCGGGTGTACGTGGAATCAATAACACGACTGAAAACCGGAAAGCATTCCAGTATCACAGACTTACTCAACTCCTCCTGGCCTCATACAGTCAAGAATGGCAAGCGCGCAAAATGCTCTCTACTCTGGAGGTATGTTCTTATGCTGAATTCAGATTTCTGGAGGTGTAGTTTATGACATCTGCCGCGACACTGAATTCTACGCCACGATTGTATTCCCGCCAGCGCTGCTAGCCCGGCCAGTGTGGGATAGGCGTGCACGCGCCAGAGGTAGCACTTACAGTTCGAGGAGGCGAGGTTTGCTCTGGCGGTTGGTTGTCTGCGGTACTGGCCGGAAGCTTCGACTTTGGCTCGAGCCAGCGCCGGAGGCTGCTGTGGACAGTGCCAGACAAGTGGGCAAGTGGTGGGACGCGCTGGTATGGGTGGTAGAGAATACTCACTTCACTACACTTCATGCATACGTGACATCAGTTTGACGTCACAAGTTGTATCAAAGAGAGAACCATGACCATTTGGTCCACAGCACCTGAGGCGAAGAAGGCGTACGAAACAATAACTATCACCTCAATTAGTGAGAACTAGAGGTTGCACTTTCTCTTCACTGCAGGTTACATTGACCTCGAAGTTATGTTGTTTATAAATGTGTAAAGCTCTGCCTTCGTGTGGTCTGGGCTGTAAATAAGAGAGAGATCAGAGTGTCTGCAAGAATTAATTCCGAAACTTAGTGAAAAAGCTGTACCAACTTCTTTCCTAATATACCTTCATCAGCTCTAATAATGAGAGAACTTGCTTATTTACAAGCAAAAACAAGCTAAAACCAAGCAGTATTGAGCCCATGTACTGTATGCATATTCGACACTAGTCATTAAGGTATCTAAGCAACTTAATGTAACAGTCATCAGTAATGGGAGAAAGAGACTTCTGACACACTTTTGATATAAAATTGATGAGCTAATTAATTAAACTGATCAATTAAACCATGCCTCTCCTTAAACTATTGTTCTGCTAAGTGGTTTATAACCCCTGGGATTGATTTATGACCCCCTGGGAACAATCCATCCTTCTGAGAAGACCTCACTCCTCCCCCTCCTACTGTTCTGGTGAGATGTTGATGACCCCTGGGACTGATTTATGACCTCCTGGGGATAATTCATCCTTCTGAATAATCCTCACTTCTCCTCCTCCCCATCCTCCTTCCCTACCCCTCTGGGAAAAGGAATTCTCTTTTGTCATCCCTCTGCAGTTCAGTTGTAAACCATTTTTCCCCCTCCTGAGAAACCCTCCATCCCTGCCTTTCCCTCCCCCACTTCACCCTCCCCAATCCCCCATTGGGAAATTGGTGGGATAAAGATTTAATCTCTGATGAGATGCTGCAGAGGAAGAATTTCTCAACACGAAATTCAAATCAATGTCAACTAATATAATAATATTATGTCCAGTTCAGTTGTCATATTCTTCATTTCGTCAGTTTATGGGAGACAGGGCTCCTCCCGTCCCCTACCCCACTTTAACTGACATAATAACCAGGAATACTGAGGAATGGAATCAAGTCCAAGATATTAGCCGCCATTCTGGGTCACCCATGCATTTGTCAGCTGGCCAAGCGCCACTGGGTACTGAGCAGAGTGCTGAGAACAGGCTTCTGCACACTGCAGAGGTTGGAAAACTACTGAGGCTCTACTTCCACACACTACTGCCAGGTGACAGCAGCTTTCCAATTGGTTCCTACCCCTAAATCGCTCAGTCTGTGTGGAGCTGTCAGACAGGAAGGATCTCATTATGGAGCACTCATGTGATGATGAAAAAACTGGATGTGTTGTCGTATAGTATGCATTTTGCTGGATATCATAGTTCAGAACTATGTTACTACAGTGTGTCAGTGTATTACCTGTAAGTATACAGCTGAGAAATGTGTCCGTAGCTTCCTACAAGAGGAATGGAAGAAAGTGATAATGGATGAGTCTTGCCTGAATATTTTTCAGGAAATAATGGCGACGCATTGGGCTATGCTGAAGATGCATTTCACAGCTCATAGAGACCACTTCTTGTGCTCGAGCTGTTCCTATATTTTCAATTTGCTGGTCAAGCCACAGTGCAGGAGACAACTTCTTTCTATTCCACTACCCTAGACTGAATGAACCAGAGGTGTTCACATTGGCATATGGGTCTCAACTGAGCTTGTTCACAAAACTGCCACGGAGCGTACTCAAAACATCTTTTTTCCCACACCACTTCCCTCTCTAACCAATAGGAATGCAGCATTCCCTCTCCCCACCTGAAAATTGGTGGGGGCCAATACGAGTGCAGAAACGCTACATCTGGTCACGTGATCGTGATGTCAGGGGGCTATAACATGGATGTGCTCTCAGTCACAGTCAGTCAGTGGAAGAACCATAAATCATCAACAGGAGCCAAGGTCCTCATCCACCTCCATCTCGCAGAAGAAGCTTAAAAGTAAGTACATGTGGTTTGTTCAAGTCCATATCTATGTTTGGGGACTCTTATTGTTTGCCATGTTATTGTTCCCCACATTCCTATGTACAACAGTCAACTGCAGTATTTCACTGTATATCTCCAGATGTTTCGGTGAATAATTTACGGTTTTTGTAGGATTTAGGAAAATGAGGTTCATTAGATGAGTTGTTTTTTTAAAATTGCATATCACCTACCTGTACTGTTTCTTCTTTTAAACTTGCAGGCCACACGCCCAGCATGTATGAATTTTCACCAATGATGCCTGAATGTCTTGTCCATCCTAGCATTGCTGTGATGATTAATGAAGTCAGCAATGCCATCATTGTTGTGTAATTTCGCTGAGAGTTCATTGAGAGATTCAGTAACTGGTGTAAAGGTTTCTCTCAGTGCCTGCTATCCATCCAAATGTCCTAACCTTAGCAATCGTAACTCCTCTTGAATAGCTTTCTATGCTGTGATGACCTTATGTTTAGTTGGCATCCTCTTACGTACTAAGTGGACTGTTCGCAGGGTGCTCTTTATACACATTCCATCCAAGTCTTTCAAATTTTAAAATTATGTCATGTATATTCATTTCAATTCCATCAGCCTTTACATCTAAGTTGTCTACTTTCTCTCTCAAAATGATCTGGCTGTACATCTCTAGTTCGTCTCTAGTTCCTTACCCCTAGCATCCAAGCTATTGATCTTTCTCAGAAGGGTCTGGGTATACGCCTCTAGCTCCTTAACTTTATGCCTGACAGGCTGAAATTTTCCATCTAAGTATAGACACGTTATCTGTCTGTGCACACCTATCCTCTCAGGCTCAGTGCCTGATATACATGTGAACTTTTCCATGGCATGATGTAAACTAAAGTACTCATCACTTTTTTCATTGCTATATATGAAGAAACTCCTGGAAGTTCTGTCTTTACCTAATGTGATTCAGTTTTATTGATTTATCAATAAGTGGAAATCCATACTGTGTGTGATTCCAGCAATCTGCATATATCCTTACAAAATCATTGAATGACATATTGGTTCCTACATGCCTGTGATAAATATAATTCAGATTGCCCTCTTTGAAAGCTATAATGAGATTTGCACTATCCCACACCGACTGCTTCAGGTTTCTGGAATATATTTGACTCAAATAAAATACATCAACACCCATATCATGACCACAACAGGAATATCCTAAAATTTGATCTTGGTTTTTCACAGCAACATAATCAAATATGAACACAGTGCTTGGTTTTACTCTTTCTGGTGGAGAGATTTGACTGTTTTAACTGAATGTTGTGTATGTTATAGCATCTACACCCTGCAGTATCTTTTACAATAGTTAGTATTTGTGTTGCAACAACGTTTTTTGAAATGCACATACATGCTCAAAATGGACTCCATCTGCGTCTGTTAGCAGTGACATGAGAACATTTTTCTTGTCCCATTTGGATGGACCTACAATTATTGCGTGTATATTATTGGGTTGGAGTATCCTACTATTCTTCTTCTGGTCTTCTTCCACACAGTCTTAGGACCAGTTACTTACAGCAAAGTCCTGATGTTTCACCCACCTTGCCATGATACTGACTACATTAGCTTTTGGCGTGCAACGGGTTTTTATAGAAATATTTACGTCACCAACTGAGTTATTGGGTGTACATATATGAAAGTATGCTCTATCATTCAATTTAACAGTGACTGAAGACAATGATTGTGGTCACAAGGTGACTCAACAGCTTGGTGCTGTTGGCATACTCTAGACATAACATAGTTTGCAGTAAGGTACATGTTTTTATTCAACAGGCATACAATGCGTCACTACGTCAAAAAAATCGACTGGTTCTATCTTTATGTTCACAGCTGTACAGAATTTAGCAAATAAAGCTTTCTTGTATCCACAGAATTCAGCGTGCATTTCTCTGAAACTGATGGGTATTCCTTTAGCTTCTTCTTTTGACATTGTATTTATGCAGTGATCTAAATCGTCTGCATGCACACTTTATGTACGGAGACAGTTCACATGGTCTTAAAACACAGTTTGAACACACAGCGGCCCATGGTTTATTCCTTCCAACACAATGGGTAGACGCATCTGTGGGGCAATCAAGTTTGTAGTGGTTGAGTCTTGCAGATAAATGGTTTCCCCTCCAGATTCAACAAGAGCGCCACGCCATCGTATAGTGAAGTTAAAGATAGTGTCAGGCCAGCACAGTAAATGTCCAGGAGTGGACGAGATGGCCAATATTCAGAGGGAATCTGTTGACTGATGTAGAGTTCTGCACATGCTATTCCAGCTCCGTAAACTGTACTTTAACAATTCTCGATACATTTTCAATGTCTAACACAATATGCGACTCGCTGTCTACTGATGCTTCTATACCAATATTTAAATGCTTTGAACAGCTGGCTCTTAAATTTCGAGTTGAAGTGAGAATCAGGAACTGGCAACTTCCCATCCACAACATCAACACTCTGCCCTTGCAGTAACAGCGGAATGTTCTGGGATGGTGCATATGTTTAAGACCAGTAATGAGCTCCACCGTGTGGTGTAGGGCCCCTTGTACCATTCTTCTGAGAGTCGGTGACTGGCTACATGTCCTCATTACACAAACTGTTGAGCAGGATGGATAATAATAACTCGTTGTCCTGCTTGAACACGCTGGTTAGGTCGCTACAGAATCCTACAGTGCTGCTACTGCTGCTGGTCTCAACAGGCCAGAGGTCACTGCAGGTCCTCACAACCCAACAGTGGCTGCTGCTGGCCCAGACGTGGTGGAGGTCACTGCCAGTCTGGACTCGCTGGAAGACGCTAAAGTGAAAAATTGGTGCAGTGCGAATTTCAGAACCATTATAAAGCCTATATTAGATGCTTGATATAGCATTAGTGATGGTATTGATAACCAACATAAAAGAGTCAGCATTCGACCCCTGACCTAACAGACCAACTGCGACTACATTTGCCATCAGCTGATGCTGGTAATACTGCTAATTCAGATGAGGTTGTTTCAGTAATCTCTAATCAGAGAGAGAGAGGGGGGTATAATCGAATAAGTATAGAGACAGTTGTTTGAAAACTGAACGAACCAGCACATAAAACATACCCTCATAGACATGTTATGATCAAAGGTTTGGATGACAAATGGCAGGCTGACCTTGTAAATATATGGGAATATTCACGTGCAAATAATGGCTCAAATATATTTTAATGTCCGTTGATACATACTCCAATTTTGCCGGGGCATTACCTGTCAAAAAAGAAATGGGGAGAGACATCACAGACATCAACAGACTCAACAGTCTGTGTCTCCTGGCCACCAAGAGCTGTTGTATAACGATTTGATTCACGGATCCAGTTATATGGCTCCCTCCGTATATAGCGATTATACGCCTATGTTGTGTGGGGCCTGAAGATGGCATCAATGTAATGCCGAAACTGGTAGCACACAAGAAGTTCAGAAAATAAGTTTCTACAATACATACGGCTCTTGGTAAATTATTGCATCAAGAAATACATGCCAGCCATTGTCCCACGGTCCATAATTGATCAACGACGATTAAATCAGGATTGTCGGACGCGGGATTGAACCGTCGTCCTCCCGAATGCGAGTCTAGTGTGTTAACCACTGCGCCACCTCGCTTGGTGGTCTGAGATTATTATAGTTCTGGAGTAAGAGAGCGCTTGGCGCGTAGTTGTAGGTAGCTGTCTGGGAGAGAAAGGCGACGGAGTAGGCAGTTTTGTGGCATGCTGTGTGAAGCCACCAAGTGTTAGATTAATGATGGTATGTCAACATTGTTGAACATGGAAGCAGAAGTCTTCATGCAAGCATGGTAAAGATGTTAAATAATTATGATTTTTGTTTTTGTCAGCGCGTTGGTATAGATGAGTTGGCTGATAATTTTTAATTGTTGATTAGCCCCAGAACGTAAGTAAACTGATTTGATAAAAAGGCCAGTTAGATATTTCACTTTTGTAATGCTTCTAAGATTTGTTAACAGACACACATGTAATCTGATGATTTGTATTTATGTTAGATTAGTGACATTAGATAATACTTGCTGTTTAAATCTCACTGTTTGTCAATCAATTGTGACTAATGTAACTTTAATTGTCACATGTTTTTGAAAGGACAAAATTAACTTGCAATGTAATTTTTACTTAAAAACTCAGTGTTAGTAATTCACTACAATCAGTACCGCCTCCCTCTCGATGTCATATATTTTTCAAAGAAGATGGATTTCTAAACCTTCTCGTTTATCAGCCGAAAGAATTTCATGTGCTTTTCAAGTATTATGGCCAGCATTGCACACTGCTGAGCCCGTAGCTAGCACAATTTCGTTTTTCATGAGACACCACAACATATCGCGTTACTCCGTTGCTGCTTTAGAGGTAAGACAATTTAATTTATTTGTTACATGCACAGGGACCAAAGTTATCAGTTTTTAACAGGGCCAGATGATGCAGTGCCTAAGGGGATGAATGTATTTTGCAGTGACTGTATTTCTTTATTGGTACTGCGAGATGCATTGCCCAATCAATTCGTGTAAAGTTTTTGTAACAGTAACACAGAGTAAGAACACCACTTGTAGTTACAACAGGCTACACGATAATTCGAGTTCAGTACCTATTCCACAGATCAGATATACATTCAACGTAATCATAAAGTTTCTGTTTCTTAGAGAACATTACAGTATAAAATCAATGTGCAAATCACAGTGCCGCACTTCACAACAGAACGGCAACGTGATAACACGTGCACACTACGAGTTTCTTGCATCAACTGGTCTGAAACCTCGCAATGACGTCAGTCGGTAGAACTAGCCTGGTGGAATATGACAAACCTATTATATGCCATGAATACTTCATGCACAAACTTCATGGATCAACTACATTGAATGTGAATGATGAAATTAGAATTGTCATACAACACCAAGACGCTTTAATCCTTCCATGCAAGAGTGTCATACATCTTGATCGATAATTTACCAAAAGGGATGGTACAACTACAGTGGCATGAACCTTACAAATAATGCTCTAGCGCTCCTCTTTCATGAGATACAATATGAACTTAACTGGAGCGAGATTGACCGTACATGTAACGTAGACATATATCAACTCATAAAACGTTTGTCTCTGCTTCTCCTTAAGATTTGAACGATTTAGAAAATGGCTTGATGGTTCATAGACGAGCCAGTGAATAGAACAATGAAAGAGTATGAGAGATTTACTGCATGTATACCTCTAAAACTGTTTATGGGATACTTTGAAGACAAGCGGCAAATTGTTCTTAGTGCTAAACAGGAACTTATGCTGGTATGGAGTGCAACGGATAACAAACTCACATACTGAAGGAGCCCAAGAGGAGAACGCAATCACCATCAATAGAACAATATGGAAAATGCCACACATCTCTGTATCAGATACGTAGCATCTGAAGATTTTAATGGTTCTCAATGTTGGTGTATTTCTGCCAATATCTTTCCATTCATGGGAGGTTTTCGAGTACCCAGTGCTACTATAAGCAGATGCAAGCAGATGAACGTGGGTCACTAAAACTGCAGCACAGCTGGAAATGCCCAGGTTCATCACATTTGTGTTTCACACAAATAGAGGAGGGATTGTAGCAAATGATTCCACGAATTTCGACCATTGTAGGTTAACTAATGACAGAGTCTACCTGATCTCCGAATTATACCTGTATGATAATTGACACCAGCAGTATAAATGTATACAATGTAGCATATGACACGTATGCATGGTTCTGTGCTTCATACTATGAAGAGGATGGATGTATACTTAGTCCATGGAAATTAAAACATGCTATTTACCGTGATAGACTGCTCAAAACAGAACTAGATAATTAAATCTGGACCCATGGGTGTACAAACTGAATTTGAATTTTCAGCAAATTTCCCAAAACACACTGCAGTATATGCTCTAGTTCTACATGACTGTGTGATTAACTACTGCCCACTCAATAGTGTTGCGCAACAAACTGTATAAATGAACAAGTGCTGAGCTACACTCTAAGCATTTCAAAATGACATCTAAAGATGTGAACATTATTCCAGACGCTGAGGGTTTCACTGATGATGAACGTAGACAGTTCGCATTTAAAGATGTTGCATTCAAGGCATACACAGTAGAAGCCAGAATAATAGAGACATTCTCAGCAAACATTTCATCGCCAAGGTCTTTCAAGGCTGTGACGTGAGCTAAAACACGGAGAACTGCAAAATGATCAACACATTTCTATCATTGAATTCTCTGGAATGATCCTGGTATGCCTGATAAAGACATGGTGTTGTCGCTTAGATTATTCGACCACACAGATTCCATCATCTACGTCAAGGTGAGGAGAGTATTACATGGATGTATCGAATTTTCAAGTCCGCTGCTATTCAAGGCCTGGAATTCCACGGATGTCCTGCTCTCCATTAGCTCAAGATGAAGAAGATGTGTGAAAATAGTGTTGTGTCTGCTTATGAAAATGTAAAATTACTTTCAAGTTGGTTGAAAAACAAATGAATGTTTACCTCACAATGTTTGTATGATTTCTTTTCATCCTGTTCCCACCTTGGTAATAAACAGCGTTGCCCAGATACTATGTTTGTGGTTTTCTTCACTGTCACATGCCCACTGCTCCCAAAAGACAATTTGTGCTGCATGATAGGTGTAAGCCCACGCAACCATACTACATATTTTGTTATCTTCCATGTTAATTCACCTTCATATATACAATTTCGACAGCTCTTTGATGCAAATAACAACATCAAAGGCGCATGGTAGCGAATTTTTCGTTTATTCACTTCTCACAAATACAGTTTCATTATTGAAATATAATTTTGTTCTTGAGGTACAATTTGGTTGTAATATTCAACGCAGAGATACTTTTTTTACACAATAAAAAACTTCACTGGTGGACATATTCACAATTTTCAGATCTATATAGATCTTCACTTAAAACTAAGGCAGAGATACTTTTATTCCTGCATTACAACTAAATTCTTGTTGCCAGATATGACATGTAAATTTATTTTACAAGGTATATATTTAAAAGTACACACAGTACACATTCCTCACACACACACACACACACAGTGTGCCTAAATAAATAAATAAGTAAATAAAGATTTACATCGCAAACATGCACACTCACAATTACACTATGATAAAAGGATCATACTATTCTGCAAAATTTACACCCAGTCTCTTTCTCTCCCTCTCAATCAGTGTCCCCCACATCCTCTTGCTCAACAAGTGAAGTTCCAAACCTGTCATCGCAAATGATCATTTTATTAACATGAGTCGACAGGATGACTTTAGACTGCAGCACACTATATACCTTGTGTTCTCAAGATTGAATAATAGTTTGCCACACTGTAGGCTGCAGCTGTTGTGGAGCACCATGAACTTATATATACAGGCACTGCAAATAGCCTTTGGCTGAGAAGGCTGTTGATGCCTGCACAATGCACACTCTTAGCCTACCTCTGGCTGGCACCTTCCAAAGTGCAATAGGCATGCATTTTTGCTCACATACCCACAAACTCCACAATTTGTGGCCCTTCCACCTAATATTTCATTAAACTAACAACCTTTTTGTTCTGTTGAACAATACCGTAAGGATTATTGGTTGTGTATAAACATGTGTTGAATTATTCACTGTGACACCTCATTATAGTTCTTCACCCTAGAGACAAAGGTATCTGTATCAAGACAAAGTAACTTTGGATCTGAAAAACGAGTTTTCAGAAACTCATGATGGAATGGGTAAATATGGAGTTTGGAAAGGTCTAGTACATACATCCCCACATAGGTAAGTTTCGAACTCTACCGCAACCTTCACCATCTCCACAGCAACAAAGTTCTCAATGAATATTGTGACCCATTTAAAATTTGGCCTAGTGATGCATTTTACTACACCATAACGCCCATCCCTTTTGGTTCTAATAAATGTTTCTTGATATCCCCTCAAATTCTTCATTGTTTTGCCAATAACTGAATTAGTCATTAATTTAAAAAATGTGTCTCAAAGTCACATATCACAGAAGTCCTCAGCTTTGTACTCAAATCAGTATACTCTTTCAGACAGGTGGACTGCTTTAGGAGATAGCCTGGGAGATTCTAACCACCCTCAACCCCAATCTGAGACACTTCTGAAGATTACAATAATGAATAATGTATTTCCACTTAGTCCTCAACATTGACATCAGTTCTGGGATGTAGTCTCCTCGCAGAACTAATTGCCGTGGACACAGTGGAAAATCAACATGTGCATCAAAGGATGTGAGTTCTGCCTTCACCACATGCCCACATCAAAATTAGCTGCCATACACTCAATTTTTTTCACCTAAACCTTTGTATGCATGTTTGGGCACTCATCAAAACTCACCAGTCTGCAGCGATTGTTACATAGCATGCCCGTATAGGTTACACACATCCAGGTACATGATGTAAATCGAATCAAGGGATGCATTGAACCTCTCACCATATGCAGGTATATGCCTTGGTCTGACTATGGACACATTGACAAAAGTCCCTGATGGATCCCTCACTCAAAAAAAAGAAGTGTACCAACATCAGTCAATAGTTCGATGCTGTGCCTCGTTCTCTTGAGCACAGCGTCCCAAGACAACCCAGGTGCTGTTTAATAAAAGGCAGCATGCAGAGAATATATGGTCATGCATAATCAGAATTTCTTGAAAACATCAACGAGCAAGCACACATGTATGTACATGTAAAGCTGTGCATACTCTTCTAAAGAGGAGTTATTGAATTCCCACCAGACAGTCACAGTATGCTTATACTCTGCATCTGCTATGGCATCGCCTGTAATGTTGCTGGAGAATTCAGTTATGTAGGGTAGCCTGATTTTGTTGAGTTTTGCCATACTATCAAGATACCCTTCCTAGTCATAAGTTTAAGCTTTCCTTGTCGAGGAATGCAGCTCAGGTGATGTATGTATCCTTCTAAGAGAAAGTTTCAACAAGTTTCTGGAGTGGTGCCTAGCTAAATCTTAGCAAGTCAAGGAAGCAAAGCGTAATTCTTGGCGTCATTCGTTTGGAGAATGAAATATATTTCTCGACATTCTCAGGCAGGACAGTGACCTGATTCTTCTCCGTATCAAATCCAGCCAAATGCTCAACAAGAAAGTGAGCATCATACCCGTTTAAATTATGAAAAAAGAGGGGTATGTACTGTGGTAGCTGATACTTCAAGTTTCATGTATTGTGAACTGTGCCACGGAACTTTCTCATAAAATGGCAGAAACTCCTTCAACGAGTTTCCACTTTTCTATCTAATGGCAGCCAACAAACATAGTAGTCAACCACCTTCATGTACAAATCTTCATTCTCCTTCAATTTGGTCGTGGGAACGTTGTCGCTGAAAGCTTGTCAACCTTCCATGAAAGTTTTCAAGTGCAATGAGAAACCGAACTGCAGCTTTATCCCCAACATAAGATTTGTATCGATTAAGACTTGGATCATAGGACAATACAACTTGGTACACTACTACATATGGTACGCGTTTTTCTGTGAAGATAGTGTATGAGGCTGTAGGGTCACTTTCACAATGGGTCACGGTAGTGAGGAGGCATTCAAAGTCAGCATACACCACAAATGGGCATCGTTCCTGATGGTAAGGATTCTTCAACTGCATGAATTTCTTTACCTACCTACCGGAGATGTTTAACAAACTCAAGTGGTAGACTCTGCAAGAGAGGCGCTCTGCATCACGGTGTAGCTTGCTCGCCAGGTTTCGAGAGGGTGCGTTTCTGGATGAGGTATCGAATATATTGCTTCCCCCTACTTATACCTCCCGAGGAGATCACGAATGCAAAATTAGAGAGATTCGAGCGCGCACGGAGGCTTTCAGACAGTCGTTCTTCCCGCGAACCATACGCGACTGGAACAGGAAAGGGAGGTAATGACAGTGGCACGTAAAGTGCCCTCCGCCACACACCGTTGGGTGGCTTGCGGAGTATCAATGTAGATGTAGATGTAGATGCTTTGCTAATAACTTGTCTGACGCAAAGGCATTGAGGCACCTTAAGCACATATGATGTTTACCTTTGTACATACTCAGCTGGCAGAAAATGATTTGGGAGATGTCCCTGATACATAATTATCTTTCTTCTTATTTTCGACATCTGAGAATAGCAGCAAGTCCACATGCATATTACACTCACCAGCAGATTTTGAGAAATAGAAGGTTCTAACGACTATACGTTTATCCTGCTTGTTCTGCCCATCTGACTTGCGTTTCTTCAGGCCATTAATATGAACCAATATTCCAGTATTCTCCGCCTTAAATTTAGGTATGTCCTGAATCTTGATGGAGAACTTGATACCATCAAAGTTATAACATTTATGAACATCAATACCTATGCCATATCATGATGTGCACTGCGGACTTTTCATATAATTTTTCTTGCAGTTCAGGATTGAGCATGTAAAACAAGACTGGTCGGTTTTAGTTTTGACATTAATACATGCATTTTTATCAGCAATATCCTAAGGAAGCTTGATATACAAGTAACTTGACACTTCATTATCTGGACCACAGATACATGTATCGATGTCAAGGTGTAGTATTCGGCTGAGTACTTTATCTGACCCTCTAACTTCTATCGTGGAAAACCAGTCCAGTAGCACTCAAGAAACCACTCAGTGATTAATGTGCTCCATGATACCACGCTATTTTCCCCCAAAATATAGTGAAGCTTGTCTCTTCAATGCCAGAGGGCTGTTTGGGGGGTGCAACAGTTCCATGCACACCACAGAGCTGCATTTAATGATGGGATACCACAGAGCTCCATTCCCAGAACTGGAAGGCATGCTTTCAGAAATCCTACAGCCGCGTGGAGTGGCCGCGCAGTTTGAGGCGTTATGTCACGGACTGCGTGGCCCCTCCCACTGGAGGTTCGAGACCTTCCTTGGGCATGGAGGTAAAAAGGCGAGGGCTAGTAGAAACCCTTGGGTAACAGAAGAAATATTGAATTTAATTGATCAAAGGAGAAAATATAAAAATGCAGTAAATGAAGAAGGCAAAAAGGAATACAAACGTCTCAAAAATGAGATCGACAGGAAGTGCAAAATGGCTAAACAGGGATGGCTAGAGGACAAATGTAAGGATGTAGAAGCTTATCTCACTAGGGGTAAGATAGATACTGCCTACAGAAAAATTAAAGAGACCTTTGGAGAAAAGAGAACCACTTCCATGAATATCAAGAGCTCAGATGGAAACCCAGTTCTAAGCAAAGAAGGGAAAGCAAAAAGGTGGAAGGGGTATATAGAGGGTCTATACAAGGGCGATGTACTTGAGAACACTATTATGGAAATGGAAGAGGATGTAGATGAAGATCAAATGGGAGATATGATACTGTGTGAAGAGTTTGACAGAGCACTGAAAGACCTGAGTCGAAACAAGGCCCCCGGAGTAGACAACATTCCATTAGAACTACTGACAGCCTTGGGAGAGCCAGTCCTGACAAAACTCTACCATCTGGTGAGCAACATGTATGAGACAGGCGAAATACCCTCAGACTTCAAGAAGAATATTATTATTCCAATCCCAAAGAGAGCAGGTGTTGACAGATGTGAAAATTACCGAACTATCAGTTTAATAAGTCACAGTTCCAAAATACTAACGCGAATTCTTTACAGACGAATGGAAAAACTGATAGAAGCCGGCCTCGGGGAAGATCAGTTTGGATTCCGTAGAAATGTTGGAACACGAGAGGCAATACTGACCCTACGACTTATCTTAGAAGAAAGATTAAGGAAAGGCAAACCTACATTTCTAGCAATTTTAGACTTAGAGAAAGCTTTTGACAATTTTGATTGGAATACTCTCTTTCAAATTCTGAAGGTTGCAGGGCTAAAATACAGGGAGCGAAAGGCTATTTACAATTTGTACAGAAACCAGATGGTAGTTATAAGAGCCGAGGGGTATGAAAGGGAAGCAGTGGTTGGGAAGGCAGTGAGACAGGGTTGTAGCCTGTCCCCGATGTTATTCAATCTGTATATTGAGCAAGCAATAAAGGAAACAAAAGAAAAGTTCGGAGTAAGTATTAAAATCCATGGAGAAGAAATAAAAACTTTGAGGTTCGCCGATGACATTGTAATTCTGTCAGAGACAGCAAAGGACTTGGAAGAGCAGTTGAACGGAATGGACAGTGTCTTGAGAGGAGGGTATAAGATGAACATCAACAAAAGCAAAATGAGGATAATGGAATGTAGTCGAATTAAGTCGGGTGATGCGGAGGGAATTAGATTAGGAAATGAGACACTTAAAGTAGTAAAGGAGTTTTGCTATTTGGGGAGTAAAATAACTGATGATGGTCGGAGTAGAGAGGATATAAAATGTAGACTGGCAATGGCAAGGAAAGCGTTTCTGAAGAAGAGAAATTTGTTACCATCGAGTATAGATTTAAGTGTCAGAAAGTCGTTTCTGAAAGTATTTGTATGGAGTGTAGCCATGTATGGAAGTGAAACTTGGAGGATAAATAGTTTAGACAAGAAGAGAACAGAAGCTTTCGAAATGTTGTGCTACAGAAGAATGCTGAAGATTAGATGGGTAGATCACATAACTAATGAGAAGATATTGAATAGAATTGGGGAGAGGAGGAGCTTGTGGCACAGCTTGACTAGGAGAAGGGATCGGTTGGTAGGACATGTTCTGAGGCATCAAGGGATCACCAATTTAGTATTGGAGGGCAGCGTGGAGGGTAAAAATCGTAGAGGGAGACCAAGAGATGAATACATTAAGCAGATTCAGAAGGATGTAGGCTTCAGTAGGTACTGGGAGATGAAGAAGCTTGCACAGGATAGAGTAGCATGGAGAGCGGCATCAAACCAGTCTCAGGACTGAAGACCACAACAACAACAACAACAACACTATAGGTGTACACGTAGGGTAAGTTTGAACGTCTGTATCTAGGAAATGGATAAAGATATCAAGAAAATTTTGTAGATTTTTCGACATCAGGATCTTAGGAATGCATAATAAAAATTTGAGCCATTTCTGAGCCTAGCCGCCTTGTAATGTGCGGCTCGGTTTTGATACCCAAACGACCTGTTTGTCGGATTTTTCTCAGGTACCGCCATAAGCGCCTTAAGGCGCACCGTAGAGCATATCTAGTGCAAAGAGACCAACTGATTTGCTCCATTTACCCAAGCTCGAGGAAATGTGAAAAATTCAAAGTTGACCGTACGACATCCTTCTGTTGGATATACAAATGGTCCGTTCCCCCAAGACTATCCAAAACACTTGATCCTACTTTTCTATCATCAACGGAACTCAAGGTATCAGCCCCGGAAGAATACCTTTTTATGCGCGGCGTTTTGGAACATACTAGGTAGCTAGGTAGCGCATGCTGTGAATTCATGTTCAATGTTGCACTGTCACTTAATATAACATCTTCACTGCGCGTGCTCAGTGACATGTGCGTAACTTTTGAGACATGGCGGCGTCCTGTTCTCAACTCTTTTTTTTTCCGGCGTAGCAGGATGACGCGGGCGCCTACATAAAACTGCTTCTTTACTGATCAGTTTTGATTAAACTTGCCACAACATCCACAAGTCAAAAAAGAGAAATAATGCCTCACTAATGTCAAGCCTGTTTAATTTTTTTGAGGGTAATTTCGTTCTGTCGTTGCAACTACAAAAAATGCGTTTTTTTTCACCAGACGTGTTTCGCTTTATTGAGGGAAAGCATCATTAGTGGCAGTGGTTTCCGTTTGAATTCTCGCCTACACCCAGAAATGCCATGCCGTCTGCTAGCACATCATTTATATTTTTCTTCTTGAGACTCTGATAGTTGTGGTCTAATTTATAGTTGCTCTGCACCGCTTTGCAGTTTTATGTTTTACACAGCACCCTTTTTCGCACACCACTGTAAGTATAAAGTAGTGTGCGAAATAGTATGCCGTGTAAAACATAAAAAACGCAGGTTGCTGCAGAGTAACTAAAAATTAGACCACAACTATTAATATCTAAATAACAAAATCATTAACGATGTGCTAGCAGACGACATTTCCCGATGTTGACGAAAATCAAGCGGAAATCACCACCACTGATGATCCTTTACCTCAATAAAGCGAAACGCATCTGGTGAAAAGAACACGCATTTTTTGTAGCTGCAACGACAGAACGAAAATGCCGCCAAGAATTGCAAAGCAAACTGCAGACAATATGGTCACACAAATGACTGTTTAATTTTATTTTCGTTCGGGTAGTGCAATCGAGGGTTATTCGGAAAGTAAGGAACGATCGGTCTCGAAATTGTAAACCACATTGAAAATCCGATGAAGTTTTGCACAGGAGTGTTGAGCAGTGTCTCTAGAACGGCCGTCGATCGCGTTACGTCGTTCTTTGTAGTTCTGAGCACACAGGGAGCACGTAAAGATACCTAGGACAATAGTGTCTCCCGCCAAGTACGAGGGCCTGGTGAGAAATTTTGCCTGAAGCTATGCAGCCAACATTACATAACTGTCGAGCGTTTTCTTCTTCAAGGCAACTCTCAGCCGCATTCTGCACGGACAATGAAGATCCTCCTGCATCGTTTTCAATTGGAAATGTTTGATTACCCACAATACAGCCCGTAATTGTCTCCCTCTGAGTTTCATATCTGTTCACATGAACCGCTGGCTATGAAGACAACATTTTGGCACAGACAACGTGCTGTAGACCGGAGAGAATTGGCGTAAAGCACTGGCGGCTGCCTTCTATAACGAGGGTATTGGAAAGTTGGTACAGCGCTATGACAAACGTCTAAGTCGGATCGGCGACTATGGAGATAAGTAGCTGGAAGTTGTAGCTAACTGTTGCAAATAAAACAGTTTTGATTTTCACTGTGGTTTCCATTTCGCGACCTATCGTTCGTTACTTTCCGAATAGCCTTTGTATATTGTGCAACGTGTTATTTTGGTAAAACAATGGTTGTTCATTGGAATTAAAGAGGCTAACATCTCTTATAAGTAGCAACTTCTGTACTAAATAACCTCGAACCATTACACATACCAGTGAAAACACACTGGTCTAAAAATTCCTTGCAACTTAGGTCTCTCAATGGTTACCTATACACGGCGTGCCTCAGGAGGAACGGTCAATATTCAGGGATATGACAGGAACGATAGTTCGAAGCAAAAAGTCTAATAAACGTGGTCTCTAAAATTCATATCTTAAGAGCTATGAGCAATTGTTCATCTTTGACACAGTGAAACAAATCTTTTGTACTGCAAGCTCTTTGCTTTCCATATTTTGGGAGGAGATACTATGGACCAAAACAAGAAAGTGAATTGTCTAGTAAATAAGGGCTCTAAAATGCGTACCTTAAGAGCTGTGATCATTTGATCAGTAGAAGAGATTTGTTTCACAGTAGCGAAGATAAAGAAGTGCTAATAGCCCCTAAGTTATGCATTTTAGAGCCCATGCTTTCCAGACTTTTTTGCTTCGAGTGATTGTTCTTGTCATAGCCCTGAATATTGGCCATACTTCCTGAGACCTTGTATACAAGGTGTTTCAGGAGCTCACCGACAAACTTTGAGCATTCATCGGTCACGCAAAGAGTGTGGGGTTACCTATATGGTTTATCTACATTGACAAACGAGATGTATTAACTCATAAAGTCGTCAGTTGAATGTGTCAGAGATATATTAATTCATATTACGCAGCATTAATGTAATCTGATAGGTCAGCGGAAAAAATTAAAAACGATATACTTTCAGCATTTTAACAACACCTCTCCTGTTTTAATGCCTGTAACATACCTCTTCTGTTGTCGTCCGCCGTGGTGTACGGACGTATTTTGTTCTACATGCGTCTAACAAATAAAAAATGGATAGCTCGTGAAAGAAACGTATTTTATTTCTACGAGCTTCAAGTACACTTGTTCCCCTCTATGCGTATCATGAACTACTGCTCCAAATCTTCGGATGCACGGGAATAATCCTCAAGAAGACGACAGCAGCATCGTCATCGGTACTGCCGTACTACGAGAGAGAAGAGGTAATTATCACTAATAGGAAGAGAAGTTTAAAGACTAATTATTCATAGTTCATGTAGCAGAAGATTGACAGCAGTAGCTACCGTGATGTCGTCCATGGTGTTTGTGTACCAATCGACAGGCACCGCTGATTACAATACTGTCGTTATACCTTTCTCTCTCACCAAATTAATTGCATTTTTATTCAACAGTATCATTTTTATTGAGGAACTTATAGTCTTAAAAGTGTCCTTAAGATTGTAATTTCAGTAATGAATAACTACAACTGCACAAAAATTGCCGTTTATTACTATTATGTTTGCTCTGACAGTGACTTACTTGAAAATTTCAAATAATCCGCCTTACGTCTCAGTACAAACTGCGTGTGCTCTGGAGAGTATATGAGGATTCTGCTGCATTTGCTGGAATGCATCGGTGACTCGTGCTAAAATCATTTCAAATCTAGTGGCATTTAGGCCAATGTGGGTAGATCACATAACTAATGAGAAGGTATTGAATAGGATTGTGGAGAAGATAAATTTGTGGCACAACTTGATTAGAAGAAGGGATCGGTTGGTAGGACATGTTCTGAGGCATCAAGGGATCACCAATTTAGTATTGGAGGGCAGCGTGGAGGGTAAATATCGTAGAGGGAGACCAAGAGATGAATACACTAAGCAGATTCAGAAGGATGTAGGTTGCAGTAGATACTGGGAGATGAAGAAGATTGCACAGGATAGAGTAGCATGGAGAGCTGCATCAAACCAGTCTCAGGACTGAAGACCACAACAACAACAATTAGAGCAATGTAAACCACACTCTTAACGTGTCCCCAGAGGAAGTAATCGAGGGGAGTCAAGTAAGGCGGAAGCGTCGTCCACACAACGTACCTTCCTCGTTCTGTCCAATGTTCCCCAAAATCGACAATTAGCGCGTCAACACATAAGTGTGCTGGGGATCCACCATACTGGAAACGGAGGCCTCTACGCGCAGCAAGCAGTACATTGTGGTCTGCAGGAACACTAAGTCGCTCCAGTCAACCTAGGTAGGGCGTAGAATTCGATTACCCGTATTTACTCGAATCTAAGCCGCACTCGAATCTAAGCCGCACCTGAAAAATGAGACTCGAAATCAAGTAAAAAAATTTTTCCCGAATCTAAGGCGCACCTGAAATTTGAGACTCGAAATTCAAGGGGAGAGAAAAGTTTTAGGCTGCACCACCAAATCGAAACAAAGTTGGTCCATTGTAATATGAGACACAATTTAGGTGGAATGAATGACGATTCAGCTACAGTATGTTCGAGTCGTAAGCTTAGCAATTAAGCTTTACTAGGTAGCCATTGCTATGCGCCACGCGCTCCTTCCGTATTTATACGGGTACCTTTCCTTTTTCACATACTTCGTCTGGTTTGAACTGATTGCTTATTTTGCTTTAATCTGGTAAGTGCCGATCTCTTTGTTATAGGTGTTTACGTCACTCTAAGCTGAAAATGCATTACTGTACGGTGTCATGAATTGTTTGTCGCATTCTGATAATGAGTGTTTACGGCCTGTCCCCGCTCGCGGCATGGCTTGCTTTTGTGCACGCTACCACCGCTTACAATAAAATAAAAGAGAGGAATCGTCTCATTAGCAAAACAATGGCAAGAGACTGCTATTTGTTGTTACTTACGCTGCTGCTTCCTTTGATAATGATCAACAAGAACCAAATAATAGACGGCTTATGATAGACGACGTTCTGAACGAGAGTTTAGCGAAAATTTTTCTCGGTTTGAAAATCTTTGCAGGCGCCTCTTTAGTACATTACATTCTGCACAGAAATTAAGAGTCATCTTAGATTTAAAAATCTAGTCGATTGCTGCTTCATTTCTGATTGTATCACTATTAGGCATAAGAATATAAACATGACATGATATGTATATTCTTCCGCGTTTGCTGCTGTCTCACCCTAGTTTTGTAGTTTATTAGGCAGACAGGATTTAAATGAGATAGCAGCAAACACGAAAGAATACATGGCAAAATGTTTATATTCGTATTACTCTTATGGCGAAGAGAATACTGCATATGATTCACAATTCATAAAAGTTCCTATTCGCAACCATCTCTTCTCACAGGTAGGAAAAAATTCAGAACGTAGAGTTGGCCGTATTGACAAACATCCCAAACAGTCTTGCCAGTCGGATTTTCGTAGTACATTGAAATGCTGCTACATTCGAAGATCAACAATACGGAAGTTGTTGGTTGGTTGGTTCGGGGAAAGAGACCAGACAGCGAGGTCATCGGTCACGGAATTTGTATTTACTTCGTTGGATAATGTATAAAATGCAGTGGTCGAAACTCGGGGCGGAGAAGAAATGTCGTCTTCCACCCTTTTTTTTTATTTATTTACTGACGCGGAGGTTTTGGCGCCAGTATTTATCTTTGTGCCTGCAAAGCATGCCTGTGCAGCACTACATATATTCAACGGCAGAAGTTAGTTGTGGCGGCACCTACCAACATTTTTCAGAACTTCCGCTTACTTTGCACTCGATTCTAAGCCGCAGTCGGTTTTTTGGATTACAAAAACCGGAAAAGAAGTGCGACCTAGATTCGAGTAAATACGGTATCCACTATTCCCGCCCTCATTTTTACGGAGAACGTTCGTTCGTTCAAATGGTTCAAATGGCTCTGAGGACTATGGGACTTAACATCTGAGGTCATCAGTCCCCTAGAACTTGGAACTACTTAAACCTAACGAACCTAAGGATATCACACACATCCATGCCCGGGCAGGATTCGAACCTGCGACCGTAGCTGTCGCACGTTTCCAGACTGAAACGCCTACAACCGCTCGCCCACAGCGGCCGGCCCTTCGTTGGTGAGATGTAGCAGCAACTGTATGCCAGTTCTCAAAGTGCCGCCAGATATCCCTGTTCTTGCTGTCAAAACACCCGTCACGTGCAACGAAAACCGCATCTTAGAAATGAAACGTGTGTGGAATCCAACACTATTTGATGTACGAACCACAACAGAAACTGCAGAAGACGTGGGTAATCAACTGGTCTTAAAACCTGCGCCCTTTGAAGATACTACTTCTTCAATACTCTCATAAAAAGATCGTGAGCTGTTCCCATAGCACGAACTATAGCGAGAGCGCTGCTTCAAAGTTCACTCCTAAATCTCTTGGTAGCTTCACCCTCAATTCTTTGGTGTTCTCTCGTCATGCCTACCACCATCGACATGCTGAGGACGCAAACTCCCTGTTTTTCAAAAGCGACCACGAAATACAGAGAACGTATTATGGTGCAGGTGTCTTCTGTTAGGGAACCGATTTTCGTAGATACGAAGAACTGATCTTTCATTTCCCCTTGCCTCACCGTAACACATAAGCGTATCAGTTGGCTCAGTAACCCACTACTGTGAGTTTCTTTGAGCAAGAAAATCTGAATTAAGGACTAGTAAGATGCACAGCGTTGAAGATAAAGTATTACGGTATGATGCACGCCATTGAAGATACAGTACTACAACACATGCTGAGTGACAGAACTAGTATGACTTCAAAGAATAACAACGTCAGTATGAGCAGCAAATCAGGCCACTGCGCGGTGCTCATGATGATAACGAGGGTTGGAACTTTAATGGTGGAAACTATTTATTTACAGCTCGTACAAAATAGATGTGTGTTTCAAAGTTTTACTGACCTTCAAAGTAGTCACCAGCATTGTGTACATCCCGTTGCCAGCGATGTGGAAGTCGTAGGGTACTCTTAGCAGTGCCAGTTGTGTTGACGATTCGAACGGCGCGGTCTATTGTCCGACGAATTTGTAGCAGTTGTGAAGCGAATGCCGTGATGTGTTCCCTCAGTAACGAAAACCCGAGTTCAACTCACGAGGGCTTAAGTCATGGGAGTGCAGTAGGTGGTATAGCACTTAGCAGCCCCGTCACTCAAACAAATAAGTAACGGATTGCACTGTATGTGCTTGAGCATTGTCCTGCAAAATATATTTGCCTCGTTTTCAGTTTCTTTTTGTGAATCTGACTGTGCTATCCGTCAAGCATTCTACACATTAAAGTTTCTTTACACAGCATAACGCCTTACTTTAGAATCAAGATCAATTTCGACAAGTTGCTTCGTAGCTTGAAAAGCCCTACGCTTTCCATTCGAAGATGAGAAGTCTGAATAATTTTTATGTACCCTGCGATACTCATCTGCAAGTGCAATATTGAATATTTATTCTCTCTCTCTCTCTCTTTTTTATTTTCAGAAATAAGATTATGTTGTACCAAGACTAAGCTGTAGAAAGCTGTAGTCAATATGTCTTAAATTTTCGCTAAACGAATAGTTACAAATATTTAGCAATTTGGACTATTTCAGAACTTTTCCACATTCTGCATTAGCCCTCGAAATCATTTATCCATGGCATCCTATGCACTTGAATGACATCTTATGATAAGTTATGTAACTAGCTCTCTTTGCAGACAAGCGATAGCTTCCTCTCACTCTAGTAATGAAAAGGACCTTGACTTTGTAAGGTGGCAGAATAAATGAAGGTCAGATTCGCATCCTATATGAGAGTTTTATACATCGCAATGGGAAGGTGAATATGGCACCTGACTTAATTCAGTAGTAATGAGCAAATTTGCCGAACAGTAAGTAATACAAAAAGGGATGACATTCAGTCGACGGTAATTAACACACTGTTCCTGTAATGCATGTTTGAGCGAAATGTGAAACAAGCTGCGAGAGACGTTTTAGTTTGGAATTCAGAGGGATTAGCGCAGAGGCAAGGCCGCGCTACCGGGGGTATCATGGAAACCACTTAAATGGGTGTCCCAGGCGGAAAGTTAACGACCGACCAGGTGACTGAGACGGGGAGAGCGAGTGTAATAGCCCGTCTGAGAGCGGACAGGAAAGGAAGCTTTTAGAAACTGTGTTTAGAAATTCCAAATGGATACGAAACAAGACCAGTGACGCATTTTCGATCACTGTCCAGCGAGTGCTACACACGTGAGAGAGTCAATGTACGCATTTAGGCGTCTGGAATAGGCACTAAACGTCCGATTGGCGGAAACGTGCTAGGAAGGAGAAAAGAGTCAAAGTTTCGACGCAATTTGATGGTAGGGACCTGGCGATTGGTAGAGAGAGTTTCCACAAAATAAGAGGAACTCTCCTATTGATCGACAAAAGCCGTGACGTGACGAACTAAAGAACCCAGACCAGTTCGGCTATGAGTAAGACAAGACGTAAATTTTGAAATCTGAACTGGCGTCAAGTGTAGAATGGAGCACATAATCCTCTGTACGATGCAGAGGAGTAATTTGTGTGAACACTGCGTTCGCAGCGGCTGATATCCAGCTAGAAATTATCTGTAGCATCGTTTAGCTCCAACTGTGGAGAAACGAACCAGCCAATTAGTTAACTGTTCTTGCGAGAACTGAGAGAGCATTATAATATGCACGCTGTTCCAACCATTCGCGTGTACATCGCCACGTTCTAAGACTAGGGATGAGTACATGTTCTCTCGCACAACGAGAAACATAGGGAAAGTTTCTGCTGGAAAATTCAGCAAAGGTGTAATTAGTTTTATAGGAATTTCAGCTGAAGAGAGCGGCCTAACAGACGACAGCTAATAGCAGCTTAAGGTAAATACTGCGTGCAGAGGTGTAAACTTGTTGGTTCACCAGCTTGTGTCATCTGTAAGCTCGAGCGACCTTGGGTAATCTTTTGCTCAATTTGTCACATAGCTAACCATCAACCGTAGACTTGATTGTCATCCTATAAATAGTACCGAACTTTGAACCGGAATTGGACGATTTTCGTGGTACTGACCAACGTCAGAACATAAGTGTGGGAACAATTTATAAAGAAACTTCTAGTTAAACTTTAATATTGTCTATTTAGGATAATTAAACCTTCTGAGAGTTAATATTTAATATTGTTGTGTTAAGGATTGTTTCACTTTTTGATGTTGACGAGATGCGTTATCCTGACAACCGTTTTTTTGCTGTCACATTGAAAACTGTGTAAAAGCGTGTATTTTTGTGCTAATATTGCGACATTAAACATGTCATTTCAACTTACACAGTTGTCTTCAATCCTAGAATAAGTAAACCAAAAAATATTGGACCTTACAACTTATTTTATTCAGAACTATGTCTTTCTGAGCTTACTTTGTTATCTACTTCCATTGTTTCTTCCATAGATTTTTACTTTCACTTTTAGTGAACTACATGACATGACACGTTTCTAAAGAGTCATCTGCTAATGTGTACACAACGTTGAAACCTTTATCGGGGCTGAAGTTAATATTTGACAGTTTTGTCTAGATAACACTTTCTTGTAAACAGCTACACCGCTTACAGGAGGCTGAGATTAGAGCTAACATTATGTAACAGGTCGTACGTACAGGCAGTTAACAATATTGACTCGAGGCTTCCTAAGGCACAGCTGGAGCTGGCTCTGACTCTAATGTCTTCATCCAGCATAACTAACTCCTCTTACGGGCCATCAGAAATCTTCAGTTCTTCCACTGATCCATTAAATGTCTAACGGTAACACATGTCTTTTAGCTGTAGTTGACTGAGGAACTGCAGATCGATTCTCTATTTTGAAAACTACTGAAAATTAAGTCCTCCTACCTTGGAACGAATAGTGTCCGATAATTCTACACACTGTAGGTTCGGTCACATGACGTACAGACTGAATGACTTCGATTATGCGCGATCGGCGCCTCGAGAAGCAAACCCAGCTACCACGCTTTGGTGCAAGACGTCGACCAGCTGTACCTGCAAGAAAACGTCATCAACTCGACTTCATATTCTAAAGAAAAAAACGAACTTGTGGGATATCAGCTCCAGAAACCGACCCTGCGGGAAAATCTGGGCCATAATTCTGATAGTACGTATTTATGACCTCCTAAAAGCACAGTTTTTAAATTTTCACGGGAACCATTTGTTTGTCACCCGCTTCGCCCTGCTGCACCGCCTAATCCCCGATGATTAAGTACTGTACAACGGAATGACACCCAGAGCCCTGTCATTTGCGGGATATCAGACGGCGAGGGGGAGAAGGGGAGATGTGGACACATCTGCCCAAGTTGTTTTGAAATCTTCTACGAGAACACAGAAACAGTAAGTAATTTGTGTACGTAATATATCAATCTCGCGCACACGTACGTTGAATATTATTTTAAAGATTTCTCGAACTGACGTCCTGCACCGCTATATTCGCCTCAAAATCAAACTTACACTACTGGCTCTTAAAATTCCTACACCACAAAGGTGACGTGCTACAGACGAGAAATTTAACCGACAGGAAGAAGATGCTGTGATTTGCAAATGATTAGCTTTTCAGAGAATTCACACAAGGTTGGCGCCGGTGGCGACACCTACTACGTGCTGAATTGAGGAAAGTTTCCAACCGATTTCTCATACACAAACAGCAGTTGACCGGCGTTGCCTGGTGAAACGTTGTTGTGATGCCTTGTGTAAGGACGAGAAATGCGTCCCCTCACGTTTCCGACTTTGATAAAAGTCGGATTGTAGCCTATATCGATTGCGGTTTATCGTATCGCGACATTGCTGCTCGCGTTGGTCGAGATCCAGTGACTGTTAGCAGAATATGGAATCGGTGGGTTCAGGAGGGTAATACGGAACGCCGTGCTGGATCCCAACGGCCTCGTATCACAGCGGTTCGTGCAGCCACGTCTCGATCCCTGAGTCAACAGATGGGGACGTTTGCAAGACAACAACCACCTGCAACAACAGTTCGACGACGTTTGCAGCAGCATGGACTATCAGCTCGGAGACCATGGCTGCGGTTACCCTTGACGCTGCATCACAGACAGGAGCGCCTGCCATGGTGTACTCAACGACGAACCTGGGTGCACGAATGGGTGGATCTAGGTTCTGTTTACAGCATCATGATGGTCGCATCCGTGTTTGGCGACATCGCGGTGAACTCACATTGGAAGCGTGTATTCGTCATCGCCATACTGGCGTATCACCCGGCATGATGGTATGGGGTGCCATTGGTTACACGTCTCAGTCACCTCTTGTTCGCATTGACGGCACTTTGAACAGTGGACGTTGCATTTCAGATGTGTTACGACCCGTGGCTCTACCCTTCATTCGATCCCTGCGAAACCCTGCATTTCAGCAGGATAATGCACGACTGCATGTTGCAGGTCCTATACGGACCTTTCTGGATACAGAAAATGTTCGACTGCTGCCCTGGTCAGCACATTCTCCAGATCTCTCAAAACTGAAGACGTCTGGTCAATGGTCACCTAGCAACTGGCTCGTCACAATACGCCAGTCACTACTCTTGATGAACTGTGGTATCGTGTTGAAGCTGTATGGGCATCTGTACCTGTACACGCCATCCAAGGTCTGTTTGACTCAATGCCCAGGCGTATCAAGGCCGTTATTACGGCCAGAGGTGGTTGTTCTGGGTACTGATTTCTCAGGATCTATGCACCCAAATTGCGTGAAAATTGTAATCACATGTCATGTCAGTTCTAGTATAATATATTTGTCCAATGAATACCCGTTTATCATCTGCATTTCTTCTTGTTGTGGCAATTTTAATGACCGGTAGTGTAAAAAATTTAAGTAACTGAAGAATCATTATGAAATAAACATAACGATTTTCGATTTGCAATTTAGCTACACCAACCACGTTGAAGAATAGCCCATCTCCTGCAAATGTACTTCACTTTAACAGTCGCAGCTTTAAAATCAAAAGAAAATAACCCACAACAGCGATTTTAATAATTAAACAGCGCTATAATACTTTTTTAACGACACACCAGTTCATTTCATTCCTTTACTCTGCATTTGTGAACCCCAACATAAAACTGTTCAAAGCAGAAAGATCTCCGGCTCTGGGTTAGAAACCGCGCATTTTAACACTATGAACAAACCGTGTTACAAAGTGCCTTGTGTCCCTCGTGAGTTGCATGCTGTGTGATTGACGCCGAGTAACCCGGTCCTCCAAATCTGGTGTACGCAAAGTACGCATTGCCTGCCCGTTCGTCTGTCTGAAAGGACCCACTATCACACAACCCCCCCAGGACGGGCTTGAAGTGTGTGGTTTGGTTGGTGTCTGTGTGGGCACTCGCTTTGGTGTAGTCGTGCTGCCTCTCGACCGTTTCCATCTGCTTGGCGGTACATAAACACCATCTCGGCTTGTTCCCGACATGGATACGGACCATTCTGCTGCTCACAGTACGCTGCATCATTCACACAGCGTGCAACACACAAGGAACAAGTGGCACGTTCTCAATGGAACTTTCATTCGTCAGCGCCATCTACCGTGGCACCGATGACTTTCCGGACACATAAATGTTCATAGGCTTCCCCCATTCCAGTCAACAATCCGTCCCTGGAGTTTGTCGGTTTTATTACTGTTCACCGTGTATAGCGATAACTTTTCATTCTAAAGCGGATCAAGTATATCTCAACCTTATCAGGGAAAACAATAGACCTTAATAAAGTAATAAAAAATTGATTTTTCCATCACTCAAAAGTAGCCTGTGCCCTCAAGGCACTGAATAATTTATTTTATTTAATCCTTTTTTTTTTAATTCTTTCTCATGTGTGGATGTAGTACGCATGTATGCTTGTACTGCTGTCGTGTGTCGTTTCCTTATGTCTATCTTGCATAGTGGGAAACGCTACAAGAAGGGTGCTTGTTCATTCGGGACGGCCGTATTAAGTGTCCGTATTACAACACGAGCCAAGAAATGTATTAGTTATGTGGTGTCACCGCCAGACACCACACTTGCTAGGTGGTAGCCTTTAAATCGGCCGCGGTCCGTTAGTATACGTCGGACCCGCGTGTCGCCACTGTCAGTGATTGCAGACCGAGCGCCGCCACACGGCAGGTCTAGAGAGACTTCCTAGCACTCGCCCCAGTTGTACAGCCGACTTTGCTAGCGATGGTTCACTGACAAATTACGCTCTCATTCGCCGAGACGATAGTTAGCATAGCCTTCAGCTACGTCATTTGCTACGACCTAGCAAGACGCCATTATCATTTGCTATTTATCTTGTGATGCATGTACCGTCAGACCGATGTTCACCAATTATGGATTAAAGTTAAGTATTCCAACAGCTACGTACTTTATTTGCTAGACTCAAATCCTTTAACTGTTCCAGACCTCACGCCAGCCTGCGTGAGCTTAAACGCGTGCCTTTCGGCTACCCGTCACTGTGGATTGGCTGTCTTGCCAGTCCACAAGTTACTCGAGAATATACGACAGCGAAGGTACCGGCAATTTCTCGCATACCATCCCTGACTGAAAAAGGGGGAGTTGGAAGAGATCTAATCTAGTACAGGATTTGCCGTATGACGGCTGCCGAATTACAGCTACAGATGTTGTTGTTGTTGCTATTGTGGTATCCAGTCAGAAGACTGGTTTGCTGCACCTCTCCATGCAAATCTATACTGTGTAAGCCTCTCCATCTCTGCATAACTACTGTGATCTATACCCATTTGAATCTGCTTACTGTATTCATCCATTCGTCCCTCTTTCTACACTTCCCTCCAATAACAAATCAACAGTTCCTATAAACCCATCCTTATTTTAGTTAAGTTGGGCCACAAATTTCTTTTTTTTTTTATTTCGCTATTCGCGTCAGTTCTTACTCATTAGTTATTCGATCTACCAATCTAGACTTCAGCATTCTACTATAGCACAACATTTCAAAGTCGTATGACCTCTTCTTGTATGGACAGCTTAAAAAATGGTTCAAATGGCTCTGAGCACTATGGGACTTAACAGCTGAGGTCATCAGTCTCCTAGAACTTAGAACTACTTAGACCTAACTACATCCATGCCCGAGGCAGGATTCGAACCTGCAACCGTAGCAGTCGCGCGGTTCCAATCTGAAGTGCCTAGAACCGCTTGGCCACCGCGGCCGGCATGGATAGCTTATCATACACCTTTCACTTCCGTCTAATACTACATTCCAAATACTGTCAGAAAAGACTTCATAACAGTTAAATTTATATTAGGTGTTAATAAATTTCTCTTTTTCAGAAACGCTGTTTATGCTATAGCCAGTCTGCATTTTATATCCTCTCTGCTTCGGCTTCTGCCCGAAGAGCGACTAATGAAGCCTGACGTTGTCAGGAAGGAGATGTCGGATGTAACATAATTTATTGAATAAATGTTTTTGATATGTTTCCCTCTCTTTGTCCGACTGTTGATCAAATAGCTTCATTTATAAAATTGCTACGTACTGTTTGGATTGTCGCTCACAGCTACGGAACTGCTGACAATTCTTGATACCGTAGCATATATTTTTCTCATTGTAATATCTGCTGTACAACTCCATAAAATGGGCGTTTGAAGCAGTTTTTTAATTATGCAATGTGGTGTCACCGCCAGACACCACACTTGCTAGGTGGTAGCTTTTAAATCGGCCGCGGTCCGTTAGTATACGACGGACCCGCGTGTCGCCACTGTCAGTGATGGCAGACCGAGCGCCGCCACACGGCAGGTCTAGAGAGACTCCCTAGGACTCGCCCTAGTTGGACAGCAGACTTTGCTAGCGATGCTACATTGACAAATACGCTCTCATTTGCCGAGACGATAGTTAGCATAGCCTTCAGCTACGTCATTTGCTACGACCTAGCAAGGCGCCATAGCATTTGATAATTAATATGGTGAAGCCTGTACAGTAACGAGAGATGTTCACCAATTGTGGATTAAAGTTAAGTATTCTACCAGTTACTCTTGTTTTGCTAGTCTTATTTCTCTGACCTGTTCCAGACCTCACGCCATCCTGCGTGAGCTTATAGCGTGCATTTCGGCCTCCTCAAGAAACACGGTGTTGGCACTTATGTCAACACCTCATGCAACTGGTCATTTTCCTTCCTTATTATTTGCGTCTTGCGAGATTATGCTATGTTGTCTATATTTTTAGCGTTATACTGAATTTTGATGTTTTTTGTCCCTTGACAGTTACGTAGGATTTATATTTAGATACGTCATGTTACCAGTAACTTATATAAGACAGATTCACTGTCTTGCAATTTTAAATTCATTCACCTTTATTTTTATTTATTTTTTTATTGTTCCGGCGTATCGTTAAGCGCTCGCACAACGGTCAGGAACCTTACAGCAGAGGGGGCTGTGAGATGTCGTCCGACAACAGTACGCTGACCAACTCCTCTCTGTGACGACAGCCAGACAGCAGCGGCATCTAGGCGAAGAGAATTATAAGCGCCGCGCCGCTTTGCCGCAGCCCAAGTTGAAGTCTAGGCAGTCTACGAGCTCGACAGCAGCGACTTAGGAAATGTATTGTTTCACTTGTGTTACAAATTGTATACACGGTGTCCCATTTATCTTGACTACCCCAAATAACTGTTTGTTCAGATGCAAATTACAAAATGTTTCAAGCAAATGTTCATTTAGCCATCAGGGGGACATCAATCAGTATGATTGCCTTCGTTGTAGCTTTGTTTTTTACAAAGATATGAACAGCGGTATGGTTTTTTTAAATGGTACCATGTGTTTTTTATTCAGTAATTCATTTCCTCCCCTAGAGACCTATTCAGAAATATATCACAGTGTACCATTCACTGAAACACAACGTTATTGATTACATGACATAACACTGACTATGAGGCCGGGATCACAAACTCGTCCACTTGCTGGAGTTGTCAGAAAACAAATGAAAACCAAGTAAAAACATAACACAAAATTGACTTTGACTCTCCTGTACCATTGCCCAAGAGTAGAACATTCAAGGGTGCTCAAAGTCATTACCCTAGACACCGATACACTGGTGCACTCGTTGAATGAAAGAATTATTTACCGATTCCAATGTTGCCTGCTGATGAGAATTACAAGCAAGCACGATACATTCCTGCATGTCCTCTGGAGTTGTTGTAATATCGAGATAGAGAACGTCCTTATTGCATCCCAAAGGAAAAAGTCGAGAGGATTTAAATTAGGAGACCCAGCAGGCCAAGTAAGTGTTCCCCCTCGACCAATCCACAAGCATTCTGGTTCTTAGCGGCACTTCATCCAGAAGAGGAAGAAGAATTCGTCTGAGGTAGTTGGCATACGCTGTGCAGTTTAGGCTACCATTGATGAAATAAGGACCAACAATTGTAGTACCAAGCATCCCACACCAGACGTTAACTCTTCATTGACGCTGATGTTCCACCTCTCTAAGCCATCGCGGATTGTCGCTGATCCAATAATGCATGTTCCTTGTATTTACCTGTCCTTTGTTTGAGAAGGAACACTCATCGGTAAATAGAACATTGGAGAAGAAGTTCGGGTTGGCGAGGATTTGCTGCTGTGCCCACTGACAGGTCTGTCCACGATTCTGGAAACCATTACCATGCAGTTCTTGATGTAGGTGTACAAGGTAAGGATGGAACCGGTGACGTGTAAGAATACGATGTACACTGGTTTTAGAAATGCCAATCTCGTGTTCAGGTTGTCGTGTGCTCACTTGTGGATTCATAGCATCGGAAGCGAGAACAGTAACTTCGGCATCTTCGTCTGTGCGATTGCTACAACAATTGTGTTGTCGTGGGTTGAAACTTCCCGTTTCCTGAAGCGTCGCAACAAGACGAGGAAACATCCGTCGGGAAGGTGGGTTCTTGTCAGAATATCGCTCTCTGTACAGTTCCGCTTCCTGTGTAGCATTTCGCCTACCTCCAACAACAATAAAAGGAACGTTATGTCGATGCAGTTTGTAGGAAGGACAGCCTTTGCTGTATGCCTACTCTACACAACAGTATTTAAAAGGACTAAACTACTGTACTAAATGTACCTGTGCATAAGAAAACAGTATTTCAATTACTGTTCTGCTAACTCACATTCCCGATAGATGAGTAGCACTCTACCTTCTCTTCGTTGATGTACATTCTACTCGTACAACTCTTCAACGGACGATCGTTGACGGAATGACGGGTGCGCGTTCTACTTATGTTTACGTTTGTCCTCTGTCAACGTCAGCACGTGGATGTGTTTCATTACCCCGAGTACCTGCACTAAGCGCTGGGAGCGTCAACGTCAGTGTTGTGTTATGTTATTAATAACGCCGTGTTTCACTGAATAGTACACTCCGATACATTTTTGAATAGGTCTTTAGGAGAGGAAATGAATTACCGAATAAGAAATACAGGGTGCCATTTAAAAAAAGTCATACCGCTGTTCATATCTTTGCAAAAAAATAAATCTACAACGAAGGTAATCATGCTGACTGATGTTCTCCTGACGGCTAAAGAACATTTGCTCGCAACATTTTATAATTTGCATTTGGACAAACAGTTATTTATGGTGGTCACGATAAATGGGACACCCTGTATACTGAAGAGATTGTTTATGTTTCATGTTGCCCTTTGCTTGCGACATCCCATTGTAATTTCACAAAGTTAAGTATTGTCATTTATCTTACTGTCATAAAAATGCATTAATACGATTTGCTTGAATTGTTGTCTAGCTATCCGAAAAAGCAGGTTTCCTAGGCACCCTACATTAGACGACTAGGCAGAACACAACGTTTATAGTTTCAAAATTACCTGGATTTAGGTACAAGCTTTTTAACACTACTTTTTGTCTTGAATTATTCCCTAAGGTTTTCAACCTGGCTCCCTCTCGGTGATGCTTTTGGCATACCGTAGAAACAGAAGTACAGTTTCAAACAGCCAAGACTGCTCTTATACAGCTTTTATCGTGATGACTGGTTTCAGCAAACTACGTTGCCATCATCAGATCTGTAGAGTATAGATCAACACATTCAAGCAGACTAGGATCAGATGTTAAGTGGCGTAACACAGTTTTACATAAACGTGGAAATTTAACATACCTTCTGCAGTACATTTCACTGAATCTCGATCAAATGCATATTGTACCGTGTCATATCACAGAACGAGACTCCATAAACGTGAGAACAAAAGCATATCAGCAGATCAAGCACAAAATAACTATTGCATAAAACAACGTACATGTTGCACTGATTATACAAGCTCATATTCGTACGTTAGCGCAATAAAGACTGAGATTTTCAAGTAAACATCATAGCCCTTGCAGCCATCTACCAGGTGGCACTGTGGTAGTAGCTCCATATCAAAATAAGTCGTGTTACAAAAAGCATAAAGACAAGCTAACGATCCTAGAAAGTTACACTGCAAACAAACAATAGATAATCCTAATTAGAGTGCGTTACACTTACTTTGTTATAATAACTGTAACTTAATTTACATAACTTTAAAATACGAGTACTGATATGATTATTAACGCTCCTTCATGTCATCCATTCCATTATAACACGGCTTATTTTAACACTGCCTCATATGGAATGTTAAGATTACCATTGGATGCCAAAAGTGTAGAACAGAAATTGGCAACATTAAAACATATCGTTGCAGCTAATGGCTATTCTCATGGCTTAGTCGAAGACTGTATGAAAAATTAAAAATGAAGTTAATTAAAGATAGCAAGGGTAGTGTTACTTCAGATCAGCGTAAAAGGCTAAAACATAAATTAAAGTACATTTCCATGTCTTAGAGAGGAAAGTTATCGGACAAAACTGAACGGCACTTCCGGAAGTCAAACGTATATCTGCATTTAAAACTTCCAATAAGCTAAAAGCCTAAGTCAAGACACAAAACTGAGATGAGTGAAGAAAAATGTAAGATAACGCATGTTTACATTGTGGCGAGTGCAGTGGTTTTTATGTGGGACAAATGTGTAGGTCTTTGTTATGAGATTTAAAGAACGCACTAGTACTCATTATAAAACCACTATCGGAGATCATCTCAGAGACAGGAATCGTAGCATTACTAATACTCGTCGAAACATATAGTAATAGTCGTACATAATGTTCCCCGAGGGAAAAGACTATGTAACGTAGAAAATCTACAAATTTATAGTTATAAGAAAAGATCTCCGAATAATTTATTTTACCAATTAGAATCTAATAAGATAATTTTTTTACTATTTTTGATAGTCTTTTTTGATTAGTTTTTAAGATATTCTCTTGTCAAGATAATGTGCTTCTATAATTTCACGAAAGTTGATCTCTTCTTGTTCTTCGATATTGGTTCCCTTTCGCTTATACATTGAACTGCGGAAAGCCCACACTGGAAAAAAAAACATGGTTTTTCCTCTTTGTTTGACGATATTCAGCGTAACACATTGGTCTCGAACATTAGTTTATGCACTTACACCACTTATCATGTAGACAGTCAGCGACACACTATTCGGTAATGACATTTCTGGTCACATTTTGTTCTTGCTGTTTGTTAATTTACAAAATGTATAGAAATATTAAGCATTGTGACATGATAATTTTTGGGACTACGCTATTCGTTCCGTTTGTCCCTGTCAGTTCCTATTTCACATTTAGGCCTCGAACACTATACTAGTACCTAAGTCTGGATCTGAAAGTTGACTGCTTACTCTAGTGTGAATTGTGTTCGCTTAACTACACTGAGGTTCCGAGCAACAGTGTATGGTTGTCGAGGCTTTGTGCTGCCTGCATATTATGACGTGTATTTTTTGCATTTTTCTTATAATACGAACATGCCATATGACTGGCTTCGCTACTTGTGTTTTAAACGATATATTGAAGCTACAATGCTTCCTCTTATATTTTTAAGGTGATTTTAAATTTTATATAAATTAATTGAAAATTATTGTAACAAAATAAGTGTAACGTACTCTGCTTTGGATTCTTTATTGAAATTCTGCAGTGTAACATTGTTGGACCGTTGGTTTTCCTTTATACTTTATGTGACAAGATGACTGTGGGTGCTGCTAAACGAATATCAAAGGTGCCACCCTTACCTATCTATTGCAGATCTCCTGGCTTAAACACGAAACCGCAACTACATCACAACTGTTTTTGCCAGGACCAATCAACCAGACATCTGGGTCATAACATTCGAATGTTACAGCTCAGTGTTGAAAGACTTGGCCGACTAAATTCCAACACCTCTCTCGTATACTGCTTCAAAACAATGCGGTTGTGGCAGCGATTCAAGAGACACACACAGATACCGGGAAGACCGTGTGTTCAAGGAGACGTTTGGCTGATTACGAAGTCCTCACCATCATATCTGTGGCTGTGCTTCTTACATACCCAATAACCTACGCATCTAATACTTGCGAATGTCATGCAAAATATTGAGACTATCTCAGTTAAAGTCGATGACGTTACTATAATGAATGTCTATAAGCAGATAAAAGACGAATGGAAAAACTGATAGAAGCCGACCTCGGAGAAGTTCAGTTTGGATTCCGTAGAAATGTTGGAACACGTGAGGCAATACTGACCCTACGACTTATCTTAGAAAATAGATTAAGGAAAGGCAAATCTACGTTTCTAGCATTTGTAGACTTAGAGAAAGCTTTTGACAATGTTGATTGGAATACTCTCTTTCAAATTCTGAAGGTGGCAGGGGTAAAATGCAGGGAGCGAAAGGCTATTTACAATTTGTACAGAAAGCAGATGGCAGTTATAAGAGTCGAGGGGCATGAAAGGGAAGCAGTTGGGAAGGGAGTGAGACATGGATGTAGCCTATCCCCGATGTTATTCAATCTGTATATTGAGCAAGCAATAAAGGAAACAAAAGAAAAGTTTAGAGTAGGAATTTAAATCCATGGAGAAGAAATAAAAACTTTGGGGTTCGCCAATGACATTGTAATTCTGTCAGAGACAGCAAAGGACTTGGAAGAGCAGTTGAACGGAATGGATAGTGTCTTGAAAGGAGGGTATAACATGAACATCAACGAAAGCAAAACGAGGATAATGGAATGTAGTCGAATTAAGTCGGGTGATGCTGAGGGAATTAGATTAGGAAATGAGACACTTAAAGTAGTAAAGGAGCTTTGCTATTTTGGGAGCAAAATAACTGATGATGGTCGAAGTAGAGAGGATATAAAATGTAGACTGGCAATGACAAGGAAAGCGTTTCTGAAGAAGAGAAATTTGTTACCATCGAGTATAGATTTAATTGTCAGGAAGTCGTTTCTGAAAGTATTTGTATGGAGCGTAGCCATGTATGGAAGTGAAACGTGGACGATAAATAGTTTAGACAAGAAGAGAATAGAAGCTTTCGAAATGTGGTGCTACAGAAGAATGTTGAAGATTAGATGGGTAGATCACATAACTAATGAGGAGGTATTGAATAGAATTGGGGAGAAGAGGAGCTTGTGGCACAACTTGACTAGAAGAAGGGATCGGTTGGTAGGACATGTTCTGAGTCATCGAGGGATCACCAGTTTAGTATTGGAGGGTAGCGTGGAGGGTAAAAATCGTAGAGGGAGACCAAGAGATGAATACACTAAGCAGATTCACAAGGATGTAGGCTGCTGTAGATACTGGGAGACGAGAAGCTTGCACAGGATACAGTAGTATGGAGAGCTGCATCAAACCAGTCTCAGAACTGAAGGCCACAACAACAACAACAACAACAAGCAGATAACTGGCCAGCTAAGGCTCTTTCCGTTTCCTCACATTCAAATTCATATACTGGCAACCTCAGTAGTCATCAAAGTATTTGGAACTACAATTTCAATTATGAAAATGGTGAGAACCTTGTATATTTGGCTGAGCAGAACAACCTTAGGTTTTGACTCAAAGGGCAAGGAGACATTTAAATCTACAGCTTGGCAGAAAGCTTTCAACCCTGGTCTAAGTTTTGTAATCCAGGATTCCCAGGGACAGCCTCTTAATACAGTAAGGATGGTCCTTGGAATCTACCCTAAATAGCCAACACCGAACAGTAATTCTTGATGTAGGAATTCAAACACCTGTAATTAAATCAATCCAAAGACCAGGATGGAACTTCACAAAAGCTGAGTGGACTAAATTCTCCAAGGAACTTGATAAAAGTGTAAACATGGATTGCCCCATTATGTGAAAATTGTGACAGATTCTTTGAAGCAGTTTTATCATCAGCCATGGCTGTAGTAATGACTGAAGAACTATATCAGTCCTATTTAATCACCAATGGCTGAGAAACTGATAAGGAATTTCTAAAAATCTTGATAAAGGTCGTAAAGAATGCTGGGAACAAACACAGAGGGTGTGAATTTTAAGAGGTCAAGCAGAGAGGCATGAAAACACTTTAGAAAAGTAGGTGCAAGTGGGCAGCGTACCCACAAAGATCCTGAAGTAACACCAGAGCAGATTTCAAACAGAATAACTTCCCTTTCTAGAACAGCCTCATACAACCTACATCTAAGAATGGTTACGAAAGAGCTTAGCAGTCTGGAGCAGATGGCACCAAACAAACCAGAAAATCCCACTGATTTTATAATAGAAGAGATCAACGCAGCACACAAAGAAATGAAAAAAAAGGCAGACCTGCAGAATCTGATGGGATACGCCCAGAGTTCGTCATCAGTTGGGCAACAGCATTCATAAAGAGCTTGCAAACTTCTTTGGCAGTATTAGGCTATCAGTTAACATTCCAAAAACCTTCTAAAAAACAGAAATCGTAGCTATACTGAAGCCCAAGAAACCAGCGAAAAGCTGTCAGCTGTCGTCCAACTGTCCTCCTGAGCTGCTGCTTCAAGCTCTTTGAAAGGCTGATCCCTCAAAGAATCGGTCGAAAGATCCATTAGGTTAGTTCCATTGGACAAGCAGGGTTCAGACCGAACAGAAGTTGTACAGCGTAGCGAATCATTGTGTTTCAACGATTTTAGCGATAACACTGAATCTTAGTCGGACAGGAATTCCACTTTATGCATGACACCGTTGCAGTTTTGTATTAGCCCCGACAGATTTCAGCATTTTTTGTGCTATCTTCAGTGGGTTTATTCGTTTATTTTCCTTCAGCAAAATTGTTGTTACATGTTAAGCTTCAGGGAAACTTTTGGTAAAAAATATTTTCATTTGTAAAATGAGCGATTATTGCCAAACAACGGTTTGCATGCGATACAGAGTCGAGACATCGAGGCATTCTATGTTGCTTATTTATGATATGTCTAACGGTTCTAGTTCTGTAGTACATTTTGAAATAAAGTGGTTGCGTGCATTTGTTTACATACCTCACACGAAGCTATTGGATGTTTGCGCTAGTAGCTTTAGATCTACTACACTATCCACAGCTTGTCATCTGCAAAGAGCAAAATGCTGTTTTATTTCTCTGATTACTATACATTTCCGACTGAGAATCACTATGTATCGTGTTACTTACAGTTTTAGATGTTGTGGTGCTTTTATATTATTTATATATCGGTAACACGCTCATTTCTTTCGCTGTTGTCGTTAGACATGCATTTTCTACGATTGATTCGCCACGCACCCAGTTTTCGCCTATATTAAGTATTGTTGTGCCTGTGTCGTGTTCATTTATTTCGTGGCATGTTTGACTGGGACTGGGGCCCGGATTTGAAGCATTGTTGACGTTGAAGCATCTGTGTGTGTGTGTGTGTGGGTGGGTGGGTAGGTGGGTGTCTGTGCTTCCAAGACAGGGATAGGTAAAGAGAGAGAGAGAGGGAGCGAGGGAGAGAGAGGGAGGGAAGGTGGGAGGTGATTCTGTGCTGTTAGGTGATCTGTATAGGGTGGGCAATATACTAACGAGACAAGGACTCAACATAGCATACAGAACCAATAACGCAATACAGAGCAGACTTAGAAGAAATTTCAGCAACAGTTATAAATACGGCCAGTCTGGTATATGTCAGCCGCGCGGGATTAGCCGAGCGGTTGATGGCGCTGCAGTCATGGACTATGCGGCTGGTCCCGACGGAGGTTCGAGCCCTCCCTCGGGCATGGGTGTGTGTGTTTGTCCTTAGGATCATTTACCTTAAGTAGTGTGTAAGCTTAGGGACTGATGACCTTAGTAGTTAAGTCCCATAAGATTTCACACACCTTTGAACATTTGGTATATGTCAACTAAATTGCTACTGCTGTCAATCAGTATATGTGGGTCAGTTTGGCATACAGAAAATCTCGGTGCACTGAAAAGCAATAGCACAACTTCAACATTTGCAGATCACCTAACGGCAAAGAATCACGGTCCAGTGCACTGGGAAACTTGAGTAAAAATTCATTAAAATTAAAAACAGCCTATACCAAAAATCAACAATAGAAAAAAACCATCACATCCAAATATCAACAGCCCAAGGTAAGAAAGCACTACATGAATATACATCATTGTGCAATAAAACCCTCTCTGCCACAATAGAAGAACTATATAAAAAACACCCACCATACTGCACACCATTTATTCTACATGCCTGTCCACAAGTCCCTCCCTCACTTCATCACTCCCTCCCTCCCTCTCACTCTCTCTCTCTCTCTCTCTCTCTCTCTCTGTCTCTGTCTCTCCCTGTCTTGGAAACACACACATACACACACACACACACACACACACACACACACACACACCACACACACATACATAGACACATAAAAACGCGTGCTCGCGTGCTAACAAACACCGCAACATCAACAACACTTCATGTCCGCGCTCCACGTCCCAAACAAACATGCCACGAAACAAATGAACACTACACAGACACAACAACACGTAATAGAGGCGAAAACTCTTTGCTTAGCGAATAAATGGTAGAAAATGAATGTGTAACAACAATAGCGTAAAAAATAAGCGTGTTACCTAGACACAAACAAAGTAAACACACCTTAACATATACTGTAAGCAACACGATACATAGTGATTCTCGGTCCGAACTGCATAATAAACAGAGCAATAAAATAGAATTTTGATGTTTGCGGATGACAGGCTGTACATTGCGATGTACATCTAAAGCTACTAACATAAACATCAAATAGCTTCATGTGAGGTATGTAAAGAAACGCACGCATTCACTTTGTTTCAAAATGTACAAAAATACTAGAAGCTTTACACATATCGTAAATAAATAATATTCAATGCCTTAACTCAGCGATACCTATCTCAGCTCTGTAGTGTATACAGATCACTGCAAAATACTTGGCAATAATCGCTAGTTTTACAAACGAAAATGTTTTGTACTAAAAAGTTTCTTCGAAGGTTAAGAAGTAATAACAATTTTGCAGAAGGAAAATAAACGAATAATCCCACTGAAGATAGCACAAAAAGTGCTGAAACATGTCTAGGGGAATACGAAACAGCTAAGATGTTTTGCGTAAGGCGAAAGTCCTCTCCAGTTTTCTTAGCAAGCACAGAAATAGGAAGAACTGAAACATTCATAAAATGAGTATTATATCTCAGAATATGAACATCATTTCGGTGTCTTCGTTATCTATTAAATTTTCTCTTTTTTGGAAAAAAATAAGGGAACTGATATCCAGTCGTTTTTCTTCTTCTTGGAGCCTTGCTGCTAGAAAGCTGTATCATGAATTCTCTTGTGATATACACGAACATCTTTCAAATCATTTATGACGTTATTTTAGTATTTGGATGTGCTGTCCTGTCAGTCCTACAAAATTATGTATTTTGTACATGTTTTGGCCTTTTCAATTCTTTGGAAGTTGTCATTTCAACTTTTGTAAGTCGAATCTGTAGACTGTGTTTTTAGTGAAGTTCGAGTGTGATTTTTATTATCATCCAGACTATTTCTTTGCAGTAGCAATTAACAATAACACGGTCTTGTGTCACCAAGTTCGCTGCTTTCCAAAGAGGACTTCTGCGTCTGTAATAAAACTCGCGTGAGTGAAGAAATAATTTCACACATAATCATTTCACGCCTTCTCTCTAATTTTTATAGCTATATGTTTTCTTTTTTGCTAGCAGTGTTATGTGTCCTTTCTTAGTTAGCATTCTATTTTCTTATTTACATTTAAAATCACAAAGATCCACACTGGAGGGAAAGCATACATTATGACAGATCAAGTACTTAGACCGAGCACACACACAGAAGCTGGGTTCCATCAACGACTTAAAACATCAGTGGCTTTTCTTGATCTTACAGCTGCCTATGATACAGTATGCAAACAAGGACTCCTGTACAAATTATACAATGCCAGACCACAATTCGGCTCATACACAACACTTTATCTGAGAGATATTTCCAAGTGGTCCTCGGCAAGATTAAGCAACAGACCAAACTTGATAATGAACTTCTACCGTGTTTTGTTTTGACAGCAGTTCTGTTCACCTTATGTACATCCGAGACTCTTGAAACAGAGTGGAGGAAATTAATTTATGTCGACGATCTAGCTTTGGCCACTTAACACGAAAATCTTGAAGCTGACGAAGAGATATTCCCTGCAGATCTAAATACAATGCATGAATACTGCAAAAAGTTGAGATTGACATCAGATCCAGCGAAGACCGAAGGTGGCTGCTTTGGTCTTAACAATAGAATGGCCAACGCAAAATTACATGTCACCTTTAATGGTCAAGTCCTCCACCCCAAAGACTTTCCAAAATATTTAGGAGTAACTCTCGATACAAGCTTGTCATACAAGCAACACATAGAAAACACCGCAGCAAAGGTGAGATGGCGTCATAACACCATAGAGAAACTGAACGGCGCAATAACATCATACAGAAACTGAGTGGTTCCTCGTGCGGCACAAGAGTCACCACATCACGATTTTTTTTTATTAGAACTACTCTACAGGCCGTGACATCTGTGCAGAAAGCCTCCACCGACTGGGAATGGCTACATCTTCTCTACGTGACTGGTGCTATGGAAATATGGAAGTGAGCGTTTGGCGTCATTGGCCGGGAGGCCCCTTACGGGGCAGGTCCGGCCGCCTTGGTGCAGGTCTTAGTACATTCGGCGCCACATTGGGCGACCTGCGCGCCGGATGAGGATGAAATGATGATGAAGACAACACAACACCCAGTCCCTGAGCGGAAAAAATCCCCGACCCAGCCGGGAATCGAACCCGGGCCCGGAGGACTGGTGCTATGAACATCAGACATCAAATAAATTGAAACAAGCTGCATCAGACGAGCATACCCTGAAACTCTAGAAGATTTCTTTGAAGTGACGGAAGCAGTGCTTGAATGGACTGAAAATTTAAAAATTAATTTGTAGATTTACTTGTTTACCTCTATTTACTTTGTAACATTGTGCAATTCTTGTATGTTAGTTGCAGCTCAGTTTGTATTGCATTTGTATAAGCTAAATAAATATATTCGCGCAAATGAATGTTATAGTTTTAACACATTCGAACGACTCTGTTCCTATTCTTTTAGTTCTCAGTAGCATGTAGAATTTGCCATGCGATCGTTGTGAAGAACATCCATGACATATTTTGCTTCGACCATTCGTAAAAGTTAGTACCAGTGCGAGTTCCTTAATGCTGAACCGTATTCTAACTTTTCGTAACACGGCCTCTCTTCATAAGCTCAATTCCATAGTTCAGTACTGAGCTTAGTAAAGTGACCTTGACGCTCGTTCCGTGTAACCTAAACACCCTGCCATTGGACGTGAAATGAAACGTTACCTTTAAACGAACACAACACAGATAATTGATTGATTTCAACTGCCTTCTGAACGAAAAGCGCTTCTGTTTACTCAGAAGTCGATCATTCATACATAACATACCGTGCAGATAACCGTACACTAGAGAGGTATTCGTCCTGAGGTCACTCCAACATATAGTTCCTGAAGAGGGGCAGCAACCATTTTAATAGTTTCAGGAGCATCAGTCTGGAAGATTGACGGTAATTTGAAGGATCTTTGAGAATCGATGTCAAGGCCTCAATACGAGTGATATACAGGGTGGTCCATTGATAATGACCGGGCCAAATATCTCACGAAATAAGCATCAAACAAAAACAAAAAAATACAAAGAACGAAACTCGTCTAGCTTGAAGGGGGAAACCTGATGGCGATGTGGTTGGCCCGCTAGATGGCGCTGCCATAGGTCAAACGGATATCAACTGCGTTTTTTTAAAGCCGCAGGTCTCAGTCAAGATAATGTGAGACTATTATGGTTTTTGGCGGGAGATATGCTACACGATGGTGACAAATGAAAGTGTCCCCAACGGACGTGAGAGTAAGGTAGTGTAAAATGACGAATCGCACATAGACACTCGTAAGTACGGAAGAACGTGCAAGCTGGCAAACGAAATGGAACACATTTGGGTTTTCGGAGGAATCGAAAGAGATTCGAGAAAGCGTTTTATGCTCCTGGTGCACTCTAGGGACAAAAGAATTTTGCTGCCCCTTATAAAGCACTTTGTCCTACGTAGTACCAAAGTCATAACTGATAGGTGAAAATCATACAATGAGTTCGTGAAGCACTCGGCAGAATTTGTATCTTCTAAATACCCATCAGTGCACACTCAGAATACAGAGCGGTTGTGTAAGTCACTGAAATAATCTATTAAAAGAAAGGGTAGACTTGGCGACAGATACGAATCATACGTTTTCAGTTCATCTATTCCCATAATTTACGGTTGACAGGCAAATCTCTTACTTTTGATACTCTGCCCATACTTGTTAAAGACATTTCGAGGGCGTATCCAGGATAGGGAAAAGGGCGCATGCTTCCCGCTGCCTATTCAACACGAGGCATTGCTCACAATGTCGCTGACGAGTAAAGTAAGTGCAATTTAGTACTTCTTCTATTACATTCGTTTTAGTGACACGAGTAGTATTACAGTTTTATGTTTTATCGTTAAATTGTTGATTTTATTTTTTATCGCTGAATGTTTTCGATACGTTCGTCTTTTGTCGTTTCCTTCATCAACTCGCGCGTATAGGATACGTATATCGTTGGCTGTTAGGGCCTAACATAAATTGTTCCAAATTACGAATTGACTAATCTGGCATTGGAACTTTAGCCAATATGACCCTGCTCTATTGGTACTGTACACAGCTGAAAGCAAGGGGAAAATACAGTCTTTATATTTCCTGAAGCATCGATTGATGATTATGTCAGCCTCTTGAGTGAAAAATTCTGAAGCTGAAATAATCACTCATTCGGATCTCGGACTAAGGTAAAACGAGACTGGAGTTCTAATGGTGGGTAGGAGGGTTAAAGAATTTAAAGAGAGTAATGGATACATTAGAGGCAGAAATAGAGAGAATTAGTGAATTGTGATGGCAGTATGAGCAGGACTTGGTGGGCAGGAGCCTAGAGTGTTATCAGCACAAAATCAAGTAGGGGTAATTTGGGAGTAGGCCTAATAATAAATAAGGAAATAGGAACGAGTGTGAACTACTATGAAAAGCACAGGGAGCGTATCATCGTAGCCAAAATTTAAAAAAAGCCAACACCCACTACAACAGTACAAGTCTGTATGCCTACCACCTCTGGAAACGATAAAGATATCGAAACAATATATGAGAAGGTAAAAGAAATTATTCAGATACTTAAGGGAGATGAAAAGTTAATTGTGATAAAGATTTAGACTGGGGGGGGGGGGGGGGGGGGGATGAAACAGGAATCCGCCCTGTAGAACTTTGCAAAGAGAGCAGTTTAATCATTGACAATACTTTTTGGTAACGCTTTGAGGATCGTGAAAGATGGTTTTTGCAGAAACGACCTGGATACATCATAGCGTTTCAGATTGATTATATAATTGTGAGAAGTACACTTCGAAACCAGATTTTAAACTGCAAAACATGTTCAGGGACAGATGTGGACACTGGCCATGAGTTATTTGTTATGAGCTGCAGATTAAAACTTCAGAGACGGCAAAAAGGAAGGAAATTAAGTAAATGGGACGTGCGTAAGTTGAAAGAACCAGAGATTATTGTGACTGAAACAGCGAAAGACAATGCAGTAATGACGAATGAGTAGTTTAGAGAGCTGAAACACAGCCAGCAGAGGATCAAATACGCAAAAAGGCAAGTTGTATTACAGACCCTTGGGCAACACACGAAACGATAAATTTAACTGACGAAAGAGGCAAATATGAAAATGCAGAAAACGAAACAGAGAATAAGGAATATAACCGGCTAAATAATTAAGTTGACAGGAAGTGCAAAATGATGAAGTGGGAATGGCAACAAGAGAAAATGCGAGACAGTATAAGCATATATGACTACGGGAAAGATGGATGCTGCCTATTGGAAAATTGTAGAGCTCGTTGAAGAAAAGAGAAGCGCTATATAAACATTAAAAATCCACATGGCAAGCCAGTACTCAGGAAAGACAGGGACGCTGAAAGGTGGAAGGAATATATAGGATGTTAGGAGTATAAGTGCAGATATTTTATTGATAACTGAGGACAGTCTACTGAACAAAATTACATCAGAATTTGCTTCATTTACCGACTAATAATTATAACTGTTAGGAGTAGGTTGGTCAGTACCTCCAAGTACATGTGGCAACAGCAAGCCATTAACAGTTGTTTTCCCCTGGGCAACATGTTAGGTATTGAAGTGTAGACACGTGGAAGCAAAAAGGGTAGTCTATACTGACAGGCGTAGTCCACTCAGTGGTGCAGTCACGACCGTGGAGAAAATAACATGTAGCAAATTATGAGACGTGTTTGCGGGAATCCTGTTAGGCGGAAAGAAAAAACAACTAACTCGCTGAAACGCGTACATATTACCAGTGACCACAATGTCTGCAATTATACCCCCAACACCGCTAGGTAAGGGCTAAACAAAAGAAGCGCGCTTGAAGACGAGTGTTTTAAAATATTTCTTATTCTCTAGATAGAGCACGCTGTGCGGCAGTTCTCCTAACAGGAGGGGATCAAGACTGTTATTGATCTGTTTATCTGCTCACGCTACAGATCCTGAACTCTCAAAGAATATCAAATTCCCGTCCCGATGAGAACATCAGCAATAGGGGCCAAACATGAAATCTCCAGTACATACGCAATATTAACACTGGTTTTTATGTATTGATCTGGTTGGGTTTTTCTATCACCTTCTTCCTTGCGCGAACTCTATATTTCCAGTTCTTTCACAGTTTTTAAAAGTTCCAAATAATACATATTTTCTTTCTGTTCTGTATTATTTTTCCACATTAAATAAAAATTTTGCCTACATTTTAAACTTCAAATCGATATTCAGCGTCCTTTACTATCACACAAATGACTTGAAACTACAAAACAGAGCAGGGAGAGCTGCTGTAATACACTTCATATATATTCTTCAGGCAATGCGTGCTACGTCCCCTGTTTGTCCTTAAATGTATGAAATAATTCAAACATTAACTGCAATACAATTATGGATCTAGCGCAACATTTATTGCATTAACAGGTCTTTAAGGCGCACAGCAGAAAAAATTAAATAAATAACCACACTAAAAAAAAGAGAAGAAAATAGCACTCTACAAAAAACTGAAAGATAGCACATTACGAAAAGCCCAATAAAAAGGGAGGTCAATCTGTCACAACAGAGGAGATACCGATTGCAGGAGTCCATCATTGCCTTTCTCGTATTCCATCACCGTCGGCTCCATTTCTTTAAGGATTGTTAACACTCGATGCTTCCAACGTGTCTTGTACGTTCTCATGGGCGTTTCCCAGCATGTTGAGAACGAAGGACCCGGTATAGGAGAGATGTATCAGCTCGAAGGGTGTGGTCAAACCATTGTAGTCTCTCGTGCCCTAATATCCGATCGAAGTGTGGCTTTCCAGACCGCTGGTACACCACTTATTTTGTTCTTCGTTCCCGTTTACCTTCCATGGTATTTTACAAGGGTCCATAGATCTTCCGAAGTACCTTCCTGTTTAAGGGACAGATTGCTTCTTCAGTTGCTGCTCATGTCGCCCAGATATCACAACCACATAAAAGTATTGGTCAGTAAATCAGTCTGACACAATTTCATCCCTATAGGGTTTGAATTTCCAAAAATAGTAAAACACGTATTCATATATTTATTTCTAACTGAGAAATTCATATATTTATTTCTAACTGAGAAACCAAATTTTAATTTTCTTAGTTTTAGCTTTAAAATGCATAATAAACTATTTTCATAAAAAAGTCTCGCCCTATTTCACCCCCTTATAGCTTCAGTTTCCAAAAACACTGAAACACTTTTTTTTTATTTGTAAGCAAAAAGTCAAACACCAATGTTCATAGACATAGCTACTAAAATATTTTAGTAGTTATTTAATGATGGTGGTCTAGCGGTAGCGTCTTTGATTCATAGCCTAAACGTCTTCGGTCCCGGGTTCGAATCTCGCCGCTGCTTTTACTTTGATTAATAATCAGCATTGGCGGCCGAAGACTTCCGGCATAAGACGTCAGCCTCATTCTGCCAACGGCCTTGTCAAAGAGGGCGGAGGAGAGGACAGACGTTCAGGGAACTCTCTGGTCCTAGGGGTGGGAAATTGCCCCTAAAGGCGGAAGAATCAGCAATGATCAACGACATGAGGATGCAGAAGGCAATGGAAACCACTGCATTAAAGACACGTAACGTGTATCCACAGGACATGTGGCCTGTATTTCAAGAAGTGTCATGATGATCTCTCCATTGGAAAAAGATTCCGGAATAGTCCCCCATTCGGATCTCCGGGAGGGGACTGCCAAGGGGGAGGTTACCATGAGAAAAAGATTAAATAATCAACGAAAGGATAACGTTCTACGAGTCGGGGCGTGGAATGACAGAAGCTTGAACGTGGTAGGGAAACTAGAAAATCTGCAAAAGGAAATGCAAAGGCTCAATCAAGATATAGTAGGGGTCTGTGAAGTGAAGTAAAAGACAAGGATTTCTGGTCAGATGTGTATACGGTAACATAAACAGCAGCAGAAAATGCTATAACAGGAGTAGGATTCGTTATGAATAGGAAGGTAGGGCAGAGAGTATGTTTCTGTGAACAGTTCAGTGACTGGGTCGTTGTTATCAGAATCGATAGCAAACCGACACCGACGATAGTTCAGGTAAACATGCCGACATCGCACGCTGAAGATGAAGAGATAGAGAAAGTGTATGAGGATATTGAAAGGGTAATACAGTATGTGAAGGGGGATGAAAATCTAATAGTCATGGGGGCCTGGAATGCAGTTGTAGGGGAAGGAGTAGAAGGAAAGGTTACAAGAGACAGGAGAAAGACTAATTGAGTTCTGTAAAACGTTTCAGCTAGTAATAGCGAATACCCTGTTCAAGAATCACAAGAGGAGAAGGTACACATGGAAAAGGCCGGGTGATACGGGAAGACTTCAGTTAGATTACATCATGGTCAGACAGAGATTCCGAAATCAGATACTGGATTGTAAGGTGTAACCAGGAGCAGATATAGACTCAGATCACAATATGGTAGTGATGAAGAGTAGTCTGAAGTTTAAGACACTAGTCAGGAAGAATCAGCACGCAAAGAAGTGGGATACGGAAGTACTAAGGAATGACGAGATGCGCTTGAAGTTCTCTAAGGCTATAGATACAACAGTAAGGAACATCTCAGTAGGCAGTACAGTTAAAGAGGAACGTACATCTATAAAGAGGGCCATCATAGAAGTTGGGAAGGAAAACATAGGTACAAAAGAGGTAACTGCGAAGAAACCATGGGTAACAGAAGAAATACTTCAGTTCATTGATGAAAGGAGGAAGTACAGAAATGTTCCGGGAAACTCAGGAATACAGAAACACAAGTCGCTGAGGAATGAAATAAATAGGAAGTGCAGGAAAGCTAAGACGAAAGGGCTGCAATGTAAAGATCTCGAAAAAGAAATGATTGTCGGAAGGACAGACTCAGCATACAGGAAAATCAAAACAGCCTACGGTAACATTAAAAGCAGGGGTGGAAACATTAAGAGTGCAACGGGAATTCCACTGTTAAATGCAGAGGAGAGAGCGGATAGGTGGAAAGAATACATCGAAAGCCTCTATGAGAGGGAAGATTCGTCTAATGTGATAGAATGACAGAAGAAGAAACAGCAGTCTAGTATTAGAATCAGAATTTAAAAGAGCCTTGGAGGACTTAAGGTCAAATAAGGCAGAAGGGATGGATAAAATTCCATCAGAATTTCTAAAATCATTGGGGGAAGTGGCAACAAAACGACTATTCACGTTGGTGTGTAGAATGTATGAGTCTGGCGACATACCATCTGACTTTCGGAGAAGCATCATCCACACAATTCCGAAGACGGCAAAAGCTGACAAGTGCGACAATTATCGCACAATCAGCTAAACAGCTCATGCATCCAAGTTGCTTACAAGTATAGTATATAGAAGAATGGAAAAGAAAATTGAGAATGCACTAGAAGACGATCAGTTCGGCTTTAGCAAAAGTAAAGGCACGAGAGAGGAAATTCTGAGGTTGCGGTTAATAAGGGAAGCAAGACTAAAGAAAAATCAATGCACGTTCATAGGATTTGTCTACCTGGAAAAAGCGTTCGACAATGTAAAATGGTGCAAGATGTTCGAAATTCTGAAAAAAGTAGGGGTGAGCTATAGGGAGAGATAGGTCATATACAATATGTACAACAGCCAAGAGGGAATAATAAGAGTGGACGACCAAGAACGGAGGTAATGAGAAGCAGTGGAAATGAGAACAGCGAGAAACTTTACATCAGAATTGATGGTCACGAAGTAGATGAAATTAAGGAATTCTACTACCTAGGAAGTAAAATACTCAATGACGGACGGAACAATGAGGTCATCAAAAGTAGACTAGCTATGGCAAAAAAGGCATTCCTGGCGAATAGATGTCTACCAATATCAAACATAGGCCTTAATCTGAGGAATAAATTTTTGAGAATGTACGTCTGGAGTACGGCATTGTATGGTAGTGAAACATGGACTGTGGGAATATCGGAACAGAAGAGAATCGAAGCATTTGAGATGTGGTGCTACAGACGAATGTTGAAAATTAGGTGGACTGATAAGGTAACGAATGAGATGGTTCTACGCAGAATCGGAGAGGAAAGGAATATGTGGAAAACACTGACAAGGAGAAGAGACAGGAAGATATGACATCTGTTAAGAGATGAGGGAATGACTTCCATGATACTGGAAGGAGCTGTAGAGGGCAAAAACTATAGAGGAAGACAGAGATTGGAATACATCCAGCAAATAGTTGAAGACGTAGGATGCTAGTGCTACTCTACGATGAAGAGGTTAGCACAGAAGAGAAATAGGCGGCGGCCGCATGAAACCAGTCAAAAGACCGATAAAAAATGATGGTATATTTTCAAAAAAAGCTTTGACCCACAATTTCACCCCTTTATGGCTAAATTTTCAAAAATGCTGAAACATATATTTCTTTATTTCTGACCGAGAAACCAAATGCGAGTTTTCGTAGGTCTAGCATTACAATTGCCTTGATAGCGCCCATAAAAAAAAAACTTCGTCCCCTAGGGTTGGAATTTCGAAAAGTGTCTCCCTAAAGATCCACACTTTCTCCGCATTTCAGGTTTCTATCGTTAGTGGTTTGTGATGGGGAATGATGAGTCAGTCACGCGGGACACTGCCTTTTACAAGAGGGGGGGGGGGGGGGATCGAAAAGTTTCTAGCCTAACAAATAAATAATGATAGAAATTTCATAATACCAATTTATTTTTCAATATAATACCCGTGTACACTAATACACGTGCGGGCACGCTCAGATAACTTCTGCAAACCATTCAAATAAAATGTCTTCGATTTCGAGTCCAACCAAGCGTTCACAGCGTCTTTGCCAATTCTTCGTCCTCTGAGATCTTTTTTCACGTTTGGGGAAAGAAAAAAGGTTGATGGAGCCAAACCTGGAGAATGTGACGGATGACGTAACAATTCGAACCCGCAGTCACGCAGAGTTTCCAGTGTTGCGCGGGCTTTGTGCGCCGGTGCGTGGTCCTGATGCAGAAGACCTCCGTGTGCTGATTTCCCGCGCCTTTTTTAAATCTTTTCTCTCAAACGGCGCAGGAGGTTGCAATAGTATGCTGCATTGACACTTACGCCCTTTTGCAAGTAACCCAACATAATTACCCCTTCTGCATTTCAGAAAACCGATGCCATCACCTTACCGGATGTTTCCATTGTTGTAAGTGTTGGTTTGTCTCAGGATCAGAGTGGTGAACCCACATTTCGTCCCTTGTCACATACCTCGCCAGGAAACCGTCTTCATGACGGAACATTTCTTCACAACACTGCACACGCTCCCGTATCTAATCTGCATTCAATTTTTTCGGGACACACCGCGATGAAACTTTCGGAATTCCCAAAATATCCACAACAATGTCACAAGCACACCCGTGGGAGATTCCAAAAGTGGTTTCAATTTGCTGCAACGCTGTTCGACGATCCCGCAAAATCGTATCGTGAATTCCAGTCACTGTTTCGTCAGCGGCAACGGTGACAGCTCTTCCGCTACTTGGCGCATCTTCGACACTCGTTCTTCCACGTTTGACGTCGCACACTCAGTTTTTCATTGTTGCATAAGACGGAGCACTGTCCTTAAGTGTGTTCCGCATTTCCTCCGCAACTTCCTTGTGCGTCATTTCCTTCAAATGAAGATATTCAATCACAGCGCGCTTCTTGATACTGAGACGATATTCGCATCCTAGCGGCAAAACTAACGAAGCTGGAGCCGCGAAATTTGTCCTGCATACCCACAAAGGGTCACCATAAAAGTAGGTGGTGTTGTTTGTGCGAGACATTACGGTAACTGTCTCGAGATAGAAACCTTTCGACCGCCCCTCGTATGTATGAAGATTAACCAAAACAAAGACCCATAGTTTCGGTTTCGTCCGACCGCTCAACAATGAATTCCATACACTCTCCTACACATTTACTGGCGAACTCGGCAATGCTTCGCAATTACTTAACAGCTCGTTAACTCCTTCCCCGTTCTCTCTGCGCATCTCCTACTTATTCCTCTCTTTGTCCATCTCCACCTCCTCCCCCTTCTCTTGTGCATCACTTCCTCCACCCCTTTCCTGTCCATCTGTACTCCCCCCCCACCCCCGCCCCCCCCCCCCCCCCCCGCCACCACGGCCACCACTCTATGAACATTTGGGCCCTCCGCAAACAGAACCTTGATTTCCTTAAAATGAATGAGAAAAACGCTTGGGATCATCGGTGTATGGTGTATGAGAGAGTGCGAGGCGGATACCACTCTACCACTCTAACTGCTGGATCTGTGACGATAGTAGCTTCAATGACAGTATTTCGCTTAGTTTTACTCTGTTTGGAGATAAAATAACAAAGTTTTGTGCGATTCAGATTCTATAGTACTACGCTAACCGTAAGCCGATAAGCCACAGGTACAACTATTCTGTTTTCTGTAAAACGAATGCTGAGGAAAATAAACAAATCAGCACATTGTTGTGTATACAATTGTTGTTTGAAAATACGCAGGGTGATTCAAAAAGAATACCACATCTTTGAAAATCGAGAACGCTCCAAAAAAAAAAAAAAAAAAAAAAAGTCGTCGACTGTAGGAAGCTTTGTAATTTCATTGGATTGCTCATTTGGTCGCTAGGAGCGCTGTTGGCCACGTAACCTTCATTTCTGTTGTCAGCGCAAAGATGGCAACTGCTCAACAAAAAGCTTTTTGTGGTATCTAGTATGGCCGAAGTTAATCGATGACAGTTGTTAAGCGTGCGTTTCGAACGAAGTATGGTGTTCAACCTCCTGATAGGTGGTGTATCGTAGTTTGGTATAAACAGTTCACAATGAAAGGGTGTTTGTGCGAAGGAAAATGTTCCGGACAGCGGCGAACGTGTAAAGAAAACGCTGGTCGCATTAAGGAAGCAGATGCTCGCAGTCTAGGAAAATCGACCCGGCGAGATAGCAGAGAGCTGCAAATTCCGCAGCCGACCATTTGGAGAGTCCTAAGTAAAATGTCAGTAATGAAACCTTATCGTCTACAGTTGGTTCAAGCCCTTTCCGAAGCTCTATCGAAGCTAGTGTTCAGCGATGAAACAACATGTCACACAACAGGGAAAGTCAATTGGCACAATGCCGGCCGCGGTGGTCTAGCGGTTCCAGGCGCTCAGTCCGGAACCGCGTGACTGCTACGGTCGCAGGTTCGAATCCTGCCTCGGGCATGGATGTGTGTGATGTCCTTAGGTTAGTTAGGTTTAAGTAGTTCTAAGTTCTAGGGGACTGATGACCTAAGATGTTAAGTCCCATAGTGCTCAGAGCCATTTGAACCATTTGATTACTTTATCACGGTCAATTTCAAACACGATTAGAGGGCATGTAGGTCGGTACAAAAATTGTTTCTCCTTTTTTTCCCTTTCTGATATACAGGCTGATTAAGAAAGAATACCACAACTATGAAAATCTCTATTTAATCGAAATTGCATGATGGAACCTTGGATAATTAATCAGTGCGAAGATTACTTAACAAAGTTTTTTACAGTAGAAAACAAGTTCATAAACGTTTAATACGACGGCCTCCAGACACTTGAGCGATACCAACCTGATACTGGAACTTGTTCCACACTCTCTGTAGCATCTCCGGGGTAACAGGTTGGATAGCTGCAGATATGCCTTCCTTTAGTCTTCGTGTTAGCTGGTACAGGTGGTCGAAACACCATATCTTTAACAAACTACCATAGAAAAAAAATCACAGGGGCTGAGATCAGGGCTCCTGAACCTAACTAACCTAACTAAGGACATCACCCACATCCATGCCCGAGGCAGGATTCGAACCCGCGACCGTAGCAGTCCCGCGGTTCCTGACTGCAGCGCCTAGAGCCACACGGCCACCACGGCCGGGTAAAGTAATCAAAACCGCACATTTTCACAGCACAGAGTAGTACTTTCTTTCTCGCAGTTTTAACAGATAACCTGTACATCATTTAAATAAAAATGTATAGCCAATGTCCGTTTGAATGTTCACTTAGGAGTCGTGTGAAAACTTGACATAAGTTAGTGAACACCCTTTCGAGATTTTTGGTAACAACGCTTCCCCTTTATACGTTACACATATATCTATACTGAAGAGCCAAAGGAACCAGTACACCTGCCTAATATCGAATAGGGCCCCCAGAGCCTGCAGAAGTGGCGCAACACGACGTTGCATGGACTCGACTAATGTCTGAAGTAGTGTTGGAGGGAACTGACACCACGAATCCTGCAGATCTGCTCATAAATCCGTAAGAGTACGAGGGGGTGGAGATCGATTCTGAACAGCACGTTGCAGGACATCCCATATATTCTCAGTAATGTTCATGTCTGTGGAGTTTGGTGGCCAGCAGAAGTGCTTAAACTCAGAAGAGTGTTCCTGGAGCCATTCTGTCGCAATTATGGACGTATGGGGTGTCGCATTGTCCCGCTGGAATTGCCCAAGTCCGTCGGAATGCACAACGGACGTGAATGAATGCTTACATACGTATCACCTGTCAGAGTCGTAACTAGACGTATGAGGGGTCCCACATCACTCCAACTGCACACGCACCTCACCATTGCAGAGCCTCCACCAGATTGAACAGTCCCCTATTGACATGCAGGGACCATGGATTCACAACTTCTTGATGCAATAATTTACCAACGGCCGTATGTTTTGTAGAAATTTATTTCGTTTTATGAACTTCTATGTGCTACCAGTTTCGGCATTACACTGATGCCATCTTCAGGACTCACTCGTCATAGTCGTAAAATCTCTATACACGGAAGGAGCCATGTAACTGTGTCGCCTGGCCACCAAGAGCTGTTGCATAACGATTTGATTCACGGATCCAGTTATACGGCTCCTTCTGTGTATAGCGATTTTACGACTATGACGAGTGGGGCCTGAAGATGGTATCAGTGTAAAGCCGAAACTGGTACCACATAGAAGTTAATAAAATAAAATAAATTTCTACAATGCATACGGCTGTTGGTAAATGCCAGCCGTCCTCCCACGATCCATAATGGATCAACGAAGATGGATTCACAAGGTTGTCTCCATACTCATACACGTCCATCCACTCGATACAATCTGAAATCAGACTCGTCCGATCGGGCAACATGTTTCCAGTTATCAACAGTCCAATGTCGGTGTTGACGGGCCCAGGCGTGGCGTAAAGGGTACACGAGCGGGCGCTCGGCTCCGAAGGCCCATACCGATAATGTTTGGTTGAATGTTTCGCATGCTGACACCTGTTGATGACCCAGCACTTAAATCTGCAGCAATCTGCAGAAGGGTTGCAATTCTGTCACTTAGAACGAGTCTCTTCAATCGTCGTTGTTCCCGATCTTGCAGGATCTATTTCCGGCCGCAGCGTTGTCGGAGATTTGATGTTTTACCTGGTTCCTGATATTCACGGTACGCTCGTCAAATGGTCGTACGGGAAATCGCCTCTTCATCGCTACCTCGGAGATGCTGTGTCCACCGCTCGTGCGCCGACTATAACGCCAGGTTCAAACTGACTTAAATGTTAATAACCTACCATCGTAGCAGCAGTAAACGATCTAACAACCGCGCTAGACACTCGTTGTCTTATATAGGCGTTGCCGATTGTAGCGCCGTATTCTGCCTGTTTACATATATCTGTTCAAAATGGCTCTGAGCACTATGGGACTCAACATCTGAGGTCATCACTCCCCTAGAACTTAGAACTACTTAAACCTAACTAACCTAAGGACATCACTCACATCCATGCCCGAGGCAGGATTCGAACCTGCGACCGTAGCAGCAGCGCGGTTCCGGACTGAAGCGCCTAGAACCGCTCGGCCACAAAGGCAGGCTTACATATATCTGTATTGTTGGCACCTCAATGTATACAAGGTGGTCCATTGATAGTGACCGGGCCAAATATCTCACGAAATAAGCATCAAACGAAAAAACTACAAAGAACGAAACTCGTCTGGCTTGAAGGGAGAAACCAGATGGTGCTATGGTTGACCCACTAGATAGCGGTGCCATAGGTCAAACGGATATCAACTGCGTTTTTTTAAATAGGAACCCCCATTTTTGATTACATACTCCTGTAGTACGTAAAGAAATATGAATGTTTTAGTTGGACCAATTTTTTCGCTTTGTGATAGATGCAGCTGTAATAGACACGAACGTATAAGTACGTGGTATCACGTAACATTCCGCCAGTGTGGATGGTATTTGCTTCGTGATACATTACCCGTGTTAAAATGGACCGTTTACCAATTGCGGAAAAGGTCGATATCGTGTTAATGTGTGGCTATTGTGATCAAAATGCAAAACGGGCGTGTGGTATGTATGCTGCTCGGTATCCTGGACGACATCATCCATGTGTCCGGAGCGTTCGCCAGATAGTTACGTTATTTAAGGAAACAGGAAGTGTTCAGCCACATGTGAAACGTCAACCACGACCTGCAACAAATGATGATGCCCAAGTAGGTGCTTTAGCTGCTGTCGCGGCTAATCCGCACATCAGTAGCAGACAAACTGCGCGAGAATCAGGAATCTCAAATACGTCGGTGTTGAGAATGCTACATCAACATCGATTGCACCCGTACCATATTTCTGTGCACCAGGAATTGCATGGCGTTGAACGTCGTGTACAGTTCTGCCACTGGGCACAAGAGAAATTACGGGACGATGACAGATTTTTTGCACTCGTTCTATATAGCGACGAAGTGTCATTCACCAACAGCGGTAACGTAAACCGGCATAATATGCACTATTGGGCAACGTAAAATCGACGATGGCTGCGACAAGTGAAACATCAGTGACCTTGGCGGGTTAATATACGGTGCGGCGTTATGGGAGGAAGGATAATTGGCCCCCATTTTATCGACGGCAATATAAATTGTGCAATGTATGCTGATTTCCTACGTAATGTTCTACCGATGTTACAAGATGTTTCACTGCACGACAGAATGACGACGTACTTCCAACATGATGGATGTCCGGCACATAGCTCGCGTGCGGTTGAAGCGGTATTGAACAGCATATTTCATGACACGTGGATTGGTCGTCGAAGCACCATACCATGGCCCGTACGTTCACCGGATCTGACGTCCCCGGATTTCTTTCTGTGGGGAAAGTTGAAGGATATTTGCTATCGTGATCCACCGACAACGCCTGACAACATGCGTCAGCGCATTGTCAATGCATGTGCGAACATACGGAAGGCGAACTACTCGCTGTTGAGAGGAATGTCGTTACACGTAGTGCCAAATGCATTGAGGTTGACGTACATCATTTTGAGCATTTATTGCATTAATGTGGTATTTACAGATAATCACGCTGCAACATTATGCGTTCTCAGAAATGATAAGTTCACAAAGGTACATGTATCACATTGGAACAACCGAAATAAAATGTTCAAACGTACCTACGTTCTGTATTTTAATTTTTAAAAACCTACCTGTTACCAACTGTTTGTCTAAAATTGTGAGCCATATGTTTGTGACTATTACAGCGCCATCTATCACACAGCGAAAAAAGTGGTCCAACTAAAACATTCATATTTCCTTACGTACTACACGAATATGTAATAAAAAATGGGGGTTCCTATTTTAAAAAACGCAGTTGATATCCGTTTGCCTATGGAAGCGCCATCTAGGGGGCCAACCATAGCGCCATCTGGTTTCACCCTTCAAGCTAGACAAGTTTCGTTCTTTGTAGTTTTTTCGTTTGAAGCTTATTTCGTGAGATATTTGGCCCGGTCATGTTCAATGGACCGCCTTGTATATTATATGTATTTTAAAAACATATAGCGTATGTCCGTCCGAAAAAGTTCGAGGCGATATAGAAGGTGTCTGAAGGAACAAGATGTGGATAGGACCCGTGTCCGGAAACGTCATCCAGCAACGCTACAGAGTGTCAAATTAAGGCGCCGGCGCCTGTATATTATGTATGTATAGTCTGTACAAGGTGATTCCGTGATGATGTCACAAAATATCAGGGATAATGGGGAAGGATAAATGTATCGGTTTGAGATAAGAGAGACTGGTCCGGAGACGGCCAAGTTATCGTTCTGATAACTCACAGAGGAATAGATGTACCGCTACTGTTTATGCTAAAATTGTTTGGTAGGCAACGTTCAGAGGTGGCAGCACTAACACAAACAAGAAACATGGGCTCTAAGAAGGCATACCTTAACAGGTTTAAGCACTTGTTCGATAGAGGAGACGTGTTTCACAGAAGCGAAGATGAACAAGTGCTCATAGCTCCTCAGGTATGCATTTTGACGCTTTTTTTCACTGGATATTTTTTTCTTGTTTTGATCAGTACTGCCACTTCTCAAAGTTGTAGCAACAACGGTACCGGTACATCTATTCCACTGTCAGTGGTATCAGAAAGATTTTAGCTTAAAACTTTCGACTAGTTCGTTTCCGGACCAGGTTTCCTTACCGCAGATTGACACATTTATCGCACCTTAAAGTTTGTAACAGTATCACGAAATCACCCTGATGATTACTATGCCATTAAAAACGTGGTCAATAATTAATTAAATAACTGTAGCGTCACAATCTGCATTTGTGGCATTGTACAGACTTGTTATGCTGTAGTGTGTGGATGGAGAAGGTCGGTCAACAATTATGAACTATTTGATACCAGGATTGCACACTAGCAGCTGCAAGTGTAATGTAAAATCTTATAAAAATAACCATTTTCTTTTATGCATTTAACTTAGTGTGGTACCATGTGAAGGACAAGCGAAGGTCGTTCACCTCTGTCCCCACATCTCCGTTCCCTCCAGGAACAGTTTATGATCTCAGACCGAACATAGTTTCTACCCCGCCACAGAGAGAGCGTTATCAGTTTGTAGAAAGTCAGAACGAGTAATGGAGACGGACTAGTACGTGTACTCAGAGATATTTATCGCAGGAGCTCAAAGCTATTCCACCGTTTGCCGCTATCCTCTCCTAAAAATCAAATGCCCGGCAGTCTGGCTTCTAAAAGCTTCCAGTAGCGTTGTACCTACACTTCTCGTGTTACTAGCCTTTGCTAAAAATTGCTACAATACAAATGAAGTTGAGAACTTTTAACATTGCAGCGCGTCAGCAATGGTGAATAATTTAATGATTATAAAGAATCCGCCTCGATTGCAAACTGAAACCGGATGTTGACCTAGGTTTCGGCGTGTATAACCACGCCTTCTTCGGAACACACTAAAACTACAAACTGCCTAAAGAGGCGTGGTCCAACATTAATACAGAAAGCCCAAAAGGGCAAAAGACTCGCATAAAATGTAAAATAAACGGTACGTGTGTACCACGTCAATAGCTAGACACTAGGTACCGATTGCTGATTAACACCCACAATTTTTAAAACAATTTTGACTTTCATTTCGCTAGAAATTATGCTTCGTTTCCTCTATTTCTACCACTTCCGCTGATTACTTTATAAAACTTACGCACTATAGTGTTGGAAGCTGAAGAAATGAATTAAATTAGATAAAGATGAGACTTAAATGTCTCAACGAAAATTTAATTACAAGATCCATAAAAAAAACGTCAGGTATGGTTATCTCCATGTCATTCCCCCTTCAGTCTTTCGGTTTCTTTGGATTCTACACTCCTGGAAATGGAAAAAAGAACACATTGACACCGGTGTGTCAGACCCACCATACTTGCTCCGGACACTGCGAGAGGGCTGTACAAGCAATGATCACACGCACGGCACAGCGGACACACCAGGAACCGCGGTGTTGGCCGTCGAATGGCGCTAGCTGCGCAGCATTTGTGCACCGCCGCCGTCAGTGTCAGCCAGTTTGCCGTGGCATACGGAGCTCCATCGCAGTCTTTAACACTGGTAGCATGCCGCGACAGCGTGGACGTGAACCGTATGTGCAGTTGACGGACTTTGAGCGAGGGCGTATAGTGGGCATGCGGGAGGCCGGGTGGACGTACCGCCGAATTGCTCAACACGTGGGGCGTGAGGTCTCCACAGTACATCGATGTCGTCGCCAGTGGTCGGCGGAAGGTGCACGTGCCTGTCGACCTGGGACCGGACCGCAGCGACGCACGGATGCACGCCAAGACCGTAGGATCCTACACAGTGCCGTAGGGGACCGCACCGCCACTTCCCAGCAAATTAGGGACACTGTTGCTCATGGGGTATCGGCGAGGACCATTCGCAACCGTCTCCATGAAGCTGGGCTACGGTCCCGCACACCGTTAGGCCGTCTTTCGCTCACGCCCCAACATCGTGCAGCCCGTCTCCAGTGGTGTCGCGACAGGCGTGAATGGAGGGACGAATGGAGACGTGTCGTCTTCAGCGATGAGAGTCGCTTCTGCCTTGGTGCCAATGATGGTCGTATGCGTGTTTGGCGCCGTGCAGGTGAGCGCCACAATCAGGACTGCATACGACCGAGGCACACAGGGCCAACACCCGGCATCATGGTGTGGGGAGCGATCTCCTACACTGGCCGTACACCACTGGTGATCGTCGAGGGGACACTGAATAGTGCACGGTACATCCAAACCGTCATCGAACCCATCGTTCTACCATTCGTAGACCGGCAAGGGAACTTGCTGTTCCAACAGGACAATGCACGTCCGCATGTATCCCGTGCCACCCAACGTGCTCTAGAAGGTGTAAGTCAACTACACTGGCCAGCAAGATCTCCGGATCTGTCCCCCATTGAGCATGTTTGGGACTGGATGAAGCGGCGTCTCACGCGGTCTGCACGTCCAGCACGAACGCTGGTCCAACTGAGGCGCCAGGTGGAAATGGCATGGCAAGCCGTTCCACAGGACTACATCCAGCATCTCTACGATCGTCTCCATGGGAGAATAGCAGCCTGCATTGCTGCGAAAGGTGGATATACACTGTACTAGTGCCGACATTGTGCATGCTCTGTTGCCTGTGTCTATGTGCCTGTGGTTCTGTCAGTGTGATCATGTGATGTATCTGACCCCAGGAATGTGTCAATAAAGTTTCCCCTTCCTGGGACAATGAATTCACGGTGTTCTTATTTCAATTTCCAGGAGTGTATACACAGGAAAAAGTGTTTTAAATGTAGTAAAACAATAGCCTCATGATCGTATGATAGCTGGCAGGGCTTTAAATGTGACATACACATCTCTGGAAAAATTAAAAGCCCAAAAACGCGACGTGTCGTCCAGATGTGAACTGAGAGACGCTACGTTTTTGTGGTCTTCTGCAAGAAGACTGGTTTGACGCAGCTCCCCGCGCTAGCCAATCCCGTGCAAGTCGCTTTGTCTCTATATACAGCAGTGGACATCAGTATAAATGCTACGTTTACGAAAGTAATAATACAATGTCTGAAGCAGACATATTTCGAATTAATTGTGAAAGTAGTAGATACAAATAAGACATAACTAACAATGACGTAATAACATAGTTTGATAGATAATACGAGTAACAAAACAAGGCGATTGCATTTCCTGGACGGAAACTGGTATAAAGGCACTCACCGTTCTGTTGTCTTATTGCGTTGCTAGTACTGTGTCCAACATCCGTTCTTCCAAATTACCTCAAAAATTCTCTTCGGGATTCATTTTGTTAGGGTTTGTAGTTTTTTCCCCTCACACGCGGTCTGAAATTACCTTCCATTGTGATGAACACGCCTTGCAAGTATTCCCCAAATGTTTACCATAGGATTCAAATCCCTGCTACATGGAGACGAGGGCAAGAAATCGTTATCTTTATCTTCAAACTACTGTTTGGCTACAGAAGAAACATGCACAGATGAATTTTCTTGTTGAAACATTAGATTTCGTAGCTCAGGTCCTAATACATTCTAATCAATTCTGTCTCTAGCATCTCACTGTACATCTTAGAGTTCATTCTAGTGTTCAGCCAAGCAACGCTTGATTTACTTTTAGCGCAGAAGGCTGCTCAAATTATAACACTTCCACCACCAAAATTTCTGCTCATTCTTACCTGCTCATCTCTTCTTAAATCATGCCAATGATACTGAAATCCATCCGGCCCATTTAAATTAAACTACTTCTCATCAATGAAGACCACTTCATGCAATGACATACGTTTTTCAGAAAATTCCAATCCATCCCGTTTATGTCTGGACTTTAGAGCAGGATTCTGCAGTCTTTTCTTAAATTTAAGATGTTTGTCATTTGACAGAATTCGTAGTACACTTTTGGCAGTTACTGGCAACTGTATATCAGCAACAAGCTGAGAAGAATAACGACTTGTGGTCCTTGCTTTGGCCAAAAGCAATCGTCTCGATGCCTCAGATAATTTTCTACTTTACCCATATTTTTCGTTCTGTGCATATTGTGCGCTCTATCTAATGAAATTATCAATCACTGAACTTCAACGGCTCAACTTCTTGGCGATTTGACAATTAGAGAGTTCCGTTTCCTTGTATGCACAAATTTTTGCTTTTTCATCTCATGATAACTGTTCCCCACGAGTCATTGCCGTAGTCGTGGTTTATGTTCACAACATGCGCTGTCATTAGTGGCGAGTACTTCTTTTCTACAGTAAAGGCACATGCGCTCACACTAACACCACACAGAGCCAACTGCCTTAATACTGAGTTCCCCCCCCCCCCCCTAACACCTGAATCGTTCATGTCTTGTTATATTCTCTACCACTGACATCAAATGCGATACCGTTTGACTATTCCACATGCACACTGTGCCCAGCTATTCCAATCGACAATGTTGATTTTTCTACAAATGCCCATGCGTTCATATTGATTTCCTTTATCTGCTGCACCGTATATCAGTTTAAACCTGCACACTGTAGTCAAACATTGCTTTCCCTCTAGAATTGTTTCGTCCATCCCTCCTCCTACTTTCCTCCACTACCAAAACGACGATTCATTGTTGCCTCAGGATTTATCCTATCAACTGATTCCCTCTTTTAGTCAAGCTTGGTATTGAATTAATTGTCTGGCAAGGTAAACAAGAGCTCGGGAGTGGTTAAGTCTGGTAGCACAGAAAACAAGTATAAAATTCTCCTAAGATATTTATTTTAACCAAGAGACATGTTGCAAGGAAATCTCACATGTTACAACAACCAAATAGTGCTACAGAAAAAATTATAAACCTTTTGCAAAATTAAAAAGAGGATAATAAGAAGTTTACTTTTATTTACACCAGATCTGATCGGATAGCACAACAAACCTTCTTCTAACTTAACTTGAATCTTAATTATATCACAATATATACTGACTGAACTAAAATGCGAAACATAATTTTATTGAAGAAAAGAGTCACGTAAAGTGAAAATTTAAAAAAAATGTTTCCTCCTTTTTTGACAAGGATTACGGCTTATAAACTAATACCTGATAAACATAAGATATGAATTTTACGCTCTCGCGTCCGTCGGCCGTCGTAATTTAATATATACATTATTATTGTAATTATTATTTTTTGATTGTTGCCGACTTACGTGGTGGGCCTTAATAAAAATGATATTTAAGTTGAACAATGTAATAAACTTTTCATATTAATTTCCTCGGCTAGACAGTTCACTTTAAAGCAAAAGATCTTTAGTTATTAATTACAATTGCGGCCCACACACGCGCGAGAGTATTTTTCTTACCTCCGTTAACCATTGTATTGTAGTCAGAGTCCTGGCTCTGGGTCTCGGCTATGGTACTGAAAATAAGAATCTTAAAGCTAAGTATTTCTGCAACTTCGTGCGGCTGTGGAGAAAAATTAATATTATGCTAATAGCGGGCGAGTTTTCCGCTTCCGCTAATTTTTCATAAGTTAATATCGCCACGTAATGGCGTCGTTGGCTGCATCGGCCGCTGCGATTGTTGAACTGTAAATTACTTGAATGCAGGTTAATTCAAGGAAGGCGGACATGAAATCGGGATCACCTCTTACAAATTAAAAGTGCACAATAATATTAAATCGGTATATTATATGCTTAACTCATACAAATATGCTAACATTTGCCAGCAGTCGCAAGATGTTGTACGTACACAATAAAGACAAGAGAAGAAGTGAAGTCGACTAAAAAAATTAACAAAAGAGCGTATCTTGTCGTCTCTTTAGATCATTCTGTCATAAATTATTTCTTTGCAATCTAAACCTACACAGAGAAATTATTATTTTACGGCTACATGATAAAAATTTGGCACTGGGGACGCTATAACGCCATGGAAATTCTGCGAGTGATATGTCTCTTCAAGTGAAAATAATCGTAGGCAAATCATTCTCGACAGAACGAATACAAATAGATTCTTCCGCCACCACATGAGCCGGTGGAACACAGTTCAGGAAACAGCAGAGTGGCACTTACATACAATGGTGAGAACCGTTCTTGGCACCACAGCACACCAGGTACGAAAATAAATATGCAGTCAAGTTCTCCGTGATATAGCGACCGAGAACAATTGGTAATAGCTCTAGCTGAATCACTGCAATTAGTACAATTCCTTGAAGTCTAGAGTATTTTTTTAAAAAAAGGCACTTCAATGGACAACAGACCATGACCAGAAAACATAACTGATCGTACATAAGCATAGCTTGTGTTTGTTTCAGATTAAACAATAATACCAATAGCTCACAGTGAAAGCGCAAATCAGTTAACTGTAACCGCAAACGGCATGTGGCTATAATCGGAACACGACTAGGAGCCAACTAGATATCAGGAGACACAGTGTTCAATATTTTCAAACGCAAATCCTCACCAATAATAACGACCGGCGTGGAGGCGCCCTGATGCAGTTGTAGTTCTGACATTTGACACTGCCCTTATTCCAGCAACGAATCAACTCCAAAACGATCAGGGGCACGTACAGCAGAAAACAAAATTTCTCGCTGCGCATGCGTTGCTGCGTCTAGGCATACTATCAGAGCCGTATTGCCCTCCTGCGGTCAGAGACAAAGCTCACGATGCACGCTTCCCGCAGATCTTTGGTACGGCGAGGTCGATTACTGTGACACAAAGGGATCGATCCGAGCCGACCACGGCTCAACGCTGTGTCATAAAATTCTTTTTTCCCCCACTTCTGTAAGGCAACTCTCGGTAAGTTATCCCATCTACCCATCAAATCTTCAGCATTCTTCTGCAGCACCACATTTCAAGACTTTCTATCCACTTCTTGTCTCACTTCCTTACCATCCACATTTTACTGCCGTACACAGCTTACTCCGGACAAATACATGGTGACAGTTATGAAACTGTATGAAATAAAATCGTCTTAGCTTCTGAACAGTTTGTGTTTGGACGTTCAAACTGCACGGTTGGCCGCGGGGCATGATGGGGACTAGTATGCGCACTGTTGTGTGGATTAGCGACGAAGCCCACTATCATTTCGATGGTTTCGTTAATAAGCAAAACTGACGCATTTGGGGCACTGAGAATGCGCGTTTCGCGATCGAGAAGTCTCTTCACCATCAACGGGTAACTGTGTGGTGTGAGTGTTCAGTCACGGAGTAATCGGTGCAATATTCTTTGATGGCACGGTGACTGTCGACTGGTACGTGAAGGTTTTGGAAGATGATTTCATCCCTATTATCCAAAGTGACCCTGATTTTGACAAGATGTGGCTCATGCAAGACGGAGCTCGACCCCATTGAAGCTGGAGAGTATTTCCTGGAGGAGCACTTTGGGGACCGCATTCTGGCTCTGTGGTACCCAGAAGCCACTGGCATGGGCGTCGATCGGCCGCCGTATTCTCTGGATCTGAACACATGCGACTCCGTTTTCTGCGGCTGCATTAAAGACAAAGTGTAAGGCAATAACCCCAAAAATCATTGCTGAGCTGAAAACAGCCATTCAGGAGGTCATCTACTGCATCGATGTTCCCACACTTCAGCGGGTCATGGAGAATTTCGCTATTCGTCTGCAACACATCATCGCCAATGATGGCAGGCATATCGAACATCTCATAACGTAAATCCGAATATTCGTAGTAACGTTTATATGTTACATAAAATGTGTGCACGCCGTAGTTTGTAACTAATTTACATTTTTTTCGTACAGTTGAATAATTGTCACCCTGTACCTTCAGAAAAGACTTTCTAACATTGCAGTTTACACTGTTTGCTAACAAAACACTCTTTTTCAGAAATGATTTTATAGCTGTTGGCAGTCTGCATCTTATATCCTCACAGTTTGGTTGTCGTCACTTATTGTGCTGTCAAAATAATAAAATTCATCTATTGCTTCTAATGTGTCGTTTCCTAATGTAATTATTTCAACACTTCAAAACACTTTATAATTCGGGCTCCGGACAGTCACAACAGTGTAAATATATCTTGGTAAATGAAGAACCGCAAAAGCTGTCAAATGATCTTTTGTTAAAACGACCGACTTCGCAGCTTATAGCCGCATCCTCACATATACATCTGAGTAGAAAAAATGAGCAAAAATTTAGTAAACAATATTTTCTACGCCTCAAGTAAAAAGGATGTAGTAAATAACGGATAAAAGTGTGCACAATAAATTCATATAAAATCTAGACCAATTAGATCAACGACCCAGCATTCTCGGTCAAATGAAAAGGAAACGTACGTCGAAAGAACCTTAGTCAGGTAATAAAATCAACAGAACGATGGTGTCGACCACCCAAAACAGCAAGGGATCCTACAATAAAAACCAAAGAGAACTGATGCGTTTTAAAGTTTGAAGTAGGAAAAAGTGGAATTAAAATAAAGATAATTAATAAGACGGAAATATAGATAAACTCAGCGTTGGAGGGGGGGGGGGGGGGGGGGGGGGCGCGGAGGAGCAACATAAATAATAAATAGATTCGTGTGGCGGTATGCAGACAGAAAAACAGATCGGATAAAAATCACAAAAAATAGGAAACCTAAAATTTCACCACTGTATGCTACAACCACAATAGTCTATTTTGCATTATCTTGCTCCCTCAACGGTGAGTTTATCTATTTATATTCCCGTCTTATTAATTATTTTAATTCCGCATTTTCATAGTTCGAACTTGGTTTTCACTGTAGGATCTTTTGCTGTTTTGGATGGCCGACTACAATGTTCTGCCTATTTTATTACCCAACTACGTTTCTTCCCATGGACGTTTTATTTTGATTTTACTGAGAACGATGGGTCGTCGATTTAATCACGACCTGGATTTTTATATGAATTGACTGTAGTTTTATCTGTTATTTACTACATCTTTCTTTAACTTGGGCTATGGATAATACTGTTTATTATATTTTTTCCCCATTTTTTGCTACTCGGCTGCATAACTTAGACTGCAGCTATAAGCTGCGAAGCCTGTCGTTTTAATTTAGGTTCATTTAAGAGCTGAAGCGGTTCTTCCTCTATCAAGTTTTCCCTCAGCCTTTTCTGATTAACTGAGTACATTCTATTGCCTTGATCCCTACTTTTGTTGACATTCGTCTTCTAACCTCTTCTTAAGACGCTATCCACAACGTTCAGTTGACTTTCCAAGTATTTTTCCACCACTGACAGCATTGCAATGTCATTTGGCAAACCTCAAAGTTTTAATGTCTCCTCCATGAACTTTGACTCCCTTTCGAAATTTCCCCTTGCCTTTCATTCTGCTTGTTTAATATTCAGATTGAACAACATGCCTGGATGCCAAGGAGTGAGAAGAAGTGTAGTTTTGTCGAATAATATCCTGACTGCGTGCAGACAAGCGCTGGGATTCTATACCCTTATATCTCTCCTCGACCTTAACGCTCTTGTCTAAACAACATGGCAGAAACACCTGTTCCCACCAGAGACAAATCGTTTCTGTCTCACGGCCTTCTCACCTATTGCTACTGTTTTATGTCCAATTCTTATGACTGCAGTTGGTTTCTGTACAGGCTGCAGGAGCTATCACATCTAAAATATATCTGACACACAGAACTGTCAATGTTTCATATCACTCAAGTATAGACGTCATCTTTTAAGATGGCTGAAAGCCAGGGAGTGAGAAGAAGTGTAGTATTGTCGAATAATATCCTGACTGCGTGTAGACAAGCGCTGGGATTCTATACCCTCCGTCTTTTCTGCTATGTAATATATGTACCCTGTCCATTATGTCTCTCCTCGACCTTAACGCTCTTGTCTGAACAACATGGCAGAAACACCTTTTCCCACCAGAGAGAAATCGTTTCTGTCCCACTCCATAGTTCAGCCACTTTCTCGAAGTCCTTCTTTGTTTACTCACATCGTCACTACAGATATTCAAATCATTTTAATACTATTTGTCATACTAAAATGGTTATTTCTTACGTAAATACGATGTAAAAAAGGTACAGTATGTGTGAAGCCCTTGCCCAATTTAAGAGAAATAAATAAATAATCTTATCAATAGGTAAGATCACATGGGTTCACGAAGACATACAGCTACACGCGATAAAGTGACTTGCGCGTTATAGATGTTGTTGTTGTGGTCTTCAGTCCTGAGACTGGGTTGATGCAGCTCTCCATGCTACTCTACACTGTGCAACCTTCTTCATCTCCCAGTACCTACTGCAATCTACATCCTTCTGAATCTGCTTACTGTATTCATCTCTTGGTCTCCCTCTACGATTTTTACCCTCCACGATGCTCTCCAGTACTAAATTGGTGATCCCTTGATGCGACAGAACATGTCCTACCAACCGATCCCTTCTTCTAGTCAAGTTGTGCCACAAGCTCCTCTTCTCCCCAATTCTATTCAATACCTCCTCATTAGTTACGTGATGTACCCATCTAATCTTTAGCATTCTTCTGTAGCACCACATTTCGAAAGCTTCTATTCTCTTCCTGCCCAAACTATTTATCGTCCATGTTTCACTTCCATACATGACTACACTCCACACAAATACTTTCAGAAACGACTTCCTGACAATTAAATCTATACTCGATGGTAACAAATTTCTCTTCTTCAGAAACGCTTTCCTTGTCATTGCCAGTCTACATTTTATATCCTCTCTACTTCGACCATCATCAGTTATTTTGCTCCCCAAATAGCAAAACTCCTTTACTACTTTAAGTGTCTCATTTCCTATCTAATTCCCTCAGCATCACCCGACTTAATTCGACTACATTCCATTATCCTCGTTTTGCTTTTGTTGATGTTCATCTTATATCCTCCTTTCAAGACACTGTCCACTCCGTTCAACTGGCCTTCCAAGTCTCTGACAGAACTACAAGGTCATCGGCGAACCTCAAAGTTTTTATTTCTTCTCCAAGGATTTTAATACCTTCTCCGAATTTTTCTTTTGTTTCCTTTACTGCTTGCTCAATATACAGATTGAATAACGTCGGGGAGAGTCTACAACCCTGTCTCACTCCCTTCCCAATCACTCCTTCCCTTTCATGCGCCTCGACTATTGTCAAAAGCTTTCTCTAAGTCTACAAATGAAAGGTTAAACGGATTTAGACTGACTTTGTCAAACGCGTCGAACGTTAGTTTGTCCGTCAGATACCACTAGCATAGCATAGATCGTAAGCGAATGTGTAACTTTATTGTTCTCTTAACTGAACAGAAAACGCATACGCATTCAGTAATAAACATAGTAATTTCTTAACATTTCTTAACATGAAGCATTTACAACGATAAAATGCTGAAACAATGGAATACCCTATTTGTGTTTGAAAGCAGCGGAAAGACACGCAGGTAATAATGGAGACATACAGTAACGGATGTGTAATATTACGCTCTTTCTTGCAGTCAGGGTTATAACTATGCGTTACCGTGGATGAAGAAGTGAAAACGCATGTATTTGTTACGAATGCATAAAGACTTCTGAAACTACTATGTATTAAAATAGGATTTTTTTTAAAAATGGGTTGGACTTTTGATATGAGTTACAAAGGGCAGTACATTTGCTTGGCACTAAACAGTATTGCACGAAACTCAGTTGGATGGGTGGATCAACTTCCGTTATACGTTACAATGAGTACCGAAATAGCACATCAAAGGCGTACCTAATCCACTTGCACATACACACGACGAGAAGCACATATTCCATAATTTTTCGGGCGTGCTTGCGGGATATTCTTAATCATTTTACGATATTTCGATTGACAAACTTTCAATTATTCTTAAGGTGATTCGTCCGGAAAATGATGGAATGTTCGATGCGTCAGGAAAGCTTTAAGAAATGCATTCTCAGCGCAGTTTTGCGATCTGCAGCACTTCAAACTTTGACTGGTGGCGGATCTAATATACTTTAAACCCCTGGATGTCCCGCATAATTAAGTGACCACACGATTAAGTTGTTCCAGTAATGTGTTTTGTTTTAATTTTCATCTGAAAGACTGGAAAGCCTGTCAGAATAACGGAAGAGCAGCTGCTTTATTCACACCTGATCGTCACAGCACTATATAAAAAGAATTTTCAGGAACTTTTACATGTTTCTGGTTGCGTCACATGGATTTAGGCGTTCGTGTCACTGCAGCAGAAATGTTACGTCCTGACAGACGCGTTGCTCTAGAAACGCCGCATATTTTGTATTGAAGCGCCCCTCTTCTTCGACGCAGACTGCCGTCAGCCAATGGTATTCCACCTAAGGGTGACGTCACGTCAGACAGAGCTCCGCCGTCTAGACTGTCCTCCATCTTTGTTCCGCAGACAGTTAACCTTGAGTTCTGTTCGCCCGTGGGAGTGCTTAAAACATCCGACTGTGCGGATTTGCGTCTTTAACCGTCTAATCAGTCTTCAATGTGCATGGCTCTTGTGGTGAGTAAGATATTTTAACGTCATATTTTTATTGTAGTGGGTGCTTAAAACTACTGACAACATTTGTTTTCGTTCCGCTATTGCGAAATTCGATTGTGATATCTGAAACCAGTGTGCGTCATTCACATGTATTTGACGTCATATCAGCGGTAATGCTGATAGTGTTGTTATATCCCGTGTGACCACGCAGTGTACGTCAGTTAGTGACGTCTAACCAAAACATTCTTGTGATGACGCCGGTATCGTGGCTTTTAGCTTAATTGTTTTCGTAGTGTTTCCATGCAAGCAATCAAGATTGACACGTGAATGAAATCATCGTGAAACTGTTCGTGTTGTTTACGATAGTAAACCATAACATCTTTGTTTATTTGTTATATGGATGTATGAAGACATAAAGATACGAGACGTGGTGGGATTTATCGAGAACCGTCCCGTAAATACAGCCCTTTGTATACAAACATATTTATATATCTCAGATATAAGGGTTTTGTTATTGTTATTGATTTTACTTGTGCAGTTTCATATCAAATTAATTAGGAATCTCAACGTGTTGATTTCGCTACTTTTTTTATTAATTACGGTATATTTATGATATTACAACATTTGTGGCAGTGAGTATGTGCATGTCAGGCTGTGGTGGAATGTTTTTGGATTCGAGAGTCGTTAATGTTCCTGCGAGGTCAATAACCTTGGAATTCTGTCATCCTGACAGGAAAGTAACACGTGCGGTGGGTAACTGACCTTCCACGAGCACGTTCGCTGTAGTGGGGGAAGACCAATGACCGACTCCATGTCTCAGCGAATGTTTTTGTTATACTTCGTCTCGTATCACGCATTTCATCAGGTGGATAGTGTGAAATAGTAAACGTAGCGCGCAACGAAAGATGCATTCCATTGCTAAAATAAAGACAGAGGATTGGTATAATCTAATAATGTTCAAATTGTGTGATTTGTTACATTTTATAGCTTAAATAATCAACTGTTACATAGTGATCCAAATTCTTTTGTCAAAAATTACGGTGATTCCGTATTTTGGTTCGACCCCTTTATCTGAAATTCATGTTCTCTGTCGTGCTATATTACTACACAGGAAATGTTGCCTAGAATATTACAGTTTATTACTTACGCGGACTCGAACAGGAGAACAAATTTTACGCTAATCATTACTTTTGCGCTGGTGTATAACCGTAACTTAAAAGGTGATTTATATACTTGCATAAGGACAGAGTAACAGCACTGTCAAGTGTTTATTTTTCGGTATTTTCGTTCAGTTCTTAAGGAATGTGACATAATGCTACATAATCATGCCCTTTTAAACATCATGAAAAGTCAGATGCGTACTGTAATTATATATTTTATGTGACGTTACTGGTGTTATGAAAGTGCCACATTTAGGAATGGATTGCAGGTTTGTAAGAGGAAAAAAAATCCAATGGTTTATAGAAAACATAATTTTTCCCACACGCAGTGTTTCTTATAGTTCGAACACTGTGAGCTCAGTGTTTGAAAAAATGTAATTTTCGTGTAAATATTTTTTATGATAAATTACGGTTAAAATGGTTGAAGTGGCTGCTCGCCCCCTTTTTTGCACAAATATTTGTTAGTCACAGTATGTTCATTACAGTAGAGTTCAGCAATTCTGAATAATATTCGCTAATAGTATGTCCTACCATTGGTTCATCCCTGATTGTATTCGCATTCCTTCATCCGTTTCATGTCACTTCAGTAGTAAAACAGCACTGGCGACAGTTTGTCCTTTCATGTTCAGTGCTACTAAATTATTTAAAATTATTACAGTTTTGTCTGTTTATTTTTGGTTGTATGCATTCCTACTTTGCTTGTACCTCGTTACCAATTGAAACAGTGAAAGTATGTGTGTTCTTTTATTTTGTGCTGTTGACATTGCTGTTTGGTTTGTGGTAAATTCATGTGCCGTCTTATCATGTTTAGTAACTGGAGTTTTTTATGGTTAAGACATTGTTAATACTTGCAGTCATTCGTTATCAGTAGCTGCTTCAATTACGTTTATCATATTGATAAGAACAGATCCGGTTTTTTTCAGCTGAACGTTTCTCATTAGGCGTTATCAGTGACTTATAATATAAAGAATATTGTATGATTATACATATTTATGTGTAGTGCTAACAGAAAACGTTACGTCACCTAGCAAAATGTACAGAATTGAACAATTGCCATCATGTGATAGATCACTGATGATGCCCCTCATGAATAGGCCAAACAAAAAAAGAATTACTTATAAGGACGGAATTGTACTTATATAAATGCTAAACATAATTTAATGCAACGCATATTTCGATCTGTTTTATCAAATTTATTTAATAGTAGGAACAGTGGTAAGGATGTCAATTGAAATACGTGGCAGGAAGAATAGCTACTTTTTTAGAGGTACGTACAACAAAGTCACGTGACATGGAGGCAATGTATGTTGGCGGAAGATATCCCCTTCTGCACATGTGAATGTTCACACACACTCCTGCTCCACGCTAAGAAGAGCACAAATTAACGATCTGTATCTTTCCAACGCCCGATGTATGGTCTTTGTTGTATTTCATGTACTTAGATTGACGAGAAAGCATAACAGATGCCGGAGAAGGCTGATAACAGCAGAATGCAAAGTATGTAATTTGTTGAACTGATACTCAAAGTGCATCATTCTCGATATAGCGTCTGAAGTATTTTCTATTGAGAGGAGGGAGTAAAATAATGTTCTGCGGAAGTGACTGGAGAACATCGAATTTTTGCGGATGTAAGTAGCTGGGTCATTATGACAGAGCTGCGGCGTGGGTGGATGGAGGGCTGGATCTTATCGAGCCATGTGACACGGTTTGCTTAGTAGTTTCCGGGAGCGGTGCCAGGAAAACTGGTTGCAGCAGCCGTCGTGTTCATGTGCTCCAGCTACAAATACATTCTGGAGCAAGGTAGGTTCTGTATTAACTACGTGAAGGAAATTTTGCTTTAGGTTATCTTATTCTATGCCAATAAGTTCTTTACATGAGAAATTTGTGTAGGCAAAGGATATAATACCAGATTCCGAGCCGGTTCGGCGAGTACTTTTTTCTGTCCTCAGTACAGTCTAAAAAGTTACACGAGAAATCGGTTAAAACGAAATAATACTGTGGTCCCGACACAAAACTATGTAATTTCCTACACTTTTTTTCTTCTTTTAACACAAAACAGGAAAGATTGTGCTTCTCGATGTATTAAATATACCTACGTCCTCCAGTCGATACGTCGCCCACATTTATTCGCTGTTTTTACCTAAAAAAGTAAACAGAGGTCACTGGCGGAGTTAAGTCTTGGGTATTGCCGTTGGCGACACCTCAGTTTTCAAATTCAGTGTTTGTTTGCCGAAGTGAGTGTTGAAACACGTGAATTTTGTGTCAAAATCGTTTCGTGTTTGATGTTTTTAAATACAGTTTCTGTAATTTTTTATGTATACTGGCTGAGAAATCGCTAGGCACGAAAACAAACCGCCGTTTTCCTTAAAATGGAGATGAAATAGCTCTGTCAACGACAATGTGAAATAAGTTAGGCGATTCTTCAACGCCGTATTTTCGAGCCCCAAAGAGTATGGTTCATAGAAACTGTATTTCAGAATGCTCCCACAATAGGGTCTCTGCTGCTGGAAAGAGATGAACATAAAACACAATAGGAATTGAACTTTCTGCAGAATCGGACGGACGGGTATTCTCAAGGAAAGGAACAGGGGCTGTGTTAGCCCAAACAAGTTTTACCAGTGAGGGGTATTATTTCTAATAGTTAAATATCATTTAGTTAAAAAAGTTTAATTATATCAAACACCATTTTTGAGTCCAACACTTTTTATTTCACTACTCATTTCTTACAGTCATTGCTCTTTACAAAAAGCAAACGCGGTAAGAAGCACAGAGCTCATACAGTTTTTCATAGATATCTTCTACATTGGTGAAAGTGGCTTGTTTTACTGCTGGTTACACAGTAAAACATCGATTAAGAGACAATCGTGATCGGAGGGTGTGGGTGAGGGGGGAGGAAAAATCTCTTAGGAAAAAATCGTGGTACTAATAATACGCAATTCAGAAGGATCTACGTGGGCGTGCTGAAAAGTAATGCCTCTGATTTTTTTATGTGAGAACTTAAGGCTTCTTCACTGGAACCAATTGTTGTTAATATTCTGCATCTTTACTCCTCCTGTCTACATATTTATGTCTCAACATACGCACCCTGACGGCGAACACATTTCTGCCAACGAGAGACCAGTTTGTTGATATCGTCACTGTAGAATGTTTTACTGTTCACGGAGACACAATCTCACCTCTTCTTGCACCGCTTTATTGCTATGAAAGTCAAGTCCTCCAAAGTGTTCTTTAAGTTTCGGAAACACATGAAAATCGGATGGGGCTAAGTAGGCGCTGTTTGGAGTATTGATCGATGACAGTGAAGCCAAGGCGTCGAATTGTTGCAAAGCTCGTGTGCGGTCTTGGCATTGTTCGTATTGAAGGACAGGATGCTCCAAGTGTGAACGAACTCTTCGAATTCAAAATTCGATTACAGCATGCTGTTTCTCACGCACTGACATAGTTACTGGTACACACTGCTAAGTTACACGCAACAGTTCGGAGCCCTTTAACGACAGAGGGCACCAAATATATAGAAATGAAGAATAAAGATGTAGAATTTTAATAACTTCTGTTTTATTTAAAAGTCATACGGAGTTTTCACATTAATAAATTCGGAAGAAGTACTTTTCAGTACACCTTCGTAATAAAACACCTTAATTTGCCTTGGGGAAAAGTTTCAAATTGCGAAGAACATTAGCTGTCGAATACACAGCGAACTGGAAAGCGCTGTGTGTTAGCTATTGGATTCTCATTTTGGGTAAAGAATAACAGATTTACTTACCAATAGCGATTATCTATTTTCAGTAGACGTCTGATATGCACTATGTGCCTATAAGAGTAAATTTTAGGAGGAAATCTAATTGCTGCACTATAATAAAATTTGATGAGATCCCAAGTTACAAAAGGTTTTTTTTTTTTTTTTTAATGTGCGCTTAACAGAAAAGTTTCTTAATTTCGTGTTAAACTTTTTTCACTGTGATTCGACGATTTACTAAGCAATCTTCGTAGGCGCTCTAAGACTATGGTTGGCATCACCTGGAGAAGCCCGCAAGTCGAAATAGAACTGTTAAGAAAAAATGCCAATTTTTTAAAATTTTCGTTTTGGTTTACCTATACAACAATTAATACGGTAATTGATTTGAATAATACGGTGCGGCGATGACGGTTAACTGCTAACGGGCCTGTTGGAAGGAGTGTTCCTTGGTCTTCCCTCGTCTCAGTTAACCATTAAAGAAGTGACGTAGCAGTTTTCGTACAAGCAAAAAATGTTTTCAGGCGTACATCTTAAAGTATTGTTAGGTGTAAAGTCAGGAAGAGTTTCAGAAAATATTATAGGACTCTCGTGGGATCGAACATTGATTGTTCGGATTAAAGAGAGGGACAGAAGATATGTATATTTGTTCCATATTTACCAAAAAGAGAATTCGTTTCCTGCAACTGGGAACACGGGCATTAAACCGATAAACTAGGGATAAAGAGAGAGAGAGAGGGACGTTGTCTGCTAGAACAGCAAACTGCTAAATCAGACAACAGCTCAACGGGCTATACATAGTAGACGCCGTTGTCAGCTCTGGCTAAAGTTCTCTCGGCGAACGGCTTATGCCGAAGCGAAATGAGGCTAAGCCCTGATGAACTCTCCCGTACTTTGAAAAGGGCTTTCGTGCCTCATTAAGAAACACTGAAGTTCATTACTCAAATTAATGGACTTTTAATGGCCCAAAGCGTAACAATTACAGCTATCAATTGTTTCTGTAGGTCATTGCTTCCCGCTCTGGGTGCTGCCAAATACGTCCAGCTATAATGTTCGGAACTCAGGTTTAAAGAGTGAATTAGTCAAATGAAACCACTGCACTCTAATGCAAATTCACCTGCCTGTTGCTAATTAGGTAGTGTCCAGCTGCCAGTTTGCAAGCTTGCAGCGATCAGTAGAACGGCAAGATGATATTGTTGCCTCCCGAGACAAGTGATTCATTAGATGCTCCACGACTGAAAATTACCCTAATCATCGCGCTCTCTCCCCGACAGAAATGACTATTTCCGCTGTTCACTGTTTTCACTACCTTCCGCACACGACCTACCGATTTTATAGTGTGCAACTTCGTGATACCCATTGCCTTCGCGGATGTCTAGATGTATCTGTTTTCTGTCTTACATGGTTTCAGCGCGGTTGCAGTAGCAATCGTAGGACAATTGCAAGTAACTCTGCAGTGGGCTTGGTGAGCGTACGTCAACCAGTCATGTAACGGAGTTTGTATAAGTCTCTGTTGCAATGCCTGTCTTGCAGTGTATACAGGGTGACACAGAATAATGGGAATGTTTGAAATGAGTAGTGGCAGCCATGGGCAGATGACAGCTCTGGGGGTTTGTGACAGCGAGTAAACAGTCCGCCATTTCAGTAATCATGGATCAGTGGAACGGACAACAGCGTGCGTTAACCATAAAAATGTTTTATATAAACAATGATAGTTTGGTAGCGGCGCAGAGGGAGTTTCGACCTTTTTATAATTTAGGACATCGTGATGGCGTTCCGTTGAAACACGCGATAAAATGTTGGATTAATAACTTTGAAGAGACTACATCTGCCCTCAAGAAGAAAACAACAAGACGACCAAGAAGTGTGCGTTCTCCATCGAACATTGATGTCGTACGTGACTCTGCCTTACGGAGCCCACGGCGTTCAAATCGTAAGCAAGCAGCAGTGGTTGGAATGTCCCGGGAGAGTGTTCGCAGAATTCTTCATCTTCATTTAAAATTTCATCCGTACAAACTGCAGATGGTGCAACAATTGAAGGACAACGATTACCGATTACGATTAGGATTCTGTCAACAAATGGTAACAAAAATAAACAATGACAATGAATTTCTAAACAAGTCGTGGATGTCAGATGAGGCACATTTTCATCTCACAGGCTATGTGAATAAATAGAACTACCGTTACTGGGCAAACACAGATCCTAATGACGTTCATGAACGCCCTTTACGCGCTAGTAAAGAGGCAGTATGGTGTGTTGTTTCGACACATGGGATCATCGGACCGTATTTTTTTCGCAAATGAACGGGGAAACACTATAACTGTCAATGCTGATCGTTACGTGGAGATGTTACGAACTTTCGTTACACCTGCATTGAACAACTTTTCCCAAACGTTCCAGAAGCCTGGATTCAACAGAACGGGGCGACATCACACACCGCACGGTAATCATTGACATACACGCGAGAATTGTTGGGCAACCGTGTGGTCTCGAGATTCGGTTACATTCCCTGCCCCCCTTAGGTCGCCAGATTTATCCGTTTGTGATTTTTTTTTTCTTGTGGAGCTACCTCAAGAGCAAAGTCTATGCGACTCGACCAAGAGCCCTGGATGATTTAAAACAGAGAATACAGGATGCAATTCACAGTATCCCAGCTGAGATGTTGCAGCGGCCAATGAGGAATCTCAACAGCAGATTTCACGAATGTATTCGTACAGGAAGACGCCATCTAAAGGACGTAAATTTCAAAAAATGATAAATGCCACCAATGTTTCGTAAATGGAAAAGTTTTGAGGTTTCAATTACTATGAATGCAATGTCTTTCTTTCATCACTTCTAGTTTTATTGGCTTGTCGAAATGTTCCCGTTTTTCTGTGTCACCCTGTAGAAGACTGTTTCACCTGCAACCATTTGCGCTTCGCAAGTTGAAAGCTGGCAACAGCGTCGCAGCACCCTACTGAAAGTACAAGCACATAGCGTGACTCGGTGGCAAGGTACAGCCAGGCTATACAGGCGAAAGTCAGGTTTCGGTTCCCAGTAAGTCCAAGGGTTTCTTCCGTCACTAATCCCATTTTTTCACTTTTGGGATTGATTTGTTATTGTGAAAAAAGTTGCATCGAGGTTCGTAGCTCGCGTTGAATTGTTTGCCCCCCCACTGGGTAAGCCAGTTCAGAGGTCAGAGGAAAGCTACAGCATACCACCTGCAATAGTACCGTGTCTAATGCAACACGATGGTGTCCAAAGCAACTATCGTGTTGATAACAGATGCACCTCACGAATTACTTCGGTGTTGCACATTTGCGCTTCATACCACGCTACAGCAATCTGTGATATGGAATTTGTCATGCGTTTGGCTGGATGTTATTTTGAGTTGCCTGCTTTTGTTATTTATCTCAGAACTGCACATATGCGAATGTACCGAGATCTAAATGTCAGTAGCAGCACCCGTTGCAAGGCGCATCCCAGGGCAGTCAGCTGTGTGGTGAAACGCCGACCCTCCGACACAGCGCTGGAGTAGGAAGAAGTACCGCTAGGTGTCACCACTATCATACTTCTTGATCAGTGCGGCTAGGTGGCGAGTTGTAGCGAGCGTGTCTCCTTTGTCATGTTTCCGTTGGTTTCTGGTTCTGGGGTGGCTGACCTGGAATACTCCTGTGTCTGTATAAAATTTCGTTGAAAACTTAGCAAAACCGCTGCAGAAACTCATCAAATGTTGACGCAAGTTTTTGAACACAACACTTTCGGCTGGAAACATATTTACGATCGAACATCGATTAGTAATGACTAGAGACGTGATGATATGCATCATAAAAACCTTAAAATGCACGAAAAGTGTCGAAATATGCAGGATCAAATAATGAAAAAAACACGGTAGTTACTGCGTGCATTATATCTCAATGTCGAATCTGTGCATATCATTACGAGGAAGAGCGCCGGCCACGCGAAAAACCGGTACATCTAGAACGCTGATATTTTCTGAATACTTTCTAGTAGAGGTTAGGAACGGGGCATTTGTGGGATTATTTTCAAGAAATTTGCAAAATGGGGACGCATACCGTGATTCAAGAATTGTTCCTTTTTTGCTATTGTTGTGAGTAACAAGCGGATGCGATGCGAGTGAGTCGCAGCGAAGCAATCGATGTGTACAGGGCCAACTTCGAGATATATCGCACACAGAGGGGCACGCTGAAAAACTGCTTAATATTTTGCTCAAAAGACTACATAAAATCATGAAATTTTTTTGAACAGCATTAACTTTCAATTAGTACTATTGGACCACAGCATCATTTACAATCTAGTTTACTTTTTTCTACTATTGTAAACATAAAAACATTGGGTTGTAAGATTGTGCCTTCGATCACCGAAAACATTATTGTAAACAGAAAAGAACCGTTCTACATCAACTGAGGTAACTGGGCAGTATTTTAATTTGTGTGCTATGTTGGCACTTATTGTTTCTGGTAAAAGTTTACCTGTCCCATTAATAAAAACATTATTGTAAACAGAAAAGAACCGTTCTACATCAACTGAGGTAACTGGGCAGTATTTTAATTTGTGTGCTATGTTGGCACTTATTGTTTCTGGTAAAAGTTTACCTGTCCCATTAATAAAACTATCAATTTGGCACAGGGGTTCAAAGCCTGGATTATTGTTTAAAATATTTTCAAACTTTACTTTGAGTTTTCTTGTAAATTCCTCCGGCAATGAGGACTTTACTAGAATAATTTTCTTCATTAAGCGCATAGATTCATTCAACGCCAAACCTTGAGTTTCAAGCTTTTTGATACTTGCAGGTATACGGGAAAAATGAGTGCTAATCACAGCAATGTCTTTTTTAATACCGGAATCATTAAAAGCTTCCTTGCGCTGGCAAAGTGCCAAAGCCTCTGCTCAATCGAAGTCGTTTACTATCCCTGCAATGGTCTCGAAACATTTATTGTAAAACTACTCGGCTTCGACCCACGTACCCCAACGAGTTACCATTGGTTCGGTAGGTAAAGTCTCATTTGGTAGTTTTTCTTTGTAGGTCTTGATGCGACCAGGAACCTTTAGAAACATATTCTTTGTGGATTAAATAAGTTTATTTACATTCACAAACGTGGAACCTACTTCTTCAGCAAGGCGATGTCCTCCATGAGCAAAGCATCTGACAAGAACGAAATTGGGGTAAAATACTAGGAGTACTTTTCCTGCTTTGATCATATAGGGAGCAGCATCTGAAATAAACACAAACACCCTTTCATCTGCAGAAGATTGTGGAAATATTTTTCTAATACCCTCATTCACAAATATGGCGATCGTAGAATGATCTACTTTTTCAAGTTATTTGCAGGCCGCTAAATAGAAAGAAGAAGGCTCTTCTTTTAAAGCACGAACAATTAAATTTGCTATGTAACAGCCACACGTGTCTCTAGTTTCGTCAATAGAAATCCAGATAATGCTGTCCTTGAATTCATTGCGTATTTCTTATAGAACATTTATGTAAATTGTCAGTATGTAATTTTTACGCAATGTTGATTTATCTTGTATATTTTGATTTAAGCGATATTTGCGCAGGAAGCCTTTGACGATAGGGTTTGTAAGTTTGTGAGGAGGAATATTGCTTGCAATGAATGCTTCACATAGATCCATGTTAAACCGACTGTTTTGGTTACGTTTGGACGAATCACTGCTACTGCAACTTGCTGTTGTCAGTAGTTGATGTCGTGGTCTTTTCTTCTGCTTTACTGCCACATGACTTGTCTTGACATGCTGGTCTGTTTGAAACATTTTCCCGAAACGTTTTTCTCGCAAACTCAACAATATAAAACAATTATGTGATATGTAAATGTTCCAGGATGGTCAGCTATCGACGAAACTACGTTTCTTTTTTCGGGCAGCATGGCGCACAACGCATTACACACTGCACGCCGTAAACTTGTTCAACTTTGTACAAATAAATAGAAAGCTAAGCTGAAACAATGGACGTGCTACTAAAACCTTGCCTAGTTTAATTTAATTGTTACCGACGCATACGGTATAAGAGCGAAGGGGATTAACCGGGGGCGAGAGCGCAGGACTCTGCCTCTTCCTCTTCTGTAACGATTTCGCTAGGCAGTGGCCTCTCGGTTAGCGACTGCACGCTGTTCCTGGTCGCGGTCCATCTGTGAGACATCAAAACTAGGTCGAGCTACAGACCGCCCGTCTAAATTTTTAAAATATTGTAAATATATAGAGAAAATGTACATCGCTACTAGTTTTTAGTTAAAATATGCAATTACCGAAGAAAAGGAGCCAAATATGCAAATGCATATGCAACATGCAAATGCAAGTAATCGTGTCTCTAATAATGACCGTTCCGGGCGGCCATCAGCTGACATGAAAATGTTCAGTAAGCGAGGAATTCGGTTCCGCAAGATAGCGCAAGACCCGGCGACACCTTCGGTATAAATTGTGATTCATGGAAACGTATTCTGTGGAAAGGATTGAGCATGATGATTGCCACGTCTACTACAACGCTATCGGAAGTAACATCGCATTAGAAGTCTGTAGTGAACTTAAAATAACTGCCTGAAGACGGACCAAACTCTGTTTCAAAGGTCGTCGCTGGTGTAGAAAGTTGGGCTTATAGCCATGGCCATGAAACTAATCAGCAATCGTCTTGACCACAACACTATTTTAAGCTCGACGAATCAAAAGTAATATTTAAGTACTTGTTGATCTCTCTCTCTCTCTCTCTCTCTCTCTCTCTCTCTCTAATTGATCTGTTTTTTACAGGACTGGCAGGACTGTTTTTAATAGTTCACTCCTCCTAGTCAGATAGTCAATAAAGTGTATAATTTCTAAAATTTTAAGCACAAAAATGCACTTCTTTAACCATACAAGGCAAGACTGTGAGAAATCAATTTGTACAAAATACTGTTCTGAGATTCGGGTTTTTAAAGCGGATTTCTTATAATCAAAACAACAGAACCACCAGATTTAATCTAAACAACAGGTGCTACCGTCTGTCCCTGCAGCAGTGTCACTTTGCTACCTAGATCTGCTCGATACATATCTGTCACCAGTCGGCAGTGTTTGTGCCTGACTAAGAGGTGTTTTCAACTGTTGCCAGCCGCAACGTTCAAACAGTTGCGTTGTAGCTGTTCGGTGAACGTGCGTCCAGTATTTATTAATAAAGCATTTAGCGGTGAATGACGATGAAGGTATTCCTGATCCGTCGGGGTCACGTACAGTTGTGACTTTCTACGCGTGCGCGCCGCGACGGAACAATATTAAGTAGTTTTCGTCTTTCATCTAGTGTTGTACACGGGAAGAAGAGTTTTTTAAATTTTAATTTATAAATACATGTGACATCTGTTCTTTTAGACAAGTCCGAAAGAACAGACACCATTTTGATCTAACAGCCTCTATGAACTAAGACGCAAAGGAATTAGAGACATTGGCTGCAAGTGGGGGTTGATTTAAATCACTGGGGAGAGCTGAAAAGTTGTGCCGGGCCGGTATTCGAACCCGAGTCTCCTGCATGCTAGGCAGATTCTCTGGTCACTAAACGATCCGGGCACAGTGGACACCGCAACTGCTCGGCAGACCCAGATTCTCAACTCATCTATACACAGACATCACATACATACATTGAAGGGCCAAAGAAACTGGTACACCTGCCTAATATCATGTAGGGCCCCCGCGAGCACGCAGAAGTGCCGCAACACGACGTGTCATCGACTCGACTAATGTCTGATGTAGTGATCGAGGGAACTGACTTCGTGATTCCTGTAGGGCTGTCCATAAATCAGTAAAAGTACGAGGAGGTGTAGATATTTCTGAACAGCACGTTGCAAGGCATCCCAGATATGCTCAATAATGTTCATGTCTGGGTAGTCTGGGGCCAACGGAACTTTAAACCCAGAAGAGTGCTCCTGGAGCCCCTCTGTAGCAATTCTGGAGGTGTGGGGAGTCGTAGTGTCCTGCTGGAATTGCTCAAGTCCGTCGGAATGCTCAATGGGCATGAATGGATGCACTTAATGAGACAGGATGCTTAAGTACGCGTCACGTGTCAGAGTGGTATGTAGAGGCATCAGCCGTCCCTTATCACTCCAACTGCACACGCCCCACACCATTACAGAGCCTCCACCAGCTTGAACAGTCCCCTGCTGACATGGATTCATGAGATTATCTCCATACCCGTACATGTCCATGTGCTCGACGCAATTAGAAACGAGACCCTCCCGACCAGGCAACATATTTCCAGTCACCAACAGTCCAATGCTGGTGTTGATTGGCCCAGACAAGGTAAATGTGTCGTGCAGTCATCAATGGTACAGGAGTGGGCCTTCGGCTCCGAAAGCCCATATCGATGATGTTTCATTGAATGGTTCGCACGCTGACACTTGTTGATGACCCAGCATTGAAATCTGCAGCAATTTGCGGAAGGGTTGCACTTCCGTCATGCTTAAGTCGTCGTTGGGCCCGTTCTTGCAGGATCTTTTTCCGGCCGCAGCGATGTCGGAGATTTGATGTTTTACCGGATTCCTGATACAGTACACTGGTGAAATGGTCGTGCCGGAAAGTCACCAATCCATCGCTACCTCAGAGATGCTGTGTCCCATCGCTCGTGCGCCAGCTATGACACCACGTTCATACTCACTTAAATCTTGATAACCTGCCATTTTAGCAGCAGTAACCGACCTAACAACTGCACCAGACCCTATATAGGGGTTGCCGATCACAGCGCCGTAGTTTGCCTGTATACTTGTCTCTGTATTCGAATTCACAAGCCTATACCAGTTTCTTTGGCGCTTCGGTGTATGTAATTTAGGCGAAGACGGCGGATTCACACCACGCTCGAACTCTTACGGGAATCGGCGAAGTGCCCCGTGTAATGAGGAGAACGGACAAGGGGCACTACATTAGACGTGTGCGGATAACGTGATAATTTGGGTCCGACGGGAGGCGTGCGAGGGTAGTCCGTGCAGATGGCTTCATGGTCAAAGCATCTGCCATGTAAGCAGGAGACCCGGGTTCGAGTCCAGGCCTAGCACGAATTTTCTGCTTTCTCCGTTGATTTAAATCAATACTAACTTAGACCCAATATCTGTAATTCATTTTCAATTTATATCTTAATTTCCTAGTAAATTATCAAAACGGCATACTAAACCGTGGCAGTGTACGACCGCAGACGACCTACATTATTGACTATAAACGAGATTGTAGTTGTTGCCCAGCTACCATACTCTTAGCTCTGTGTCACTCATTTCTCTGCTCCAGGTTGAATGTCAAATTTAAGGAGAGAAGTTTTAACTGAAGTTTCAAGCGGAATCGCGGATGATACTAAACCCACTTGCAAAGATACAGTCTTCTTTCATTTCAAAGGTAGCAGAAACGCTGGGGCCAGTGTTCCCGCTCCCATGGGAAATACTTTAAAGATAAGGATGCAGAATAAGATCTAGGTAATAGCTAACACTTCTAATCAATACATTTCGGGAGCTTCTGTTTCTACTACGGGTGCTCTTTATCAGCAAGCGAAAGTGGACTACTTCGGTAGAATAAACACCACGCCGGCTTGCTAAACCTTTATGACCCCGGGCAACTGATGCCATTCGACATGCAGCCAGTAGATGGACCATTCTGTTGCGGAAATGTCAACCGCAAACATGTAACAGCAACAACTCTATGCCTATTATTATTATTATTATTATTTATTATTGTTATAGTTTTCGTAGGAACTGTATGCACAGTACAGCGTCGTCCTTTCGCAGGGGCTGGTTGTGGCGCGGTTGATTATGCGACGGCAGCTGATTATGCCGATATGCTGTAGTGTTATCATCCTATGTATCCAAAACTCCAAAAGCCAGTATCACCTTAAGAAGGCGTCGCAAATCACACATTTTAAGTATCTTCAGTAATGAAGCAGATACTTTGTACACGTATTTACAGACCTATCGTATAAAGGCGGTGTCTGAGACAACTGTTAAACGCGGTTGTACGATTAAAAAAAAAAAGTGATCTTAACTGTAAATGCAGTACCGGTATAATCGTTAGCTAATATTAGAAATGAAAGTGGTGTAAATAAATGAATGACAGGAAGACACATTTAATATTACTTGGAACAGACTGGCGGCTTTATACCTAATTGAGAATTACAACGTAATTGTAAGCTGAGTGTGCAACGGGGAGGGAGTGCGGATGTTGTCGCTCCATCGTTAAGTTACTTTCACACCGAAAACCAACTCCAACAAACTCGGTTGACAAGTGTTTTCAACTCGAAGTTTGACTTAGTTTTCAACTGTTGTCAACAGTTGTTTGAAGTCGCGAGTTTGGAACACTAGGTGAGGGAAGTTTTGTCTCGAGTTTGCTGTTTATGGTAAGTGAGTAAAAACAGGGCAGGGTTGGCTAACTCGTGCATCCCCACTGCCGTGTCGTCTGCTGTGTTTCTTTCTACTATGGCGACTCATGAGTGATCAACAGATCTAATAATGCAGTTTTTGCTAGAAATTGAAATTAGGAAATCTCTGTGGGGTCATTCTGATTCTTCGTATAAAGACAGAAACAAAAGAAAAGCTTTGTTGAAAGAAGTTTCAGATAAAATTGGTGTACCACTTGTGGAATGTGAAAGGAAATGGGCAAATATGAAAACAGAGTGCATGCTCAAAACTAAAAGTGGGTCGTGGACAACTGACATACCCATTCCGAAATGGATATTTTACGAGCTTATGCAGTTTTTGGGACAGGTGTGAACTAGCGAGTGAGAAAAATATTTAAAATCGTAAGTAAAACGTCGTTCACCAGCGTAACTGAAGTGTAAGATTTTTGGTCATAAATTTTGTAATTACATCTATATTTTCACTGGAAATTTATTCATTTGTCTTTTCATATCACTTTGCCGACTGCGTTGTCTCCATTCCTCTGAAAGCATTTGTTTTGTGGAGACATCCTTCAATTGCCATCTGAAACCCTACCTGCTTCTGGATCTTCCACTTCGGAACTGCCAGGTGATGAATAAACTGTGGCACTTACTGTATTTATTTTAAGAAAATTGTGGACAGACAAAGCTACAGAAGTCACTAATGTCGCTTTTTCAGGACTTAAGTAGGTAATTGTTCTAAGACACCGAAAAATTGCTGTTTAAATTACAAAAACACTCTCCACAGTTCTTCTAGCGCAAGATATACTGTAATTAAACTTTCTCTCCTGGCTGCCTTTCTCTTATCACCCTGCATAAAATTTCATCATGTACTCTGAAAGAGGAAAAGCATCGTCTCCCACATAACAAATGGCACGTCCTCATTTCTTCCAGGAAGTGGACTTGGTGTGGGTAGAGCAGTCTTTCCCTTAAAAAACCGCGCATCTGTCTTGGATCTCTTGAAGAGACCACCATCTGAAATATTTCCTTGCATACCTACTTCGTAACTGATTACTTTGTGATGTTCATTTGCCAATGCTAGCAGCACAATGACGATGTTCCAGTGTAATTTTAGTACAATGATCCAGTACCTACAAGCTGCACTATTTCAACGTGTCAGCTGTCTATTGCACCAGTACAAGTTGGGAAGTTCCATATGGTCTCAGTTCCATTTGAAACTTCTTCCCATTCTTCCTTCGTAAGTGGTTCGTGTAAAAATAAGAAAAAAAACTGTTAAAATTGAATAGATATCTTAATAAGTACCTTAAGGGAGGCAGTGTTTTAAAGTTTATATTTTGTGTATTTCAGAATTCGTCAGAAACATTTTGAAGAGGATAATGATGATAACAGTGATAGGTCAGTTGAATTTTTAGTCACCACCACTGAACTCCAATCTACAAGCTTTAATGAAGAAATCCCAGCTGCTACAACAAACATCTTTGCATCTGCAGCACCACCACCACCACCACCACTCCCCACTGGCTTCAACATCTGTCAGAGGTCCCATTTTTGCAAAGGAGAGTAAGAGTGCCACTGCTACAGGGCACGTTGTAACGTGCATGAAATCCAGTCAAATGCAACAGACAAATACCCTGCATTTGCAGATAGGGTTGCATCCGAATTGAGAGAAGTAAGTGTTGAGAGGGTGCTTATTAAAGTAAAAACTTCTGATGTTACATATGATGCAAAGAAAATGCTTGCTGAGTTAGCTGAAGCCAAAACTGCTGCTGCTGAAGCTACAGCAGGAACAATGACATTATTTCATGCTACTGAAAATGAGGCTGTAGGTGGTGATACTGCACAAATACTAACAACATATAGCGAGTAAACAGAGTGATTCCTTTCCTTTAAAAAATTGTAAAATCAAAATCAGTCAGTATTTTTAAGAATAAATTGTTTAATTTTATCAGTCTTTTTATTTTAAGTTAAGGGGAGCCGGAGGTGCCTATGGTGCCCATGTTAAAATCACTAAGTTTGAGGAACATTTATGAATAAACTACCAAATAGAAAAATTTGAATTTTTTTTACATATAGAGTGGTTTAGTATTGCAGTTATGACAGAGGGATTTTGGAGTATCTTTTCTAGTTTCCTTCCAATTATTTTTTTATTAATGACCCAAATTTTTTTACAAATAATTGCTTTATAATTAAACTGAAATGAAACTACTGAACATATTGCCAAATGGCTGTGTTACAATCTAGGTTTGACCACTAGGAGTGCTGTATAAAAATTTCATCTCTCTAGCTTGAGTGGATTTTTAGAAAATGTTCCTTATATTCGAAAAATTCTAATTTACGGGAAATGGCTATCAAAGTTTCTCAATACATTCCTGCACTATAGGGTGGATTATCAGGGTCTTCTTCTTCATCCTCCAAAAGCTTCCTCTTCTGTCTTCTTTTCTGGCCTGTTGTTCCATCATACTTCATATGCCTTTCTCTTCTTTCTGCTCCTCTTATCCTTTCTCTGTCAATATTTCTTAGTGCTCGTACAGTGTTCACCCCAGCTGTAAATCCTAATGCCTTCAGAACTTCACACTGTTCCCTTGGTTGTAGGTTGCTATTGCATCATAAATGCCAAAGTGCAGTGTTTTTATGCGTACAAACACCCTTTTAGGAATCACTTCCCAAATCAAATTGTTTACGCTCTCATTAGGATTCTGCGTCTTTCCGTGTAGACATTTGTGTAACAATTCTGGCTGTGCTAAGTCATGAAAAATTGGTTTTATTGCATTTATCACAGCTGCTGGCAAACCATGTTTGTGATCATAGTCCTTTTTTACATTATATTTGCACCAGGAATCTTTTGGGCACAGGCTGTGTTGAGGGTATTCATTGGAAGGGGCAGTATTAAGGAACAATGCCCACACTGCTTTTCGCGTGTCACTAACATTACTAGTATTTTGCCTTACAGCATACCCATAGTATCTCTGTAGACGTTCAATCATCTCATCAGTAAGCCTGCCTCTCCCTCCTATTGTCTTTCCATCACTGAGCTTACTTGAACCCGAAGTTTGTTTGAGCCTTCGAAGCTGTGCACCCATACGCTTTTGCACATGCCCAATGATTCCAACTTTTCAGCTACAAATTCATTTCCATATAGTTTCAGTTCCTCTATAGTCTTGAAACCTTTGGAGTCACCATCCCCAAGGTAGTATTTGTACCTAACGTTGTATCTGGGAACTGAACGTTCAAAAATTTGTTTCACTCCATCCACTTCCATTGCTCCACTTGATCCACTAAAATTTGCCTCACAGGTTCCACTGTGCGCTCCTTTTATTTTATTTTTGCACCTACAATGTTTTGATAATATTGCAACATCTATCACTTTTGCACTATCACCACAAGTAGCAGTTACAACACCATTCAGGGATTTATGACCCCTCTTTTGCCAGGAACCATCTAATGCCACTACCAAATCCCTAGAACCACCGTTCATTTCTACAGATTCCTCCACTGCTTCCTTCATGGTTTTCAAAGCCACATCTTCAACAGAGGATCCTACCAGTTCACAGTAGTACCCAAATTTGCTTGGAGGCGATGGCAAGTTCATAATACCACAAAACAGTTTACCAGCAGCAGACCCTTTTCCAATGGATCGAAGACCATACACAAGTCGAACATTCACATCAAACACTCTAGATCGTCCATTTTCACCAAAGAGACTGGCATGTGAATTGTAGAAAGTCACTTGATACTTGCAACATGCACAGATTATCTTCATCTCACAAGCTAAACCAAAGTGCTTTGTTATCTCTAGTCCCACTCCTACACTTGAACACATTTTTCACAGAACACTTTCCGGCAACTTGTTTTACTTATGGGATGCGATACGTGGCAAATACTACGGCAGTCTGAGACCTTAACAATAACTTTCAGTTCCCTGCCTTCAGACAGTGGGTTATTGAGAAGGAACTGAATATGTAGTAAATGCAGGTATAAATGTTTTAAGAATGCGTAGTAAGTAAAATACCAATACTTACTTTTGCTAAATGCTTGAGTACATTCGCGATAACCCAGCATGCTCTAGACACAGTTTCACTATTCTTGACGAGTGATATTCGACGAGAGTACGTTAAACATGTGTGACTGTCCCCTATTGCAAAAATCGAAGGATAGCAAGAAGCTGTTCTGCTGGTGATAGTGCAGCTCTAAAATTTGTGTCTTTCCTTTGAATTTGTGGTGCTACTAGCCCCACGAGTTCTTCAAACTACCCACATGTCATTCTGACAAAATTCTGGAAACGTTGTCTGTCTTCAGTATAGACCTTCTCCAATACAGGATAAAATTCTGCACCACAGGTACCTCTTTCGGGCTGATGTTCATGACAAACAATTACACAAGAATTACAGAACACAGTGTTAATGCATTTTCACAGTCAGAATCCATGCCTATTGCTTTTCTGTAACAAAAAAAGAAAAACGCCGAATGCGTATTCACAAGAGTTTGACGCGGCTGTCAACATTTTGCAACAGTTTGCCAAAGTTCCAAGCGAAGTATGATGCGGTAGAAGCAGCTGTTCAGTTCCGTAGTGTGAGTACGTTCCCCATTGCAGTGTAATGTTGAGTTCGCTTTAGAGAATCGTAATACTCTTAACACTTCCCACAGCATTTCCGCAGGAAAAAGAGACCGCACAGAGAAAAAATATATATAAGAACAAATGACAACTATGTAACTTGATCAATGAAAACACCGCTGACTTTGTTTAAATTGACCACACTACCGGTTTCAGGTGTAACCTACATATTGAAGAACTGAAATATAATTATGAACTTTATTGCAAATTTGTGCTATTATATAAAGATTATTTGGAGATTTATATTCATAAAAATTATTAAATTAATCCGTTGTAGGTGAACCCAGCGTTCTTAGTCAAGGTACTCCCATTCTGAGAATATTGTCAATATTTTTTTTTTTAGAAAAACTAGACTAACGAAGGGGAATTGAGAAGGAGGTCGATGTAATATTCTCCGATAAAGTTCGCGGGTAGATCGAACCGATATACTAGCCATTCGTTGCGCGTGCAAAAATCTGTAAGGAAAGTAACCAGTGCTGAAGGCTAAAACTGATTTCAAAGGTATAACTCATAACGTAATTACTTGTGGATATAGTGCAAGACCGTAGTTTCAAAGTGGAATAAACTATGCGTAACGCTTTCTTATCTAACTCAACCCAGACACGGAAGGCGCAGCTTGCAGAAGTTGGCCCTGCCTTCGCCGGTCACGAGGAAACGCTAATGTCCAGGTAAATAATAATTGTCACGTGGGCGCTGTGACCCTGTGTGCACGTGATGAAGAGCGCTGGGCCGCTTCACGACAAAATAGTTAACCGTACAAGCATTCATATTTGTCAGACTATTACCATGCTTGACGGACAACTGACTATTCAGCGTGTTCCGTATACTATATTTTTGTATCTAAATATTTCCGCTTCCTCCGGTAGATTCAAATCCTGACCTTTTTCTTTTCTGTGGAGGATTACAAGATTTACAGCAAGACTTATGATACTATGCCCCGCTTTCCGTAAGTGCGAGGTTAATGCAGATCATTTGGAATTTGTTGAATTAAAATGTACCGGGAGCCATTTAGTGAAGGACTTACTAGTTTGCCCTTTTTTTTCGGGGGGGGGGGGGGGGGCGGCAATCATTACTGTTAACACAGACCGCAATTATGTAACGGACCTCTAGGCGTCGTCGGCAGGTGAGTACGCAGGAGTGACCAAACTCATTCTGTGGTTGTTTGTTACTATGGTAGCTGCCCCGCTAAACAAACTAGCTTTCAGTCAATTTGTTATTCTCACCTAGGTATAGTATGATGTACACGAGGACTGTTCACAAAATATCGACATCTTTTCACCGGTATATCGATATTCAAACGGCAGTATCAAGAGCCGATGTTTTTTATTTTGTATCATTATTAAAACAAATGCGTGTTTCGTTGCGGCGGAAAGTTCTCACGAAATTTCAATCACCAACTTTCTCCCCCGAATGTGAAAATATTTTGTTAATGCTGACCTACATAGGGAGAAACGATCGTCATAATAAAATAAGGGAAATCAGAGCTCGCATGAGAAGCTATAGGTGTTCGTTTTTTCCGCGCGCTGTACGAGATTGGAATAATAGAGAATTATTGTGAAGGTAATTCGATGAACGCTCTGCTAGGCACTTACAGGTGATTTTCAGAGTACCCGTGTAGATATAGATATTGTTTTCGCAATTTTCGATTAATATTTGAAGTTGTTCTTTTGAAGTTATAGTAGAACATAATTTTACTTTCACTGTGTGAAGGAATTTTACTACTTTTTTAGCTTTCATCACGAGCAGTCTTACTGTCTGACTATATGAGACAAGTACAGGCAGTCCGAGTGCGCTACGGGGTGGCGGTGTGAATGGATTAAGATTTCCGGTGTGAAGAAATAGCACACCAGGTGCGTTAAAAAGCAATTTTTAACGCAACTGGTGTGCTGTTTCTTCACATCGGCTTTCTTCAAAAACAGTTGCCGAAACTGATGAACAAAATTCTAAAAGACAAGATTGGTCTTTGCGGTGGGCGGAGACATGTGAGGGGAAATGCTGACGTAATCGGCGCTCGGCGATACCAACAGAAACTGCATCGTTTAATTTTACCACGCAATTTTGACACAGCAATTGCTAGGTCGCCGGCGTTTCCAGAAAAAGAACAGGGTAGTGGACATCAAGCGTTCCGGACAAATCCCATATGTGACGAAACCGAACGATGGATCCATCGGGCAGCTTTTATTGCGCCACTAACCTGGAGTGACCATTGTTAGCGAAGTGGTTACCGCAAAGCGTGAACGTATATCGTTTTCCTTTCAAGTCTCCCTCTAAGGTGGATAGGCAGGCTGCTAGCTTGTTGATGTACAGAATATCTGATAATAAATCAATACCTAAATATACAGCTCTAAAACCGGCAGCATATTAACTATGCGCAGCAGATATTTTCATAGGCAGGTACGTCGATGTTTTTACTGTCGATATATCGCTTTTAAATATTGATATATCGGATTCCCGATGTTTTAAAAAATGTCAACAGTCCTACTACAGACACAGTATGCTTTGGATTCTTGTCGCCCAACATCGGTAATGGGAGCGGAGACGGAGACATTTAAATAACTGCGGAATTGTGGTAGGTCGAGACGTAAAGCTTGCCGGTGAGCAAGGGCAACCTGGGTCAGCAGAAGCCAAACGATTGCACTGATCGGCAGGCTGCGCCAAAGCTTGCTGAGTTCGTAAAGCGACGCTGCTGGAAGCTTCAGAGCTTTGCAGACAACTGACTGCGGAATACTGTGCAAGGCATCAGCGGAGGTGTGGCGTGAATGGGTGGACTTATACCGAGTGCTTCGTGACATGCAAGACTGCAAGTAGAGGTTTGCACATGTGCTGATATCAACGTGTGTCCGCAACAATAATTAATAAGTAACTTTGTGGCAGATTAAAACTGTGTGCCAGACCGAAACTCGATCTCGGGATCTTTGCCTGTAGTGGGCAAGTGCTCAACGACTGAGCTACTCCATCACGACTCAAGACCCGTTCTTAGAGCTTTACTTTCGCCAGTAGTCTCCCACGTTCCAAACTTCACAATACAGGGTGTATCAAAAGTAATCGAAAGTAATCATCCGATTTGACACGTCTATATTTCTGAAACTGATAAACAAATACAACTGATTTTGTATTTTGATGAACGGGAAATCAAAAAGTTATTTTTCGTAACTTTTCATAGGTGTTCAGTTTGCCCCCCCCCCCCCCCCCTGAGATGCAAGCCATATGTCAATGCGATATTCACCTTGTTCCCACACAGTAGCAAGCATGTCTTGAGCTACAGCTTCCACAACTGCTGTTATGCGATGTCTCCGTTCATTCATTGTTGTTGGTAACGGGGGCAGATAAACTGAATCTTTTATAAACCCCCACAAGAAATAATCACATACAGCCCGGTCCGTTGACATTGGGGGCCAGTAACGTAAGGCTGAATCTTTTTGTCCAATTCGACCGATCCATCGACCCTTTGATTTAAAAATTTCCCAACTTCCAGATGCCAGCGTGGCGGTGCCCCATCCTGCTGGTAAATGAAGTCGTTCGAATCAGTCTCCAACTGCAGGAAAAGGAAGTTCTCAAGCATGTAGAGATATGTGCTTAGTGCAACAGTGTTCTCGGCAAACAAATATGGACCATACCCCCTTTCCCGTGAAACTGCACAAAACACATTAAATTTTGTAGAGTATCTCTCACGTTGTACAACTTCATGTGGTTGTTCCGTACCCCCATATTCTCACGTTATGACAGTTCACCTTTTCAATTAAATGGAATGTTGCCCCGTCACTAGACACTATGCGTTGAAGAAAACTGTCATCCTCCATCTTGCCAAGAACGAGATTACAAAACTCCACACGTTGTAGTTTGTCACCTTCGCTAAGAGCTTGCAATAACTGAATTTTGTATGTTTCGTGTGTAAACGAGAACGCAACACACGCCAGACGGACACCGGGAGCATGTTGAGCTGTCGAGCTGGACAGCGAACGGATTTCTGCGGACTCATTGTGAAACTATGGCGGATGCGTTCGACGTCTGTGCCAGACACTCGGGGACGGCCCGGCGATTTGCCTTTACACAAACAACCCGCTTCTCGGAATTGTTCATGCCGTCGTCTAATGCTCTGTGCTGGAGGAGGATCCACACCACACCTAGTACAAAAGTCACAGTGAACTGTTATTATTGACCCGCACCAAAACGTAGTACACAAAACGATTTCTGTTGTCCTGACACCATTTTTAATAGAACTGAAGTGGACGCCCACTGCTGCTACCTAACGGGAACCATGTAAAACTCTAGAGTTTGCTCATTCCAACAATACGTCGGTCACGCACGTCTCAAATAATATAATAGTTATCATTCCCTTTTAAAGCGGATGATTCGTTTTGCTACACCCTGTAATTCTCATGCGGCATGTGCGCGACTAGCTGTCCTGGAAAAGAGGATATGGCGGATACAATGCTTAGCTACAGCCTGGGAGATGTTTTCAAAACGACTTATCTACTCTCCAGCGGAATGTGTGCTGATATGAAACTTCCTGGCACATTAAAACTGTGTATTTCGTGGGAGAACTTGTGTGACGTTTGGAAGGTTGGATATGAGGTTCTGGCGAAAGTTAAGCTGTGAGGAGGGGTTGTCAGTCGTGTTTAGGTTGCTCAGTCGGTAGAGCACTTGCCCGCGATAGGCTAAGGTCCCGAATTCGAGTCTATGTCCGCCACACAGATTTTATCTGCCAGGAAGTTCATCAGCGCACACTTCGCTGCAGAGTGAAAAATTCACTCTAATTATTTTGTAGTCAAAAGGTAAAGGATAGTGTTGTCTATATGCAGAACAGATTATGGGTAATAATAATAATAATAGTAATCGTAATTACTATTGTTATTAAGTCACTGTTATTGCCCATTTGGGACAGAATACCTCCCCCCCCCCCCCCCCCCCCACACACACACACGCTGCTTGAAATGGTAAGTGGGTCGCTGACTTCTGCAAGATCATTCTTCCCGGTTTTCCGTACAATATCACGTGCATCCTGTTTCTGTCGTACGAGGAACTGCCTTATATCTCAGTCATTCCTGTTTCGTTTGCAGCAACAGTGGTCACTTAGGCAGTTTCTGAAAGGTGCTACAAAGTTACTTGATGGTTCTCCAAGCACACTGCATCCATAGAAATCATGGCTTCGTTGTCTGGCTCACGTTTGTGTTTCACATACGTCACAGTAAATCCGCCTCTTTAATATCCTTACAAGTAAACAATGCTACACTTATTAGACTGAAAAATGTAACACTTCAGCATGATTAGGATTATATGATGAACAGACTTAAAAGAAGACGATTTCATCTGACTTCCCGTTGCTGTAGAAATGTTCCTCAGTGAATATTACAAGATAGACTTCTTTAACTGCGACAGAAGTTGTAACTTTCGGGACGTATGAGGAATACCCCAGGCTGCTGCTTTTGTGGCGTGGCTTGGTACAGGTCTCCGCGCTGCTCTATCCTGTACAAGCTCATCATCTCCGAATAACTGCTGCAACCTACATCCTTCTCTGAATCTGCTTAGTGTATTTATCTCTTGGTCTCCCTCTACAATTTTTAACTCCTCCCCCCACTCTCTCTCTCTCTCTCTCTCTCTCTCTCTCTCTCTCTCTCTCTCTCTCTCTCTCTCTCTCCCCTCTCTCCCCTTGGTGTACCAGACGGCAGTTATTAAGAGTCGAGGGACATGAGAGAGAAGCAGTGGTTGAGAAAGGAGTGAGGCAGGCGCGTAGTTTGTAGTTTACCCCGATGAGATTGAATATGTACCTTAACCGAGTATTAAAGGAAAGCAAAGTAAACTTTGGAGACAAAATTTAAGTTCAGGGACAAGAAATAAAACTTTGAGGTTAGGCGGAGACATTGTAATTGTGTTAGACACAGAAAAGAACTTGCAAGAACAGTTGAATGGAATGGACCGTTTCATGATGTAAGATGAACATCAACAAAAGCAAAACAAGGATAATGCAATTTAGCCAAATTAAATCAGGGGATGCTGAGGCAATTAAATTAGAAACCGGGAAACTTAAAGTAGTAAAAGAGTTTTGTTATTTGGCAGCAAAATAAACTAATGTTGGGCGAAGGGGAGAGGATACAAAATGTAGACTGGCAGTGGCAAGAAAAGCGTTTCTGAAGAAGAGAAATTTTTAACATCGAATATAGATTGAAATGTTAGGAAGTCTTTTTCGAAAGTATTTGTATAGACTGTAGTCATGTATGGAAGTGAAACATGGACAATAAACTGTTTAGAAAAGAAGAGAATAGAAACTTTTGAGATGTGGTGGTACAAAAGATTGCTGAAGATTAGATGGGTGGGTCACGTAACTAAAAAGGAGGTACTGAATAAAACTAGCGAAACAAGAAATTTGTGGTACAACTTGATAATAGAAGAGATCGGGTGATAGGACACATCTGAGACATCAACGGACCACCAATTCAGTACTGGACGGAAGTTGTGTGTGTGTGTGGGGGGGATTGTAGAGGGGACCAAGAGATGAATACATTAAGCAAATTCATAAGGATGTAGGTTGAAGTAGTTACTCGGAGATGAAGAGGCTTGCACAAGATAGGGTAGCAAGGAGAGCTGCATCAAACTAGTGCTCGGACTGAAAACTACAGCAACAACACGATCTACTTCGTTGTTCTTAGTCATTGGAGTGTAAATTACGAGGTCCGATCTGAGTACATGATAATTTAGACCAGTGGTTGCCCTACTGTCCGAGCTCCGGGATACCTAACGGGACAAAATGGTAAACACCGCGGATAAAGCCCTTTCGGATGCGGCTGTCATTTCTCTTTTTCGCGCGGACCTCTGTCTTGAAAGTGACAGGTGTCCGCCGGAGGGCGTAGTAATACGACAGTGGACTTGCATTCGAGAGGATGGCGATTCAGCTCACCGTCTCGTTATCCAAATTAAGGCTTTACGTGGTCTACCTGAATCGCTCAAGAGAAATTCCGGTGTAGTCCCTTGAATAGAACACAACTGATTTCCTACCTTATCCACTGTCCAAACCTGTTCTCTGCCTCATGACGGAACGGTGAACTCTTACCAATCTTCAGGCACGTGCTTCTCTCCTATACTTCGGTCAAACAGCAGTGTTAAGCGACTTAATTTAGTTGAACCTATATAAATTTCCTGCATGTACCCAAAGTTGCGGTGTTCCACTCTGGTGATGTTTTTCACAAACTTGTATGTACTTACATACAGGGTGGAACAGAATAGGAATTACAAAGTTTTTGTGTATTACTACATAATATGGTGTGAGAGGTTCTTCTTATCATATTTATGCTGCAGCAGAAAACGAGATACAGGGTCTTGAACTGAGTTCCGTGACGAATTACTGAAAATCACCATTTTTGACAGTACAGGTCTTTCTGGAAATTTCAGTTCTCAAGTCATGGAGTGTTTCAGGTGAATTTTGAAGACTCTGCCCTTTAGATAATCCCAGATGAAATATGTCAGTTGAGAGCCAGACTACAAGGGTCCATTCCATACGATGTCCAGGAGCTTGAATGTGTGGATTCGCAGTACCCAATGGAGCCAGTTCTGTTTGATGACGTTTCCATGGAGATAGAAGTGCGCCTCACTACTAAACCTGATCCTTAACGCCTGTTTCGCTTTTAAAGGCCTCAGTCACGTCATTTGCGAACGAGTACCTACCGATGTTCCAGATCATTGTCGTTCAAAGGTCGGCACAGGGGAATGTTTCTAAGGGAAAATGTTTAGTTCCGATTTCATTAGCCTCAGGAGAGACAGTCGTGACATGCTTAGCTGCTGTGCTGAGTCTCTTTTGAAGCAGTGGGCTCCTCATTGAATAGGGTTCGCATTTGCTCCACATTCTCCAGGGTTTCAGCTGAGGCTGATCGTTCAGAGTGGGCCCTCTCTGTGTCATGTAGGCGTGCAGTCTTTTAAAAACGTTTCTCTAACGTGTAAAAAAACCGGAAAACAGTACAAAAACGTTGTGTCAGAGGAAGCTTAAATTTTGTCGTTACAGTGGGACTTCCTTTCAGTACTGTAATCTCATGGAGAAGTGGTCATTCCGGAAGATTTTGTTTTGCTGTTGAACGCGCGTCTTATCATGACAATACGTTCAGAATTCGAGAAAATGTGTTTACGATAAACGAACGCTATTCCACTGTTCGAGCTTCTATTCTGAAAAGTAAACTGAGACATTGCTGAGCGAGATATAGAATTTTCAGAGCTACAGTACACCAATATCTCAAGGAGACTCACATATGGCATACAATTAAAACACAGCAGACAAAAACTTCCTGACATCTATTTTGCGCCACCTTTTAGCAACTTGTGTAGCCTATGTGTATATCATTTCATATCATGAAACGGTACTAGTGACATAGTACAAACAGTTGTAACGTTAATAATCTAGATGTGCGTCCCAAAGTCAATCTCTGTTGCTCTAATTTTTAAAGAATACATTGGATTTATTCAGCAAAACTTTTACATTGACTTTAAGCACTTCGTATAATAAGCTGTATAAATGATAACAACTTTCCTCTTCTCCATATATTGTTGAGTTTTTCTTGTTTTTCGTTCATTATATGTCGTTTTAAGTCATTTACAGACTCTGCTCCCTGACTGAAGACGCAGCTTACGAAACGATATACAAACCATGTGAATGTTCTTGTCTCGGTTACTGGAAACTCTTTGACGTAAATGTATATTAATTTGTTGCCTTTTATTTCCTTGACAGTCGTTGGTAGCAAACTGGCTGATTTAAGTTTTACCCATTTCCACAGACCTATAATTTTGGAGCAGCTTATTGTTTGATGTATAGCAGTGCCATCCATTCCACAGTACTGGGCAGTGTCATGCATTCTACATTACTGCCTGGTGAGCGGTATCCTGACCCCACACCCACCCACACCAAATTCAGGCCTGCCGCTGTGGCCGAACGGTTCTATGCACTTCAGTCCGGAACCGCGCTGCTGTTGCGGTCGCAGGTTCGAATCCTGCCTCGGGCATGGATGTGTGTGATGTCCTTAGGTTAGTTAGGTTTGATTCTACGTCTAGGGGACTGATGACCTCAGATGTTAAGTCTCATAATGCTTGGAGCCATTTGAACCAAATTCAGTGACGCCATTGTCACAGGATGACATGGCGGTTGGTCGGTCCCGAATGTCTCATCAGGGCCAGAACGTGGAGCTTTGTTTTTGCGTGTGTCCTAAAGACAAAAGTCATATCATATGTACAATGGGTCTTTAATTTTGAGAGCTGGCAGTTGTGGAGACGGGAGTAGCGTTATTTGAACCTCACGTTCATCAAACAAACCTTGAACATTCCCAACGAATAATCTCGGATGACGCAGCCACGTGTCTAAGCAACAAAGGAAACATTATCACCTAAAATGAACTGACCTTTAACTTGTCTTGGACTTATTACTGGATTATCTCATTCTTATCGACCATTCCTTCTGTCTCATATTTATAAACAAAGCGCAAACACTTGTTATAATATTAGAACCTTTGTTTAAGTGAAACATTGAGTGTATTTTGGTCATGCGTCCGGAGCTTGGTTCACTGCGGCTCTTCATTCTTATCGCTTGCCAGCTATCTTCATTTCAGCTCAATTGCTGTATCCCAAAAACTGCCTTAGGTAGGGCCGCTCTTAGGATTAATTTCCCTCTGCCATCTTGGACTAGAGTTTTCGGCGACTGCTATTGTCGTAGTGCGCGCTCAATCATTCTACCTCTTCGTTTGATTATCTTTTTTTAGTGAGCATTCTTTCTTCGCCCATTATTTCATCTGATCCCTAACGAAGTGCAGAGTCATCACATTCCGAATGCTTCTAATCGTTTCGTTTCTCTTTCCTACTGCCCGTGTTTCGTGCCCGAACAATGCTCAAATCGGCCATGAGCACGAACACTTCTCGACCGCTTACTGAAGTTCAGTGCTCGGTGATTTCCATTATCGGTCATCTGCGTAACGTTAGTGGGTTCGTAATTCGATGCCCCGCTAACATGATCTGCTGCTCGTTGAATCAGTAAATTAATCACATTGCGCGAGGCGATAATGGTTTTCCTGTTAAGGTAATGATATAAACAGTGCTGTGTGTGTGTGTCCACGATGAAGTAAGGTCACGCGGTACGTGATGTACAGGGTGATTCAAAAAGAATACCACAACTTTAAAAATGTGTATTTAATGAAAGAAACACAATATAACCTTCTGTTATACATCATTACAAAGAGTATTTAAAAAGGTTTTTTTTCACTCAAAAACAAGTTCAGAGATGTTCAATATGGCCCCCTCCAGACACTCGAGCAATATCAATCCGATACTCCAACTCGTTCCACACTCTCTGTAGCATATCTGGCGTAACAGTTTGGATAGCTGCTGTTATTTCTCGTTTCAAATCATCAATGGTGGCTGGGAGAGGTGGCCGAAACACCATATCCTTAACATACCCTCATAAGAAAAAGTCGCAGGGGGTAAGATAAGGGCTTCTTGGAGGCCAGTGATGAAGTGCTCTGTCACGGGCTGCCTGGCGGCCGATCCATCGCCTCGGGTAGTTGACGTTCAGGTAGTTACGGACAGATAAGTGCCAATGTGGTGGCGGGCGCTCCATCCTGCTGAAATATGAATTGTTGGGCTTCTTGTTCGAGCTGAGGGAACAGCCAATTCTCTAACATCTCCAGATACTGTAGTCCAGTTACAGTAGCACCTTCGAAGAAAAAGGGACCAAAAACTTTATTGGCTGAAATGGCACAGAAAACGTTCACCTTAGGCGAGTCACGTTCATACTGAGTTGTTTCCCGCGGATTCTCAGTGCCCCACGCTGAACAACTGTCGTCGATTCACTTCTGCCGTACTCAATAACACAAAAAGCTTTCTGTTGAGCGGTCGCCATCTTAGCATCAACTGACGCTGACGCCTAGTCAACAGCGCCTCAAGCGAACAAATGTACAACTAAATGAAACTTTATAGCTCCCTTAATTCGCCGACAGATAGTGCTTTGCTCTGCCTTTTGTCGTTGCAGAGTTTTAAATTCCTAAAGTTGTGGTATTCTTTTTGAATCACCCTGTATTTCACTGAAATGCGAACGAAAGTGACCTCACATGGTATTTCGGCGGAACAGCACGCATGATGTGGCGCCAGGCATCCCCAGAACTGTTGTCCAAGCGTGTGACTAAGTGCGCTGTGTCACACGGAACGAGGGAATTGCTACTCTTCAGGCCGCAATAACATATTAACAGCCGGACAGCGTCACCGGTCACCGAAGCCCATTTCACATGTTTGTTGTCAGATTACTCTCTCGTGTGTGTGGGTGGGTGGGGGTGGGGGAGGGGGCATTGCGGTTATTGCTGCTGTTATACTGAAATTTTTCATATACAGTTTAACGTTACAGTTAAAACCCTTTCAGAACAACCGATTTCTGAAAAAGATTTTGGGTTTTTTTCTTGCTTTATTTCCAATAGTAACGTAGTCACCAAACAAAAACTGAATATTTTCTAAGGCTCCTTCAGGCTTTTACGTTACATGTTTCATGATATGTAGAATAAAAAAAAACCAGATAAAATAGGTAAATAAAAGAAAACTTCGTCCGTCTACCGTTCTCTGCTTTCCTCAAACATTAATGAGGGGTTGAATGCTACAAAAGATCACCATTATTCTACAGTTGATTCCAGTTTCTTGTAACTCTGCTCAAAAATCATGTTACGGTAGTCAGTACTACTGTTGCCTTAACTTACTTCTCATTTATTACTTCGTATAAACTACAGTCAGATAATAAGATTTTGTAGTTAAATTTGTAGCGCTATTTTTCTTTGATTGTTTCGAACGAAAATGCCTTTTCGTAGTCAAATATATTTATATACTTTTTAACAGGAGTTTGAATACAATTGAACTTTTGCTGACAAAACTAAAAATGCTGTTCAAAAAATTCAAATAAGAAATTTAGGTAGTAGGTAAAATAGAACTTTTGCCACGAAGAATAACATGACAGTAGTTAAAATTACAGCAATCAGTTAATCCAGTGGACAATATTTATTGTCCAGTCTGTTCATAGTTACTCGTTCTATTATTTCTTGATCTGTAAGTCGGCTGCTTTCCTCCGAAACAGTATTATTCAAAGACGATCTTTCAGAAGCCATAGAATTAGTACCAAGGATGAATGCTGTTGATAACCTGCCGTACACCTTTACTTTGCTCCCAAAAAACGAGAGGATCTCTGCTTCTGGGTAATAAAGGATAACAGATATAGTATTGGTTCAGCACTGCTGTGTCGATTCTTATATCGTGTGTGTTGCTCGTTTTTAACCGTCGGTCTTGTTATTAAAATAGCCTGGTCGCTTTTCCCATTTTGTATAATAACCTAATAATTCAAAGCTCTGGAAATTTAACGAATTAGCATTCCTCGTTTCAAAAAATCTTTTATTTGAAAATAAAATAAAATTTAGCAACTTTGCTATGACAGATTGATGTACCGGTTTTTTACCCGGTATTAGTAAAAAATAAAGACACCTGTTATAACCGAGACCACACAAACACCGAAAAACACAACTAAAATACCGATATCGGTTTTAATCGGTCGGTTTTCCCATGCCTAGTGGTGTGTGTGTGTGTGTGTGTGTGTGTGTGTGTGTGTGTGTGTGTGTGAGAGAGAGAGAGAGAGAGAGAGAGAGAGAGAGAGAGAGAGAGAGAGAGAGAGAGAGAGAGAGAGATGGTACTCTGGTGGATTCGTTTCCAGCGCAATCATGTGCCGAAGCTAAATGCTGGGATGTTTCCTTCATTTGTTCCACGGCCTATTTCTTCGCCGTTGTTGTAGCTTAATACTTACATCTCGCCCCATAATGGGGACAATCGGTATTCAAATCCCCATCTAGCCGGCCGATGTGGCAGAGCGGTTCTAGGCGCTTCAGTCTGGAGCCGCGCGACCGCTACGGTCGCAGGTTCGAATCCTGCCTCGGGCACGGATGTGTGTGCTGTCCTTAGGTTAGTTAGGTTTGAGTAGTTCTAAGTTCTAGGGGACTGATGACCTCAGATGTTAAGTCCCATAGTGCTCAGAACCATTTGAACCATTTTGAACAAGAACATGGAAGTGGCTTTATAATTAACAAAAATCTTGTCCAACAAGGAATCGTTATCCGTAAATGCGTAACTCTGGCACTGCAACACTATCATTAGAACAGAATGTGTTTCGTTCAATATAACTAAAGAATTGGATGAAATATAAAAAGAAGCAAAGGAATACATTCAGCGACGCTTTGGGTCCGAAATATGGCAATGGCAAATGAAAATTAAGAAGTAATAAAGAATCTTATGAAAGAACACAGCGAATATTAGCCACAATTAAGAAGAAAAGGGTTGTTTTCTGTGGACACCTGAAAAAGCTGAGAAAAGAATAACGAAAATAATTTTTGACTTTTTTGAGTGAAACCCAAAAACATCAAAGACGTTGATCAAAGAAGTTAAAACAGACCTGAAGGAAATGGGAATAACTGAGGAAGAAACAGGAAAAAGGGGAAAAGCTTAGAGCAAAAGTAAAAGGGTTCAAGAGCTGCTTCCAAAAACAACTAAAGAAGAAGACAGGCGGAATATGGACAGAAGATAGAAGATAATAACGTAGGCAGAGTGGAAAACTACGGGAAAGAAAGAAACAAGGCGGGAGTTGTTTCATGTGACCTCAGTAGACCAAATTAATAAAATAATAATAATAATAATAATAATAATAGATTAAGGGAAGGTAAGGGAAAGAAGTCGTCTGTGCCCTTTCAACGAATCGTACTGGTATTTGCCTGAAGTGATTTAGGAAAATCACGGAAAATCTAAATCTGTGTGGTTGGACGCGGAACCGAACCGTCATCCTGCCAAGTGCGAGTCCAGTGTGCTAACCACAGCGCCACGTCGCTCGGTAGTAATAATAATAGTAATAGTAATAATAGCTAGTGCAGAGCAGTAATTACAACAACTCCTTTGCGTAACTTCCAAGAAATTGCAGTTCACAGAAATATATCATTTCGTATGAAAATGGGAGAAGTACATGTGCCGCGCAGTTGATTTTAGGTAATCTAATAACAAAAAAGCTATCACATCTCTGAAAATGTCGTAATTAGCAAGGTCGAACTTCACAATAAAAGCGAGCGCTTGAGAACGGAGGCTAATAGTTCGGAGAAAAGTTTGGGAATTGAGGTGCACGCCAACGCGCGCTCTACATTGTTTCCAGCCAGACCTTAATTACCAGCGTGTGCGTACTCGGCCAGTGACAGTGCAGGTGACAGTCGGTGTCTTATCTCTTTGTGGAAAGACATCGAAACGTGCGTCGGCGCCAGTGCTCCCGCCCCCCCCCCCCCTCCTTCCGGCACTGTGGTCCGGAGGAAGCCGCAGCAGACACCGGCTAATATTTCATGGAAACCGTGATAAGGTTTCCTGGCTGAGGGGGGAGAGATAGCCGGGGTGGCGCTCGATCCAGACGAACGCGCCCTGCTCGTGAATCACCGTAAGGCAGACTGTTACTGTCTACTAGATTATTAGTGATTCGTGGGATAATTTTTTAGAGGAATGGGTACAGTATTTTCAGAATATGTAATCATGTTTATTAGAACTCTCTCTGGTGTCAGTTCAAGAACATGCTGCAGGTACCCCCTTTTTTTTTTTAATTTTGACAGCTGATCCTGCAAATATACGGGGTAGTCCATTTATACTGACCGGGCCAAATATTTCACGAAATAAGCGTCAAACGAAAAAACTACAAAGAACGAAACTCGTATAGCTTGAAGGCGGAAACTAGATGGCGCTATGGTTGGCCCGCTAGATGGCGGTGCCATAGGTCAAACGCATATTAACTGCGTTTTTTAAAATAGGAACCACCATTTTTATTACATATTCGTGTAGTAGATAAAGAAATATGAATGTTTTAGTTGGACCACTTTTTTCGCTTTGTGATAGATGGCGCTGTAATGGTCACAAACGTATAAGTACGTGGTATCACGTAACATTCCGCCAGTGCGGACGGTATTTGCTTCGTGATACATTACCCGTGTTAAAGTGGACCATTTACCAATTGGGGAAAAGGTCGATATCGTGTTAATGTGTGGCTATTGTGATCAAAATGCCCAACGGGCGTGTGCTATGTATGCTGCTCGGTGTCCTGGACAACATAATCCAAGTGTCCGCACCGTTCGCCAGATAGTTACGTTATTTAAGGAAACAGGAAGTGTTCAGCCACATGTGAAACGGTAACCACGACCTGCAACAGAAGCGGGACGTTAAACACTAACCACCACCACCACGACCTGCAACAAATGATGATGCCCAAGTAGGTGTTTTAGCTGCTGTCGCGGCTAATCCGCACATCAGTAGCAGACAAATTGCGCGAGAATCGGGAATCCCAAAAACGTCGCTGTTGAGAATGCTACATCAACATCGATTGTACCCGTACCATATTTCTATGCACCAGGAATTGCAGGGCGACGACTTTGAACGTCGTGTACAGTTAGAGAAATTACGGGACGATGACAGATTTTTTTGCACTCGTTCTATTTAGCGACGAAGCGTCATCCACCAACAGCGTTAACGTAAACCGCCATAATATGGCACTATTGGGCAACGGGAAATCCACGATTTCTGCGACAAGTGAAACATCAGCGATCTTGGCGGTTTAATGTATGGTGCGGCATTATGGGAGGAAGGATAATTGGCCCCCATTTTATCGATGGCAATCTAAATGGTGCAATGTATGCATATTTCCTACGTAATGTTCTATCGATGTTACCACAAGATGTTACACTGTATGATAGAATGGCGATGTACTTCCAACATGATGGATGTCCGGCACATAGCTCGCGTGCTGTTGAAGCGATATTGAATAGCATATTTCGTGACAGGTGGATTGGTCGTCGAAGCACAAAACCATAGCCCGCACGTTCACCGGATCTGAAGACCCCTTATTTCTGTCTGTGGCGAAAGTTGAAGGATATTTGCCATCGTGATCCACCGACAACGCCTGACAACATGCGTCATTCCCTTGTCAATGCATGTGCGAACATTACGGAAGGCGAACTACTCGCTGTTGAGAGGAATGTCGTTACACGTATTTCCAAATGCATTGAGGTTGACGGACATCATTTTGAGCATTTATTGCATTAATGTGGTATTTACAGGTAATCACGCTGTAACAGCATGCGTTCTCAGAAATGATAAGTTCACAAAGGTACATGTATCACATTGGAACAACCGATATAAAATGTTCAAACGTACCTATGTTCTGTATTTTAATTTTAAAAAACGTACCTGTTACCAACTGTTCGTCTAAAATTGTGAGCCATATGTTTGTGACAATTACAGCGCCATCTATCACAAAGCGAAAAAAGCGGTCCAACTGAAACATTCATATGTCTTTACGTACTACACGAATATGTAGTAAAAAATGGGGGTTCCAATTTAAAAAAACGCAGTTGATATCCGTTTGATCTATGGCAGCGCCATCTGGCGGGCCAACCATAGCGCCATCTGGTTTCCCCCTTCGAGCTAGACAAGTTTCGTTCTTTGTAGTTTTTTAGTTTGACGCTTATTTCGTGAGATATTTGGCCCGGTGACAATCAATGGACCACCCTGTAAAGTGGTTAAAAAATAACTCGATCATGTCTCTATAAGCAGACACCTGCAATGGAAGTCCTTAGTTTAGAAGTTGCTAAGAGTACCCTAATTCAAACCACTAGCCATCTACCATTAAATTTAACATTAGAACTATATTCTGAAAAGAAAGAACCAGTACCAACTCAAAAGTTTTCGCACATAGAAGTTCCCTACAGAAAATGTTTCGTTTCTTTTTTTTTTGTGTGTATGAAGAACATCTAACTGTTGAGAACAGCTTCAAAGAGAGATTACTCAGACTACAGAAGAAACCATGTAACAGGGGCAAACGTGGTAATATGATGATTGTGATGAGTTAATTATGAAGGTACCACGATCTTGCAACATATGAAACGTAAGTGAAAATGATAACAACATTGAAAAGTTCATAGAAACCAGGAAACCTCAGAAAGCTCGTAGTACAACGAGTAAAAAATCAGCTAACGTCAAGTGAGTTAGATTTTAAGCGGGACAACACAAGGAAGTTCTATAAAACGTTGAAAAATAGTTTGAAGAAGTTTAGATGCAAAAGACAGAAGACTGCATGTAACAACACTGAGAATTGCAGAAAACTTGTGGACTATTGTGAAGTTCTACATAACTGCGATTCATCAAAATAAGAAATTGATTTTAATAACATAATCCATATATAACCCTACTCAAAGCCACTGTCGGTAGAAGAAATCACAGAAATCATACAGTGGTTTAAAAATAACAGTCAGGAGAAGACAATATAGTTGCTGAATTATAAAACACGCTAATATAGCATTATTCCATGTTTAACAGAAACAGTGTTATAAAATCTGGACAACAGAAGCTTACCAGTAGAATGGACATGAGTACTAATTCGCCCACTAAATAAAAAGTTAAAAAGAAACAGATTTTAACAAAGAGGAATCTCCCTCTTATCAGTGACGTATAAGATCTCTCCCACGGCACCTTTGAAAACGGAAGGAATACTTGACCAACAATTAGGAGAATACCAATGTACAAATAAACATTTTAAAGCATTCGCACTATGTAAAAAACCAACAAAAATAATTAAAGAAACTTCAACAATCATAACACTCGAGAGTAAAATTTATGGATCATATGTCAAAACCATTCGAAATAAAGTCTAGCGTAAGACCAGGAGAAAGTTTGCTACCCTTACTTTTCAGCTGTGCGTTAGATAATGTCGTGAGACTATGGAGGAAACGGAGGATGGAGGAAATCCATCAGCACCAAGGCTGTGCAAGTAGAAAGAATTACTAATAAAATCAGCATAGATTGCCCACATTTTACAGACGACAGGGTGTTAGTTACTGACACACTGAATAGTGCCAAAGAACAAATCGCCGGCCGGTGTGGCCGAGCGGTTCTAGGCGCTTCAGTCTGGAACCGCGCTCCCGCTACGGTCGCAGGTTCGAATCCTGCCTAGGGCATGGATGTGTGTGATGTCCTTAGGTTAGTTAGGTTTAAGTAGTTCTAAGTTCTAGGGGACTGATGACCTCAGAAGTTAATGCCCATAGTGCTCAGAGCCATTTGAGCCAAAGAACAAATCACAGAACTATAGATACAAGCAATGGAAGAGGTCAAGTACCATTTAAACAGTTTATTGCAAATATAAGTGATGCTCCCAAAAATCTTAAAATAACAACATCACAGTATCTTTTCAGCTTATGAAAATTTGGAAATTTGTGGTAAGGTCTTAAGGGACCAAACCGCTGAGTTCATCGGTCCCTAAGCCTACACACTACTTAAACTGACTTACGCTATGGACAACACACACACCACGGCTACTTTCGTGACAGCATGATCACATATTCATGTTGCAACCTGTTGACCTGTCAATATATATAATGCCCTTAAATTCTTCGTAAGGATACATAACAGAAGTCCCTTATATTCCTGCTCAAAGTCCGCCTTATATAGCACGCAGTCGTCATGATCAAAATAGCCAGTGTAACTAGATAAAGAAATAACCAAGACGTATGTGGTACATCTTCTCAGGTACTGCGGCCAGCACCACTTGCACTAGTGGTACGTGAGACGACATACCACATATGTCTGGTTTACGTCTTTCTCTAGTTCCATTGGCTAATCATGACGATTGTGTGCTATGTGATATTGACTTTCCGCAGGAAGGTAGGGAACTTTTGTTATGTACCCTTACGAAAATTTTAAGGACATTATCTATTGAAAAGTCAACCGTTTGTGACCTGAAGATGTGACTATAATGTCACGAAATTGGTCCTGATTAATAGATCATTTTAACGCAGCTGTTGAGGTCTTCATCATTTGAAGTCAATCATCACAGCTATGGTTGCTCCTTTCAGCGAGTGTTTTGTAACACAATATCTAAAGCAAATTATTTTAAATATCTGTGAGAATGAAGAACTAGCAAAGCAAAAGCAAAATAAAAATAGAAAATAGAGTACACAAAATGAATAGGTTATTCCCTAGGACAAAAAAACCACATATGATTAAAAGTTATTGTGCTGGAACACAAAACGAACACACCGTGAGCTGTAAGGCCCGAAACTGTATATGCAGGAAAAAGCACATAAACGGACAAGGTTTGGCGATCTTGACTAACTGGAAATTGTTCAGAGTAAAATAATAGAAATCAATTTGAAATTCCTTGTCGGTATCACTCAACACTTCGTGTGAGTAAGGAGTTAGTTGTGTTTCACAAGAACGGTGTTTTCTAAATCCGTGTTGATTGTGTCAACAGACTGTCTAGAAATGTTCGAACACAATATTTATTCGAAAATCCTGTTGCACATCGACGTTAAGGATATGGGTCTGTAATTTAGTGGATTACTCCTATTGCCTTTCTTGAATGTAGGAGTGACCTGTGTAGCTTTTCAGTCTGTAGCTACGGATCTTTCGTCAAGCGAGTGTGGTTGTTTACGATTGTTGAGCATGGAGCTACTGCATCAGCATACACTAAAACGAGCCTAATTGGTATACGGTCTGGACTGGAAGACTTGGTTTTATTAAGTGATTTAAGTTGCTTCACTACTCCGAGGATGTGTGCTTCTAAGTTACTCATGTTCGCAGCTGTTCTTCATTCGAATTCTGGAATATTTATACTTCGTATTCGTTGGTGAAGGAATTTCGGAACGTTGTGTTCAGTAACTGCTTTTAGCAGCGGTGTCATCTATAGTATAGTGTCCATTGCTGCTGCGCAGAGAAGGCATTGATTGTCTCTTGCCGCTAACATACTTCACATACGACCTGAATGTCTTTGGATTTTCGGCCAGGTTTCGTGACAAAATTTCGGTGTGGAAACTATTATAAGCATCCCGCATTGAATTCCGCCCTAAATTTCGAGGTTCTGTAAAAGATCGCAAATCTTGGGGATTTTGCGCTCGTTTAAATTTGGCAATTTTTGTTGTTGTTGTTGTTTCTGCAACAGCGTTCTGACCCGTTTTCTGTACCAAGGTGGATCAGCTCGGTCGAATGTTAATTTATATGGTATAAATCTCTCAATTGCTGTCAATACTATTTATTTGAATTGAAATCGCATCTGGTCTAGACTTACATTGTTAATTTAGAAGGAGTGGAGATTGTCCCTCGGGAAGACATAAAGCCAATTTTTATCTGCCTATTTGAATAGGTATATTTTCCTTTTCTTTTTCGAGGATTTGGGAGTTACAGTACTCAGTTTTGTTACGAAAACCCGTTCTTCACTAATCACCGTATCCTGTCTGATGCTCGTTATTAGCTGATGATTATTTGTTCCTAAAAGGTCAAGTGTGTTTTCACAAACGTTTGCTGTTCGAGTGGGCTTAAGTACTAATTGTTCGAAATAATTTTCAGAGAGTTTAGCACGATTTCGGACGATATTTTATGCGTGCCTCAGGATTTAAATATTTATTTTCGCCAAAACATCGAGGGTAAATTGAAGTCACCGCCAACTATAATTGTATGAGTCAGATACATATTTGAAATTAGACTGAAGTTTTCTTCGAGCCTTTCAGCAATTGTATTATCTGAGTAAGGAGGTCGGTAAAAGAGCCCAATTATTGTTTTATTCCGGTTGCCAAGAATGACATCTACCCATAGTAACTCACAGGAACTATCTACTTCAATTTCGCTACAAGATAAACTACTTTTAACAGCAACAAACACGTCAACGCCAACTGTATTTAGCCAATCCTTTCTGAACACCTTTAGCTTCTTCGCAAGAATTTCGGCTGAACTTCCCTCTGGCTTTCAGTGCTTTCTATTAGCGCATGGAGCTCTGGTACTTTCCCACAAGCTACGACAGTTTACAACTGTTATGCCGATGGTTTCTAGAACTTCTTCCTGTGTTCGACCAGCACTCTTTGCAAATGGAGCCCTTTTTTGTCTTCCCAAGATCCTCTAACCTAAAAAACCGCCCAGTCCATGCCACGCAGCCCCTCCTACCCGACTGCCGCCTCCTTTGTGTAATGGCCTCCCGACTCATTTAGCAGAACCCAAACATCACAACCTTATGTCTCAAGTCGAGGAATCTGCAGCCTTCACAGTCGCAGAACCATCTGAGCCTCTGATTCAGTCCCTCCACTCAGCTCTGTACCTCTTGCAAGCAAGACAGGTAACCTGTAGCCTTTACCATTTCTGATAGCCACTTTGACACGTCTCTTCCGATTCAAAGCGTCACATAGCATTGGTACCGACGTGAGCTACAATGTGCACTGAGCGAGGTGGTGCAGTGGCTAGCACACTGGACTTGCACTTGGGAGGACAATGATTCAAACCCTCATCTGGCCATGCTGATTTAGGTTTTCTGTTATTTCCCTAAATTGCTTTAGGCGAGTGCTGTGACGGTTCTTTGAAAGGTCACAGTCATACCCCATCCTTCCCTAATCCGATGGGACTGATGACCTTGCTGTTTGATCCCCACCCGCAAATCAACCAACCAACCAACCTACAGCGTGCAGTTGGCTGCATCCTGTGCACTTCATGACATCTGGAAGGACTCTTTCCATGTCAGGAGTGACTCCACCCAATGTGTACACAGAGTGCACACTGGCTCCCCCCTCCTTGGCAGCCATGTCCCTAAAGAGCCCAATAATGCTCTTAACATTAGAGCAGCCAACTACCAATAATCCCACACTCTGTGACTACCCAGATCCTGCAGGCTGAGAGGCTTTCCCCTGAAACAAGACAAGTGATTGCACCTGGCTGAGGGAAAGTCTCAGCCACAGGCGGCACCTGGAACCTCTTAGTGAGACTACCCTAGAAGGACTTGCGTGCAGCTCCCCCGGGAAGTTCTTCGCAGCCTGCCATGCCCCGAAGCGACTTCCCACTCAACCACAGGTGAGGGGCCAACATCAGTGCGAGCAGTAACTGTGCTGGCCAGTGGTGCGGACTGATTGGCTGACTCATGAGTCATGCTGGACGTCCGTTGGATCCCCAAGGCCGGCCCACAACAGTGATGCTCATCCACTGTTGCCTAAAGCTGTGTAATCGAAGCCAATACAGCTTACATCCGCACACAGCAGTCATAGTCCCTATCCATACTGTAGACTGGAGAAAGCTACACTACACAGTCAAGCAAAGGACTATCGACACACATTGTGGAACTCTACTGTAGACACTAATGGAGATGCAAGAAGTGTGTGTAATAAATTAGATAAACATTGCGAGATTCAAAACCAAAACTACCAAATAACACAGATGAAACTATATAATTCGCTCCTGATTAGGAACTTGTAATGTATCACAAAATCGGATAACTTTCCGATACAAATGAAAACGCGAGAACTATGTTTATTAAATGTTAAATTAACACGCAGAAGTTCAAAAACTGAACTACCAAAGTACACAGATGAAACCGTATAATTCGCCCCTGGTTAAAAACTAGTAAAATGTCACGAAATCGATTACTTCCCAGCTGCTGCTGCTGCTGCTGCTGCTACTGCTGTTTATTAGCGTGCAGTTGCTGCCTGATTTGCTGACTAATGCCAATGAGCATTCTCTAGCATCCAAAGCAAAGGAGCAATTCACAGTCGACAAATGCTATGAAACTATACAGCATACACTGACAAAAATTCAAGAGCTATGCTAGAAATTAGTATGTACCTCTACTTACAAAATTCACTGCTGACCTGCCTCTATGTCGTGTGTAATGCAACCAAGAGGAGGAGGAGGAGATTAGTGTTTAACGTCCCGTCGACAACGAGGTCGTTAGAGACGGAGCGCAAGCTCGGGTGAGGGAAGGATGGGGAAGGAAATCGGCCGTGCCCTTTCAAAGGAACCATCCCGGCATTTGCCTGAAGCGATTTAGGGAAATCACGGAAAACCTAAATCAGGATGGCCGGAGACGGGATTGAACCGTCGTCCTCCCGAATGCGAGTGTGCTAACCACTGCGCCACCCCGCTCGGTGCAACCAAGAGGAAATATGTTTGATCTTAGTAGTGTGGTCGTATCTTCTTGTGATGGAGGCTGGCATGACAGCCCTACTTGGTAGTGTTTAGATGGCAGTAACCAATTCTGGCAGCCTTACCTTTCAAGTTTAGCACATTTCTAGAATATTTTTGTGAAAAAGATTCAGCACCAGCATTAACAAGCTTAATATCCCTCAATGTAGTCATCGTTTTGAGAAGTTTTGAATATTGTTAAAGAAGTATATCATTCCACTAAAAAAAATGAAATTTCTACATTATCATTGTGGATACAAAAGTTAGGAATATTAACCATGATACAAAATTACATGTCCTTCTGTGTACCATCATTTGCCGAAAATGTCTCTCCAATATGTTGAATAGGTCATGGAATAAAAGGGGTATTATGTCTTAACCACTTTTTTGTCATTACCATTATATCCCTTTTCCCAAAAAATAGTGAAAATCATGAATATAACTCTAGGACTAGAAAAAAGGAAGAAAGATTAGAGTTTAATCTCCCTGTGGCAAAGTGGTCATAGAGGAAAGCAGTGTAGATCATGACATGACCTTAGTACAGTAAGTGAAGACAAAGCTACTGAATTAGCAATTGTGTGTGTGTGCATCAGTCATCAAGTGGTAATGTGGGCACTTTTTTCAATAATTTAATAGAAATTCTAGATAAAGTCACAAGTTAAAAAAGTCAACCTAATTTTAGGTTAACACATATACATAAACAGAAATATCATAAATGAAACTAGTACCAGTCTGACTGAGTGAGATGGCACAGTAGTTAGCACACTGGACTCGCATTCAGGGGGCAACTGTTCAAGCCTTTATTTGCCCATCCAGATTTAGGTACGCTAACTCAGGTTCTTTTCAGGCTAAGGAATGGAAAGTTGTGGTACTCATAATGGAAACCTACATCATCACTGTGATCTTGACAGAAGCTGACAGCATGTGTAGTGTTATGTTATGTAATAATGTGTGTAGTGTGTGCAGTGCCTGGGAGCGGGAAGTGAATGAACAGTGTCCCACTACCATTTTGTAGTATTAAACAACGTCTTTGTAAAACACAATTGTACACTAGGGGTAAACCAAATGAGGTAGCACTGTTTTGAACAGACTGGCCTCATATTCAGGAGGGTGGAGGCTACAGTCTTCATTTGGGCGTCCTCGTTTGGGTTCTCGATGGTTTCCCTAAATGACTTCAGCCAAATCCCAGGACGCTTCCTACTATAAGGCCTTAGCCATATACTTGTCTCGGTGTCATCAAACTAGACCTGTACATACATGTAAATGCCTGTATATTTTATTTACCTTAGTTCTACTTGTGTTAAATTGTAATACCAAGACATGTAAACATAATCTACTGATGAATAAAACTGCTGCTGCTGCTACTACTACTACTACTACTACTACTACTACTACTACTACAACTACAACTACACTTTGATGGCACCATGTACTTCTTATTTCCTGCTAACAAGAGATGAATTGTACAGCAAAAAGATTCAATGCAACTAATAAACAGACAAGATTTACATGTTAAATATTCTTAATAAATTCTTTCAGTGATAGTCTCAGCATACTGACATAAATTGCATCTGTAGTCGCAGTGTCACCGTCAGAAAATTCCACCGACTGCCAACATTGGACAGCAATCCATGAGATTCAGATCAGTTTGTTTTCTTCACTCAAATCTGGTGACTTTCTCACATACAAAAGATGGACTGTGAGAAACTTACAAATTTAGTCCAAGAAAGAAGGAGTCTGTGACATCCTAAGGATGGGAATTATCATAATAGGGATATAGCTCGAAATCTGTGGTCAGAAATTGCGATGTTATTGAGAACCACAAGTAAGTAACATCTTAAAGTTTAATGGTAATTAAGTGTACATTACCTTTCTTGCCTTGTGTATGTTCTGTGGATGTTTATCCATACCAGCTTCTGGTCTATAGTTAACACCACACATCATCTGCAACACGGATAAAATTTGTATCAGAAATTTTAGACCTAAAGTGTCAGCTTAAAAATTATTTGTTCAATTGAGAAATGTGTCTTTTGACGGTTAAAGTAACTGTTGTGGATCTTTTTTGGATTGTAGTAGAGGGTCAGTTTAGCTGTCTACAAATTGTTATCACTGCCTACTGGTGATTCTATGCTAGTGGGGGTGACACTGCTAATAAAAAATGGTTTGCAAATTGGAAGTATGCGCTTCCACTTCCAATAGCTCTAGCTGCTCAGTTTACCTTACTTTAAGAGGTAGGCATGCCTGTCTGACGTGGGCTGCATGACCGTCATTTTAGATTAATATAACTGATTTGACGACGTTAGTTTTCCAGGTTGATTGTTACCTGTTCTGTAAATGACAATGTGTTGTCTGTTCACTGTGTCACTTCATGTTTCCTTATAATATTTCACACACTATGGTTCAATTTGTTATCAAATGTCAATGTGTGCTAACTGTTCCTGTTTTATGAGTCATTCTCATCTTCGTGTGTTCCTTCCTGGTGTGTGATTATTACTGTTGCATAGTGTTGCATTTCTCTTGTGTGTGTTTTCTGTCCAATTTTTAGTTCCTGCAAGTAGATGTGTTTATTCGTTGAAATTCTGTGGGTAGGAGGTATCTCAATCTGGCCTGTTTGTGTGCTGTAGATTATTGTGCTGATTGTTGTGGGCTTCTTATGTACAGGTAATGGGTATTGGTGGTTTCTAGTTTGTAGTGTGATGTGTAGGAAATGTATTTGCCTGTCTATTGCAATTTCAGTTGTGAGAGGGCTGTTGGGTTAACAGTGTTGATGTTTGTGTGTAGCTGTTTCATTCAGACACCTTTTTTTGTATACAAGGCAAATTATTTTATCGACGTAGCAGTGCCAATATATTACTTTCTACTGTCAATGCTTTTTAATTTCCTCAAAGATTTGCTTCTCGCTGTGGTTATGGAAGATGTTGGTCAGTGAGCCACTTATTAATGACTCCATGGGGCAATCTTCCTGTTGTGTGAAATACTGATTCTTAAACTTAAAAAAGTTGTTGTATTATTGCATTTGGGATGTTTTAAAAATATTACAACAATGTTTTTGTTGTTGGCACACTGATGCAGTCCTAAAATTCATCACAGTTCTAATTAGCACATTCAGTTTGTAAACATTTGTTTAACTTTATATAACACAGGTATTTTAACACAGTTAATAAAGGAAGGTCCACCGTTGATGCCACAACTGCGGTTAAACATGTGTAGATGAAAACAAAGCAACTTAGGTTCTTGCAAGAAGCTAGAGCTCATTAATTATTATTATTTTCTGCAATCACGCATACAGAATTTAAAACTATTTGATGATATACATATATACAAACATTTTATATGGTGCAATTCAAATGTAAATCAGTGTGGCACAGCAGTTTAAACTGAATTATTATGTTGAGATATAGCTTTGCCAGTAAAGTATCGTTTAAATGCTTCACATATTTCTTATGGTCTCCAAGAAGAGTGACTAAAATGTCCTGCAGCAGTGGTAACAGGTGCTTTACAAGACATGTTACCGTACTGCCACAGTATACTTACCATTTACTCAACTGACATAAATACCTATTTTAGTAATCCCAGTATATAAATAAAAAATCCGTAAATGAATATGACATTAATGAGGAAAAAGAAACACAGAACACACAACTGAAAAGTTGAATATCATCTTTTACTTCTGACTAATAAACATCTCATTTCTTCCTCATGTGTGACATCACCCACTGTCAGTATTTCTTGCAGTTTAGAAATAGCAATTGTTTGTGCTTCATGTATCTGATCTGACATTTTCTTCTGTTTGATAAAAAACTGTCACCTCTGGTGCATATTGTCTCTTTTGAGCCAAACTTTTTTTTTTTTTTTAAAGGATGAGCCTGCAAACCTTAATTGAGTTCTGCAGCCAAAGTCACCTTTAAATATGCAGTGTGATTCTTGACAGCATTCTTGTATTGTGGTTTTTTTGTTAACCAAATAAAGTAACTGAGCAATAATTATGTCACTGATAGTTACAGTGTCTCTGTTTACATGGAGATGACAAAAGTCATGGGATAGCGATATGCACTTATACAGAGGGTAGTAGTATCGTGTACATAGGCTATAAAAGGGCGGTGCATTGGTGGAGATGTCGTTTGTGCTGAGTTGATTCGTGTGAAAAGGTTTCCAATGCGATAATGGCAGCGCAACAATAATTAGCAAACTTTGAATGCAGTATGGTAGTCAGAGTTAGATTCACGGGACATTCTGTTTCGAAAATCATCGAGGCCACAGTGTCAAGAGTGTGCCGAGAATACAAAATTTCAGGCATTACCTCTCACCATGGACAACGCAGTGGCCAACGGCCTTCACTTAACGACCGAGAACAGCGACATTTGCATAGAATTGTTAGTACTTACAGACAAGCAGCGAAGAGCGAAATAACCACAGAAATCAATGTGGGATATGCGACAAACGTATCCATTAGGACACTGGGGCGAAATTTGACGTTAATGGGCTATGGCAGCAGATGACTGACACGAATGCCTTTTGCTAACAGCCTGCAGTACCTCTTCTGGGCTCATGATCGTATTGGTTGAACTCTAGACGACTGGAAAACCATGGCCTGGTGACATGAGCGCGATTTCAGCTGGTAAGAGCTAGTGGTAGGGATCGAATGTGGCGCAGATGTCACGAAGCTATGCACCCAAGTTGTCAACAAGACTCTGTGCAAGCTGGTGGTGGCTCCATGATGGTGTGGGCTGTGTTTAAATGGAATGGACTGGGTCCTCAGGTGCAACTGAACCGATCATTGACTGCAAATAGTTATATTCTTCTACTTGGAGACCATTTATAGCCATTCATGGACATCGTATTCCCAAACAATGATGAAATTTTTATGGACCGGACCATAATAGTTCGCAGTTGGGTTGAAGAACATTCTGGACAGTTTGAGCACATGATTTGGCTACCCACATCGCACGACATAAATTCCATCGAACGTTTATGGGAGATAATCGAGAGGTCAGTTCGTGCACAAAATCCCGCACCGGCAACACTTTCGTAATTATATGGCTATAGAGGTAGAATGCCTCAACAGTTTGCACGGGACTTCCAACAGCTCGAGTCCATGCCACGTCGAATTGCTGCGCTGCGTAGGGCAAAAGGAGATCGGACACAGCATTAGTGTGTATCCCATGACTTCTGTCACCTCAGTGTCACATTACAGTATTCCCCAGACGTGCATGCATATCTGAAGGAAGTGACGCTGTTATGGTGGTGAAAGCTGTGGTAAATATCACGGAATTAATTCGCATTTTGCGAATCCAGATGTTTGTGACAGATGAAAATTTGTGCCAAGCAGGAACTCAAACCCGGCTTTCCCGCGTATCGCGAATAATTATGTTCCTCTGTTGTTGCTGTGCGGTTACTTTGGCTAATGTTGCATAAAGCTCTTTAGCAGTACCAGTGTCTTCACTGCTTGTTATTAGATCTTTCGTGTCAGGAGAATTTTCATCATATAGTTCGTGCACATGAAGTTGACCTACACTATGCATGAGTCTGCAAGTGTTCAGTTTTATACTGTAGTCCAAACGCGTGCAGGAATACATACATGCACGCGTATGCATGTTTTACGTTCATCACACGTATCACACGTCAGTTTACATCGTCACTGAACATCATTTTCTTGCAGGAAATACATTTCGCCTATTTTTGACCTTCCATCCGTATTCTTCCTATAAAATCATCACCTTTTTGAACTTTACTTTTACTTACGACAATTTCTTTTATTTTGTATGTCAGTTTGCCTCTGGTAAGCACAATTATCCCGACTGAACTATATTAGCGCGAATATTGCTTTATCTTGACGTTTCACGTGCTTCGCATGGAGATACATTGTGGAACATCCTTTCTGTTTGCATGATCGTATATATACAAGCATGCAGTCCGTGGCAGAAAGCCTTGTATTCTACGTTATTGGCACAGTTCTCCTGGACGTGAGTTGCTAACTCTGACGACCTTCGTCACCATCCTTCCTATTAAGAGCAGCACGAAGCATCGCATTAATTGCAGCAGCATCTGTCTCTTCCAACAGAGTTCTGATCGGCTTGTAAACATCTGCTTGTTGTCCTTGGGCTGTGAGTTTATTGTTTATATTCTTCCTCCACGTTCTGTCCACTTGCCATGTAAAGTTCCGGGCATTATAGACGATATCTGCTAAGTGTGACTTACGGACCTTTGGAATATTTTTCCGATCCCCACGTAAAATATAGTGAAAAAATATGGACAACGCTTGACTTTCTCTTCTATTAGAAATAAGAAAAGCACATGGAAATCTTTGTCTCATGTCATCTAATACTACTTACCAATGTAGTGAGACCAAAACTATAATTATTAAGCCGAAGCGGTCCTCAGTCCACACTCAAGTCATTTCTGCACTTCAAAATTTCATTTTGCGCAGTGTTTGTTATTACTAACACAAAACCTGAATTTTTAAATCGTGGATGAAATTCATCACTCGTGGACTAAACGATGCCTCCACGCTGGGGCCCATCATTCTGGTGTCTGGCGGAGATAGAGTCACTAAGTCCGGAATTCTGTCCACAATAACTTGAAATGGAATTTATTTTTCTGTATCTGCAGCTATACTGTCATCCTCTTTTTCTTGTAAACTTTAATGACTAAGATCATTTTCATGTCCAACGTGAGTCGAGATAAATTTCACAAGGCAGGTCCCGTCTTCAGCTTGATGCACTTTCATCCTTGCTGGACACACTCCTTTGAATTTAATGCTGTCTTGCAGCTTTAAATGCCTGGCGCCTTCACCTTTAGAGGTAAAGTAGTCTGAACGATCGCATATATAATAATGTCTTCAGCAGCCACCTACTACTCTGTTGTTTCTCGTTTCTCTGAAAGTCATTAAAGCACAAATATTTAGTTTTTCGCTCTTAAGCTGTATTTCGCGTGCGTTTGTGTGAGCTCTATATTATTACAAAGGCAGCTATCTGTTATCACCAACATCCTTATATCATGACTTCGTTGACTTCTTCTCACAACTGAAAATTTTGTTCCAGAGATGACACTGGAACGTATAAGCTTTTTGGCTTCTTAGAAGAGGCGCCGCAACATTCAGCTTCCCTAGATGCGCCTGAGAGACATGTAATACATTTTGCTGCAAGCGTACGCCTTTCCGTACTGCTTAGTTTCAGCTACGGTGGAAGACCTAAATCGCTTAATTAACAACGCTACGAACACAACCACGCTACGAACGGTAAACAACCCATAGCACGTCAAGCGAGTCATCGTGACGTGTGCCCCCTCCCCCTCCGCCGCTCAACATCTCGCGCCGCCGCAAGCGATAACTTCGTAACGTTTCGGCTACCAACGGTCACGTTCGTAGCGAAGCCGCAGTTGCCTTCCTGTCGCAAGGTCGGCTCGTCGGGGAATTCCGGCGACGACCGACATCGGCCGACGACGGCCGATCTTCTCAAAGCCGTACGCCATTACATGCGCAGTCTCAGTGCAGCCTCACCCGACGTACGAACTTCGGACAACAGTCGGTGCAATTGTTTTCTTTGGTCGAATTGGGCGACTTTGTCATGCAGAAAACATGGACTGTGAGAAGCTTATAAGCTTAGTCCACGAAAGGAGGAGTTTGTGGCACCCTGAGGATGCGAATTATCATAATAGGGATGTGGCTAGAAGTCTGTGGTTTGAAATTGCTACTTTATTAGAAACGACAAGTAAGTAACAACTTAAAATTTTAATAATAATTAATTGAACGTTATTTCATATTGCATTATGCATACTCTGTGGCTGTTTATGCACTTCAGCCTTATGTCTACACAGTGTTTTAACTTAAAATTGGCATATCAGCCCCGTGTCTGAATTGGTAGAAGTGGGAAGGCTTGTAGAAATTTTGTGTGTGTGTGTGTGTGTGTGTGTGTGTGTGTGTGTGTGTGTGTGTGATGTGTTGGCAGAAGAGCCAACACCGTGTTGCTAGAGGAGGCCGAAATGCACGCTTTTAAGCTCACGCAGACTGGCGTGAGGTCTGGAACAATTACAGGAGCTGAGTCTCATAAATAAAGTACGAAGCTCTTTGAATACTTAACTTTAATCCATAATTGGAGAACATCGCTCTTGTTGATACATTAATTATAATCTCAATATAAACTGGTAATGGTGCCTTGCTAGGTCGTAGCAAATGACGTAGCTGAAGGCTATGCTAACTATCGTCTCGGCAAATGAGAGCGTATTTGTCAGTGTAGCATGGCTAGCAAAGTCTGCTGTACAACTGGGGCGAGTGCTAGGAAGTCTCTCTAGACCTGCCGTGTGGCGGCGCTCGGTCTGCAATCACTGACAGTGGCGACACGCGGGTCCGACGTATACTAACGGACCGCGGCCGATTTAAAGGCTACCACCTAGCAAGTGTGGTGTCTGTCGGTGACACCACAGTGTGTGTGTGTGTGTGTGTGTGTGTGTGTGTGTGTGTGTGTGTTTGGCCGCGGTCAACGTTATCTAATTGAGAGTAATACATAAGGTAGTCATTGTTGTCCGCTGTGTCACTGTTTTGTGCGTCACACTGTTGTACGTCAAACTATTTCATACTGTTTCCTTTGTTGGTGATAAACGTATGTAATTGTTGCAATTAGGATATTTGTTAAGCACCTCGATACAAAAGACGATTTCAGTCTTAATCAGGAACAACATATAAGTGATTTTTACATCGGGACGTGACCTACGCTTTCGTGGAAGCATGTGCCACTGGTTAAGATGCTTACACTGCGGTTCCTCATCCTTAGGCGGTCAATATGGTGGCCCGTCGTGCCTCCTCAGCCCCCCCCCCCCCCCCCCGCAAGACCCCTCTGGAATCGACCAACATATAATTAGCACACTGTACTTACTGCAGCATGCCGTCTGCAGCGCAGACAAACTCTGTATCGGAAAATAAACTATAACCTAAAAATATTTTTTTTTTTCAAGTGAAAATGTGAGATATATCATGTTTGATGCTTAAAGTTAACAGTACTGGATCACTTGTGGCTAGTGGCAGAGAACCAGTTTAGCTGTCTTTGAAATGTTATTGCTGCTTACTTGTGTTTTTATGCTAGTAGAGTGATATTCTGTAATTGTGGGATGGTTTGCAAATGTGATGTACATGTTTCCACTTTTCAGTGCTGTAGATGTTCACAGCATCTTCTTGTATGTCATGTGGGTCTGTCACACATAGGCTGAATGGCAGTCACTGGTGGTTAATTGAAATGTGTCTCTTAGGCTGAATTTATTCCAAGTTGTATAGGGTAATTTTAATCCTCTCTGTAACAAATTGTATTTTTTTATGTCACTTGTATTTCTTGTTTTCTCATGATACTTCGCACACTCTGGGTTAGTTTGTTATCAAATGTCAGTGTGTGCCATTTGTTCCCAATCTTGATGTCCTGGATTGCTCCTTTTGGTTATGTGAGTATTACCGTTGCAGAGTGTTACACTTTTCGTGCAAGTGTTTTGTGTCTGTTGTGTGTTTATTTTCCATATTTCAGTTGTCCCAAATTTCTTTAGGAATTTGTCTATGTTAAGTTCCTGCAAGTAGCTTTATTGGATATAGAGGAACGATACGAACGTCGGCTTTGACCAGTGACAGAGGAAACATGGAACAAACTCCATAGACAATAAGGCGACTACCATATAACGTGTTGTTTTGGCAGTTCTTTTCAAATGTGCTAAGCTACAGATCAGTCTGTCATCACAGTCAGGTATTTTTTAAATATCAAATTGGTTGGCTTCGAGCGCTCACAACAGAACCTAGACCTCAGGCAGTCAGTCACCACAGTCAGATTTGTTTAGTTTCACATTCGTTGGCTTTGAAAATTCACAAGAAAACTTCCACCTTCCAACCTAACCTATACTCAGGTTAAGCTACAGATCAGTGTGTCACCACAACCAGCGTTTTATGCTTCCATATTCTTTGGGGCTGGCTTCGCCAACTAACAGCACTGTGAATATAGGCACCAAAAGGCGACATGACAGCAGCCATTAACGTTATGTCACTGGCCAAACGCAACGACTCGTGTTGAGCACTCCTGACGTTCTGTATTTATTCGCTAGGATTCTCTTTAGTGTGTGTAGAAGGTATTTGAACCTGGCCTGTTAGTGTGTTGCCAGATCTGTTTAGGATTATTGTGTGGTTGTTGTGGGTATCTTGTACACTGAGAGCTGGTAATGGTGGTTTTTAGTTTTTCGAGTGATGTGTGGAAAGTGTGTTTTCTTGTCTGTTTCAGTTTCGGTTATGAGATGGATATTTTGGATAGCCAGTGTTGAGATTTGTGTGTAGCTGCTGCATTCAGTCACCCGTTTCATCCAAAAGACAAATTATGCAATCGATATTGTGGTATTAATAGGTATTACTTTCTGCTCTCTAGGTTTTTTTCTTTCCTCGGAGATTTTCTTCTCAGTGTGGTTATGAAAGATTTTAATCAGTGAACCACTTACTGGTGGTCTCATGAGGCATTCTTATTCTTGTATCAAAAATTGAGCCTCATACTGGATAAAATTGTGTCCCATTATTACTTGGGATTTGTTACACATCTTGCATCTGTTTTTCTGGGGAAACATTTGTCTGTCAAAATGTGCATATGTTTCTGCGTAAGTGATCTGCTGTTGCAGTTCTGAAATCATCACAGCTGTGATTAGCTTATTCCGCTTGTGAATTCTTGGTATTTCATCACAGATAGTAAAGAAAGATCCATTGGTGCCACAACTGTCATGAAACATGTTTACGTGTAAAGAAAGTACATAATTCTGTTCTTGCAAGCAGCTGTAACCTGTTGATCATTATCATCTTCTGCAATAATAGAAACAGAATGTAAAACTGTAAGGTTCTATTATTTAAAAATTTATTACATACATAGGTACAGGAAAATACGACATAATGTAATTCAAAAATAATTCAGTGTTTCGCCGCAATTAAAGTGAATTATAATGTTGAGGTACAGCTCTACTGCTTATAAAGTATTGTTTAAATGCTTCGTGTACTTCACGTGGTCTCCTTCAAGACCGGTTAAAACGTTCTGCACCTTTATCAAGGTCATTACCATCATTATCTTCCTTGTACTGGATAGCGTTGCTAGCCGTTGACAGACTTACACTTATTACTTCTGGTGCAGCAAGAATGGTGGGTAGTAGCCAAAAACATTTTGCAACTGTATCATCAAATTAAGCACATAATTGAAGTTCTGCCTTGAGACGTTCTATTTGCTTAAAAGAATTCCAAAGAGATGCTCAGTCACTCATCTAGTTCTAGATACGCAGTAATTGAAGATTTTTCTTTGTTGATCCGTATGGTGACCAAATTGTGTCACATGAAGAATCATTCAGAGGATATCCTTGACCACACAGCAAAACGCGAGGTGCAATAAAATCTGTTCCTGGCAGAGTTTTACTGGGTGATGCATTGAAGGAGTTATGGTGGACGGCATTATATACAATAACACCACTGTTATTCTGTCTCCCATATGTTCCTACCTCCACAGCTATAAATCTGTATGTACCTGGCGTCTGCGACGCCTTGAAGCCGGATAGACAAGTTCTTTTTATAACTGTTGTACAGAGATCCCGTTAAACAAGGACTTCTTATGTGACTGTTTTAGCAGTAAATGCTTCCTATGCAACCGGGAAATTTCCTCAAATACTCGTAATCGTTTGCCATTTTGCGGAAATCTTCTGTAGTCGAAACAGACATATATGTTTTGTATGCAATTTCACCCAGATGGCTTCATGTGTTTTATATATAATTATGACGATCGTTTGGTGGAAGCGCAGATGGGTTAAGAAATGGGCTTATTCTGATTGTTATATCGGTAACGTGTGCTGTAAGCGATCATGATAGTTACTGCACCGTTCTCCTATTGGTTATCTCCAATTTAACGATTCGTCTACATCTGCTCGCAAACTGAGTAAAACCAAATAAGCGTCTCTTAACCCATCTGCTCTTTAGCCGTCTCTTTTTATTGTTTTATAGTTTTACAAATATTTGTGCGAGCGGATCGATCAAAACTCATTTGTCATGTGTGTATTTTTAGGTTCCAATGTGAAATCAAAATGGCAGAATTTAAGAGACACGTATCGACGCGAACTTGCGAAGAATAATCCGCCAACAGGTTCTGCATCAGTGGGCAGTTTCTCGAAATGGAAGTACTTCCACCAAATGAACTTTCTACAAGACACGTATGCTTCAAAGCGTCTCGTTGGAAATGTTCCAAAATCCGTGAAATCTGACCCAGCGGATTTGATGGCCGACGTAGCGGACATACAAGTTGTATCATATAATGACGAAACATCACTAGAAGACGATTCATTTTCAGAGCAAGCGGACGATGAAAGATACCGCTCTTTGACTCCGGACGAAAGTGTTGCGGCTGAAAATCTATTTAAATGGGCCAAGAAGAGGCCTCGAAAGAAAACAGATCCAATTTACAACCTCATAGAACTGGAAAGAGCTAAGTTAGTACACCTAGAATCAATGAATTCTAAGAAACAAAAGGGTGAAGATTATGATGAAGACTATTACTTTCTCATGAGTTTATTGCCGCACTTACGTGCCGTGCCACAGCATTTGAAATTGATCACGCGGGTTAAACTGCAACAGGTCTTAATTGAAAATCAGGCAATGCTTCAAAAATTCCCACACTCATCGCACCATACCACATCCTCACCAAACCAGCCAGGCTCAGAACACATGAGCAACAACAACAATATGTCTGTCTGATGCTGTGGTCCGCAACAACTGAAGACCAGTGCCTACTCCGTAAAAAGTAGAAAAATGTGACTCACATAGTGTAACGCATTTCTTGGATGTGGCCAAATATGGACTGTGTTAATTTCTACACTGAGAAATCGTTCATTAATTGTAATTATATATTTTTGTATTAAAACTGTTTTTATTCCATTGTAATATAAAACCTACGAGTTTATTTCTTTACTGTCCATGATATATATGTTGAGCGTAGGTAAATTTAATTTATTTGCAGACAATTAACTGATTGCAGAACCTGGATTATGCAAATGATTTGTGAGCAAAGTCAGTTACCAGGTTGAATGCCACACGCTTAGTGTTTTCCACCGCCAGGCCAACCACACGGCGTAAGGTATGATGCTCTGCTGGGGCCACAAGCGGCCACGTCAACGAGTTGAACAGCTGTATCCTGCTCATTGTATTATTTCACCAGCTCGTGTGTGAGGTGCTGTACCGAATAGTATATAAGAGGAGCCTCACCTTTTGAACAAGGTCTTAAACAGAATGAATTAAAGAAGTTACCGTGTGGCTATGACTATCCTCTCTTCCGCTGAAATGTATTTTGTGAAGTTGGATTTCTTGTCAGTGTCACCACAAATCACCTCTAGTGTGTCACCCTCGTACAATCGTAAAACTTGTCTGGCTGTCCTAGTAAATGAAGTAAGAGCGCGTGATATTCGCCACGTTCTTCTTGGGGCATGCAGCTCATTCAGATGCATTCGGCGTCGATTTAGCAGCAAAGCAGCCGCAATTCAGGACTCGTCTCTAAACTGAGAAGCGTTGTGGCATGCATACCGCCAAAAACTGACTAACAGATGGGACTCTCTGTGACCAAGCTGTCGGTCAATGTTATCGGACGACCTCTGACGATGGTGGCGTGTGGCGACCTTCGTCTATATGTCACTCTCACCGTAGCCTCGTATCGACGTCTTGTTACAGGAAAACAGGGGGTGCAAGCTGCCGATTCGGTGTTTAGTGCCGGTTATCTGTTGGAGTAGCACAGGCAATAATAGCACAACGTGCAGCCACCGTTCCATAAGAAACTTTACAGTTTACTTCGTAAAACAATAAACTGGTAGCCAAGATCGCAGGAATTCTTTTTATTCCATGATAAACGGTTTCGGCGAAACTAAAGCCGCCATCATAGGATCTTTGGACACATAGGGGTTACAACATCAAGGCAAACAATGTTGACATTAGTAGTTGCCTGTAACACGCAGGCCTTACAAAATTGTCGTAGCTAGCACAGAGGCGTCCAAGAGAGATGACATTATAAATGTTAACTGTCTCCATCACATACAAGCGCAACATTTATAATGTCATCTCTCTTGGACGCCAATGTGCTACTTACAGTTTTTTAAGGCCTACGTGTTATAGCCAACTACTAATATAACCGTTGTTTGCCTTTATGTTGTAACCTGTGTGTGTCCTAAGAGCCGATGATGGCGGCTGTAGTTTCGCCGAAACCGTTAATCATGGAATTAAAAGAATTCCTGCGATCTTGGCTACCAGTTTATTGTTTTACAACCATCTAGATCGCTCCCACATGAGCACAATGTGCTCCCTACAAAACTTCGACTGCCGCCCAATGGCGTGCCAGCGTGCGACTTCAGTTGTTGCCTGACAGTCGAAATAAACTATACATCGGGAACGTAGCGAAACAGAAACATTCAGAATCTAGCAGTTTTGTCGCCCCGAAGAGGCAACGCCATTTGTATTGTCGTTTTAGTGTTTTATAATGACACTGCCTAACACCTAAAAGGATTTTGTTCAAATATAGCACGAGTTTGCGAAGACACGACCTGCTTGTGAATGGTTAATCGATAATTATATAGACGTGGTTACTTCTTTTATTGTTATGCTTATTTGCCCTCTAGCTTCCCAAATATTGCGGCGATTCGTAAGTTCGTTGCGTTATACCATATAGTTCAAATGGCTCTGAGCACTATGCGTCTTAACTTCTGAGGTCATCAGTCGCCTAGAACTTAGAACTAATTAAACCTAACGAACCTAAGGACATCACACACATCCATGCCCGAGGCAGGATTCGAACCTGCGACCGTAGCGGTCGCTCGGTTCCAGACTGTAGCGCCTAGAACCGCACGGCCACTCCGGCCGGCGCTATGCCATAAGTTTAATACACACGATAGAGACTTTAGCCATCAATAATACATTCTCCTTCACTATTTACAACAGTCCGCCAACGTAGAGGTAACTTATCGATTCCGCGACTGTAGAAATCACGTGGTTTTGAGGTGAAGAACTCCTCGAACCATGTTTGGAACGCACTGTCATCCGGAAAACAAAGTTCCTTGAAGATTTTTTTAACACAGAGTGGAAGAGGTGAAAATCTGAGGGCACAAGATCAGGTGAATAAGGTGCGTGCGAAATGACTTCCCAACACAACTCCTGTATCGTGTTTTCTGTCAGTCTAGCAGAATGCGGGCGGGGTATTATCGCGAAGCAGCATCACTTAATGAGCCTTCCTGGTTGTTGTTCTTGGAGTTGGTTCTGCAAGACGCCTCAGTTGTTGACAATAAATGTCACCAGTGATGGTTACACCTCAGGTAAACAACTCGTAGTACATCGCACCGCCGCTGTTCCACCGGATCCATATCAATATCTTTTGTGCACGCGCGCAGGTCTTTGTATGCGGAGTTGCTGCTTTGTTTGGGCTCAGCCATTTCTTTCTTTTCCTTAAGACAGCGTAAAGACACCAGTAACGACACAGTAACACGATCTAGTTGATGACGAGGAAGCAAAGAGTTGCACATACGGCCACACACTGATTTTTGTGATTTTGGCTTAGAGCATGCGGTACCCATACACGCGGTTTTTTAATCTTCTCCATTGCATGCAAATGGTGCACGATGGTGGAATGATCACAGTTCATCGCAGTTGCCAGTTCTCGAATACACTGACGTGGTTCGTTGTCAATTAATGCGTTTAAACGATCGTCATCAAACCTCGAAAGTTTTCCTCAAGCTGGAGAGACACAAATATCAAAATGATTCTCCTTAAACCGAGAAAGCCATTTTCTTGAGGTGCTCTGTCGAATGTCTTTATCCCCTCACAAGCCGCTAATGTTTCTGGGTGCCTCCGCTGCTGTCACCCATCTTTGGAACTCAAAAGGGAAGAACATGTCGGAAATGTCCCGATTTCTCCACTTGGCACTGCAATTTCTAACGTCCGTAGCTCTACTCACCACATTCAAATGACAATATGTAAACTCAAGTAGCAACAGTGAGTTACAACAGGAAATGACTTTCGAGAAATAAATCCATAGCAACCGGAATACCAACATGCAAAACAAAAACATAACGAACTTATGCACTAACGTAAGATTTAGCCATAAACATTGTTATTTAAAATCTTTAAAATTACATGTTCACTTGTTATTGTTGCACTGAATTTTCGACACATCTCGCTCTGTCTTAACTACATATTCTAAGTCCAAATAAAAGAAACACTGAAACTTTCTTATTTTCATACTGATGATGTTAATAACTGGCAATAATTTTGTCTCATTTTTAGAGGTTTGTGGCGTTCATCGTTGGAAGTAATTAACAAATAGGGTTCGCAAGTAACACTGCACAAAAACCACCTAAGTAATAAAGAGTTCTTCTTCTGGTATTAGTTACTTTAGTGCACCTGTGTATTCAGCCAGATATTACCCTAGGAGCCGGCCTTGGTGGCCGAGCGGTTCTAGGCGCTACAGTGTGGAACCGCGCGACCGCTGCGGTCGCAGGTTCGAATCCTGCCTCGGGCATGGATGTTTACTTAGGTTTAAGTAGTTCTAAGTTCTAGGGGACTGATGTCCTCAGAAGTTAAGTCTCATAATGCTCAGATCCATTTGTACCAATACCCTAGGAATTATGAATGTTCGCCTCTTGAAAGTATCTTGAGATGTGAAATAAATGTGGTTAAAGAACTGTCGCTTCTCAAATGAAACGTCATAAACGCGTAGCAGTCCACGCTGTTACTTAGTGCGTCTGTCCATCACCACCAAGCGAGACAGTGCTAACAGAACTTGGCGACACTCGCCGCTGGATATATAAACTAAGTCAACACAGTTCCTGTTAGCGCGTATGATGTGTACATTTACAACACCACTAGTGGTCTACATGAAAACAAGGTTCTTCTAAGAGATATTTTATAAAACGGCAGTTAGTTGTTAATACTGCTATACACAAGTCAAATATTACAGTTCCAGCACTGAAAACTCATCAGTAGTCAATAGTAAGAGCATAATCATATTAGACCTTTACAATAAAGTTGTTAGCCATTGCAGATTTTTGTCGTGCGTTCTGTCACGAAGATGGAATGTCTAATATTCCTCATTGTAAAAGCTACGCAGCAGTACGTCAAATTAACCTGAAACAAATGTTTCATATTCTTTGTGAATTATTCGTAGTTAATGCGTATGGCTGGCAAATGTTTTGTCTGGAGTGTGGCACTATATGGGGCAGAAACATGGACACTGAGACGAGAGGATGAAAAAAGGTTAGAAGCATTTGAGATGTGGATGTGGAGGAGAATGGAGAGAATAAGCTGGATGGAAAGAGTGAGGCATGAAAGAGTACTGGAATGGGTTGGTGAGAGAAGATGTCTGCTGAAGGTTGTAAGAGAAAGGAAAAAGAACTGGTTGGGAGATTCATTGAGAAGGGAGTGCTTGCTAGTAGATGCTTTGGAAGGATTGGTTTGTGGGAGAAGACTGAGAGGAAGAAGGAGTTACAAGGTGATAGTGGCAGAAGACCGGACAGCCTGAAGAACTACCATGTGAAAACCTGCCTTTAGGCAGGACACTGATGACGATGATGATGATGATGATGAATGCGTACGACGCCAACGGCCTTGCCGCAGTGGTAACATCGGTTCCCGTTACATAACCGAAGTTAAGCGCTGTCGGGCTGGGCTAGCACTTGGATGGGTGACCGTCCAGTCTGCCGAGCGCTGTTGGCAGGCGGGGTGCACTTGTGAGGCAAACTGAGGAGCTACTTGACGGAGAAGTACGAAAACTGACAACGACCGGGAGAGCGGTGTGCTGACCACATGCCCCTCCGTATGACGCGGCGGTCGATCGGTACTGTTGGGTCTTTCAAGACCTGTTAGGACGGAGTTAAGTTTTTTAATGCTTACGAGACTGGAATCGGAGTTCGTCTGCCTAGGTAAAAGAGGACAATACTTCCAGATCTCAAAAAATGCATAATATTTGTATTTGCTTGCACCATTTTATGGAAACAAAGAATAATGCTGCTTTACACTTTCATCAGTAATTAGCAAGAGCAATATATTATTTCCATTTAAGTAAAGAAAAAAACCTAGGATCCATAAATTCTGTCTTTTGAGGTTAAACGCCAATAATATTGACACTTAACATTCCTCAATAGCCTATTTAACACTGCCGATTCTCTTTTCCCTGTTCATACATACGTGATGATTCAGAAAGAGAGAATAGATTTGAACGGTTTATTACAGATAAGCTACGCAAGACAGAAACACAATGTGAGCGTCTCACTGGACAGAGGAAGGTTCCGAGTTTTCCGTTCGCACTGACGCTATGCCGTACACGCAACACGAGCGCCATGCATTGCTCAAGGAACATCGAAACGGTAGTCCATTTCATTCGTCACACGAATCGACAGCTTCAAAAATTCAGTTTCTCGCCTCTTGAAGAGTAGCCGCCACAAGTGGGACAAAGACTGTCTTTTATGTGCTTCCACAGAAAGAAATCGCAAGGTGTGACGTCTGGTGACCTGGGAGGATAAAAGCAACGAACAAGATCTAGTTGTCCACCTCCTCCAATCCAACGTTTGGGGACGGTGTTGTTAAGTTAACGACACACTTCAAGGTGATAGTGAGGCGTGGCGTCGTCATGTGTAAAAGTGAAATCTACATCTACATTTATACTCCGCAGTCTGGAATCTCCGTGAAGCTGAGGAAACAACCAATTTGTAGCATGTCCAGGTCAGAGTTTCCTCCGCAAAGAAGGAAGGCCAACAAACTTGTGAACAGAGACGGCACAAAACACATTCAGTTTCAGTGAGTCTCTTTCATGTTCGACGACGACGCCAGGATTTTGTAACTCCCAAACTCTTTATATTACGGTGATTTATTGTACCCTGTAGATGAAACGTCGATTCGTCCAAAAAGATGAGTCGTTCGGAAAAAGTGTCCTCTACCATGTCGTGGAGAAATGAAACGCAAAATTCGTATCTTCTCTTGTGGTCGCCGGGACTTAATTCCTGCAGTAACTGCAACTTATAAGGCTTTATAAGCAGGCGTCGTTTCAGAACACACAACACCGTTGTTTGAGGATGTTGGAGCTCCTGTGGACTACCGATAGTCCGTGTGTAAGCATCTCGGATACGCTCGACATTTTCAACACACGTGCGTGGCCGGCCAGTACTCTTCCCAATATACAGCTGGTTCCCTAGAAATTTGTATGACAGTCTGATGATAGAATGAAGGCTTTCACGGCCGGGTGACATTGCTACTGGTAAGGCTTTTGGGGTTTAAGATCGTGGTCCACGAAACTCTACTGTTCCTAACATTTCATCCAGAACTGCGCTGGACATCTTCAGAGACGTTGCTCCTCCATTGAGTGTTGCCGCCGGCCAGAGAGGCCGAGTGGTTCTAGGTGCTTCAGTCTGGAACCGCGCGACCGCTACGGCATGGATGTGTGTGACGTCCTTAGGTTAGTTAGGTTTAAGTAATTCTAAGTTCCAGGGGACTGACGACCTCAGAAGTTAGGTCCCGTAGTGCTCAGAGCCATTTGAACCATTTGAGTGTTGCCGACTATCGATAGTTAAGTTTTACCTTTGACAAGGATCATCTCTGCTTATCGCGTGTAACTCCGGCCACGCCGTTTTTTTCTACAATGTATATGTCGCTCACAGACGTCCGTCCAGTCAGTCGGCAAGACTCAACGGAGGAACAACGGCTCTGAAGGTGTCCAACGCAGTTCGGGACGAAACATTAGGAACGAAAGTGTTTCGTGGGCCACGACCTTGTACCCCGAAAGCTTTACCAGCAGGAAAGTCATAAATCTGCATGTGCAGAGGCGCTTCTTGCCGAAAGAACGGCTGAATGTACGTTGCACCTGAACAGTGGATTCATTGATTTCACGCAAATTCCAACACAAAATAATTTCTCATGTGGTGTAGTCGCCATATTGGTACAAACAAACAACAGCGCAGCTGTGTCAAAATTTTGAACCTTCCTCTATCCAGTGACACGCACAATGTGATTGTATTTCTTATAGCTTGTCTATAATAAACAACTTTAATCTGCTCTTTCACTTTGAATCACCCGGCACAGTTCTTTCTGAGTGTCAATCAAGAGACCAAAATCAAAACCATAGTCGAAGCAGGCTTAATATTGTAATATGTTCATTTTTCACAGAGGGTAATCTCACTGTAACTTCTGTGAGTAGTAGGTTGCTCTGAGAAGAGTTTGAAATTTTCCCTTACAAATTACAACATACGCTGTCTCGTGTGCTGCTTCTTGTTGGCGCTATTCATATCTTCGTTTGTTTCGTGATGTTATTCACAGAGCGCGCTTCCATCGATTGGCAAAAGCTTCTCCGCACTCGGCGCAAAAACATAAACAGAAAAGAAAATTTAAATTCGCTTGTCGTCCCGTCCCTTAATGTTATTTAAACTAAAAATATTTCGTTTCCACTTTAGTAATTTATCTATAATGTTGCAAGATATCCAGTGGGAACATTTTCCCGTCCGTGACGAAATACGCTGGAAGAAAGACTGAAAAATTAAATTATGTGTACTTTGATATCCACGCGTGCACAAGCCACAAAGTACGCTCTGATACGGCGACACGTCGTCGCGACACTCACGTGTACTGGAGTTCACGATGTGCAAGGGGGCGGATGGGAAGGGCCGTGGTGAGGTGGAGGGGGTGGGGGGAAGCAGGCGACTGAAGGTCTGGAGCCGAAGTTGCTCCGCGCTGAATTCCGCGAAAGCGACGGGGCGTCTGAGTCCCCTTACGTGAGTGGGTAGCAGACAGCAGGCCACGTGCCTGCAACTCAGCGGTGTGGCGGGCAGCGCACGGGCCTGCCACGTGGGGACGCTGATAGGCTGGCGCCGCGCCAGGCGCGTCACGTGGGTGCAGACGGCAGTAGCCTGCAGTCTGTGGCGAGGCGAGGCCCATTTGACGGCGCGTGCCTACCCCACAGGTTCCCAGCCCAGCTGCAGACTTCGTTTCCGTATCTGGAGGCGCCAGCGACTACTAAAATAGTTGAAATAGCTTTTTTTATTATACTTTGACACAGTCACACTCATCGTTACAGATTACTTTTAAAGAACAGATTATCCATTTCATATGTTTAGGATAAGACATATCATATGCTCGAGAAACGGATATAAGCACAAAAACTAATACTTACCACCGCATAATGTGGCACAATAAGGAGAACACTGAACGGAAGTGGTTAGGAAGCATGTTGAAAAATGGTACTTCCTTTCTGTGCTAGACAATGACCACTATTGAGTCTACTCTTGCAGTTAGAAACACAAAAATAATTCAGATACGCAGGCGTCCCTTTAAAGCAATCGTTTACCACGCCCCTTTCTTTAAAATGGAATTTCCTTGCCAGTTTTAAGAAATTCATGGCCGAAATTTTGTTTTACAAGTTAGATGCGTAGTTACCTTTTACGCATCACGGTGTTCAGTTGTTTCAAAATGTCGTCTGTGCCTTCCTTTTTTTTAGCTTGTAAAACAAAAGTTTGTTTGTATTGAAATTGTGTTGTGGCCTTTGTTTTTTCGCGGATTTATTTTGCGTTTCATAATGCCACGAGCTAAGAAACTCTATCCTAAACAAAAATTCCTACGTAATATGTAGGAAGTTAAAATGGGAAAAGTCTTTTATTCTAGACTTAATTTCGGCAACGCTAGCAATTACGCCATCGCTATTTGTAGAATTTCAATATTAGATGGCAGGACAGACGAGGTATTCTTTCCAAAACAATAGTCTGGATATAATATTTAATTCTTTTCAAAACCGAAATCGATTTTACCGCTTAACTGTTAGATACCGCCGTTGAAGGACGCGTTCTGAGCGCAACTATAACTTTGGGATATAATTCGGCAAGTTCTCTTATGTGCGGGAACAAATAAAGCCTCGATGGAGTTAGTTTTTAGCCCTTGTACACAGTATTTCCAAATGCAATCCAGAGTCGATACATTCACTTGCTGTATGCATTTTCAAATCGCTTAAAACCGTTTTAGTGCGAACATAGTCGCCTACAGAATTTTGTTGGAGGATGATAGGACTCTAAAATTACGGTTTTGTCAGTTTCGAGACATGTCTTGCCACAAGAACTAAATTTTATCTACGATACAAAAAAGTTGGCGGTTTCAATCACAACAGTAAGGTAATGTTATTTACCTAATAAGATAATAAGGGGGTGAATACAGCATTACATATTTGTTAGTATAAGTATATTACGACATGGGTAAAAGACGGGCGCAAATCAAAAATGTAGTTTTGAGGTAACCGAATTTCAAAAATTACGGCATTTGTTGTCGTAGTAAGTCATATCTTAGCAGTGCTGTCTGTCCGGATGAGGTTGATTAGCGGGAAGAATTCGCTTGAAACACTTTTATAAAATTGGGAGTTACGGGCTGTGTTTTCTTTTTTTTGTATGAGTTACGGCCTTCTATTATAAAAAGCATATTTTGTATAATTTTTCAAAGAAAATGGATCACCAGCGGAAAATATTTCTATGTCCAACTCGTAAAAGATTGATCTGATCTGAATTTGTGAAAACCGTAATCTGTAACAAAAAGGAAATATTACTCGATTTGAAGTTTGTGTTATTCTATTTAAAACTTGTGAAAATTGAATGTCTCTCTCCATTATAATAGATTTTAAGAACAGAGATCGAGAATCTGGGGCCGATAGAAAGAGTCTACTCCAATATTTTTGTTAAAGATACTTATAGTTACCTTAAAATAGCGGATACTTTTCTTTCGATAGTTTTGCGTGTACTATACTTCTCTTGCCATACCACTCATGGCTAAAGAGTCGATAATTTTCGTTCAGTACAGTGTCACTAAGTGCAGTGGAAGCAGCGGCATAGTGACAAATTTCTCGCTGTAGACAGACAGTTACACAGACATAAAACAAGGCAACGGTTAACGCAGTTCGCAGTGACACACAGCACCGGAGAATGTGTCGTATATCCACTTATAGAAGGCACTTCCTACATTGTTTTACATAGAAACGTAAGTTAGAAAACTTCCCGTTCCCATGTAACGAATCATCGAGGTGGCGCAGTTTTGTTTCGTAACATTTTCTTTGGCGAACCAACACACCCGCCTTCTCCTGAGATGAAGGCGTCGGATGCTGCCGTGGTGTACGTTAAGGTATCAAAGTTGAGTGATTGTAGCTGGATACAAGACAATTTAGACAAAATTTCTACTTGGTGCGATGAATGCAGCTATCTCTAAATGTAGAAAAATGAAAGTTAATGCGGATGAGTAGGAAGATCAAACCTGTGATGTTCGGATACAGTATTATTAGTGTCCCGCTTGACACAGTCAAGTCGTTTAAATTTCTGGGCGCAACGTTGCAAAGTGAAATGAGATGGAACGAGCATGTGAAAACTGTGGTAGGAAAGACAAATGGTCGACTTCGGTTCATTGGGAGAATTTTGGAAAAGAATGGTTCACCTGTAAAGGAGACCGCATATAGGACACTCGTGCGACCTATTCTTGAGTACTGCTCGAGTGTTTGGGATCCGTAACAGGTCTGATTGAAGTAAGACATCGAAGCAATTCAGAGGCGGGCTGCTAGATTTGTTACCGGCAGGTTCGAACATGACGTAAGTGTTACGGAGATGCCTCGCGAACTTAAATGTAAATCCCTAGATGGAAGGCGACTTTCTTTTCGAGAAACGCTTTTGAGGAAATTGAGAGTACCGTCATTTGAAGCTGGCTGACGAACGATTCTGCTGCCGCCAGCATACATAGCACTTAAGGACCACGAAGATAAGATACGAGAAATTAGGGCTCATCCGGAGGCGTACAGACAGTCGTTTTTCCCTCACTCTATTTGCGAGTGGAAGAGGAGGGGAAATGAGAAGTACTGGTGTAACGTATCCTCCGCCACGCACCGTGCTGTGGTTAGCGGAGTATCTATGTAGATATAGATGCCGTTTTAATGACATGGAGTTCAACTGTGTAAAGTGAAGTGTCTTCCGGTAAATGATACCTGTTGTATTTTACTATTGCATGGTACTGCTAGGATCAGCTTCGCACAATATCACTTTCGTGATTTCTTAAATCCCAAGAATGGCTATGCAAGTAGAGCCTACGCTCGCTTGCCTCGAACAAGTATCAGACACAAAATTTCTGGTTAGTAGACCAAATGTATTTAAATATTAATTAATTAATGTGATAAAAAGGCGCCACCTCACAGATAATTTGATAATTTAATAAAATACCAATCCATATATTCGATATACAATAATCATAGTACTAAGGATTTCAAACCTCTTGAAGAATGGAAAGGTCGAAGGGAAACAGTGACAGATGTGCGCCTGCATAACATCTTCTCAGGTGCTAAACTTCCAACTGGATTTTACCTACCACGCAAGACCTGGACTACCCTCAACAGAATCTGTACTGGCCATGGCCGATGCAGGGATGCTCTCTTTAAGTGGAAGAAGCTGCCTGATCCAGCCTGTGACTGCGGGGCTCCATACCAGACTGTTCACCACATTGTCAGTGAATGCAGGATTCGAGCCTATCACGGTGCCCAAGGGGACTTCCTGCTCGCAACTCCAGGTGCAGTGCGCTGGATTGAAGGACTGGATATTTAGTTCCGAAGACAAACTTAAGTTTCTTGTGTGTCAATATGTTCATATGTGTATGTAATTTAATTTCATGATATGTCTGTATTACTCATGTGCCAAATAATAATAAATAATCATGATACAATCCATTGAAACGTTATTAAGGGGAGGTGCAAATTGACTGATTTTAAGGATCCTTACTAGGGAGCGTAATGGTGCTGTGAGATGTAATAGCAACGAATTTAGCAGTAATTAACATTTATTTTCTCGTTAAAAGTAATACACAGATGTTAAGTTAAAACGCTGTTACTTGGAAAGCTGGCCGGTGAATCTCGACATACGGTACATTACACAACGCAACAACTGGACCAATACGTGTGGGGCAAGTCTGCTAAATTACTGGTTACGATTTATCAAGATCAACAAACGACGTTCACATTGATCACTCACACAACGAAAGAAAGAATTTAGAGGAATGCTTCTCTATTCCACATTTACGCTCACTGGCTCAGCGCGCGACTGCCTTTAACGGTCAGTTGAACGAAGCCCACTTCTGAAATTCCATACATCTCAGTAATTTTGTAAATAAATTTACCAAACACGAGCACATCTACTCCGCGATGAAACTGAATTTTCTGTTCGAACACGAGAGGCGTTTACGTCGAATTAGAGCCTCAAGGTTCACGAAGAAACTCACTTGGTGCAGCAGAGTACCGGCTACTAAGTCCACGGGGATGAAACACAAATTGGACGGTAAATTAAATAAAATTTAACACAAGCATTCCACAAAGCACACGTTCATACATAATACATGAAAACAGCTAAAACTGTACATCACGTAGCGACGCCGCTCGTTCACATCGAGATGAAATTGCAAAAAAGATCTCGTCGAATAAACTGAATACTAATGAAATTAATACCGTTCCCTGACTGAAATAATTGGGTGCGTCATGATTATCAATGCCACACACCACAGTGACTACTGGAAACTCAAATAAAGCTAACTCTTACACACTTCAACTACTCAGAGCATCCGTACTCACCGGCGTCCTAGGTAAGAGTGAAACCAACCTAACCCGTCGCCGGGGTCTATACAGCAGCCCGGAAGGGCTCAGAAAGCGTGAGCGGTTTCTACCTGTACCAAAGTCACAACGGATGCTGACCACTGACTACTAATGCCTCACTTACCCAACGTAGTCGTATTAAAAGCTCTACCCATAGATTGACTACAATGGCCTTAACACTTACGGAAAGCTCCTGGCAACTAAGGAAACTTGAAGAATCAGCTAGACAAACCACACATTCGCACTAGCAGGCGACAGTGGGAACAAGAAAGCTATGACATGAATACATGGTAATGGTTCAAATGGCTCTGAGCACTATGAGACTTAACTGCTGAGGTCATCAGTCCCCTAGAGCTTAGAACTACTTAAGCCTAACTAACCTAAGGACGTCACACACATCCATGCCCGAGGCAGGATTCGAACCTGCGACCGCAGCAGCAGCGCGGTTCCGGACTGAAGCGCCTAGAACCGCTCGACCACTCCGACCGGCTACATGGTCATGATTACACTTATACATACAGAACATAGTAATAAATTTGAAACTGAAAAAGACATTCCCCTTTGGCGTTCAAATGCCGCTGTAATATCACGCATTCTCTTCCATCTTTATCTCCAGGCATAGTCATACCGAACATTCGAGTCGTTAAGAATTGTAGCAAAACCGAAGGTTGCTTTCCAAGATCAATGGAAACGATCACATGGAGACGTTTCACCGGTTGGCGAAATAGTCCACTCTTTTTATTTTTGACATCTACACAGGCACAGCCGACAGAATCATCGAGTTTGGGGCCTTCGGCAATACTTGGCCATTGTTCGAGAAGACTTTCTAAATTGTTGTGATTGATTCATGGGTTCTCAGATTAGTCCATATTAACACGTACGTCCTGTAACTAGTTTGTATGTCCTTACTGTAGCTCAAAGTAAGGTATCAATCACCTTCTGGTACCTCATTAGCGTTGAAAATGCCTCCACAAATGGTGGTGTTGATTTGTGGGATGATCGTCACAGCTAACCATACAGTAACAATGACGGACGCGCTCTCTGCGGTGCAAACGCAGACTTCGGGTGGTAAAGACAAAGGGAATTGCTATTTACGATGCGGAGTAGCTGCTGCTGCATCAGAGTTACAAAGAAACCGTATGGATGTATCATTTGTGTGGAGCAAGGGACATACGGAATTGTGGGGAATGAGAAAGACCATTTCGCAACGAACGCAACAAAGAATGAAATACAGGAGGGCTGCATTCTAGAGGATGACTTTGGCTAAAGGTGAAAGGAAGAAGGCGTGGCAGATCGAAGATCTGGGAGCCTGGTAAAACAGAAATCCATCCACCTTTACGGAAGGCCCGATGGTACGCTAAAAAGTGTGATACGAAGTGTAACTGCACTGGTATCGGAAACAAGGGGCAGTTCGTCGGAACTATTGCCAGGGCGAAATTCAACCACGGCTGCTACTGTCAACACATCTGTAGAGTTCACGGCCGGCCGAAGTGGCCGTGCGGTTAAAGGCACTGCAGTCTGGAACCGCAAGACCGCTACGGTCGCAGGTTCGAATCCTGCCTCGGGCATGGATGTTTGTGATGTCCTTAGGTTAGTTAGGTTTAACTAGTTCTAAGTTCTAGGGGACTAATGACATCAGCAGTTGAGTCCCATAGTGCTCAGAGCCATTTGAACCATTTGTAGAGTTCACGTAATACCATCACTGTACTGCGAATATGGAAAGGTCCAGGTCGTCAACCACATAAACTTTGGCTATATTAGATGCAGAAGGAAATCATACTGTTTACGGAGCTGGTTCACATGAATCAACAACGTCCTTCGAAAATATTAACATTGGTGACTACAGTGAATATAGGCGTTTATGAATTGCTTGTGACGTTAATGTTAAAAGTTTGGGTTAAATTGTAACTATTGAATTTGGGTTTTTTATGTACAGGTTGTTAACAAAAGTGTAAAATATTTTGAGGGGTGGTATAACCGAACAAAACAAAACAAAAATCCAGTAAACATGAGCTCTAAAATCCTTACTTTAAGAGCTATGAGTACTTCTTCATCTTTGCTACAGTGTAACACATCTCTTTTATTGAACAGGTGGTCATAGTTCTTAAGTAAAGCATTTTAAATCCCGTGTTTACTGGACTTTTTCTCTTGTTTTGGGCTGTTTTTTCTTGTTTTGGTGAGTGTTGCCACCTCTCAAAAGATTAGATTTTTTTTAACGCTGTGTATATACACACAGGCTGTCCAGGAAGAATGGTCAGTATTCAAGGATATGACAGGAACCATCATTCGAAGCAAAACATGGGCTTTAAAATGCATAGCTTAAAATCTGTTAGCACTTCTTCATCTTCGATACTGTGAAAAAACTCTTCTACTGCAAGCTCTTCGGTTTTCATGTTTTTGGAATTAATAGTATGGACCAAAACAAGAAAAAAAATGTTTAGTAAACATAAATGTAAAGGTGCATACCTGAAGGGCTACGAGTACTTGTTTAGTAAAAGACATGTGTTTTCAGTATCGAAGATGAACAAGGGCTCATAGCTCTTAAGGTATGCACTTCAGATCCATGTTCACTAGACTTTTTCTTATTTTGGTCCATACTACCTCCCCCAAAGTATGGAAAGCAAAGAGCTTGCAGTAGAAGCGATTCGTTTCACAGTATCGAAGAAGAAGAAGAAGAAGAAGAAGAAGAAGAAGAAGAAGAAGAAGTGCTCCTGGCTCTTAAGGTACGCATTTTGGAGCCCATGTTTACCAGAAATTTTTGCTTCGAGTGAGCGTTCCTGTCATATACCTGAATATTGGTCTCTCCTTCTGGGACGCCGTGTAAAATAAACATATTTCGATTTATTAGAAAACTGATGGTTAATCTAAGAGGCAACTGTATTTAATTACGTTTTATTAACCATGTCAATGAACTTTGTTCTGCAATCTTCTTGTCAAAACTTTTATTTGCAGGTTCACTATGTTAACAGAGTAGATTACTAATTTCGGCAAAATAAATTGCTATCTTGAGACCCATAAAACAGGACAGGTAATTATATCATATAATGATTTAAACTATTGAGTCACAAGAACAACACGGAACTTGCAGTAGGAAGTGGAGGCATTACAACAACGCGCCAAATGTGCAACTATAAGTATTAGTATTGCGTGAGCAGTTCATTCATACACATTCTAACTAGTACATACATTATGGTTGCATATCTGGCATGTTATTGAAATGCCTCTACTTTCTTGTGCACATTGTACGTGACGCAGTGGTTTAAATTACTGTATGGCGTTAAGTGCCACTGCCCTGTTTTATGGATCTGAAGATGTCAATTTATTTTGCCGAAACTGGTAACCCAGTAATGTATTAACATGGCGATCTTGGCAAATAAAATTTTTCATAAGAAGCCTACAGTACAAATTTATAAACCGCCTCCTGCACCGACTGATCATGCCAGGCAACCACAATAAATTGTACGTTTTAGATTTCTCACATATTATGGAAAAAGACAGATTGATGCGTACAAAGGATAGCAGCGCTGCTGGTTAGGGCTGGCTGTATTGGTGTACGGAGAGGCCAATAAATAAACTGAAAAAAAGTCTGGGGTCGGTGTGAAACCCACGTAGGCGATTACGTCGGTGGCTGGGATGTGAGGCACGTGTGGCCGCGTAGACTACGTCACTTCCCTGCAGGCCTGCCCTTTGAGCAGTCCCGCGAAAGGGCTAATCACGTGGCCGACACCGCGCCCTTTGTGCACTCAGCCGGCCCCAATCACAGCAGCACGTGGCTGCAGTATTATCTCCCTTCCCGCTTTCCCCCCCGCAACTTTGCAAACTCGTGTGTCAGCCTCACCTTTTACCTATCAAATTCGTACTCCGCGCTTGTTATCGACCGCGACAATAATACAATAGTGGTGATGCTGCGACGTCATGCTGCATGTGTGAACATCAAGTGTCCCATTCTACATCTACATACAAGGATTGAACTAAAACGTTTAAACATCGAGAGAAATGCGTGTTTGAACATAAATACAGATGCTAACCAAACCTGCAGCCTACGCTGTTGTATTTGTCTCGATCGTGGTCAGAACAGTGTTTTGTATAGTTGTGTCGAAGCTAAGCGAATCCAAACCTAGCCAAGTTGTTGGTGTTCGTATGATGAGTGCTTCCGTAGCCACATGACTAGAAACATTTGGTGCTACAAGGGGTACCGCGTCGAAGATTCATACCGCACACAGAAAAGCGGCAAAGCATCATCCACTAAGTCACAACGCGGACGGTCCATCATTGAAGTGGATTGAGACAAAAATGCCGGCCGGTGTGGCCTAGAGGTTCTAGGCGCTTCAGTCTCGAACCGCGCGACCACTACGGTCGCAGGTTCGAATCTTGCCTCGGGCATGGATGTGTGTGATGTCCTTAGGTTAGTTAGGTTTAAGTACACTCCTGGAAATTGAAATAAGAACACCGTGAATTCATTGTCCCAGGAAGGGGAAACTTTATTGACACATTCCTGGGGTCAGATACATCACATGATCACATTGACAGAACCACAGGCACATAGACACAGGCAACAGAGCATGCACAATGTCGGCACTAGTACAGTGTATATCCACCTTTCGCAGCAATGCAGGCTGCTATTCTCCCATGGAGACGATCGTAGAGATGCTGGATGTAGTCCTGTGGAACGGCTTGCCATGCCATTTCCACCTGGCGCCTCAGTTGGACCAGCGTTCGTGCTGGACGTGCAGACCGCGTGAGACGACGCTTCATCCAGTCCCAAACATGCTCAATGGGGGACAGATCCGGAGATCTTGCTGGCCAGGGTAGTTGACTTACACCTTCTAGAGCACGTTGGGTGGCACGGGATACATGCGGACGCGCATTGTCCTGTTGGAACAGCAAGTTCCCTTGCCGGTCTAGGAATGGTAGAACGATGGGTTCGATGAAGGTTTGGATGTACCGTGCACTATTCAGTGTCCCCTCGACGATCACCAGTGGTGTACGGCCAGTGTAGGAGATCGCTCCCCACACCATGATGCCGGGTGTTGGCCCTGTGTGCCTCGGTCGTATGCAGTCCTGATTGTGGCGCTCACCTGCACGGCGCCAAACACGCATATGACCATCATTGGCACCAAGGCAGAAGCGACTCTCATCGCTGAAGACGACACGTCTCCATTCGTCCCTCCATTCACGCCTGTCGCGACACCACTGGAGGCGGGCTGCACGATGTTGGGGCGTGAGCGGAAGACGGCCTAACGGTGTGCGGGACCGTAGCCCAGCTTCATGGAGACGGTTGCGAATGGCCCTCGCCGATACCCCAGGAGCAACAGTGTCCCTAATTTGCTGGGAAGTGGCGGTGCGGTCCCCTACGGCACTGCGTAGGATCCTACGGTCTTGGCGTGCATCCGTGCGTCGCTGCGGTCCGGTCCCAGGTCGACGGGCACGTGCACCTTCCGCCGACCACTAGCGACAACATCGATGTACTGTTGAGACGTCACGCCCCACGTGTTGAGCAATTCGGCGGTATGTCCACCCGGCCTCCCGCATGCCCGCTATACGCCCTCGCTCAAAGTCCGTCAACTGCACATACGGTTCACGTCCACGCTGTCGCGGCATGCTACCAGTGTTAAAGACTGCGATGGAGCTCCGTATGCCACGGCAAACTGGCTGACACTGACGGCGGCGGTGCACAAATGCTGCGCAGCTAGCGCCATTCGACGGCCAACACCGCGGTTCCTGGTGTGTCCGCTGTGCCGTGCGTGTGATCATTGCTTGTACAGCCCTCTCGCAGTGTCCGGAGCAAGTATGGTGGGTCTGACACACTGGTGTCAATGTGTTCTTTTTTCCATTTCCAGGAGTGTAGTTCTGAGTTCTAGGGGACTGATGACCTCAGAAGTTAAGTTCCATAGTGCTCAAAGCCATTTGAACATTTTTTTTTTTTTTTTTTTTTTAGTGACCAAAATAAGGGACGACAGCTCCAAAAAGTAACTGCGGAACTGAATCTCGCACTCGGAACCCTGTGAGCACTACAACAACGCATAGTGAACTTAACGCGGGGAACTGCACGGCGCGCTGGAATTCCAAAACCACACATCCGTGATGGAAATAACCATAATAGGGACGCGTGGTGGCGCAGAGGCTTCGGCAGTTTGCAGTGCAAGGAAGCTTTTAATGATTCCGGTATTAAAAAAGACATTTCTGTGATTAGCACTCATTTTCCCATATATCTCAAAGTTTTAAAAAGCTTGAAACTCAGTGTCTGGCGTTGAATAAACGAATAAAATTATTCTAGTGAACTCATCATTGCCAAAGGTATTCCCAAGAAAACTTAAAGAAAAGTTTGATAACATTGTAAACAATAACCCAGGTTTTGAACCTTGTGCCATATTGACAGTTTTATAAATGGGACAGGTGAACTTTTACCGGAAACAATAAGTGCCAACATAGCACCAAAATTCAAATACTGCTCAGTTAACTCAGTTGATGTAAAACGGTCCTCTTCTGCTAATAAAAATATTTTCAGTGATCGAAAAACACAATCTTACTACGGAACATTTCGAGCAGTACTTGGTCGTTTATGTTTTCAATCGTAGAAAAATATAAAATAAAATTGTAAATGATGCTTTGGTCCAATAGTATTCATTAAGAGTTAATGCTGTTCAACAAAATTTATGATTGTATGTTGTTTTTTAAATAAAATATTATGGAGTTTTTGATCGTGCCCCTCTGCGTACAATATATCTCGAAATTTGTCCTGAACATATCGATTGTTTCGCTGCGACTCACTCGTTTCGCATCCGCTTGTTACCGGCAACAATAGCAAAGAAGGAACAACTCTTGGAACACGGTATGCGTCCCCATTTTGCAAATTTTTAGAAAATAATCCCAGAAACGCTCCGCTCCCAACCTCTAATATAAAGTATTCAGAAAATGATATCAGCGTCCTACATTTTTCGCATGGCCGTCGCTCTTCCTCGTAACTGATATGCACAGGTTCGACTTGTGAGTTATAATGCACGCAGCACCTACCATGTTTTTCATTATTTCATCTTGCATATTTCTACACTTTTCATGCATTTTGAGCATTTTTCATGCTTGTTTTAAATTTTTATGATGCATATAATCCGGTCTCGGGTAATGTGTTATGTATTTGGTGTTTCTGTATTTTTGTCATCCTCATGTACACACTCTACATACCACTGTGAAATGCGTGGCAGAGTGTACTTAATGTGGCACCACATGTTTGGGTTTCTTCCCGTTCCAGTCGAGTAAGGTGTGTTGAATGACTGCTCAAATGCCTCTGAATGCCTCCGTGCATGATGTAGTTAGTCTAATGTTGTCTTCAATGTTCCTGTGGGAACGAAGCAGAGTGGGCTAACTAATATCTCTGCATTATTCTAGCCTTTGAAACTTAGTACGTAGATTTTCTGCCCACTGTGAAAGAGTCCGCCAATGAAAATCTCATGTCACCTTTTTCATTAAGAGAATGTACATTATTGTAACAGATAACATTTTGTTGTTCTATAATTAATCCCGAGCATAGACAATATTAAGTGCCCACCAGTCTCTATCTGCTCTCTGAGGTGAACCAAACGCTTTACACTAGTCCATACCCAGGATTCCCCGATTTGAAACAAGTGTTAGATTTCGTTTGGTAAATTCTCTGCAGCGCTGGTAGAGATCGCTGTGTGTCAGTGAGTCAGTCGTGGTGTTTTGCAACTCATGTGAGGCTGGTGTTATTCCGTTCGGTATGAATTTGTCACAAAACTTTTACAATACTTGTTTTAAGCGGCATGCGACAAGTCGAAAAAAAAATGCAAGTTCACCTACAAGAATTCTGTTAGTGATCATGTTAATCAAGAGATTGCTACGTAATCATATTGCTCAAAGGTAGATATAAATACCGTTGTCTTTCATGTGCAAAGTAAATAAAGGTTCAATGATTCAGTGACGTTTAGTGCCTGTAATATATCACGAAAAGTTCGGTTTTTAGAGAGCCGTCAAAACGGTTAATACTGTTACTGTTGACTGCCGCCCGGTTAGCCGTTCGGCCTAACGCACTGCTTTCCGTGCGGGAAGGCGCGAATCCGCCCGGCGGATTAGTGTCGAGGTCCGGTGTGCGGGCCAGTCTGTGGATTGTTTTTAAGGCGGTTTTCCATCTGCCTCGGCGAATGCGGGCTGGTTCCCCTTATTCCGCCCCAGTTACACTATGTCGGCGATTGCTGCGCAAACACTGTCTCCACGTACGCGTACGCCGTAACTACTCTACCAGGCAAACATTGGGGTTACGCTAGTTTGGTGTAGGCTGTTTAGGTTTTTATGTTGGTAACGCCACGTAGCGCTCTGTATGAAAATCACTGGCTGTGCTGTGTGCAGTCTGTGGCTGGTTTGCATTGTTGCAATTTGCTATAGTAGTGTTGGGCAGTTGGCTGTTAAACAGCGCGTAGCGTTGCGCAGTTGGAGGTGAGCCGCCAGCAGTGGTGGATGTGGGGAGAGAGATGGCGGAGTTTTGAGAGCGGATGATCTGGACGTGTGTCCATGAACACTATTAAGGCAAATACATTGTTTGTTCTCTATCAAAATCTTTCATTTGCTAACTACGCTTATCAGTAGTTAGTGCCTTCAGTATTTAGAATCTTTTATTTAGCTGGCAGTATTGGCACTCGCTGTATTGCAGTAGTTCGAGTAACGGAAGATTTGTGTGCGGTAAGTGATTCATGGAAGGTATAGGTTATTGTTAGTCAGGGCCATTCTTTTGTAGGGATTATTGAAAGTCAGATTGCATTGCGCTAAAATAAGTGTCGTGTGTCAGTTTAGTGATGATCAGAATAAGTAAAGAGAGAAATGTCTGAATACGTTCAGTTTTGCGCAGCTGTTTGAAAATCTAATAACATAAGAGGTTTATCAGCACAGTAATTCATTAATTTTTCCAAGGGGATGTTTCAACGCACTACTTAATCTAATTTAAACTTACGCTAAGGACAACATACACCCCCATACCCGAGGGAAGACTCGAACCTCTGACCGGGGGGGGGGGGGGGGAGGAGCCAGGCGCACCGAGACAGCCCCCTAGACTTAGAACTACTTAAACCTAGCTAACCTAAGGACATCACACACATCCATGCCCGAGGCAGGATTCGAACCAGCGACCGTAGCAGCAACGCGATTCCGGGCTGAAGCGCCTAGAACCGCTCGGCCACTGCGGCCGACTTAGTGAGGTTTCTTCAGGCGCGTTTTCTATAATTCCGAGCGTATTCAAGTGTCGTATGAGACGGCATCTTTCATTATTTTGTAATTTTCAGTGTGATACCGATTTTCACTTATACTGCGTCAAATATTTTTAATGTCTCTCTTGGGATCCTAGCAGCGCTCCGCAAGTTCTTCCCAGTGACACCCGATTCATTGTCCTGACTAAAACCTGTTTTCACGCTCCGCCAGTTTACTTGAACTGGAGGTCGAAAACGATAACAAGAGAAAAGTATAGGCAGATCTGACTGCGAGTAAGGGAGAAGGCCCGCCGGCTGGTGCTCCGGCGAAGGCGCCCGCCACAAGTATGCGGCTGCTCGGGCAAACGGCTGGTCTCGAGTTACGGACGGGCCGCGTCTGGGCTGCGGTTGGCCGTGGGGCGCCACCAGCCTTCTCGCGTGTCTTTCTCGCGACCTTCTCGGGCGACCGCAAAGGACGGTGCCCAGTGTCTCCTGTCGTCCGAATGCCTTTTCACACGCCCGTCGACCGAGTAATTCGATATGCGGCAGAAATTCTGGTCCAACCTCGCGAGGTGCGGGCCCTAACGGGATTCGTTCTGCAGACTTCCACCAACATGGACAGACCTGTCGGCTCGAGCGCCAAGGGAGGCTAGTTTCGTTTGTTCCCTAGTGGCGTGAATCATATTAACGCTGTACGGCGATCCTCGCAAATATATACTAATAATAAAACTAACCCCGTCGAGTTTGTCTATTTGTCTTTCAACACGTTAATCTCCAAAATTACTAGACGATTTTCTGTGCGGTTTTCACTGGTAACGGGCAACGCGTACGCTTTGTGTCATTAGAATCGAGTCACGGAGAAAAGGTATCGTAATCCGAACTTTCACTAAAGTTTTCTTGCCTACATCTACATCTACTTGGTTACTCTGCAATTCACACTTAAGTTCCTGGTAGAAGGTTCATCGAACCATTTTCATACTACTTCTCTACCATTCCACTATCGAATGGCGCGTAGGAAAAAGGAGCACCTAAATCTTTCCGTTCGAGCTCTGATTTATCTTATTTTATTATGATAATCATTTCTCCCTACGTAGGTGCGTGTCAACAAAATATTTTCGCAACTCGAAGAGAAAGTTGGTGACTGAAATTTCCTAAATAGATTTAGCCGCAGAGAAAACCGCCTTTGTTTCAGTGACTGCCACCCCAACTCAGTGACACTCTCACTCCTATTGCGCGATAACACGAAACGAGCTGCCCTTCTTTGCACTTTTTCGATGTTCTACGTCAATCCTATCTGGCAAGGATCCCATCCTGCGCAGCAGTATTCCAGCAGAGGACGGACAAGTGTAATGTGGGCTCTCTCTTTAGTGGGTTTGTCGCAACTTCTAAGTGTTCTGCCAACAAAGCGCTGTCTATGTTTCGCCTTCCCCACAATATTATCTCTGTGGTATTTCCAATTTAAGTTGCTCGTAATTGTAATTCCTATGTATTTAGTCAGACTGACAGCCCTTAGATTTCTGCGATTTATTGTGTACCCAAAATTTATCGGATTTCTTTTGTTACCCATGTGGATAACCTCGCACTTTTCTTTGTTTAGTGCCATTTGCCACTTTCCGCACCATACAGATATTCTCTCTAGATCATTTTATAATTGGAATTGATCGTCTGATGATTTTTACTAGACGGTAAATTACAGCGTCATCTGCAAACAATCTAAGGGGGCTGCTCAGATTATCACCTAGATCATTTATATAAATCAGGAACAGCAGAGGGCCCATGACACTACGTTGCGGAACGCCAGATATCACTTCTGTTGTACTCTATGGTTTACCGTCTATCACTACGAACTGTAATCTCTCCGAGAGGAAATCACGAATCCAGTCACACAGCTGAGACGATACTCCGTATGCATGCAATTTGATTAATAGCCGCTTGTGAGGAACTGTATCAAAAACGTTCTCGAAATCTAGGAATATGGAATCGATCTGAGATCCCTTGTTGACAGCATTGGTTACTTCATGGGAATAAAGAGCTACCTGTGTTGCACAAGAACGATATTTTCTGTATCAATAAGTCATTTTCTTCAAGGTGATTCATAGTCAATGAGTACAGTATATGCTCCAAAATCCTACTGTAAATTGAGGTCAGTGATATAGGTCTGAAATTCAATGCGTTACTCCGATTTCCTTTCTTGAATATTTGTGTGACCTGTGCTACTTTCCAGTCTTCAGGAACAGACCTTTCGTCAAGTGAGCGGTTGTATATGATTGCTAAGAAAGGCGCTATTGTGTGTGCATACTCTGAAAAGAACCTAATTGGTATAGCATATGGACCGGAAGACTTGCCTTTCTTAAGTGATTTGATTTCTTTCGCAACACCTAAGATATCTACTTTTATGTCACTCATGCTAACAGCTGTTTTGTTTTCGAATTCTGGATTTTATTTCATCTTCTTTCGTGAAGGAAGTACGGAAAACTGTTTTTAGTAACTCCGCTGTAGTGGCACCATCATCGGTAACATTTCCATCGCTATCGCGTAGTGACGGTCTCTCTGAACACCTTAATCTTCAGTGCTACTAAACGAATTTTCATGGAGTTTTCATGAGTAACTTGACCATAGCTTTGGGCACTGTATAGGCTTTATTTCATCAACACTGGGTCACGGAAAAAAGATATCCATACATATTACAAAAATGTATGTGTGTATGTATGTGCCTAGTAAGTGCGGTAAGGACTGAAAAGACGGACGATGGTTTAACAATGAAATTCGGAAACTGCTAAGGAAGCAAAAGCCGTTGGATTTGGAGCGCAAAAAGGGACGCGCAAATGGCGACAGTCTAGGGTTAGTAGAGATTCTTGCACCTGTGAAAAGATCTGTGCGCGAAACATTCAGCAATTACCACCGTCATCTGGCCGAGAACCCGAGAAAATACTGGTCCTACGCAAAATCGCAAAGCGACTCTGAGGCTTCTATTCAGGCAGTCGTTGACTAGTCTGGTGTGGCAGTAGAAGGCGGCAAAACGAAAGCTGAAGCTTTAAATTTCACGTTTAAGAAATCACTGAATCGCAATTCGGTTTTACAAAGAGTACGCTGCGGCACTGTCCGCTTACTTTGCTTTATTTACCGCGAATCTCTCGGCCAGCGCAACATCCCAAAAGACTGGAAAAAGCGCAGGTGAAGGGTAAAAGTACAGACCCGCAAAATTACAGACCAATCACCCCATCCTCGGAGGATACCTTCCGCAGTCGAAGGCGAAACGTCAGGGGAGAGTTTTATGTATGGACCACGGCATCGCGGCCCGGAAGCGTTAAGTGATGACAACACCCGCCGTGAAAGCCTTCATTCTATGATCGCCCTAACATTGCTTTGCTGCTGAATCCTTCAACATGTTCTCAGTTCGAATGTAATAAATTTTCTTGAGACCGAAAAGCTTATCCACGAATCAACATGGTTTTAGAAAGGATAGCTCGTCTGAAACTCAGCTGGTCCTTTTCTCACATATACTGCTAAACATGGATGAAGAGCAACAGGCAGATTCCATATTTCTACATTTCCGGAAAGCATTTGTCACGGCGCCCCACTGCAGACTGTTAACGAAGGTACCAGCATACACAACAGTTTTCCAGATATGTGGCTGGCTCGAAGGCTTAGTAAGTAATGTAACTCAGTACGTGGTCCTGAACGGCGAGCGTTCGTCAGAGACAACGGTATAACGATCTGCCGGACAGGACGGGCAGCAACCTGCTGATGATGCTGTGGTGTACGGTAAAGTGTCAAAGTTGAGTGACTGTAGATGGATACACGACAATTTAGACAAAATTGCTAGTTGATGTGATGAATGTCAGCTAGCTCTAAATGTAGAAAAACGCAAGTTAATGCGGAAAGAGTAGGAAAAACAAACTCGTAGTGTTTGGATACAATATTAGTAGTGTCCTGCTTGAGACAGTCAAGTCGATTAGATATCTAGGTGTAACGTTGCAAAGCGGTATGAATGAGAACGTAAGGATTGTGATAGGGAAACCGAATGGTTGACTTCGGTTCAGTGGGAGAATTTTAGGAATGTGTGGTTCACCTGTAAAGAAGACTCCGAATATGACGCTAGTGCGACCTGTTCTTGAGTACTACTCAGGTTTTCGGGATCCGTACCAGGTCGGATTAAAGAATGCCGTCAAACCATTTCAGAGGCGGGCTGCTAGATTTCTTACCGGTAGGTTCGAACAGCGCGTAAGTGTTAAGGAGATGTTTCGGTAACTCAAATGGGAATCCCTGGAGGGGACGCTCTTTTCGAGAAACACTATGGGGAAATTTAGAGAACCGGCATTTGAAGCTGATTGCGGAACGATTCTACTATCGCCAACATACGCTGCGCGTAAGGACCACGAAGATACAAGAAATTAGGGCTCATAAGGAGTGGAACAGGAAAGGGAATGACTAGCAGTGGTACAGGGTACCCTCCACCACGCACCTTACAGTGCTTGGATTTCTTTCATCCAGAGATCGAGAGGACTTAGTGACTTGTGTAACAAACTTCACACATAATTTCAAATCTTTATGAAACTTTTCCTCGTTGACACTGTCGCAGAATTACGAAATGAAAAAAAAGTTAATCGCTTACTATATTTTCGCTATCCATTTTCGCATCAGACAGGACGTTTTAATTTATTACTTCTTTTATTGCTAACTGTATTCGTGACACATTTTTCAGATACTGTTCACATACAGCATACCACTGACTGTACCTGCAAAATTATATCATTGTACGGTACATAGTTCAGGATATATGACGTCGTAAACACTGAGATGCTTTGAAAACTGTCGCGTCATGCAAGACTGGTGATCAGGGAATTCACGCCATCAACCGTACCCTCCTGGCCCCTCTGCCGTAAAGGCAAAGAGAACATTGTCAACAGCACGGGCCGAAGGAGGACAGTCGGCCATCCACGTACTGGCCACGCCTGACGGTGCTTAGCGTTGATCATCTGACGGAGACCGGTGTATCCAGCTACACATGGCCGTTGACAGATTCACTTGAAGCCCGCCCGCGTCAGAAATATTATTGCTGCCCGAAGTGCCGCTCTAAGCACTTTCGCAACCCATAAGACCGAATATTATCGCAAACAGGTTTAATCGTGTATTCTCCCCAGGATACGGTACACGCACAACAAGTAAAACTCGTCATTGGCTTTTCCTCCTAGAGTTTCAGTTGAAATGGTCAGCATTTAATTTATTAAAGGCTGTGTTTTACTCAATATATATGGTTGCCCTCATTTTTAAGTTAGTTTTTAAAGGTCCCCAAAACTTTTGTATTCATCGAAAGGAGTTGACGAAACAATCCGTTGTCAAACACCCATACTTAGACACTATTCTGTCGATCTGTATCAGAACTGCGGATTCAGATATACAGGGTGAAGAAAAATTCGCGCGCTCGGGCTTCGCTGCGCGATTTCTCACGTACTAGCAATACAAAAATGTCTTTTACGAAATTTCCTCCCACGCATGTTTTGGGCAGTAAATGGACGTCGGAGTTTGTTATCTGGCAACACTGTACTCGTGTGTACGGTAAGTACCTCTGTCAGGAAGTAGACGTAGTACTGAGCAGTTGGTGCAATGGATTGAGTTTTGGGTTAGTATGCAGGAGGTCGAGTGTTCCAGTCCGAGTCGAGGCGTATTTGTTTTTATTTGCTACATGTAGTCTGCGTCGTACGGTATCTGGCATGTTAATCATCATACAACGAGTACAGTGGGTCTTCTACAAAACATTTGCACTTACATACTACGAACACAGAAATGGAACTACAATCGTTTTCATTGGTCAGCTTTTAAAGAAGCCTTTTGCATATTGTGGACGTGGATTGTTTCGCACCACTGCGTCTGTTAGATTTTAAATTTGTTTTCTGTGCCCGCTCCCACCAACTATAATTCTTGCCACTTTTAGGTTCATTACAGTCCGTTAGGGCCTTACGTCACCAGTAGGGCTAACAACCTGCTTTGCCAATAATTTCGGTGAGATCATTGGGGGAGGTCCACAGAAAACGAGTTTGCAGTCTAGATGTTCAGTAGCGCGAAACAATTCGTGTCCACGACACGCAAAAGGCTGCTCTAAAAGCTGAACAATGAAAACGATTGTATTTCCATTTCTGTGTTCGTAGAACGTAACTGCTAATGTTTTGTAGGAGGCTCACCGTATTCGCTTTATACCATTAGGACACCAGATACCGTACCACGCACAACACTTGAAGCAAATACAAACAAATAAGCTTCAATCCAGCGTCGAACACTGGACCTTCTTCCTGCCATCCCCAAAGCGCTATCCACTGCACAAAGTGCCCAGTACAACTCTAACTGCTGACAGGAGTTGTTACCGTACATATAATTACAGTATTGCAAAATTGCCAGTCTCTAATGTCCATTTACTGCCCGAAATATGCGCAGAACGAAATTTTGTGAGATACATTTTTGTATTGCCAGTATGCGAGGAATATAGCCCGCCCGGTTGGCCGTGCGGTCTAACGCAGGGCTTTCCGGGCGGGAAGGAGCGCCTGGTCCACGGCACGAATCCGCCTGGCGGATTTGTGTCGAGGTCCGGTGAGCCGTCCAGTCTGTGGATGGTTTTTAGGCGGTTTTCCATCTGCCTCGGCGAATGCGGGCTGGTTCCCCTTATTCCGCCTCAGTTAACACTATGTCGGCGATTGCTGCGCAAACAAGTTCTCCACGTACACGTACACCACCATTACTCTACCACGCATACACCACCATTACTCTACCACGCAAACATAGGGGTTACACTCGTCTGATGTGAGACGTTCCCTGGGGCGTCCACCGGGAGCCGAACCGCACAATAACCCTGGGTTCGGTGTGGGGCGGCGGAGGGGTTAAGTGGGCTGCGGTAGTCGTGGTGGGGTTGTGGACCACTGCGGCTGCGGCGGGGACGGAGCCTCTCCGTTGTTTCTAGGTCTCCGGTTAACATACAATACAATACAATACAATACAATGTGCGGAATCGCGCTGTGAAGTCCATATGCGCAAATTTTTCTTCACCCTGTGTAAGGAACCAACCCGAGGTTAGAGACTCCATGGTACAGATGGCGACCGGTGTACAGAGCAAAGTTAGCAAGCACAGTGAAGAATGCTATCGCCAAAACAAGTGCGCAGCAATAGCCTTTTTAGGTGGTGGTAACGTCAGGAATATAGCAAAAGTATTCGAGAAGAATATTTCGAAAACAGTGGTGAGCATGTACTGAATAAATTCCATATCACAGATTGATCTTAACAGTTACGACATGGCCTTGGTAGAAGAAACACTTGTGCCGTGTGACTGCGAGGATGGCTTGCCTTGCCTTGCCTTGGCACTGAAGCGATCGCCAAGGACGCTTGCCTGTCAGGCCAGTATCAGTGCGCGGCACGCACACAAACACAGCTGAAGCTGAAGGTGCCCCCATTAGACAGGCGCCCAGCTAACGGGGCCGTGTGTTTCGAAGGGGCCAAGGCTGCTGCAACGCCTCGTAGGAATATTCCTCCAGCAACAGGTGGCCTGTTTAGTTCTCAAAGCCGGCGAGCAGCGCAGCTGAGGACGTAATCGATGAACTGCGAATGCTTTCCTCGCGTCGACGGAACAGTTGTGCTAAGCAATTCCAAGCTTATTGCAGCTTGTTCCGTCCGCATGTGCAGTGCTGTGCCGGCATGGAAGCTAACGTTCTGCGTCCTTTAAAACGTCGCACCTCTCGATGCTCTTGACTACATAATACTAGTTCTTGTAGCCCTCCCCGCCGAAGAGTCTAGTAGTGTGAAATCTCTTTAGTCCCTACCCATTTTACCCCAATTTATATTGCAAGGTAAGAAATTATGATGCAGTAGGCCGCAGAAGTCCGAGAAGGCCAGGCCAAGGAAGAAGAGATGGGCACCGCAAGAAGTGTTATTTCTGATAATGGCAGCGGTGTGCTGTGGCTCGACATCCTTAGTGTTGGGGGAGATGCACTCATCCATGGTACCTCCATCGTGGCCACGACTCACTGATATTGATTAGAGGTGGGAACGGCCATACATCTCCATCGGCGGCGTCGCAAATGAAATCATCAGGATTAAAGGCAAGATTCCTTCTGTCCACAGAAGCACTCTCTTATCTGAGTAGTATTCCTCGACCTCAAACTATTCTCACTTTAGACATTAAAAGATGACGCATAGTTTCGTTGAAGGTATGTAGATCGTCTTTTGGAAGCTGTAGGCGTACAAACGGAATCCACATGATTGCATGGTAGGGGTGTGTATCATTCGCTGGTGAGACACCATGGCAGATGCAACGGAGGCCCCATTTTCTTCTGCTTCTTTTGCACTTCAAGGTCTCTGCTTCTTACGGTGTCCCTCTGTTCTTCCTTGGCCTTCCTAGACTTCTTCGACCTACTGGATTATGATTTCTTATCTTTTAAGGTTGTTTGCCACAATTTATCCTGTCGATATGTTAATTCCATTTCCTTCCGTTATTTTCACTTTTGTTTCTCATGGAGGCGAACACCGCGTGCCCCCTCCCCCTCCCCTCCTCCCACTCCCGACAATACATTGCGAATAGGGTGCACCTAACGCTCATTCCGTCTAAGGGAGTTAACCCTGACAGAAAGCAGGCACTTCTGGAGGCCTCAAAGTCGCAGCCCCAGCACCAGACTCGCTCTGCAGAGCGATCTGGCGCGGTCGATAGGCATTTCCTTACTGCATGTGTCCAAACAAGTCTGTGAATATGACTGGACGCATACAGTTTCCGTAATATTTCAGGTGAACACTCACTGCCTGCATGAATGGTGCACTATTGTCAAGCGGAATGAATCGTTTCACATTTTCCACATACCGCCTTGCCATGGTCGTGTACCAGAGTATACCGCAAGCCATCAGCACAGCCAATCTTTTTCCGTGCTTCAAGCATTCAGGGCGGTGTTTCCCGATCATCGTCTGAGGCATATGGAGGTGCGCGACGTCCCTTGGGACTCTCAAGTAAGGCAGAAGAATCTTGAATGCTGTCTGATTATTTGGATATCCATCCTGTCATTTGGTCATTTTGCAGGCCATGATAAACACTCTTCACTGGGCGTTTAGTTCCCGACTCGTTCAGCAGAAAACCTTTGAGGTAGAGATGTCCTTCCTGTAGTCTTCTAAGAGACATTGGTCACGAGACTTTGTAAAGGTCTTCGACGTTTTATATGCAACACTTTAGAGTTACGCTATACAGGGGGTTTTCGAAAGAGCGTGCAGAAATGTAACAGGACATAGAGAATGCTCCACTGAACAATTAGAGGTAGGGAACCTGCAGTCGGAGAACCCAAATTGAGATATGGATGTAAACTTGTTAATCGCGTTGCCTAGCATTGCTGTTTTCCAGCTTATTTACAACTAACATGCGTACAAGTCTACACGTACTGTCCTGTTTATTTACATGTACATTCTTTATTTCCTGCAAGGAAACAAGGAGCACGAATCTGATTACTAGGAAGTCGTCATGCAGCTTTTGTTCACTTTACTTGTACGTAAGATGGCTCTGTTGAATCGTATTTACATTGTCCTATGACAGAAGTGCTATGAATCAAAAACATGACGGTGAACCACCTCACTTCAGTGTGGATGTTCGCAACCATCTCAATGCTGTATTTTCTGGTCGCTGGATTGGTAGGGGAGGTCTTATTCCACGCCCTGCGAGGTCACCTGACATGAATCCCCTGGACTATTTCGTATGGGGATACGTGAGTGTGTGAGACCCCAGTGAATACGGTGATGGAATTAGGTGCCAGAATTGTAGCTGCCTGTGATGTGATTCGGAAAAAACAGGGATATTTGTCATGGTGCGTCCGAATCTTTTTGCCGATGTCATGCGAGCAATGAGGTTGACGGCCGTCAGTTTCAGCACATTTTATCAGATACAGTGCAAATGGTACGTTCATTGTGCCAGAGAAGGTATTTGCAGTTAACTGTAACTAATGTAAATATAGAAGTACACAGTAATGTGATTTTATTCTTATTATCTCCTTAAACTGGCTTCTGTGACCGCAGGTTTCCTGCCTCAAATTGTTCAGTACAACATCCTCTATGTCATGTTAAATTTTTGCACGCTCTTGCGGAAACACCCTGTATGTTTACGTATTATTGCACGGCAGTTGAAGAAATGGTATTTCTGATCATAATTTTTGGGAGCTCAGGTCTCTGAATAATGATCTATGCCTGTATACTGAATCTAGGTGCAGTTGCTGGATGATGAGAGTTGACTGTGTGTGTAAATGGTGGTAGCGAACTTACTTATAGTAAATATAATATAATCAAACTTTACAAAGAGAAGAGAAAAAAAAGAAGGTGCAAGAAAAGACCAAGAAAGGACAGAACTTCTTTAAACCTTTGGGGTAACAATTTTGATACTACAGATTATTGTGTATATCAACTCACAGAGAAGTAATGAAAGAGATTATTTCAAAACACAGGCCGCTGGTTTGTCTCTGACATGAAGGAAATTCATGACTTTTCTGATGTTATGAGGCAGTGACATTGTAGTACAGGGCCTATAATATTGTTGTTGTTGTTGTTGCAGTCTTCAGTCCTGAGACTGGTTTGATGCAGCTCTCCATGCTACTCTATCCTGCGCAAGCTTTTTCATCTCCCAGTACCTACTGCAACCTACATCCTTCTGAAACTGCTTGGTGTACTCATCTCTTGGTCTCCCTCTACGATTTTTACCCTCCACGCTGCCCTCCAATACTAAATTGGTGATCCCTTGATGCCTCAGAACATGTCTTACCAACGGATCCCTTCTTCTAGTCAAGTTGTGCCACAAACTTCTCTTCTCCCCAGTCCTATTCAACACCTCCTCATTAGTTATGTGATCTACCCATCTAATCTTCAGCATTCTTCTGTAGCACCACATTTCGAAAGTTTGTATTCTCTTCTTGTCTAAACTATTTATCGTCATACATGGCTACACTCCATACAAATACTTTCAGAAACGACTTCCTGACACTTAAATCTATACTCGATGTTAACAAATTTCTCTTCTTCAGAAACGCTCTCCTTGCCATTGCCAGTCTACATTTTATGTCCTCTCTACTTCGACCATCATCAGTTATTTTGCTCCCCAAATATCAAAACTCCTTTACTACTTTAAGTGTCTCATTTCCTAATCTAATTCCCTCAGCATCACCCTACTTAATTCGACTACATTCCATTATCCTCGTTTTGCTTTTGTTGATGTTCATCTTATATCCTCCTTTCAAGACACTGTCCATTCCGTTCAGCTGCTCTTCCAAGTCCTTTGCTGTCTCTGACAGAATTACAACGTCATCGGCGAACCTCAAAGTTTTTATTTCTTCTCCCTGGATTTTAATACCTACTCCAAATTTTTCTTTTGTTTCCTTTACTGCTTGCTCAATATACAGAATGAATAACATCGGGGAGAGGCTACAACCCTGTCTCACTCCCTTCCCAACCACTGATTCCCTTTCATGCCCCTCGACTCTTATAACTGCCATCTGGTTTCTGTACAAATTGTAAATAGCCATTCGCTCTCTGTATTTTACCCCTGCCACCTTCAGAATTTGAAAGAGAGTATTCCAGTCAACATTGTCAAAAGCTTTCTCTAAGTGTACAAATACTAGAAACGTAGGTTTGCCTTTCCTTAATCTAGCTTCTAAGATAAGTCGTAGGGTCAGTATTGCCTCCCGTGTTCCAATATATCTACGGAATCCAAACTAATCTTCCCCGATGTCGGCTTCTACTAGTTTTTCCATTCGTCTGTAAAGAATTCGCGTTAGTATTTTGCAGCTGTGACTTATTAAACTGATGGTTCGGTAATTTTCACATCTGTGAACACCTGCTTTCTTTGGGATTGGAATTATTATATTCTTCTTGAAGTCTGAGGGTATTTCGCCTGTCTCATACATCTTGCTCACCAGATGGTAGAGTTTTGTCAGGACTGGCTCTCCCAAGGCCGTCAGTAGTTCTAATGGAATATATTGTAGAACCTGAAATAAACACTTGTGTACGATGGGAGACTCAAAGGAATTAAGAAGTAAAGCATCTGGCGTCTCGTCAATGTTGTTCATCTACGAGGATAAGTCAATTATTGTCCGCAATTATTTTATATTTTGGTAGTACTGTCGTTTTACGTTGATGAAGCGTGCTTTGTCTATTTGTTGTTATATCTTTGCAATTTTCAAGCTGATAGGTTAGTTTAGTTATCGCTGCCGTGCTGTTAATCATGGCTGCTCCGCCGGATGTTTGCACCAAGGAAGGACAACGTTCAGTGAATCGTTTTTTGTGGTCGGAAGGCGTATCAAGGGTCGAAATTCATCGAAGACTTTCGGTACAGTACGGGAACAGTGTTTTGCCACAACGGAGTGTCTACGAATGGGTTGAAAAATTCCAAAATGGTCGCACAAGTGTTACGCACGATGAAGGAGCTGGACGACTGTTTACCGCCACAAATGAAGAAACCATTGAGCGTTCACGTGAGATTATTCTCTTAGACAGACGATTAACTTTTGACGAAGTGGCACATCGTCTGCAAATTAGTCACGGTTCTGCCTACGAAGTCATCCACAACAGACATGGGTTTCTTAAAGTTTGTGCAAGATGGGTCCCAAAACAACTCACACAGTTGCATAAACAAACGCACGTGGACATCTGCAAAAAAGATATTTGGATCGCTATAGCAACGAAGGGGACAACTTATTAGACAGGATCATTACTGGTGACGAAACATGGATCCATCATTACGAGCCGGAAAGTAAACGGCAGAATATGGTATGGAAACATCGAAATTCGCTGTACAAGAAAAAGTTCAAGACCCAACCGTCCACAGGAAAACTGATGCTTATGGTTTTTCGGGACGCACAAGTTCCAGTACTGGAACATTACGGGGAAAGGGGCACAACAATAAACAGTGTACGTTACAGTGAGATGCTTACTGCCAGGCTAAAGCAAACGCCGAGGATTGCTGCCAAAAGGTGTTGTGTTGTTGCACGACAATGCACGTCCGGACACTGCTGCCCATACTGCTGAAACGGTCCAGAAACTCAAATTTGAAGTACTGGATCATTCTCCATATAGTCCCGATCTTGTCCCTTCTGACTATAACTTGTTTGGTCCAGTCAAGCAGGCATTATGGGGCCGTCGATTTGCCTCGGGCGAGGCAGTGAAAGAAGCGGTGCATTCCTGGCACGCAGCTCAACCGAGAACCTTATTTTATGAGGACATCAGGAAGCTTGTACAACGATGGACCAAGTGCATTGAAACGCAAGGAGACTATGTCGAAAAATGATGTTATTGTAAGTTTCCTATTTGATTACAATAAAATTTTATAACTATTGACTTACCCTCGTAGTATCGTTATACCCGAGGATACAAAATTGTAATTTTGATTACTATTTGAGAAAGAAGGAAGGGAAGCATGTAGTCGCCGCGCCTTCGCACTGTACGTAAGCTGGATACCTCTCAGTAATAAAGAATAGTGTGAGGGTAACGTGGTGCGTGACGATACAGTATCTTGCACTTGAATTTAGGGAACTGTGACTGTTTGGACTGAGTTGTATTTCAACAAACAAAATACACTAAACAAGCCTTTGCATTAGTTCCCTTTTGGCGTCTCTAGAAAAATGATTTATGTGTTACTGAAAAACATGAAGTAACGCAAGGAACAGGTACAGTATTTTCACTGGAATTTAAGTGTTCGTTCGTTATTTTCAAGATTTCTTGCTGGGACGCTGAAAGGGATTTCTTTATTACCTAGAACGACATGCGGGAGAGGTTCGTGCCGACGTGAACTGAAAAGTCGTCAGTGAACTACGAAGAACAGAACTTGCTTGCAGATTAAATCTATGTGCCAGCCCGGGACTCGAAGCTCAGACATTCGTCTTTCGCGCACAAGTGCTCTTCCGACCGAGCTACCCAAGCTCGACACACTATCCGCCCAGATAGTACTACCTTCCCTCCTAATTTCGTTATCAGGAATTCTCTTGTATGCCTTGGGGAAAAACTTCTGAGAAGTTTGTAATGTAAGAGAGAAGGTACAAAATTTTAATCTGGCAGCATGTTTCAGATTAATGCACATCTTTCTGCAGAGTGAAAATTTGTTCTGGAACTATGATAATCGCTTACGATTTAGTGGATTCGACTTGCGTCCTATATTGTTGACTTTGATAAACAATTTGGAGCTCTCGATTAATGTAGCTTAATAGCGGGCCCTAGAATTTTTGGGTTGGCGCTGCGATGCAACTGGAGGTCTGCCGCTTACAAACGGTGTAATTAAAGTGAAAGAGTATGAAAGATGAGTCATTAATATGTGGAGAAAGCAACAAGTGCCTTAACACAGATCTTTGAAGAGCATCTCGTATTGTTTCACCATTGACGGAGCAGGGTGCCGCAGTGGTTTGCATACTGGACTCGCTTTCGGGAGGACGACGGTTCAAATCCCCGTCCGGCCATCCTGATTTAGGTTTTCCGTGAGTTCCCTAAATCGCGTAAGCCAAATGCCGGGATGTTTACTTTGAAAAGGAACAGCAGATTTCCTTGCCTACCCTTGACCCAGTTCGAGCCTGTGCTCCGTCTCTAATGACCTCGATGTCGACGGGACGTTAAACACTAACCTTCTTTTCTTCTCCAATGCTCTGCTACATATCATGCAACAGAGAAATTTTATCGACAGTAAAAGGAAACTTAACAATTTAAGTTGGTCAGACATTATCTATTGCTTACGATTACAAATTCTGAAACTAAACCTGTAATGACAAGCGAAATAGTATATGGCATGTACGAAGAGGTGCCCACTCTTATGACTGTGACTGCATATAATAGCTAGACATTAGACACAGACGAAGGTACTCTTCCGCCCATCGAGCCGTTCTCTGCGGAAAATTTTGTGGTTAGTGCCTGTGGAAGAGAGCTGCTTGCCACAAGCAGTGGAAACCATACGCGATAGATTGATACTGGGAAGGTTCTTGAATGGGCAGAACGGTACGCATTAGAGCCTTACCATAATATAACACAACAACAGAAATATGAGCACCTCGCTCAGAACGGATTAGGCATTAGAATTATTAGATGCAAACTAAACATGAATCTCTAAGCTTCTCAGTACAAAGCACCACCTCACACACACACACACACACACACACACACACACACACACACTAAAGGCCTGATAACAAGTGATACACAAAATGCAACAGAAATAACCAACTATTTATTAAAATAGCACTGCCTACATTGAATTACTATAATACCTTACTGCAAAATTGTTGCAAAATATTGACAGGAATTATTTACAGAAGAATGGAAAAACTAGTAGAAGCCGACCACGGGGAAGATCAGTTTGAGTTCCGGAGAAATGTAAGAACAGGCGATGCCATACTGACGCTACGATATAACCTAGAAAATAAGGAGAACAAAGGCGAAGCCATGTTTATAGGATTTGTAGATTTAGAAAGAGATTTTGACTCTGTTGACTGGACCACACTCTTCGAAATTTTGAAGGGAACAATGATAAAATAAATGGAGCGAAACGTTATTTACAACTTGTTCAGAAACCAGACAGCAGTTATAAGCAGTCGGACAACGTGAAAAAGATTTGCTGCCTGTCCCTATATTATTCAAGCTGTACACCGAGCAAGTTGTAACCATGGAGAATAAATAAAAATTTTAAGGTTTACCGGTGATATTGCAATTCTGTCAGAGACAGCAAAGAAGTTGGAACAGCAGTTGAACGAAATGGGCAGTGTCTTGAAAGGAGGATATAAGATGAACATCAAGAAAAGTAACACAAGGCTAATGGAATGTAATCGAATTAAATCAGGTGATGCTGAGTTTAATTATTTGGGCAGCAAAATAACTGAATATGGCCGAAGTAGAAACGATTTAAACTGTAAACTGGCTATAGGAGGGGAAGTGTTACTGAAAAAGAGGAAGTTATTGCCTAATATCAATGTAAGCCAGTATTAGGAAGTCTTTTCTGACTGTGTTTGTGTGGAATATAGCCTTGTGAGGAAGTGGAATGGAGGTCGCTAAGCAGTTAAGACAAGAAGAGAACAGAAGCTTTTGAAATGTGCTGCTATAGAAGAATCCTGAGGTTTAGAGGGGTAGATCGAACAACAAATGAGGGCATTCTGAATCGAATCGGGGAAAACATAAATTTACGTTACAACCAGATAAAGAAGGGACCAGTTGATAGGAGACACCTGAAGCATCAAGGAATCATCAGTTTGATAAGTGTGGGTGATAAAAATTGTAGAGGGGTACCGAGGCTTGAATATATTATGCAGATCCAAATGGACGTGGGCAGTTGTAGTTATACAGAGGTGAAGATGATTGAACAGGATAGGTTGGCATGGACAGCTCTTCAAACCAGTCTTCTGACTGATGACCAGAATAGCAATAATTCGTTATTTGTAAACTTTCTTATTTTTGTGTGTCTCCGGCCAAGTTATAAATCTTCAACACAATTTAAGCTAAAACAATATTTTTCCTCGCTACGAACATTATAAAATTAAACCGTGGATCGTAATTTTTGTGATGCAATTTTTTCGAGCACTTAGTGGATTCCCAATGGGTTAAATCAAGATAGGTACCAAAGGAAGCTATGGATATATTAAAAAATAGCGTTTTAAAAACGTTGTGTACATCCAATAGAGATGATACTAATGAGATGTCTGCTGGAATAGGTCGGGAAGCACTAGTCTACAATAGAAAACTGATACGGGTATCAGTTTGAAAGAATGGAACTGCAAGTTCTGTATAACCATCATGGCACAATAAGCCGCTATTCTCCATCATATCACTTCTCTTGTTGTCCGTACTGCGGAAAAGAATACCGCCTGAAATAAGAGGAAACATCACTGACAATGAAGTTCGTGCCAGACCCGGAGGCGTGATATGAAGCCTCATAGTTAAGGCGACTGCTTGCCGAAAGTAGAAAATCCGTGTTTGAGTTTCTGTCTGACACGAATTTCGTTATTCATTACTGGAGATCTCTGCAAATGAGGATGTCCGCAGTAATAATTACTTTGCGGGAATACCGACGGATTACTGTTGGCCAATTTAATGACGCGTTGAAAAGGGGCCACTTCCTTTCAGACAGCCATCAAGAAACATGAACGTGGCCTGGTTCCATGTGTTTCAGCAGGAGTAGAGTAGGCAACCCTCTTGGTCGCGCTGTATAGCAGTCTGCATCACAACTATTTGGAGGGGTGACCAAAGTTGTGTCCTATCAACACTTGCATCGATTCGATGGCAATTGCAGGCGACTTTACAAACGTAGCCGGGTAGAATAGGTCCATTAAAAAGTATAAAGGCATTTTCTCTTTATTTTCTGCTTTTTTTAATTACTGAATGTGTGAGTCGTACAGCTTTATTGGCTGTGAGATGCCGAGGGATACATTTTAGTAAAGTTTTATTTCTCCACGCACAATGGCGCCTTTCCATCGCGAAATATGCAAGTTCAGGCAACAAACCGTTTCAAATGAACCTTGTTCTGCAGATTACTGCGACGAACGGGGGGTGCAGTTTTAGTATGCTGTTGGCGTTGGAGAGCGAAATAGGGATACAAGGCGGAATGAAACATAGTGCCGTTACATAACCTATAGCTCTCGAATAGCCGTCACTCTGTGAGTCACTGTGTAAAAACTTTGGAATTTAAGCCAGGACGCTGGCGCAGAGTCCGGTAGTTACAAACTTTATACCGCTGCCTCTCTTCCCATTGCCGGACAAATATTGGCGGGAAAAGTTTCTTCCGCCGCCTGGATTCCAACCGGGTAACCTCCTAGTCGAGCAATATAGAAAAAATTGCAGATAGAGAACGCGGCTACAACTGCGGGTTTCTTTGACTTGTCCTATGGTGGTATGCCGAGTGTTTTACCTGCATCTTGTACTTCTGCGTATTGAGAATGATTTGTACAACCCTTTCCACCATGGCTCGACGATCATGCGAGTTCTGTTTTAAATTTATCGTGGTTCAACTACATCACTTTTCTGCGTCACCTCCAGACCGCAACGATGGTGCGAGATCCCGCTTCCACTTGGCAGCTGATTTATTTCATATTGTGACCACCAGAGCGCAACAGATCATTTAAAACTTGAACGAGAAGACGAAGCTATGCGTTACCTAGATATATGCACTCCGTTTTCTTACATTTCGTTAGTTTAAGGAAGCTCCTGCAACATTTTAGACTGAGAATGTTTCACTTAACGTACGTAAGGTGTCTAAACACTTTCATGAAACGGTATTTGCATTTTATACGTGTTTGAATTTTGGGTAGCGCGATAACGCTAGTGACTTCTTGAACAAACTATCACTATGCGAATTTTTTCAGTATTTTTACCTGATTCTACACGTCATAACGTGTGGAAATTGGTACATATCAGATACAGGTTTAAGAAATTTTCTTTCGGGGTGGAAAGGGTTTTTGAGTAGGAACGGAACAATGTAATGCTACAGTCCGCTGTATGTTATTGTTGTTACTGCTGTGGTCTTCAGTCAGAAAAGTGGTTTGATGCAGATCTCCATGCAAGTCTATCCTTGTAGTCTGTTCTCGCAGAATAATTAGTGTAACCTTCGTCCATTACAACCTGCTTTTTGTAGTCATGCCTTTGACTCTGTCTACAATTTCTACAATTTTTAGTCCCTCCCCCCCCCTTCGCCTCACCCTCCCCACACTTCCCTACATTATCAAATGGACCATTCCTTGATGCCTCAGAATGTGTCCTTTCGACCGAGCCCTTCATTTGTTTTTTTTCCCAAATTCGATTCAGTACCTCTTCATTAATTATTGGATATACCCATCCGATCTTCAACATTCTTCTGTAGCACCAAATTTCAAAAGCGTCTATTCTCCTCTTGTCTGAACTGTTTATCAGCCACGTTTCACTTCTACACAAAGCTATGGACCAGACAAATACCTCCAAGAACGCATTCAAAAACGGTTCAAATGGCTCTGAGCACTATGGGACTTAACAGCTGAGGTCATCAGTCCCCTAGAACTTAGAACTACTTAAACCTAACTAACCTAAGGACATCACACACATCCATGCCCGAGGCAGGATTCGAAACTGCGACCGTAGCGGCCGCGCGGTTCCAGACTGAAGCGCCTAGAACCGCTCGGCCACCATGGCCGGCCAAGAATGCATTCCTAAATTTATATTCGATGTTAAAAATTTCTCTGTTTCAGAAACGGTTTTCTTGCCACTGCCAGTCTACATTTTATATCCTCTCTCTATATCAGCCGTCGTCAGTTATTTTGCTGCCCAAACAGCAAAACTCATCGGCTACTTTTACTGTGTCGTTTCGTAACCTCATTCCCTCATCACATATGGATTTAGTTCTAATTCCTTCCACTACTGATACTTTACTTTTCTTGATGTTCATCTTGTAACCCCTTTTTAGGATCCTATCTGTTCCATTCAGTTGATTTTGGAAGTCCTTTTACCGTCCCTGTCACAGTTATATGTGTGTTTTTTTTTTAATTTGTTTATTTCTTCTCCCAGATCTATAACCCACTTTCCAAATTTCTCCTAGGTTTCCTTTGCTGATTGCTCAGTATTCTAATTGAATAGGCTACAACCCTGTCTTACTTCCTTCTCAACTGCTGAATCCCTTTTACATCCTTTGACTCGTACAACAGCAGTCTGGTGCCTGTACAAGTTGTAGATAACAGTTCCCTGCCTGTATTTCATCTTTTTTAACTTCAGAATTCCAAAGAGAGTTTCCCAGTGGACATTATCTAAATTTTTCTGTAAATCAACAAATACTATAAACATATGACTTTCTTCAGCCTATTTTCTAAGATAAGTCGTAAGGTCAGTATTGCCTCACGTGTTCCTAAATTTCTCCGGAACCCAAACAATTCTTCCCTGAATTCGTCGTTTGCCAGACTCTTCATTCTTCTGTAAGTAATTTGTGTCAGTATTTTCCCAACATGGCTCGTTAAATTGATAGTTAGGTTACATTCACACCAGACGGCACCTACCTTCTCTGGAAATGGAATTGCTACGTTCACTGGAAGTCTAACGGTATTTTGCCTATTTTGGATATCGTACATACCAGATGGATTAGTTTTCCCATGGGTGGCTCTCCCAAGGGCCTCAGTATTGTTGAGGGAATGTTACTTCAGTGACCTTTTCAATTTTTCTCGCCTATTCATATCTCCCATGTCATCGGCCTTTTATCTGTTTGATCCTCCGCTGTCTTAAGTATTCCAAAGATCTACACCGATTGTACACTTAAGACTGTGCGCCATAGTCTGCACTCGTCTATAGGATGCCTTTCGATCTAGTCACGCAGTAGAAAATGATCTCGTATGTTAATAGTTATCTTACAATCAGTGTGAACAAGTTCATTATACGGTGTTTCTTAAATAAAAGCACCATAACGGCATCCCATGTAAAAATTATTTGCACAAAAAATGTCTTGCTGGTTCATTACATAAAACGTAGACAGTAATATTGCACTTTCAGAATGCGACGGCACTGCTACGCGTCTGGCAAGGGAACTGCGAGAGCATCTCATCTCCACATAACAGTTGGGAAGAATTCCTACGCGGCGTCTCACTGAGTCAGTTCAAGGGCGGACTGACTTAATTATCGCAAAACTGTCGTGGGAAGCCCGCCCGGTTAGCCGTTCGGTCTTAAAGCACTGCGTCCCCGGCACGAATCCGCCCGGCGGATTAGTGTCGAGGTCCGGTGTGCCGGCCAGTCTGTGGATGGTTTTTAAGACGGTTTTCCATCTACCTTGGCGAATGCGGGCTGGTTCCCTTTATTCCGCCCCAGTTGCACCATGTCGCCGATTGCTGTGCAAACACTGTCTCCACGTACGCGTACACTACAATTACTCTACCACGCAAAGATTGGGGTTACACTAGTTTGGTGTGAGACGTTCCGGGGGGGGGGGGGGGGGGTTCACTGGGAGCCGAACCGCATAATAAGCCTGGGTTCGCTGTGGGGCGGTGGTGGTGTGAGTGGACTGCTGTAGCCTGTTGTGAGGTTGTTCAAATGGCTCTAAGCACTATGGGACTTAACATCTGAGGTCATCAGTCCCCTAGACTTAGAACTACTTAAACCTAACTAACCTAAGGACATCACACACATCCATGCCCGAGGCAGGATTCGAACCTGCGACCGTAGCAGCAGCGCAGTTCCGGACAGAAGCGCCTAGAACCGCTTGGCGACAGCGGCCGGCTTTCGGGTAGTGAACCTCTGCGGGCTACGGCGGGGACGAAGCCTGTCCGTCGTTTGTAGGTCTCCAGTCCCATACAATACAATACAAGGTGGGAAAGAGTGGCCTACTATACTGTACGCCCCTTATGCCACCATTTACGGACTCAGTAGCTAAACTAAGACATTTCTGGAGGTTTAGTACGAGTGGGTGGTTCTTGCAACTTGTGCTGTTGCAAATGTCGAGCATTGTACCCCAAGAAAATAGTTTGTTCTTTAGTGCTTCAAGTGACGCTTTCATAGTCAATGAGAGTTGTAAATTATCCAGTCCTCATGTGGGAAAGAAGTGTGTCAAAGTTAAGTAAATCTTTTATTCATTGATGTAATAAAATGAACTAATATTTCATATGCACTAGATTGGCGAGCCTTCTCCCAGAGCAATCAAAGAACTCTCGTTAATGGCCGGACGAAAGTTCATCTACACCTTCTTCTACATGGTTACTCTACAATTCACACTTCAGTGCCTGGCAGAGGGTTTATCGAACCATTTTCATACTACTTCTCTACCATTCCACTCTCGAATGGCGCGTGGGGAAAAAGAACACAAATGGTTCAAATGGCTCTGAGGAAAAGGAACAGCTAAATCTTTCCGTTCGAGCTCTGATTTCTCTTATTTTTATTAAGATGATCATTTCTCCCTACGTAGGCGGGTGTCAACAAAATATTTTCGCATTCGGAAGAGAAAGCTGGTGACTGAAATTTCGTAAATAGATCTCACCGCAAAGAAAACCGCCTTTGTTTCAGTGACTGCCACCCCAACTCGCGTATCATATCAGTAACACTCTGACCCTTATTGCGCGATAACATGAAACGAGCTGCCCGTCTTTGCACTTTTTCGATGTCCTCCGTCAATCCTACCAGGTAAGGATCCCATACCGGGCAGAAATATTACAGCAGAGGACGGACAAGTGTAATGTAGGCTGTCTCTTTAGTGGGTTTGTCGCATCTTCTAAGTGTTCCACTAACGGAGCGCTGTCTTTGTTTCGCCTTCCCCACAATATTATCTATGCTGCTCGCAGTTGTAATTCCTAGGTATTCAGTCGAATTGGCAGCCCTTAGATTTATGTCGTTTATCGTATACCCAAAATGCATCGGATTTCTTTTAGTACCCTTGTGGATGACCTCGTACTTTTCTTTGGTTAGTGGCAATTGCCACTTTTCGCACCATACAGAAATTCTCTCTAGATTTTTGTAATTGGAATTGATCGTCTGATGATTTTACTAGACGGTAAATGACTGCGTCATCCGCAAACAATTTAAGGGGGCTGCTCAGATTATCACCTAGAACATTTATATAAATCAGGAACAGCAGAGGGCCCATGACACTACCTTGCGGAACGCCAGATATCACTTCTGTTCTACTCGATGATTTACCGTCTATCACTACGAACTGTGACGTCTCTGAGAGGAATCGCCTGGTCACGACACTTCTGTGTCTACAACTCCACTTCACTAATTCCCACTATATGTAATCTCAAACTACCCATCCCTGTTTTTTAAATCCTCTAACCTACCTACTCCATCAAGGGATCCAACACTTCACGCTGCAACCCGTAGAACGCCAGTTCTCTTTCTCCTAGTAGCAAGATCGTCCTGAAGTGGTCCACACCCGGAAATGCGAATAGCGGACTGTTTTCCCCAAGAGAATATCATTATCATCGAATCTTACAAAAGAGCTGCATGTCTTAATGTGTATCAGCTTTTATTTCCCCCTTGTTTTCAGTCGTACCGTTCGCTTAAGCTAGCGCGGGGTGCAAAAGCAAGGTGTGACGCTGCGATCTGGAAGCAGGCGAAAGTGGACGCGGTGACGGCGCATTCCTGAACGGACGGCTAGCCGACACGCCGTGGTCTGCGTGCTGCGCCTAAAGGGCTCACTTAACTGCGCCGCGTTTCTAGGACACCGGGTCGCAGCGTCATCTTGCTGCTCGGTTGGATTGGCTCGACGCATGTGGAACATGCAGTTTTGTCGGAAACTGACGTGGTGACGACGTGGCTGTGCAAAAATACGGTGGAGTGAAGACAGCAGCCAGTATTAGAGTTAGTTAGTTACGTGTTCCATTGATCAATAGCACGGAAAACCGTTATATGTGGAACGTGTCAAATGCACAAGAAATGCGCACAGGAAACAAGTTTTTTTTAATTTCTATTAGTGTTATACCTAAATATTTCTGTTGTCTATCCCATTTCCTTAAATTGCACAAAATGCATATACTATATCTCCACATTTATTTACTCATATTCAAGAATTCATCTATGGTATAGAAGGAGTTGTCAAGGAGATATGATTTCAATATATTTTTGAAACTGTTAATGCTGTCTGTCAGACATTTTATTTCATCTGGTAATTTATCAAAAAGCTTTATAGCAGCGTATTGTTCCCCTTTCTGTGCCGAAGATAGGTTAGAAACAAACAGCGTCCGTACAAGTTTCTAACAAACAGGTTGTAATATTTCTGGCATTACAGCCATGATATTCGGCCACAAGAAGCTCTTCATAGAGCAGTTGAGAAGGCAGCAATGTCAAGACGACGTAATGTGGTGCGAGGTACCGATGACAGATGGTTTGTTCGGTACGGGTACCGTGAGAAAAACAGCTTAAATCCTTCTCCGCGCTTGGCTACTCCGTTCGTACGTTGCGCGCCAAAATGATAATTTTCTGTTATTAATATTAGAAAAACTGAACAGAGAATTTACTTGCATTTCATACAGAAGCATCTTTCAGTAGTAGGCTACCATTCCATTATATGAAAAGCGTTAATTACCAGCAGAATAGTAAACACTTGCCAAACGAAAAGGCAGACGAAGCACTTCGGAGACCTTCGGATGGCGCCTAACTTGAATGGCGGGCGAAATGGATCGGCTGTTCGATCAAAACTGGTTCGGCGGTCTCGGAAGACAGACATGCTGTCTGCCTTAGTTGGTATCGGTTAAGAGCTTAGTTAGCAATCTCTGGTCATTTGGATGCGTAATTGAGAACGATTTGAACAGTAAGTACGCAAATACGCAGTTCATCGTTTCATTTTTATGAAAGTGCGAAGATTCGAAATTATTTCTGATTCATAAAGTGGAATATAATTGTGAACTTTCGCGTATACTGCTACTAAAAAGCGAGTTTCATTCCGTATAAAGGAACTAATTGAAAATTTAATTATTCAAACAATATCAGTTCCTCCCTAAGAGTTTGTTATTAAGTTAGCGAATTCACGACCTACGCTGTTTTCTGCGCAGGAAACAACAACTATAGAAGATTGCAGGTTTGTGAACATTTATTAGAACGTATGCATCTCACTCAGGGCGGTGGAAGCATATACGCACTTAGCGTGTGCTGCAATCTTAGTACAAATGAGATCAGTGACATGTCATCTGTGGAAACACAGAAGTGGTATGAAGGAGAGATATTTTTGACGGAGGGGTTTAGCACATGCACATATATATTAACCTCTCTGCCTCCTTTTTTTGAACTAAGATTCATCTTCAGACGGCTGTTCACACTTAAAATTACATTTTTTTACATGATGTTCGTTGACCCTGGCGAAGGTTCCTTGGGGTAGCTGTGCCCTACAGCAGAAAATCGATGTAAGAAAGAAAGGACTGTTTTATTGTAAATGACCTAGCAATGAATTATAATAGCGCAAACAACTTCCTAAGATAAGAGTTGACTTAGTTTTGTGTTTCTTATATATTACATAATGCATAAAAATTATCATAGTGCAAACTGCAAACAAGGTGTCATAATATCTACTTCCATAATATTTTTTTGTCTTTCACAAAGTTAACATATGTTCTGTTTCGACAGTCTTTATGATGAACTGAATTTCTTTCTTTGTTTACATTTATTACATTTATTGTAACATCTGTGCCGATTGGAACGTCTATTTACATCTTTAACTTCTCCGACAAACACACTTTTTGCCACAGTAACGTCTTTGTAAATCGCCATCTTTGTACATAAGCATCTGTGTGGCCGAAATTCATAGGAGTGTATGATCCTCTACTCTGCTCTACATCTGCGTCCAACGTTCATGAAACTGTTAAATCTTGCCAGGCATTCAGCGAAATATGCACTTATTCGAAGACATTCAACTCCGCAATAAAAAGACGCTGAGTTTTCGATGTCCAATAGCACAAAACTTTTTCAGCTCTTATCTTAGACAGTTGTTATCATAGGAGGTTATTATAATGCATTGTTCAGTCATTTGGAACGGGTGATCAAAAAGTTTCCGTTCGAAGGCCGTACAGTCCAGAATTGGCATAGCAATCAGGCAAAATCGCCGAGAGCATTGGCGCAAACATCCTACCGACGCATCAAGGTGAAGATACGCGTTTGGCAAAACACTGTATCCTGTTACGCGAGGAAGTCGTCCATAACTGCTTGCTGTCCATCCTCGTCCGACAGGAATCGTCGATTCTTCGAGGTCTTTAAGGAACCGTAGGCGACATCGGGGCTGTAGGGCGGGTGCTCGGGGGTCTCCCTCTTGATTTGGCAAAACTTCTGCGTCACATTTGCGATATGGCGATGTGCGTTATCGTGAAGCAGCAGCCCTGCTTGTCGCGGTTTTGCCGGACGTTTCGTCTTAATTGCGCGCCGTAATTTCTCTTCCTTCATTCTCCGATGATGATCTACCGGAGTTCGTCCTTCGGCAGCCAAGAAAAGGGTAACAGCACTTTGGTCCTGCGTGGACGCGTCGCACATTTCCGCATTTGCCGCACGCACGTCGGAAAGAGACGAAAGCCTCACTGATCCCTTGTCTCTATGTCGGTGCGTGTATACCCACGTCGGAACCTTGAGGAAAATCGACGTTGATGTAGAAGTGTAATACTGGTCATATTGTGATAATCTCTTAACATAAGATGATGCCTCTTAATGAATGGACAGTGAAAGCATTTAAATTCTTGAATTCGGTCAATCATTATATGAAATACTGAAAATCAAATTTTATGTTGTGTCTGGCAGCTTTTAGGTAGGCAGTCGGCAACTGTGACCGGGTAACCACATTAGAGGTACATTAATACAGATGCCCTAATTTGTATACAGGAGATGTTTAGTATCGCCGTTTCCAGAACCCATGCCCCAAGTGAACCTCGAATCCGCAACATACACCTTACACTGTACTGGGGACAAGAAAGCCTGTTTTAAAACAAGTATTGTGTAAAAATGGCTCTGAGCACTATGGGACTCAACTGCTGAGGTCATTAGTCCCCTAGAACTTAGAACTAGTTAAACCTAATTAACCTAAGGACATCACACACATCCATGCCCGTGGCAGGATTCGAACCTGCGACCGTAGCGGTCTCGCGGTTCCAGACTGCAGCGCCAGAACCGCGCGGCCACTTCGGCCGGCCAAGTATTGTGTATGAACTTGTGTGACTCACAGCCTTATGCAAACCCTTGCAGTTAAAATCACTTCGAAGGCTTCCTCGTCGTGCCTCTTAAGGGACACCGTCTCGTCCAGGTGATGGAGACGAGTACGCTCACAGTGTAGCAACGTGTCCGTGTTATTAGTGGCGGTCATGCTGGTAGTGGTGGCGACAGGAAGCGCATCCGGCCACCCCTGAAATTAATCAGACGACATTCGTTTAATAATCATGACGACGCTGCACCAATGCCGTACAAACGCACAAGAAACAGAAGATTCTTATTATAATAATAATTATTATTATTGGAATTGTTGGCACTTTAGAGCCCTCCCCCTCCACTCCTCCTCCGAGAACCGTACCCTCATCCGAGAGACACCGCGAATAACCTAGTAAAATAATCCATGACCTGCCGGCCGGAGTGGCCGAGCGGTTCTAGGCGCTACAGTCTGAAACCGCAGGACCACTACGGTCGCAGGTTCGAATCCTGCCTCGGGCATGGATGTGTGTGATGTGCTTAGGTTAGTTAGGTTTAAGTAGTTCTGAGAGTTCTAGGGGGCTGATGACCTCAGAAGTTAAGTCCCATAGTGCTCAGAACCATTTGAACCAATCCATGACCTGATGGTGTCGAGTCTGGTGATCGGCAGATTTACACCACCACCCGCTCCTCTACTCCCCTAGTCAGCCACTGGTGACGAAAAGGACAGGGTGAACATTAAGTCTTTGCCTGATTACAAAAATGTATTTCTATGGAACTATGTTAGTTACAGCTGTATAATTTTTTGCAAACGGTTCCTTAACATATATTTTTTTATGGACAGACTTCCACATTTTCTCCGTTTCTTGCAATTAGAACGTCGGGGCGATGCTCGATTTGTCTTTGTGTCTTTGCCAACATCTTCCGTCAAGGCCTCTACAGCATGGCGTGTTCGTGCCGTAAGAGTTTACGTAGTGGGGATTGGTCTTAACGTAATCCCACGAAAAACGCCAAAGGGGTTACCTTTCGTGATCGTGGTGGCCATGATGCTGGACAACCCCTACCGATCCATCTGTCCGGAAATGTTTCATACAAGAACTGGCGAAAAGTAATCCCCACTGTGGTGGTGCACATGTTGTTGAAACTCTGTCCGTTGATGAAATTCCTATAACTGAGACAGAAGTCAATCCAAAAGAACTTCATAAGTTAGACTACCAGTCCCAAAAGACGGCATATACATGTGTAAGTGTGTTCACTAAAAACGTTCAGTTAAGCTACGATTTGCAACAAACCACATACCTGCATTCAGCTTAGTTCCTTAGAAAAAAATTTCTTAATCGGAGAAGACTTTAAGGTTATCTTATATATCAGCACGGGGATACGAACCGGTTGCCCAAGAGTGCAAGTGGCGTAGCACAGGCGTGCGGTAGCTGTGTTGTTGTCCACTTAGGCGGATTTGAACAGTAGCAAGGCGACGGAATAAAAGTGATCCCCGTTCGTTGCTGTTGAACGCGCTACAAAAGCCAAAGACGGTATTCTAGCCTTCGAGGCAAGAAAAATGCGATGAGGGCGGTTTTGTATTCGCGAAGAAGACTTTCTGTGTGTGCATGCCAGCTGAGTCACTTCGTCAAGCCATTCATTTGGCGCCTAGCGAGAGTTCGTGTTGTGACAGGTATCACAATTAAGCGCAACTAAAGGCGAGTGTCAGTGGGAGTAGTTGTGTAAGAACTTGGCCGTGACTGCAGCCTTCGCAGTCGAGGTCATGACTATTGGAACGCACAGTAGGAAGTGGCACGAAGAGGCAGTGCTGCGTTACGCAACCGTCAGCAGGACTAAAACAAAACAACAGAATTCAACCGGGGGGATGGAGAGGGAGGTAGAGAGAGAGAGAGAGAGACAGAGAGACAGAGAGAGAGAGAGAGAGGGAGAGAGAGAGCTCTTTGTTTAGGATTTCTTCAGCTTCAGTGGCACTTTCGTTCACTTTCAAGGACTCTCTTGAAACGCATGCAACTTTGTCTCTTCTAGTATCTTGTAAGAAGTTCTTTGTCCTGTACCTCAACAGAAAGGTTCGCATCATTCAGATAATCAGGAACGGTCTCCCACTCACATGAGAAACGTAGTTGGCGCGTTCATTCCTTCATCTCCGGGAATACGCTGAGCTGGCTGGTGTGACCGAGCGGTTCTAGGCGCTTCAGTCTGGAACCGCGCGACTGCTACGTCGCAGGTTCCAATCCTGCCACGGGCATGGCTGTTTGTGATGTCCTTAGGTTAGTTAGGTTTAAGTAGTTCTAAGTTCTAGGGGACTAATGACCTCAGATGTTAAGTCCCATAGTGCTCAGAGCCATTTGAACCATTTTTGAATATGCTGAAGTGACTGATGACATACACATAATTATAAGCCTGTATAGTCGATGTGAAGCTGTTGTACAATTATGGTACGTGTTTCATGCTCAGGAATTATGACGCTTTTGGAGAACGAAAACCTTCTCTACAAAAATCAGCGTGGATTCCACAAACGGAGAGACAGGGAAACTCGTCTCTCTCTGTTCCTCATGGGATCCATAGTGTAGTAGATAACAGCGCTCAGGTTGATGCCGTTTTCCATGACTTCAAGAAGGCATGTGACACCGTCCCGCACTGCCGTTTAGTGAGGGGGGGAAAAAAGAAAAAAAAAACGCGAACTTACCGAGCCACATTTGTGACGGGATTCAAGACTTTATTGCGTCTACAATGTACAGGGCTATTACAAATGATTGAAGCGATTTCGTAAATTCACTGTAGCTCCATTCATTGACATATGGTCACGACACACTACAGATACGTAGAAAAACGCATAAAGTTTTGTTCGGTTGAAGCCGCACTTCAGGTTTCTGCCGCCAGAGCGTTCGAGAGCGCAGTGAGACAAAATGGCGACAGGAGCCGAGAAAGCGTATGTCGTGCTTGAAATGCACTCACATCAGTCAGTCATAACAGTGCAACGACACTTCAGGACGAAGTTCAACAAAGATTCACCAACTGCTAACTCCATTCGGCGATGGTATGCGCAGTTTAAAGCTTCTGGATGCCTCTGTAAGGGGAAATCAACGGGTCGGCCTGCAGTGAGCGAAGAAACGGTTGAACGCGTGCGGGCAAGTTTCACGCGTAGCCCGCGGAAGTCGACGAATAAAGCAAGCAGGGAGCTAAACGTACCACAGCCGACGGTTTGGAAAATCTTACGGAAAAGGCTAAAGCAGAAGCATTTCTTAAACAGGAGATTGGAAAACCGATTGATCGGTCGTGGTGGAGATCATGATCAACAATTCATGTCATGGCCTACACGCTTTCCCGACTTAACCCCACGCGATTTCTTTCTGTGGGGTTATGTGAAAGATTCAGTGTTTAAACCTCCTCTACCAAGAAACGTGCCAGAACTGCGAGCTCGCATCAACGATGCTTTCGAACTCATTGATGGGGCATGCTACGCCGAGTGTGGGAGGAACTTGATTATCGCCTTGATGTCTGCCGAATCACTAAAGGGGCACATATCGAACATTTGTGAATGCCTAAAAAAACTTTTTGAGTTTTTGTATGTGTGTGCAAAGCATTGTGAAAATATCTCAAATAATAAAGTTATTATAGAGCTGTGAAATCGCTTCAATCATTTGTAATAACCCTGTATATGAACGATCTAGTAGTAAGCGTCGGAAGTTCTTTAAGACTGTTCGCAGACCATGCGGTTGTCGTCTACAAGGAAGTAGTAACGCCAGAAGATAGTATCGATTTACAGAAATACCTGCAAAGGATTAATGAATGGTGCGGTCTCTGGCAGTTGACCCCTGAACGTAAATAAGTGTAACATATTGCGCATACATAGGAAAATAAATCCACAGTATCTGCAGTAAAATGTCTACGAGTATTTGTCCAGAGATACCGTGGGTGGAATGGCCACACAAAACAGATACGTAGTAAGAAAAGCAGATGCCAGACTCAGATTAGTAGGAAGAATCTTAAAGAAATGTAACTCATCCGCAAAGGAAGTGGCTTTTAAGTCACTTGTTCGACTGATTGTTGAGTATTGTACACCGATATCGCATCCTTATCAGACAGGACTGTTCGAAGAGATAGAGAAGATCCAAAGAAGAGCGGCTCGTTTCGTCACGGGAGCGTTACGGAGGCGCTCAACAAACTCCAGTGGCAGACGTTACAAGAGAGGCGTCGTGCATCACGGAAAGATTACTACTGAAATTTGGAAAGAGCACTTCCCAGGAAGAGTTGGACAACGTATAACGTCCCTCCTCTCTCCCCCCCCCCCCCCCCCCTTCCACACACACGTACATCTCGCGAAGCGACCACAAAGAGAAAATTTGAAAAATTAGAGAAAATGCAGAGGGCAATCATTCTTTCCGCGCACCATTCGTTCGTGGAACAGGGAAACGCAAGCTAGTTAGTTGTGCCAGAAGTACTCACCACCACACACCATCAGGCAGCTTGCGGAGTAATGATGGAGAAATAGATCTAGAAGTTATAGGAGTTCACGTCAAGAGAATGGAATACGTCCACACACACGCGCTTTCAAGGCATAAAAAGTCGCCGGTTCTCTGCTGGGCGTATTGCCATTATCTTAAGAGTCATGATGGGTTTGCTTACGGGTACTATTCTGTCATTCACTATACACTGAGCTCGCTGGGACGTCCTTTTTGTGAAACGAAGTACCGTAAACGTCACTTGTCCTTCACTTCAACTTCCTCGGCTTTCGCCGGAGAGAGATCGTTTTCCAAGCACCTCGGTCGAGTATGATCTTTCGTTGCTTAACTACACTGAAGCGCCAGCGAAAATCGTATAGGCATGCATATTCAAATACAATGTAAACAGGCAGAATATGGCGCTGCGGTCGGCAACGCCTGTATATCGATTACTGCTGCTACAATGGAAGGTTATTGAGATTTAAGTGAGTCTGAATGTGATGTTACAGTGGCGCACGAGCATCTCCGAGCTAGCGATGAAATGGGGCTTTTCCCGTACGACAATTTCACGAGTATACCGTACCAGGAATCCGGTAAAATATCGAACCTCTTACATCGCTGCGGCCGGAAAAAGATCCTGCAAGAACGGGACCAACGACGACTGAAGAGTGTCGGTCAGCGTGACAGAAATGCAACTCTTTTGCAAATTGCTACAGATTTCATTGCTGGGCCATCAGCAAGTGTCCGCGTCTGAAGTGTTCAACGGAACATCATCGACATGGGCTTTCGGAGCCGGATGCCCGCTCGTGTACCCTCGATGACTGCACGACACAAAGCTTTACGCCTCTTCTGGGCCCTTCAACACCGGCATTGGACTGTTGATGACTGGAAATATGTTGCCTGGTCGGACGAGTCTCGTTTCAAATTGTATCAGCAGACGGACGTGTACGGGTATGGAGACAACGTCATGAATCCATGGATCCTACATGTCAGCAGGGGACTGTTCAAGCTGGTGGAGGCTCTGTAATGGTGTGGGGCGTGTGCAGTTGGAGTGATATGGCACCCCTGATACGTCTAGATACTACTCTGACAGGTAGCACGTACGTAAGCATCCTGTCTGATCACCTCCTTCCATTCATGTCCATTGTGCGTTCCGACGGACATGGGCAGTTCCAGCAGGACAATGCGACGCCCCGCACGTCCGGAATTGCTTCAGAGTGGCTCCAGGAACACTCTTCTGAGTTTAAACACTTCCGCTGGCCACCAGACTCCCCAGACATGAACATTATTGAGCAAATCTGGGATTCCGTGCAAGATGCTGTTCAGAAGAGATCTCCACCCCCTTGTACTGTTACGGGTTTATGGACAGCCCTGCAGCCTTCCAGCACTACTTCAGACGTCAGTCGATTCCATGCCACGTCGTGCTGCGGCACTTGTGCGTGCTCGCGGCGGCCCTACACGATATTAGGCAGGTGTACCAGCTTCCTTGGCTCTTCAGTGTAGGTGCCGCATTGGTAAGATACTGGACTCCCCTCGGGAGGATGACGATTCAAATCCGCGCCTGCCCGTTTAGATTGAGGCTTTGCCTTAAATCCCTAAATCGCTTAAGGCTAGTGCCTGGTTGGTTCTTCTGGTATACCGGGTCGACGAGTTCGAAATCCGATGAGAACGCGTGGACCTCGACGACAACCGCTCGGCGGCGCTCTTAATATTTACAAGCGTTGCTGTCGCCGCCTCAGCACTAGGCTCGGGCCGCGCCCCTCGCGCCAGCCTATCGGCGCCCGCGGCCGCGCTATAAAGCTAGGAGGGCAGAGGCTCCGGACCCCAGTCATGTACCGAGTGCCGCTGTCCTATTGTTTATTCTACGTAGCATTGCTTGGTCCCTGATATTGCTACGTCTAGTTTCTCGATGCTGTTTATTCTCCGGACTTGTCATACTGTCTTGGTGTCCTCGTTGCTCGTTCATCGCTGCTGTTAGCTTTCCGTTGTTTTCACCAATCACCGTGGACGCCCTCGGCCGGGCAGCAAGCATCTTCTGGTCGTGTCCGATTCCGGTTATTATAGTTCCTTTGAGAGGACACGGGCGATTTGTTCCGCCTCTAATTGCGTTATTGTCGACGGGACTTTAAACCCCAATCTTTTTTCGTTGTCGGATAATACTTGCATATCCATGTTTCTTCGTCTGTGAAGAACGCAGCGTCGAGTTCCCGGTCAGTTTGCAGTCCGAGTGCGGTGACAGTGGCTAACACACTCGGCCTTTGTATGGATCTATTTGTGAGGTTCATATCCCCCTCCCGCATAACGAGTTTCGGTATTTCGCAAAATCATTTTAGATTATTGCTGTGGCGGTTCCTTGGAATAGAAGACGACCGACTCTCGCACGAATCCTAGTCAATCTGCGTGACGACCCTTCTCTAATAGCCCAGATGTCGACCAGACGTTACAATCTATCCATCCAACTCATTTCGCAACTTCATTGAATGTGGATAATAACTTCACACTCTTTTCAACTCTTCTACGCCCTTGCTGTTGATTAACAGTGAGAAGATATAGGACCCAGCGAGAATACATAGTGATATTAAAGTTCGTATGAAATAACTATTTGGACTGCTGCCCCCCCCCTTTTTTTAAATAGTCATCAGCCTTCTTACTGGTTTGAATTGGCCCTCCACGGATATCTTTGCTGCGCGAGCCTCTTCACCTCAGAAAACGACACTTGCACCCTTCGACCTCGGTTAGTTCATGGACGTCTTCCAATCTCTGCCTTCACCTACAGTTTTACCCTCTACAACTCCCTCAGTACTATAAACGTTATTCGCTGACCTGTTAACACGTGCCCTATAAACCTGTCCCTTCTTCTTGTCAGTATTTTCCAAATGTTTCTTTCTTCGCCGATTCTGCGGGTAACCTCCTTATACCTTATCAGTCCACATAATTTTATACGTTCTTCCCTAGCGCTACATCTCAAATGCTTCGATCCTCTTCTGTTCCGATTTTCCTACTGTCCGTGATTCACTACCATACAATGCTATGCGCCAATCGTACTTTCCCAGAAATTTCTTCCTCAAATTCTTGCCTACCTGTATTTTCTTTGCCAGGCATGGCCTTTCTGCCTGTGCTAATCTGCTATCCGTGTCCTCCTTGCTTCGTCCGTCATGGGTTAGTTTCCTTTTACGGTAGCAGAATTTCTTAACTTCGTCTGCTTCGTTACCACCAATTTTAATGTTAAGTTTCTCGCTATTCTCATTTCTCGCTGTCCTCATTACTTTCGTCTTTCTACGGTTTATTCTCAGTCCTTATTGTGTACTCATTACCGTTCACCTCATTCGACAGGTCCTTCAATTCTTCTTCATTTTCACTGAGCATAGGAACGTAATAGGTGAATCTAATCACTGATATCCTTCCATCGTGAATTTTAATCCCACTCTTGAACCGTCTTTTATTCCCGTCACAACTTTTTCGACCTATACATTGGACACTAGGAACAAAACACTGCATCCTTGTACTCTTACATAAAGTAAAAATCCATGAATTACCAACATATTACCAAAATGAATTTCCGGAGTATATCGTACTGAGGTGTTAATGATAGCTACAATTACATCGACCTTTATATGTGTGACTTCGGTGTCTTTTTCACGGTTTATGACGTTTTTGGAGAACGAAAATCTCTTCTACAGTAACCAGCATGGATTCCACAAACAGAGATCTTGCGAAATTCAACCCTTTCTGTTCTTTCATGAGATCCTGAGTGCTGAAGACAAAAGCGACCAAAAAAATGATTCAGATGGCTCTGACCACAACGAGACTTAAGATCTGATGTTATCAGTCCCCTAGAACTTAGAACTACTTAAACCTAACTAACCTAAGGACATCACACACATCCATGCCCGAGGCAGGATTCAAACCTGCGACCGTAGTAGTCGCGCGGTTCCGGACTGAAGCGGCTAGAACCGCTCCGCCACCGCGGCCGGCAAAGGCGAGCAGATTGATGCCACGTCGCTTGACTTCCGGGAGACATTCGATACATTCCCAGAATGAGATTTTCACTCTGCAACGTAGTGTGCGCTGACATGAAACTTCCTGGCAGATTAAAACTGTGCACCAGACCGAGACTGGGAACTCGGTAGAGCACGTGCCCGCGAAAGGCAAAGGTCCCCAGTTCGAGTCTCAGTCCGGCACAGAGTTTTAATCTGCCAGGAAGTTTCATTCGATACATTTCTGAACTATTGTTTTGTGAATAAAATATGAGCTTACCAAGTATTGGACGGGATTTCTGATCGGGTACAGGACTTCCATGTAGACAGAACTCAAGACTCGTAGTTATTAACGAAAAAAATCGATAGATGTAATTTCGTATGTGCCCGAAAGGAACATTACGATGCTACTTGCTCATATCACTCCGAAACGATTAACTTGGTCGTGGTGGATGATGTTCTGCAGAGTGTGATAGACATACCTCACGGATATTATGCCGTTGGGGTCCTCGTTACCTTTTTACTATTATAGCGTATTGCGGCATACGCGTCAATAAATGTACCGAATTAGTCGTAAACGTTGGAAAAAACCAGGAAGTCGCGTGTATGAATATGAGAACCGGATCGATATTGTCGGGGCGGGGTCAGCTGCTACGTGAGAACCGCCCGCTCTGCACCAGGCGTCTACCGCAAGAATACGTCGTGTGTCAGATACGCGTCTTCTGGCGCAGCGTAAATTTAGCGCTATACTGTACGGCAGTATTTGTGCGCGAGACGTCCGGAGAGTTATCTGCGATACAATATAGTAAACTAACAACCATGCTAATGGTGTGCATTGAAAACGCAAGAGTATGACACCCCGGTAACTAACTCACACAGCGAAAGATCAGCACTGGAGAATATCCCACCAGTGCCTTGTGTTTTTTTTCCTTCTTTTATTCATATCATACAATATGTTTCATACTATATACAGGGTGGAGAAGAGGAAACGCATGTTTTTCACTATTGAATGGCTGGGACACGGTTTGATAAAAATTTAAACAAGCATTAAGTCATCAATTTTTATTGCAGTTTTGAAATATACGAACTTTTATTAGATTCGAAAAATAAGGTCTTGGAGATGACGTCCTTTTTGCTGGATACAAATTTGAATCCTCTCCCGAAAGTTACGTATGGCTGTCTCCACATTTCATTCGGCACGGCTTCCTGATGAATGGAATTCTTCAGGTCATCGACTGCTCGAGGCTTGTTCATGTAGACTTTTGATTTTAAATATCCCCACAAAAAGAAGTTGCATATCGACAAATCGGGTGAGCGAAGGGTCCAGTAAACATCACCATATCTCTAAATAAGATGTCCTGGTAACATCTGTCGAACCACTTCCATGGGTGCTCTCGCCGTGTGAGCTGTGGCACCGTCCTACTGAAACCATATTTCTCTCCAGTGCTCTCACGCCTTTCAAGTTCTGGACGAAGAAAGTTGTTTAACATTTTAACGTCGCGCGCTGGTGTCACAGTAACTGCAGTTCCTTCCTCTTCAAACAAATAGGGTCCAACAATGCTCATCTTTGTAATGCAGCACCACACTGCTACTTTTAAACTGTGGAGAGGTCTTTGGTGTAATTTATGTGGGTTCCCCGGCGCCCAATACCGACAATTTTGTACTTTGACGTAACTGTCTACATGAAAATGTGCTTCATCACTCATGAAGACTGTAGCATCTGCATCTTCCGTAAAAATTTCATCCATTACGCGACAAAACTCTCTGCGCTGCACAAAATCCCCTTCACTAAGCTGCTGGACTATCATTAACTTGTACGGATGAAACTTAAGATCTTCATGTAAGATGCGGTGAAGCGAACGACGTGACATACCCACCGCTACAGCCTGTCGTCTAGCCGATCGTTTCGGACGAGCAAAAACTGCCGTTCTCACTCGGTCTACGTTTTCCGGAGTACGAACTGAACGGAGAAGACCAGGTGGTTTCTTTTTCATCACAGATCCAGTACTTCTAAACGCTGCAACCCGTCGGGGTGCAGTATTTCGATCGGGCACTGCATCTCGAAGTCCAACTCTAAAGTTTTGACGGAAAAGACGTCGCACTGTGACTACGGAATCATTGTTTCTAAAGTACTGCTCGACAACGAACACACGATTCTCTATGCTCCAACGCTCCATAGCGACTGAAACTGCATTGTATGGACAGTGTGCCAACATTCGTTCCAGGTCAATACCCTTTCTCGTCGCCGCGTACTAACGGTTCAAAAAACATGCGTATCCTCTGCTCCACCCTGCATATTCCACCAAGAGCCCACGAAGTATTAAATAGTACAAAGATCAGTTTCTATAGGCGACTGTTTGTGAACATTCCAAGACCAAGAAGACGATACAGGGGTTGGACGAAACAAATGGAAACACAAAAACACAACACATTACCGTGCCTAATACAGTGTAGGGAATCGTTCGCATTCAAAACAGTTTCTAGTCGTCTCGTGATGAATAAGTACAGGTCCTGTGTGGTTATGAAGGAAATATTATACCATTATTAGTGCAAAATAAGGGCAACTACATATGATGGAAATGGGTAGCAATCATGTACCCTTGTCTCCAAAGTAGACTGCAAAGGCTCAATAACATTGAGATGTGGTGACTGTGCTGGCTATTTTAATGACAGCCAGTGTAGTTTATACTGTAGTTGACACTGCACCCACCGGCCGGAGTGGCCGAGCGGTTCTAGGCGCGACAGTCTGGAACCGCGCGACCGCTACGGTCGCAGGTTCGAATCCTGCCTCGGGCACGGATGTGTGTGATGTCCTTAGGTTAGTTAGGTTTAATTAGTTCTAAGTTCTAGGGGACTGATGACCTCAGCAGTTAAGTCCCATAGTGCTCAGAGCCATTTGAACCATTTGACACTACACGTCTTACAACCAAGTTTGTCCACTTCAGAACCGTCTCCACTTCACATCTGTCAACGTCACACATTAAGTTAGTTGCAGGGCTGTTGTCACGACTTGTCTAAAGTTGCCGAAGCCCTGCAACAAAGCTCCATTTGGCGTACATAGCTTTCGAGTAGTGCGGTGAGTACGCATAATCCGTTATCGGTCACTGCCCGACACACCGATTAACTTTTTCCGGCCGCTGTGGGACGAGGCACAGATGACAGCTGATGCAACAACACTGTATCGCCATGTGACTAGCGTTCAATAAAAAGAAGTTTTCAGAGCGTAGACCTTTCATAGCGTTAACAGGTGTTTTGATAAGGAACATAAAGAGAGGGGCTATTAAGACCGTGTACTTCTATTTGGAACAACTGAGTTTCAGATTCCCGTTCTGCCAACCTCATTTCGGTCCTTCCTTCTGTGGTTTTACTCGCTACAGTGCAGTGTTGTTGGTCAGTACTGTATTACAAGGCGTGTTTGTTTTTAAGTTAAGAAGCGGTTTGGAATGAAAATAAAACATGCAGACTTTTCGTGGCAATTTTATTTCTACATGAAACTCGGTATTTTAATCTACTTTTCTACGTAATTCCCACCAATATTAAGGCACTTATCACATCGTACAGCCAGCTTTGAATACCACCCTCGTAGTAATCTGCCGCCTCTGCATAAATTTCGACAGTTTAAACATTCTTAAACAGTTGCACAAAACACCCGTTGTGACACTTGATGACGCTCATCACGTAACGTCGAAATCGTGAAGCATCTGTCCTCTCTCATTTTTTTATCCACTTTCTGCAGCATATCGTCACTAATGGCTGATGGTCGCCCACTTCATTTCTCATAATGCACATTCGTACGGTCATCTTTAATTGCTCTCACCCATTTCCGTACCATCCCATCGCTCATAAGAGTCAAGAAGTGTGCTTTGCGGAATTGTTACAGAATGTTTAAATTATCGTAAGTTACGCTCAGGAGACCAATTTCGTCGATGATGGTATTTAGAGCTCGTTGTACGATACGATAATTGCGTTAATATTGGTGGGAATTACGTACAAAAGTAGGTTAAAGTGCAGGGTTTTATGTAAAAATAAAATAGCTAAGAAAAGTTCACTTCTTTTATTTTTATTTCAAAATGAACTTAGTTAAAAATACGCCTCATATTTTGTTCCAGTATAGTGTTGTCTTAGTTTGAAGCCGTGGCTGACGTGAACGAATAAATACACTCTTCACAAGCGACTGGTGGCGTGTGTGTGGGTGCTCGAACGACTGCAGATACGGCAAACAATGACAGCCATAATGTGTGCGTTCAGAGACAGCTGTGGCAAAACCCTACCTCGTAAAGCGACCCTGCTTGATTGGGAGAACGTGTTTTTCGTCCAGGCACTGTCAAACGCAAATCTGCGTAGTAGAAGTGAGAAAACAAGAGAAGGAACGTGCGTCGCTGTCCCTGAGTCAACTGAGCTGTCTCCAGTGAAATCTGTTGTGTCGGTATCTGGGCCGACACCGTGAAGTTGAGATGGCTGAAAAGGCAAGCTAGACTAACGCAGACGGGCGTGAAGTACTGGAACAGGATACGTAATTAATGTTAGGAAGAAAAGTACGGAGCAGGTTTAATACTTAACTTTACTCAATACTTGTGGTACATCGATCTTGACGATACACAGGAGACTTTAAGTACAATCACTGTATGGCTAATGGCGCCTTGCTAGTTCGTAGCCATTAACTTAGCTGATGGCTATTCTGTCTCTCGGCTAATGAGAGAGAAAGGCTTCGTACATCTGGTCGGTAGCTAGGTTCGCGTACAACTGGGGCGAGTGCTCTCTCGTATCACGAGACCTGCCTTGGTGGTGGCGCTAGGTCTGCGATTACACAGTGGCGACACGCGGGTCCGACATGTACTAAATGGACCGCGGCCGATTTAAGCTACCACCTAGTAAGTGTCGTGTCTGGCGGTGACACCACATTCCTCCCCCGCAAATCGGCGAACGGTCGTGTGATAAGGCTTCCGCCCGCCGTTTTTTTTTTTTTTTTTTTTTTTTTTTTTTTTTTTTTTTTTTTTTTTTTTTTGTGGTTTTCGGGCGCACAACTTCAATGGTCATTAGCGCCCTGACTACTCTAAGAATGCACCGCGAGGCACAAGTTGACAACAACAACTAAAAGGGAAAACACAATAAAAGACAGACTGACAGGCATAGGATTAAAAAACATCATCAAATGTCCTTAGCGAGGTGTGTCAAATTGATAAAACAAAGAACACGAGCAGCTGCTCGTGGGTCATCCGCTAAAATGGCATCGAAAGTATTAGGCAGGTTAAGATCGAGGCGCAGTGTGTTAAGATCAGGACAGGACATTAAAATGTGTCTAACCGTCAGCAAGTGCCCACATGGGCAGAACGGCGCCGGCGCAGCCGTCAGCAGATGGCGATGGCTGAACCGGCAGTGTCCAATTCTTAACCTTGCTAAAACGACCTCCTCCCGCCGAGAAGGGCGTGAGGAGGACGTCCAAGCCACGGGAAGAGGTTTTAAGGCCCGAAGCTTGTTGTCGGTAAGTGCAGCCCAATCGGCATGCCACAGCGACACAACGCGCCGACAAATGACCCTGCTAAAATCGGACGAAGGGACACAACAAGAAGCTGTCCGAGGCTGGAGGACCGCAGCCTTGGCCGCGGCATCTGCAGCTTCGTTCCCAGGGATACCGACATGGCCAGGAACCCACATAAAGCTAACCGGCGTACCGACGTCCACCAGCTGCTGAAGAGAGCGTTGGATCCGGTGTACGAAAGGGTGAACCGGGTACGGATCACTGAGGCTCTGGATGGCGCTCAGGGAATCTGAGCAGATGACATAAGCAGAATGTCGGTGGCGGCAGATGTAAAGAACAGCCTGGTAGAGGGCAAAGAGCTCAGCTGTGAAGACCGAACAATGGCCATGGAGCCGGTATTGGAAACTTTGTGCCCCGACAATAAAGGAACACCCGACCCCGTCATTGGTCTTAGAGCCATCTGTATAAATGAAAGTCATGTTGTTGAACTTCGAACGAAGTTCCAAAAAACGGGAGTGGTAGACCGAACCGGGGGTGACCTCTTTTGGGAGCGAGCTGAGGTCGAGGTGAACGCGGACCTGAGCCTGGAGCCAAGGTGGCGTGCGGGTCTCGCCCACTCGAAAGGTTGCAGGGAGTGAAAAATGAAGGTGTTGAAGGAGGCGACGAAAGCGAACTCCAGGGGGTAGCAAGGCAGAGACATACAACCCGTATTGAAGGTCAAGAGAGTCGTCAAAAAAGGAACGATAAGACGGATGGTCGGGCATTGACAGTAGCCGACAGGCATACCGACAAAGCAGTATATCGCGCCGGTAGGTGAGTGGCAATTCGCCAGCGTCAGCATGAAGACTCTCTACGGGACTGGTATAAAATGCTCCGATCGCAAGTCGTAAACCCCGATGTTGTATGGAGTTGAGGCGGCGTAAGATGGATGGCCGTGCAGAGGAGTATACGAAGCTCCCATAATCCAGCTTGGAGCGGACGATCGACCGATATAGACGAAGTAGGACGGTTCGATCCGCTCCCCACGACATACCACTGAGAACACGGAGGACATTTAAAGAACGGGTACAACGGGCGGCCAAATATGACACATGTGGAGACCAGCTAAGTTTCCTGTCAAAGGTAAGGCCTAAAAATTTGATTGTCTCCACGAGTGGGAGAGCAACGGGACCGAGTCGTAAGGACGGTGGGAGAAACTCTTTGTAGCGCCAGAAGTTAATACAGACCGTCTTCTCGGCAGAAAAACGGAAGCCATTGGCGACACTCCAGGAGTAAAGACGGTCAAGAGAACGCTGAAGACAGCGCTCCAGGACACGTGCACACTGCGCGCTGCAATAGATGGTAAAATCGTCCACGAAAAGGGAGCCTGATACATCAGCTGGGAGGCAATCCATTATTGGATTGATCGCGATGGCGAAGAGAGCGACGCTCAAAACTGAGCCCTGTGGCACCCCATTCTCCTGGCGAAAGGTGTCGGACAGGACAGAACCCACACGTACCCGAAACTGTCGATCCATTAAAAAGGAATGAATAAAAAGAGGGAGGCGACCGCGAAAGCCCCATGTATGCATGGTGCGGAGAATGCCCGCCCTCCAACAGGTGTCGTAAGCCTTCTCCAAATCAAAGAACACAGCCGCGGTCGGGCGCTTCCGCAAGAAGTTATTCATAATGAAGGTCGACAAGGTAACCAGATGGTCAACAGCAGAGCGGCGCCTTCGAAATCCACATTGTACATTGGTAAGTAGGCGTCGAGACTCGAGCAGCCAAACCAATCGAGAGTTAACCATTCGCTCCATCACTTTACAGACACAGCTGGTAAGCGAGATAGGTCGATAACTGGAAGGCAAGTGCTTGTCCTTCCCCGGCTTAGGAATCGGGACAACAATAGACTCGCGCCAGCATGCGGGAACATGTCCCTCAATCCAGATGCGATTGTATGTACGAAGAAGAAAACCTTTACCCGCAGGAGAAAGGTTCTTCAGCATCTGAATATGAATAGAATCAGGCCCTGGAGCGGAGGACCGTGATCGGCCAAGTGCGGTTTCGAGTTCCCGCATGGTGAATGGGGCATTATAACTTTCACAATTCGAGGAGCGGAAGTCAGGTGGCCTAGCCTCCTCTGCCTGTTTGCGGGGGAGGAAGGCAGGGTGGTAATGAGCGGAGCTCGAAACCTCGGCGAAAAAGCGGCCGAAGGCATTGGAGACAGCCTCAGGGGCCACAAGGACTTCATTCGCGACCTTCAAGCCAGAAACTGGGGAGTGGACCTTAGTGCCAGATAGCCGGCGCAGGCTACCCCAGACAACAGAAGAAGGGGTAGAACTGTTGAAGGTGCTTGTGAAAGCAGCCCAGCTGGCTTTCTTGCTTTCTTTAATAATACGACGACACTGAGCACGTAATCGTTTATAATTAATACAATTCGCCACTGTAGGGTGGCGCTTAAAGGTGCGTAAAGCACGTCGACGAGCACGTAAAGCATCTCTACATGCTGCGGTCCACCAGGGGACCGGTACGCGACGTGGAGAAGAAGTAGGGTGAGGGATGGAATATTCAGCAGCAGCGAGAATGACTTCCGTGAGGTGTGCGACCCGACGATCGCAGCTTGTGAAGGTTTGATCCTGAAATGTAGCCCTGGAAGAGAAGAGCTCCCAGTCTGCCTTGGAGATGGTCCAACGAGAGGAGCACGGAGAGGGAGTATGCTGCAGGAGATGGATAACACACGGGAAATGGTCGCTCGAATATGTATCAGAAAGTGCATACCACTCAAACCGGCGTGCAAGTTGGGGAGTACATATAGAGAGGTCTAAATGGGAATAGGTGTGAGATGTGTCCGAAAGAAAAGTAGGGGCGCCAGTATTGAGGCAGACAAGATCGAGCTGGTTGAAAAGGTCTGCTAACAAGGAGCCCCTCGGGCAGGATGCTGGAGAGCCCCAAAGGGGATGGTGGGCATTGAAGTCTCCAGTTAACAAAAATGGTGCAGGTAGCTGAGCAATAAGTTGCATCACGTCTGCCCTGGTAACGGCAGATGACGATGGAGTGTAAACGGTACAAAAGGAAAACGTAAAAGTGGGGAGAGTAATGCGGATGGCAACTGCCTGCAGGCCGGTGTGCAACGTGATGGGATCGTAGTAAATATCATCCCGGACCAGCAACATAACCCCTCCATGAGCTGGGATACCTACCACAGGGGGTAGGTCAAAACGCACAGAGGTGTAGTGTGCCAAGGCAATTTGATCGCATGGGCGTAGCTTCGTTTCCTGGAGGGCTACGACAAGCGGACGGTGCAAGCGGAGCAGCAACTTCAAGTCCTCTCGGTTGGAGCGAATGCTGCGAATATTCCAGTGAATAAGTGCCATCGTAAGAAAAGAAAGATGAGAGAAGTGGTCACCTCGAAGGCCGCTTAGGGCCTGGCTTCGAGCGAGCACTGCCGCCGCAATCAGTAGGCGGACAGTCATCGTCCATTGGGTCTATAGGGTCATCGGCCATCTCGGGAGGATGGCCGGGAGGGGGAGCTTCCTCCGCCAGTGAACGGCCAGATGTACGGCGACCAGCGGTGCGGCCAGGCGAAACGGATGACGGCCTGGGGCGGCAGCCGCTGGGTGGCGCAAGAGAAGAAATGCGCCGTGGCGGGGAAGGAGAACTGTGCTTCCTATGCGCCTTTTTGGAAGGACGTGTAGTGGAAGTACCGGTCGAAGGCTGTGAGGTCGAGGTACGGAGGAAGTCTGCACGGGATGGTTCCTTCTTGAAGGCCCGTGCATCTGACTTCGGTGTCTTCGTTTTAGCAGAAGCTGAAGAAGGTGCTCGTGTCTGTGGGGTGATGGGAGGAAGAGGAGACGTCGACCGCGCGATCTTAGCACTGGCCGAACGGACGACCGTGGTGCTGAAGGTCAGATCGCATGTCTGGGTTGCTACCTCCCGGGTAGTCCGAGGAGAGGCGAGGACAGTACTGTATTTCCCCGCTGGGAGCAGCGTGGGCTTCCTACTAGCCAATAGCTTGCGAGCAGCCGAGGTGGACACTTTCTCTTTGACCCGAATTTCCTGGATACAGCGTTCTTCCTTATAGACAGGACAGTCGCGGGAGGATGCTGCATGGTCACCCTGACAGTTCACACAACGAGGAGACGGAGGTGGACAGTCACCCTCATGGGCATCCCTGCCACAGGTGACACATTTAGCCGCATTGGAACAAGACTGTCGAGTGTGATTGAAACGCTGACACTGGTAGCAGCGCGTAGGTGTCGGGATATAGGGACGAACAGAAATAACCTCGTAGCCTGCCTTGATGCGCGATGGCAGCTTAACACTATCGAAGGTCAAGAAAATTGTCCGGGTCGGTACAAGGTCATTGTTGACCTTTTTCATGACCCTATGGACAGCCGTCACGCCCTGCTCAGCGAGGAATGATTGAAGCTCCTCGTCAGTCAATCCGTCGAGGGAGTCAGTATAGACCACACCACGAGACGAATTCAAAGTTCGGTGGGCCTCCACCCGGACAGGGAACGTGTACAGGAGGGTGGCCCGAAGCAGTTTTTGTGCCTGAAAGGCATTCTCAGTTTCCAGTAATAAGGTGCCGTTACGCAACCTGGTACAGGATTTGACAGATCCGGCTATGGCATCTACGCCCTTCTGAATAACGAAAGGGTTGACAGAGGAAAAATCCTTTCCGTCCTCAGTTCGAGAAACTACGAGGAACTGTGGGGCAGGCGGTAGTACTTTTGTCACTGTTGGCTGGTCACGTTTCCGTTTTTGGGTCGAAGCCGAAAGAGATGGAGTAGAATCCATTGCAGAGGAATCCCCCATGATTGCCAGCGTCTCCGATGGCGCGCTCCTTCCTTGTGGGGACCCTCTCAGAGGGCACTCCCGCCTTAGGTGAATGTTTACACCTCAGGTCACACCTCCCGAGAAACAGACGGAGGGACCAATCGGCATGGTCAGAAGGTATCAGCTCAGGCAATCACCCCTCCCCGGGCCTGGCCTTTACCAGGGGGTACGCGCGTGCCTTACATGTCTACCCAGGGCGGGGACTTACGCGTTACCCCGTCACCGGCTACGCGTGCGAACGCGTGGGTCGGCCTTCAGACACGCACAGGGAGGACGGAAGAAGAGGAAGAAGAAGAAGAAGAGAGAGAGGGAGAAAGAGGACAGACTGTCTCAAACGCCGAGGCGGAGACCAGAGAAGGCAAGGAGAAGAAGGCAATGAGAAAGCAAGGGGAAGAAGGCAATAAGAAGGCAAGGAGAAGAAGGCAATGAGAAGGCAAGGAGAAAAAGGCAATGAGAAGGCAAGGAGAAAAAGGCAATGAGAAGGCAAGGAGAAAAAGGCAATGAGAAGGCAAGGAGAAGGCAAGGGAAAGAGTAAGGAAGACAGTGAGGTGGAGAAGAGCAAAGAAAGGAACCAACAAAAGGAAGGAAGAAACGAGAAGTGAAAAAACCAAAAGGACCACGATGATAGGTCGTGGAACCGTCCGTCTCCGGACGCAGGCGCGAACTACCCCCGTGAGGGGGATGGACTCCTTTTAGTCGCCTCTTACGACAGGCAGGAATACCGCGGGCCTATTCTAATCCCCGGACCCGCAGGGGGGCCGCCCGCCGTGGGGAGGACCACATGTTGACGTATGCGATGAGGTGGGGAGCCTAACAACAGGCGAGGCTGTGCCACCCGCACCCGGCCATTCGGTCCGAGGGGAGCTAGGAAACGCCTGAAAAACTAGCCCAGGGTGCACGTCAACATGCGGTGTATGCGCCCGTAAAGAGACAGGAGGGACCGAAGGATCAACCTCCATTGCGTCGGGGTAGCCGACGCGCGATGACGTCATGTGGTCCGGAGCGGGCGGGAGTTCCATGGCGGAGGACAGCTGGTCACGGGAAGCGATCGGCGGCGCGTGACCCTGGGAGGCGCTTGGCGGCTGCAACGAAGCGTCGAATGCGGGCGGCGCCGGCGGGAGAACAAGCGGCGGCGGCGGCGGCTGCTGCTGCTGCGGCGGCGGCGGCGCGTCGCCATGGGGCAAAATGGAAGGCATCGTCGGTAACACCTGGGGATGAGGCGAGCCAGTAGATGGGTCCCCAGGGCGCTGACCGGACGGCACCGTCGCTGAAAGCAGACGGGGAGCGGCAGAACCCGAGCGACGACAGAGGCGCAGCTGATTGAGATGCCGACGCACCTCACCAGAGGCCCCCAAAACCAAATACATCGCGCGGCCGAGGCAGCGAAGAATGCGCCCTGCGAGCCAACGCCGTGAACCTCGATAGTTGCGATAAAATACAACGTCGCCTGGAGCAAAAGCAGGAGTCTGCCGCTGCACAGGAACCTGATGCGGCGGATGCAGCAAAGACATCAAGGTGCGATGAGGACGACCGTGGAGCAACTCAGCCGGCGAGCGACCATCTCGGGGCTGAGAGCGATACGAAGACAAAAAGAGCAACAATGCGTCCTCCCGAGAATGCGACTCTTTCAATTTCAACATCTGTGACTTGAAAGTCCGGACCAATCGTTCAGCGGCACCGTTAGACTGAGGCGAAAACGGCGCGGATGTCAGATGTTGAATACCATTGGCCTGGCAGAATGACTGAAATTCTGCGGACATGAATTGTGGGCCATTGTCGGAAACAATAGTCTGCGGCAGACCTTCAATGCAAAAAATAGCAGACAACGCTTGGATGGTGGCGGAGGACGTCGTGGAAGACATCCGGACAACAAAAGGAAAATTACTGAAGGCGTCGACCAGAACCAACCATCGAGCATTCCAGAATGGACCAGCAAAATCAATGTGCAAGCGTTGCCAAGGGGAAGTGGCTTTTGGCCACGCAAAGACCTTCCGCGGCGGTGCGGACTGTTGTTCGGCACACGCCGGGCACGAAGAACACATATTCGTAATCGCAGCATCGATTCCGAACCAAGTACAGTGCTGACGAGCAAGTTGTTTCGTTCGCACTATACCCCAATGTCCTTGGTGAAGAAGCCGTAAAACAGAGGACTGTAACGAACGTGGGACCACGACTCTGGACTGATCATTATCAGAACGCAACAACAAAACACCACGTCGAACAAAAAGTCTCTCCTTGTGAGCAAAAAATCGGCGAACCAACGGATCCTCGATCCGAGACGTTGACAAAGGCCATTGCGTAGCAACAAAACGTAAAACAGTAGCAAGGACAGGGTCAGCAGCTGTGGCTGTAGCGACACGACGAAAATCAATCGGAAACGATTCGACCACTTCATCGGTTTCCGAATCAATGAACATGCAAGCAAGTTCGGAAGAATCGAATGCTTTATCCTCAGCAACAGGCAAACGGGACAACGCATCGGCGTTTCCGTGCTTAGCAGTGGACCGATACAAGATATCGTAGCGGTACTGCGAGAGGAAAATAGACCAGCGAATGAATTTCTGCGCTGTACGTGGAGGTACAGGCTTGGTCGGATGAAAAAGCGATGTCAAAGGTTTGTGGTCTGTGATGATGGTAAAGTGACGACCATACAAGAAATCATGGAACTTAGTAACACCAAACACGAGAGCCAAAGCTTCTTTCTCTATCTGTGAATAATTTCTTTGCGCAGACGAGAGCAATTTGGACGCAAAGGCAATAGGGCGATCATGGGAGCCAACTTTGTGCGCAAGCACAGCACCGATCCCGAAATCCGATGCATCTACCATCAACAAAAGGGGTTTCTGGGGATCGAATGGCGTAAGGCAAGTATTAGAAAGCAACGCCGATTTCAACTGGCGAAAGGCGCGTTCACATTCCGTCGTCCAGACGAACGGAACACCTTTACGGCGTAAGCGATGAAGCGGAGCTGAAATGGAAGAGGCATTGCGCACAAATTTATTGTAATAATTAATTTTACCCAACACACTCTGTAGCTGTTTCACATTGTGAGGGGAAGGCAATTCTTGTATGGCACGGAGGTGCTCTGGACTCGGATGTATGCCTTGGGCATTAATGACATGTCCCAGGTAAGGTAAGTCACGAGCAAAAAACACACATTTGTCCTTCCTCAAGCGAAGACCATTTTGCCGCAAGACCTGAAATAATGTTCGTAAGTTCGCAAGATGATCTTCTTCTGTCTGTCCGGAGATCACTATATCGTCCAGATAGTTTGCTGCAGTAGGGACCGACGCACAAATAGTTTGTAAATATTGCTGAAACAAGGCAGGGGCGGATGCACACCCGAATGGCAGTCTTTTGAAGCGGTACAATCCAAGATGCGTGTTAACCACCAATACGCGCTGGGATTCGTCGTCCACCGGTATTTGCAAGTACGCATCGGCTAGGTCCAACTTTGAAAAATATTTTCCCGGGCACAGTTTAGCAAAAAGATCTTCCGGGCGGGGCAAAGGAAAAGTAGCAGTCACTAGCTGAGGATTCACTGTGGCCTTGAAGTCCACGCAAAGTCTCAATTTTCCGGAAGGTTTTGGCAAAATTACTAAGGGTGAGGCCCAGAGAGAAGCTTGCACACGTTCAATTACACCCTGTGATTCGAGATCGTGTAACGTTCTTGCGACCTCATCACGCAATGCGTGGGGAACATTGCGCGCCCTGAAAAATTTCGGTTGCGCGTTTACCTTCAGTTCTAAATGTGCTTCATAGTTTTTAGCGCAACCTAAGCCCGGTGCAAAAATGTCTGCAAATTCGTCACACAGCCGAGAAACACTGTCTGTAGGCACAGTCTGATTCACTGATAGGACCTGATTTACAATAGACATGTTAAACAACTGAAACAAATCTAGACCAAACAAGTTCACAGCAGAAGAAGAACGAAGAACGTAAAATGACACAAGTTTTGTTTGTCCCTTGTATGTTGCAAGAAGGCTGCACTGTCCTAACACAGGAATTGTCTGTCCGGAATATGTAGTTAGCTTAACATTTGCGGAACGCAACGGAGGTTTGCCCAGTTGTTTGTACGTGTCATGATTGAGCAATGAAACTGCAGCTCCGGTATCGAGCTGGAATGGTATCACTTTGCCTTCAAAGTCTAAGTCCACAAAAAGTTTATTGTCCTGCTGACGACAAGAGCGACTGTTTTGTGCAATGGGAACAGACACTGATACAGAATCACTTGCTAATTGACGTGATTTCCGGCGACGTCGACGCACAGTTTTCGTGGGACGAACACAGTTACTGTTAGAGAAAGTGTCACTGGACGAAGCGGAATTAACGACATGAATGTCCATAGGCGAAGGTCCACGAGCCTGAGTGTCCTTGGTTCGATTCCGGCGCGAAGCAAAGGGCCTGGAATGATTGTGATTGTCCGATCTGAGCTTTTTCTGGCAAACACTTTGAACATGTCCTTTCTTATCGCAGAAAAAGCAAATAGCTTGGCGTGACGGGCAATGTTCACGCGAATGTCTAGTAGCACACCGCGGGCACGATTTCACTACATTTGTGGGCTGGCGCGACACACGTGGCTTAGCGCGCGGCGGCAGCTGTGCGGACGTGCGCGAGGCCCGGTTACCGGGCCGCGCAGCGCGTCCAGCGGGCCGGTTAATGTTACACACGGCTGGCGAAGTTTCAAAAGATTCCTGAGCACAGTCAAGTGTGTCCTGTCTATCCAATATGTCTATCACTTGTTGAAGGGAGGGATTAACTAGTTTCAAAATTTGCTCCCGTATGCGAACATCAGAAACGTTCTGTGCAATTGCATCACGCACCATTGTATCTGAATAAGAAAGACCACAGTCACATTCAAAGGCACAGTCCCTAGTAAGTCCTTGCAATGTTGCTACCCACTCCCTATTAGTTTGACCGGCCGTACGTTTTGTACGAAAGAACGTATATACCGTTTTGCAACCACATTAACTGTTTCTTTGAAATAGGCATCTAATGCAGACAAAATTTCCTCGTAGGACAGAGTTGCTACGTCGCGTCGGGGAAACAATTTCACTATCACACGGTATGTGGACACACCGACACAAGAAAGCAAAAACGGCTGCCGCTCTTTACCTTGAATTCTGTAGGCTGCTAGATGAAAGTTGAACTGGCGAGACCACTCGTGCCAGGTCTCATCGGCTGCCACGTATGGTCGAAAGGGAGGTGCAACAGCGTGTAGTGGCAGCGGTAGCGAAGAAGCGGCGGCGGCCGCATCGGTTTGAATGGAACGTTGACCCTGGACGAGCTGTCCAAGGGCATCCAGTAACGCCTGCGTCTGCTGATTCTGCAAGCGATAAAATTCGGACAGTACATCTGGAGAATGTGGCGAAGCCATGACACAATTAAATGTAAGCAATCAGAAAGAACTCTTTTCCCTCGTCGCCAATGTTGTGTCGGTATCTGGGCTGACACCGTGAAGTTGAGATGGCTGAAAAGGCAAGCTAGACTAACGCAGACGGGCGTGAAGTACTGGAACAGGATACGTAATTAATGTTAGGAAGAAAAGTACGGAGCAGGTTTAATACTTAACTTTACTCAATACTTGTGGTACATCGATCTTGACGATACACAGGAGACTTTAAGTACAATCACTGTATGGCTAATGGCGCCTTGCTAGTTCGTAGCCATTAACTTAGCTGATGGCTATTCTGTCTCTCGGCTAATGAGAGAGAAAGGCTTCGTACATCTGGTCGGTAGCTAGGTTCGCGTACAACTGGGGCGAGTGCTCTCTCGTATCACGAGACCTGCCTTGGTGGTGGCGCTAGGTCTGCGATTACACAGTGGCGACACGCGGGTCCGACATGTACTAAATGGACCGCGGCCGATTTAAGCTACCACCTAGCAAGTGTCGTGTCTGGCGGTGACACCACAAAATCCATTCCCGAAGCAGCAGCCGCATTTGCACTGTCACACTACAAAGTATTTGAAAATGGAAGTATTTAGACCGATGTTTATGAATGAATTTTCTGACAACATGGAGCAGCCAGTTACACCGCCCAAATCTCATTCAGAAACCGCATCTGAATGACGGTTGTTCGGGAGAAGGTTGTGGTATGCCCAGTGAAGGAAGTTGAAAAGTGCACTATCTTGTGCCGGAATTCGACAGTAGCATAATCTCGGCCTACAGACAACGCACTTATCGTTCAGCGATTTTGCTACTCAAGATCCCATGGTTATCATGCGTATATGGACTCGATGGGTTCAGGAGTACCATACTCAGCGCCGTGCAAGGTTTCAATGGCCCCGCACGACTAGTGCCCGACAAGACAATATACAGAGTGATTCAGCTGCCCTTAGCGATGTCGTTGTGTGCAAGCCGCACTGCGTCTGTATCAGGAACGATATCCAGCCACGCGACAGCCACGTAATCGATTATAAGTTCCCTCTCAGAGCTTTGGGCGACTATTAGCAAAAGGAATCATACTGTAGACAATACAGTTGACGACTGGCCGTGAATTACATGGTATTTTGGGACCAAGGTAAACCTTACTTCTGCCATACTTTTGCAAATCTCTCCAATCTTTCTTTGTTTAATTAGCGGTGTAGTCATTCCTTTCTTCTGCCATACTTAAACAGGTAGCTCCAGTATTATTTGTGTAATCAGCAGTGCGTGCATATGGAGTATTGTCTCAGTTGTGTGACTGGATTCGTGATTTCCTCTCGGAGAGATCACAATTCGTAGTGATGGACGGTAAACCACAGAGTAGAACAGAAGTGATATCTGGCGTTCCGCAAGGCAGCGTCATAGGGCCTCTGCTGTTCCTGATTTATATAAATGATCTAGGTGATAATCTGACCAGCCCCCTTAGATTGTTTGCAGATGACGCTGTAATTTACCGTCTAGTAAAATCATCAGACGATCAATTCCAATTACAGAAAGATCTAGAGAGAATTTCTGTATGGTGGGAAATGTGGCAATTAGCACTAAACAAAGAAAAGTGCGAGGTCATCCACATGGGTACTAAAAGAAATCCGATAAATTTCGGGTATAACATAAATCGCACAAATCTAAGGGCTGTTAAGTCAACTAAATACCTAAAAATTAGAATTACGAGCAACTTAAATTGGAAAGACCACTTAGATAATATTGTGGGGAAGACGAAACAAAGACTACGCTTTGTTGGCAGAACACTTAAAAGATGCGACAAACCCACTGAAGGGACAGCCTACATTACACTTGTCCTCTGCTGGAATATTGCTGCGCGGTATGGGATCCTTACCAGGTAGGATTGACGGAGGACATTGAAAAAGTGCGAAGAAGGGCAGCTCGTTTTGTGTTATCGCGCAATAGGGGCGAGAGTGTCACTGAGATGATACGCGAGTTGGGGTGGCAGTCACTGAAACAAAGGCGGTTTCTCTGCGGCGAGATCTATTTACGAAATTTCAATCACCAACTTCCTCTTCGGAATGCGAAAATATTTTGTTGACACCCACCTACGTGGGGAGAAATGATCATCATAATAAAATAAGAGAAATCAGAGCTCGGACGGAAAGATTTAGGTGTTCCTTTTTCCCACACGCCATTCGAGAATGGAATGGTAGAGAAGTAGTATGAAAATGTGCCAGGCACTTAAGTATAAATTGCAGAATAACGATGTAGATGCGTAGATGTAAATGTAGTCATACATGTTTTGGATATGTCTAAGTTTATTTCATAGTACGTAACCTTTCTTAAATGGTTCAGAAACGTTGCCTTATAAAGTGTGTTTCACCATCGGAATCAACGAAATTAACAGGAAGTGTGGAAGTGACAACTTTCTGGTCTGTAACCCAATGAAAATGTTTAATATACCACTCGCAGCATTTATGTGCTAAAGTAGCTTCTTTAAAAAATTGTACGGTACGTCTAAGATGTCTTATTCTGCGATATTTTGACAGTGTGCTTCACGTGTACAGAGAGAACTGGACGGCCCCTGCCGCCGAAGGTTCGAGTCCTCCCTCGGGCATGGGTGTCTGTGTTGTCGTTAGCGTTAAGTTAGTTTAAGTAGTGTGTAAGTCTAGGAACCGATAACCTCAGCAGTTTGGTCCCTTAGGAATATATTTGTTTATTTATTTACACGTCAAGTTCCGTAGGACCAGATTGAGGAACAAATCTCCAAGGTCATGGAACGTGTCAGTACATGAACTTACAACATAAAAGTAATGACATAAAAATAAATGTTCATGAACCTGAAAAAAAGTCAGTCCATAAGTTTAAGTAAACGCTATCAGCAATACAATAACAATCATCTTAATTTTTCAAGGAACTCCTCGACAGAATAGAAGGAGTGACCCATGAGGAAACTCTTCAGTTTCGATTTGAAAGCGCGTGGATTACTGCTAAGATTTTTGAATTCGAGTGGCAGCTTATTGAAAATGGATGCAGCAGCATACTGCACACGTTTTTGCACAAGAGTTAAGGAAGTCCGATCCAAATGGAGGTTTGATTTCTGCCGAGTATTAACCGAGTGAAAGCTGCTTATTCTTGGGAATATAATAATGTTGGTAACAAGAAACGACAATAAGGAATATACATATTGAGAGGCCAATGTCAAAATACCCAGACTCGTGAACAGAGGTCGACAAGAGGTTCGTGAACTCACACCACTTATTGCCCGAACCGCCCGTTTCTGAGCCAAAAATATCCTTCTAGAATGGGAAGAGTTACCCCAAAACATAATACCATACGACATAAGTGAACGAAAATAAGCAAAGTAGACTAATTTACGTGTCGAAGTATCACTCACTTTTGATACCGTTCGAATAGTAAAAATGGCAGTCTTTGAGCAAGATCCTGAACGTGGGGTTTCCACGACAGCTTACTATCTATCTGAACACCTAGAATTTTGAACTGTTCAGTTTCACTAATCGTATGCCCGTTCTGTGAGATTAAAACGTCAGGTTTTGTTGAATTGTGTGTTAGAAACTGTAAAAACTTGAGTCTTTCTGTGAATTCACACTGATTTGAGAGAACTGGTCAACACACTGTTCTGTCATATGGGGTTGCATAAAACGACATCGATAGGGGCAGTTAATCACCCTGTACTGTTGCTCGGTCGTGCAGTTTTTACAGCCGCGTTACGTAACTTGAATCAGGAAATGGACTCGTTTGCAGTATCCACGTGGACGATGCGACACCGCCCGGAGCAGCACAGACTGTCGTCAAGCTGATCATTGTGGAGGCTTCCCTTGACACGACAGTAGAGAGAGGCGCGCCGACTGCGGTGCGCCCAGTGACAACCCTGGACACAGGAGTGGCACCACGTCGCCTTTACAGACGAGATCTGGTTCTGGCAACATCATCACTCAGGACATATCCACGTGCGGAGGCCGCAAGAAGAAGGAAAGTTACCATAGGAAGTCCAGTACATGGAGTGACGGTACACAAATGGTGACCCAGTTTCATATGACGTGCCCTGCTCAAGGCTGTAATTTTCTGATGGATATGAGATATTTCACAGTTCACACAGGAATTTTGCTTTCGGGTCTATGCTAAAACCTCATTATGTGCAAAAAGTAACCCACCTCCCGTTACGATATGGGCCAGGACCTCATCAAGATACCTGCTAGCTCTTTTATTAATTTTTTTTTTTTATTGTGAGTGAATAAAAATTCCTTGTGCAGCATCTTGCCAACTTCGTTAATTCCCCAGCTTCAAGACAAGGGAATGGTGGATCATACGTGGTCTCGGCAGGACGAAGGTCCTGCACATTGTGCTATTCAGGTGCTTGAGCTCCTTGATGAACAATACAGAGGCCTTTAGATTGGGCGCCATTCAGTAACACCTCCAGCCGTATTACAATGGCTACCACGGTGCCCGGATCTCACCATGCCACACAATTCATTTGCCGCATAATCAAGCCCCATTGGCTCAGTATCGGCACAAGACTGAGAAACCTTAACTCCTGAGATGTACCTCAAGATGCCAGGGAGGATTGAGCTCCGTCTCTGATGACCTCGTTGTCGACGGGGCGTTAAACACTAATCTCTTCTTCAAAAATGACTCTGAGCACTATGGGACTTAACATCTAAGGTCATCAGTGCCCTAGAACTTAGAACTACTTAAACCTAACTAACCTGAGGACATCACACACATCCATGCCCCAGGCAGGATTCGAACCTGCGACCGTAGCGGTCGCGCGGTTCCGGACTGAAGCGCCTAGAACCGCTCGGCCACAACGGCTAGCTAATCTCCTCTTCCTACCTCGAATAGCGTGCGGAAGAAACGAACACTCAAATCTTTTCGTGCGCGCTCCGATTTCCCTTGTTTTATTACGATGATCATTTTTCTCTACGTAGTGGGTGCCAACAATATACACTCCTGGAAATTGAAATAAGAACACCGTGAATTCATTGTCCCAGGAAGGGGAAACTTTATTGACACATTCCTGGGGTCTGATACATCACATGATCACACTGACAGAACCACAGGCACATAGACACAGGCAACAGAGCATGCACAATGTCGGCACTAGTACAGTGTATATCCACCTTTCGCAGCAATGCAGGCTGCTATTCTCCCATGGAGACGATCGTAGAGATGCTGGATGTAGTCCTGTGGAACGGTTTGCCATGCCATTTCCACCTGGCGCCTCAGTTGGACCAGCGTTCGTGCTGGACGTGCAGACCGCGTGAGACGACGCTTCATCCAGTCCCAAACATGCTCAATGGGGGACAGATCCGGAGATCTTGCTGGCCAGGGTAGTTGACTTACACCTTCTAGAGCACGTTGGGTGGCACGGGATACATGCGGACGTGCATTGTCCTGTTGGAACAGCAAGTTCCCTTGCCGGTCTAGGAATGGTAGAACGATGGGTTCGATGACGGTTTGGATGTACCGTGCACTATTCAGTGTCCCCTCGACGATCACCAGTGGTCTACGGCCAGTGTAGGAGATCGCTCCCCACACCATGATGCCGGGTGTTGGCCCTGTGTGCCTCGGTCGTATGCAGTCCTGATTGTAGCGCTCACCTGCACGGCGCCAAACACGCATACGACCATCATTGGCACCAAGGCAGAAGCGACTCTCATCGCTGAAGACGACACGTCTCCATTCGTCCCTCCATTCACGCCTGTCGCGACACCACTGGAGGCGGGCTGCACGATGTTGGGGCGTGAGCGGAAGACGGCCTAACGGTGTGCGGGACCGTAGCCCAGCTTCATGGAGACGGTTGCGAATGGTCCTCGCCGATACCCCAGGAGCAACAGTGTCCCTAATTTGCTGGGAAGTGGCGGTGCGGTCCCCTACGGCACTGCGTAGGATCCTACGGTCTTGGCGTGCATCCGTGCGTCGCTGCGGTCCGGTCCCAGGTCGACGGGCACGTGCACCTTCCGCCGACCACTGGCGACAACATCGATGTACTGTGGAGACCTCACGCCCCACGTGTTGAGCAATTCGGCGGTACGTCCACCCGGCCTCCCGCATGCCCACTATACGCCGTCGCTCAAAGTCCGTCAACTGCACATACGGTTCACGTCCACGCTGTCGCGGCATGCTACCAGTGTTAAAGACTGCGATGGAGCTCCGTATGCCACGGCAAACTGGCTGACACTGACGGCGGCGGTGCACAAATGCTGCGCAGCTAGCGCCATTCGACGGCCAACACCGCGGTTCCTGGTGTGTCCGCTGTGCCGTGCGTGTGATCATTGCTTGTACAGCCCTCTCGCAATGTCCGGAGCGAGTATGGTGGGTCTGACACACCGGTGTCAATGTGTTCTTTTTTCCATTTCCAGGAGTGTATTTTCGGAATCGGAGGAGAAAGATAGTGATTGAAATAGCCGTGAAAAGTTGTCGCTGCTAACTATAAACGCCTTTGTTTTAATGTTTGGCGCCCCAAGTCGTGTACTATGTCCGTGACAGGCTCTCCCCTATTTTGCGGCAGTACATAACGAGATGCTCTTCCTCCAACTTTTTCGATGTCCTTCCTCGCACGCTTCCCATACCGGGCAGCAATACTCCAGAAGAGAACGGACAAGCGTAGTGTAGGCAGTCTCTTTAGAAGATCTGTAGCGTCTTCTAAGTGTTCTGCCAGTAAAGCGCAGTCTTTGGTTTGCTTTTTCTACGTGATCGTTCCAGTGCCTGTTGTTCGTAATTGTCTTCTGCTTGCTCTTTTCGATTGTGCCGGCGATAATATCCTGTGTACCTGACAGTGACCACAGACAGGAAGAATTCAGTGGTAGACAACGAATACCGCATCATGATAGGAAATACGGAATTCGTGGCCACAAAAAAATGAACTTTTTTTCACGGAAGCTGAGCACGTGTTTATCACTGCTTCTTGGCCGGTAATTATAACTGTCTACTTTAAAAGCTTATACACTTCGGGAATAATGAGAGCGGAAGACCGAGAATGAAGTGGTCGGATTACGAAGGGTGAAAGACAGGTATGTACTCTTTCACCTCTACTGTTCAATCTATACATTGAAGAAGCAACGATGGAAATAAAAGAAAGGTTCAGGAGTGAAATTAAAATGCAAGGTGAAAGGATATCAGTGATACAGTTCACTGATAAAATTGCTATCCTCAGAGAAAGTGAAGATTTACAAGATCTGCTGAACGAAATGTACAGTTTAATGAGTACAGAATATGGATTGAGAGCAAATCGAAGAAATACAAAAGTAATGAAAAGTAGACGAAATGAGAACAGAGATAAACTTAGCATCTTGCTTGTGCCGTTTTCCCCGCGGATACGCAGGGTCGACGTGGTTAATCGGATGTGGCAACGTTAGTTGAAGGGGTGGCCGGATGCCCCTCCTGCCGCCACCCTGTACCCCACGGGAAGGCATTAGTGTACCCCAACTGTCTGCGACTAGTGTAAGCCATGGAATAGTGCGAAAGTGTTCAGATGTCTGATAGCCTTGTAACTGAGACAGGACGTGGGGACCAGCCCGGGATTCACCTAGGGGGATGTGGAAAACCGCCTAAAAACCACATCCAGGCTGGCCGGCACACCGGCCCTCGTTAATCCGCCGGGCGGATTCGATCCGGGGCCTGCGCGCCTACCCGAGTCCAGGAAGCAGCGCATTAGGGCGCTCGGCTAACCTGGCGAATCTTAAGGAAATCTACTACCTAGGCAGCAAAATAACCGATGACGGGCGGAGAAAGGAGGGCATCAAAAGCAGATTAGCACTGGCAAGAATGGCATTCCTGGCCAAGAAAAGTCAACTAATATCAAACATGGGCCTTACGTGTGGAAAAAATGTCTGAGAATGCACGTTTCGAGCGCAGCGTTGTACTGTACTGAAACTTGGATTGTCGGACAACGAGAACAGAAGAGAATCGAAGCATATGAGATCTGCTGCTACAGAAGAATGTTGAAAATTAGGTGGACTGGTAAGGTAGGAAATGAGGAGGTACTGTGCAGAATCGGAGAGGAATATGTGGAAAACACTGACATGGAGAAGGGACAGGATGATGGGACACCTGTTAAGACGTCAGGTAATGGCGTGTATGGTGCTGGAGGAATCAGTAGAGGACAAAAACTGTAGAGGAAGACAGAGACTGAAATACATCCAACAAAGGACGTAGAGTGCAAGTGCTACTCTTAGATGAAGAGGTTGCCACAGGAGAGGAATTTGAGGCGGGCAGCATCAAACCAGTCGGAGTCAAAAAGGCTTTGTGAGCACACGTTTCCGCACACGTTCCGTTATGTTCGCAAACACTCTGTTTTTCTCCAGTTTTAATCTGTTCCTCATGGAATGTTTAGCTGGAACCCAGGAACTTTTTATTAACGTGGTGACATAACTTTAAAACGTCCCAAACATGAGCCACCAGTCGACGAATTAGGGGAAAAAGGAAAATCGGTGGCGCCGCTATGTTATGTGGGTCCCGCAGGTGCAGAAACCCAGCACGTGGGTGCTGAGGGGCGCGCTGGCTGACACCTGTTCGGCACGAGCACGGGCTAGCGCACAGTGCATTACCGCACGGGGCACGTGGCTGCAGCAGCAGCAGCAGCAGCTACGACACGTGGCCCCGTGGGGCGTCCGCCGCTGACGTCAGCGTCCCGTGACGCGGGCCGCGGCGCGCGTGGGTGTGGAGCCCACAGGCTCTGGGCCGACGCCCACGCATCTCTGCGCGCTGGGGATTGCCTCTCCGGGAAGGGCAAAGGGCCGGCCGCGCGGTCTGGTGGAAGGGCGAGGGCGCGGGCGTGGGTAGCTGCGTAGGCGGCCAGGGCTGCGTGATACGCAAGTAATGGCAGTTCTCTCACGTGCCTTTTGTCCTTCTCTCAGTACTCACCGCCCTGTGGGGTGGGAAGGTTATCCTTTTTATTTATTTGACCTCTAGCTGACCAGCTATTAGCGAATTACTTTGTTACACTGAAGCGCAAAAGAAACTGGTATAGGCATGCGTATTGAAATACGGAGATACGTAAACAGGCAGAGTACGGCGCTGCGGTCGGCAACACCTATTATAAGACAGCAAGTGTCTGGAGCAGTTGTTAGATCAGTTACTGCTGCTACAATGGCAGGTTATCAAGACTTAAATGAGCTTGAACGTGGTATTATAGTCGGCGCACTAGCGATAATGCGAGCCAGAATCTCCGAGGTAGCTATGAAGTTGGGATTTTCCCGCACGACCCTTTCACGAGTGTACCGTGAATATCAGGAATCCGGTAAAACATCAAACGGGACCAACGACGACTGAAGAGAATCGTTGAAAGTGACAGAAGTGCAGCCCTCCCGCAAATTGCTGCAGGGCCATCAACACGTGTCAGCGTGCAAGTCGTTCACAAAACATCATCCATATGGGTTTTCGGAGCCGAATACCCACTCGTGTACCCTCGATGGCTACACGACACGAAGCTTTACGCCTCGCCTGGTCCCGTCAACACCGACATTGGAATGTTGGTGACTGGAAACATGTTGCCTGGTCGGACGAGTCTCGTTTCAAATTGTATCAGCAGATGGACGTGTATGGGTATGGAGACAACGTCATGAATCCGTGGACTCTACATGTCAGCAGGGGACTGTTCAAGCTGTTGGAAGCTCTGTAACGGTGTGGTGCATGTGCAGTTGGAATGACACGGGACACCTGATACGTGTACACTACTGGCCATTAAAATTGCTACACCTAGAAGAAATGCAGATGATAAACGGGTATTAATTGGACAAATGTATTATACTAGATTGACATCTGATTTCATTTTCACGCAATTTGGGTGCGTAGATCCTGAGAAATCAGTACCCAGAACAACCACCTCTGACCGTAGTAACGGCCTTGATACGCCTGGGCATTGAGTCACGCTTGGATGGCGTGTACAGGTACAGCTGCCAGTGCAGCATCAATACGATACCACAGTTCATTCAAGAGTAGTGAAGGCGTATTGCAACGAACCAGTTGCTCTGCCACCATTGACCAGACATTTTCGTCGGCCGCTGTAGCCGAGCGGTTCTAGGCGCTTCAGTCCGGAACCATGAGGCTGCTACGGTCGCGCTTTCGAATCCTGCCTCGGGCATGGATGTGCGTCATGTTCTTAGGTTAGTTAGGCTTAAGTAGTTCTAAGTCTAGGGGACTGATGACCTCAGATGTTAAGTCCCATAGCGCTTAGAGCCATTTGAACCATTTTTGAACCAGACGTTTTCAGTTGGTGAGAGACCTGGGGAATGTGCTGGCCAGGGCAGCAGTCGAACATTTTCTGTATCCAGAAAGGCTCGTACAGGACCTGCGACATGCGGTCGTGCGTTATCCTGCTGAAATGTAGGGTTTCGCAGGGATCGAATGAAGGGTATAGCCACGGGTCGTAACACATCTGAAATATAACGTCCACTGTTGAAAGTGCCGTCAATGCGAACAAGAGGTGACTGAGACGTGTAACCAATGACACCCTATACCATCACGCCGGGTGATACGCCAGTATGACGATGACGATTACACGCTTCCAATGTGCGTTCACCGCGATGCCGCCAAACACGGATGTGACCATCATGATGCTGTAAACAGAACCTGGATTCATCCGAAAAAATGACGTTTTGCCATTCGTGCACCCAGGTTCGTCGTTGAGTACACCATCGCAGGCGCTCCTGTCTGTGATGCAGCATCAAGGGTAACCGCAACCACGGTCTCCAAGCTGATAGTCCATGCTGCTGCAAACGTCGTCGAACTGTTCGTGCAGATGGTTGTTGTCTTGCTAACGTCCCCCTCTGTTGACTCAGGGATCGAGACGTGGCTGCACGATCCGTTATAGCCATGCGGATAAGATGCCTGTCATCTAGACTGCTAGTGATACGAGGCCGTTGGGGTCCAGCACGGCGTTCCGTATTACCCTCCTGAACCCACCGATTCCATATTCTGCTAACAGTCATTGGATCTCGACCAACGCGAGCAGCAATGTCGCGATACGATAAACGGCAATCGCGATAGGCTACAATACGACCTTTATCAAAGTCGGAAACGTGATGGTACGCATTTCTCCTCCTTACACGAGGTATCACAACAACGTTTCACCAGGCAACGCCGGTCAACTGCTGTTCGTGTATGAGAAATCGGTTGGAAACTTTCCTCATGTCAGCACGTTGTAGGTGTCGCCACCGGCTCCAACCTTGTGTGAATGCTCTGAAAAGCTAATCATTTGCATATCACAGCATCTTCTTCCTGTCGTTTAAATTTCGCGTCAGTAGCACGTCATCTTCGTGGTGTAGCAATTTTAATGGCCAGTAGTTTAGATACGACTCTGACAGATGACACGTGCGTAAGCATCGTGTCTGATCATCTCCATCCATTCGTGTAAATTGTGCATTCCGATGGACTTGGGCAATTCCAGCAGGACAACGCGATACCCCACACATCCAGAATTGCTTCGGAGTGGCTCCAGGAACACTCTTATGAGTTTAAACAGTCTCGTTGGCCACCAAACTGACCAGACATGAACATTATTGAGCGTACCTGGGATGCATTGCAATGTGCTGTTCAGAAGAGATGTCGTAGGTTTATGGACAACCTTGCAGGATTCATGGTGTCAATTCTCTCTAGCACTGCGTCAGACATTAGTTGAATCCATGCCACGTCGTGTTGCGGCACTTCTACGTGCTCGCTGGGGCCCTACACGATATTAGGCAAGTGTACCAGTTTCTTTGGTTCTTCAGTGTATTTAATATACAGGGTGTCCACATGAAACATAGATTTCCAGATGCAATTAAAAAAGCCTGACACATAGATACTTGCGGCTTGCGGCAGCACATTAAGTAACTTACAAAAGTTAATACACATCTACATTGGTTACTTTCCTAACCCGTTAAATATCTAGACGATCGCGGGACCCGGGACCCGTGCGAAACTTGCGCACGTTTATAGTTTTTAATAACGACGGTATATGGAATAAGTGCAGCTGTTCCGTATTTCTAGATTTCCTAAAAGCATTCGACACGGTACCGCACTGCAGACGGTTAACGAAGAGTGCATACGGAATAGGCTCCCAGATACGTGACGGACTCGAAGACTTCTTAAGGGGTAACATCAGGAGTGATCCATGGAAGTGTGATAGGACCATTGCTATTTTCTATGTAGGTAAATCATGTGGCAGACAGCGTGGGCAGCAATCTGTGGGTGCTCGTTAATGATGCTGTGGTGTACCGGAAGGTGTCAAAGGTAAGTGGCTATAGGGTGCTGCAAGATAATATAGACAAAATTTCTAGTAGGTGTGAAGAATGGCAGCTGGCTGTTTATTAGAAAATTGTTAGTTATTGCGAATGAGTAGGAAAAACAAAACCGTAATGTTCCGATACAGCATTATTAGTGTCATGCTTGACACAGTCAAGTCGTTCAAATATCTGGGCGTAACGTTGCAAAGCGATATGAAATGGAAAGAGCACGTGAGAACTGTGGTAGAGAAGGCGATTATTCGACTTTGCTTTATTGGGAGAACTTTATGAAAAAGTGGTCCACCTGTAAAGGAGCCCGCATACAGGACTCTGATGCGACCTATACCTGAGTACTGCTCGAGTGTTAGGAATTCGCACCAGGTCGTATTGAAAGAGGACATCGAAGCAATTCAGACTGCGAGCTGCTAGATTTGTTACCGGTAAGTTCGATTAGCATGCAAGTGCTAAGTGGGAAGAAGACATTAATTTCGAAGAACACTACTGAGAAAGTTTAGGGAACCGGCATTTGAAGCTGACTGCAGATCTATCCTACTGCCACCAACATACATTTCGCGTAGGGACCACGACGATAAGATCCGAGAAATTAGGGCTCATATGGAGGCATATAGATAGTCGCTTTTCCCTCGCTCAGTCTGCGAATGGAACGAGAGAGGAAAAGACCGTACGGTGGCTTGCGAAATGTGTATGTAGATGTAGAAATTTGGATAAGGGTAGATGTGGGAAACCCATCTTTCTCTCTGAGTAGATGTTTGGGCTGCAGCCACGCTTTTGATGCGATACTTCTCAATGACAGCTTCTAATGTTCTTTACCTTGGCATCGTAAATTTGTCATTTATTGTTTATGACAAAAGTTAATAATTAATAAGCAAATACAAACACAAATTAAAAGAAGTAAAGAAATGTAATTTGTTGCCCATGACCATATTTAACTGTTATCAGTTGCTTGTTATTTCTAACTTTTGACCGTATTATCTACATTTACCTGTTGCTGAAGAGAAGTTTATTGAGAAATATGAATATAAAATACAGAAAAGTTAATAAATGGGAAAATGCATTTTGAGATTTTAGTTGCACTTCCTACTTCATGTAAGCATTTTAGATCGTAGTAGTAATAGGTAAATCAGAATTCAAGGCGACAATGAGAAATATGTTCGTCGCTTCGGAAAGTGTACTCGTGTAGGAAAGTCAGCTTTTACGACAGGCTGAAAGAATGGGCCACTACAGACGTCACAGTTATTATCTCCAGTTAATAAGTACTTTAAAAGAAATAAAATTGTATTTGTAAAAATATCATGATGAGGATCTATGATGCCCTTTTCTCGATTGTAGTTAAAAGTCTCTTTATGTTGAAATTTTTCACAGATAGTAAATTTTAGCGCAAAATCGGTATCCTGTGTCAGAAGCCGGTTAAGAAACCTTTCTAAAGACACCTGATTAACCCTTGTACGATTAGTATGTGTCGAGAAAAAGGGATTTTGACTCGAGAAGTAGTATGTGTGATGATATGAGGGTGGGTCAAATGAAAATCTTAAATATTTTTTAAATATTATTTATTGTGCAGAAGTGTACAAAGCTGTATCACTTTTCAACATAATCTCCCCCCTGCTGAAAAGTTCTCCAGCGCTTACAAAGTGCATAAATTCTTTTACAAAAAAATCCTTTTGGTAGTCGCGCAACCACTCATGCACCGTGCGTGGCGTACCTGTTCATCACAACGGAACTTCTTTCCTCCCATTGCGTCTTTGAGTAATCCAAACATATGGAAATCACTTGGGACAAGGTCTGGTGAGTATGGTGGATGAGGAAGACACTCAAAATTCAGGTCTGCGATTGTTCCAACTGTTGTACGGGCAGTGTGGGACCTTGCATTGTCATGTTGCAAAAGGACACCTGCTGACAGCAATCCACTTCGCTTTGATTTGATTGCTGGCCGCAGATGATTTTTTAGGAGATCTGTGTATGATGCACTGGTGACAGTGGTCCCTCTACGTAATGCTCCAAAATGACGCCTTTTCCGTCCCAAAAGAACGTCAGCATAACCTTCCCTGATGATGGTTCTGTTCGAAACTTCTTTGGTTTTGGTGATTAGAAAAGGCACCATTCCTTGCTCGCTCTCTTCGTTTCCGGTTGGTGGAAGTGAACCCAGGTTTCGTCCCCAGCAACGATTCTTGCAAGGAAGCCATCATCTTATCGTTCAAAGCGCCGAAGAAATTCTTCACAAGCATCAGCACGTCGTTCTCTCATTTCATGAGTCAGCTGCCGCGGCACCCATCTAGCAGACACTTTGTGAAACTGGAGCACATCATGCTCAATGTGGTGTGCTGACCCATGACTAATCTGTAAGTCCGCAGCTCGTGGTCGTGCGGTAGCGTTCTCGCTTACCGCGCCCGGGTTCCCGGGTTCGATTCCCGGCGGGGTCAGGGATTTTCTCTGCCTCGTGATGACTGGGTGTTGTGTGATGTCCTTAGGTTAGTTAGGTTTAAGTAGTTCTAAGTTCTAGGGGACTGATGACCATAGATGTTAAGTCCCATAGTGCTCAGAGCCAGAACAACTGATGAAATAAATCTATATTTACTGCGATATGTGCCCATACTCTACGTAACAGCAGTCTTCTTGAAAATCTTATCCACTACCTTAGACAGAGTTCTTCTCCGGTATTTCAGTGCATCGGAAGATTGTGCTAAAGAGACTCATTCAAAATTTTTATTAAATAATTTGTCGAGCAAAAGTTATCGATGTGAATCGGCAATGATTCTCTAATTTGAGGGTGAACAAGTCCTCAGATTCTTCACTAGGCAGTAAAAACACTATTTTTAATATTACTTCTTGATTTATTTTCAAATTAAGCTGTCACACATAATGAAACCCACCAAGCTGTCTTTACACCAGCAAAGCTCATTTGTACACAATTGCTTATAACAAAAGACATACTACACGCGACAGCTCAGCCATCTACTGTCTCCAGACTGGCGTTATACTGACAGACTTAGTGCGAGCCGGCCGGTATGGCCGAGCGTTTCTAGGCGCTTCAGTCTGGAACCGCGCGACCGCTACGGTCGCAGGTTCGAATCCTGAATCGGGCATGGATGTGTGTGATGTCCTTAGGTTAGTTAGGTTTAAGTAGTTCTAAGTTCAAGGGGCTGATGACCTCAGAAGTTAAGTCCCATAGTGCTCAGAGCCATTTGAACTTAGTTTGTATTCAGTTGTATATGACATAGCATTGTTTTCCAGAATGTGGGAAAGTTGCTTTGTCAAAAGAATTATTATAATGGCATCCAGTTTTACGAACAGCGGAAATTTAAATAAAAATTATATCATTTTATGTTTACAAAAATCGGATAGTCAAAATAGTTACAAAATATATTTTATAAAGTCCTGAAATATAATTTAGAACTTTCAAAACATGCCACATCACAGGGTTTGTTTGCATATTGCAGTATTAAACTTTTACATTAAGGCAAACTGCTTCCGTTGAAGTTTCTTCTGAATACACTGATGACTACTAGTTTGGTGAATAATAAATTACGGTTTTTCATAGCTCATATGTAATTTGGAATTTTAACGAACACATGTGGTATTCGTTATAAATTGTGTACATGAAATGAGAGCTAATTACAACTTTTAAAGATGCCAATTATTCTTGATTATAGGCTTTTACAAAGCGAAATTTGTAGGATGGCCAATTTTTGTATTATCTTGTTTTCACACTGTGACTCCCAGAAAAAGTCTTAGTACATTATAGGCAAATTTGGAGAAGCACGTAATTTCATAAATACATCAGGGTGTCGCATACTTAGGTAAAAGTCATAAACTCCATACTTTACGACTGAAATTGGTAAGTGTTACCCAAATAAAAGTGGAATCGTATGTTTAAGTTGACCCAGGGCAATACCGTAAGGTGTAGCTGAGCCAGAAAGCCGTAAATCTTGGTTTGTTGTAATTGCCAGTTTCGATCAACTGGTCACCATCACCTAGCATAAAATAATGTATTAACTCGTACAGTGTCTTTCTTACTAAGCCGTCTGAAAATAAAATAGTAAACGATCCCGCATCACTTGTTGTATTATCGTGCGTATGATCGCCTCAGCAGCAGAGTGATTAGTGCAAGTGCCTTCAGTGCGGAAGGTCCCGGGTACCATTCCCGATACCCCCTAAGATTTTATCTGAGGTGGGGAGGTCTGGAATGGGGTCCATTCAACCCCGTGAGGCCAGATGAGGGGCTGCTTGAATAAACAAGCAGCGGTACCATCAGAATTCATCTAAATGTAATAATGGCTGGAGGGATAGGCGACTTACAGATAACATGTCCCAGGATCATGGATCGTTCCTCACACTGCCTTAGCTGTTGGCCAGTCGGAAAAGGCCGAATGCCTATACGTGAGTGGCGTGTGCGTTGATTGTGGATATACAGTATACCAGGAAAAATAAATCATTAAGTTTTTAAATAATTTGAGAGTAGACATAGTGTGAAATTTAGTAGATAGATGTGCCATTTCTGAGAACAACGACGACTCTAACCCGGCTGGGCATCGAACCCATCTGTACTTGGATGATAGATACGCTTCCTCACTGTGCCCCATTTCCTCGGAATGGCTGGTGGCTAGTCACCATTCAGTCTTTCGGCAATCCATGAGCAGACGTTTTCATTTTGTGGGACACCTGGAGAACGTGCTGGCCAGGGCAACAATCTAACATCCAATTCATCGAGGTACATCAGGAAAGCATGAGCAACATGCAGTCTTGCGTTATCTTGTTGAAAGATAACGTCACAGACACCTCGAAGGATAGGGTGCAGCCACATGTCTTAAGCCGGCAAAAATGTATCGGCTGCTGTCCATATTACCGTCTGTGCGAACCAGAGATGATCGTGTTGTGTACCTCAGTACCTTCTCACGAGTTGCTGGTACCGTATGAAGGTTACAAGTGCCGCGTGGCAATGCTCGATTCCCTAGGAGTCTCCACACGCAAATACTGCGCGTCCAACGTGATTCTGTTCACAGAACCGGTAGTCGGCTGAAAGGAAGACGCTGTCGGGTGCAGCGCTGTGTGCGTGTCTCCCTCAGCTGTCGCCGTACTGTCAGTCCGGACGTCGACCACTGTTCGTGTGGATACTCGTCTTGCTGGAAACAAGCCCATTTCCTGACTACAGGTTCAAGACGTGGTTGCACAATCTTGCATGGCGTATGTCATGTTGCTGCGGAAGATACATGATCTACCAGAATCGTGGATTACCCTGACACGCCTACGTCCTCTATCCAAATTCTCAGTGCCTCGCCAGTCTACTTTAAATTCCCCCTTACATACGAAGGATATTGCTGAGGCTTTCTATGTTCTGGAATACCTGCCCCTGGGCTTCAGGTTGGATCCCCCATTTACGTTCTATGCTGAGCTGTTATACCAGAACATGGACAGCCTCGGCAGTTCTGTTCGTGTGTAAGGGGGAATTTAAAGTGTACTGGAGCGGAAGTGAGAATCTGGAGCGAGGAGGGAGACATGCCAGGGTAATCCGTGCATTTGCGAGAACCGCTGTGCCAAGGTTGCTTAGTGACTAACCCACCTGCCTAGTAAGTAGATTATGAAGATGGTATCTGTTCTTTCGGACATGTGCGAAAGAACAGATACCATCTTCATATAGTTAAGGGACTCGGTAAGATTGTCTGCCGCGTGTAATGAGTGTAATGGACAGGGGCATTACGAATGTAGTGTGTGTGGTATCGATAGCAACGATGCCACTGCTTAGGCGCAAGTTATTAAGTTGGCACTACGAGAGACACAGACGACAGCGCCCTCTAGCCGGTGCTGTGGAGGTCTACGAGCTCCGCTCCAGATTCTCTCCATTTCATCAAGAGCAGACGGCCTGGAAACATCGCTTCAACCTCAGCTTGCTATTGAGGCTATGTACTACTTACGACGGGAATACGGTTTCGCACCTACGGGCTCTTCAGTGTCAAGTTACGTATCTCATTGACTAATAATTAAATGTACTTTCACGTAAAAAACTATATCGAGAATCTTGCCTCACCTGCTCCTACTCACTTCCTACATTCGGTCTACCCATTCAGTTTACAGGAGCAGACTCACACGCCGCCGCCCGCATCTCGTGGTCGTGCGGTAGCGTTCTCGCTTCCCACGCCCGGGTTCCCGGGTTCGATTCCCGGCGGGGTCAGGGATTTTCTCTGCCTCGTGGTGGCTGGGTGTTGTGTGATGTCCTTAGGTTAGTTAGGTTTAAGTAGTTCTAAGTTCTAGGGGACTGATGACCATAGATGTTAAGTCCCATATTGCTCAGAGCCATTTGAACCACACGCCGCCTTCCAGGCGGGATACACAAGTGTGTTGACATTAAGTTGGGACTGTGGGTCTCACGAAGAGCGTGTAAGGGATAAATCCCTGCAGTCGCACTATCCTCTGTGCCCTCGATGGCTCAAATGGATAGAGCGTCTGTCATGTAAGCAGGAGATCCCAGGTTCGAGTCCCGCTCGGGAAACAAATTTTCAACTGTCCCCGTTGATGTATATCAACGCCTGTTGACAGCTTAGGGTCTCGATTTAATTATTATTTCACACCAAGTAGATTGTCGGTCTCGGTACAGATTTTCATTCCCCGCTTCAGTCTATATACGTGAAGTCGTGTCTGCATGAGACCAGAAAACTCTCTGAAATTGTGTAATCTCATTTACTGAGAAAGTGGCTGCGATACGCCGAGGGATACGTCCAGCAACCTAATTAGAAAGGTTTTCTTTCTGTGCGCACAGTGACACCTTTCCATCGCGAAAAGACGAAGTCCTGTCTCCAAACTCTTTTAGATTATCAGTAGAGAACTGCGATGAGTTGGTATGAAGTTATAGTATCATGTTTGTGTTGCAGGGAGATAGAAGGAATGTAATAGGGACGGAGAGGGGGAGGCGTAGTCAACAGTCGGTGCCCGTACGTAACCTACAGCTCTCGAATAGTTCTGTCGAGCGAAGTGGCGCAGTGTGGTTAGCAGCACACTAGACTCGCTTTCGGGAGGACCCCGGTTCAAATCCGCGTCCGTCCTTACAGATTTAGGTTTTGCGTGCTTTCCCAAAATCGCTCCAGGCAAATGCCGGGATGGTTCCTTGGAAAGGACATGGCCGGTTTCCTTCCCCATCCTTGAAACAATTGGAGCTTGCGCTTCGTCTCTAACGTCCTTAATGTTAATGGGACGTTAAACCTAATCTTACTTTCCTTCCGTTGTATACTCCTCAAGCATTGGTGCTATGTGGAGACGTTCTCAATTTAATCCAGAAGTCTGGTTTTCAGAAACTTTGCGGCATCAGGTCTCCTACTAGTGCTAGCCAAGTACTGACACGGAAAATTTCTTCCGCCGCATGAATTACAACCGGTTATCTCCCAGTCGAGTGGATTAGGGCATGGTTGAGATAGCGACCTCTGCTGCAGACGCCGGTTTCGTTTATTTTTGCTAAGGCGGTTCATCTAATCTTTTTAGATGTGCCTTGTACTTGTACGTATTGAGGATGATTATAAATATTGAGGAAATATTGAGGATGATTATAAACTGTTGCACTGAGTGTGAACGTAAGAATGGAAGGCCAAAATAACTGTTGTCGTCGTTGTTCTTGCTACTATGGTCTTCAGCCAGAAGGCTGGTTTGGTGTACGAGTAGCTCTCCACGCTATTCTACTCCTGTTCAAACCTCTTAATTCCAAATAACTACTGTATTGCAGCCTACATCCATCTGAATCTTCTTACTGTATACCTACCTTTTCCTCTACCTACGATGCCTCGGGGTATTTTACATCAATCTGTCCCTTCTTTTGGTCACGTTGTGCTACAAACTTCTTTTTGCCCCAATTCAGTTAAGCGCTTTCTCCTTAATTATTCAATCTACCCATCTACTTGTCAGCAGTCTTCCATATCATCACATTTTAAAAGCTTCTGTTGTCTTCTCGTCCGAGCTCCTTATTGTTGTGGTTGGCAGGAGAGCCAACACCGTGTTACTAGAAGAAGCCGAAAGGCACGCGTTTTAGCTCACGCAGGCTGGCGTGAGGTCTGGAACAGGAAAAGGAAATTAGAATTTAGAAAAAACGGACGTAGCTGGTGGAATACTTAACTTTAATCCACTAATTGTGAACGTCGCTCTTGACGGTACATTATTCAAATCTCAATAGTAACTGGTAATGGCGCCTTGCTAGGTCGTAGCAAATGACGTAGCTGAAGGCTATGCTAACTATCGTCTCGGGAAATGAGAGCGTATTTTGTCAGTGAACCATCGCTAGCAAAGTCGGTTGTACAACTGGGGCGAGTGCTAGGAAGTCTCTCTAGACCTGCCGTGTGGCGGCGCTCGGTCTGCAATCACTGATAGTGGCGACACGCGGGTCCGACGTATACTAACGGACCGCGGCCGATTTAAAGGCTACCAGCTAGCACGTGTGGTGTCTGGCGGTGACACCACACTTATCATCCACTTGGAGCTTCCTACAACGGCACTCTCCATGCAAATACCTTCCGAAAATATTTCCTAAGCTGTAAATTGATATTTAGTGTAACAATATTTTTCTTGCTGTTGCCAGTCACCATTTTATATCCTTTCTACATCGGCCATCGTCGGTTGTTTACTTGCCCAAATAACATAATTCGTTTACTAGTTTTAGTGTTTCATTCCCTAATCAAATTCTACGAACACAGCCTCATTTAATTCGATTATATTTCTTACCCTTGTTTTACTGTCATTGAGATTCGTCTTACGCTGTTCAGGTTGTATAGTAATGGTGGTGGTGGTGGTGGTTAGTGTTTAACGTCCCGTCGACAACGAGGTCATTAGAGACGGAGCGCAAGCTCGGGTTAGGGAAGGACGGGAAGGAAATCGGCCGTGCCCTTTCAAAGGAACCATCCCGGCATTTGTCTGATACGATTTAGGGAAATCACGGAAAACCTAAATCAGGATGGCTGGAGACGGGATTGAACCGTCGTCCTCCCGAATGCGAGTCCAGTGTGCTAACCACTGCGCCACCTCGCTCGGTGTATAGTAATGACTTTGGAGACAGTATTAATAGTAGCCTTAGACTTTTCGCACATAAAGCAGTCATCTGTGACGAAGTACTGTCTGAAAAATGCTGCAAAAATATTGCCAGATGTAAGATTTCAAAGTGGTGCAGAGATTGGCAACTTCTTTTAAATATTTTGGAATTTAAAATTACGCACTTCACAAAACGAAAAAAGTAGTATCGTAAGAGTACAATATTAACGAGTCACAGATGGAATCTCTGAACTCATACAAATAACAGGCTACGTGGGGTGATTCAGCTGCCTTCGTTTTATGCAACCCGCAATTGTATATGTGGCGTTTAGAAACCACGCACAAGATTGTTATATTCTCTCGCTCATTACGCGCTAACTATTAGTCCCACAGCACATTTTAGTAGGTAATTTAATGCAGTTAAATTTTGTGCTGGGCTACGTTTCCGCTAGACGCTGAGATTTTGGAATTATTTAAGAAAAACATACAAAAATGACTTTCAAACGCACATCCAACTCCACGATCATCCCTTACCAGTAAGAATTACTAGTACGTTGTTCGTAGCATTCACTCCGAGCACTATACAAAAATTTCCTAGTACGAGAAGTATTCCCACATTTAACCTTTTTTAGTCTCAGTCGATTGAGCTATTAAGCCACCAGCATAGTCGTCTATTTCTTTAACATTATGAATGTTAAAGTATCCGTGAGGCTAATGAAAGAAAAACATCTTTTGTAAACGTTATGCTAAAACTAATTACGGTGACAATTCGAAGCAAACTTAACCTTTACAAGTAAAGCAGTTTCATAGTCAGAAGGCCTCACGAATAAAGCGATATAATTGTTGTTAAAATTCACAAAATTGTTGGGGAAAATTTACACAAACGTCGGTTTTACAAATTGCAAGTCCTCGACTATGCCGGTGGCTTACTAAGGGTAGTCAATAAAGACCGACAAAGGTCGAATGTGGGAAACAATTGGTGCGGTCGCAATTTTTTTGTGCAGTGGTGGGAGGCAGTACCATGAACAATATACTAGAAAGCCTGACAGGTGAGGGCTGAGTGCGGGAATGGGGTTGCGTTTGAAGGTCACTTCTGTATGTTTTTCTTGAATAACTGTAAAACTACGCTGTGGTCGAGCGGTTCTAGGCGCTTCAGTCCGGAACCACCACGCGGCTGCTACAGTCGCAGGTTCGAATCCTGCCTCGGCCATGGATGTGTGTGGTGTCATTAGGTTAGTTAGGTTTAAGTAGTTCTGATTCTAGGGGAGTGATGACCTCAGATGTTAAGTCCCATCGTGCTTAGAGCTATTTGAACCATTTGAACCATTTTTGTAAAACTACGGCCTCTAGCGAAAACGTACCCCAGTATAAAATTTAACTACAGTAAATTTCCTGCGAGAAGGTCCAGTTCCTCTTTTAACAGTTTGCACGTAGCGAGCTTGAGAATATGAAAATCTCGCGTGTGGTTTATGATGTGCAGCTATAACATTGCGGGCTGCATAAAACGATGGCGTTGGAGGCAGCTGAATCGCCCTATACAATCAGGGATACGGAATAGAACGACCGCATAGGTTTAGTCGTAAGTAAAGTAGGTGGCAGACTTCGGTTTACTGGTAGTTTACTGGAGAAATGCAGTCAGTCTACAAAGGAAACTGCTTACCAAACAGCCGTGGGACACATCCTACAATATTGGTAAAGTGTGTTGCATCTGTAGTAAATAGAATTAACAGGGGCTAGTGGGCGGATGCGAAGAAGGGCGGCGCAAATAGCGACAGATTTGCTTGCTCCAAGGGAGAGCGTAACGCAGATGATAAAAGAACAGAACTGCCAGACGCTTGAAGATAGACAGACACAAACTATTCCTTGGAAGTTTACTTAGTTAGTTCGAAGAACAAACTTTTAATGATGAGTCTAGGAGTATGTTACAATACCCTACGTATCGATCACATAGGAATCGTGAATTATGCTATGTACAGCACGGACAGAGGCTTTAAAGCAATCATATTTCCCGTGCTCCACACGTGAATGGAACGCAAAACGAACCATAATAACTGGTCATGTACCCTCTGCCATGCACTTCACATTCGTTTACAGAGTATGGTTAAAGATGTAGATGAAGATTTAAAGAAAACAAGAGCGCAGTAAAAGGGCGTTGAGAGTTACCTTCTGAATATTGTTTCAGATATCTGTGTGAATTTATTTTCTGAAGCAAGTACATATGGATGTTTTAAAATGATTGGACGACGGTTTTCCTCGCTTTAACATACGGCCTTCGTCAAGAAGTTCCATTATAAATTTTACTCTGGTCATATATAAACGCTGCTACCATTGCGAATTCCTTAATGCTGATACTTCACTTCAAAATTTTTGTAAGGCAGACGCTCCTCGTGACTCCACTTGGATCGTTCAATACTTGACTGGGGGTCATGACATTATGTTGACATTGCTCTTAGCACAAACACACCACAAGTTGACGGTGCCGTTCCGATTTGTGACTTCCCGTCGACGCTTAGTGTCAGTGCTTTTTTCAAAAAAAAAGTTAGAGGGTACTCCGACATTGGATATAATGCAGCGAAAATTACTTGTAACTGAATCATCGGATACCACCTGTCTGCATTTAGCCGTGACGTCGTTAACATGTCGAACTACAAAAGAAATGGTATCGGAATCTTCAGTTGACTTTACAGCTCAGATGAAGCAGGTGATAATGAGAAACAGCCAACCATACAAGAGAATGTGGTATCGAACACGTCAGTTTATATCACCTCAAATGAGGCATGTGATTCTCATCAACCCCTGAACAATAAAATGAAATGGTATTGTACACTTCAGTTGACCTCTAATACACCTCAAATGAAACAGGTGAGTCCAATCAGCCCACCGACATACAAAACAATGCAAGCAAATATTACCGAACACATATTTTAACCTTTAAAACACCACTAAAAGACACAATAGAACAAAAACCGTCCACACACATCATCAACAACAATAGAAACGACACTACAAAAATCTTTTGTAACCTTGTTTGGTTCCCGAAATGGCATAGATGATGGGTGGTATCCCGTGCTTTAACTGACCCAGCTTTTAATATAACTGAAAATTTATTTAACTATAAAACTACAGTGTAACTTACGTTAATACCATTACAACAGTTTCCAAACTGACTTTAGTTCATGGCTGCTGTAGTCTTCACGCCTTCTTACTTTACTCTTGCTATCAGTAGCAAGATGTCTGCCTTTCATGAACCAATAGCGTACATAGTCCATGGGCTGGCACAACATTAGTGGAGGACCAACCAGCATCGTAAAAAAATTACTTTGTCGACGAAAAAGTTTATGGGTACGCATCTCCCAGCGTTCCCCCACAAAAACAGCACTGCTTGCAAGGGAACCTCCCCATCGCACCCCCCTCAGATTTAATTATAAGTTGGCACAGTGGATAGGCCTTGAAAAACTGAACACAGATCAATTGAGAAAACAGGAAGAAGTTGTGTGGAACTATGCAAAAAATAAGCAAAATATACAAACTGAACAGTCTATGCTTACAATAGGCAACGTCAGGAAAACTGTGCGCTCAGTAGCGCCGTGGTCCCGTGGTTAGCGTGAGCAGCTGCGGAGTGAGAGGTCCTTGTTTCAAGTCTTCCTTCGAGTGAAAAGTTTAATTTTTTATTTTCTGACAATTATTATCTGTCTGTCCGATGAGAGGTTTTCGGCAAATGAAATACTTTGTGAAAAGATTCTATGATTTTGCGAAGCTGCAAAGGTACACAGAGCAGTATTGTTTACGTGATCGTGTGTCAATTATAAAAGTTCAGGCACTCACACATAATCAATTTCGCTCTCCAAAATTCCAGGACATGTTCGGATTTGCTTGGACATATGCAGGATTTGACGGTCTACACACGGAAAAATTTGAAAACGTTAAAAACATGTGTTTTGACAGAGCACAGGGAAAACTGTGCGACTGTGAAACTGTTGCATTCATTTGTTGCAGTTTATGTGACAAACTCTTATGTTTTCATCACTTTTTTGGGAGTTATTATGATATCCACAAGAAAACCTAAATCGGGCAAGGTAGAAGAATCTTTTTACCCATTGGCCAAGTGTACAAGTTAGTGGGTCGTCAACATGTTCCTGTCATGTGACGCACATGCCGTCACCAGTGTCGTATAGAATATGTCAGACGTGTTTTCCCGTGGAGGAATCGGTTGATCTACGACCTTGCGACCAAATGTTTTCGGTTCCCATTGGAGAGGCACACGTCCTTTCGTCTACTAATCGCACGGTTTTGCGGTGCGGTCGCAAAACACAGACACTAAACCTGTTACAGTGGACAGAGACGTCAATGAACGAACGGACAGACCACAACTTTGCGAAAATAAAGAAAGGAAAATTTTCACTCGAGGGAAGACTTGAACCTAGGACCTCTCGTTCCGCAGCTGCTCACGCTAACCACGCGACCACGGCACACCTGAACTCGTTGTTTCCTTGATGTAGCCTATGTTGGGATGGACTGCTCAGTTTGTATATTTTGCTTATTTTTTTCATGGTTCCACACGACTTCTTCCTGTTTTCTCCATTGATCTGTGTTCAGTTTTTCAAGGCGTATCCACTGTGCCAACTTATAACTAAATCTGAGGGGGGTGCGATGGGAAGGTTCCCTTGTTAGTATGAATCGTCGTTTTTCACTAGCGCATTACCGTAAAGAATAATGGAGTCTTATGGGTAGCTGTGTTTGAAGGACCGCGCGATCTGTGAGAAGAAAGGTGATGTAGTGTCTTTTAGAGTATCAGAATTAGGCACGTTTGATGGTGCGTGGTGGGAGAGCGCGCGCGGCCGCCGGCGCCTGCCCTGCCTGGGGTGTTGGCGGCCGTGAGGTTGGCAGCACGGCGCGGCGTGGCGCGTGTGACATTTAATCCCAGCGCAGCGGCCGTGCCGGCTGGCTGCCTCTGCGCCGCGCTGGTCCGCTGTCTGGCTGGGGGCGAAGCCATACGGCGGGCGCTGGCCAGCACGGCACACACCGCGGAGAAGGCTTCTCCACTCCCCACCAGCGGGGAGGTTTGTCCGTGTAGCGAGCATATGCTGCGGGCCGGGCCCCCCAATAAACAGGCGAGTCTTCCCAAAACATGAGCGGATCTAGGGCTAGGTTCCGGCGCGGGCGGCAAAGGGGGGGAGCGGAATATTCATTACGAGCTACAACAGAGTTTCAAAAGTACACGAAATAAGAGTACTTAACTTTATGAAATTGAAATTAGAGTGAAAACAATTTTGTTCATATGATAACTGGAATGTCGGCGTATGTATGGTCGTGATGTGATATTCTATAACATTGTAATTACGTAAATACATTAAGGTATAATAATACTTAAACACTCACACTCGTTACACAGGCCGGCCGGAGTGGCCGAGCGATTCTAGGCGCTTCAGTCTGGAGCAGCGCGACCGCTCCGGTCACAGGTTCGAATCCTGCCTCGGGCATGGATGTGTGTGATGTCCTTAGGTTAGTTAGGTTTAAGTAGTTCTACGTTCTAGGGGACTGATGACCTCAGGTAGTCCCATAGTGCTCAGAGCCATTTGAACCATTTGTCCTGATGGAATTGCCCAAGTTCGTCGGAATGCACAATGGACATGAGTGGATGTAGGTGATCTGACAGGATGCTTACGTAGGTGTCACATGTCTGAGTCGTATCTAGACGTATCAGGAGGTCCCAAATTACTCCAACTGCACGCGCCCCACACCATTACAGAGCCTCCACCAGCTTGAACACGCCCCTGCTGACATGCAGGGTCCATGGAGTCATGAGGTTCTTTCCATACCCCTTCACGTCCATGCGCGGGATACAATTAGAAACGACACTCGCCCGACCAGGCAAAGTGTTTCCAGTCATCAACAGTCCAAAGTCGGTGTTGACGGGCCCAGGCGAGGCGTGAAGCTTTGTGTCGTGCAGTCATCACGGGTACATGAGTGGACCATCGGCTCCGAAAGCACATGTCGATGATGTTTCGCCACGCTGACACTCACGCGGTAGACCATGTTCTCGTAAGTTAATAGTTAGCTTATAATCAGGGTGATCAAGTTCATTTTACTGTGTTTCTCAAATAAACACACCGTAATGGCATCCTTCGTTTGCACAAAAAAAACTTCTTCCCGCTTCATTATGTGAAACACAGACAGTCGTATTGCACTTTCAGAATGCGATGGCGCTGCTACGGCTCAGTGTGGGGACATGAAACTACGAGGGCACCTCCACATAACAAGTGTGAAGAATTCCTACGCGGCGGTTCGCTTAGTCAGTTCAAGGACGGAATGGCTTAATTATCGCAAAAATCGGATGGGGTAGCGTGGCCAGTTACACTGTATGCCCTTATGCCACTATCTAAGGACTCATCAGTTGAACTGGGACATTTATGGGGGTTTAGTGCGAGTGGGGGTTTCTTGCAGGGCTATCACGAGTTCCTATCCTTTGCCAAGCTGTTCATCTCAGTGCAGCACTTGCACTATACGTAATTAGTCATTTGCTCGATAAATAATAAATAAATAAATGCAGGATGTATTACAATCTTTGTCTTCCGCAAGTTTTTACCCTGTACAGCTCCCACCAGTACCGTGGAAATTACTCCCTGATGTCTTAAGACGTATCCTATCATCCTGTCCCTTCTTCTTGTCAATGTTTTGAGTTCCGCTCCTCGTCGATTCTACGTAGGGCCATTTAATTTTTTATCAGAATTTTCCATACCTTTCTATAGCACCAATTCTCAAACGTTTCTATTCCCTTCTGTTCCGGTTTCCTCGCAGTCCATGATTTGCTTTCCTGCAACGCCGTGCTCCTGACGTACGTTCTCGGACATTACTTTCTCAAACTGAGTCTGATATTTGGTACTACTGGACACCTTTTGGTCGGGATTGCCACCTGTACTTGCCCTGCTCTGCGTTTTATGTCTGCCTTACATCGTCCGTGAATTTTTATTTTCCTTCCAAGGTAACAGCATTCTTCACTACGTTCACTTTGAAGGACGCCATCAAGTGAATTCTGATGTTAAATTTATCACTAATTTCATTTCTATTAATCCTCATTGTCTTTGTCCGTTTAGTTTCTTCCGGATCCCAGTTCTCTACCGAGTAGACGGCTAATTCCACTCAATACGTCCTGTACTTTTTCCCCACTTTCTCTGAGAGTAGCAATGTCATCGTCGACTCCTATCATTTATATCCCTGCATCCTAAATTTTAGTCCGCAGCTCGTGGTCGTGCGGTAGCGTTCTCGCTTCCCACGCCCGGGTTCCCGGGTTCGATTCCCGGCGGGGTCAGGGATTTTCTCTGCGTCGTGATGACTGGGTGTTGTGTGATGTCCTTAGGTTAGTTAGCTTTAAGTAGTTCTAAGTTCTAGGGGACTGCTGACCATAGATGTTAAGCCCCATAGTGCTCAGAGCCATTTTGAACCTAAATTTTAACCCACTCCTAAACCTCTACACAATATAAAATGCAGAAGACAGATGCTTTTACCGATGTTACCACAGCATCAGTATTTTGCTTGATACATTTTTTTTTACATGTGTTGTACCATCACTGACGTGCCTTGACAGTAGTAATGTGTGTTACGAAAGTTTAGGATCACCTTTTATTGTTACTTTCGTGTTTACCTGGGTCCTAATGAGGACCCATTGCAGGGCTTCGCAGGGCGTTTGGCAGTGGAATGCATCTTGATGCAGTTTTCTGAGGATGCGATTTTTTTCCTCCTAACGAGATAAGAGCAGTTTTTGATCAAATTATGAGTCTGAAAATGAAAATACACATCGCAGGGTAGGACTAGCAAGAGCATTCGTGGGAGAGGGGGGACGGGACTGGGAGGGAAATCAATAATATTGCATTATGGCAATCATTCTACATCTTGAAAAGACTCGTCATATATCTGTGGATGTGTTTGTCCTTCCCACGTGTCAATTAATAGAATAAATTTATTGTCCTGCACACGTCAAAAATATAAGTAAAAAAGAATTTCCAGATTTTTATGGGGTTATGAGGGCATTCCATTTGCCGCGTGGTCATTGACCAAACTTTCTTTTGCCTTCCTTTGCATGCCTTTTATGCAAATATTAATAAATGAAATATATCGATCATTATTTTGGTTTATTTGCAGTATAAGTGATATAAAGGCTGGAAATTTAAAAAAAATGAAAAAGTTTCCATATAGGGACTCGATGTTACGACCGTCCGATTACCGTTCTGTACTCTGCTCCAACGACAACCTGGAAACTATGCTAACATAAATGCCGCTTTCCTCGGCCGATCCGTCCAAAAATGCTACCAGCGGCGTTCAGTAAGTAATACAACACTTTTTATTTGAAAGCAAGTTGGTTTTATTTAGGGTTCCAATACGCCATATTATCCCCCATTCTTATGGCTACAAGATCCTATTTTTTAACATAATCTCCGTTCAATTCCACGGCTTTACGCCACCTTACTGGGAAGGGCCTGTATGCCCGCACTGTACCACTCCACTCGTTTTATTCAGGATTCCGTCCAACTCGATAGCTGAGTGGTGCCAGTAGGTTAGCTCAGCGTCTTCGGCCAGACAGTTGGCTGGCCTGTCTAATAAAAACAACTGAATGAAGGGACCAACAACGAACTTAAACGAATGTCACGTGAAGTCCGCTACGACCAAACACAATGAACAATAACGAACGAATAATGGGGGGAGGGGGGGGGGGAGTGGTGAGCGCGAGGGAATGCCATGCAAAGGTGCCCGGGTTCGATTCCCGGATGGGTCGGAGATTTTCTCCGCTCAGGGTGTAACCTCCCCACAAAAATTTGAAAGAAAGAAACACGACAATATTTAATTATGAATGCTAATGGACATTGCTCTAAGCGTAACCTGCCCACAATGAAATGTACTGACAATGGGAACAAAAATGTGAAATTCGCAATCTGACTCAAATATAAATCCTTCAAAAAATTAAAGTCCATTCAGTGACAAGAAAATTCAATTAAACCGAAATATCGGTCTTTGGCCCTGTGTAAAACAATCAGAATTAAAGTCTTACCTCAGAATAAATGGATGTCACATATCTGCTCTTGTTGTTGCGCACCGCTTGGAGGAACTGCATTGCAAATAATAATATTCTCTCTTTTTTTTTTGTGATTCTAGTGAAATTTTTCTTCAAAAGAAGTGGAATGAAATGGGAAGTGCAACGAGATCTTCAGTTCAATAAAAATTAAATTTTTAAGAAAATGCTTTTGAAATAAAAAAATTATTATTGGGAGACTTGTTGGAGAATAATTATAATAAATAAAATTTTTCATTATCTAATGATTATATTAATTAACAGTATACCTTATTCCTCATCTTGACCAGTGTTGCCGACCGCCTACATCACACAACCGCACTGGGCTGCTACTACTGACCGACCGCTCTGCATGACGACTACAGACTGAGTACTGCTCTCAACTAGACAGAGCTACAGACTCGCAACGACTGAACTGACAGACTCGCAACGACCGACCGACTGACTGAGAACCGTTCGCAACACTCGCGCGGTCAAGCGCATACTCTCTGGTCACAGATGCTACAATGCCTCGCCATCGCTGCTGCGTTACATACGTGTTTCATAACCCTCCACTGGGGGGGCAAAAATTTGGCAGCGATGGTGAGTCATTTGGACTTGCCAATCGCGGCAAAATTTTTCTTTAATTAACAAAATCCTACAACTTACAGAATATTTAAATGTTGTGCACACGCACTAAGTACAAAATATATCAGACAAAGACAAAATGTGAATACTAAACATAGTAGCAAATCAGAAAAAAGTATATACAAATTTTTTGACAGATAATAAAGTGCACAGGCACTGAAAAAATTCTTTAGCATATGCAGAACAAATAAACAGACTGGCAAGAATAATTAGATGTAGTACATAAAGTAAATGTTGTGCACACGCACTAAGTACAAAATATATCAGACAAAGACAAAATGTGAGTACAAAACATAGTAGCAAATCAGAAAAGTATATACAAATTATTTGACAGATAACAAAGTGCACAGGCACTGAAAATTCTTTAGCATATTCAGAACAAATGAACAGACTGGCAAAAAATATTATGTTGACAAGTTACATAATTGTACTCGCATTGGAGTTCAGCGAATCGAAAAATGTATAACCTATGAACATAAATGATGTTACCAAAAAAAATTTTTTTCTTTATGTGACAAGAATCAGGATAGGAAAGGGAAGGATTGCATCATGGTTGTAGCACTTTAGATTGCACACAACTGCTCTGAAAGTCCATATCTTTCCACAGAAGTACAACACCAAGTGACACAACTTGAAGTTCTTTTCCCATCAGAATTTATCATTGTAGCCAAGACACTGAACTGTCGTAGTAATGTTCCATGTTTTCATTTTGGCAGTACATTACGTACACCAAACAGTGGGACCATAATAATGTCTTCATCGCTCATGGTGGTGGACAGCATGTCGTGTCAACACCACACTCTTACCAGGCACACCAACGTAGAATTAGTGCAAAACCAAAGATAGTGCTCCATGATCACTAGGATAAACAGGACAAATGGACATTGCAGTAATTCAGGGTAGTCAGCTTATGAGGTGAAGGACATCAAGTCACATAATATTGACAATTACAGACTTAATTAGTAGTTTGTGGCATTCATAGCCCAGTTATTGAACATTTCTGTACCAAGTATGTAGTATTACAGAAAAATGTTCATTGATTGTTTTACATAGAATCAGTAGCCTTCTTTTCCTGGTTACAAAGCATTATGAAATAATCGCATTCTTTTCAGTTACAGAGTATAATTAAGAATCATTAACCTTCTCCTAATTACAGTTAATTAATCATTTGTCATTAATTAATCATTTGTCTAATTACAGTTAATTAATCATTTGTCGTTAATTAATCATTTGTCTAATTACAGTTAATTAATTGATCATTTGTCATTTCAATATAGTAAGAATTATTAGCCTTAATTAATTACAAAGCATTATTAAACAGTACCATAGTTAATTAATTATGTGTCATTCCAATCTATTAAGAATCATTAGTCTTTTCCTAATTACAAAGCATTATGAAACAGTCACATTCATTTCCAATAACAAAGTATGGCATCGTTAATTAATCATTTGAAATTCCAATATAGTAAGAATTATTAGCCTTCTCCTAATTACAAAGCATTATTAAACAGTCACATTCATTTCAAATTACAAAGTATCAACATTGGAAACAAGAGCTAATCAATGTCATAATTAATCACAATTCGTGGAGTGACATTAATTATTGGCACTCAGTGGCCAGCAAGTATTGAATAGAATCATCATTCAGTATTATTCAGATTATTACGAAGTCATTATTAAAAATCAGTTAATTACAGTCAAATCATTAATAATCACAGGCATTATAAGTGGTAACATTACAATAAACAGTGTTCCTCCTTCAGTAGTATTCAGACCATTACAAAGTCATTATTAAAAATCAGTTAATTACAGTCAAATCATTAATAATCACAGGCATTATAAGTGGTAACATTACAATAAACAGTGTTCCTCCTTCAGTAGTATTCAGACCATTACAAAGTCATTATTAAAAATCAGTTAATTACAGTCAAATCATTAATAATCACAGGCATTATAAGTGGTAACATTACAATAAACAGTGTTCCTCCTTCAGTAGTATTCAGACCATTACAAAGTCATTATTAAAATCAGTTAATTACAGGCAAATCATTAGTAATCACAGGCATTATAAGTGGTATCATTACAATAAACAGTGTTCCTCCTTCAGTAGTATTCAGACCATTACAAAGTCATTATTAAAATCAGTTAATTACAGTCAAATCATTAGTAATCACAGGCATTATACATAGTATCATTACAATAAACAGTGGCAGTTATTAGCTAGTGACAAAGCATTATTTTGAATATAGTCTCATTAAGTGGTCATTATTCAAGTGACATGCTATTCAGAGTTGATCAGTATTATTCAGAATTATCATAAACTAGTGACATTATGTGCGACTGGTAATACATTTTTTTTTTTTGGTAGCAATGCATTGCGTTGCGATCGATAATTAATTGCTGAGGCATAACACTTTTTGTTTTTGACCTATTGCTGCAAATGAGGATAGTAACGTCATTCGTCATGAGTCAGCTGTAGCAAGGTTATGTAACAAGGCAGTATATGTGATCACATTTATAAATGATAAACACAAATGGGTAAAAAATATAAAAATGCAAGTACTAGAACAGGTATAATAAGTAACAGGTTTAGTAAGTATCATGAAAAAAACTTCTCCTGGAAAAATTACAAAAACGGATTATTGACCTGAAAGAAGAAACGCACACTATGCTGAAAAGTAGTGAACTTCGAATTAACAGGTAGTGAAATGTGTATAAAAATGTGTTCCATAGCTGTCCTTTCCAAAACTTTCCGTCATCCTACTATGCAATATAACACCTGCTGTCAAAGCAAACTGCAACAAATACTTAAATAACTATGTAGCATAAATACATAACTTCAACCTTATCCTCATCTGTAAAGAAAAAACTTCATTATTCATTATCCATATTATCATAACTTCATTATTATCATCACCTGTAAAGAAAAACTTCATTATTCATAACAGCATATCCTTCATCATTATTCATCAGTATTCATTATCATCTGCAAAAAATCACTTCATTACTCATTACACAACTATTCCTTATCACTAGCATATTTCATCACTAAAACTAAGATGTGTAGTTCTCTCTGACAGCCTGCATCAATCACCTTGTATTCTGAAAGAAAAAAATTAGTTAAGACTGCTATTCTGTGATGAGTATAGTATATTCTTGTTAATGTTTGTTAATCCTGATCCATTTACTCTTCCTCATAAAGTTATTGCATCTCCTTTCGTTTATTCCGTAGGTGAAATTCCCATTTATGTTAAATTTATTTCTTAGAATCATCATTCCTTTCTGAAATTGATGAACAAAGATTAATGTCCTGCATTTAAATCATATACCCACTAGATAATGACTGGTTTATGGTAACATAATTAACCCTACAGCATAACATGACAGAAAACGTAATATGTCAAAAACATTGACAGTGTTCAGAAACAAAAATATACACAGAATAATACAATGCAGTAGCAAAAAAAAATGTGAAACAGTCACGATGTTGAGATGTCATAAGGCAAAAAAAATGTCAAAGTCGACTGGTGTGTGTTATATCTTAACTATTTCATAGTGCATACAAACAAAACTGGAGTACAATCATACACACAAAAAAAAGTGGAAAATGTGCACGGTCTGATGTGTAACGACAAGAAAAGCGACCTGCTAACCTTACCTTGCCGGGCACTTGCCAAGAAAAAATACGATAATCATCAGTAATTAGTCACGTGAAATAATTGCATTAGTAAATGGCATCATAGTGTGTTGAATCATACAGTGGTTTCACTCAATAAACGGTTTAATGTTTGAGATATGGTGATTGCCTTTCGATTTTCTGGTTCTCAAAGTTTCGACGTGTACAACATTGGCGTGAGGGATGCTGCGAATCCGATATGGACCTGCGTATAGAAGTTCAAATTTACTGCACTTACCTTTTAATTTACTGGATAAATAGTGTGTACGTATCAATATCTTCTGTCCAACGTGAAAGTCGCGGCGTGTACAAACCTGTTTTTGCTGTCTTCTCCGGCGCTCTGCGGCACGTTTGATGTTGTTCAGCGCAATGTCAATTATTTCGTGGTGTCGTAGGCGACGACTTTTGGGGAATTCTATTAATTCTTTAATTTTGTTCGGTGGTTCAACGTTTTTCAGTATAACAGTCGGAGATAGCATAGTGGATTCATTTGGAATGGAATTCATTACATCTTGGAATGAGAGTATGTGTGTATCCCAATCAATATGTCTTTTGTGGCAGTATATTCTACACAGTTTACCAATTTCCTTCATTAATCTTTCACAAGGGTTCGAAGAAGCGTGGTACTTGGATATATAGATCGGAGAAATGTTTCTGGCTCGTAACATGCGTGTCCATACGCTACTACGAAATTGTGATCCATTATCAGAAATTACTTTCATTACATGCCCTACATGAGATAGAAAATGTTTTACAAATGCTTTCGAAACAGTTTTAGCAGTAGCTTTGCGTAACGGAGTGAAAGTAACAAATTTTGAAGTGAGCTCAACAGCGACAAATATGTAGCAAAAACCTCTGTTAGTTCTGGGAATCGGACCAAAAATATCTACAGCGGCCATGTGTCTTAATTTAACAGGTATAATGGGATATAAAGGAGGAATATGTGAAGTGGTGTCTGATTTGGCTTTCTGGCAAATTTTACAAGACGCTAAAACTCGTCGTATACGTTTCTCCATGTTAGAAAAATAACAGTTCTGTCTCAGTATAAGAAAACATTTTCGTGCTCCGTAATGTGCGTAGCTTAAATGAGTGTACCAAACTAATTTGTTAACCAGTTCGTCCGGAATGCATAATAACCAATTGTTGCTGTCAGGATGAGAGCGGCGAAACAGAACGTCATTGCGTACAGTGTAATGGTTTCTAATCGTTACATTATTCATATCTAGCCAAAGGTGTTTAATTTCTTTCCACACGTTGTCTTTATTTTGTTCTTGTGCTATGTCCTGTAATGACGATGAAATAAAGTTTTCAAATGCAACTTGCTGAATGTACATGACACTGAAATTTGTTTTGCAGAAGTTGGTTGCTACGTCTTGCTGATTGTTGCCGAGAGAACGCGATAGTGCGTCTGCTATAACATTTTGTGTGCCGGGAATGTGGACAATCGTAAAATTAAATTCTTGTAAATATAGTTTCCATCTGCTTAACCTGTCGTGAGTGAGTTTAGCCGAAAGTAAAAATTGTATCGCTCTGTGGTCTGTGTAAACGGTGGTATGTCTGCCATAAAGAAAGTGCCTAAATCTCGTAAAAGCCCATACAACACATAATGTTTCCAATTCTGTAACAGAGTAATTTCGTTCAGCAGGTGACAGAATGCGACTTGCAAATGCGATGTTTTTAATTACTGTAGAACCGTCTTCTTCAATTTCCTGGAAAATGTGTACGCCTAAAGCGGTATTGGAACTGTCAGTGGCAATGGAAAAATTTCTGGTAAGATCTGGGTGCGATAAAAGTGGGGCATTCAACAAAGCATGTTTCAAATAACATTCTCGTGAGCAAAATTCTGCGTGTCAAAAGTAATGTTTGCGTTACTGTAATATGCAATCTGTGCTCTATCTGGTTAAAATTTATCGTACGTGTTATTATTTACGGGAGAATGTTGTGGCATATCCACTATATGAACTGTTCTGTTATTTCTTACTGACGTATTACGCTATGGATGACACCTATTGTCTGTTCCATTCATGATTATTTGTTGTTGCTGATGTTGTTGCTGCTCATAAGATCGACTGTTATTAAATGTACGCTGAAAATTGTGCTCGTTATTTTTACGTCTGTCGTGATAGTCATTCCTACACGGTGTATTACGATAGGCATTGAAATACTGTCTTCTCTGTACGTAATTGTTTCCTTGTTGCCGCGCGTTACTATTTGTTGGATCTGGTACTACACGTACACGCGGCGAAACATTAAAGCCTGGTTGACCTTGTAGACTGCATTGTTGGTTAGGTACGCCAAGCGGCTGACTTTCATGCTATTGTGGCGTAAAGGTCTATTGTTACCAAAAATGCGCTTGCTGTTAATTTTATACATACTGATGATTACGATTTTATCTGTTATTAAAATTACGGCGGTAGTTGTCATTACGGGAGTGCCTACTGAAAATTGTCACATTCGGTAAAATATTTCTCATATCAGGTTTTCTTTAGTCATTTCTTAATACTAGGTAGAGCAATAGTTAAAGAGCAGTTTTGATAGATATAAAGGATAGTAGAAGAGAAGGCAGCAGTGCAGAAAACTAAAGATAAAATAGCACTACTACAGCTCGGGGCCCTATGCTCGCTACGGCACATATTCATTAAAGCGTAATGAATCCACTGAGGTCATTTACGCACTGCAAATAAATTTTAGCTTTTGTGTTACAGGCAATAGCGGTAAAATTTCAAAGGCAAATTGTTGTATCCGTGCTAATTCCAATTTCTTCATTACAGGCAATGCTGATGAAAATGCTATAGCTAATTGTCGCCTCAGGTTCAAAGTTAGTTTCTTCATTATAGGTAATAGCGGTGAATGTACAAAGATAAATTGTCGTATACAGTGCAAAGCGTGTGCCTGTACGCTGTCATTATTACTTTCTTTACATTTTCTGGCGGATAAAAATTGCTCGTAATCTACGTTCTCGTCATTGAATTTGAAAACACGTTCGGGTTTGTGGGTGAATCTGTTCGTCTGTGTCATTCCGGATTTCCAGTTGCATAGCTTTTCACATTTTAAGTAGCGTGGCTTTTCGGATTTTAATTCGCGTAGTCTCTGTAAATTGTTCACATTATACACGCTGCGTGAGTCAGACAAATGTTCGCAAGGTGGCGGATTCTGTGACGTATTAGTGACTGAAATAGTTTTCAACTCTGTTACTGTAATACTTTCGTCAATCTGGTTGTCGTGTCGTGCAAATTTCTCGTCATCTTCCGTATTCGGAGTGTGTGAAACTTCCACTGACTCTAAATTAATTTCGTCGCGAATCTGTACTGCGTTTTTAGGGCATTGTTCAGTGACTACATTAATTTCGTGGATCTGTGTTGCATTTGAATTATCTAAGCCTTGTGCAACAGTGCCAACTTCTTCATTACTGTTATTAGCACAAGCCTTAGTATCCGCATGTAATTGTTCTTTACTGTCCTGACATTGAACGGTAACAGCTGTAATCTCTTCCCTAACTTGTTTGTTCTGTTCATTAACATTATCGTGTTTTTCTCTCGGCTGTTTAATACTTTCAGAAAATTGTTTGTTCCGTTCTCTAAATTGTTTGTTTTCTTCTTCCAGTCGTTTGTTCTGCTCATCAAGTTTTTTATTAAGTTGTTTATACTGCTCACTAAGGTTGTCTTGTTTTTCGTTCTGTTCGTTCCTAAACTGTAGCATTATTGCTATAAATTGATCCAAAGTAACATTACCTACTCCATTTTCTGTGCTGTTTGATTGTGTACCTGGAATTGTCGCGCTTTGTGTGACCATTTGGTCATTCTGTAATTTACAAAAACGTTTCTCACTCGAGTCCGTCGTATTTTCGGTACACTGACCACTTTCATTAGACAAATTTGTCTGTTCGTCACGAGAATTTTTCACACCGTGTGTGTTAGGCTGGGCAGCGCTCATTACAATAGAGCGTTCTGCGTCATCGATTGTCGACAAATCAACAGAGGACATAACCGAGTTCGTTTGTTCGTCATTAAGACAAAAATCATCATTAGTGGTTGGAATGCACTGATTGTTAGTGAACGCAGGATTGTCATCATTACGTTGCGTATCACAATTACTATCGGTCACGTTGTTTAAGTCGGTAATTTCATTCACAATACTTCGCGATACACTATTCACAGTCTTTCGCGGCATTTTTGCAATAGTCACAATTATTCACAAAACAAATAAGCACAATGCAAAAGCAACACACAAATACAATAGAGCAACGAATTGCCGTTGACCTGTAGAAGGAAAGTCACAAGATTAGTAAAAGCGTAGCGCCAAATCCTAATTATATCTAAGCAAATAAGAGCAGATATCTGACTGTTGTTCAAAAGACTCTCAACGAAATACGATCCTGGACTGGGTGTCGCCAAGTGTAACCTCCCCACAATAATTTTAAAAGAAAAAAAAAGACAATACTTAATAGAAATGGGAGCCGAGTGTAACCTCCCCACAAAATTTTACATGAATGACAATATTATTTAAGAATGCTAATGGACATTGCTCTATGCGTAACCTGCCCACAATGAAATGTACTGACAATGGGAACAAAAATGTGAAATTCGCAATCTGACTCAAATATAAATCCTTCAAAAAATTAAAGTCCATTCAGTGACAAGAAAATTCAATTAAACCGAAATATCGGTCTTTGGCCCTGTGTAAAACAATCAGAATTAAAGTCTTACCTCAGAATAAATGGATGTCACATATCTGCTCTTGTTGTTGCGCACCGCTTGGAGGAACTGCATTGCAAATAATAATATTCTCTCTTTTTTTTTGTGATTATAGTGAAATTTTTCTTCAAAAGAAGTGGAATGAAATGGGAAGTGCAACGAGATCTTCAGTTCAATAAAAATTAAATTTTTAAGAAAATGCTTTTGAAATAAAAAAATTATTATTGGGAGACTTGTTGGAGAATAATTATAATAAATAAAATTTTTCATTATCTAATGATTATATTAATTAACAGTATACCTTATTCCTCATCTTGACCAGTGTTGCCGACCGCCTACATCACACAACCGCACTGGGCTGCTACTACTGACCGACCGCTCTGCATGACGACTACAGACTGAGTACTGCTCTCAACTAGACAGAGCTACAGACTCGCAACGACTGAACTGACAGACTCGCAACGACCGACCGACTGACTGAGAACCGTTCGCAACACTCGCGCGGTCAAGCGCATACTCTCTGGTCACAGATGCTACAATGCCTCGCCATCGCTGCTGCGTTACATACGTGTTTCAAGGGACTGAGTGTTGTGTTGCCCTCATCATCATCCTCTCCGCTCCATCGACGCGCAAGTCGCCAAAGTGGCGTCAACTAAAAACACTTGCACCAGGCGACCGGTCTACCCGACGGGAGGCTCTAGCCACACGACGTTTCATTTCATTCAGGATTCCAGTATTATTCCGCACTCTTTTGGCTACAAAATCCTATTTTTCACCGTAATCTCCGTTCAGTGCGACATCCTTACGCCACCTTACTCTGAGGGCCTGCATGCACGCATGGTACCACCCTTACACAGCGACGTCGGAACCAGCGTCTTGCTGCATCAATAACCTCCTCGTCATCCGCGTACTGCTTCCCACGGAGTGCATCCTTCATTGGGCCAAATAGACGGAAATCGAAAGGCACGAGATCCGGGCGGTAAGGTAGTTGACGAAGAACAGTCCAATGAAGATTAAAACCGTGTCTACCGTCTGAGCTACCCAAGCACGACACACGCCCCGTCCTCACAGCTTTAATTCTACCAGTATCTCGTCTCCTACCTTCCAGACTTTACAGAAGCTCTCCTGCGAGGCATCAGTCGTGCTTGGGTAGCTCAGTTGGTAGAGCACTTGCCCGCGAAAGGCAAAGGTCCCGAGTTCGAGTCTCGGTCCGGCTCACAGTTTTAATCTGCCAGGAAGTTTCATATCAGCGCACACTCCGCTGCAGAGTGAAAATCTCATTCCAGTCCAGTGAAGTTTTGTGAGCTCCTCTGGCTTGTGGAGACGTGTGTGAGGGCTTGAATTGTGCTGGAGAAGTTTGTTTGCATTTTTGTGGCGACGAACACGCTGACGTCGTTTCTTCAGTTTCCCGAGGGTAGCACAATACACTTCAGATTTGATCATTGCACCATGAGGGAGGACGTCAAACAGAATAACACCTTCAGGGTCCCACAAGACTGTTTCCATGACTTTACTGGCTGACGGTGCGGCTTTGAACTTTTTCGTCGAAGGAGAGTTGATGTGGCGTCACTCCGTGGATTGCCGTTTTGTTTTCTGTCCGAAGTGATGAACCGACGTTTCATCGCCTGTGACGATGTGCCACAAAAAGTTATGGAGATCAGCCGTGTAACGCGCAAGCAACTCCGCAGAGACGGTCCTCCGTTGCCCTTATGGTGTTCTGTAAGGCGGCGGGGAACCCAGCGGACCTAACACCACTCATAAGGGGAGGCCACGACGTTTGGAACGCGGATTTACTGCAAACTTCGTACACTCGTAGTACTCCATGAGGACAACAAAATGCGTAAGCAGTAGGGCGTACTTCTCAAGCGTTATTAAGAAAATCGCAAGATAATTTCGGTCGTCAAATATATACCTGTGCGTGGCCCTTTTTATCATGAAGCGGCGTCAGCCGAGTCGCCACCGGCACGGTAGCTCAGCATGCTCGGTCGGAGGTTAGCTGCCCTCTGCAATAAAAAAAAAAAAAAACTGAGTGAATGGATCAACAGAGAACTTAAACGGACGTCATAGGACGTCCGCCCCGAACACATGGAACAAACTATAACGAACAAAATTAGATAAAAAAAATGGTTGCGTTCAAGCCCCATAATCACTGGATCGAGTTTTATTTTCAACACAGTCATTTTCTTTACTATTAATATTACAACTGATGTAATGGGAAAAATACGTGTAATCGGACGAACTTTTATTAAATTTACAATGTTATTTGGCAGTCTACTAATTTTTATTATCACAAATTATATAATATTCATAACTATCGACTAGTAAACAACCAAACGCACAAAGTGATACTGAAAATGTATGCTTGTCCGTGATTTGAGAAATCCCTTATACCTGGAAGGAGCAAAATACTACTTGTTACCTGCAAGTTTTGACCGGCACAGACGGCTTTCGAAAGATGTACAATTAATCGTCGCTTTCGACATTACGACTACAAGTTGCAGGATGGTATTTTTCGTAAAAAACATGGAACACGTAAAAGTAAACGGCACTAGCAGCGTTGAATAAATGCTACGTCCCCGCATACGCAAGATCTTTTGAGGTTTTAGCGTGGAAAACCAAATGCTCGTTGACATTTTGAAAAACCTCTCTTTCAGACGATAATTTGGAAGCAAACTATGCAATCTTAGTATTTCCTTAAAAATCGGCGCTGATAATTGGTTATGCAGTATCGAGAGTATTTTAATAGCGTCTTCCGAGAAGCAGTGTCTTCTTCCCTTTTCGATTAAATGCGAACAATTCTGAAGACACGGACAAGCATACATTTTCCACCACTTTATCCGTTTGGTCGTTTAATAGTCGATAGTTATGAATATTACATTATTTGTCGTAATAAAAATTTGTACACTGCCAAATAACATTGTGAATTTAATAAAATTTCATCCGATTACATGTATTTTCCCATTATATCAATTTTAATATAAATAGTAAGGAAAATAACTGTGTTAGAAATAAAAAAAAAAAAAAAACTGACCAACGGGACTCGAGCCAGCGATTGCGGGGCTTGAACGCCGATCACTTTTTCTTTTATCTCATTGTGTTCTGTATTGTTCGTTGAATTTGTTCAGGGCGGACGTCCGATGTTCGTTGAGCCGTTCGCTCAGTTTTTTTATTGCAAAAGGTACCTGACTCTCTGACCGAACACGCCGAACTACCGCGCCGGCAACACTCGGCTGCAGCCGCTTCATGGTAAAAATGGCCCCGCACAGGTATATATTCGACGACCGAAATTATCTTGCGATTTTCTCAATAACGCTTGAGAAGTACGCGCTAATGCTTACGCATTCTGTTCTCCTCATGGAGTACTTTTTTTTCACTAGCTGCTTATTTTTTATGACCCACCGTCTAATTTCTTATGGTGGGTCGTACGTTGCCACTTAGCCGCTGTGACTGGGTCCGGGGTCCAGAGTGACTGAAAGTAACACCACTCGGGCTCCCGTCCCCACTCACCCCGTTGCCCGTGTCCCGCCACGTGGAGGCGGGATCTACTTGTTTACATCTATTTGATATCTTTTTTTGTGCAGCATTAGAAAAACTTATAACTAATACATAATCAAGTGAGATATTAATAAACAAAACGGAATTAAATATTTAGAAAGAAGGAAGGAAGAGAACTGAATAGAGAAGAGATTAGGGTACGTTAAAGCTAGAAACTAAGACTACGACCTCCAAGTTCAGCCTGCTAAACTATTCACGATATGCAATAGAGAGGTAACTGATTTTGTGCTTGGCTGAGAGTTGCTAATGAAAGGGTTCTTGTGGTAATAGTAATAAAGGTAATGACGCTAACGGTTTGTGTTGAGCCTACAAGGTTCAATAGGTTCAAATGGCTCTGAGCACTATGGGACTCAACTTCTGAGGTCATCAGTCGCCTAGAACTTAGAACTACTTAAACCTAACTAACCTAAGGACATCACACACATCCATGCCCGAGGCAGGATTGGAACCTGCGACCGTAGCGGTCGCTCGGTTCCCGACTGTATCGCCTAGAACCGCACGGCAACTCCGGCCGGCGAGCCTACAAGGCTCCTAGTAGAGTACATCAGGCGCAAGCACCTCCCGGCCCCGCCGACAACACGACCTGAACGGTGGTTTTCCCCGATCTACCATAGGTATCCGTCGGGTTGGGCTCAAAAGAGAGGAACCTCAATTAAGATCCTACCATCCAGGCCGTGCGCCGCCTCTTACCAGGAGGCGTAGGTCCCTTGAAGAGGTGCCTACCTTTAAGCTTCAGAAAAAAAAAAAATGGCTCTGAGCACTATGGGACTCAACTTCTGAGGTCATCAGTCGCCTAGAACTTAGAACTAGTTAAACCTAACTAACCTAAGGACATCACAAACATCCATGCCCGAGGCAGGATTCGAACCTGCGACCGTAGCGGTCTTGCGGTTCCAGACTGCAGCGCCTTTAACCGCACGGCCACTTCGGCCGGCTAAGCTTCAGATCAGAAGTTATGGAGTACTACGAGTGTACGTTCCAAACGTTGTGGCCTCCCTTTGTGAGTGCGCTGCAGTTATCATCTGCGGGACGCTGCGGAATCTATCTCTCTGTCTTTCTACTATTTTTTAGATCCCCCGCTTTCTGCTCTTTAATACATTGTACGCGTGTGTCGCTGCACTCGTTCAGTGCATTAGGGAGTGTCATAAATCGCGAGAGCAGCGCCCGGTCTCTGGTGGCGGACGATAAACAAGAGAGTGGTGGCAGGTGGCCAGGCAGCGAGGCAGGCTAGCGGGCGGCGGGCGCAGCGCTGACCCGCTCTGCCGGCCGCTTTGTGCCAGCAGGTGTTCCACTTCGCCGAGCGCAACGATAATACGGCGGCCGGCAACCAGGCCAGCATAGGCCTCACCACGCCTCGCCTACCCCCAGCCCGCTCACGTCAATATCCCTGCGTTTGCTGACGCCGGGCTCACACTCACCCGAAACGGTTCTGTTCAAATAAATATATACCTAAGGGGGGACAAGTGCAAATGTGACTAAAACGTTCATTTTTCGATATATATACTTAGATGGTATCTGTCCTCCCGGACATGTCCGAAAGGACAGATACCATCGGTGACCATGCACCTCGTTGGAATGAAATTACAATGAAATGAACACCCTTAGCTGCTTACAGGCGTTGACAAACGTCAACGGGGACAGATGAAAATGTGTACCCCGACCGGGGCTCGAACCCGGGATCTCCTGCTTACGTGGCAGACGCTCTATCCATCTTAGCCACCGAGGACACAGAGGATAGCGCGACTGCACATTTTCATCTGTCCCCGTTGACGTATGTCAACGCCTGTAAGCAGGTAAAGGTGTTCATTTCATTGTAATTTCATTCTAACGAGCTGCATGGTCACCGATGGAATCTGTTCTTTCGGACATGTCCGAGAGAACGGATACCATCTTAGTATATATATAGTTATGGCTCACCGGCCACTTGACCATCTTCCTCTAGTGCCCGAACTCTTACTGGAATCGACAACGCACCGCCAGTAATGAGTATAATGGGCGGGGGCACTACGAATGTAGTGCGGGACAATACGTTGAGAATGTGGGTTTCGCGGGAGGCGTGCCAGAGATAAATCCCTGCAGTCGCGCTATCCTCTGTGTCCTCGGTGGCTCAGATGGATCGGCCGGCACGGTAGCTCAGCGTGTTCGGTCAGAGAGCCGGTTGGCCTCTGTAATAAAAAACTGAGTGGAAGGATCAACCACCGAACTTGAACAGGATGTCTTGCGACGTCCGCAACGTACAAACACAACGATCAATAAACATCAAAAACGAAAATTTAAAAAAAGATGATTAGAGCGTCTGCCATGTAAGCAGGAGATCCTGGGTTCGAGCCCCGGACGGGGTACACATTTTCATCTGTCCCCGTTGACGTATGTCAACGCATGTAAGCAGCTAAGGGTGTTCATTTCATTGCAATTTCATTTTTCGAGTTTGTTTCGTTCAGTAGTAAAATTATTCGATAACCAGGGTAAGGCTGCTATCGCTCGATTTCTCAGTGGATATTGACAGTGGTGCATTCTAGCCAGTGATCTCTGTACTGTGTTGATGTCGAACTCCAGCTGACTGAACGTACCGGCCAAAGATGCTCTATTTCGTTTCTTAGCAAAGGACCTGCAAGAGCAGCTGAACGGAATGGACAGTGTCTTGAAAGGAGGATATAAGATGAACATCAACAAAAGCAAAACGAGGATAATGGAATGTAGTCGAATTAAATCGGGTGGTGCTGAGGGAATTAGATTAGGAAATGAGACACTTAAAGTAGTGAATGAGTTTTGTTATTTGGGGAGCAAAATAACTGATGATGGTCGAAGTAGAGAAGATATAAAATGTATACTGGCAATGGCAAGGAAAGCGTTTGTGAAGAAGAGAAATTTGTTAACATCGAGTATAGATTTAAGCGTCAGGACGTCGTTTCTGAAAGTATTTGTACGGAGTGTAGCCATGTATGAAAGTGAAACGTGGACGATAAATAGTTTGGACAAGAAGAGAATAGAAGCTTTCGAAACGTGGTGCTACAGAAGAATGCTGATGATTAGATGGGTACTAACATACATATCTAATGAGGACGTATTGAATAGATTTGGGGAGAAGAGGAGCTTGTGGCACAACTTGACTAGAAGAAGGGATCGTTTGGTAGGACATGTTCTGAGACATCGAGCGATTACCAATTTAGTATTGGAGGGCAGCGTGGAGGGTAAAATTCGTAGAGGGAGACCAAGAGATGAATACACTAAGCAGATTCAGAAGGATGTAGGCTGCAGTAGCTACTGGGAGATGAAGAAGCTTGCACAGGATAGAGTAGCATGGAGAGCTGCATCAAACCAGTCTCAGGACTGAAGACCACAACAACAACAACAAGCTAATTAGAACATGGCTGCCACCAAATGTCACGGGGACGTAAAATTAAAATACTTTTTCGATTCTGCTCCCACATCCGCCTATTCCTCGCACATTGAAATAAATTTCAAAGAACTAGTACTTGGATAATGAACCGCGTTGCGGCTTGTTAGACCATCGTCAGATTTAATACTAAACAAATAGACCACACAACTTCAGCGAGAATTCATAGCCGTACAAAAATTGTGCAAAAATTGTGACATTTTATGACTATATCGATACAGAACAAAAGCACAATCTAATATCCGAAGATACTCTGACCAAGTAACTCTTACATTACAGTATATTCAGATGTTAAAATTACATGAATGTATGAGCCAAAAATTTTTCACAAATGAAGACACAGGTTATTATGTCATATTGAGAAACTGGCGAATGAGATGAACAGACTGAAAAAGAGGGGAGGGGGAGGTGTGGGAGAAAGGAGCATATGGAATGTGGAACAGCTATAACAAGCTTATTGTCTAATAGTGAGACACATAATAACTGACTGCTGCTACTGTAATAAGGATGAGTAATGGAACTGTGTTTCGTCATTAGAACCTTAATGAGCAAACATTCCTTATTGAAGGAGCAGCAGCCAGCTATTATTTCTCTTGCCATTAGATAATAAGTTTGTTACAACTGTTCCATACCAACATTCCTCACACTCCTTTCTCACCCGCCCTTTTTTCAGTCTGTTCATCTCATTCGCCAGTTTCTCCATATGACATAATATGCGTATTATTTCTCACTCGTCTAACGCATTTGGCTTATACGTTTATACAGTTTTAACATTTCAGTGTACTGTAATATAATCAAAATATCCACGGGTGTACTGCCGGTCTACAGTGCCCGTTGGACACTATAGACCGGCAGTACACCCGTGGATATTTTGATTATCAAATACGCCGGGAGAAACTCAAGAATCATACTGTAATATAAGTTATATGTGTTTTGAGTCTCTTTAGGTATTACATTAGGCTTGTGTTCTGTATCAAAATAGACATAAAATACCACACATCTCTGTACAACAATCTTTGTACAGCTACGAATTCTCGCTAAAGTTGTGTGGACAGCCTGTTTTACTATTAACTTATCTGACGATGGTCTAAGAAGCCGGAATTCGGTTCATAACAAACTGTTGAGTAAATATTATCGTGGAACATGAATACTGTGTATTCATGTTATTAATATTCATCAAGAAAGTAAAGAATTGCTTATCGTGTACACACGTATGAAAATTTTCTTGCCTAATTCCAACATGGCAGGCGGGGCAGCTGATACAAATCTGCAAGCACACCGAAGTTCCATGCTCTGAGAGCAGAGATCTACATCCAGGTAGCGTAGAGATCACTGATTCTAGCGGTAATCAAGTGTTGCCAAAGAGCCGCCATCTTGCTGGTGAATTGTTCCATGAAGACACACGAAACAACGATGAAAATAGGTAAGATTTGCACTATGTTCTTGTAATTGACTAGTATATATGATTGAAACGTTTTAGTGCTACGGTGGTTATTAAATTTCTGCAGCCATAATTGCCATAGCCACTATATAATGTTACGTACTGTGGACAGAGACATGGTGTTTCTAAGTGATGCCGTGCGAGTTTCCTTGAATGAGCCTCCGAAGGTTTGTCTGATCATACCCATAAGTAGACTACAATGAATAAAACTTAAGGAATGGTTTTAATTAATATGTTTTCTAGTACAGGCTTTTGATGAGAGCGTGATCCACAGCCAGGGTGAAATGTTTAAATGAAGTCATTCCGCTTTAGGCTGCTAAAATATTATTTATTGCAATTTCAGTTTCGACACACGGTCATTGTCAAGCATTGCAAGGGATTGTAACCAACTCCGTAACATAAAGCTGTGACGTGCTGGAATATAGTTCCCAGCAGTGTAAAAGCAGAAGTATGTGGTTGTACAAATGTATCCGCTGTTCTATACACCGCGCGAGCACACATTAGAAAACTTGTGAAATAACAGGAGACATGATTTACATCCAAGTCAAAATTTCGTGTAGCAGACTTTTTTTTACCCTCGAAGGCGACATTTCTACGTTTAGCCTCCAAGGTTTCGAATACATGTTATTCAGTTTCAGACACCAGCAAAAAAGTAAAAAAATACGACATTTATTAAGATGTGTGTAGCATTTAACAGCTGTTACACTGCATCCCATACACGGAGACTGCCCGCACCACTGATGGCGACCTGTCACCTTGATAGGGCCGATAACACATGTTTTTATTTTTTAAATATTTCATTAACAGTGAATTTTCATGACTTCTGTGTCTACAGTAATGAAATGCAAAAGATATTGTTTAAGTTACATTGAACATAGATAATTGATCAGAATATTCGAGTATTTTATTTCATATTTTTATGTGGAGCATCGGTAGCAAACTACTCGTATTTTCCAGAGTTTCACTGTGGAAACCGTACGGGAAATGGTGAAAAAGTAATTTACGTTGTTCGCTGTTTTCCGGCCACACTCCTTTTCGCAACTGTCTGTAGAATAACAGTTTTTAGACTCAAAAAATGCATTCCTGAATGTGTAACGAGTGCTTTCAAGCCCACATTTAGGTTCCTGTCAAATCCTGACCTACTAAGGAAATGTGTTCATGACAAAACTCAAAATTCAAATGAGTCTCTGAATGCTTTTATATGGGAAACATTGGCCCAGGACAACATTTTCATCGTTTGTAGTTGTAAAACATGCGGTCTATGATGTTGTGGTTGTTTGTATTCATGGATACGTAGTAAGAGTGGAAGTGTTACAGCGTTTCAGCATCAAGGCTGGTGCATTATTCTAACAGTTCTTAAGAAAATTGACTGTTGTCGTGTGTCTAGAACTGAAATGTCTATTCAGGAACTAGCAAAGGAAACAAGACAAAAGAAATTGAGTTACAAGACAGGATAAAGAATGCCCTGAGAACATTTCTCGCGCATTCTGAGAAGGTATAATTGAAGAAAATATATGCTTAATCTTTAAATACATTTTCCCAGAAACTGCATTTTATGGCACTTACGCACCTTTTTTCAGGACATCGGTGATATTTCTTGTTATTTTGCCCATGTGTCTCACAGTGCACCAAAACAATCACACAGAGCTAAATTTCCAGATGTCTTGTTTAAGGTGAAATACGTAGATGTAGGTGCCGAAATTTCTACACCGATTTCTACCAAAATGATGTACAATGTTATAAAAGCTTTTTTATCACAGATTTCAAATGAAATGAAAGCTGCGTGTGGCTAGGGCGTCCCGTTGGCTAGACCAGTCAGCTGGTGCAAGTCTTTCTAGTTGACACCGTTGTCGGCGACTTGCGTGTCGGTAAGGATGAAACGATGGCGTAGCTAACACAACACACAGTCGGCGATCGGATAAAATCTCTCACGCAGCCGAGAATCAAACCCGGGCTCGTCGCATGACATTCTACTGCGCTAATCACTTTTCTCTTAAGTAGAAAAACACTATGTTTATTTACGATTCCACAAAAATAGTAACAAAAATTATTTGCTTGCACTGAAATGACATAAATAAGGTGACCGCTAATTACAGACATTAGTTACAGCATTCATAGAATGACGAATGATATTCAATCTTTAACAGTAGCTAATGGAAACAAATTTAACAACGTCCTCCATTCGACACTGCTGGCAATTAAGAATCCGCATTTTCTTCTTAGCTATGGAGGCACCACAAAGATATTCAAAATTGGATACATTTAATTGTTTAAATGGATATAGACATAACAGATCAACTTTTGCAATGATTGGTTTAACTGGTTATTAACAAAAGGAACACAAATAATTGTTGGTATATTAAAACTGATATTTTTGTAGTAAACATTTTTGGAAGATGACTGTTAACAGCCGTTAAGTAATGTATAAAATGCATATTTGAACCATCAGCTGTTTTTATTTTAAACCCAAATTCTACTGGTTCGGTCTTGGACCATATTCACGGATGAAGGGTTAAAATGCTTTAAGCCACCATATTAAGTAATGACTAATGCAATATGGCGGCTTAAACCATTTTAACCCTTCATCCGTGAAGATAGTCCAAGACCGAAACGGTAAAATTTGGGTTTAAAATAAAAACAGCTAATGGTTCAAATATGCATTTTATAAAATTTTATAGTAATTTCTAAAGTCGAAGAAACGTTTCGAAAACTGAATTTAAAGTTGGATTTACTATTACTAACCACCGCATAAAATTTTATTTGTTCATCTTTCATATTTTCGATGTTCAGTTTGATAACATGGGAATAAGCATTTCACGGACATCACCCCTTAAAAAAATCCCACGAACGCAGGGAACAAGAGTGCCGTTCCAAATCGAAATTTCTGTACCATTTGCTCTCAGAACAAGACTCCGACGAGTAGATGGAGTCACCACGGTGTAAGTGCGTTCTGGGGGAAAAAATCATGAGAAGATGGGAAAGTGCACTAAAATAAACTGGAATAGATCAATAAAGCAGACTAGGAAGAAAAGACAAATGAATGAAGGTCAACTGCCTGGCCTTCGCAGATGAGCTTGCAGTCTGTGCAAAAGATATTAAAATCAGCTGTCACCCAAATAAAAGACCTTGCAAGAGTATCAGAGAAACCAGGCATACAAAGCCCCACATCCAAACCATAATTCTGTACGTGACAAATATCGTAGGTGACCTCATATTGTCGTAAAAGATTTATGTAAAATTAACAAAGTTCAAAAATTTTTGGGATTTGAGGTCCGCCAGATACGCAAAAAATTTAAGTGGCTCGTAGAAATCATTCATACCATTGACTGATTAAAGAAGCAAACAGCGCCAGATCAACTCTTCAAGACACCTACAGGAAAAAATACACTCCGCATTAATTCGAGAATTGGACACTATGAAACTATTAGAGATTGCATCGCCACACATCAAGAAGGAGAAAAAGGGGAAAAAAACTGAAACAAAGATAGGAGGATCCTTCGAAAAATTCTGGGACCCGTCACAGACGAAAGTGACAGCTATAAATTATGAAGCAACAAAGAATATCCAAAAATTTCCACTTTCAGATACAATCCGGAGAAGGTGGGTGAATTTCTTTGGACATTTGAAAAGAATGGAAGATAATAGATCAGCTAAAAGAATCTTTCAGTATTTCAATAACAAAAAGAGCAAAAATGAAGTGTCAAAGATACAGTACTCAAAAAGACTTAGAAAAGATGAACAAGACTAACTAAAGAAGACATTCAAAATAGAGAAAAATTCTGAACCAAAACCTGTCACTCTGTCTTCTGTTCCACCCCCTACAACCACCTTCTACTCCCCCTTGATTATTAGAGTATCATTTCCCATTACATACTGAATTAGCGAAAGTATATGAGAATATTGAGCGTGTGATTCAGAGAAGGAGAAAGAAGTTTTCCGTAGTGTTAGCTAATAATCCGTCAGTGTGTGATCGCGTTAGATGCCACACGAGAGACTTCACTCGTATGGTTAAGCCAAGCGTTGTTACATCACAACAATATACGCCTGACAGACTGCTCCGAAAACTTGATTGATGGAACAGACAGTGTGTTAGACAAAGGCACAGCCTATTCCACGCTCGGGAGATCAAAAACATGATGTGCTCTGCAGACCAAGGGAACTGATTTATCGGCGAGACTAATCGTACCAATTCATGGCGCTCCACGCTAGTTCTGATTGTTGTGGTAGAAATTTATTATTTATTTGTTGAGGATATGACAGATCAAGTCATTACTGTTTAGGTGTCTGTTTTATGTCGCTGTCTAAGAGAACCCGTAATGCTGGTGAATACCAGCGCAGTATAAACCTCTATCGTCGCCGCCCTACTCATTCAATTCAGTAGAACAATGTAACAGGATTGTCTGATGAATGGAAGCGGCTCTCGTAGTAATGCTTCACTACGTCTATCTGAATCGCTTCCAGAAATAAGAACGCCAAATACCAGAGTGCGCTGGCCAAAACAAATCACTCTGAAAGTGGTCTGGGTGCCAAGAAACCGAATCTACTCTCAACTTCTGGCTTCGCCGTGCGATCAACGAGTTAATCTTTTTTTAACTGCTTCAACAGATAAAGTAGCAGCTGTGAGATTAATTCGTACCTTGAATTCTGTGGAGCGCACTATGGATGGATGTACCCGACTGGTGGTGTAACTTAATGCACGAAAGGACAAACCGTGAACATTGGTCAGTCCGAACACCGACTAAGCGGAATGTGTTGGACTGCATTATGGACTACCGACATGACACAACGTGACGTAGACCTTGATTTATGATCGTATAGCGGCATGAAGAGAGTGATTATGGGTGACAATATGTTGCCTGTGTGTGTGTGTGTGTGTGTGTGTGTGTGTGTGTGTCTGTGTGTGTGTGTGTGTGTGTGTGTGTGTGTGTGTGTGTGTGTGTGTGTCAGGAAGCATCTGCAATGAAGAGTCTAGGAATGTCAGCGAATACTGGCTTTACTTTTCAGTTCTTTTTTGTCATTTGTTCATTGCCATATAGCTATTTATCATACGTAGATACTATCAGTTTTAATACACTCCTGGAAATGGAAAAAAGAACACATTGACACCGGTGTGTCAGACCCACCATACTTGCTCCGGACACTGCGAGAGGGCTGTACAAGCAATGATCACACGCACGGCACAGCGGACACACGAGGAACCGCGGTGTTGGCCGTCGAATGGCGCTAGCTGCACAGCATTTGTGCACCGCCGCCGTCAGTGTCAGCCAGTTTGCTGTGGCATACGGAGCTCCATCGCAGTCTTTAACACTGGTAGCATGCCGCGACAGCGTGGACGTGAACCGTATGTGCAGTTGACGGACTTTGAGCGAGGGCGTATAGTGGGCATGCGGGAGGCCGGGTGGACGTACCGCCGAATTGCTCAACACGTGGGGCGTGAGGTCTCCACAGTACATCGATGTTGTCGCCAGTGGTCGGCGGAAGGTGCACGTGCCCGTCGACCTGGGACCGGACCGCAGCGACGCACGGATGCACGCCAAGACCGTAGGATCCTACGCAGTGCCGTAGGGGACCGCACAGCCACTTCCCAGCAAATTAGGGACACTGTTGCTCCTGGGGTATCGGCGAGGACCATTCGCAACCGTCTCCATGAAGCTGGGCTACGGTCCCGCACACCGTTAGGCCGTCTTCCGCTCACGCCCCAACATCGTGCAGCCCGCCCCCAGTGGTGTCGCGACAGGCGTGAATGGAGGGACGAATGGAGACGTGTCGTCTTCAGCGATGAGAGTCGCATCTGCCTTGGTGCCAATGATGGTCGTATGCGTGTTTGGCGCCGTGCAGGTGAGCGCCACAATCAGGACTGCATACGACCGAGGCACACAGGGCCAACACCAGGCATCATGGTGTGGGGAGCGATCTCCTACACTGGCCGTACACCACTGGTGATCGTCGAGGGGACACTGAATAGTGCACGGTACATCCAAACCGTCATCGAACCCATCGTTCTACCATTCCTAGACCGGCAAGGGAACTTGCTGTTCCAACAGGACAATGCACGTCCGCATGTATCCCGTGCCACCCAACGTGCTCTAGAAGGTGTAAGTCAACTACCCTGGCCAGCAAGATCTCCGGATCTGTCCCCCATTGAGCATGTTTGGGACTGGATGAAGCGTCGTCTCACGCGGTCTGCACGTCCAGCACGAACGCTGGTCCAACTGAGGCGCCAGGTGGAAATGGCATGGCAAGCCGTTCCATAGGACTACATCCAGCATCTCTACGAACGTCTCCATGGGAGAATAGCAGCCTGCATTGCTGCGAAAGGTGGATATACACTGTACTAGTGCTGACATTGTGCATGCTCTGTTGCCTGTGTCTATGTGCCTGTGGTTCTGTCAGTGTGATCATGTGATGTATCTGACCCCAGGAATGTGTCAATAAAGTTTCCCCTTCCTGGGACAATGAATTCACGGTGTTCTTATTTCAATTTCCAGGAGTGTACATCGATTTCCATTTACTAAAGATATACAGTATATAAGAATGAGCTATTCATGCCTGACAACAATAAAAAAGAGAACAACAAAAATTATTTGTATCACTAAAAAGTACAAACACAGACACTACAAAATACGAGGGTCACTCCAAAAGAAATGCACACTATTTTTTTAATCCATTTTTTATTCTACATGTTTGAAAATTTAACAGTGTGTAGGAACAATATTTTCACTTCTCCACGTAATTTCCATCCCTCTCAACTGCCTTACGCCATCTTGGAACCAGCGCCTGTATATACGCACTGTAAAATTCTGGACCAACCTGCTGGAGCCACTGTTTGGCTGCGTGCACAAGGGAGTCATCATCTTCAAACTTTGTTCCACGAAGAGAGTCTGTCAGTTTCCCAAAGAGATGATAGTCACATGGAGCCAGTTCAGGACTGTAAGGCGGGTGTTTCAGTGTTGTCCATCCGAGTTTTGTGATCGCTTCCATGGTTTTTTTGACTGAAATGTGGCCGTGCAATGTCGTGCAACAGCAAAACATCCTGCTTTTACCGATGTGGTCGAACACGACTCAGTCGAGATTGAAGTTTCTTCAGTGTCGTCACATATGCATCAGAATTTGTGGTGGTTCCACTTGGCAGAATGTCCACAAGCAAGAGTCCTTCGGAATCGAAAAACACTGTAACCATAACTTTTCCAGCAGAAGATGTGGTTTTGAATTTTTTTTTTCCTTGGGTGAATTTGCATGATGCCACTCCATTGATTGTCTCTTCGTCTCTGGTGAAAAATTATGGAGTCATGTTTCATCACCTGTCACAATTCTTCCAAGAACTTCATCGCCACCATTCTCGTACTGTTCCAAAGTTCGCTGCATACCGTTTTTCTTTTGTTTTTGTGAGCCACTGTCAACATCCTGAGAACCCACCTGGCACAAACCTTTTATAACGCCAACATTTTCAGTATTCTGCAAACACTTCCTTCCCCAATTCCAACGTAGCGTGAAAATTCGTTCACTGTGATGCGTCTGTCAGCAATCACCAATTTCGTTAACTCTTTGCACATTGTCTGGAGTGTGTGCAGTACGAGGCCTGCCGCTGTGAGGACAATCCTCAAAATTGCCGTGCCCGCTTTCATCACGTAACCCGCTTGCCCACCGACTAACTGTACTGCGATCGACAGCAGCATCTCCATACACCTTTTTCAACCTCTTGTGGATGTTACCCACTGTCTCGTTTTCACAGCACAGGAATTCTACGAGAGCACGTTGCTTCTGACGAACGCCAAGTGTAGCAGCCTTCTTGAAGACATGCTGTGATGGCGCCACTCTCGGGAACAGGTTGAACTAGGTGTGAAAACAAGCGGGAAGAATGTACAGGGTGTTTCAAAAATGATCGGTATATTTGAAACGGCAATAAAAACTAAACGAGCAGCGATAGAAATACACCGTTTGTTGCAATATGCTTGGGACAACAGTACATTTTCAGGCAGACAAACTTTCGAAATTACGGTAGTTACAATTTTCAACAACACATGGCGCTGCGGTCTGGGAAACTCTATAGTACGATATTTTCCACATATCCACCATGCGTAGCAATAATATGGCGTAGTCTCTGAATGAAATTACCCGAAACCTTTGACAACGTGTCTGGCGGAATGGCTTCACATGCAGATGAGATGTACTGCTTCAGCTGTTCAATTGTTTCTGGATTCTGGCGGTACACCTGGTCTTTCAAGTGTCCCCACAGAAAGAAGTCACAGGGGTTCATGTCTGGCGAATAGGGAGGCCAATCCACGCCGCCTCCTGTATGTTTCGGATAGCCCAAAGCAATCACACGATCATCGAAATATTCATTCAGGAAATTAAAGACGTCGGCCGTGCGATGTGGCCGGGCACCATCTTGCATAAACCACGAGGTGTTCGCAGTGTCGTCTAAGGCAGTTTGTACCGCCACAAATTCACGAAGAATGTCCAGATAGCGTGATGCAGTAATCGTTTCGGATCTGAAAAATGGGCCAATGATTCCTTTGGAAGAAATGGCGGCCCAGACCAGTACTTTTTGAGGATGCAGGGACGATGGGACTGCTACATGGGGCTTTTCAGTTCCCCATATGCGCCAGTTCTGTTTATTGACGAAGCCGTCCAGGTAAAAATAAGCTTCGTCAGTAAACCAAATGCTGCCCACATGCATATTGCCGTCATCAATCCTGTGCACTATATCATTAGCGAATGTCTCTCGTGCAGCAATGGTAGCGGCGCTGAGGGGTTGCCGCGTTTGAATTTTGTATGGATAGAGGTGTAAACTCTGGCGCATGAGATGACACGTGGACGTTGGCGTCATTTGGACCGCAGCTGCAACACGGCGAACGGAAACCCGAGGCCGCTGTTGGGTCACCTGCTGCAGTAGCTGCACGTTGCCCTCTGTGGTTGCCGTACGCGGTCGCCCTACCTTTCCAGCACGTTCATCCGTCACGTTCCCAGTCCGTTGAAATTTTTCAAACAGATCCTTTATTGTATCGCTTTTCGGTCCTTTGGTTACATTAAACCTCCGTTGAAAACTTCGTCTTGTTGCAACAACACTGTGTTCTAGGCGGTGGAATTCCAACACCAGAAAAATCCTCTGTTCTAAGGAATAAACCATGTTGTCTACAGCACACTTGCACGTTGTGAACAGCACACGCTTACAGCAGAAAGACGACGTACAGAATGGCGCACCCACAGACTGCGTTGTCTTCTATATCTTTCACATCACTTGCAGCGCCATCTATTGTTGAAAATTGTAACTACTCTAATTTCGAAAGTTTGTCCGCCTGAAAATGTACTGTTGTCCCAAGCATATTGCAACAAACGGTGTATTTCTATCGCTGCTCGTTTAGTTTTTATTGCCGTTTCAAATATACCGATCATTTTTGAAACACCCTGTATCTACACACTGTAAAACTTTCACACATGCAGAATGAAAACTGTATTTTACAGAAATAGTGTGCATTTCTTTTGGAGTGACCCTCGTATGAAATGTTGTCCTTATACAGGTGACCCAGAAGAAATGTTCAGTATTCAGCGATATGACAGCAACGATAATGAGAAGCATAAAAAGTCTGTGGAGATGGGTCCTAAAATGCCTACCAGAAGAGGTATGGGCACTTTATCTTCGATACTGTCAACTAATCTCTTCTGTCCAAGATCTTTGCTCTCCATATTTTGAGAGGTGATGCTGTGGACCAAAACGTCCAGTAAACATGTTCTCCAAAATGCATACTTTTTAAGAGCTAGTAGCATTTCATCATTTTCAGTACTGTGAAACGTATCTCTTCTATTGAACCTCGTAAGGTACGCATTTTGGAGAACATATTCACTAGACAATTTTTTCTTGGTTTGGTCCATGCTGCCTCCTCCCAAAATATGGAAAGCAAAGAGTTTGCAGTTGAAAAGGTTGGTTTCGCGGCATCGAAGATGAAGAACTACTCATAGCTCTTACGATATGTATTTTTTAGTCCAAGTTTACCGGACTTTTTTGCTTCAAGTGATCATTTCTGTCATACCTCTGAACATTGGCCATTCCGCATGGGGCAACCTGTATAATAATATTAAACACCACATTTTGTACAAGTCTAATTTAGTGGGATGACGATTAGACACAAACTATCTTGGAAGGGGAATCTCTACAATAAACTAGTACTCCGATAGTAATTTTTAGTTGCGAATCGTCAATTACTTTCCTGCTTCAGGTACAAAACACTTCTCCTCCATTGCGCAAATGAGTTACTTCAATTTGTTCAGAACAGACAGATGGGAAATTCATCTACATCTGCATTTACATCCATACTCCGCAAGCCACCTGACGGTGTGTGGCGGAGGGTACTTTGAGTACCTATAGCGGTACACCCTTCTATTCCAGTCTCGTATTGTTCGTGGAAAGAAAGATTGTCGGTATGCCTCTGTGTGGGCTCTAATCTCTCTGATTTTATCCTCATGGTCTCTTCGGGACCCCGCCGGAGTGGCCGAGCGGTTCTAGGCGCTACAGTCTGGAACCGCGCGACCGCTACGGTTGCAGGTTCGAATCCTGCCTCTGGCATGGATGTGTGTGATGTCCTTAGGTTAGTTAGGTTTAAGTAGTTCAAAGTCTAGGGGACTGATGACCTCAAAAGTTAAGTCCCATAGTGCTCAGAGCCATTTGAACCATCTCTTCGCGAGATATACATAGGAGGGAGCAATATACTGTTTGTCTCCTCGGTAAAGGTATGTTCTCGAAACTTGAACAAAAGCCCGTACCGAGCTACTGAGCGTCTCTCCTGCAGAGTCTTCCACTGGAGTTTATCTATCATCTCCGTAACGCTTTCGCGATTACTAAATGATCCTGTAACGAAGCGCGCTGCTCTCCGTTGGATCTTCTCTTCTATAAACCATATCTGGTACGGATCCCAAACTGGTGAGCAATATTCAAGCAGTGGGCGAACAAGTGTACTGTAACCTACTTCCTTTGTTTTCGGATTGCATTTGCTTAGGATTCTTCCAATGAATCTCAGTCTGGCATCTGCTTTACCGACGATCAACTTTATATGATCATTTCATTTTAAATTACTCGTAATGCCTACTCCCAGATAATTTATGGAATTAACTGCCTCCAGCTGCTGACCTGCTATATTGTAGCTAAATGATAAAGGATCTTTCTTTCTACGTATTCGCAGCACATTCGCTGCGATTTATTCGGATGCTACTAATGGCTGCATCTATTTCAGTCGGTACACGATGGGTTGATAGTATTTTTGATTGATGGTATTTCTCTTCTTGACCAATTTTAGCATTTCCTGCTAAGGCAGTGTATTATTTAAGATTAAGCTGTCGATATTTTGGGAGGGGGAGGGATAGTGGCGGGGGCTGGTTCAAATGGCTCTGAGCACTATGGGACTTAACATCTGAGGTCATCAGTCCCCTAGAACTTAGAACTACTTCAACCTAACTAACCTAAGGACATCACACACATCCATGCCCGAGGCAGGATTCTAACCTGCGACCGTAGGGGCCGCGCAGTTCCAGACTGAAGAGACTAGAACCGCTTGGCCACACCGGCCGGCGTGTGGACGATCGGTTAATATAACCGTTCTAGGGTAGTGAGACATCTGGATTAGATTCCGGTGTGGCACGTTTCTAACTTCCGCCACTGCAGTACTGCAGTGTCCCTTTGCGGCTGGGAGTAATGATATTTGATTTTCGCACCTACTTCTTCCACTATTTCAGAAAATTAGGGAATATTGTTTATATTTTCCAGTTTAACTACCCCGATTATCATTTTCCGGTGAATAAAATTGTAGACACCTGCCCACAGATAATAGCTCCCACGTGCTTCACGCGATATAAACAAACGCTTTCCTCGTACTTAAAACCTTATACGCTCCGTGGTTCCAGCAAGTTTGCCCTGTCTCTGCCTGTAACCAGCGGCAACCAGACAACGACTTGTGCGTGCTAGCGGAGGCCCGCGCGCAGGCGGAGGTTCTTGCCCCTGCCGGCAGGTGTCTCGCCGGTGGGTTATTGGGTCACCGGGACAAGACAGCCACAGCGGGCAGCCCGATGACGTAACAACGGCACTTTCTCCCGCCGCAGAAACTTCTAGGCGCTCTGCGCTGAATGCTCACTGTGCTCGCGTCCCATCGCCTTCCCTACTGCGGGCTACGTTTCGCGTAACGCCCTACTTCGGTGAGTGTGGATGTACTCCTAAATGAAGGCCAGCTCGGTACGGCGCCAACACCTACTAACGAAACTACAGGCAGAGCCAGCCATCACTAATCTGTTCCATCTGGTGCGCGAGATATATGATACTGGCGAAATAACTCCACACTTTAAGGAGAATGTAATTATTCCACGATTAGAGAACGCAGGAGCTGACAGGTGTGAATATTTCCGAGTACCTAATACGTCGAAGAAAAGTTCGGAGTAGGTATTGAAATCCATGGAGAAGAAATAAAAACTTCGATATTCGCCGATGACATTGTAATTCTGTCAGAGACAGCAAAGGACTTGGAAGAGCAGTTGAACGGAATGGACAGTGTCTTGAAAGGAGGGTATAAGATGAATATCAACAAAAGCAAAACGAGGATAATGGAATGTAGTCGAATTAAGTCGGGTGATGCTGAGGGAATTAGATTAGGAAATGAGACACTTAAAGTAGTAAAGGAGTGTTGCTATTTGGGGAGCAAAACAACTGATGATGGTCGAAGTAGAGAGGATATGAAATATAGACTGGCGACGGCAAGGAAAGCGTTTCTGAGGAAGAGAAATTTGATAACATCGAGTATTGATTTAAGTGTCAGGAAGTCGTTTATGAAAGTATTTGTATGGACTGTAGCCATGTATGGAAATGAAACGTGAACGATAAATAGTTTAGACAAGAAGAGAACAGAAGCTTTCGAAATGTGGTGCTACAGAAGAATGCTGAATAGATGGGTAGATCACATAACTAATGAGGAGGTATTGAATAGAATTGGGGAGAAGAGGAACTTGTGACACAACTTGATTAGAAGAAGGGATCGGTTGGTAGGACATGTTCTGAGACATTGAGGGATCACCAACTTAGTATTGGAGGGCAGCGTGGAGGGTAAAAATTGTAGAGGGAGACCAAGAGATGAATACACTAAGCAGATTCAGAAGGATGTAGGCTGCAGTAGGTATTGGGAGATGAAGAAGCTTGCACAGGATACAGTAGCATGGAAAGCTGCATCAAACCAGTCTCAGAACTGAAGACCACAACAACAACAACAATAACTCGTGGTTGCAAAACACTGACAGGAATTATTCACAGAAAAATGGAAAAATTGGTAGAAGCCAACTTCAGGGAAGATCAGTTAGGTTTCGGAGAAATATAGGAACATCGGAGGCAATGCTAACCCTGCGTCTTATCTTAGAAGACTTTCCGAAGAAAAGTAAATCTTTAGTTTACAGCATTTGTAAATTTAAAAGAATCTTTTGACAATATTCACTGGGCTACACTCTTTGAAATATTGAAAGCAACAGGGAAAAAATATAGTGAGCGGAAAGTTGTTTAAAGCTGTACAGCAACAAGATTAACGATGTACGAGTCGGTCATCAACAGGAAGCAGTTGCTGAGAATAAAGTGAGACAGGGATGCTGCCTGTCGTTGATGTTATTCAATCTGCACATTGAGAACACAGTGAAGGAAGCCAAGGAAAATTTGGAAACTGGGTTAAGGGTTAAGGTGCAGATAAGAACATTGAGGTTTCCCGATGACATTGTTACTACATCAGAGAAGAGTAGCTGAACGAAATATCTACTGCCTTGGAAAAAGATTATAAGATTAAAATTGGCGAAATTACACAAGGATAACTGAATGTAGTCAAATTAAATGAGAGGATGTTGGAGGAATTAAATTACGAAACGAGACAGTAAATGTATTGGTTGAGATTTGCTATTTAGATAGTAAAATAAATAATGTTTGGAAGTGAGAGAATATAAAATGCAGTCTTGCAGTAGCAAGAAAAGCATATCTGAGGAGTGGTAATTTAGAGGTCTAATATAAACGAGACTGTTCACAAATAGTGAAGCTATTTATTCAGAAATACTGAAGCTATTTGACTGGAGGTTGAGGGAGGGAGGGGAGAACGGTTGCGGTTGCTTGAAGGGGCGGCAGGGGGGGGGGGGAAGTGAAGGGACTGCTGAAGAGGAAGACCTAGGTATGAGAACAGTAAGGAGGTCCAAATGTATGTAGGATGCAGCTGCTACGCAAAGATGAGAAGGCTTGCCCAGGGTAGAGTGCCCTGGACCGTTTCATGAATCCAGTCTTCGGACTGAAGACGACAACAGTTGGTGAAGCCATCTATAATGGAGTTCTGTTTGAAAAAGGTTGCACCAATATTCGTTCAGGCTTGCCCAGGGTAGAGTGCCCTGGACCGTTTCATGAATCCAGTCTTCGGACTGAAGACAACAACAGTTGGTGAAGCCATCTATAATGGAGTTCTGTTTGAAAAAGTTTGCACCAATATTCGTTCAGGCTTGCCCAGGGTAGAGTGCCCTGGACCGTTTCATGAATCCAGTCTTCGGACTGAAGACAACAACAGTTGGTGAAGCCATCTATAATGGAGTTCTGTTTGAAAAAGGTTGCACCAATATTCGTTCAGATCGTAATAAGACTTCAAAGTGTCGCAAAGGTTGGCAGCTTGTTTCTTCAGCTGTTCAGAAATGTAAAATTTTGCACTTAATAGCGTAAAGAAACGTAGTATTCTACCAGCACAACACCGGGTCACAATTGGCATCGGCCAGTTAGGTAAATACAAGCGTTTAACAACTTGTGGAGAACTGAAATTAAATGATTAAACAGATGCAGTCGTAGGTGAAGGAGGTGGCAGACGGCGCTTCATTGGTTGAATATTTGAAAAATTCAGTCCATCCACAAAGAAAATAGCTTACAACATTGTTATACAACATATCCTACAATACTGCACAAGTGTGTGAGACCCAAACCAATTTGGACTAACAGGGGATATTGAACGGTTACAGAGAAAGGCAGCACGAGTGCTCACACTTTTATTCGACTCTTTGAAGACCGTGACGCAGGCGGTGAAAAATTTGAACCGGCAACAGCTAAAAATAAAACCAAAAATATTTTCAGGCGACTGTCAACAGCATCGATATACTTGGAGAAATGCATGGTAAACTCTTTGCTCCTTTACAATATATTTATTCACAACCGGTTTCGACATTGATCATCTTCACAGTGGAGAAAATTTATGGCAACTTCACATGCCATACATGGAATTTAACCAGGAAAGATGCCATAGCTGACTTGCAGACATCACAAAAGAATACTTCGCAAGCGAGTACTAAGGCGCGAAGTATCTTTTTCTGATGTTTGCAAGTCAAGTATGGCATCTTTTCTGGTTAAATTCCATGTATGACATGTGAAGTTGTCACAATATTTCTCCAATGTGAAGATGATCAATGATCGAAACCGGTTGTGAATAAATATATTGAAAGACAGTACAGTGTTAACAATTCATTTCTCCACGTATGAAGATAAGACGCCAACTCTCCAACTAAAGCCTGCTTACGGAGTTCCAAGAAACAGCATTCGGTGAGGAATGTAGGTTACACTACTTCCACCTAAGAATCGCTGTCGTAGGTACCGTTAAGCACTCATTCTTTCCAGGCGAGTGGAACGGGAAGAAATCCCAATGAACGGTAAATGCGAAGTACCCTCTCCCATGCACTTCAGAGTCGTTTGCAGAGTATAGATGTAGATGTGTACGTAGCGAAGCGCACCGCATTGTGAAATTACTTCGGCAAATACGTTCCAGAAATTTTTTAAATTTAAATAGTATAAAGAAATACACAAATAAGTGAAGTAACACATTTTACGCAAATTCCATACTCTGGGAATATGGCAAGAAGAAGATTAAAAAACGACAACTTGTTCGTCTGCATAGATACTGTAGCCGCAGTTGATGCTCAGCTAACAGTGTTCCGGCTGCGTGTACGAAAGCGAAAGAAAAGCATATTTTGTTACGACAGATATTTAATTTTAATACCTAAAATAAAGGAAAGGCAGCCACTTACCCATAGTGGATCGAAGCTTGGAGCACAGTAAGACTCTTGCCGTGACCACGGGAGTGTGCGTTTGGGTGCTTGAGTGGTTGCGTGTGTGTGGATGCATCTACTACTGCTAGTAAAAGAGCTAGTGCTCCGAAGCTAGAGTAAAAGCTGTTTCATGTTATGTGTCCCTGTGCTCCACGTGTCGATCCGCCATACGTGAGTGTTTGGCCTTCCCTTGTTTTATGTATTGCTCCATACAGAAATACTCATTATTGTTATAGAAATCTAGTTTCGTTGAATAAATACAGTCAAGAAAATGTATTTACAAGCAGATGGTCAAAAACATGTTGCGCATTTGATGTACAGGGTGAGTCACTAACTATTGCCACCTATAATAACTCCGAATGTATGATAGGAGCTGAAAAGTTTGTAGGACAAAAGCTGCATGGGACAATGGGGGCCATAATATGATGTTGGTTTTGTGCTGCTAGGTGGGGTCGCTTCAGAGATATCAAACGTCAACTTTGTTTCTTCAAACTGGATGCTATAGTTTGGTACTTATTTTCTGATAGCGGCTATCGAGACGAATCAAATGATATGTAACAGTAAGGTCTTAGAAGGTAAAGGAATGTGACAAAGGTGGCACGAACGTCCATTTACAGAAGGTGTTGGTATCAAGGCAGTGCTACAATCTTCTTATCGTGGGTTAAGTGGTATTCCGTATCACTTCGGCACTTAACAACTGGACCTTCATATATGATATAGCCTATGTGCTGAATCTATTCACAAATGTCATTATTTGATACGCAAGTTGTACCACCAAGTCGCCTGTTTGATAGACCATCATTGTGCCATATCTTTGAAGCTGTGTATTTTTGTAGCATACAAGTTATAACATCAAAAATATCAAAGATAGGAGTTCGTTACCTACAGGCATGTAGTTTCCTGTAATTTTTTTTAATAATACATTGTAGCTAAAACGATGCGTTTGAGAGATCCTCAGTGTCTGATGCTCTGAAGTAGCTTATATTAATACCGCGTACTCTGTGAGTGATCTGTACGAGTCATCTGGGTAGAACAGCTCGCACACGTCTTATTAGGTGTGGCTGCTCCGAGGAGAATGGAAGAACTGTGACAGTGCAAAGAAATTCATGACAAACAAATATACGCTTTATTGTGCTGCGACACTTAAGTTATACAGCAACTCGTTGTGTGTGCTTGCGAGCATATACACTGCGCAGTTGCCTGTCAAGGCGCGCGTTATTGAATACAGTATCAACAATACTTTGTCTGTCCTGGGCGCCACACTGTCAATCACTGTAGTAAACACTAGTTCCTATACGAAAGCTAAAGGCGACTCCACTTGTAGACTAAGTCTCACAGGCTGATCTTCACTACGAACTATAGATACGAACAGTAACCGTGGCGTTTCCGCACCTAGAATTGTGGCATACGCCGATGCCCAACATAGGCTGTCTGCTGCTGTCTTTGGCCGCGGCTTACCACACCGCCAAAGTCCACCCCATTGGCGGCGGCGTCAGATGTTGCTGATTGGGCCGCGCTTGTGCTTGGCGGCGAACTTCAAAGAGCCGCCAGTGGCGCCAGTCGGAAACTTTCTCAGCGCGCCAGCTCTTGTCGCGTCTACTCAACAATGAGGAAGAAAACCCACAGAATACGTACTTAAGACTATTCAATGTAGCGGCTTCTGTGTTCTGCTTGTGACGTAAAACGATGTCGCATGTCATTGGCCACATTCCTCTCCTCGAGATAAAAATCTAACATGGCAGATTCTTTATTTGACGCTCGTGTGACGTCACCGGCTCCTCGCCCACGTGCTTTTTCACGTCACGTGGTAGGATGGCTCTTGCACCGTACGGTGCGGGAGACAAATCACGCGACGAGTTGCCCGTAGACCTCCTCTGAAACATATTTAGGCGGTCGAGGATTAATTGTACGCACTACTAGAATCAGTCTATATAAGCGTTGCTAGCCTCGCTTTAAACCACGCCACCCAGTTTTAAAGAGTCATTTCTTCTGTGCCACTACCTTAAAATACTCCCAATCGCACCACTAGATGGGAAAACGAGCGCCCTAGTCAGAGACTACACCATCAGCAAACTGTTAATACGAGGGTTGGAACTTTAGTAGTGGCAACTATTTATTTACAATTTCTACAGAATAGATACACGTTTTGAAGTGTAACTGTACTTCAAAATAGTCACCAGCTTTGTGTGAAACTCGTTGCCTGCGATATGGAAGTCGCAGAATACCCTTGGCAGCGCCAGTTGTGTTGACAGTTCTAGTAGGGCGGTCTATTGCCCGACGAATCTCTGTAACAGTTCTGAAGCGAATTCCATGCAGTGCTGTTCATTTTTGGAACACAGCCTGAGATCAGGTTAGAGAAAGAAGCGGTGACACTTTCTGCAGACCCAGCGCATCATTTAGCACGACAGTGCACCGGCGCATATGGTGCAAGCTGTGACTGATTTGTTAGATCGGAGGGGTTGTGAAGTGCTGTACCAGCCACCATACTTCGTGGACCTAAGCCCCTGCGACTTTAGTTTGGTTCCTAAGATGAAGGAAGCATTTCGTGGCATTCGCTTTGGAACTGTTACAGAGGTGCATCGGGCAGTAGACCGCCCCAGTCGAAGTATCAACACAGATGGCGCTGCTAAGGGCAGCTTACGACTTTCGCATCGCTGGCAACTCATTGTGTATAATTCTTGCTACTACTCTGAATGACAGTAAAACTTTGAAACATGTATCTATTTTGTATTCGCTCAGTGGAAGAGCAGTGAAAATAAGCGAACAAGTGCCTCGGTTTGTCCGTGGATATTCGACCGTTTCTGAGAAAATGACTGCCAAAGTTTTCGACGTAATTCAGAGGCCTTTTACTGCGCGATAATCTGAGCCGAAATAGTGTTACAATCGCTAGCATCGTAACGTCGAATTTTCGCAGCCCATGTTCCGAATCCGATTAGTGTTTTTATTTTATCTTTTATTTATTTTATCGTAGAAGGTTATTACACGAATGTCTTTGAACCTGCCTCCGTGGCCGAGGTCGCTAACGTACCCATGCGTAGCGGTGCTTGACCCGGGGGTAAGGCGGTTCCAATTCAGGGGGTGCAAAAAATTTTCGCTGCCAGTGTTTGACCGACAAGAAGAGGAGAGGCGATGGCGTGAAGTTCCTGATCACCCGACTTTGCGCCGCCAGTGTCCTGATTTAAATAAAAAAACGCCTCCGCAGCGTCTCACGGAGGGAGGGCCTGTCACACTGTTGACCAGTCGTAGAAACGTTCGAAACAAAAATCCCGAACACGATATGAATCTCACTCGGGAAACAACTATCGTTAAGAGTGCTGAAGATTTCATACGGTGGCCATAATTTCGGAGCAAACCACGCATAATTGATCATTTCACCGAAAACTGGGTCTTGCAGTTGATTATCGCTCAAGATAAACTACACGAATTTCACCGAAAACGATTTCAAATCATTTTCTTATTCATTTTTCTTTTAATTCGTTCACCAGACACACAGTTAGCAGATGAACAATGTCAACGTTATTTCAGTGTACATAGAAAACATTTGTGTCGTTTATCTTCCACGGGCTAGGGTAAAATGGAAAACAAAATTGAAAATAATCAGATTTCGAAGACGGGGCGCAGAAGTGGCAAGCCGCGACGTGAGCCAATGTGCCACCACTTAGACTGAACTGTTTACTTCCTAAAAGGTACATAAAGTACCTCGAAAACTTTGATTGTCGTTTTCTCAGACACGGGCCAACGGCGTTGCCGCAGTGGTAACACCGGTTCCCGTCAGACCACCCAAGTTAAGCGCTGTCGGGCTGAGCTAGTACTTGGATCGGTGACCATCCGGTCTGCCGAGCGCTGTTGGCAAGCGGGGTGCACTCCTTGTGAGGGAAACCAAGGAGTTACTTGATTGAGAAGTAGCGGCCCCTGTCTCGCAAACTGACATACGGCCGGGAGAGCGGTGTGCTGACCGCATGCCCTTCCATATCCACATCCAATGACGCTGTGGGCTGAGGATGACACGGCGGCCGGTCAGTACCGTTCGCCCTTTATGGCTTGATCGTGCGTAGCTCTTTTTTTCTCAGACACGATCTAGTATCTATGGATCAGTCGTGACACGTGTTCGGTTATTTTGATCCCTCTTCCACCGAGCGAAGTTCCTTGGAAATCGGGCCATGGCACTTGCCGTGTTATTTTCGCAAGTTGCCCCCTTTCTCTCAGAATCCTGAAACCAACTGATAGTCATTCGCTCCCCACCTTCAGGACAGACAGCCAATTCCCGTCCTGCCCTCGCGAGCGCTCCCAGCTGACTCGTCGTTTTGCGAGCTGCCAAAACCGCCCCACGAAATTAGGTTCGTTCCAGATACGGCTGCCACCGTTGGACCGACGCGAATGCGTTCGACGCAGGCATTCTCCCAGTTCCTGTGGTTTCTGAGTGAGCGAAAGCTGTTCAAGTGGCGGCCAGTGCATGGTTGCAACTAGTTTCGACTGACCAGAGAAAATTATTTTGACTGGCTCCAAAGCACGTCATAAACCTTCTTCAAAGGGACCAGCGCCGGCATGCCCATAGCTTTTTGTGTTTAGTCCCGTAACATTCACAGTGAAGAAAATAAATAGTAGGTTCCTGCTTGGCTATTGAAGGAACACTACATCTTTAACTTAACGAAAATTTTACGGATACTGGCGTAATTTTATTCCCCTGGGGAAGTTTTCTGCAGAAATGTGTTGCATGGGGCATCAAAAGCAAAAGGATCTCACTATCCTCTGTTAAGTTTCAAAATTAATCAATTATCGTTCTCGCCGGCCGAAGTGGCCGAGCGGTTAAAGGCGCTGCAGTCTGGAACCGCACGACCGCGACGGTCGCAGGTTCGAATCCTGCCTCGGGCATGGATGTGTGTGATGTCCTTAGGTTAGTTAGGTTTAAGTAGTTCTAAGTTCTAGGGGACTTATGACCACAGCAGTTAAGTCCCATAGTGCTCAGAGCCAATTGAACCATTTTTGAATTATCGTTCTCCCAGCAAGGATCCAATCACAAGAGCCGATAGTTGGGGGTCACGACTATACTCATTGCTATAAATGACATGCACACATTAACTTGGCAAGGGAGGTGGCATGGGTAGAAACAAACATGCTGTGCTAGTACACGTATATTAGTGATATTAAGCTGTTACCAGGTCCATATCCAGTGGACACATTGCGCCCACTTCCAAGCAACTAAACGAACGATAATTTTTCTTCAAATTAGATAATTTCAAGCACTTCTAATGATTGGGCATTTACTTCATTGTAGTTCATTGTTACTAATTATCCGCAATGTATTGTCAATGACCAACATAATTTGTGTTACCAAAATCAATGAGACAACCTCATCAAAATTGTCATCATATGCATATAATCAAAATATGTAAAAGAAAATAGGATCTTCATGAGAAAAGTGGTGTTAGGAATATTTAACAGCTTCTTCAGTTAACATTTTTCAGCACTGATTCTCCAAGAAGTACCGATCACAAGTGGGAACCAGAAACGTTTGACTCAGTTTCGCCCATCATAATCGATGTAAAGCTTACAACTCTCATTCTTTAAACAATGAAATACTGCATCACTTGCGTATTTCTTCATACTTAACACGACGCGTTTCCAGAATTTCTCATTGTCATGATCAAATATTTAAATTAGTATTTCGTGTGTTGTGCACCCCATCTTGCATTTTAGTCGTCTTTTTGAAATTGTAACATAATGTACCTACTTCCTCATGCATAAAAACACACACACGCAAACCACGACTCATGCTGTTCGTGAAATTTCACACTGTGTGTGTGTGTGTGTGTGTGTGTGTGTGTGTGTGTGTGTGTTTTTCTGCATAGGATAGGAGGCACACTACAGTTCCCTACAACCTTAAAAAGTCGACACAGTACAGTGCAAGCGAGGTACAATACACACACAAACAGTACGTAAAATACCTGTGTAAACATTTGCTTTTGACAACGATAGTAAATTCTCGAAACGCGTGGTTAAAAAAAAAAAAGTGGCTCTGAGCACTATGGGACTCAACTGCTGAGGTCATTAGTCCCCTAGAACTTAGAACTAGGTAAACCCAACTATCCTAAGGACATCACAAACATCCATGCCCGAGGCAGGATTCGAACCTGCGACCGTAGCGGTCTTGCGGTTCCAGACTGCAGCGCCTTTAACCGCACGCGTGGTGCTAAGCACGAAAAAATACTCACTGGGTACACTGTTTCGTTACTTCAATCAGAAACATTTGAACAACGTGAATAGAGCATTAAGATATCATCACGCGTGTCAACTAGCGCTACAGGTGGTCAAACAACGAAACACGTGAAATATGCATTCGATAAGACCCAAATGGTTCTGACGGTCGAAATTATTGCGAAGCTGCGCATGTGCGGTAGAGACTGTTTTAAAAAAAATGGTTCAAATGGTTCTGAGCACTATGGGACTTAACTGCTGAGGTCATCAGAACTTAGAACTGCTTAAACCCAACTAACCTAAGGACATCACACACATCCATGCCCGATGCAGGATTCGAACGTGCGACCTAGCGGTCGCGCGGTTCCGGACTGTAGGGCTTAGAACCGCTCGGCCACCCCGGCCGGCCTGTTTGAAAAGTTACACTCGTTTGTTATACCTGTATTCGCAGGAACCTATTATTTTACAGGCAGACTTTTCGGCCTATCAGCCTCCAGAGCAGAATTCAGCATTTCAGTGGCCTTTTTCTCATAACACTGAACAGTACGTGCTGAAGGTGCTGTTCTCTTTCAACCTTCTGAGACGTTTCTTTCCCAAAAGCTATTAGCAAATACTGACCGTCATGTGAGATCCATTCTCTTTTGAAAACATCACGTTCGACCCAGACCACTACCCATTTAGTAGACGGATTAAGGGAAGGTCGGCCCATTATTTCACGGCTTGAAAGCAGCCCTCGTCCCCCGCAAACGGAAAAACCGGCGTCAGCGTCCACAATAGCGAGCACTATTATTTAGCCGCCGGGCGCGGCCCGCAAATGATAGGCTCCTAGCAAACATTTTCGTCAGTACAAAAGTTCTCGCTGGCCTCTGACAATAAGCCCGAAACCAGTTTGTGACACTTGTGCGCGGAGATGGAACGTGTTGACATTTCTGCGCAGCCCGGCTAGGTAGTTTTCTGCTTTCACATTCGCCGGCTTTGGCAACCCACAGCCAAATTGCCACCTTTCCACCTAACCTAGACCTCGGGCTGTAGGTTGACTTGTGCGTAGAAGATAACAGAAACCAGCCACTTTTCACAATGCTATTTATTGATTTAAATAGCGCCGTTACCGGTTTCGTACCGACAGGTTCACGTTAAGATACATTTTACATAAGCTTCCACTTGTTGTTATCCCAACTGGTGAAATTTCCTTGAGGTGGCGGTGCCGTACAAGCAGAACAAGATGTGAGACAATGTGTTTTAAATTTTAATTGTGCCTCGCAATGATTTTAAACGATGTAAACAAATTATTAAAGAGAAGATGTTTTTATTGCTTACGATGAAAAATCCGCGCCATTACGTTACAGTGCTGACTGATTGTGATCATACAACAGCGAAAACTGAATGATGCACTTTTTTATTTATATGTATACACATAATGCGAAGCACCACTCATACACCAAGAAGTTTCACCACATGGGAGTATGTACAGAAAGATGGCGATATTACAACCATGTTACAAATCCGTCCATCACCAAAACCATCTGCGAAAAGCCGCTTATCCCAGCAAGAGCCCCTGGCTCTGGCTCCACAGAAAAGTGTGTTTCCAGGAGTGGACAAGGGACAAGTGTTCGAAACCTTCTCCCCCCCCACCCCCCCCCCCCCCCCCACCCCACTCCACCACCAAAACTAGTTGCTGGGAAATACAGCTTTCACTCAAAAAGTGTCGCTGGTTGCAACCTTTTTTTTCAGTGCAATTTACGAAGAAACCAGCGCTATGCACAAATCACCACGGATAAAATTATTTATTGCATACTGTGAGCAGCTGTAACTGCCTATTGATTTAGGCCAGAACTTACACTGCGCAAGTCACACCAACTGAAGAAAGGAAGCAGGAGTAATCCTCTGAATTACAGAACCCTACCACCGACGCCGAACTACAGTAGCATTTTACGACATAGACTGTGTTCGAGTACTATCAGTTACCTCAAAGGTAACAGTTTCTTGACACGTAGTTAGCACGGATTTAGAAAAAATTATCCTTGTGAAATACAACTAGCTCTCTATTCTCATGAAGTAATGAGTGCTATCGACACGGGAGCTGAATTTTATTTCATATTTCTTGAGTTCCAGAATTTGTGAAAACGTTCCCCACAAGCGGCTTCTAATGAAATTGCGTGCCTCAGTTGTCCGACTGGATTCGTGATTTCCTGTCAGGAAGGTCGCAGTTCGTAATATCTGACGGAAAGTCATCGATTGAAATGGAAGTGATATCTGACGTACCGCAAGGAAGTGTTGTTAAGTCCTCTGCTCTTCCTAATGTATTTAAATGACTCAGGAGACAATCTGAGCAGCCATCTTAAATTGTTCGCAGATGATGCTGTCATTTACCATACAGTAAAGTCATCAGAAGAAAAAAAACCAATTGCAGACTAATTTAATCAAGATATTTGTGTAGTGCGAAAAGTGGCAATTGACTCTAGATAACGAGAAGTTTGAAGTGATCGACGTGAATAATAAAAGGAATCTGCTAAATTTTGGCTACATGAGAAATCACATAAATCTAAATGCTGTGAATTCAATTAGGGATTACAATTACGAATTACTTAAATTGGGATGTTTCGTACAGATAATGTTATGGGGAAAGCGAACCGAAGGCTGTTATTTATTGACAAAAATGTGCACTTAAAAGATGCAACGCGCCCACTAAAGAGATTGAATGCACTACGCTTGTTCGCCCCATTCTGGAATACTGGTCCGCAGCTCGTGGTCGTGCGGTAGCGTTCTCGCTTCCCGCGCCCGGGTTCCCGGGTTCGATTCCCGGCGGGGTCAGGGATTTTCTCTGCTCGTGATGGCTGAGTGTTGTGTGATGTCCTTAGGGTAGTTAGGTTTAAGTAGTTCTCAGTTCTAGGGGACTGATGACCATAGATGTTAAGTCCCATAGTGCTCAGAGCCATTTGAACCATTTTTTGGAATAGTGCATTGCGGTGTGTGATCCGCATCAGATAGGGCTAACAGAGGACATAAAGTAAATTCAAAGACGGGCAGCTAGTTTCGTATTATCGCGAAATAGGGGAGACAGTGCCGTGGATATGATACACAAGTTGGTGTGGCAATCTTTGAAACAAAAGGCGGTTTTTCGTAGCCGCGAGATCTTTTCACGAACTGTCAATCACCAACTTCCTCCTCCGAATGCGAAAATATTTTATTGGTGCACACCTACATAGGGACAAATCTTAATTGTAATAAGAGAAGAGGTATTAGAGCTGGTATGGAAGGATTTAAGTGCTCATTTTTCTCGCGCGGTATTCCAGCGTGGAACAGTAGAGAAATAGCGTGACGGAGGTTCGTTTACCCTTCTGCGACGCATTTATTGTGAGCTGCAGAGTAGTCATAGGGGAAACAACGAGACTTAGAAATGAAGACTGATATCATGTTGAATACAGACAGTGGAACACAAAAGAAGAAAGACTGAAGTGTTTAAAGGGAAATACAAGACCAAATCAGGCATTATAAAATGAAAAGAGGATAGAGGCAGCAAGGTGTGTAAGAGAAAAAAAGGGAAGTCAAAGGGGAAAATAGAGGAAATTGAAGAGCACTATCAAAGAAATTACAGCAGTAAGTTTTATAAGAAAATTAAAGAAACTCAAGATTATAGACCGAAAATAACAGCATGTAAGGACAAAGAGGGCATTTTGTTGACAGATAAACAAGAGGATCTAGATAGATGACGAGAATACTTCAAGGGAATTCTGGAGGGCATTCTACCAGGAGTGTGCAGCCACTCTATTACACTGTGGATCCAGAGATATTAGACGGTAGTGCAGCGTCTAAAAAACTACAAAGCACCAGGAACTGGTGGAATAATGGCACAAATGTTGATAAGTAGTGAAACTGGTCTCCATAAGTGAGCAATCAGGAAAGAGTCCCAGAAGAGTGGACCTTGGGGGCAATCCTACCCATCTGTAAGAAAGGTGAAAAGACTTGTTGTTGGAATAACCGATGACTTACTCTGCTGAATATAACCTATGAGATTCTCTTTAGTATTATTTACAACAGACTAGTTCCATATGCGAAGAGATTCTGCGAGAATATCGGTGTGGATTTCGGCCTGATAAGTCAACAACAGATCAGATATTTATGCTCACTAAAATACATGAAAAGGCATATGAGCATGGTATTGAGCTTCATAACCTCTGTGTAGACGTCAAGCAGGCGATCGATAGGGCCGATAGGGCTGAAATGTTAAATGATTTGCTACTGCTTGGTATACCATCTAGGTAGGTTTTACGTACCCAGGAAACACTGGCTGTTTTCAAGAATGGAGGGAGAACTCAGTAAATGATTTAGCATCAGTAAAGGAGTCAGGCAAGGGGATGCGGTTTGTACAATGCTTTTTAATCTGAATCTTAAGCAGCTATTCAAGAGCTTCAAATTTCTGGTTACATAGGCACGAAGTCAACCCAGATACGTGCATATGTTGATGGTGTGGCAATTATTAGTAGACGAAGAGTTTCGCTAGAGAGAACAATAGATGAGCCGAACGAAGCCATCCAACCTAGAGGCTTCGCTATTATTGAAAAGAAGACTAAATACGTAAATTTCACCAGGAAGTAAAATAATAACTTGGATAGGTTATCAGCAACCGCTTTAGAGCTTTGGACATGGTAGAACATTGAGATCTGGGATCTGGGATCTAATATTAATAGGTAAAATTCCATGTCAACTGAAATAAAGCAACGTATCCTATGTGGTAATAGATTCTTCCACACGTTTAACAAATTGTTGGCCTCTAGGTTATTAAATAGGCAACTGAAACTTCAAATATACAAGGTCAGGACCAGGCCAGTCGTAACCTAAGGATGTGAAACGTGGACAGTAGCTCAGGATATCCAGACACTCTGGGATGATAATGGCATTGGAACAGAGGATGACACGCGTTAAGCTGAAATACTAAACACCTTTCTCCAAATCTGTTTCACAGGGGAAGACCGCACTGCAGTTACTTCTCTAAATTCTCGCACGAACGAAAAAGTGGCTGACATCGAAGTAAGTGTCCAAGGAATAGAAAAGCAACTGAAATCACTCAACAGAGGAAAGTCCACTGGACCTGACGGGATACCAGTTCGATTCTACACAGAGTACGCGCAAGAAATTGCCCCTCTTCTAACAGCCGTGTACCGCAAGTCTCTAGAGGAACGGAAGGTTCCAAATGATTGGTAAAGAGCACAGGTAGTCCTAGTCTTCAAGAAGGGTCATCGAGCAGATGCGCAAAACTGTAGGCCTATATCTCTGACATCGATCTGTTGTAGAATTATAGAACATGTTTTTTGCTCACGTGTCATTTCATTTCTGGAAACCCAGAATTACTCTGTAGGAATCAACATGGATTCCGTAAACAGCGATCGTGTGAGACCCAACTCGCTTTATTAGTTCATGAGATCCAGAAAATATTAGATACAGGCTCCGAGGTAGATGCCATTTTCCTTGATTTCCGGAAGGCGTTCGATGCAGTTGCGCACTGTCGCCTGATAAACAAAGTAAGAGCCTACGGAATATCAGACCAGCTGTGTGGCTGGATTGAAGAGTTTTTAGCAAACAGAACACAGCATGTTGTTCTCAATGGAGAGACGTCTACAAAGTAACCTCTGGCGTGCCAGAGGGGAGTGTCATGGGACCATTGCTTTTCACAATATATATAAATGACCTAGTAGATAGTGTCGGAAGTTCCATGCGGCTTTTCGCGGGTGATGCTGCGGTATACAGAGAAGTTGCAGCATAAGAAAACTGCAGCGAAATTAAAAAAGATCTGCAGCGGATAGGCACTTGGTGCAGGGAGTGGTAACTGACCCTTAACATAGACAAATGTAATGTATTACGAATACATAGAAAGAAGGATCCTTTATTGTATGATTATATGGTAACGGAACAAACACTGGTAGCAGTTACTTCTGTAAAATATCTGGGAGTATGCGTGCGGAACGATTTGAAGTGGAATGATCATATAAAATTAATGGTTGGTAAGCCGGATGCCAGGTTGAGATTCATTGGAAGAATCCTTAGAAAATGTAGTCCATCAACAAAGGAGGTGGCTTACGAAACACTCGTTCGACCTATACTTGAGTATTGCTCATCAGTGTGGGATCCGTACCAGGTCGGGTTGACGGAGGAGATAGAGAAGATCCAAAGAAGAGCGGCGCGTTTCGTCACAGGGTTATTTGGTAAGCGTGATAGCATTACGGAGATGTTTAGCAAACTCAAGTGGCAGACTCTGCAAGAGAGGCGCTCTGCATCGCGGTGTAGCTTGCTATCCAGGTTTCCAGAGGGTGTGTTTCTGGATGAGGTATCAAATATATTGCTGTCCCCTACTTATACCTCCCGAGGAGATCACGAATGTAAAATTAGAGAGATTCGAGCGCGCACGGAGGCTTTCAGACAGTCGTTCTTCCCGCGAACCATACGCGACTGGAACAGGAAAGGGAGGTAATGACAGTGGTACGTAAAGTGCCCTCCACCACACATCGTTGGGTGGCTTGCGGAGTATAAATGTAGATGTAGATGTAGATAGGTGAACATAGAGTTCAGTGGTTTCTGGAGATCTAGAACGAACACTGAGCTGAATCGCCTTATAGAAGGGGCTGACGTCGTAAGAACAGTAAGAAGTAGGAGAGTAGCCTGACCTGGACATGTCCTTTGGGTGGACACTGGACGAACAACTAATAAGGTTTTTGAATGGAGGCCAAATGGAATAAGACAGAGAGACCGAGAAAGCGGCGGACAGACGATGGGCAATAAGATAATAAGATCTCTTAGAGGAAGGCGGAGAACTGCGCTGGAGAGGACAGAATGGAGGAAATTTGTTGAAGAGGTGAAGAGTCGTGCGGGGTTGTAAAAACCATGAGAAGAAGGAAAAGAGGAAGAGTAGTCGTGTAGATGTAGATGTGCCTTTAATTCCGCTCCGTAAGGGGCTAGAAACTTCTCAACCCTTTCACAAAGCTGGTCTCGTATTACGTACCCTCGCAGTAGGAGCTAGATACTCCGTCACAAAGCTGGTAGCCGGCCGAGGTGGCCGAGCGGTTCTAGGCGCTACGGTCTGGAACCGCGCGACGCTACAGTCACAGGTTGGGATGCTGCCTCGGGCATGAATGTGTGTGATGTCCTTAGTTAGGTTTAAGTAGTTCTAAGTTCTAGGGGACTGATGACCTCAGAAGTTAAGTCTCATAGTGCTCAGAGCCATTTGAACCATGAAACGAGCTGCCCGTCTTTGCACTTTTTCGATGTCCTTCGTCAATCCTACCTGGTAAGAATCCTTGTTCGTCGGGCGACAATACGGAACTGCGCGAGATGTCATCCAGAAGTCAGGGAACAAGACATCAACTTGGACGCCGGTATCTAGTGTGCTTTCTGTCATCCCGAGGCATCCGCTCTAGGCAAAGTCGTTTCATTGCCACTTCGTTATAGTAGCTGGACTATCTGCTCACACTGACAGCTTCGACAGTTAAATGTCCACCGCAAGCCCGGTAGGTAAAAAGCACTGAGAGTGAAGGCGGATGGAGGCTACGTGGACGGCTGGAGCCGCCAGTTTCGTGGAAGGGACGGAACCCGGTTGCCGCTGCCAGACGCCGCATCAGCAAGGTCGCCTCTCCACGGCGCGGCGGGTTTGTTCTGAAGCGTTATCTCTGCCAGACGGAAGCAGACCACCTGCACCTGGAAGTACCGTCCCCCTGTCACGGTCGCCCGTCCGGAGGCTCCCACAGTACTCGCCGAGGCGCGTGGCACGTGGCACGCAATCTTCTTTGAGAAAGTACATTTCTAGCGGACGTAATACTGTCTGTGTGATTTTCGTAATTCTTCTTACTTTTACACTACTGGCCATTCAAATTGCTACACCACTATGATGACGCGAAATTTAACCGACAGGAAGAAGATGCTGTGACATGCAAATGATTAGCCTTTCAGAGCTTTCACACAAGGTTGGCGCCGGTGGCGACACCTACAACGTACTGACGTGAAGAAAATGTCCAACCGATTTCTCATACACAAACAGCAGTTGACCGGCGTTGCCTGATGAAACGTTGTTGTGATGCCTCGTGTAAAGAGGAGAAATGCGGACCATCACGTTCCCGACTTTGATAAAGATCGGATTGTAGCCTATCGCGATTGCGGTTTATCTTATCGCTACATTGCTGCTGGCGTTGGTCGAGATCCAATGACTGTTAGCAGAATATGGAATCGGTGCGTTCAGGAGGGTAATACGGAACGCCGTGCTGGATCCCAACGGCCTCTTATCACTAGCAGTCGAGATGACAGGCATCTTATCCGCATGGGTGTAACGGATCGTGCAGCCACGTCTCGATCCCTGAGTCAACAGATGGGGACGTTTCCAAGACAACAACCGTCTGCACGAACAGTTCGACGACGTTTGCAGCAGCATGGACTATCAGCTCAAAGACAGTGGCTGCAGTTACCCTTGAAGCTGCATCACAGACAGGAGCGCCTGCGATGCTGTACTCGACGACGAACCTGGGTGCACGATTTGCAAAACGTCTTTTTTTGGGATGAATCCAGGTTCTGTTTACAGCATCATGATGGTCACATCCGTGTTTGGCGACATCGCGGTGAACGCACATTGGAAGCGTGTATTCGTCACCGCCATACTGGCGTATCACCCGGCGTGATGGTACGGGGTGCCATTGGTTACACGTCTCGGTCACCTCTTGTTCGCATTGACGGCACTTTGAACAGTGGACGTTACATTTCAGATGTGTTATGACTCGTGGCTGTACCCTTCATTCCATCCCTGCGAAACCCTACATTTCAGCAGGATAATGAACGATCGCATGTTGCAGTTCCTGTACAGGCTTTTTGGACACTGAAAATGTTCGACTGCTGCCCTGGCCAGCACATTCTCCAGATCTCTCACCAACTGAAAACGTCTATCAATGGTGGCCGAGCAACTGGCTCGTCACAATACTCTTGATGAACTGTGGTATGGTGTTGAAGCTGCATGGGCAGCTGTACCTGTGCACGCCATCCAAGCTCTGTTTGAGTCAATGCCCAGGCGTATGAAGACCATTATTACGGCCAGAGGTGGTTGTTCTGGGTACTGATTTCTCAGGATCTATGCACCGAAATTGCGTGAAAATGTAATCACATGTCAGTTCTAGTATAATATATTTGTCCAATGAATACCCGTTTATCATCTGCATTTCTTCTTGGTGTAGCAATTTTAATGGCCAGTAGTGTAAAACTTGATGTGCGACTCACTCTTGTTGCAGATCTTGTCTTAACGCGTGTAGTGAATGCATGTTACATCTGTCTTGCCGGCCTTCGCATAAGGTGGTCATATACCATTCATTACAATATTTGATAACTAATTAATTATAATACAGGGTGTATCAAAAAGAATAACCTGATTAAAAAAAATCATAACGACAGAGTCCGTCAGAAAAATGTATACACTCTTTGTCGGGTACTAACGAAATATCGATATTGTCGTTCTATTCGAGTTACGAGTGTGTTGTAGCATGGTGTTTGCCTCAACAGATGTTAGTACTTTCATCTCGCTATGGAGGAAACAAGATGGCTGGAGCACGCTTTACATTCGAGCAACGAAAATGTATTGTGAAGTGGTTTTTCAAATTTGATATTGCCGTTTAAGTGCAACGTCAGAGGAGGCGGGAGTTTGAAACAGAACCGCCAACCCACCTAACAATTGAACGCATCATTGACAAGTTTGAATTGTATGGAACGATTTGTGACATTCTCAAATGAAGACAACGTATAGCTACAAGTCCTGCTTCGTCGTGTCTCGTGTTGGAAACGTTTGTTAATTCCCCACAGAAGTCTGTTACGCAATGTGCACGTGAAGTGGGCGTAAGCAGTACAAGTGTACGAAGAATTCTGAAAGCTGCGAAGTGGAAAGTTTACATTCCACGATTACTGCGCGCGATTAATGATGATGATCCTGATCGCCGAATGCAATTTTGCGAATGGTATGAGGAAACGGTAACTGATGACGAAGAGATTCTGACGAGGTAGTGTGGGGTGACGAGGCATAGTTTAAACTTAATGGAACTGTGGATCGACATAACAGTGTGTACTGGGCACCGTAAAATCCGCATGTTTATGTGATAAAGCGATCAATCTACTGGGGGTTCATTTGTAGGACGCTTTTTCTTTGATGCTACTGGCACCGGAGGAGTGTACCTGGAAATGTTAGGCACATCAATTTTGCCAGGTGCGCTTGATGGAGCTGATGAAGAGGTCTGCTGCCAAAAGGATGGCGCGCCACGACACTACTACCTAGCCGTACGAGCTTCCCTGGGTGACAATTTTCCGGGGCATTGGATTGGACGAAGAGGGCCCATTGAGTTCCCTCCACGGTCGCCAGATCTAACACATATGGCCTTTTATTTGTGGGGAACTCTGAAATATAACGTCTAACGACGTAAGTCACTCACGCTGGAGGAACTTCGCCAGGAGATTACAGCGACATATGCAGCTATCTCCACTGTAACATTGACTGACGTAGTTGCGACTACCGCTCGTCGTTCTGTTATTTATATAGCCACCAACGGTGAACATTTTGAACATTTAACATGACCATGTGCTAAACCGAAGGTGATCAATTATTAAATGTAAAATAAACACATAAGTAAAACTTTTCGTTCCTTAACGTGTGTATACATTTTTCTGGCGGACTCTGTATTATGTTATTTGAGATACGTGCGTGAACAACGTACTGTTGGAAAGAGCACACTCTCGAGTTTTACATGATTCCCGCTAGGTAGCAGCTGTGTGCGCCCACTTCAGTTCTAGTAAAAATGGTGTCGGGGCAGCAGAAAGCGGTTTGTGTTCCACGTTTCGCGCAGTGCGGGTCAGTAGTAACAGTACACTGTGACTTTTGTACTAGGTATGGCGTGGATCCTCCTACAGCACAGAGCATTAGACGACGGCATGAACAATTCCGAGAAACAGGTTGTTTGTGTAAAGGCAAATCGCCGGGCCGTCACCGAGTGTCTGACACAGACGTCGGACGCATCCGCCATAGTTTCACAATGAGTCCGCAGAAATCCGTTGCCGTGCATCTCGACAACTCGGCGTCCTCCCGATGTCCGTCTGGCGTGTGTTGCGACGACGTTTACACACGAAACCATACAAAATTCAGCTACTGCAACCTCTTCGTGAATGAGACAAACTACAACGTGTGGAGTTCTGTAATTTCGTTCTTGGCAAGATGGAGGAAGGCAGTTTTCTTCCACGCTTAGTGTGTAGTGACGAGGCAACATTCCATTTAAATGGAAATAAAACCGTCATAATGTCACAATATGGGGTACGGAACAACCCCATGAAGTTGTACAACATGCGACGGACTCTCCAAAATTTAACGTGTTTTGTGCAGTTTCGCTGGAAAAGGTGTATGAAACATTTTTCTTTCCCGAGAATACTGTTACGGGAAGCACATATCTCGATATGCTTGAGAATTTTCTTTTCTCGCTGTTGGAGACTGATTCGAACGACTTCATTTACCAACAGGGTAGGGCACCGCTACAGTAGATTAGATTAAATTAAATTAATTAATACTTGTGGAACGTGTCAGGTTAATAAAAGATGTCTGTACAAGATATTACATTACACAGAATATTGCATGACACTAATGTTTAAGTTTTTTTTTAAATTTATATCTAAAAATACAGCCAATGAGTAGAAGGAGTTGTCATCTAGAAATTCTTTTAATTTACTTTTAAATGTTAGTTGGCTATCTGTCAGGCTTTTGATGCTGTTTGGTAGGTGACCAAAGACTTTTGTGGCAGCATAATTTACCCCTTTCTGTGCCAAAGTCAGATTTAACCCTGCATAGTGAAGATCATCCTTTCTCCTGGTGTTATAGCTATGCACACTGCTATTACTTTTGAACTGGGTTGGATTACTTTTGAACTGGCATCTGGAAGTGCGGGAATTTTTAAATCGAAACTATTACTGAACGATGGATCGCTCGCACTGGACCAAATGATTCAGCCTTACATTAGTGGCCTCCAGTGTCGCCGGGCCTGATTATTATGTGTATATTTCTTGTGGGTGTGGTATCAACGTTCGATACCACCCTTGTTAGGGGTTGCAGTTATCGACCGCGGACCTTAGTAATATCGTTGGACCCGCGAGTCGCGACAAGCGCCGCTTCGCGGCTTGTATCAACTTTCTAGCGAGCTCTCGTCCACTCTTGCTCAGGACGTCAAGCAGGAAAGTGGCAAAGCCTTCAGCTGATAGGAAGCAACTTCTAACAAGGCGCTTAGTAACGTATGGCCTAAGTGAGGCCTCAATAGCTATCTGTTTATTATTATATGTATGTAGCCAAGAATAATCCTGTACAACCAGTTAAGTACAATATATATTATTTTTTTACCAACGACTTCTAATTATTATAGTCGTTGCAGATACAGACCATGCAGCCTGCACCTTATCGACTTTACTGACAAACCGGCTGTGATTTGTATGTTTCTATTTAGCATTGGCCACCAGTCAACACTGGCGACGACTCGTTCGTAGTCATCGTAACAGTGGGGGCTTGTAAAAGACTCCGTTTATGTGTCTCCGTTACCAACAACAATGAATTAAGTGAGGAATCGCATTACAGCAGATGTGGAAGCTGTAACTCAAGACATGCTCGTAGCAGGGTGAGAACGGTTTGAATATCGCATTGACATTTCCCGTGCATCTGAAAGGGGGGGGGGGCATATTGAACACCTATGAAAAGATATGAAATAAACTTTTTGAGTTCTCCGCTCATCAAAAAACAAAATTCATTGTATATGTTTATTATTTCCAGAAATATAGAAGTGCCAAATAGGGTGATTCTAAACTGCGTTATGTTTTACTTTGTAGAAGAATAATATCCTGCTCTATTAATTATAAATATTTTATGTGATATTGAGCTACTTGGATGTGGTCGGTTTGGTGACATCACGATCGCGCGTCGTTAGCGTGGTATCATTTCTAAATGACTATGTACTCATTCGTGTCTGCCGTTTATAAAAATAACGAAGTTCGGTTACAGTCATTGTCTCCGTACAAAGCTGATTTTTTGCATCAAGCGTAACAGTGACATGGTCAGGCGTTTACCAAGCTCACCATTTTCCAGCTACGACCAATGGCTGTCAGAGTTACAAGTTACGACGAGAAAACCACACATGTGGCACTAAAGCCAATCTTCCGCCATATCATTCGGTTAGCAGCGAAATGCTTTTTCTTTGTCGTCGTCTGTGCGATGTGTCCCACCACTCGAACATTCAACCTTGAACTGTCGTGTAATTTTCACGTTGCTTTGGCATAAGTTTGAAGAAACTGCAATTTAGACAAATACAGTACTCTCGACTCTCGCTAATTTGTTCAAGGGACCTCAGAAAAAGTTATGATAATTGAGGGTTTGGTTTAGCGGAACTTTCACAGATGAACGAGAATCAGTAAAAAGTCGAAGTAAGGCTGTACTCTCGAAAACAATGAAGGCAAAAAATACAGTGTCGATATTGCGAAGCAGGCCGATGATTATACTGTATTACATTTTCAATGACAATAAGGAAACACTGGCTTATTTCCATTTCACCCACTGTTCGTCTTTTGAAAATGATGTCTTGCAGGTGACTACCAACCTTACGTTGACAGTCAGACAGTCTGTCATGTAAATCGTTCATGACACGTTCAAGCATATGTACAGGAATGTTTCTCAGTTCCACACGAATTGTGTCTTTCAGTTCCACAACTGTGTTGTCTAGCATTCATCCTGCGTTCCAGGACCCCCAAAGGAAGTAATCACACACATAAATCTAGCTTTCCGTCACCTTTGTTCTTGTTTCGTTTTTTATGATGGGAGGTTTAAGTGAACACTTGAAACTGTGAAATTTTATTTTCTACTCGGTAAAAATGCAGCTGAAACTGTTTTAATGGCCGGCCGGAGAGGCCGAGCGGTTCTAGGCGCTGCAGTCTGGAATCGCGCGACCGCTACAGTTGCAGGTTCGAATCCTGCCTCGCGCATGGATGTGTGTGATGTCCTTAGGTTAGTTAGGTTTAAGTAGTTCTAAGTTCTAGGGGACAGATGACCTCCCATAGCGCTCAGAGCCATTTGAACCATCTGTTTTAATGTTGAAAACAGTTTACCAAGAGATGCTGTAAGAAGTGTACGAGTGGTTTGCTCGTTTTAAAAATGGCGATATGTCGATTGATGACAACCCACGTGCTGGACGTCCGTAACTGGCCGAATCGGCGAAAATATTGAAAAAAATTCGAGAACTTCTGCTCACAGACCATCGACAGACAAATGATCATTTGTCAAAGATTAGTGGATTATCTTGGAGCTCGGTGTTCTGTTCTGCACGTAGGAGAGTGGTTCTTCCACCACGAAAACGCAACTGCACATACAGCCATCTCTGTTAGACTGTTTCTGACTACAAATGGCATGGTTCTACTGCCCCACGCTCCTTACTCGTCTGACCTCGCTCCGTGCGACTTTTTCTAATTTCCACGCACGGAAAGGAGCATGAAAGGACACCGATTTGACATCGTTGAAGAAATCAAGAAAAAACAGAAAAAAACGATGGAGAAGCTGTCAGCCATTGTTAAAGATGACTACAAAAATGTTTACAAGAGTGGAAGCACTGGTGGGACAAATGTTTTAGTTGTAGAGGAGAGTATTTTAAAGGGGATAAGGTTCTTTTGTAAACAATTTGAAAATGTATAGCTTTTAAAAAAATTCTATTTTTTTTTCGTTATCCCCTCGTATCGCCGGCCGGAGTGGCCGTGCGGTTCTAGTCGCTACAGTCTGGAACCGGGCGACCGCTACGGTCGCAGATTCGAATCCTGCCTCGACTTGGATGTCTGTGATGTCCTTAGGTTAGTTAGGTTTAATTAGTTCTAAGTCCTAGGCGACTGATGATCTCAGAAGTTAAGTCGCATAGTGCTCAGAGCCAGCGCCTCGTATCATTGCCTGTCATTTCAAGAAGTCCATAATAATTACAGTAATTACATAAATTTTTATTTTTGTTGATATTTATGCATTTTCCTATAGCTATTTGGTAATGGACTTCCGAGTTTTGAGCCTTTAATTTGGGAATCAGTCATTTCATATACTACTGGTCATTAAAATTGCTACACCAAGAAGAAATGCAGATGATAAACAGGTATTCATTCGACAAATATATTATACTAGAACTGACATGTGATTACATTTTCACGCAATTTCGGTGCATAGATCCTGAGAAATCAGTACCCAGAACAACCACCTCTGGCCGTAATAAAGGTCTTCATACGTCTGGGCATTGACCCAAACAGAGCTTGGATGGCGTGCACAGGTACAGCTGCCCATGCAGCTTCAACACGATACCACAGTTCATCAAGAGTATTGTGACGAGCCAGTTGCTCGGCCACCATTGACAGACGTTTTCAATTGGTGAGAGGTCTGGAGAATGTGCTGGCCAGGGCAGCAGTCGAACATTTTCAGTATCCAAAAAGCCCGTACAGGAACTGCAACATGCGATCGTTGATTCTCCTGCTGAAATGTAGGGTTTCGCAGGGATGGAATGAAGGGTACAGCCACGGGTCGTAGCACATCTGAAATGTAACGTCCACTGTTCAAAGTACCGTCAGTGCGAACAAGAGGTGACCGAGACGTGTAACCAATGGCACCCCGTACCATCACGCCGGGTGATACGCCAGTATGGCGATGACGAATACACGCTTCCAATGTGCGTTCACCGCGATGTCGCCAAACACGGATGCGACCATCATGATGCTGTAAACAGAACCTGGATTGATCCGAAAAAATGACGTTTTGCAATTTGTGCACCCAGGTTCGTCGTCGAGTACAGCATCGCAGGCGCTCCTGTCTGTGATGCAGCTTCAAGGGTAACCGTAGCGACTGTCTTTGAGCTGATAGTCCATGCTGCTGCAAACGTCGTCGAACTGTTCGTGCAGATGGTTGTTGTCTTGGAAACGTCCCCATCTGTTGACTCAGGGATCCGAGACGTGGCTGCACGATCCGTTTCAGCGAAGCGGATAAGATGCCTGTCATCTCGACTGCTAGTGATACGAGGCCGTTGGGATCCAGCACGGCGTTCCGTGTTACCCTCCTGAACGACCCGATTCCATATTCTGGTAACAGTCATTGGATCTCGACCAACGCGAGCAGCAATGTCGCGATACGGTAAACCGCAATCGCGATAGGCCACAATCCGACCTTTATCAAAGTCGGAAACGTGATGTTACGCATTTCTCCTCCTTACACGAGGCATCACAACAACGTTTCACCAGGCAACGGCGGTCAATTGCTGTTGTTGTATGAGAAATCGGTTGGAAACTTTCCTCATGTCAGCACGTTGTAGGTGTCGCCACCGGCGCCAACCTTGTGTGAATGCTCTGAGAAGCTTATCATTTGCATATCACTGCATCTTCTTCTTGTCGGTTAAATTTCTTGTCTGTAGCACGTCATCTTCGTGGTGTAGCAATTTAAATGCTCAGTAGTGTATTATTCAAGATGGGTTAGTGCATTTTACCCCGCGCGGCCTTTTCAAGACAGACTGGCGGCTTGACAGGGAGGTGTGTTGTGGTAGCGTTGTGCGCCCGCATGTTTCGGGTGAGATCCGCCTGGCTACAGGGACCTAACTAGCCTTGGGTCGGTCATTGCGCGCCGTGGACAAGGCGTGGGAGGCCTTGGGGAGGGCTGCGACCCGCGCCACCGAGCCAGATACAGAGAAAGCTGCGCGCTCCGCTACACTCCACTACACTACACTCCTGCGAGCGGCGGCGTCCGCGTCACAGCCGTGAACGGCGGTGACGTCACGCCGCCTATCCTACGTCGCAGGCGGACGTGCTGCCAGCCAGTCAACATAACGCATTGAACGAGTGAGGCGGCTGTGAGGGGCGCTCCCGAAAAGTTCATCTGAGGAATAGATATACCAGGTGTGCTGGTATGAAATGTTTCGTGTTGGCAGAAGAGCCAATACCGTCTTACGAGTGGAGGTCGAAATGCACGCGTTTTAGCTCACGCAGGCTGGCGTGAGGAGGGAAGAACCATACTGACGTGAGGTCTGGAACATGACAAGGAACGAGAATCCAGGAATCGGACGATACTTAACTTTAATCCATTAATGATGAACTTCGCTCTTGACGGTACATGATTCACAATATTATCAGTTCAGAATACATTCTTGAAGAATATGGCGCCTTGCTAGGTCGTAGCAAATGACGTAGCTGAAGGCTATGCTAAACTGTCGTCTCTGCAAATGAGAGCGAATGTAGACAGTGAACCACCGCTAGCAAAGTCGGCTGTACAACTGGGGCGAGTGCTAGGGAGTCTCTCTAGACTAGACCTGCCGTGTGGCGGCGCTCGGTCTGCAATCACTGATAGCGGCGACACGCGGGTCCGACGTATACTAACGGACCGCGGCCGATTTAAAGGTAGCAACTGTGGTGGCTGGCGGTGACACCACAAAATGAGCGTTTTTTTGTGAAAATGAAACATTTATTTTCAATTGAAAAGTAAAAATATTTTATTCAAAGTACTGATCATTGCTTTCTTTCTCATTTCGACCACCTTTCTGGCAATTCGTGGACACCACGCCAATAGAAATGTTCGTCTTTTGAAGCACACCAATCAGACACCCAATAATCGACTTCGAAGTGTTCCTCAGACAGTGTGTGTCCCATTGATGAAAACAAAAGGTAGTAGGAAGGGGCCAAGCCTGGTGAATACGGCGGGTGGGGTAGCAGCTCCCAGCCAAGTGTTTTGATTGTATCCTGAACCAGTTTCGCTTTGTGTGCAGGTGAATTGTCGTGTAAAAAAATTACTTTGCCATATCTTCTGGCCCATTCTGGTCTTTTTTCGATCAATGCACAGTTCAAATTGATCATTTGTTGTCTGTGGCGATTAGTATTCACAGTTTCGCCGGGTTTTAGAAGCTCATGATACACCACACCTTTCTGATCCCACCAAACACAGAGCATTGTCTTCTTGCCGAATCGATCTGGTTTCGCAGTTGATGTTGATGGTTGTCCCGGATTAACCCATCATTTTTCACGTTTAGGATTCTTAAAATAAATCCATTTTTCATCGCCAGTAACAATTCGATGCAAAACTGATTTTCTTTCAAGTCTTTGAAGCAAAATTTGACAAATGATTTTTCAGTTTTCCATCTGACTTTCATTCGATTCATGTGGTACCCATTTTCCACACTTTTGGATCTTTCCCATAGCTTTCAGGCGGTCAGAAATTGTTTGTTGTGCAACATTTAGCATTGCTGCCATTTGCTTCTGACTCATAGTATCGTCTTCATCCAATATTGCTTGCAATTCGGCGTCTTCGAATTTCTAAACCGTTGAAACCATCTTTTGCATGTTGCTTCTGATAGAGCATGATCACCATATGCCTCGAAAAGCATTCGATGCGACTCTGCAGCACGTTTTTTCAAATGAAAACAAAAAATTAATGCTTTCCGCAAATCATCACTTCCTGGTACAAAATTCGACATCGTTAACACGATGAAAACATATGATGATTTTTGTTCCATGACTTGATGTATACCGGGTGATCAAAAAGTTAGTATAAATTTGAAAACTTAGCAAACAAGGAAATAATATAGATAGAGAGGTAAAAATCGAGACACATGCTTGGAATAACATGGCATTTTATTAGAACCAGGCGCTCCACCCCATATTGCTAGACGCGTGAAAGATCTCTTGCGCGCGTTGTTTGGTGATGATCGTGTGCTCAGACGCCACTTTCGCCATGCTTGGCCTCCCACGTCCCCAGACCTCAGTCCGTGCGATTATTGGCTTTGGTGTTACCTGAAGTCGCAAGTGTATCGTAATTGACCGACATCTCTAGGGATGCTGAAAGACAACATCCGACGCCAACGCCTCACCATAACTCCGGACATGCTTTACAGTGCTGTTCACAACAGTATTCCTCGACTATTGTTGAGGAAAGATGGTGGACATATTGAGCATTTCCTGTAAAGAACATCATCTTTGCTTTGTCTTACGATGTTATGCTAATTATTGATATTCTAATCAGATGAAGCGCTATCTGTCGGACATTTTTTGAACTTTTGAATTTTTTTGGTTCTAATAAAAACCCATGTCAGTCAAAGCAAGTGTGTCAATTTGAACTTCTCTATCTACATTATTCCGTGATTTATTCAGTTTTCAAATTTATACTGACTTTTTGATCACCCGGTACTAAATATCTTTGACAGATGTCATAGCAACGAAACAAAAAAAATTAAGGCTCGTTCACAACAAATGTTCCCTATCGACACATTTTTACCTTAACGCTCATTTCATACCGGTACACCTGGTATGTCGATACCAGATATAGATTTAACTGGTACAAAGTTCCTTATGCAGGCAGTAGCTGTCTGTACCCAGCTCGGTCTTGTTAAATGGAAAACTGCTAAATAAAGAGGGATTGGGAAAAATGTAGACAGTCTTTGATAGTTAATATCTTTGGAATAAAATATCATATCGTTGTAATTCTGCGCGGTAGCGTAGTCCATTGGTTTCTCAACAGATCTAGGCGCGCGTTTTCCAGCAGATGACTGTGCAGCAAAGAGTGAAGTAAAATTGTTATTTGAGCAACACAAGGCCGTATTGAAGTGGTGCTGGAAGTACGAAAACATGGTGGGAGATACAACGGCAATGGCGTAATGTGTACAGAACTCAGCCATCAACATGTACAAAAATTTATCGTATTCGGGATAAATTTTAAGCCGACGGTACTGTACAGGATGTGCATAAGGGAAGGTCTGGCCGACTAAAGACATCAGCAAGTCCCTCCAGCGCTGCTGTGTTTCAACATTTTACTAGGTCACCTAAAAAACCTGTGAAGCAGGGTGCACGTGAAAGCGGGGTAGGCCGATCAAGCGTACGAGGAATTCTGAAGGCTGCAAAGTGGAAAGTGTACAGTCGAGGATCGCTGCGCGCTGTGAACGAGGACTACCCGGATCGAAGGGTGGAGTAGTCTGAAGGCATGCTTCGCGAGAATGGACGGTTTGCAGGGATGGTTATTTGGCCTGATAAAGCGCAGTTCAAGCTGAACGGTACTGTGAACCCCCACAACTGCATGGATTGGACTCTTGAAAATCCTCACATTCACGGGAACAACCATGTTAATCTACCGGGTATTGTGATCAAAAATGGTTCAAATGGCTCTGAGCGCAGTGGGACTCAACTTCTGAGGTCATCAGTCCCCTAGAACTTAGAACTACTTAAACGTAACTAACCTAAGCACATCACACACATCCATGCCCGAGGCAGGATTCGAACCTGCGACCGTAGTGGTCTCGCGGTTCCGGACTGTAGCGCCTAGAACCGCACGGCCACTCCGGCCGGCTGTTATTGTGTGGTGTGGTCTGTCATCGCGCGGTTTCTTTGGCCCATTCTTCTTTGAACGTACGGTAACTGGTGAGGTGTATCTTCATATGCTGCGACCATCGATTTTACTTGTCATCCGAGAGGTGTTTAAAAATGAAAGATTTTACCCCCAATAAGATGGCACTCCGCCTCACTACCACAGTGATGTCATAGCCTACTTGAATGAAAATCTACCTGGACGATGAATAGGTCGAAGAGAAGCTGTTGAGTACCCACAACGGTCTTCAGACCTTACATCTCTTATCTTCTACCTACGGGGGAGCCTGAAATATAAAGATTGTCTGCAAGCGCCATCTACATTGAACGGGCTACGAGAAACCATCGAGGCAACACTGACTGCAGCAGTTTGGTCAACAGTTCAGCGGCATTGACGTTGTTTGGCTGCCAATGGGAGTCGCTTTGAACACACAAATCAACCTTCCCCCCGTACGAGAACTGTAACGTACGACATTTTGTTCCAACTATATTGACTATCAAAGAGTGTCTACATTGATCTGGACCCCTCTGTACGTATGGGGAGTTGATATACTCCTAATTACCATATCCCCCCTCTCATCATCTCCTTGGTCCGCCCCCGGTAGCTGAGTGGTCAGCGAGACAGAATGTCAGTCCTAAGGGCCCGGATTCGACTCCCTGCTGGGTCGAAGATTTTCTCCGCTCAGGGACTGAGTGTTGTGTTGTCCTAATCATCATCATTTCATCCCCATCGACGCGCAAGTAGCCGAAGTGGCGTCAAATCGAAATACTTGCACCCGGCGAACGGTCTACCCGACGGGAGGCCCTAGCCACACGACATTTGCGTTTATAATCTCCTTCCCTGTCTCTCCATCTTCTCGTGCTTCCCTCTCTCTCTCCCTCTGTCTCTTTCCATCACCTCCTTCCACTTTCTCTGTCCATTTTCTCTTCCTCCTCCCCCTCTCTCTGTCTCGTCCTGCCCCTATTCTCTGTCCATCTCCTCCTTTTGCGCTCTCTTGTGCCCATTTCCTCCCATGCTTCTGTCCATCTCCTATTCCTCCCTCTGCCTGATTTGGAGCCTTGTTCATTGCTATTCCTAATTCAGATTCTGTAGCAGTTTCCTAATCATAAACCGATAACCCATAAATACAACTCTTTTTGTTTGCTAACCTTTCACTATTATATGTTTTATATATTTTTTTATTTATACATAGTAAAAATACATAATGTATATCTATCCAAACGTTTATTACCCTAACGTGTAACAGTATGAAGAAACAGGTCGAGAACTTTTTGTGATATTTGCTAGCAATGTTTACCCTTTTTATATTACGTATTATATGTATTACAAATAATGTAGCTGACGTCATTCTGAATATTCATTAGAGTGTCGTGTAAAATTTCAAATACATTATCAAGGATGTATCGTCTCCACTTTATACTTTAAATATAAATTTATGCATTACATATATTAAAAGTATACGCCTGTGTCCATCCGAATGGTCATTACAGTATCGTGTAAAATGTGAAGTAAATCAGTCAAGAACTTTTCGAGATTTTTTAGTTACAATGTTTCCACTTTGTATATTACGTATTTCCTTAAATATTACGTATGTAAAAAATAGGTGTATAAAAACACGTGTGTACGTGAATGCGACGTTGAGTCAAAATTACAAGTTAATCTACCGATTACTTGCCGAGTTTTGCGAAAACAAAAATACATTGAGGCTACATTTTTATTTATAAAGCTTTGTCCGGCGTTAAGCCTTGTGTGGAGCTGAAACAGTACGGCGATAAACAGTTCGAACAAGAAAAGAACCGAAACTTTCTGAAACGTAGTGTTACAAAAAACGCTGGAAATTAGAACCTTCCTATAGCATATATGTATTACGAAACACCTGAGCAGTTCCCCAGTCACAGTTGCAGGTGTGTGGTCAATCTGAGGGCTTCCAGGGCTAGCAAAATTTTGATTTTCAGGACTTCATGTAATTACTGTCCGCGTTTAAAAATGTAAAACTTTGTTATAATCTACTCAATGACAGGTATTATCTTTCATTAAAGTCTTAACACAATAAGCCAAGTATTAAAGTTAGAAACTGTGTATATGTCTCATGTCAGCTTTAATTCACGGCGCGAAAATAACCCAGACTATATTTATCCAGTATTTGAGACTGACACTTCACTCAATTTCAAATCTTTACGAAACTAACTTTTTCTCGCTGACACTTCACACAAAAAAATGAAAAGAAAAAAGATCATCGCTTACTACATTTTCGCTGGTTATACAGTGAAATTTCGACGTTAGGCACGATCTTTTTACTGGGAACTGAGTTTGCAGACGGTATCCACATATACTACGGAATGTACTTGGAAAATTATATCATTCTGCGACACATAGTTTAGGAGACATGACGCCGTAAACGTGGGATGCATTAAAAACTAGTCTTTCTTAAAATGGAGATGTTTTATGCATCGAAGGTCGATTCTTTATAGAATCACTTGTAGTGCGGTCAGTGGTCTTCGATATGGCGTATAACTAACTGAGATGTTAAAATACTTGGGAGAAAAGCTGAATAATTAATAACTTCAGGTAATAACCGCTGATAAATTTCACCCGTAAATGCAGATCCCTAAGCAAAATTAACGAAATTAGCGAAGCTAAAACACTCAAGCCCACGATTGGTTTTAAGTACAGCGCTAGACTCTTCATTTGGTAAACCCTTGACAGTTAAATTCTGAAACTTACGGGAATTTACTAACATGAAGGGAATGAAGACCAATAAAAAGAATGTTTTCAAAAGCTGCATAATTTTATTCAACCATCAGAATGTACAATAATACGAATCGGCGTCGGTGCGCGCCAGTAAAATACATTTTAACAGCTCGATTTAACCAGAGAAAAATGGAGAAGAACAGCTGTATATTTGTTTTACAATTTTGTACGGAGCGAATAAAAAACAAGGAAAGCAAATTCTGCAGGCGTATAACCAACGTTTTGATTTAGCTGATATTACACAATTAGCTAGGGAGGTTGGAAAAGTAATGATGAGGCTCTGAATTGAAATTAGGAGAGTAGAAATTATGCAACAAATTGATAAAAAGTATGGATAGGGTAATAGCATATATCCCGAGGTAAAAAGGAGTTACTTTGGTAATTGCGGGAAGTGGGGAGCAAATATAAAAATTGTAGAATGAAACCTTGGGCTTACAGTAAGCAGGTAGAGGCGGATGCAAGTTTCAGTAGTTACGTACGGATGAAGAGGATTGCATAGGATATACACTGAAGCGCCAAAGAAACTGGTACGGGGATGCGTATTCAAATACAGAGTACGGCGCTGCCGTCGGCAACGCCTATATAAAACAAGTGTCTGGCGTAGTTGTTAGATAGGTTACTGCTGCTGCAATGGCAGGTTATCAAGATTTAAGTGAGTTTGAACGTCGTGTTGTTGTCGCCTCAGGAACGATAGGACACAGCATCTCCGAGGTAGCGATGAAGTGGGGATTTTCCCGCACTACCATTTGACGAGTGTACCGTGAATATCAGGAATCCGGTAAAACATCAAACCGCCGATATCGCTGCGGCCGGAAAAAGAAACCTGCGAGAACGGGACCAACGACGACTGCAGAGAATCGTTCAACGTGACAGAAGTGTAACCCTTCCGCAAATTGGTGCAGATTTCAATGCTTGGCCATCAACAAGTGTCAGCGTGCGAACTATTCAGTGAAACACAACGATGTGGGCTTTCGGAGCCGAAGGCCCACACGTGTACTGTTGATGATTGCACGACACAAGTCTTTACGCCTCGCCTGGGCCCGTTAACACCGACATTGGACTGTTGATGACTGCAAACATGTTGCCTGGTCGGACGAGTCTCGCTTCAAATTGTATCGAGCGGACGAACGAATACGGGTATGGAGAGAACCTCATGAATCCAAGGACCCTGCATGTCAGCAGGGAACTGTTCAAGCTGGTGGAGGCTCTGTAATGGTGAGGAGCGTGTGTAATGGGAGTGATGTGGGATACGACTCCGCCAGGTAACACGTACGTAAGTATCCTGTCTGATCACCTCCATCCATTCATGTCCATTGTGTATTCCGACGGACTTGGGCAATTCCAGCAGGACAATGCGACATCCCACACCTCCAGAATTGCTACAGAGTGGTTCCAGGAACACTCTTCTGAGTTTAAACACTTCCGCTGGCCACCAAACTCCCCAGACATGAACATTATTGAGCGTATCTGGAATGCCTTGCAACGTGCTGTTCAGAAGAGCTTTCCACCCCCTCGTACTCTTAGGGATTTATGGAAAGCCCTGCAGAATTCTCGGTGTCAGTTCCCTCCAGCACTACTCCAGACATTAGTCGAGTCCATGCCACGTCGTGTTGCGGCACTTATGCGTGTTCGCGGGGGCCCTACACGATATTAGGCATGTGTACCAGTTTCTTTGGCTCTTTAGTGTACTGGCATGCAAAATTGCATCAAACCCATTTTCGAATTGAAGACTGCTTCAACCAGAACAACAACAACAATAAAAATAATAATACACTCCTGGAAATTGAAATAAGAACACCGTGAATACATTGTCCCAGGAAGGGGAAACTTTATTGACACATTCCTGGGGTCAGATACATCACATAATCACACTGACAGAACCACAGGCACATAGACACAGGCAACAGAGCATGCACAATGCCGGCACTAGTACAGTGTATATCCACCTTTCGCAGCAATGCAGGCTGCTATTCTCCCATGGAGACGATCGTAGAGATGCTGGATGTAGTCCTGTGGAACGGCTTGCCATGCCATTTCCACCTGGCGCCTCAGTTGGACCAGCGTTCGTGCTGGACGTGCAGACCGCGTGAGACGACGCTTCATCCAGTCCCAAACATGCTCAATGGGGGACAGATCCAGAGATCTTGCTGGCCAGGGTAGTTGACTTACACCTTCTAGAGCACGTTGGGTGGCACGGGATACATGCGGACGTGCATTGTACTGTTGGAACAGCAAGTTCCCTTGCCGGTCTAGGAATGGTAGAACGATGGGTTCGATGACGGTTTGGATGTACCGTGCACTATTCAGTGTCCCCTCGACGATCACCAGTGGTGTACGACCAGTGTAGGAGATCGCTCCCCACACCACGATGCCGGGTGTTGGCCCTGTGTGCCTCGGTCGTATGCAGTCCTGATTGTGGCGCTCACCTGCACGGCGCCAAACACGCATACGACCATCATTGGCACCAAGGCAGAAGCGACTCTCATCGCTGAAGACGACACGTCTCCATTCGTCCCTCCATTCACGCCTGTCGCGACACCACTGGAGGCGGGCTGCACGATGTTGGGGCGTGAGCGGAAGACGGCGTAACGGTGTGCGGGACCGCAGCCCAGCTTCATGGAGACGGTTGCGAATGGTCCTCGCCGATACCCCAGGAGCAACAGTGTCCCTAATTTGCTGGGAAGTGGCGGTGCGGTCCCCTACGGCACTGCGTAGGATCCTACGGTCTTGGCGTGCATCCGTGCGTCGCTGCGGTCCGGTCCCAGGTCGACGGGCACGTGCACCTTCCGCCGACCACTGGCGACAACATCGATGTACTGTGGAGACCTCACGCCCCACGTGTTGAGCAATTCGGCGGTACGTCCACCCGGCCTCCCGCATGCCCACTATACGCCCTCGCTCAAAGTCCGTCAACTGCACATACGGTTCACGTCCACGCTGTCGCGGCATGCTACCTGTGTTAAAGACTGCGATGGAGCTCCGTATGCCACGGCAAACTGGCTGACACTGACGGCGACGGTGCACAAATGCTGCGCAGCTAGCGCCATTCGACGGCCAACACCGCGGTTCCTGGTGTGTCCGCTGTGCCGTGCGTGTGATCATTGCTTGTACAGCCCTCTCGCAGTGTCCGGAGCAAGTATGGTGGGTCTGACACACACCGGTGTCAAGGTGTTCTTTTTTCCATTTCCAGGAGTGTATAATGTGTGTGTCTTGTAAGAACAGTCATTGTAAGAATAACTGAGAAGGGAAACGATCAAAGGCTTCTTTGACGTCTGCGGCAATAGATCGAAGTCGTTCGGCATGATTTCTTTCCTGGAACGAAATGTGAAAGTAAGTGTAACTTCGCGGCGGCATTGGCAGCAGAACAGAACAACGGCACTGGCAGCAGAACAGAAGAGAACACCTGCGCCGCGCTAAACTTTCTCTCAAAGAATGCTTCGAGATTACGTTTACTGAAGGGTGCCGTCAGGTGACCTTGGCATTCTGTGCGATCCGTTTCTCTGCCAACCTTTGCCGGCAGCCTGCCCTTCTTGCTCTTTGTTTTGCTGGTCGATTCTGTCGCTTTTCTGATCTTTTACTTATGTTGTGGTGGCAGAAAACACATGACTTATATGACTAAGAAATGAAATATATAATTGAAGACCTCTGTGCAAGAAGGGGATAACTCAAATTTTGCCAATTTTTCAAGAAGCCCAAAAAACTAATTTAAAAAGATCTAGATCTGGTATTTCGTGCTATCGTTTATACATGTTGAGTTTGGATGTAAAGGTTACTTCGCTGGCATACAAACAAGCATAGCATTAAAAAAATTCATTTACTAGAAAAAAATTGAGTTATCCCTTTCTTGTACTGATGTCTTCAACTGTGAAATGTACAGACAACGGAAAAGTAGCGCAAGAAGTGGCAGTGAAATAATAGATGTTACGTGCAGTGTTAAGCCCTGCCAACTTCAGAAGAGGAAAATCTCGCAAAGAGCCATATCAGTCGAGTACAGTGGGCAGGTCATCGGTGATTTTTTTCTTTTTTGAGTAAGTTGCATTAATCCTAGCTCATCTTAAGATTTAAATTATTATAATGTTTAAGATTTGTCTGATGGCTAATGCACACAATGTATGGTGCTTACGTTTTATAGGACACGTGATAGTGGTCTAAGACCCTAATTGTGCAGTCGTACTGGCGGCATTAAATCATTTAAAGAAGCTTTGAGGATATTTATGACTACACCACTTGCTGCAGGATCTTGTGATCGGAGTTTCAACAAATTTAAAATAACAAAACTACTAAAGGTCGAGTATGGGTGAAAGCAGGTTGTGAAGCTTAGCTATCTTGTCGATAGAATACGACACAACTACTAAACTTTACATCAAAGAGTTTTCTTCGCTCAGAGCAAGAAAATGCAAAGAAAAATTGTAATAAAAACACAACTTCTGGAAAGACATATTTTCTCAACTCTTGATTATTGCCCTTCTTCTTTTATTTCTAGTCAATAATTTATGCACCATTTGTAATTCATGATGGGCAAATGAAATGTGACCTTTGTTATATGTACACATATTACTAAATCACACATATTACTGAATTAAATATGTCAACGCTTTCTTCTGGATAGAACATTATTACTCAATATATTTTAGTATTTATGGATGTCATTGTAAATTGTGCAAAGCTGCTACAGATTACTTTTTAAACATTTAAAAAAAATCTAGTCTACAAATGACAATAGCCTCATAAAGAGGGCGCTAGTTACTGACGTCACATCCGAAGTTAGCTGCACGGAAAGTAAGCAACACACTCAGTTTAACTGTTGTCTGTAATGTCACTGTGATACCACGTGCGATTTTATTTCGATGGGTCATCATCTCTTGGATAAAATTGGTATGTAAGGATGTATTTGTGATCTGGTTTTAATATATATTTTAATCGCCGATTCTCATTACATTCTGTTACTGATGTAGCACTGAAGGTAGCTACACAGCAGCTAAAATCGATCTTCAATAAACATATTAAAACTTTACGACACATGCTGCCCTTCTCCTTATCTTGGAACAAAATTAAACTTCCCAGTCGCGTATCTCTGTCTATATGTGGAGGCTAATGTCAGAAACTACAGCAGGGATTTTGATACAGTTCTCACTAATAGACAGACTTGTGCACGGACTAGTTTCCTTGCATAGTTTATTAACGCTACGCCAGGTCAGTTATCCGCTCGTAGAGACTTAGCTGCACTCGTGCGATGTCGTGGAAGAACGCTAGTATCATCCTAAGACCAGCATACAATTGTTGGAATACAAAAACAAGAGAGAGACTTTGTTGTTTTACTTTAATTTTTTAGAAACTTTATAAAACTTGTCATTTATTAACTACGATATATTAACTACAATCATACATCTAATTTGTTGTGTACAATATTTGCCTTCAGTAGAGTTCATTTAAGTTTCAAAGTGGCTCAAATGGCTCTGAGCACTATGGGACTTAACATCTGAGGTCATCAGTGCCCTAGAACTTACAACTACTTAAACCTAACCAACCTAAGGATGTCACACACATCCATGCCCGAGGCAGGATTCGAACCTGCGACCGCAGCGGTTCCAGACTGAAGCGCCTAGAGCCGCTCGGCCACACCAGCTGGCTTCATTTAAGGAATTTTTATCATTAATGCTTCATTTTATGAAATATGTACATGAAGTTTTAAAACCAGCGTGGAAGAAATTGCAGAAAGGTAGTGTGGCGAAGGAGTATTGAGTATTGGGATTTAGCCGCGGGGAGGGGCGCAGACTGAGGTTGGAAGACTTGTGCGGAGAGATATTTCTGCAAAGCCTGGGGCTTATGTTGGTATAAGCGGCTTTCCGCAAGTAGCACACAGACATTCTAAGAATTCATTTCATACATTGGCATGCTGTAGTCTACGTCTCTTCGACACGTGTTTTTTAATATGTAACGGGGAATCAGAAATATGTTTTTCAGAATGGTATGTGCATAAGGATTATACACACCGATGCTAAAGACTATACACGACCACTCCTGCAATGCTACAAACAATTATTAAAAGTATGTATAACATCTGATGATGATTCGCTAGGCGACTCGAAACCGGTCATGTTGTAATAAAATCTGAGCAGTCTCAAAATACGACTGTTTGCAGTTACTTCTTGAAATCCTTTAGCTTTAATACGAGGTGTATTCAGAAAAATCTGGAACTTTGTCCACAGAACTTTTCTAAGTTTACTTTTTATTTATTTCGAAATACTCTACTCCACAATTGATACACCACTTCCATAACCGTTTCCGCTTCCGGAAGCAGTCTTGGTACGGCTCTTGCTGGATCGCGCGAAGCGCCGTCTGCTAATTTTCTTTTATCTCATCTATCGTTGAAAATTTTCTTTCTTTCTAAGGTGTTGTCAAGTTTGGAAATAAAAAAAAGTCCGCAGGGTCCAGGAGTGGGGAGTACGGAGGCTGAGGTAGCATAGTGTTTTCGTTTCTTGTGCAATAATTACGCACCAATAGGGATGAACGTGCGGGTGCGTTATCGTGATGCAAGAGAGATGAATTGTTTCGCGACATTTGAGGACGTTTCCTTCTTACAGGATTTCATGACATGATCTAACTGAAATATTACATTCTTCTGCAATCTCTCGAACAGTCAGTCTCCGATCGGCACGCACAATTTCTTTGATGTTCCTGACATGAGAGTCGTCGGTAGGCGCCGAAGGCCATCCAGAACGGCCGGCTGCGGTGGACGAGCGGTTCTAGGCGCTTCAGTTCGGAACTGCGCGACTGCTACGGTTGTAGGTTCGAATCCTCCCTCGGGCATGGATGTGTGTGATATCCTTAGGTTAGTTAGGTTTAAGTAGTTCTAAGTTCTAGGGGACTGATGAGCTCAGATGTTAAGTCCCATAGTGCTCAGAGCCATTTGAACTTTATTTTTTTTTTTTTTTTTTTTTTTTTTCGAGCCATCCAGAACTAGGGTCTTCTTCAACTTCCGTGCGAGTATTTTTAAACCGTTTGCACCATTCGTAACACAGAGTATGATTTAAGCACTCATCACCTCAAGCTTCCTGCATCATTTGGTGTGCCTTTAGATAGGTTTCCCTGAGTTTCACGCATCATTTAATGGAGACGCGTTGCTCCTCTAACTCAGCCGTCTCGAAATTCGCAAACTGTGCGACGCAACGTTCTGTTCAGTACAGCACTGAACAATAACTTCCGGCAGTCTAGTTTAGCCAAAGAGTATGAAAGCAAAAAAACCTCGTTCTAGTGTCAGACTGATGTATAACATAGCCCGAGGTCTAGGTTAAGTTTGAATGCAAGGTTGTGAACTGGTGAAGCTAGCGAATGTGAAAGTAAGAAACTACCTGCAGTGTCTTGGGATGCGCGGAAATGTCAGCACATTTCATCTCCGCACAAGTATCACTCCCTTCAACTGTCAGAAACTGATCTCAGAACGGCTTTGCTCCAATTTCGTCTATTGAATCGTCTGCGGATTTGAGCGAGTAGAACGGGCCCCCGCGCGCTTCGCCTACCGCAACCACCAGCCACGTGCCCAGTAACGGGACTGGCTCTATCCCCGCTGTCCATTCACTGTTGTTATGCGAGCAGAGAGCGCCAAGAACAGTCCCGTGAACCAACTCTCTGCGTCTTCCCCCCTCCACGCCTCCAGTGTTCTTCCTTTCTGTCTTTTACCATCACTACTTCACCTTCTGTGTTCTCCCTACCAGCCCTTTCCCCCTCTTTATTTCATTTAAACGTTCCGCTCTCTCCATCTTTTTTGTGCAAGTTCTGTGAAGTGGTCCTTTGTCATCGTCTTAACACATTCCGCTTGTTCATGAAACCGGCATCCTTTCTCTGTTGTTCAACTTCCCTCTTCAGAACTAACTCAGCGTTCGGTTGGCGATGTAAACCTCTCTGAAAAGCTTCTTCCATTCCAGTTCTTCCATGGCTCGTGGGCCATTTCAGTACCGCCGTTCTCTGCCTGTTTAAGGTCAGGTCCTCATGCAACATGGTTGAAAATTCGATTTTTTAATTTGCGTACTTTGAAAGGAATGTTGGGACGAAAAGGTTTTTTAACTCGTGCGTTACAAAAGTTTCGACAGTCCATTGTTCGAAGCAGTGTCACGGCCGCCGTGGGACGCCCTCAGCCAGAGACGCCCGGCTCAGGAAGAAAACTTGTCGTGCCGTGACGGACGTTACAGTACGCATGCAAACGTATTACCCGAAAAAGCTGACGAACGCCGTGTGCAGGCGGCGGAACGCAGGATATCCAGATCAGCCAGGTCGGCTTTTGTCGCCAAGAAGAACGAGGGAATTGCTCGAGTTAGACGAAGGGTTAATATACGGTCCGGGAATTGCAGACTAAACTTAAGTAACGAAAACAGTTTTTTTTGCTCAAAATAGGTGAAAACACAATCTCTGATCCGCCATATTGCATTAGCGACTTTGAATTTCGAAAGCATAACTTCAGATTTGTGTGCAGCGGCATTAAAAATATATCATTAGACGTATTTTTTATGCAGATTGAACTAATAATACATATAAAAGTATTCTCTAAACTTTAAAGAGGTTTTTCTCGAGAAACGATTTTTCAGAACTGCGTGCGGCATAAAATAAAAACGGTTCAGCCTTCTACCTTTGACCCCCGAAAATTAAACACTTTTCTTGGGAGCTTATACCTCATCATCATCATCATCATCATCATCATCATCATCAGCCAATTCAATCATTAAATGATGTGGCCTCTTCGAGTCGTGGATTCAGGTAGGTTTTCAGCAGTCTTCTCCAAGTGGGACGGTCTTGAGCAGTTCTCTGCCAGGTGTTACCAGCGATATTCTTGATGTCTTTGTCCCATCTGTCTGGTGGTCTTCCTCTAGGCCTCCGGTGCTCTCTGGGACTCCACTCCAGTACTAGCTTCATCCATCTGCCAGCGCACTGCCATTTCAAGGAACCTACTGTCTCTAAGATGTCGTTAACCTTCGTCACAGACCGGATGTCTTCTGCCCTTTTCCTATCCTTTCTTGTATAGCCCAGCATTGGTCTCTCCATGGATCTTATACCTACAATATATGAAATTTGTTAATGTTAACCATATTTGTAAAGCCGTAAAGAGCGAAACAAACCCCCAAAATCGAACTCAGAATTAGCTCAAAAATGGCTGTAAGCACTATGGGTCATCAATCCCCTAGAACTTAGAACCACTATCGGACTTAACATCAGAGGTTATCAATCCCCTACAACTTAGAACTACTTAAACCTAACTAACCTAAGTACATCACACACATCCATGCCCGAGGCAGGATTCTAACTTGCGACCGTAGCTTCAGAATTAGCACCATAGCGTTAAACTCAAGGTTATTTCATTTTGGTTAGGTAAAAATCCCATAAATTTAATGTAGTATCGGCTGATGTTATCCATTTTTTACTGCAAATAACTCCTAAGTGACTACACTGCACGCAGTCTGCGTACTTCAAACTCGCAAGCCGTTGTGCAAACTATAATTAGGGCGCCATTTTGGTTTTTTGTTTTGAAAATCTAAAATAAATTTCAAAGTATCACTAATCATAATCCCCAAACAGATCGTTAGTACGTCTTTAGATTGTCTCATTAAAAAAAAATTCCAAACTTTACCTATTTTTTTGCTCATTTGAGTGAGAATCTGGCCTTTCTTAATTTTTAGATCGAATGCCGAACGCAATCTCGCTTTTGTAACCAGTTAATTACTTCTGCCTCGTGCTGTTCATTTTGTACTCCTGTGTGGCGGCATTTCCTGCATTCGCTTCAGCCGCTGAAAAAGGACTCATCGATGTTATCTTTCATGTGGAATGCAGAAACTAGATGTCATTCGGTCTTCACACACGACGAGTATGTGGGTTCGAGTCCCGCTTCACCTCACGTTTTCAATCAGCCCTAAAGATTAAAAATAAATTCCTACTCTATTGCAGAGTGAAAGATTCATTCTGGATTTGCCATTTTTTGGCGTGACACTTGGAAACCCATGTCTCGTCACCATTCGCGATTCTGTTCGGTAGGTATTCTCCTGCGGTATCGTAACGAAAGTTCAGAAAAGCAGTCTGTCGTGTTGTAGTTATCAGGAAGGAGTTTCAGGATTTAACGAGTACAGAACCGACAACTGAGAGATTTAAAAACGCCGGATTTCATGCTTTTCTTTCCATTTGTTGCTGACTACAGACGGACTACTCCTGTCATTCTCACGGATATGTGTCATTCCACTCTTGAACAAAAGACGCTATAGGCGCACACCACCTTCACTCCACCACCTACGGTCATCTGCTCCCATTCCCTTAGTGCCCAACAAACATTGCAGCGAATGAACTCAGCGCAGAAAATGATTACTGGAGCGCAAACTGCTCGTTCTTCAATAGCAGGGGAAGCAGGTATCGTGTGTGTGTGTGTGTGTGTGTGTGTGTGTGTGTGGTTTATGGGTGCTCAACGGCGCGCCTGTCATCGCCCATAGGAACAAATGTGGTTAATATGTTAAGTAAGAGTAAAGCAGCACTCCGTCTTCAGGCCACAAGTGCCCCATCGGGACCGTCCGACCGCCGTGTCACCCTCAGCTGAGGATGCGGATAAGAGGGCCGTGGGATCAGCACACCGCTCTCCCGGTCGTTATGATGGTATTCTTGACCGAAGCCGCTACTATTCGGTCGAGTAGCTCCTCTATTGGCATCACGAGGCTGAGTGCGCCCTGAAAAATGGCAACAGCGCATGGTGGCTGGGTGGTCACCCATCCAAGTGCCAGCCACGCCCGACAGCGCTTAACTTTGGTGATCTCACGGGAACCGGTGTATCCACTGCGGCAAGGCCGTTGCCTTAAGTAAAAGTAGGTCTTACATAATTACACGCACTCTCTCCCTACCTCACTCTTGGTCCCCTGTACAATCATATTATCTGACATCCTTTAAAAGAGCGCAAATATAGGCAAAAAAGTTCTAAAACTGTCATTTAAAAAGCAATAATACAAGAGGTAAGCGAAAATAATTACGCAGGGATATGTGACTGGCTTACTGATTATCAGCAAAAAACATAGATGAACCAGCCAACCTAACATATTAAATGCGCTCCCTAAAATTTTAGAGAACAAGTCTTACATGGCACACAACCTTAAAAGTCGTACCACATTCGTGTCATTGTCATTAAAATACAGGAGAAATCTGTCGACAATTCAGCTGTTATCCTCTCGTCAGAATATACGAGGGTGAGTCAAATGAAAACCATAAATATTTTTTTAAATATTATTTATTGTGCAGAAGTGGTACAAAGCTGTATCACTTTTCAACATAATCTCCCCCACGCTCAATGCAAGTCCTCCAGCGCTTACAAAGTGCATAAATTCCTTTAGAAAAAAATTCTTTTGGTAGTCCGCGCAACCACTCATGCACCGCGTGGTGCACCTCTTCATCAGAACGGAATTTCTTTCCTCCCATTGAGTCTTTGAGTGGTCCAAACATGGAAATCACTTGGGACAAGGTCTGGTGAGTATGGTGGATGAGGAAGACACTCAAAATGCAGGTCCGTGATTGTTGCAACTATTGTACGGGCAGTGCGTGGCATTGCATTGTCATGTTGCAAAAGGACACCTGCTGACAGCAATCCACGTCGCTTTGATTTGATTGCAGGCCGCAGATGATTTTTTAGGAGATCTATGTATGATGCACTGGTGACAGTGGTCCCTCTAGGCCTGTAATGCTCCAAAATGACGCCTTTTTCGTCCCAAAAGAGAGTCAGCATAACCGTCCCTGCTGATGGTTCTGTTCGAAACTTCTTTGGTTTTGGTGATGAGGAATGGCGCAACCGAGATTTCGTCCCCAGTAACGATTCTTGCAAGGAAGCCGTGTCCTTCTCGTTCAAAGCGCCGAAGAAGTTCTTCACGAGCATCAACACGTCGTTCTCTCATTTCAGAAGTCAGCTGCCGTGGTACCCATCTCGCAGGCACTTTGTGAAACTGAAGCACGTCATGCACAGTGTGGTGTGCTGACCCATAACTAATCTGTAAACATGCTGGAATGTCATTCAGTGTCACTCGGCGGTTTTCCTTCACTATGGCTTCAACTGCTGCAGTTTTCTGTGGAGTCACAACTTGTTGTGCCTGACCCGGACGAGGAGCATCTTCGACTGACGTCACACCATTTGCGAACTTCCTACTCCATTCGTAGAGTTGCTGCTGTGACAAACATGCGTCACCGTACTGAACCCTCATTCGTCGATGAATTTCAATAGGTTTCAAACCTTCACTATGCAAAAACCGAATAACAGAACGCTGTTCTTGCCTGGTGCAAGTCGCAAGTGGGATGGCCATCTTTATACTGATACTGCGACGGTATGTGTGCATCTGCACTGTACTGCCACCTACATGCAATTCTGCACGCTATTTGTAGCACGCTTACCAACTTACAGGATAACGGCGCGAAATTTCGATTTGTTATTACAAATTTAAGGTTTTCATTTGACTCATCCTCGTAGATTGCGTTGCCAGGGGGCGTTCGTAGCTCAGAGTTGCTGGATCTGTGCTCAGCGGGTGTGCATCATTGGGTCCACTGAACCCTTCGCAATCGCTATCAGCGTCAGACCGAAATTTGCGATTCCGTTACCATCTGTGGGACTCCAATGGGGTGGTCTCGATACCCGATACCACAGATACCTGCCAAGTATTTCTGCAATATCTGAGAAGAAACTTGCAGCTTCTCGCAGTCCCATTACACGATCCCATTCAAAGCTGCTGACGTGTTGATAATGGTGTCTTTGTCGCCTTAAAGGCATTATTGACTAACATCAACTCACCACGCCCGATCTCAAAGGTAACTAACGCTCACGACCGGTACCACGTCTATTTGAAGCAAACCTAATTTGCATTGTCATAATCGCGCTGTTATGCGACTGGCGCGAAATTTGAATAGGCATCATCTTTCGGATGTATAAACACGCCTGCTCACTTTCGTTTATTTCGTAGAATTTCTTCTTTGTGTTGCAACTTTTTGTTGCCTTAAAGGTATTCTTGACTAACATCAACTTACCACGTCTGATCTCAAAGGTAAGTATTGATAAGTACGGTCGCTTAAGATCAGGGCGTCGTGCGTCCGAAAACTCCTCTAGTCTTCACCGTCATGTTTGGGCAGTCGTGCAATCGCTTTTGCAGGCGGATTGCGTGGGCCTGTGGAATCGTAAGTACGCCTTTTTTTTCCCCCGCCCCTGCGGACTAATCGGAAGCAAATCACATAATGGAGTAGGTGTGGTGTGTGGGTCTGGGTTTAATTAGAGCGAGTGGCGGCTGGCCCTGGTGCCTGCCCGTGCGCTGGGCTGCGCCGCGGCCTTAACGCCAGTCACAGAGGCCAACGGCAACGGCGGGCGCGACCTTTCCGACAAGGCCAGACAGCGCGGCGCGGCGCGCAGCGACAGACCGGCACGCCCCCTTGTCCCCGCCCCCTCCCCCCACCCCCGCCTCACGGTCCTGTCCCCTACTATAGATCCTGTTCCCCTGTGCTCGTTTCTCACTCCTCCCTGCTTACTGCACGCGACACTTGCATTCACCTCGCACGTAGCCACGAGTTAATTCATCCACAACCAGTTGAACTAAGATACACCAGCTATCTAGCGGGTGTCAAGGAATTAAGGACGAATTTCAGTTTTGTCATATGATGGTTGGCAGCCGTGGTTTTCACATGTTTCTGCGACCCTCAAAAAAATTTGAAACACGTATTTACTTTGTACGAGCTGTAAATAAATAGTTGCCACTATTAAAGTTCCAACCCTCGTAATTGAGAACATATACATTTATTTGCTGGAGAAAAGATATACTTGCAAACATCTGAAGCACATCTACCACGCAGGAAATAGCGCCTTTTTTCTTAGTCTTTGCATCTCGTTTTCTTGGTAAGTGCCAAATAACACCAAAAATTACTTTTCTCGTTAAATAATTCTGACATTTTCACTGTTGGAAAAATTTTCGATTAAAAGTTGTTTATCTGTTCACGTTTTTATTCATTCATAGAGTAGGAGTTTTCTCCGTCAGACGTAAATACGTTTTTGCTTTGCTTGCCAGCCTGGGTGTGGTTTTTAGGCGTTTTCCCACGTCCGGGTAGCTGAGTACAGGCCTGTTACCCATATCACCCCTCATTTACACGATTCGCAGACCCTTCGAACACGTTCTCACACTTTGACAAATGAAACACTAAACGTCGGCGGAATGGGTACACAAATTTCGTCCCGTGGGCGATGTTATATATGGAGGGGGGGGGGGCGGACGGAGGGGGGGGGGGGACACGACAGGTAGGACACCTGGCCACCATCTACCACTAAGTTTTAGATGATCTAGCACTAAAGTGAACATGAGTCTGCGGCTGGTCATTAACTGGTGGAAATAAGAAATGCCAACAGCCGTACTTTATAAAATACATGAATTTCGAGACCTGTTTCGGCACTATGTTTGTGTCACTTCAGGCCTCTCTGCAAAATGAGTGGTGATATCCAGCCTTCGTTGCATTAGGACAGGTACCACGTATATTCATTGGTCTCACGGATTTCTGTTAACACGATGTGTGCATTCCAGCCATCTAACAACAGCCGTTGTTAGACTACACTCCAATCATCTAGTAACAACTGTTGTCGGATGGCTGGAGTGCACACATCGTGTTAACAGAAATCTGTGAGACCAATAAATATACGTGGTACCTGTCCTAATGCAACGAAGGCTGGATATCACCACTCATTTTGCAGAGAGGCCTGAAGTGACACAAACATAGTGCCGAAACAGGTCTCGAAATTCATAAATTTTATAAATTACGACTATTGGTATTCCTTATTTCGAAAAGTTCAACAACTAACATTGCCAATTCAGATTAACATGCCGACCTCGTCACAGTGCACCATAAGGTCAGAAATAGGAACAAGAGACAATCGAATTTTCGTCCTGGAGGGCATCAGTATTTAACTTGAGCTAACAATTATTATTTCCGTAAATATTCTCGCGTTTAAGAGGCCAGGAGATCCACAATACAACGCAAGATAGTTGAACAGACGGAAATATTGCGGAAAATTGTAAACTTAGCTGTTAATGCGTGTGGCGTAACATGTACGTCGTAAATAAACATGTGGCAATTCGTCTTAAGTTTCAGCAATGTAGAAAGATACACCTGTAAATATGCGGTCTATAGAAAAAGTGAAAAAAAATGTGTATGGCATTTTCAGGCGGTACACACATATCTGGGATGTTCGGCCATCTAGAGTAAATCCTTTTATTTGACGCCACGTGGGGGTATTGCCCGTCCATGGTGATGAGGATAGCACACACACCCAGTCCCGAACGGAGAAAACACCGCCCCGGCCGGGAATAGAACCTGAGTCCCTAAGATGGAGATTCGCCAACGCTAACCACATGTCCACGAGCTGCTGAGATAAAAAAATGAAGAAAACAGGTATTAGAAAAATGTACCTATTTATTCACAAGTACGGTATTTGGTAATGTATTCTCAATGAAAAATTTTAACAGACCACCAATACCTTTCTCCAAAAAACGAGTAAAATGGTGTTGAGAGCTCTGGGGCCTACTAAATAACAGTAATAAGCAAAGTGTCAATAGTTTAAATACCTAGCGTTGTGAAGTTCTAAGGTCCAATAAAATATACCATCACAGAAAGTGTATTTGAAATTGAGGATAACATCGTGTAAATTTGTATTAGGTGTACAACTTTGCTTCCACCGTTTTTCAAGAGATGGAAGCAGCGGCAAGTGGCAGGTCGTGTCATACAATAAATTAGCTTAGGCGTTTGTAAACGTAACACCAACAATATATGAACCGATATGTGATTGCATCATAAAGTTATTTTCGATTGGATATTTCAAATTACGTGCCCACTTCTCGTCTTTTAGGTAAAGTTTTAATTTTCTGCTTTAATATGAACACTATTAAATGCTGGGTAAGGCGTATGGTGATACAGCTGTTAGTGAAAGAATATGCAGAGAATGGTGTTAACGCTTCAAGAACGGTGATTTTGAAGTCGGAGATTGGGATGGCGGTGGAAGAGAGAAGGTTTTCGAAGCTGCCGAAATCAACGGAAACAATCACAGGAGGTCGTTATCGAAAGCAATTGATACGTTTGAGCGGAACACTAAAAAACAAATAGCCAAGTACAGCGATCGACATGAAATGGTGATTTTGCAGAAAGATACGTCGCAAAACTTTCAAAGCCTGCTTAGAAACGCTGAAGTGGGAAGTTCTGCCGCACCAGCCGTATTCTCCAGATGTTGTTCCCTCCGACTACCACGTTTTTCGTTCAGTGGCAAACGGGCTGAGTAACCAGCACCTCCGGTCATATGAACAAGTGCAAAACTAGGTCGATTCATGAATGTCCTCAGAAGACGCCCAGTTCTTCTTCCGTGGGATTCGTATGCTGCCCGAAAGATGGGGGAAGGTAGTGGCCAGCGATGGCCTGTACTTTGAACCGTAAAGCTTTGGTAAGTTTTTCTCAATAAAACCTCGAACTTCGTGATAAAGACGGTGGAAGAAAAGTTGTAGACCTAATAAAAATGGTTCAAATGGCTCTGAGCACTATGGGACTCAACATCTTAGGTCATAAGTCCCCTAGAACTTAGAACTACTTAAACCTAACTAACCTAAGGACATCACACACACCCATGCCCGAGGCAGGATTCGAACCTGCGACCGTAGCAGTCCCGCGGTTCCGGACTGCAGCGCCAGAACCGCACGGCCACCGCGGCCGGCTGTAGACCTAATACATTTCCCTAAAATCTTAGATCACAAACTCTTCTGTTCTGCAATAAAAATTGGTTTACGAATAATAAGTAACCGGTAGAGAGTTAATATCCGTTGTAACGCTTACTAATGCTTGCAGTATATGTTGTTCTGGCGTCAGAATCTGACAAGGCAGCAATACAATATACTGCGTGCAGGCTACACATAAATGAGTATTGTGAAATTCAAAATGCTACACATCTGTCAAGATAATTTCCATGACGCCACAGAAGGAAACCAGTAATTCAGCATTGTTTTGCCATAATTACGTATGTACAGTTTTCTGCAACTTTTTATACATGTGCTGTACTGCCAAGTGCGTGAATGAACACTTAAATATTTTGTTATTAAATTATATCCACTACTGACTCCCATCCACAGGAAAATTCGATTGCGTAACGAAGAATGCACGTCATCTGAAGATTAGCTTTTCCGCTCGAAACTGGTAGCGGCTTGAATAAATGTCGAATGCGTTGGTATTATCACCGACCATTCATTTCACCTTCCGCGGTTATAGCGTTTCTCGTAACGTTGATTATAGGTAGCATTAGAGTTTTTATCGTTTATTTAATGCTTCTCTGTTGATTCACTCACGATGCTGTAATTTCCTTGTCCATTGTGCAACTTATCCGCTATTAAGCAGGATGTAACGCGTCGCAACTCAGGAACAGGGACTTGTATGTGAGGGTTCTATTGCAGCACGTGGAAGTATCCACCCGGATTGGGGAATTCGGGCAGGGGAAACGATTACCTCTGATTTCTCTCGCGACCGGTAATATGGGATTACGAACTGACTGCGGTGTACTAATCGATATGTCCCATGTCCCTCTGATTTCAGTGAACCTCCTCCTTCATATCGATTGGGAGAGACAGGTACTTTTCTTACATGTTGTCATTCTGAGTCCTATTTTTTACAGGACGTCGGACATCACGTGTTAAAGCATCAGTATTTTATAAACGGCTCAAGACATGGAAACGCTACTTTCGTGCAGTGACAGCACTTACTGCGTCGTTAAAAGTCGTAACTTTTTTTATCTACCGATGTATTATCCAATTACAATTTTATTAAATGGAACGATGTACTTAATGTAAAGGTAATTGTGGCTTCCTGCAAAGCTGAATACTCTGGTGACTACACCATTACAATAAAAGCTACCAGTTTTTTAAAATATAATCAAAATATACAGAAGGATACTTAATGCAACACAAGAAAAGCTCCTCAAATTTTACAGTTCCCATTTACAGATACAGATGAAATGGCAGATACTGAACACTTGGCAATGGGCCTATTCATGAAGTTACTCCAAGAGGTAAATAATCCTTATTTCTTAAAATACAGGGTGTCCCAAATAGAATGACCCGATATTAAATAGAATTATTTATTAGGAAGAAGGGCTTAACACCAACAAATTGCATACTAAATTACTCAGAAAAGACAGAAGTTTATAAAAATCCATCAGAAATGTGCAGTATAGTCCTCCATTGGCTGCAAGGACGTTATCTAGCCGATAGCCGAATTCATTCCAAACTGAGCGTAAGGTGTCTTCTGTCACTGAAGCTACAGCAGCTGATATTCTGGTTTTTAGTTCATCAATGTCACGAGGTAAGGGAGGAACGCAAACACATTGTTTGACATAACCCCACAGGAAGACTGTAAAGCCTGGTCTCGCGGTCCTGTACGCCCTATCCAACGTTGAGGCATTTTGACAGTGTGGAAACTGCGCTCGTAGCGACATCTAGAGGATTTTTTCTGGAACTCTAGACCATGCCGATTACATGTAGCGCTGCTTCAGTTACCTAGTGACATTTGTCTCAATATTATTAAACGTTAAAATCGGGTCATTCTTTTTGGGACACCCTGTATTGTACAGTGTAATTGTTCTTGGACAACTGTATTAATCACAGTCTGTTAGTATACACTGAGGTGACTAATGTCATGGAATACCTCCTGATGTAGTGTCAGACCTCCTTTTGCCAGCCGGCCGGAGTGGCCGAGCGGTTCTAGGCGCTTCAGTCTGGAAGGCCGCAGGTTCGAATCCTGCCTCGGGCATGGGTGTGTGTGATGTCCTTAGGTTAGGTAGGTTTAAGTAGTTCTAGGGGACTAATGACCTTAGATGTTAAGTCCCATAGTGCTCAGAGCCATCCTTTTGCCATGGCGCAATGCATCTACTCGACTCGGCGTGGACTCAACAAGTGGTTGGATGTCCCCTGCAGATATATTGAGCCATGCTGTCTCTACAGTCGTCCATAATACCGAATGTGTAGCCGGGGCGGGATTTTGTGCACGAACTGGCCTCTCGATTGTGTCCCTTAAATTTCCTGTTGGATTCATGTTGGACGATCTGGGTGGCCAAATCATTCGGTCGAATTGTCCAGAATGTTCTTCAAATCAATCGCGAACAATTGTGACGCGGTGACACGGCGCATTGTCATCCATAAAAATTCCATTGCTCTTTGGGAACACCATGAATGCCTGGCTATGCTCTTCAAGTAACCGAACATAACCATTTCCAGTCGGTAATTGTTTCAGCTGGACCAGAGGACCTGGCCCATTGCATAGTCCACAATATTACGGAGCCAAGACCATCTTGCACGGTGCCTTGTTGATAACCTGGGTCCACGGCTTCGCAGGATCTGCGCCATACTCGAACCCTATCGTCAGCTCTTACCATATGAACCTGAACTCGCCACGGTTTTCCTGTAGCCTAAGAACTGATATACTCACGACCCCAGGAGAGGCGTTGCAGGCGATGTCGTGCTGTTAGCAAAGGCACTCCCGTCGACCGTCTGCTGCCATAGCGGATACGTTCGCCGTACGTCCCACATTGATTTCTGCGGTTATTTCATGCACTGTTGCTTGTTTTTTGGTGCGGGCAACTCTTCGCAAACGGCGCTGCTCTTGGTCGTTGGGTAAAGGCCGCCGGCCACAGCGTTGTCCGTGGTGAGAGATAAAGCCTAAAATCTGGTATTCTCGGCACAATCTTGACGCTGCGGATCTCGGGTGTTGAATTCCCTAATGATTTCCGAAATGGAATGTTTCATGTGCCTAGCTAGCTCTAACTGCCATTCCGCGTTCCGAGTCTGTTAATTCCCGTCGTGCGGTCTATCCGATGACATATGCGGTTGGATAGAAAGTCTTCTAACAGACAGGGAGCAGTATGTCGTCCTGAACGGGGTGACTTCAACAGAAACAAGCGTAACTTCAGGTGTGCCCCAGGGCAGCGTAATAGGTCCTCTGCTTTTCACGATTTACATAAACCATCTGGTTGATGGTATTGGCAGCGGCCTTTTAGACTGTTTGCCGATGATGCTATAGTCTACAGGAAAGTAGTATCACACGAAAGTTGTGAACGAATCAATGAGGATTTGTAGAAAATAAATGTGTGGTGTAATGACTGCCAGTTATCTATCAATATTAGTAAGTGTAACCTACTGCGTATAACAAGGCGAAAATCCCCATTGATTTACGAGTTCAAAATAAATTCCCAGTCTTTGGAAGCGGTAACGTCCGTCAAGTATCTGGGTGTGACTATTCGAAATGATCTCAAATGGAACGATCAGATTACACAAGTAACGGGCAAGACGAACTCTAGATTGCGGTTTATTGGTAGAATCCTGAAGAGATGCAGTCCTTCATGTTGTGACTTGGCAAGACAGCCAAGCCACTAGGAGATAGCCGAATGGCACGCGTTAAGCTCACGCAGGATGGCGTGAGGTCTGGAACAGGACAAGTTATGAAGACCAGCAAATAAAGTACGTAGCTTCTGGAATACTTAACTTTAATCCATAATTGGTGAACATCGGTCTGACGGTACATGCATCACAAGATAAATAGCAAAGGATAATGGCGCCTTGCTAGGTCGTAGCAAAAGACGTAGCTGAAGGCTATGCTAACTATCGTCTCGGCAAATGAGAGCGTAATTTGTCAGTGAACCATCGCTAGCAAAGTCGCTGTACAACTGGGGCGAGTGCTAGGAAGTCTCTCTAGACCTGCGGTGTGGCGGCGCTCGGTCTGCAATCACTGATAGTGGCGACACGCGGGTCCGACGTATACTACCGGACCGCGGCCGATTTAAAGGCTACCACCTAGCAAGTGTGGTGTCTGGCGGTGACACCACACTTCAACAAAGGAAATTGCTTACAATACGTTAGTTCGTCCAGTCTTAGAGTATTGTGCGTCTTATGGCACCCTTACCAGTTGGGTCTGATTCAAGAGATTGAGAAGGTCCAAAGAAGAGCGGCAAGATTCGTGACTGGTACATTTAGCCATCGCGAGAGCGTTACAAATCTCATAGAAAGTTTGAAGTGGGACACACTTGCAGATAGATGGCGCGCTAAACAGAAGGGGCTGCTCACTAAATTCCGAAATCCGATCTTCACCGAGGATGTACAGCATATATTATTACTGCCAACTTTCAAATCGTGCAATGATGACCATTCAAAGATAAGGGAAATTAGAGCTGGTACTGAGGCGTTCAGACAGTCGTTTTTCCCTCTCGCGATTCGCGAGTGGTACAGAGGGGGGGGGGGGGGGGGGGAATGACTGTGGCACGAATTGTGCGCTCCGCCACACACCACTTGGTGGCTAGCGGAGTATATATGTAGATATAGATATAATGACGTCGCAAACCTTTTCATTTGAATCACCTGAGTTCAAATGACAGCTCCGGCAATGCACTACCCTTCTATACGCTGTGTACGCGATACTACTGCCATCTGTACTTGAGCATATCTATACTTCAGTGTATGTGTAACGTTTTCTTCTATGAGGTAGGAATCACAGCTTGGAGAGGGTATTAATTTTAGCAAATGTCTCGTTCTAATACTGTTCATGTGACCTGCTCTTAGTCTTTTAATACTAACAATTTCTTTTCTTTTGATCGCTGAGTTGAGATACCATTGTGGCGTGGAACCTGCTGCTGAATCATGCAGTACCGTGTGCCTTTGATGTTGTGGTCCTAATCCACTAACATCCGTCTTTTCTCGGGTGGCGAATGTACTATGAAGATCACCGTACGGTAGGTGTAAGTCAATGGGAAATTGATGCTGCACCATTTTCGTCAGTTGATTTGCACGTTCGTAGCCCTGATACCAACATGAGCCACCTTATACATCGAATGCCATTAAAAACTGTACACGTTCCACCTTTTGAATTACATGCACTTCATTACGACCACCGCTTCCGGGACGGCCCCGGTTCGAATCCTCCCGACGGGGTAACGTCGAGGGCCAGTGTGAGCCAATCTGGATGTGGTTTTAAGGCGGTTTCCCACATCGCACTAGTACAATACCAGGCTGGTACCCATGTCCTGTCTCAGTTACACGTTACGCAAACATTTAGAAACCTCTCTCACTCTTGCGCATAGAATTTATTCTAGACGCAGACAGATGGGGTACACTGCGACCTGAGGATGTGAATAGGAGCCCGATGGTCTTAGATGTTTAGTCCTCTTAAATCCGTAAACACAAGCAGCAGATCTTTATTATGAGCCTATACTTTAGTCCTTCGTTAATGATGCAGATGGTCGCAGGCTCGAATCCTGCCTCGGGCATGGATGTGTGTGATGTCCTTAGGTTAGGTAGGTTTAAGTAGTTCTAAGTTCTAGGGAACTGATGACCTAAGATGTTGAGTCCCATAGCGCTCAGAGCCAATGATGCAGATGCACGAGGTTCGATTCCCAGTGACCAGATTTTTATGGGCTATGAAGGTCGGGAACGGAGTCCTTCAGCCTACCAGCTCTCTCTCTCTCTCTCTTTCTCTCTCTCTCTTTCTCTCAGGCCGCCATATAGCAATCCTCCGGTCTCGCGAGGGCAACTGAGAAGCTATAAACTTCACAGTCAAACAGCCGACATAACATCAAATCGAAAGGCATGCAACATGTTGGAAGCTACACGACATTTGGACAGTTGGACATATATTTACATCTTTCTCTGACTCAGCAGGTAACGAACGCGACGTTAATCAGTTATATAGCGAAAGAGTAGCTCGTTTGGTTACTAGCTTTTGGAGGCATTCATGTTCCGCTATGTGGAGCCGTTCTTGGAATCTTAGGGGTGTGCAGCTTCTACATCTACATCTACATCCATACTCCGCAAGCCACCTGACGGTGTGTGGCGGAGGGTACCTTGAGTACCTCTATCGGTTCTCCCTTCTATTCCAGTCTAGTATTGTTCGTGGAAAGAAGGATTGTCGGTATGCCTCTGTGTGGGCTCTAATCTCTCTGATTTTATCCTCATGGTCTCTTCGTGAGATATACGTAGGAGGGAGCAATATACTGCTTGACTCTTCGGTGAAGGTATGTTCTCGAAACTTTGACAAAAGCCCGTACCGAGCTACTGAGCGTCTCTCCTGCAGAGTCTTCCACTGGAGTTTATCTATCATCTCCGTAACGCTTTCGCGATTACTAAAGGATCCTGTAACGAAGCGCGCTGCTCTCCGTTGGATCTTCTCTATATCTTCTATCAACCCTATCTGGTACGGATCCCACACTGCTGAGCAGTATTCAAGCAGTGGGCGAACAAGCGTACTGTAACCTACTTCCTTTGTTTTCGGATTGCATTTCCTTAGGATTCTTCCAATGAATCTCAGTCTGGCATCTGCTTTACCGACGATCAACATTATATGATCATTCCATTTTAAATCACTCCCAATGCGTACTCCCAGATAATTTATGGTATTAACTGCTTCCAGTTGCTGACCTGCTATATTGCAGCTAAATGATACGGGATTTTTCTTTCTATGTATTCGCAGCACATTACACTTGTCTACATTGAGATTCAATTGCCATTCCCTGCACCATGCGTCAATTCGCTGCAGATCCTCCTGCATTTCAGTACAATTTTCCATTGTTACAACCTCTCGATACACCACAGCATCATCCGCAAAAAGCCTCAGTGAACTTCCGATGTCATCCACAAGGTCATTTATGTATATTGTGAATAGCAACGGTCCTATGACACTCCCCTGCGGCACACCTGAAATCACTCTTACTTCGGAAGACTTCTCTCCATTGAGAATGACATGCTGCATCCTGTTATCTAGGAACTCCTCAATCCAATCACACAATTGGTCTGATAGTCCATATGCTCTTACTTTGTTCATTAAACGACTGTGGGGAACTGTATCGAACGCCTTGCGGAAGTCAAGAAACACGGCATCTACCTGTGAACCCGTGTCTATGGCCCTCTGAGTCTCGTGGACGAATAGCGCGAGCTGGGTTTCACATGACCGTCTTTTTCGAAACCCATGCTGATCCCTACAGAGTAGATTTCTTGTCTCCAGAAAAGTCATTATACTCGAACACAATACGTGTTCCAAAATTCTACAACTGATCGGCGTTAGAGATATAGGTCTATAGTTCTGCACATCTGCTCGGCGTCCCTTCTTGAAAACGGGGATGAACTGTGCCCTTTTCCAATCCTTTGGAACGCTACGCTCTTCTAGAGACCTACGGTACACCGCTGCAAGAAGGGGGGCAAGTTCCTTCGCGAACTCTGTGTAACACTGAACTGGTATCCCCTCAGGTCCAGAGGCCTTTCCTGTTTTGAGCGATTTTAATTGTTTCTCTATCCCTCTGTCGTCTATTTCGATATCTACCATTTTGTCATCTGTGCGACAATCTAGAGAAGGAACTACAGTGCAATCTTCCTCTGTGAAACAACTTTGGAAAAAGACATTTAGTATTTCGGCCTTTAGCTTTGTGGCAGGCGATGACGCGGCGGTTTCCTATGGTCGTATCACATGGCCCCGTTTCTCCGCGCAGCCACGCCAGAAAAGTCCGAGCGCCAGCTACTCGTACGAGAACCGCCAGGGGCACGCGCAGGGTTTCCGATCGCTTCTCTAGATTCTCTTCCCTGTGCACTGGTCTTGACAGTACTTACCACAGTGCTCCAGAACTGCGGCCGTGCTTCTGTTGGTGACAACCAGACAGAAATTAAAAACAGGATACTGACTGAGTGCCAGGAATGCTTGGGCAGCTTATGAACGACAAAGGTTTAATTAATTTTTTTGCTTGCTAGCAGGTACATGTCTGCAGTCTTGGTACACTCTGAAATCCACTTGCCACAGTACCTTAGCATGATGCTAACTGAGCCAAAAAAACCGGCACTGCCGACTGACGAAGTGGAGTGTTTGTCTTTCTCCTCCTCCTCCTCAGCGTTTGTAGGGGGAACGGAGGATCCGCCCTCTTGTTCGTTGTTTCCACTTGGCGCCCATCTTATGTTTAGCCAAGGTGGACACCTGCCCTCTTCTGCATCTACACTATGTCATCAAAAGTATGCGGACAGCCCCCACCAAAAAACACACGTTTTTTTTTTTGTATTAGGTGCATTGTGCTGCCACCTATAGCCAGGTACTCCATATCAGCGACATCAGTAGTGAGAGAGCAGAATGGGGCGCTCCACGGAACTCTCGGACTTCGAACGTGGTCAGGTGATTGGGTGTCACTTGCGTCATACGCCTGTACGCGAGATTTCCACACTCCTAAACATCCCTTGGTCCACTGTTTCCGATGTGGTAGTGAAATGGAAACGTGAAGGGACACAGCACAAAAGCATACAGGCCGACCTCGTCTGTTGACTGACACAGACTGCCGACAGTTGAAGAGGGTCGTAGTGTGTAATAGGCAGACATCTATCCAGACCATCACGCAGGAATTCCAAACTGCATCAGGATCTACTGCAAGTAGTATGACAGTTAGGCGGGAGGTGAGAAAACCTGGATTTCATGGTCGAGCGGCTGCTCATAAGCCGCACATCACGCAGGTAAATGCCAAACGATGCCTCGCTTGGTGTAACGAGCGTAAACATGGGACAATTGAACAGTGGAAAAACGTTGCGTGGAGTGACGATTCACCGTACACAATGTGGCGATCCGATGGCACGGTGTGGGTATGGTGAACGCCAACAGTAAAATTCGGAGGCGGTGATGTCATGGTGTGGTCGTGTTTTTCATGGAGGGGGCTTGCTCCCCATGTTTTGCGTGGCACTATCGCAGCACAGACCTACATTGATGTTTTAAGCACCTTCTTGTTTCCCTCTGCTGAACAATTCGGGGATGGCGACTGCATCTTTCAACACGATCGAGCACCTATTCATAACGCACGGCTTGTGGCGGAGTGGTTACACGACAATAACATCCCTGTAATGGACTGGCCTGCACAGAGTCCTGACCTGAATCCCATACACACCTTTGGGATGTTGTGGAACACCGACTTCGTGCAAGGCCTCACCTACCGACAGAGATACCTCTCATCAGTAAAGCACTCTGCGAAGAATGGCCTGTCATTCCCCAAGAAACCTTCCAGCACCTGATTGAACGTATGCCTGCGAGGGTGGAAGCTGTCATCAGGGCTAAGGGTGGGCCAACCCCATATTGAATTCGAACATTACCGATGGAAGGCGCCAGGAACTTGTAAGACACTTTCAGCCATGTGTCCGGATACTTTTGATCAGATAGTGTACATCTATACGCCGCAAGCCACCTTATGGTGTGTACCACTGTCACTTCCCTTCTTTCTCGTTCCAATCGCGAATTGTTCGCGGGAAGAACGATTGCCGGTATGCCTCCGTGTGGGCTTGAGGCTCTTTATTTCGTCTTCGTGGTCTTTCCGTGAGATACACGTAGGAGGAAGCAATTTATTACATGGATCTTGTTGGTACGCACGCTCTCAGAATTATAATGATAGTTCATACCATGATAAAAAACGCCTCTATTGCAGCGTATGCCACTGGTGTTGCCTGAGCATCTCCGGGACGCTTTCCCGCGTGCTGAAGGAACCTGTAACGAAACGTGCTACTCTTCTTTGGATCTTCTCTATTTCCTCCATCAGTCCTATCTGGTACGGATCATATTCAAGTATAAATGTAACTCCATCCTATGTTCTGAGTGCGGCACTTCGGTTGGTCGATTTCCAATAATCAAATATCAACAGCCGTTATTTTATTATTGGTATTCAAGTAGTGTCGAACGAATGTATTGTAAGCTACTTTCTTTGTTGACGAACTGTATCGTAAGGATACTTCCAGTGAATCACAGTCCTGCCTTAGCCGGGAGTAATTTGTGGTCGTTACATTCCAGATCGCTCCGAACGCATGCTTCTAAGTCCTTTATGCAAGTAACTGCTTCCAGTGATTTTTCTGCAATAAACAATAAAGGATGTTTCTGCCTATGTATTCGCAATACGTTACATTTGCTTACGTGGAGGGTCAGTTGCCCCTCCCCGCACCAAGCGTCGATACCCTGCAGCTCTTTCCGCATTTCGTTGCAATTTTCTTGCGCCGCGACTTTTCTGTGTCCAGCGGCATCACTGGCGAAATGCCTCATGCAACTTCTGATGTTATGTAGTAGGTCATTTTTGTATACTGTGAAAAGTAATTGTCCTATGACAGCCTCCTGGAGCACGTCCGAAGTTACTTTTACGTCTGAAGGCTTCCCTCTGTTCAGAATGAAGTGCTGTGTTCTGTACGCTAGAAACTCTCCAATCCAATCTCATAGCTGGTCTAATAATCCGTACGCTCGTATATTGTTCATTATGCGGCAGTGCGGAATTGTATGGAATGCCTTCCGGAAGTCAAGGAATGCGGCATCTGAGGTGTACTGGGTGTTTTGCAGTTCATATTGCACATTTATAGAGGTTGTAGAGGGGAGTTAGTAGAACAGTTTTACATAGGAACCATTGCCTGGAAAGGTCATACAATGATGCTACATAGTGTCAGAGTTATAGACGCTGGTGGGTCCCTGTACTGAGAACGAACGAGTCGAAAGTTATAACCGAAAACCATTCTTGTTGGGTCTTGCCCACTCGTCTCGTATAGGGTGCTTAAGGGGTGTTGCATTCTCGGAATGCTATACAACAATTCAAGCAAATAATATTAGTAGTTTTATTTCTATAAAACAGAATGAACAATACCTTACTTTAATGTACGAAATGTTGTCGCAAGCGAGGGGCGACATGCAGTATGGTACAGAGTCCTTGGCTGTATAATGCTCCTGCCAGTTGACACACATCACTAATACTGCTTTGCGAATCATGTCCACTAATGTGGCGACACTGAGCCGACACTGAGCCGACACTGAGTACTAATCTCCGTATACTGAGCCGATCTAAGCGGCCGACACTTTGAGGACGCTCCTGTCGTGGTGCAGTCCTATTTCGCTCACCATTGGCCGACGTATTTTCACGCCTTCTCTGGTCTTGCGTTCTTCTTCTTCGTTCCGGCGCTTGTGGTTATGCCAGAACAATTCTGACACGTCTGACAGTGGAGTACGTGTAGTGCCACTGTTGTTGCTAGAATTCTAGGGTAGACAACTTTCAGAGGTGGTAATATGGACCAAAACAAGGAAAAAATGTGTAGTAATCATGTGCTGTAAAATGCATACCTTAAGAGCTATGAGCACTTGTTCATCTTCCCGTGTGAAAGACATCTCCTCTATTCAACAAGTGTTTACAGCTCTGAAATTATGCATTTTAGAGCATATGTTTACTAAACATTTTTTCCTTGTTTTAGTCCATACTACCACCTTTAAAAACTGCCTGGCCTACAGTCTTAGCAACAACAGTACCATTACAAGTATTTCACTGTCAGATGTATTAGAACGGTTTTCGCTTGTAACTTTCGACTCATTAACTTTGACGTCTGTAGCGTCGTTGGGTGACGTTTCCGGATATGGGTTCCTGTATAAACCTTGATCTATTAAGTCCCCTCTACGATCTCTAGAAGTGTGTAACATGAATTGTGAAACACCCTAGTAGGGTGTCTAGCCAGTGTTGTCTCTGTCTCCCAATAGGGCATTTACCATTGACTTTGAACGAGAATGGCCGGACGGTTCTAGGCGCTACAGTTTGGAACCGCGCGATAACGACGGTCGCAGGTTCGAATCCTGCCTCGGGCATGGATGTGTGTGGTGTCCTCAGGTTGGTTAGGTTTAAGTAGTTCTAAGTTCTAGTGGACTGATGACCTCAGAAGTTAAGTCCCATAGAGCTCAGAGCCATGTGAACCATTTTTGAACGAGAACTGGCGTATTGCTACTGAATACTGATTTGCTCGAAGTATGTCTACATATCACCGTATACGGCTTTCGCGTCACCTTCTCAACCATTGCTGCCATTCTGTACCTCCTACGAATTACGTCACTGGTTGGGTGGTTATGAAGTGCCAGGCAAAATCTCCACCGAACACTCTGGTTTTCTTTATAGCAAGTTGTCGGTCTGCCGTTTTTGTTGCGAGCCAACGTTCTGCATCGTACAAGGCACCTGGGCGGGTTGCAGAATGGTGTATTTCCAGCTTAAGTGGGTCGGGATCTGCTTATCGCAAAGTACACCAGCCAGTGTCCGCCATTGAACTCAGGCGTTGCTAACGTGGTTTGTGATTTCCAGAACTAATGAGACTTCGGCTGTGATTTTTAAGCCAAGATCCTTTGAAGCTATTTATCGTGGCAAAACTATACCTTATTATTTTCATCTGTTGGCAGGCATTCAGTCTTCTTTATATTGAGGCGTAGTGCGGACTGTTCAAGGCAGTTCTTCCATTGTTTCACCTTCCGTTGAAGGACGTTCTTGTCTTCGTAGCCAGTAAGTCATCTGCATGCAGCAGTGTCCAACGATAAAGTGGACTACCGTTCGGTAATTGAGTTTCGCCAGCAGGGTAACTGTTGTAGCTGTTGTAGCTGAACAATCTACACGGCAAAAGAACTAATCGGGACTCGGCTGACTCAGCTACTATACAGTAGCGCTCAAAAGTCTTTTGACAACATAAAATTCGCTATTATTTCTCTTAAAATAAAAGACTATCGGAGTGTCTTGACTCTAGTGGACAGCAGTGTAACTGCGATTATTTGAAAGAGTCAGGTTGCGACTTGTTTGTTTACACTTTGCGCTGCCGGACAAATGCGACTTTTAGCGAACTTGAAAGTATTTTGACACGCAGTTTGCTCCGTGAATTCGATGACGCTACTTGCGTCTTTGTTGTGATGTCTACTGATATTTACTTACAGTGATTATTTCAGTACGCCGAAACGTAAGGAATATTCCAGTGATTTCAGAAACGCCGTGATAACTGCACTAAAGCAAGGACTCAAACAAACCGAAGTTGCTCGTACTTCTAAAGTGTCTCGTCAGGTCGTTAGTATATGGAAAAAATTGTATAATAAATGAAAGACTATCGAAAATAAGCCTCGCACTGGACGTCAAAAAAAAAAAAAAAAAAAAAGAAAATTCCTAAAGTCGATCGCATCATAAAAAAGTTGTCAACAAGTGATGTTCGCAAGCCGGTTATAATGTTACAAAGAGCACAGAAAGAAAAATATGACGTTGGCGCTCACTTTTACACTATCAAACGACACTGGAAACTCTTTAGGGCATATGGACGAAGACCGACAAAAAACAGGAAGGCCCGATTTGCGTTTGCAAAACGGTACAGATCATGGTCAAGTTCAGACTTTCTGTGGAGCGACGAGAGCAAATTTAATTTAATGTCGTCTGATGGTGTCAGGTATGTTCGACGCCCTCTAAATAAAAGATATGACTTTCGGTACCATATTCCCAAGGCGAAATATGGAGGTGGCAGTGTGATGGTTTGGGGAAGTTTTTGACGCTCTGGAGTTGGACCGTTAGGTCGGATTGAAGGTAATATGTATCGGTTCGTGTACAAAAAAGTATTGAAGACATGATTTTGAAGAAGATAACGAACCCAAGCAGATAACGAACCCAAGCAGAAGTCCAAGTACATTAGTAAATTTTTTTTAAACCCAAAGAAGATAAGGTTTTGAAGTGGCCAAGTCAAAACAATGGTTCAAATGGCTCTGAGCACTATGGGACTTAACTTCTGAGGTCATCAGTCCTCTAGAACTTAGAACTACTTAAACCTAACTAACCTAAGGACATCACTCACAACCATGCCCGAGGCAGGATTCGAACCTGCGACCGTAGCGGTCACGCGGTTCCAGACTGTAGCGCCTAGAACTGCTCGGCCACCTCGCCCGGCGCAAAGGCAAAGTCCAGATTTTAATCCTATAGAACATCTTCGGGAGGAGTTGGGTAGCAGAATAAGAATAAAAAAGTTATTGGAAGAAAGACACTTTCGCTATTTAACACGTTATGAAACGGAAAGTAATTACCGTACGAGGGCCAAACTTGGTAGCATTAATGTCAAGGGCATGGGAAGGAGAAATAATGCAGAATCGATTCAAAATGGAAACGCTTTTCATGTGCTGCTACGGTACATCGTACCATTACATACCGGTAGCATGGCTGCTACAAACGGCGCTTAATATGGCGCCCATCAGTGTTCAGAAGAGTCTCAAAGCGCAGGATTGCATTCTGCTCAGAAGAAGGAAGTATCTCCGTACGTATGCTGGCTGCCTCTCTTGATATGCTGCGCTTCAGATCAGCACATGTGTGAATGTTCCTCTGGTAAACCCTGTCCTTCAGGTAGCTCCACAACTAGGGATCACAGGGAGTGAGATCAGGTGATCGTACCGGCCAAGCATTTGGAAACGATCGGCGGATAATTCGATCCTTTCCAAATGTGTTTCGGAGAAGCAGGTGAACTTCACGTGCGATGTGCGGTGGGGCCCCATCTTGCACGGAAACTGTTTTAGTTCCCACTGTCCCTCTCCTGCAGGGCGTGTATGACAAGCTAGCGAAGCATATCGCAGTAACGCTGGCCAGTCACACTGCACGTCTTTGGTCCTTGAGCGTCAACTTGTTCAAAAAAGAATCGTTTCAGCCGGAGATATTCTAGAAGTGCTTCTCTGCCTCGTGATGACTGAGTGTTGTGTGATGTCCTTAGGTTAGTTAGGTTTAAGTAGTTCTAAGTTCTAGGGGACTGATGACCATAGATGTTAAGTCCCATAGTGCTCAGAGCCATTTTCTAGAAGTGCAGCTGCAGTATTACTGTTGTTTAGATAACAGAGTTTCACCAACAGTGCCCTCCTCCTTTTGTTCAAGCTCATGATGACACGTCAACAAGTGCACTGCGACTGAATAGGTGCGTGCGTGAGGCAATGAATCACGATGACTGATCACGGCACCTGGTAGCTATAGTTGGAACTGGACGGTGGCGCTGTGACCCATGGAAATCATGCACCCATACTCTGGTCGTTAACGCTGCCAAGTTTGGTACTCGTACGGTAATTAGTTACCGTGTTATAAAGTGGTAATAGGGAAAGTTTAATTATAAGCTCCGGTATTTAAATTACATTTCACTTAAATTGATTTGATTTGAGAAAGATTAATCTAAGAAACTTAACCCATGTACGTACATATATACAATATTTTAAATAGGCTTTTGTTGGGGTATACAATAGGTTGTCCAGCGAGTTTGGATTTACTTTCTGTATGTGTATACATTTATTACATAGAATTTAGGCTACGATATACATGGCGATATTGGATGTATGTGTACTTGGAGATGCTGGTCTTAATTGTGAGTGCGTGTGTGTGTTTGTGTGCGTGCTTGCGTGTGTGTGTGTGTGTGTTGTGATTTTGCTTAGGTTGTTTATGCCTATGTTCCTGTGTGCATTTGTGTATATGTGTGTGTGTATATGTAAGTGTGTGGATGTGTGTGCCTATGTGTCTGTGTATTTTGCTGTGTTGTTTCATGGCTCTGGTCGTGCGTCTAACTGAGACTATTGTGCTACGTTTTGTGTTATGGATTTCGTGGTGGGGGCGGTTTCTGGAAATATTTTCGATGTGTTACGTGCTACTGTATACACTATCACTATGTATTTGCGTCGGGGTATTCTTTTAGTCGATGGTCTAATTGTAATTAGTTCTTCCACGTCGCGGCGCTTTTGTAGGATGCGTTTGCCGTAATTTGCTCGTCTTCTTTCAGTGCTTCAGAGTCGGTTTGCAGCTGGTCTTGAGATGCCTCCTGGAGAGTCCTCGCCCCTTTTTATACTGGTGGGTCCGCCTCGCTTGACATTTACCGGTCAGTTTCGCATTACACGGGATTGTGTGGATATTTTTGATCAGATGGTGTACCGGTAGCCGAAAAAATTAATTACGTGATATTTTTTCGAGTCTCGATTAAAAACGTATGGAGTATCCTTCGTAATGGCAGGTGAGGAGTATGCTTAGATTGCTTCTAAGTTACTGTCACGAAATGTATAGTGCATTTTTTGATTGGAAATGTTTTGTGAATAGCAAGCTGAGGCGGCGACAGACACTATTTATATATTTAACCTAATCGGATTAAGGTCATTAGGACTAACCTTACATCAGGAAATTTTTTGCAATGCAGTTTAGTTAAATAATGGTAGTAGTCCTAGTAAGATGGGTGATTGTAAGGGCCGTGTACTATTACATGTATTCATGCTATTTCATGTTACTTAATTTTGTATTTTTACTTGCCTATTCGTGGTTCATGGTGTGGGTTCCTGTTGTCATGTCCTAGTTCATGAACCACGGGCAACGTATGAGTGGCTAAGTAAGTGATCCTGACAGTCGGGATACCAGTTACTTTGGAATAAGGCTGGGCATCTCGCACATATTCTGAGTCGTGGTCACCTTTGTGCTCAGACGGCAAAGACTACCAAATCCACCGATTAGTCCCTCAGCCGTTAGGGGTAAAACTCAATGGGACTCGGGGCAAGTAAGGCTAGCAACCTGCTTCCCTGGTACTTTAAATATGATGCTGGCAACAATCAGAGCAAAATGCCTCGGACCTTTGGAGGTGACGGAATCCCACCTCTAATTGACAGACAAGGGACTCGTAAGACACGACTCGGCAAACGAACGGTAACGAGATGGGGAGCTATTAATATCAATGGGGGCTACTCTGGGAAGAAGGTAGAGCGGGCAGAGGCTGCAAGTAAGATGGGACTGGACGTTTTAGCTGTTAGTGACATTCGGGTAAGGGGTGAGAAAGAAGAGGAAGTGGGAGAATACAAGGTCTACCTGTCAGGAGTCAAAGCAGAAATAGCACAATGGGGTGTAGGGCTTTACATCAGGAAAGAAACGGAACCCAGCGTAGTTGCAATAAGGTATGTAAACGAACGACTGAAGTGGATAATAGATTTGACAGTGTCTAGCAAGAAAATTAGGATTGTGTGAGTATATTCGCGTTGTGAAGGGACAGATCTAGATAAGATGGATAGTTTTTATGACGCACTCAGTGATGTAGTTGTTAGAGTAAAGGGCAAGGACAGTGTTCTGCGCATGGGTGATTTTAATGCCAGGATTGGAAATCGAACAGAAGGGTATGAAAAGGTTATGGGTAAATTTGGAGAGGATATGGAGGCCAACAGGGACGGGAAACAACTCTTGGATTTCTTTGCCAGTTTGGGCTTAGTAATCACAAACTCCTTTTTTAAACATAAGAACATTCACCGGTATACTTGGGAAGGCAGGGGAACCAGATCTGTCATTGACTATTTAATAACAGATCAGGAATTCAGGAAGGCTGTGAGGGACACACGTGTATTCAGGGGATTCTTTGATGACACTGATCACTATTTAATCTGCAGTGAAATTGGTATTGTGAGGCCGAAAGTGCAGGAAGTCAGGTCCATATGTAGGAGGATAAGAGTGGAGAAACTTCATGATAAGGAAATCAGGCACAAGTACATAGCAGTAATCTCAGAAAGGTACCAGTTAGTTGAATGTAGTCAATTACAGTCATTGGAAAAGGAATGGACAAAGTACAGGGACAAAGTACTAGAAGTGGCTAAAGAATGTCTTGGAACAGTAGTGTGTAAAGGTAGGATGAAGCAAACAGCTTGGTGGAATGACACAGTCAAGGCAGCCTGTAAAAGGAAAAAGAAGGCGTATGAAAAATGGCTACATACTAGAACTCAGATAGACAGAGAAAGTTATGTTGAAGAAAGAAACAAAGCCAAACAGGTAATTGCAGCATCCAAGAAGAAATCTTGGGAAGACTTTGGAAACAGGTTGGAGACTTTGGGTCAAACTGCTGGAAAACGATGGAGTGTAATTAGCAGTCTTCGAAAGGTAGGTAAGAAGGAAATGACAAGTATTTTGGACAGGTCAGGAAAACTGCTGCTGGTGAATCCTGTTGATGCCTTGGGCAGATGGAGAGAATATTTTGAAGAGTTGCTCAATGTAGGTGAAAATACGATCAGTAATGTTTCAGATTTCGATGTACAATGGGATAGGAATGATGTGGATATAGGATCACATTTGAGGAAGTGGAGAAAATGGTCAATAGATTGCAGCGCAATAAAGCGGCTGGGGTGGATGAAATTAAGTCGGAACTCATCAAATACTGTGGAATGTCAGGTCTTAAATGGCTACACAGGATAATTGAAATGGCGTGGGAGTCGGGACAGGTTCCATCAGACTGGACGAAAGCAGTAATCACACCAATCTTTAAACATGGAAACAGAAAAGACTGTAACAACTACAGAGGTATTTCTTTAATCAGCGTTGTGGGTAAAATCTTCTCAGGTACTGTTGAAAGGAAAGTGCGAGTATTAGTTGAGGACAAACTGGATGAAAATCATTGTGGGTTTAGGCCTCTTAGAGGTTGTCAGGACCAGATCTTTAGCTTACGACAAGTAATGGAGAAGATCCAGAAAAGGCATTTGACCGGGTTCCTAGGAGGAAGTTATTGTCTGTTCTACGAGATTATGGAATAGGAGGCAAACTTGTGCAACAATTGAAGGTCTTTACATAGATAGTCAGGCAGCAGTTAGGGTTGACGGTAAACTGAGTTTATGATTCAGAGTAGTTTCAGGGGTAAGACAAGGCTGCAACCTGTCTCCAGTGTTGTTCATATTATTTATGGATCATATGTTGAAAACAATAGACTGGCTTGGTGAGATTAAGGTATGTGAACACAAAATAAGCAGTCTCGCATATGCGGATGACTTAGTTGTGATGGCAGATTCGATTGAAAGTTTGCAAAGTAATATTTCAGAGCTAGATCAGAAATGTAAGGACTATGGTATGAAGATTAGCATCTCCAAAACGAAAGTAATGTCAGTGGGAAAGAGATATAAACGGATTGAGTGCCAAATAGGAGGAACAAAGTTAGAACAGGTGGACGGTTTCAAGTACTTAGGATGCATATTCTCACAGGATGGCAACGTAGTGAGAGAACTGGAAGCGAGGTGTAGCAAAGCTAATGCAGTGAGCGCTCAGCTACTATCTACTCTCTTCTGCAAGAAGGAAGTCAGTACCAAGACTAAGTTATCTGTGCACCGTTCAATCTTTCGACCAACTTTGTTGTATGGGAGCGAAAGCTGGGTGGATTCAGGTTACCTAATCAATAAGGTTGGGGTTACGGATATGAAAGTAGCTAGGATGATTGCAGGTGCTAGTAGATGGGAACAATGGCAGGAGGGTGTCCTCAATGAGGAAATCAAAGAAAAACTGGGAATGAACTCTATAGATGTAGCAGTCAGGGCGAACAGGCTTAGATGGTGGGGTCATGTTACACGCATGGGAGAAGCAAGGCTACCCATGAGACTCATGGGTTCAGCAGTAGAGGGTAGGAGGAGTCGGGGTAGACCAAGGAGAAGGTACCTGCATTCGATTAAGAATGATTTTGAAGTAATAGGCTTAACATCAGAAGAGGCACCAATGTTAGCACTGAATAGGGAATCATGGAGGAATTTTATAAGGGGGCTATGCTCCATACTGAACGCTGAAAGGCATAATCAGTCTTAAATGATGATGATGATGATGACGATGATTTGCCTATTCTTTCGTACTGAGTGTGGCTGGCTTTCGATGGTAGGTACGTGGTAACAGGACAAATAATATCCAGTTGAATAACAAAAGTATATCGCTGACCGCCAACAAAGGCTATGGAAAGCAGTATTAGAGATTCCCTGCGTTTATGGTACTTCATCACAAGACGCGATGCGCTGTAGTCGTGGGAAAAAAATATTGTTTTGGTAATTCTAGTAATGTTGGACAGAACATGAGACGACAAGACTGCAAAGTAAAGTCACGCATCCGCGTCCAGAAAGAACGCGCTGTCTACAGTTTCAGATTGAGAAGTCTTATCAGCACAGTGTGGCGCATTATACTCCTTGTGAATATTTTTGGCAGGCTAGAAGATGAATTGGTAAAATAATGATTGTGATCCTAAATTAGCGCTTTTTGTTTCGAACCTTTACTGTACAAATGATTATGGAAAGATCGTAGATGTAACGTGGAGCAGCTTGTGGAGGAATAAAACTAGATACTAACGATACTAGCACAATGTCGTCTGCAACATCTTATAGTGAACGAATGAGCTGAACCACTTCTAGTGAGGTCACCAACAGCACAGTCAAGCCATTTGGAGTGACAATACTAACAGCAAATACGGCTGCTACTACTACTACTTCTAATAATAATAATAATACTAACCTAACCTAACCTATAATAATAATAATAATAACACCACATAGCGAACCTGACATCATACTCACCAATAAAAAGAAGAAATTAACACAACTAATCGAAACATCCATACCCAATACAACAAATATACAGAAGAGAACAGGAGAAAAAATTGAAAAATACATCCAACTGGCTGAGGAAGTCAAGGACATGTGGCATCAGGATAAAGTTGACATTATACCAATTATACTATCAACTAAAGGAGTCATACCACACAATATCCACCAGTACATCAACGCAATACAGTTACATCCAAACTTATATGTACAACTACAGAAATCTGTAATTATTGATACATGTTCAATTACCCGAAAGTACCTAAATGCAATGTAACATATACCGTACAGTTAAAAGGAAGTCACGCTTGATCAAGGTCCGCGTCACTTTCCATTTTTAACCAGACATAACGTCTGAGAAAGGAAAGATAATAATAATAATAATAATAAGGTAAAAGGTAAATTCTGTAGCACATGTGTGTGACCGACCTATTATTGGACTGACTGCAGGTACAGTGGAAACTTTCGTTTGCCGTGGCACCGGAGTGGGAGGGTGGGGTGGGTAGACCTCGTCACAGCCACCTTTTACTCCCTGGATAGATTCTCGGTACTCATTTGATAGCAGAGTGAGTGGACCTGGCGCCGTCAGGGAGAGACTGGAACGGGGAAAAATTTCTGTTCCTACCCGGGATTGAACCCGATGCCTCCAGGGCAGGAGTCTAGCTCTCTACCCACCTCTTACTTTTCTTACATCATTTTGTTCGTTGCATTTTTTCGAGGCGGACATCCCATGATACCCGTTCCATTTCATCGTTGATCCATTCACTCAGTCTTCTTCTTCTTCTCTCTCTCTCTTTCTCCTTTTTTTTTTTTTTTTTTAACAGAAGGTAGCTAACCTAAAAAGTCTACATATTACCAAAGCTATGTACCCAAAACTGTTGTCCAATTTAAACTCGTATGCTAACCTTTGACTAAACGGAACCTAATTCGAATTGAACTGTAACTGGTCTCATTACAGCTTGTGTTTATATTAAATGCGCAACTGAAGAAAAACAATTGTCTGGCTCTAACCAAAGTTTCCATTTACCTCACGTCTTGTCAACACTTGCAGATTTCTCAAAAGCACCACAGCAAGCAGGCAGCGGCTACGCTAGATTTCTGTTTCTAAACTGCTACTCAAACTTTTGCATACCACAGGGTGCAATGTGGTAATGTGTAATGATAAACCTTCTTTAAAAAGTGTAATTTAGAGAGTAACTGTTTTTATGAAACGATATTCCAACACAGCAATTTTAGAGTGAAGTATGTATTCAAGGGGACAGAGTAAAACTTGGCATGTTATTCACACATAACATTGGTCTGAACAATACTGCGCTCAACAAAGTGAGCATTGATTTGAAAATGATGAAATATTACCAGAGAATTTCTATAAAAATCAAACAGATTAATCAGTTGAAATCTTAATAAATGATTCAGGGAAGTGGGGTGGTCTTTCTGTCAGCTCTAAGCAAGTGAACACATTAAACTAGTTGCCAATAATCTTTTCTACAAATTAGGTGCGCAGTGCTGCAGTCTTACCTGAAACTTCTTCTCTTAAAAAAATAACAGTATTCAAAATTTATATTCCCTTCGCCTTTCAATGTATACGTCATATTCATACTCGCTGTCCTTTACAATTACTCTTTCTTCATCTAACAGATACAATTACAAGCCAACATAGCACTCCTAACTATTTCCATCACCCACTACAATGTAACTAAGACTTGGCAGACTCAAAGATTACGCCACGACGAGACCAAAGATTCTTTAACAGTAACGTAACTCGCTCTCTCTCTGACGTGCACATGGACAACATACAAAAATCAAAATGACATGACGACCTTACAAAGGAAGATGTGGCATGGAGAGTACGAAGAAAGAGAAATGCCAGTAGACTGTCCCGCCTAGGGACTCTGTCATACGAGAAAGCAGTTACGAAGGGGCATCTGTTGATTATAAATAACTGTAGATTCAAAGAAATTCAGAACACTGGGCAAACTACGATCAAAATCAACTGCAATGTATGGAGTTTAATAAAGAAAATAATTACTGCCAAAATTAAGTGACGTAATAATCTTTATGAAGATGGAAGCTCCTGTTGAAGTTTTTTTGATGTTTGTCATTTTTTTAAAGTCCGGCTTCTACAAAATACAATGTGTTTGTTTTTTGCTGTTCACTCGAACATATTTCGACACACATGCGTCAGATTCTGTGCGTCTCGATTAATTTTTGAAATTACATTAATTGTGAAAATGGATTTGCACAGGTCGACTTGCATTTGTACCATTTTATTGTCTGACACTACATCATGTTTTCTGTCCTGATGTGCATCTTGGTGTGTTTTCCATTTTGCTTGTAATTACGTATACTCAGAGTCGAAGCAAGGAGTTTGGCCTGGGTTGCCAATCTCCATTGTTCAAAAACTACGGGGATTCAGGTAATGTGATTTGTTTGACACATCTTTCATTTCCTTCGATTTCCAGATAATTCCGCCGGAGTACTGAACACATGTTGTACAGATTTACAATTTCAACAGTGAGCCTATTCCGCTCATACGTTCATTGAACATTCAGCACAATACATTTACGAAGCAGTTGCAAAAGTGTGATAAATTTCCTGAATGTCTGTTACTGCAGCCAAGATTCAAGATACACTACTGGCCATTAAAATTGCTACACCACGAAGATGACGTGCTACAGACGCGAAATTTAGCCGACAGGCAGAAGATGCTGTGATATGCAATTAATTAGCTTTTCAGAGCATTCACACAAGGTTGGCGCCGGTGGCGACACCTACAACGTGCTGACATGAGGAAAGTGTCCACCCGATTTCTCATACACAAACAGCAATTGACCGGCGTTGCCCGTTGAAACGTTGTTGTGATGCCTCGTGTAAAGAGGAGAAATGCGTACCATCACGTTTCCGACTTTGATAAAGATCGGATTGTAGCCTTTCGCCATTGCGATTTATCGTATCGCGACATTGCTGCTCGCGTTGGTCGAAAGTGAACAGATGGGGACGTTTGCAAGACAACAACCATCTGCACGAACAGTTCGACGGCGTTTCCAGCAGCACGGACTATCAGCTCGGAGACCAAGGCTGCGGTTACCCTTGACGCTGCATCATAGACAGGAGCGCCTGCGATGGTGTACTCAATGACGAACCTGGGTGCACGAATGGCAAAACGTCATTTTTTCGGATAAATCCAGGTTCTGTTTACAGCATCATAGTGGTTGCATCCGTGTTTGGCGACATTGCGGTGAACGCGCATTGGAAGCGTGTATTCGTCATCGGCATACTGGCGTATCACCTGGCGTGATGGTATGGGGTGCCATTGGTTACACGTCTCGGTCACCTCTTGTTCGCATTGACGGTACTTTGAACAGTGGACGATACATTTCAGATGTGTTACGACCGGTGGCTCTACCCTTCATTCGATCCCTGTGAAACCTTACATTTCAGCAGAGTAATGCACGTCCGCATGTTGCAGGTCCTGTACGGGCCTTTCTGGATACAGAAAATGTTCGACTGCTACCCTGGCCAGCACATTCTCCAGATCTCTCACCAACTGAAAACGTCTGGTCAATGGTGGCGGAGCAACTGGCTCGTCACAGTACGCTAGTCACTACTCTTGATGAACTGTGGTACCGTGTTGAAGCTGCATGGGCAACTGTACCTGTACACGCCATCCAAGCTCTGTTTGTCTGTTTGACTCAATGCCCAGGCGTATCAAGGCCGCTATTACGGCCAGAGGTGGTTGTTTATGGTACTGATTTCTCAGGATATATGTATCCAAATTGCGTGAAAATGTAATCACATGTCAGGTCTAGTATAATATATTTGTCCAATGAATACCCGTTTATCATCTGCATTTCTTCTTGGTGTAACAATTTTAATGGCCGTTAGTGTAAATTGAGGTAGTAAATGAATAACATATTTTTATTGTATAGTAAGAACGGGTTGTTTTGAAAAAAATTCCGAAACTATGGGAGGGGGAGTAGTGTAGATGTCTCAAAAACGGTGACTCCCGGTAATATGGCAACGCAAGGTCTGGGGAAGAAGAAACTAATTTAGTTCTTTGGGGGGGGGACTGCAGTTGCATAGCCTCCCCACTTTTATACTTCATCCTCATTTGATATCTCAGTTTTTGATAGACAAAACGATTTTTCGGAGTGATCTGCGTCACCATCCTCTACATTTCAGATACAAATCGAGACGCACAGAAGATCACACAGAGATGTCAAAATGTGCCTGCGTAAACAGAAAAATGAAATACATGTATTTTTAAGAAGGATTGAGTTTTAAAAAACCCAAAGTTATGTCACCATTGTAAGTCGAAAACCGGTTGATACGGCAGAACATCCACAGTTTGTCGTTGATAAAAAGGGCAAACGCCAGACGGTTCATAAATAGCGAGAGAAGGCCGCATTGTCCGTTAAGCGGCATTCCTACTCGCCAGTTGCCGTGTGGCGAGCTCGGGGGTGGAAGGAATAGTAGCGACTGCACCCGTGGCGGTGGCGGCGGCGGGGGCGGGGGCTGGGACGGTGGCGGGTTCCTTTGTGGGCTCGAGCCACCCCCGTTGCCAGCTTTCTGGCGAGGCAGGCGGCTGGCTGGGGATTCTCTGAGCGATCCAGCCAGGCATGTCGCCTTTTTTTTTTTTTTTTAATTAGAGGTGGAGCCCCTCCACGCCCACACCGGCATGATGGCCAACACAAAAGGTCTACTGCCATCTCTGCATAAGGGTTAGTATTCACTAAAGTGAGGTGTCGCAGGATGTGGGTACTGCGATGTTTGCGTACGTCTGGTTAGGATTAACCATTAATACGCGCTCATCTGGAGATAGATTGGTCGAAATCTGACGAAGGGTAGCGGTTTGAAGGGCAGAGGAAAAAAAGTGCCAAGGCAAGAGCCAAGGGAAAAAAACCTCTGCGAAAGTTAGGTCGGGCGGCAAGAGCAGTAGCGGTTGTCTTGCTGCCTGCGATAGGTTGTGCAAGGATAGGCTTTGTTAGTAGTGGGTATCATGCATGTCGATACCTTGACGTTGTGCGTTTGTGCTGCTCGGCGGCTGGCGCTGGGTGCTGGTACAGAGTCCTCGTTCAGCGTCCTGCGACCTGCAACAGTTATGTTTGTTATCGGTCTTGTGTCCGATAGGTCATATACCGGAGGCACAGTGTGGGGGAGTGTTGGGAGATTGTTCGTGCGTCTGTGGGCGAGCTCGTCGGTGTCCCTGCTGTGGCCTGTTGGTCGGCTCTAATAGCAGCTGGTAGTTGCCAGTCAGTATTGCTGTTATGCAGGGGCTTACCGACGTTTGTCGCTGTTTGCGTATGTTAGTTTACCATAGGTGGTTATGCCCTAGCTAGCAGTGTCTTTGGTCGCTTGTGTTTCCACCTGTGGTTGTGATCGTAGTTTCCCAGAGTGAGGATGAAAGGATTGTTCGAGTGTCTCGAGTTCCTGTATAGTCGTGTAGCGTGTTTCTTGAATACTTCCTTGAGGGTATCAAGGCGGTATTCATGGTGAAGATCCACGGTGCGTGTGTAGCGTGGAGCATTGCTAATGATTCGTAGCACTTTGTTCTGTATGATCTGCAGGCGGCGCAGTCGTGTGGGAGCTGCATATCCCCAGACGGGAGCTGCGTACGTCATCAGAGGTCTAATCAGTGTGGTGTATAAGGACCTCGACACCCTCCTATTCAGTGTGCTTTCCCTGTTGAGCATTGGGTAGAGCTGTTTGAGCCTCGCGTGCGCTCGGTTGGCAACGTATTCGATGTGGTCCCCCCATGTAAGTTTCCGGTCCAGCCAGACACCAAGGTATCTGACTTTCTCTCGGAAACGTATTGGGCGTGTATGTAGTGTTATCGGTCTACAGTGTTGGTGTTTGCGCAGTAGTTTCGGTCTGCGTGTGAACAGAACTGCTTCGCACTTGTCGACGTTTACTTTAATACGCCATCGCTCCAGCCAAGGCTCAGCTGTTCTGAGTGCTGTCTGTATTCGTGAGTTGATGTTCGACGGTTTCCAGTCTTGCGCGAGGATGGCTGTGTCATCCGCGTAGACGGCTAACGTCGTGTTTCGTGTCGCTGGGTAGTCATTAATGTACAGGTTAAACAAGATGGGCCCCAGAATGCTTCCTTGGGGTACTCCAGCTTGGATACCGTGTTGTGTTGATTGTTTATCCTGCACGTTAGTGTTGAAACATCTGTTCGTGAGATATGAGTGTATGAGACGTACGAGTCCGTCTGGGAAACCAGCTTCGCTTAGTTTGCGTATGAGTCCGTTGTGCCAGAGACGATCGAAAGCCTTTTCGATGTCTAGGAACACGGCCCCTGTGGCTTTGTTCATGTTGTAGCCGTGTGTTATATGTTCGACTACGCGGAGGAGTTGTTGTGTTGTCGAGTGGTGATTCCTAAAGCCGAATTGCTCCGGTCTTAGGGTGTCGTTGGCGATGCAATGCCTAGTGATACGTTTTAGTATTACCTTCTCAACAATCTTGCTGAGCGAGCACAGCAGACTGATGGGACGGTAATTTTGTGGGAGGGAGTGGTCTTTCCCTGGCTTCCTGAACATCAGGACCTTGGCCGCCTTCCAAAAGTCAGGGAAGTGTTGGTGTGTCAGGATGGCATTCGTTAGGTGTGTGAGGTATTCTACGGCTTTATCCGTGAACTCCTGGAGGACACGGTTTTGAATGCCATCAGGCCCAGGGGCTTTTCTAGCGTTGGTGTGCTTGATAGCCCATGTGACTTCATTTGTGCTAGCACGTCTGATTACGTCGCGCGAGGGCTGGGCTACAAGTCGTGTAACCTCCTGGTCCGTTTCGAGTGTGAATGCTGGGTCTGAAGGAACCAGATTCGGCATGAAGGACGCTGCAAGTGTTGTGGCCATAAGCTCTGCCTTCTCCGTCGCGGAGTAGGCTGGGCCGTCTGGTCCTTGTAACGTGGGAATGTAATGTTTCTCCCTGGTGAAGTGTCTGGCCAGCTGCCACACGCCAGGACGTGTGGTATCCAGCCGAGCGAGTCTCTGTCCCCATTGTTCGTTTCTGAATGTTTGGATTTTATTCCGTATTATGCCCTGGAGTCTGTTGACGTGCAGTTTATAGAACGGACGCCTGGTACGCTGCCAGTATCTCCTGAGGCGGTTCCTCATTGAGATAAGGCCCAGGATTTCCTGGGGCAGGGCCGTCGAGTGTTGTCTTGGTGTTGTAAATGGAATGGCGTCAGTCATTGCGTCTTGGACGGCAGTTGTGAGAGCCTCCACAGCCTCATCGATTTGCTGTGTGTTGTTAATTTCGTGAGTGTCAGGAATGCGACTATCAAGCGTTTCCTTGAACAGTGTCCAGTTCGCACGTTTGTAGTTAAGCATCCTGCGTGGTTCAATGTCCTGCAGTGTCTCTTCCATGTGCAGTATTACAGGCATGTGGTCTGAGTCCAGATCGTTTTCAACCGTTAGGTTGAGTGTGCATGTGATGCCCTTTATGAGGGCTATGTCTAACACGTCTGGCCTATGTCGGGCCTGTGTAGGCACGAACGTCGGAACGTCCGGCCCAAGTATAATGTAGTTTCGGCCTAGTGCGTGTTCGTACAGTTTCTTGCCGTTGGAGGTTCGTATTCGTGAGTTCCAGTCGGGGTGTTTTGCGTTGAGGTCTCCAGCGGCTATTACCCGCGGTGCCATGTTGAGTACTGTGCTGATATCGCGTGTTACTATGTTTTTAGGAGGATTGTATAGCGATACCAGTGTGGTGTTGGCTCCGTTGAACTTGACCCTAACGGCCGTAGCCTCCAGTCTTTCAAGTGCTGGGAGCTCGATGTTCGTGTGGTCTATGTCTCTGTGTATAATGATTGCCGTGCCGCCTCCCCTCCTGCCATCCGCTCGGTCGGTACGATAGACGCAATAACCTGGGAGGTTTAGTTGTTTGCGAGGCGTAAGCAGTGTTTCGTTCACAAGAGCGATTCGGATACCCTTTCGCTCCATGAACGCGGCCATCTCGGCTTTTTTGTTTGCGATCCCGTTGGCATTCCAAAACAGGATCTGTGTGACTGTGTTTAAGTCTGCGTTTCGGGGCTGGTGTGGTGTATTATCCATGTAGTAGTGTAAAGAGCGGTGTGATAGTGGCTTGGAAGCTAGTCCAGTTGAGCGTACCCGACATGAACTGCATAAAGAGTTGTGAGACACACCCCATAATCTTCGTGACTATTTCGGTGGTCGTGCGTCCGGGGAATAATGTTTCCATTATTCTCTGGAATGTTGTTGTGATGTTGGTCATGTCGGCCTGGGAGTTGTTGGTCGTGTTAGCGGCCGCTTGTTCCAGTGTTGGCGTTTGGTGAGGGCTGGCCTGCGAGTCGGTAGTTCGTGTGGCAGTTGTGGGCGGCTGTGTATTTTCTGAGGTGAGTGGGTGTGTTATGTGGGTTGTTGAGTTGGTGTCCGGGATGTGTTCGTGGGTGTTGGTGTTCTGTTGCCTGTGTAATTGTTGTGGTGCGGTCGTGTTCCTCGTGCTGCGGCTGTTTCTCCTTCTCCTCCTCCTCTGGCGCTGTGGTTGTCCCTGTGTGTGTGCGTTTTCTGTAGCCTGTGGTGGGCTGCAGTTCGCGATCTCAGGGGGTAGGGTGGTGTTGTTGCTTGTCTCGTGCGGTGTGCCCGGTGCGGGTGTGGTGTCATTTGTTGTGCATGCCTGTTGTGTGCCTGTTGCTGGGGGTGTTTGCTGAGCGTGTTCTGAGCTCTGGGGCTCCTCTGACCGTCCCGCGCTGCTGGGGCTGCCAGCGACCGCTCCAGCGAAGGATAAGCCACTTCTTACTGGGCGCGGGGGCGGTTTTGGAACTGTGATGGCGGTTGGTTTCGCATGTTTGGCGATTTTGCGCCTCAGAGCTGCTTTGTATGCAATGCACCCTCTGTAGTTTGCCGGATGGGCAGCACCACAGTTGGCGCACTTGCGAGGTGCTGTATTGGGGAGTTTGCAGCGTTGGGTTGTGTGACCGCCGGCGCAAATGCGGCAGCGGGGTGCGAGACCGCATCTGATACCCGCGTGCGCATAGCGCTGGCAGTTGTGGCATTGTTGGGGGGTGCGCGGCGTGTTGTACACCTCTACATTAACGACCATGTGAAGAAATAATTTTAACTTCAGCAGGTCGCGGGATTTGGCCGTGTCGGCCAGCTCCGCCATGTAGTTATGTGACGGTCTCGCTGTGCCGAACTCTGACATCCGGTTTACCCGAATGCACTCCCACCCGAGAGCAGAGAGTTCGTTGTGTACCGTGTCGGTCGGGGTTCGTGAGTCTATCCCCTTAATCACGTACTGTTGTGTTTTTTCCAAGACTGTCCTGTACGTGAAGTGTTCTACCTTCCTTTCTTTGAGAAAGTCCAGTAGATTCGTGTAGTCTGTCTTGTTCGCCACGTACAGTGCGGCGTGTTCCCCGGTGAGCTTGGAGTAGTATGTTGTGGGGCTGTGCTTATTGTTAAATTCTCTGTTTAGGAGACTTAGGTCTCCATAGTTGTGAATGATGACCGGTGGGAAGCCGGTCGCGGTGTTGTTAGTGTTCTGCGTAGCTGCGTGTATGTTTGTGGTTGCTGCAGTCGCAGGGTTGTTTGTGTTGGTCCCTGTGTTGTTATTGTTTGTTCGCGGCGTGGGTGGTGTTGGCAGCAGCGCTTGGCCGTTGCCTCGTGAGTTTGTGGGCTCACTTGTTTGTGTAGTTGGCTGCTGTTTGCGCCTTGGGCCGACCTGCTGCCACGGCCCGTCTTCATCAGTGTTTGTTGTGTCCTCTGTCGGCTCTGGAACCGGTTCCGTCGGTGCCTGGGCCGCCAGAGGTGATATAGGGGGCATGTCCTTCTGTTGTTCAGCAGGTGCCTGTGTGTGTGGTGTGGGTGTTTCTGTTCGTGTGTTTTCGCTGCCCATCAGCTCTGCGATCAGCTCCAGCTGTTCCGCGATCTGCTGGTCCTTCAGGGCAACCTGCTCCTGGAAGGTGGACAGCGGGACGGAAATGATGGCGGGAGTAGCCGGCATTACCGCCTCTTGTGCTGCAGCTTTGCTGCGGGTGAGTGGTGGGGAAGCACAGGAAAGATCGGACATCTTCGCTGTTTCAGGAGTAATTATTTATTTGGATAGGGAAGGATGGAACACGACAATTTTGCTCTTTTTAAGGAGCGACAATAATGCTTTTTAGCGATAGCGCTGTGTATCCTGTTCCTACAGAAGAGGGGGGTCCCTACGACCTATCTGCGCGGAGTGCAATGCGCGGCGCAAGAGAGCGCGGGTTGAAGAGAGCGGCCTACAGTGCGCGGGGTTATCCGACGTGAACGGGCCCCTGACACTGAGATTACCCTACCAAAGAACGGGAGAGTCCCGCTGGGGAGGTTTGCAACCGAAGTTGCAGGAAGTGGAGCCGAAGCTCTTGCCACTTAGCGCCCGAAAGCGTTAAGCAGCTTGCGCGGGTTCGTGCCGCTCAGAAGAGCGTCACTGGCAGCTACGCCAGTTGTAGCTTATTGGGGACCACTCCAAGGAGCTATCCGCGGGCAGCTACGCCAGGTGCAGAGAGCAGCGTTCCGCTCGGGTCGGCTGCTCGACTGCGAGTCTCAGGCATGTCGCCGGCTACGCAGTGCACAAGCGCGGCTGAGGCTCTACTACATTCCAGCCTCAGAGCATAAGGTTTACTTCCACGCTCTGTGGTTCCAGCTCCTCGTGCCACTATTCCCGCCTCTGGAGGCTGATTCACACTGGATGTCATGAAACGGATCTAGCGTTGCCAAGTATACAGAGTGAGTCAAGTAAGACGTGACACTCCCCTTATTTCCTGAACGGTTCCAGATATCGAAGCGCGGTTTTCCGCAACTGACAGTATGATGACGGCCACGTAATGCTTTGCATAGATAATGCTCTGAATGCTGAAACAAGCACGGTTTTTTTCAAACGGACTCGTATAATTTTCATAACTGCATTCAATAGCTCTTGGAAAGGCAGTTACAGTGGTATAGCACTTGTTAGTATTACGCTAGAAATCTTTCGCAACAGAGTCCGAGAAATGCTGAAAATTAGAAAGAAAGAAATGCGGCCAGACTCTGTTGTTGCGATGTAAACACGGGCTCGCAGATCCCTCATGCGAGGCTCCGTCGTTATACGCAGCCTACCCTACAATGATCAAATCTCATTTCCTATTCGACATAGATACAGAATCAGCTACGATGTTTGTATATGGAACTGCGGCATATGTTCGCTTCTGGCGCATCAGATGGGGCGTACGTTTCCGGGTTTTTGTGAAAACAACTACATTTCCGTAAGGCAGTTTTCCATTACCATTGCGACAGCATTTGTTTGGCACGTGACGTATAAAACTAGCATGTTTCACTTCTGCTCAGCGGTGTACATGTCTGCACGCGAGAAATGTGGAAGCAGAAATGGCCTTCCGGTGGACAACACAATTCCTGCCAGCTGTGCAATGCCGACTACTAACAGTCGAAAGGCATGATACAACGACGTAGCTTGACATGAACGTGTTTGTCGGCCCCCGGTAGCTGAGTGGTCGAGGATTACAACCAGGGGAGGAAGGCCCGCTCATGTTAGTTAAGACCATAAAATGTCTAGGTGTTACGTTCCTCACGAATGTGCAGCGGATAACTACCGACGCATATTGAAGCTGATGCGGACAATGGTGCTGTTACAGAAATTAAGAGCGTTGGATATGATTCAGAGGGTGACCTATGTTAACGTATACCTAGCACCGAGACTCACTCACGTAGCGCATGTCCTACCTTTACCGCGCACAATGGCATCACGGATAGAAGCAACTTTCGGAACCTACGTGAGTGTGGGACACCTGTTTAAGATCCAATACACAACGCTTACGCTACCACCTGGAGAGGGTGGACTTGCTCTAGTGAACGTATCTGGAAAGGCACGGGCGTTATTCGTCAGTACGATTTTATGACAGTGGCGCGGTCAATTACGCAATATCTCGGGTGCGTTGGCCGATGTACTAGCGCCCACTTCACTGCTGCCCCCAGTCAATGTGGGCTATATTTCACCGAAGCTGTCACACTTCAAGTCTTTTTTGAGCTTAGCTATCTCAGAGAATCCTTCCCAACAACACGACTACCGACGACGCGAGACGTATACCAACTCTTACTGCGCCGGTGCCCCAGGAATACCCTGGAAAAGAAGTACCCAGACAAGAACTGGCGACAGATATGGCGCGTTATACGGAACGTTCACCTCCCAACGTCGATACGCTCAACATGGTATGTGGTGGTAAATAGAAAGTTCGCAACGAATCAACGGCGGCACGCGATTCATTTGGCAGACACTCCGCTATGTTTAGGCTGCGCAACAGCGGACACTGATGAACGTCGTTTAGCATGTAATGGGACGGCTCCAGTGTGGCACTTGGCACAACAGATATTGGCGTTCCTGTTACGCTCCGCCCCTCACACAATTTCATCAGACACACTTTTTTTCCCCCAAGAATTTTATTTTCCGGTCCAAAAAATCCAATGCAGTGACATGGGTACGGGGAATGGTTGTGGGCTACGTCTATAACGAATCGGAAAAGGACAAAATGGATTTTTGGCATTTTCTCCTGGATGGACACACGAAGCAGCAGCAGCATAAGAAATATAGGCAAGACTTCGCTAATTACTTGCGACTTACATTTACCGACCCGCCGGCCAGATGGGGTGTGACGGGTGAGAGATGAGATAGACGAAGAAGCCGAGATAGACATCGATCATACTTACGGACCCTTAGTTAATTTCGAGAAGACTACCCAGTCTGACACCAACGTCTGGAGAACGAGTCGATAGATGGCTCTCTTGCTCTATCGAACGTCGGGTCGTGAGCATGTGTCGCCCCCGACACGAATTTCATTTCATTGCTAGAGGAGCATGTTTCTTTTGTATTTGTACCATCCGCGATGTCTTCATGTCTTTCATTTGGACATTTTCAGTTTTATTCTTTTCCTTACTTAATTAATTTTCTAATTAGCCACTATTTGTCAACATTTGGACATTGTAGACACTATTTATGCGGTAGTACAACAAAATGTATGTCAGCAAAGGTTGTAAGTCTGACATTGGAGAGAAAAAAAATAAAAAAATATAAATAAATAAAAAAAAGAAAAAGAGAAAAATTTAAAAAATAAAAAATTTAAAAAAAATAAAAAAGCGGTCAGCGCGACAGAACGCCAACCTTAAGGGCCCAGGTTCGATTCCCGGCTAGGTCGGAGATTTTTTTTCTACTCACGGACTGAGTGTTGTGTTGTCCTGATCCTCATCATTTCATCCTCATCCACGTGCAAGTTGCCGAAGTGGCGTCAAATCGAAAGCCTTGCACCCAGCGAACGGTCTACCCGGCGGGAGGCCCTAGTCACACGACATTTCATTTCATTTCATGAGCGTGTTTACAACGCAGTAGTCGATTTCCGCCGACTTTCTTTTCAGTTTTTGAGACCGAGAGGGATTGCGCAAGTGGTCAGGGCACTGGACTCGCATTCCGGAGGACGATGGTTCCAACCCGCGTCTGGCCATCCTGATTTAGGTTTGCTGTGATTTCCCTAAGTCGCTTAAGGCAAATGCCGGGATGGTTCCTTCGAAAGGGCATGGCATCCTTCCTTCTCCACCCTTCCCAAATCCGAGCTTGTGCTCCGTCTCTGATGACACGTTGTCGACGGGACATTAAAGACTAATAGCCCCCTCATCAATTTTCGAATATTTCTCGGATTCTTTTGCGAGGAGTTTCAATCTCAAAATTAACAATCATTATATCATTGTACTTGACCTTCCACGCGCTTTTGGATGCCATTATAAAATTTATGATTCTATTTTTAAAAAAATTCAATATCTCGATCGATACCAGATTTAAGATTCTTTATTACATATCAAAGTATGTGTCCCTTAGCGTGCTATCATTTGCCGAAAACCTCGTTACGATATCTGGAACCGTTCACGAAACAAAAGCGGTGTTACGTCTTCCGTGACTTGACTTGAATACACTACATACACCGATCAGGCAGAACATTATGACCACCGACCTATTATCGATATAAACCAGTCCAGGCGATAGCAGCTTCAACTGGCGAGGAATGACTGCTAGTCAGATACATGTCTGTGCACGTAGTATCACTGAGTTTGCTGTCCGTGTGTAGAATCGAGAGGACATGTGATGTATCTGAGTTTGACCGAGGGCAGATTGTGATGGCCCACAAGCTCTGACGCGCATTTCTGAAACTGCGCGATTTGTCGGGAGTTCGAAGAGTGCTGCGGTGAGAGTCTTCAACAAGTGGCGGAACCACATTCAGACGTCGTGGGGTTGAGCGGCCACCCCTCATTACCGCTGTCGGACGTCGTAGGCTGGGCAGACTGGTAAAACAGGGCAGGCGCCGACCCGTGGCGGAACTAACATCAGACTTTAATGCTGGGAAGAGTACAAGTGCGTCTGAACACACAGTGCATCGCACACTCCTAACGTTGGGCCTCTGCAGCTGACGACATATGCATGTGCTAATGTTAACGTCACGATATCGGCAACTACGGCTGAAATGGGCTCGTGACCGTCGACACTGGACGTTGCTGCATTGGCAGAGCGCTGCTTGGTCATGTGAATCCCGATAAGCTCTTCCTCGTGGCGATGGGAGGGCGCCAATCCGTCGTCTTCCAGGGGAGTAGCTCCTTGACACCTGTATAGGCGAACAGCTGCTTGACGTTTGTACCGCGAGACAGAGACAAGCTGGCGGCGGCTACTTTAAGCTGTGGGGTCCAGAGGAGCTTGTGCAAGGCACCATGACGGCCAAGGAGTACCGTGCATACACACGTACACCCCTTAATGACGATCATGTTTCCCGACAGCAGTGGCATTTTTCAACAAGACGATGCGCCATGGCACAAGACCAGCAGCCTATAAATTTGACGGTATGCAGAGTCGTTGGATGACGTCCCCGGACGTGGGTTCCTAGGTAAAACTTGAGGTACTAAGTCTCCTCTACAAATCCTACAAGTTTGCAACGGGAATTTCCGATCGCCCTGTATTAATCTGGCTTTTACCAGGCTTGTTAACGATGAAGTAAGAAACTCATAAGTACAGTCTGTTTCCAAGCTATGACGTAAGCGCGAGGAATAAGTACCAGGATAACATATGGATGTATAGATATACCAACCAGAGCTATTCTTTTGTCTGTGTCCTGTATTTTCCTTCATAGTCCGAACGAGCCTAACACACCGCTATTGTCACAACCACGTTTGGCGCAGAGCAAAGGCAAAGTAGACTTTACCCATCAGCCGGTTCCAACCCGGCCTGTACCACCACAGTCGCGCGAAACTCACGTTACAATTGTGACTGAACCGACCAGAGTTGTTGAATCTCTGTTCGTTTTTCCTCACAGGTCACTAGATAATTGTGTATTTTGTCTAACAAACAAGTTATAGTTTACTTTGACATGAGATTATATTAGGAAGAAGAGAGGGCTCGCAACGCCTATGTAAGACAACAAGTGTCTGGCGCAGTTGTTAGATGGCAAGTTATCAAGATTTAAGTGGTGTTATAGCCGGCGCCCGAGCGACTGGACACAGCATCTCCGAGGGAACGATCAAGTGGGGATTTTACCAGTACGACCATTTCACGAGTGTACCGTGAATATCAGGAATCCAGTAAAACATGAAATCTCCGACATCGCTGTGTCCGAAAAAAGATCCTGCAAAAACAGGACCAACGACGACTGAAGAGAATCGTTCAACGTGGCATAAGCGCAACCCTTTCGCACACTGCAGCAGATTTCAATGCTGAGAGATCAACGAGAGTCACCGTGCGAAACATCATCGATATGAGCGTTCAGAGCCGAAGGCCCACTTGTGTACTCTTGACGATTGCACGACACAAGTCTTTACGCCTCACCTGGGCCCGTTAACACCGACATTTGACTGTTGATGACTGGAAACATGGTGCCTGGTCGGACGAGTCTCGTTTCAGATTGTATCGAGCGGATGGACGTGTACGGGTATGAAGACAACCTTATGAATCCAAGGACCCTGCATGTCAGCAAGGGACTGTTCGTGCTGGTGGAGGCTCTGTAATGGTGTGGGCGTGTGCAGTTGGTGTGACATGGGATCCCTGATCGGTTTAGATACGACTCTGACAGGTGACACGTACGTAAGTATCCTGTCTGATCACCTGCATCCGTTCATGTCGATTTTGCACTCAGGCGGACTTGGGCAATTCCAAGAGGACAATGCGACACCCCACACGTCCAGAATTGCTGCAGAGTGGCTCCAGGAACACTCTTCTGAGTTTAAACACTTCCACTGGCCACCAAACTTCCCAGACATGAACATTATTGAGCATATGTGAGATGCCTTGCAACGTGCTGTTCAGAAGAGATCTCCACCACCTCGTACTCTAACGGATTTAATGACAGCCCTGCAGGATTCATGGTGTCACTTGCTTCCAGCAGTACTCCAGACATTAGTCGAGTCCGAGCCACGTCGTGTTGCGGCACTTCAGCGTGCTGGTGGAGGCCATGCTCGATATTAGGCAGGTGTACCAGTTTCGTTAGATCTTCAGTGTATAACCCTGTTTACTGACTGTTTTTAAGTTTAAACTCGAATAAGGCTGATTTCGCAACAAAACTGACTATAATTGATTCTTAATAAATGATTTAAAATACCAAACTGACTTTATTTCTGTTTAAAACCGTCAGTCCGGCCTTTAGGCCAAAATTTCCTGTTAAATATAACGCCTTTTGGACCTGCAGCGGTATAATTTTTTTGAATCATCAGTCTTCTGACTGGCTTGATGCAGCGCACTACAAATTCCTTTCCCGTGCCAACCTCTTCATCTCAGAATAGCACTTGCAACTTACGTCCTTAATTATTTGCTGGATGTATTCCAGTCTATGTCTTCCTCTACAATTTTTACCCTCTACAGCTCCCTCTAGTACCATGGAAGTTATTCCCTCATGTCTTAACAGGTGTTCTATCACCCTGTCCCTTCTTCTTATCAATGTTTTCCATATATTGCTTTCATCTCCGATTCGGTGCGGAATTTCCTCATTCCTTACATTATCAGTCCACCTGATTTCAACATTCGTCTGCAGCACCACATCACAAATGCTTCTATTCTCTTCTGTTCTCGTTTTTCCACAGTCCGTGTTCAGTACCACACCATGCTGTGCTCCAAACGTACATTCTCAGAAATTTCTTCCTCAAAGTAGTAAGTCCTATATATACCTAAAGGAATGTCAACAAATCATTCCACGACGGAACTTTACGTCAATATGTCGAGTCAATTTTGTACAAACAATCTGTCCATCAGAATAAGAGCAGTTTGTTTATAATAAAAGAAGAAACCACGTATATGACCTATGTGAGTCAGAGGGTTGGTGAGGGGGGTGGGAGGAAAGGGAGGAAGAAGGAAAGAGGTTATTGCATTAGTCTTAAGGATCTACAACAGCCTGACACATGTCGGGTAATAATAGGGTGGGAAAAAAATTGGTTACAAAACTGTCATGATTCGTACCAGACTTTATTGACTGACTTTCACAATATTATGTGCCCTCAGTATCGTCGCCTCACATCTCGATCATCTTCGCTCACACATGTGGAAGGCACCGTACACGGTCAGCGCTTCCATCTCTGTCGATGTCTCGCAAGGATCGACACATGATACGGATTAAGTCTTCTCTTGTGTTATTCCGCGTACTACGAGGAGGTTATTTCATTTTGATGAACGAGTCTAATCGCAACGACTCATATGAGGGTGTAGCAGTAAATGTTCCAGTATTTCCCTCCCCCACGTACGCAAAAGTTCCTGCACTGAGTTTGCCATATGGCACCGTGCATTGTTGTGAAAGATAATGGGAGGCAGTATCAGTAGATGCCGTCGGTTTCTTCGTAGTGCGGGACGAAGGTGATGTCGCAGGAAACTGCAGTAGTAGGCTGCAGCGGCCGCCTGCCCCTGCGGTACAACTTGATGCAAATTAACCGACGGATATCGTCAGCCACTATAACCATCACTTTTGTGACAGTGGGTTCACGGCGCGCGTTGTGTGGGCTAGGAGAACCAGGGAGTTTCCATTCATTGGGCTGCCGCGTCGAGGTTTCGTCCAAGTCTTCATCCCCCCTGTGGCAGTGATTGAGCAATTCGTCTACAAGTGCATAACGACGACACTGTTGTACTTCGATCACTGCATGCGGTACCCAACGCGAGGGAAGACGTCATCCGTGCCGTAGAGCAGCCCTTGCGAGTCATCGACAGGAATGTAAGTGCTAACGGTATACGACGCCTTCCATCTGTGGGAGAAGGTGCTCGAGGTGTGGGGCGACTGTACTGAGGGCGTGTAATACAGTGAACGTTTGTCAATAAAGTCTGGTATGAATTATAAGAGCGTTGCCACTACTTTTTATTCAAACCGCGTATAAATGTGCATAAAACAGTGTAAAACCTAATAAAAATCAAAGCACTAATTTCTTAATGATACATATACGATATTAACCAAGATCAGTAGTATACTATCGTGATGGCAGACATTCATGTATAGTATTATGAAAAGTGTGGATAATAGTATGTGAACATCTGATATTACAATAATTAAATATTGGATCCATTTGAGCGGCTATTATTTTCTCAATATAAGTAACATGTAGATGGTCGTGAAGATCGTGACAAATAAATAAAAACACCTGCAGCCGTCCTTATGATTTTACTTTATTTTGTCACTACCAGTTTCAACGCTTAAGTGCGTCGTCTTCAGGCTGTTTTTGATGCGATAGAAGTTGATTTGATCCCCATGCATAACACATCAGTTGCAGATAATGTGTCAGCACTCCAACAATCAACTTGGCAGTTGATGGTTGCAGTGCTGACTCATTATCTGCGTATCCAGTAATGCTGGCGACTGAGTTATGCAGGGGGATCACATCAACCTGTATTGCATCAAAAACAGCCTGAAGATGACGCACTGAAGCGTTGAGACTGGTAGCGACAAAATAAAACAAAGTCATAAGGACGACTGTAGGTGTTTTTATTTGTTTGTCACGATAGTAAACGGTCGTCGTCCCAGAGACCTCCTGCTAAAAGGATGGACATACAACAGGACATAAAGATGATTAGGCAAGAGCTGACTCATGCCTCATCGGACCCGCTCCAAAAATGCTATTCTTTTTTTTCCTTTCTTTCTTTCTAAGCGCTTGGCCATCTGGAATTCCGAGTTTCGCCACTTTAACTTCTGACAAAGCGGTGGATACATCATAAATTTGGGCGAAATCGACAATGCCGGGTAGGCGCGGTCCCCTTGTGAGGAAAAGAACTGGAAAATATCCGAACTCACAGTTGTAATCTTCTGGACTTTTTGCGGTTTCCAAGACTTACCTTCCATGCTATTCTCTGAAATTCGAGAGAGAGATTTGTAGACTGAGATACGTAAAAATATAAACGCTTTTGAGCATACAATGTAGGCTTTCAAAACCGACTGTCGGCCCCCTTAGCTGAGTGGTGAGCGCGTCTGATTTCCATGCATCGGACGCGAGTTCGATTCCTGGGCGTGTCGGAGATTTTGTCCGCTCGGGGACGGGGTATTGTGTTGTTGTCATCGACTGTTCATCGTCATCGACACTGAAAAGTCTTGCAAGTGAGCGACCGAACTTCCCCAGATGGGGACTCCCGGCCATCAATGCCATACGATCAATCCATTTCACTTCCTGGTGAAACTATCGAGTTGTATGGTTAAAATGGCTCTGAGCACTATGGGACTTAACTGCTGAGGTCATCAGTCCCCCAGAACTTAGAACTAATTAAACCTAACTAACCTAAGGATATCACACACATCCATGCCCGAGGCAGGATTCGAACCTGCGACGTAGCGGTCGCCACTCCGGCCGGCTATCGAGTTGTATATTCGTAGTCCATATAGCTTTTTGTTCCTGACGTTTGATTCACAGCTTACGGGCAAGACAGCGTAATCAGGAGCACCTCTGAACATGGCCAGCGCAGCTGGAACAGTAAAGTCAAGTCAAACGCTTTTTTTGCGGGAGGGGGGAGTGTGGTCCGGGTCATGACTAGCATGTCCGGCGTCATTGGATGCGTGCCTGATTGCATGTCGCAAAGAGACTACAGTTTTGATATACTAAGATCTCTTTGAAGATCTGAGTTTTCCGCGTGATGTGTGTGCACGGTGGCCTGATTTTCTGTAACGTTCGGTCCACTTCAAGTACTGATAAGCACGTATATCAGTATCGGCACTAGATTACCGCTCTGCCTCCCCCGACACTCAAACAGCGTCCTTATCTGTCTCCAATAAGCCACACGCCGCTACATTTGCACGCACGAGAGTGTGCATAAAAAGCATGTAACTCTATCTGTATTAGAGTCACGGTTGACGGCCTTGTCTGACCATTAGTTCACCTCGCCTTGTTTCCTTTTTTTCATCGCTATATTCTTCATCTACATACATATCAATACTCTAAATTCGCACTTAAGTACCTGGCAGAAGGTTCATCGAACCACTTTCACTGTACTTCTCTACCGTTCCAATCTCGAACAGCCCGGGGGAAAAACCACCAATTAAATCTTTCCGAGCGAGCTCTAACTTCTGTCATTTTATTTCGCTAATCATTACTCTCCATGTAGGTGGGTGTCAACAAAATACTTTCGCTTTCGGAGGTGAACGCTGTAGACTGAAATTTCGCGAAAAGATTTCGCGGCAACGAAAAATACCTTTATTTTAATAACTGCCACCCCAGATCACCTATCACATCTGTGGCACTATCTCCTGTGACACTACCCTACTTCGTGATAATACAAAACGTGCTTCTTTGAACTTTTTCAACGTCCTTCGTCATTCCCACCTGGGAAGCGTCCACACATGCAGCATTATTCTAACAGAGGACGTACAAGCGTAGTGTAGGCAGTTTCTTCAATAGACCTATAACGTCTTCTCCAGCTGTTCTGGCAGTAAAACGCAGTCTAGTTTGCCCTTCCCACAACATTATCTGTATCACAGTTCCAGTTTAAGTTGTTCGTGATTGTAATGCCAAAGCTGTGAGTACCTGGCGTGAGTCGTGCTTCGGTAGCTCAGATGGTAGAGCACTTGCCCGCGAAAGGCAAAGGTCCCGAGTTCGAGTCTCGGTCGGGGGCACAGTTTTAATCTGCCAGGAAGTTTCTTAGCTGTTTAGTTGACTTGACAGCCTTTACATTTCGGTTTATCGTGTAACCGAAATTTAACAAATTCCTTTTAGTACTCATGTGGATGACCTCACACTTTTCATTATCTAGTGTCGATTACCACTTTCCACACCATAGAGACCACACCATACAGATATATTGTCTAAATCATTTTGCAATTGCTTTTGATCTTCTGATACCTTTACCAGACGACAAACGTCAGCATCATCAGCATAACTGAAAGCATCATTTGCAAACGATCGAACATGATTTCTCAGACTGCCTCCTAAATCATTTATGGAGATAAGAAAAAGCAGAGGGCCTACAATACTCCCTTGTGGACAACCCAGATATCACTGCCGTTGACTTTCTGCCAATTATTACGAAGTGTAACCTTTCTGACAGGAAATCATCAATGTAGTCGCACAACTAAGACGATACCGGGGCGCGCGGGGTAGCCGCGCGGTCTGAGGCGCCTTGTCACGGCCCGCGCGGCTCACCCCGGTCGGAGGTTCGAGTCCTCCCTCGGGCATGGGTGTGTGTGTTCTCCTTAGCGTAAGTTAGTTTAAGTTAGATTAAGTAGTGCGTAAGCTTAGGGACCGATGACCGATGGTCCCATAAGACCTTATCACCACGGTACTGCATATGCACTCAATTTGATTAGAAGCCGGTTGTGAAGAACAGTAGCGAGTGTCTTGTAGAAATCTAAAAATGTGGAATTAATTTGACGTCTCCTGTCGAGAGCGCTCGTTACTTCGTGAGAACAAAGAGCCAGTTGTTTTCCACAAGAACGACATTTATTGAATCCTTGCTCACAGTATGTCATCAGGTCGTTTTCCTCGTGGTAACTCACAATGTTGGAACATAGTATATATTCCAATATCCTACTACAAATCGTCGTCATTGATACGCGTCTGTAATTCATCGAATGACTCCTACTGCCTTTCTTCAATATTAGAATGACCTGTGCAGCTTTCTAGTCTGTAGGTACGGATGTTTTCTGCCAATTTTTGGTTTTAGCACATGCTTTCAGATCATCTCTCCGTCGGGGCACATTCGCGTTTTATTTTATCTACCTTTTTCTCCATTTGTTTGATTGTTTTCCGCGCTACCACTGATAGTATTTTCAATAACCTTTGTGCACATTTCTCCATTTCAGGAAAAACGCTCACAATTTTTCTTCGAAAACCCTGGCGAGGTTACAACTACCTGATTAATCAAAATTGTTCAGAACCCGAAATGAAATTAAACATGCGATTCAAGAGCTACATAATTGTGGCTTCACTGAATACCTTGTACGTAATGTTGTGCAGTTAAGAAATGGATTATACAATTTTCTTTTGGAAAACTGCTTCTCTTCTACGGAAGAGTTTCTCCACTGAAATTAATGCGTTAGATTATTTTACAATTAACATTATGAAATATTATTGTATGACTTTTTTAACGTTAGCACATTTCATTCACTGCGCTTAAAGAGAATGTAGACCTACATGTCTGAGTTTTTCTTAAATCCTAGAGACCTTTGTTTGTGGAATTCATGGAATACAATTAAAATAATGTACTGACATCTCCAGTGTTCTTTGTGCTTCAGTAACGAAAGCTGTGATTATCAAGAACATCGATCTAAATAATACTTCAGCGTACTCGTTGACATGTACTTCTTCCGGTCGTCATGTGCGTGCACTGAAATGTGCTTTAGAACGCGCCCTAAAGCTCGCACAGCAAACGCGACCAAGCATATAGTCACAAATTTTCTGTCACGGTATTTGACAGAAAGGGAAGTTCCTGAATTTCTCATTTGCGAATGCGTAAAAATATAGTGCAAGCAATTTTCAGCTGGATCTATACAATTATTACATCAGACAAAAACTGTACTTATTATACTTGCTAAATTACAATTGCTAGAGCACTAAATCAGGTGTCGGAACAATAAATGTTAATAAGATAATTTTTAAGTAATAGTACAGAAGATAACACAAAGTAAAAAGCGCACCGCAACCACTGAATGCCGATACATCCGATCGCCACTGCACCGAAGTAAGGAAGCGCGTCGTAATTTCGAAGCAATCAGTATCTCGATTTATTTGCAATTCCGCTGCGTTGCAGGATGCTGATTATATTACTCTGTTCCCGGATACTGACTTCTTCTTCTTTTCTTCTTCTTCTTCTTCTTTTGTTCTCAGTCAGGATGTTGGTTGGCAGCAGTGCTGCTCCTCTACTCTTTCATATCTTCCGCAAGTCTCTTCAGTAGCGTGTTGTTAATTAAAGATTCGTTTTTTATCTGCGTGATGTGCTGAAGACTTGGTCTTGCTTGTCGATTCTTCCAAGACCTTTTTCGTTCTATTAGTTTCGCAATGAAGTAGCAATGCCTGCATAGGTGACCTCCTACGTTGTTGAAGGGTTCTTCATTGGTCATTCTCTCTGCCCATGAAATCCAACATCATGCTCGAAAAAGACTGCAGTCTTTTCCGTTTTGGCTCCCCTACTTTGCATATCTCCGAAGCATGCAGGGTAACGTTTCAAATAAAACTTTGTAGATACTGTTTGCTGGTGCTTTAAAGTAATATTACTAGGTGTTAGTAGCTTCTTCTTATTCTCCGTCTTCTTCTTCTTTTTCTTCTTCTCGTAATCTGCATTTAATCTCCTAGCCTGGTCTAACATCCTCTCCTTCTCTTGACTTGCTTCAGTTAGTTAGTTACGTGTTTCATAGATTATTTGAATCTTTTTTTTTTTATTTTTTTTTATTTTTTTTCTTTTTTAAGCGAAATGAGTGGAATGAGTCAGTTTACAGGACGTAATGACCATAATTTGCACACTTAGAACTAGTTGCTTATTTATTTATTTATTCTACAGAATACAGATTGGTCTACAGAATAGAAGGAGAAAGGTTTTTAGGTTAGATTTAACACTTGCTTTGCTGCCCGACGGACATTTTATGTTATTGGGCAAATTTTTGTTGGTGCGTGTTGAACTGCTTTCTGAGCGAATGACAGCAACATTGCTCAAAAGAATTAGGGGAACGTGGCTTTGGTCGTCTGCCATACCCCACTGAGCGATAATTAAGGACTGGGTATGTTACCATATTTTTACCTTTATCTTGATCACAAATTAACCATCATTACATCCTCTATCGTTTACATAAAAAGAACTGAAATGTCCGACAGGTGTTGAAAACTAAGTGGGAACTGTCATTCATCCTGTCCTCCTGGGTGCTTTTCATTGGACTTTGAATGCTTTAATAACGGATAATCGTTAGCATTTAAGTCTACAGTGGTCTGCCTGTGGTATTCGTTCCCATTCTTGAGTGAGAGACCATGATAGTTCTTGGAGAGTGTGTGGAGGAACAGGACGACCACCAACACATCTGTCAAGCGTGTCCCACACATGGATGGTGTTTAGGTGGGGACACATCGCTGATCGTTCCATTACTTCAGTGTCCAGGCTTTGCAAGACACCCCCGCTGACGCATGCCACACAGTCCCTGATTTTAGAAGGGATTCAGGGCCACCAGTGTATGCAGCAGCCACCACACGCTCCAACAGGCTCTGTTCGATGTACTGTCTATCGGTGAAGCAACCGCGGACAACGACAAGATCTGTACGGATGTTAACGTGAAGCTTCCCCACAACGTCGTACAACATTGAAAATCTGTCGATTTCCTGGGTAAAATTTGGCAGGTACCGCTCACCATGAATGTCACACACGAACACGGCCATCAACTTACGTCAGAGGTTATCTGGACTCGTCTATGGAAATGGAAATGAGCGTATGGCGTCACTGACCGGGAGGCCCCTTACGGGGCAGGTCCTGCCGCCTTGGTGCGGGTCTTATTACATTCGACGCCACATTGGACGATCTGCGTGCCCGGTGGGAATGAAATGATTATGAGGACAACACAACACCCAGTCCCTGAGCGGAGAAAATCCCCGACCCACCCGGGAATCGAACCCGGGCCCGTAGGACGGCAGTCCGTCGCTCTGACCACTCATCTATCGGGGAGGACTGGACTCGTCTATGAATAACACGTTTTGTCAGTCACGTAATTGCCACGTGATCGGCAGAACTTGAGACGATTTGCAAGATGGCGTCGTCTCAAGCAGGGTACTCGAACAGGACTACTGGGTCGTAAGGTCCTTCCTCATAACCTGTTTATTCTAGTCTGATCGGACACAGACCTGCAGTGGCCTTTCTGAGATCGTTTTGGAGTGCTCTGGCAGTATCCGTACGACGCTGCAACGCACAGATGGCCAGATATCGCTACTTCGACCAACCTGCCTTTCGTACTGACCTGTCTCCCTGTGGCGTGTCCACAACCTAGAGACTACTCACAGAGAGCTATTGGCATTGGCACTGGCATTTGCAGCAACACGACCAAATGTACCGCTCTTGCAACTTGCACTGCATTAAGGTGTCGCATTCCATGTGATTAATTGAATATAGTGTCCACAAATGACAGTTGTCACGTGTACCTCACTGGCATTGCTATCCGTGTACCTCACAAGAAAACACTGGGACACTGGTGCTCGCTTCCTTCTGAGGGATCACCTGACACTATAATGCTTAACACAGCCAATAGATGGCGACCGATATTAATTGTGGCCTTCATTTGAAGCGAAGATCTCTAGCCCTCCAATAACACCACAAGTGCCGCCTGTATGAAAAGAGATTTAATATACCGGACGTTGATACATGTGTTCCCCTAAACCTCTAGAACAGTGTATAATAATGATTAATAAAAGTTTTCTCCATCCAGGCTTAGATTTAGTGCTGTTGGAATTTTACTACATACAACCATTTTGGTCTTTCTTCTTATTTATTTTTACATACTACTAGCTAAGTGCTCGGAGTTGCCGGTGTATTTATTCATTGCAATCTTCTATTAGTCCATCTCCTCCTGCCCCCTCTCCAGCCATCTCTACCTACCCCTCTCACTGTCCATCCCCCTATCTGTCCATCTTCTCCTCTGCTCTCTTTCTGTCTCTCCATCTTCTCCTTCCCAGCCTTTCTCAGTTAATCACCCCTACCCTAATAGGATGTTGGTAGTTCTTACGGCCACAGTAATTCTTTCCAAATAGTGAGTAACTAGTGTAGCATGTGTCGTTGAAATCGATCCAACGATTCAAATGGAGTTTTTTTACCCACAGCTTCACCCGTGTATGGACATGTTACATTTCATATACGAGGCGAGACAATAAACTAATGAGACTGGTGTGAAAAAAATGTTGCTTACCGTTTTAGTAAAGTTTAGAGTTGTCTCCTTCAAATTAGTTTCCTTCTGATTGCACACGCTTTTTCCAGCGCTACTGCCATTGATGGTAACGTTTGTGGAACTCATCTTCTGTAATATCCTTCAAGACCCTCAAATGGTTCAAATGGCTCTGAGTACTATGTGACTTAACATCTGTGGTCATCAGTCGCCTAGAACTTAGAACTACTTAAACCTAACTAACCTAAAGACAACACACACATCCATGCCCAAGGCAGGATTCGAACCTGCGACTGTAGCGGTCACGCGGTTCCAAACTGTAGCGCCTAGAACCGCACGGCCACACAGAACTACTTAAACCTAACTAACCTAAAGACAACACACACATCCATGCCCAAGGCAGGATTCGAACCTGCGACTGTAGCGGTCACGCGGTTCCAGACTGTAGCGCCTAGAACCGCACGGCCACACCTGCCGGCTCCAAGACCCTCGTCACAGCTTTTTGGACATCTTGTGTTGTTTGAAAATGGTGTCCCGGAGCGCCCATTTGACTCCTGGAAATAGAAAAAGTAGCATGGAGCGATATCTGGTGAATAAGGTGGCTGTGATAGTACTGAAATTCGTTTTGAGGTTAAAAATTGCTGTACTGACAAAGCAGTATGGCATGGCGCATTTGTTATACCAAGATCTTCAGTTATTATTAGACAAACCGTTTCTCGATTGATGTTCAGTTCTTCTGCAATCATTTTCACGGATAATCTTCGATCAGATTGTACGAGTTCACGCACCCTGGCCAAGTTGACATCCGTCCGTGAGGTTGATGATCGTCCACTGCGTTCTTCATCTTCAACATTCGTTCTGCCTTCACTAAACATTTTATGCCAACGAAAAACTTGAACATCCTATCCAAAAGCCTTCTGAAGCTTACCGTAAGTTGTCGTCGCGTTTTCACCCAATTTAACGAAAAAGAAATGAAATGCCGTTGCACAATATTATGCGGTTCCATTTCTGTGACGAGAGACACAAACACCTGTTAACTTATTATAGCACAACTCACGGCTGAGCAGTTGCATCGATGTGCTGCTTGGACTAGAAGCAGCTTATAGACCAAGGTCAAAGATATTGTGCCTACACAAGCCTGCAGGGTTGCCACATCTTGCATTATCTTGCTGAAATGTAAGCCCAGGGTGGCCTTCCATGTAGGGCGACAGAACGGGGCATAGAATATCTTTAACGTACCGCAGTGCTGTAAGGTTGCCTCGGACGACAACGAAAGGGGCTGAAGTGGCATCGCAGACCATCACTCCTGAGTGTCGGACCGTCTAATGGGAGGCAGTCACGATGGTACCCCACCGCTATCTGGGGCGTCTCCATGCACGTCTTCCCTTGTCATCAGGACTCAATTCGAAGCGGGACTCACCAATCAAGACAATTCTACTCCAGTCAGTAAGATTCCACGGCGAAGACGCCCGTGGGGACGCCCTGGAGTACAGTGGGATCCCAACCTGACTTATGCCCGCCATACGGTCCAGCAACCAGCAGGTGCCATTTCCTTTCATAGCACGACCGTTCTGGTTGCCCTACATGGCAAGCCATAATGGGCTTATGTTTTCGCATGATAAAGCCCGCCCGCACACAGCGAGAGCTTCTATTGCTTGTCTTCGTGCTAGCCAAGCCCTACGTTGGCCAGCAAGGTCGCCGGTTCTCACGCCAGTTGACAAGGTTCGGATCATTATGGGCAAGGACTTGGAATCAGCTCGGGATTTTGACGATCTAAGTCGCCAGTTGGACAGAATTTGGCACGGCGTCACTCGCGAGGACATCCAACATCTCTGTCAATCAATGCCAAGGCGAACAACTGCTCGCACAAGGACCAGAGGTGGACCAAGGTGTTACTGGCTTGCTCAATTTATGAAGCTCTTTCTCTTGAAAAAGTCGTCCAATTTTTCTGAAATTGTTATCATTTGTTTGTCTGTACGTGTACATCACATCTTCTGATTCCAGTCCCAATCGGATAATGCCTTTGTGGTGCGTCGTTTTTTTTTTTTTTGTTTTGTTTTAGAGTATACATACATGCTGCATGAGCCGTGCTGCGGCTCGCGTTGGTGCTGTTTGTAGGTTTCCGCCCTCTGTCGGAGGCCAGACGGTATCGTTTACTTGGCATGGTTGCGGTAGTCCGTCTTCTTCTGTGTTGACTGGCGCCACTCGGTTTCGCAAGTGTTGCCTGTCCGCTAGTGGCAGCAGCGGTGGTTATCGATATGTACTCAACTGTTGCTCTGTCTTTGGGGCGACGTCGTTGCTTTTGCCAGGTCGTTTGAGTGGCGAGTTCGGTTGGGGACTCAGAAGAAGCCAGGTCCGCGCAGTGCCAGAACAAGCCGGGACCGCTGGCGGCACGCGTGGACTGCCGGATGGAAGGGCTGTGGTCACGAGGGTGCAACCTCGTCGTAAACCGGATCCAACAAGCTTTAAAAAAAGATGAGTGCATTTCAATCCAAGCAGAGAAACTTCCACCATTGTGATATCTCGCGATTCTCCAGTGACATGGGTTCATGTTGCTGCTCGTAGTGTCGCTGAGGCAAAGAGCAGCGAGTGAAGTGGTTGGGGAAGGCGGGTCTGAGTAGCTTTCCTCGACTTCTTATTACTATTTACTGCGTTGGACTTTTTACAATTTGTTAAGTTCAACCAGCGGTAATTTTTCTTGCCTGATGGCCGCTAACGCCTCGGTTACCTGCCCTGGGCGTAAGTGTATGTAACGGCAGTGTACGTTTCCTCGCCTTGCCGCTGCTGTCTGGTAAGGCGTGTAGTTTTGACAGCTCTCTTGATTGTAGGCCGGTTGGTGGTTCTTCTACTCTGGTGGTAGTGATTCCTTTCTGTTGTGGCGCAACAAGACAGCTACGCCACACTGAAGTAGCCGAAAGGCACGCGTAATCTCACTTAGGCTAGATAGTGGTCTGAAACAGGAGACGTAATGAATGGTAGCAAGAAAAGTACGTAGCTGCTATTACTTAACTTTTAATCCTTGTTGTATACATCGTTCTTGATGAGACATTTCATACGATAACTATCAAACTATGTAAGGCTAATGGCGCCTTGCTAGGTCGTAGCCATGGACTTAGCTGAAGGCTATTCTAACTGTCTCTCGGCAAATGAGAGAAAGGCTTCGTCAGTGTAGTCGCTAGCAAAGTCGTCGTACAACTGGGATCGAGTGCTAGTCCGTATCTCGAGACCTGCCTTGTGGTGGCGCTCGGTCTGCGATCACACAGTGGCGACACGCGGGTCCGACATGTACTAAATGGACCGCGGCCGATTTAAGCTACCACCTAGCAAGTGTGGTGTCTGGCGGTGACACCACACTTTCTCGTTCCAAGCACTCTTAAGCACAGTATTCTGGGGATGTAGTGCAGACCGCCGGTTCCGGCTTTGATGTATTGTTCCATCGTTGCATTTGGTTTGTCTGACGTCAGGTAGCTTCAGCAAGATTATCATTAGTCATTCGTTAGACTGCCACTAGTCTGAGTTACCATCTTGTGAAGTGAATGCAACTCTTGGCTGCCTATCTCATCGCTCGCGAAAGTGTTTGTTGCCAGACCTTCTCACAGGTCGACTCCTGGAGCACTGTATGGATCAGTTGCTTGTTTATTAAAGTAACTTTTGCTGTTGTATTTGCTGTTTTACAACAGGTTTCAAAATTTTTTTTATATTATTGCCGTTCCTGGCGCGTAAGGCCTTCAGCCATGATTGTGGTCATTTGTCTTAAAATTTAAATTTAGTATTGCTATTTTAGCAGTAAGCCTTAAAACCTTATTTACTGCCATTCCTGGCGTCTGATACCTTCTGCTGTGTTTGTGGCGACTTGCCTTTAGTATTTCATTACCTGTAATTTGTAAGTTGCAACGAATTTTAAACAATTGTTAATTTATTGCCATTCCTGGCGTGTAAGGCCTTCTGCCCAGATCACAGTGGCTTGCTTTTAAAACATTATCTGCTGTATCTGTATTGAATGGTGATTTGGTAAATTGTAACTCATTGTAAACATTATTATTTACATTGTCGTTTATTGCTTCATTAATAACGTGTGGTATTTTTATTTATTTTTGAGTCTGAAGTTATTGGTTTAAAATAAATTGTGTGTAGCTGTAAAAGGCAACGAATACTAACTGCTTACGGCCGCGTCCACTATCGTGACCGGATCCTGCCTTCCCTTGACTACCACGAGGTCTCACCGCACTTGTTTACTTTTACGATACTTAACTGTGCTTTTCCTTTTCAATAAAAATAATTACAAAGTTTGTGCTTACTCACTTCATTCGCGCCTGAAGCAAGCATCTAATGAATTTATCGTCTTTAGCACGTGCCCCGTAGTACCCTTGAGTGCTTCGGAAATTTTCTACCAATCATATTCCTTTTACTTCGGCGTTTTGGCTGTGGATCTCTTGGACCCCAGAAGGACGCATGATATGTATATTCTTCTGTAAGCAACATTACGTTCTCTTTGGATCACTCCAACGCTCACTCAACTCATGTCAATTAACAACAAAAGCCGCGCAGGATTAGCCGAGGGCTCTAAGGCGCTGCAGTCATGGACTGTGCGGCTGGTCCCGGCGGAGGTTCGAGTCCTCCCTCGGCAATGGGTGTGTGTGTTTGTCCTTAGGATAATTTAGGTTAAGTAGTGTGTAAGCTTAGGGACTGATGACCTTAGCGGTTAAGTTCAAAAAGATTTCACACGCATTTGAACTTTTTTTTAAACAACAAAAGTGAACAAGAAAGCGGACGAAAGCTTCCTGCATTGCTAGCTCCGAAACAGAGAGGACGTGAACTTCCTTTTAGCGGTTTGCTAAAATACCGAAAACCAGCGTAACACCCGGATAAACACAAGCGCATGCGAACCGAACATTACCGAATACCGTTTGCTGAGGCGCACCTGGCGTTTTACACCAGAGCGAATTCTCGTGCACTGTTGCGCTTCCCCTTGTGTTCGTTTCGGTGTAAGGGGGCCTACGAGGAAAGCACGGTTTCCCGAGCGAGCTAACGCAATAACGGGTGCTTTCGCAACGTTTGCTAATGAATCAGGGAGCCAGGCACGGGCAGCGTCGGCGGGACTGGTGAGCAAGTTTCAAATACGCCGACGCCTCCGTCCGCGAATCAACACTCGACGCCGCGGCGTGCTCGCTTATTGAAATTAACGCAGCGCCACATCCGACAACAGCAGTTCCAGGAGCTGCCGTTAGCTCGCCGGAGATGAACCCTCAACGCGCTGCGGTTTGCGCCAACTTCTGATTACACACACACACACACACACACACATACACACACACACAGTCACTCGTTCATCTCCCGCAATGTGTGTGTGTGTGTGTGTGTGTGTGTGTGTGTGTGTGTGTTTGTGTGTGTGTGGGTGGGAGGGTGGGTGGGTGTGTTTATGGGGGGAGGGGGAAATTACTAATTATAGTTCCTGTTTGCGTCGTACATGCTCTGAAATTACGGCTGCAATGAATATCTCAGAACTGCACGGGAAAATGAATTAATGCTGACGAATCAACGTTCCATCCACATCCAGGTCATTTGAGACGTAAATTACACAACTGTGCCAGTTTCTTTAGAGAGGTGATCGTGGTACTGGGACGGCTCCTACTTGAATTAACTTCATGCGTACTAGCGCTTACTCATCATCTCAAGAGACATTCAGGCTACAAGATGAGATATGACTTCAGGAGTGCACTGTGCACCTCCCGAGTGCCAGATTCTAGATACATCTCAGAAGCTGCCGACTTTACAGTGACGTTTCTGACGAACAGTTAAGGGCTGAGTCACTCTTGTTTTACACGGTGTTCCAAAAAGAGACACATACAGTGTCCAATCACATTACTATGACCTCCTGTCAAAAGCATGCAGCGGACAGCTGCGAGACGTTCAGGAAGAGAGTCATTGAGGTTCTGGAGGCATGCCGACTCCAATGCCGTGATCAGCTGCACTAGGATTCTCGGTTGAGAATCCATGGCGCGAGCAGCCCGGCAGACATGGTCCCACAGATCCTCAGTTGCTTTAATTCCGGGGAATTTGGTAGCCAGGGAGCACGGTAAACTGATCATCGTGCTCTTCGAACCATGCAAGCAGTCAGCGAGCTGTTTGACTCTTTGCATCGTCCTGCTCATACACTCATCCTCATAAATTAAGGATAATTCTGATACATGGGGTAACAACGCTCTGGTGGGCGGTTTGCGGGTTTAAATCACCTCGGAGTATGACCGTGCGGTGCATTTGACCTGCGGCCATCGCACGGTGGCGCTGGCAAGCAGTCCACATACGCAGAGGTGTGTTGGTGCATGTCAGAGTACGGTGCAGCGAGTAAGTGTGCAGACGTTTTCACACGCGCTAATGGTGACTGTGTGTTGAAAATGGCTCAAAGAACACATACTGATGACGTTATGAGGGGTAGAATACTAGGGCGACTGGAGGCTGGTCAAACACAGCAGGTGGTAGCACGAGCCCCGGTGTGCCACGAAGTGTGATCTCAGGATTATGGTAACGATTCCAGCAGACAGGAAACGTGTCCAGGCCCTACAGTACGGGACGTCCACACTGTACAACATCACAAGAAGACCGATATCTCACCATCAGTGCCCGCAGACGACCACGCAGTACTGCAGGTAGCCTTCCTCGGGGCCTTACCGCAGCCACTGGAACAGTTGTCTCCACACATACAGTCTACAGACGACTGAATAGACACGGTTTATTCGTCCGGAGACCTGCAAGATGCATTCCACTGACCCCTGGTCACAGGAGAGCTCTTAAAGCCTGGTGTCAAGAACACAGTACATGGTCATTGGAAGAGTGGTCCCACTTTATGCTCACGGAAGAGTCCAGGTGTAGTCTGAACAGTGATTCTCTCCGGGTTTTCTTTTGGCGTGAACCAGGAACAAGATACCAACCCCTTATGTCCTTGAAAGGGACCTGTATGGAGGTCGTGGTTTCATGGTGTGGGGTGGGATTATGGTTGGTGCACATACACCCCTGCATGTCTTTGACAGAGGAACTGTAACAGGTCAGGTCATCGGGACGTCATTTTGCACCAGTATCTCTGCCTTTTCGTGGGTGCAGTGGGTCCCACCTTCCTCCTGATGGATGATAACGCACAGCCCCACCGAGCTGCCATCGTGGAGCAGTACCTTGAAACAGAAGATATCAGTTGAATGGAGTGCCCTGCCTGTTCTCCAGGCCTAAACCTCATCGAGCACGTCTGGGATGCTCTCGGTCGACGTATCGCTGCACGTCTTCAAACCCTTAGGACACTTCAGGAGCTCCGACAGGCACTGGTGCAAGAATGGGTGGCTATACCCCAGCAGCTGCTCGACCACGTGATCCAGAGTATGTCAACCCGTTGTGCGGCCCGTGTACGTGTGCATGGTCATCATATCCGATATTGATGTCTGGGCACATGCGCAGGAAACAGTGCCGTTATGTAGCACATGTGTTCCGGGACGGTTTTCTCAACTTATCACCAATACCGTGGGTTTACAGATATGTGTCGTGTATGTTCGCTACGTGACTATGCTATTAGCGCAAGTTTTGTGTAGTGCCACATTGTGTGGCACCACATTCTGCAGTTATCCTTAATTTATGAGCATGAGCGTAGATACCAAGGTGCCGAAGAAAAAGCAGACTGTATATAGGGACTGACATGGCCCCCAAGGATATATGCATACTTCTGTTCAACCATTGTCTCTGTCTGAAGGACGAGATCACGCAGGTAATGCTACCAAAAATTTCCCAGACCACAACACTCCCTCCTTTTTTTTCCTTTCAGACGTTTCACGCCAACGGCCGACTGCCCGATGGAGCGTAAAGCGTGGTTCATCTGAAAACGCCACCTGTCGCCACTCAGTGGACGTCCAATTGGGGTACTGGGGTGTCAATTCCAGCCTTCCTCGCCGATAAACAGCAGTCAGCATGGGTGCATGGACCGGACGCGTACGCAGCAAGGTTCGATGAACGCTCGTTGGGGAGACGCTGTTGGTACCTCCTTGGGTCATCTGGGCGGTCAGTTGTTCAACATTTGTACGTCTATTCGGCTGTACACATCTCCGCAGCCGTCGTTGATGGTTCAAATGGCTCTGAGCGCTATGGGACTCAACATCTGAGGTCATCAGTTCCCCTAGAACTTAGGATTGCTTAAAGCTAACTAACCTAAGGACATGACCCACATCCATGCCCGAGGCAGGATTCGAACCTGCGATCGTAGCGGTCGCGCGGTTCCAGACTGAAGCGCCTAGAACCGCTCGGCCACACCGGCCGGCAGCCGTCGCTGACTCTCGTCATCTAGGGCACGTGGTGCGCTACAGTTGCCTCGGCGCCGGTGTTGGACAGCGCCACTTTGCCACGGTCGGTACACTTTAACCACGGTTGCACTCGAACAGTTTACAAGCTTAGCCGTTCCGGAAATGCTTCCACCCTTGGCCTGAATGCCAGTGCTCATGTCCTTTTGGACGTCAGATAAATCACTCCGTTTCCACATTACGATAACGACTGCACTGGAATGAGATTTTCATTCTGCAGCGGAGTGTGCGCTGATATGAGACTTCCTGGCAGATTAAATTTACTTGATAGCTGACATTTCACGCGTTGAATCCGGTTTCCTCCAACTATAGCGGTCAACTTCTCGCCCAAACCGTTTGCTATTGCCAAACAGCCACAACATTCACTTTCAGTTCCTTGTGCAGCATTCTTTCTCAAATGGCTCTGAGCACCATGGGACTTAACATCTGAGGTCATCAGTCCCCTAGAAGTTGGAACTACTTAAACCTAACTAACATAAGGACATCACACACACATCCATGCCCGAGGCGGGATTCCAACCTGCGACCGTAGCTGTCGCGCGGTTCCGGACTGAAGCGCCTAGAACCGCTCGGCCGCATTAGCCGGCATTCTTTCTCGATGTGTTTGGATCCCGAATGAGGGCCTGGCACTTTTATTTCGTATTTCATCACAAATGATAACCACACCAAAAACGAACACACACATCAAAAACGAAAACACACAAAACGATAATAGTGAAATACATACATTTCATGCACAGCACTAACTAAACGTTACTAGATACTTCCGCACAAGACGCGATTCGGCGTTACGTATACGGTTAGCGCCATTACCCGTATCAGGTTACTGTCGATAAGCCTCTCACGAAATTGCGTGAAGGCGAATTTCTGAAGGCTGCGGTTCATCTTTGAGAGTGGGTCAGTACTGTCATAACTACAGGGTGACACAGAATAGCGGGAATGTTTGAAATGAGTAGTGGCAGCCAAGGGCAGCTGGCAGCACTGCGGGTTCGTGACAGTTAGCGAGTAAACAGTCCGCCATTTCAGTAATCACGGATCAGTGGAACGGACAACAGCGTGCGTTAGCCACAAAAATGTTTTATAAAAACAATGACAGTTCGTTAGCGGCGCAGAGGCAGTTTCTACGTTTTTATAATTTAGGACGTCATGAAGCTGTTCCGTCGAAACACGCGATAAAATGGTGCATTAATAACTCTGAAGATAATGAATCTGCCCCCAAGAAGAAACCAACAGCCCGCATCTCGTGGTCGTGCGGTAGCGTTCTCGCTTCCCGGGTTCGATTCCCGGCGGGGTCAGGGATTTTCTCTGCCTCGTGATGGCTGGGTGTTGTGTGCTGTCCTTAGGTTAGTTAGGTTTAAGTAGTTCTAAGTTCTAGGGGACTGATGACCATAGATGTTAAGTCCCATAGTGCTCAGAGCCATTTGAACCATTTTTGAAGAAACCAACAGGACGACCAAGAAATGTGTGCTCTCCAGCGAACATTGATGTACGCGAGTTTGTCTTACGGAGCCTACGGCATTCAATTCGTTTAAGTAAGCAGCAGTGGTTGGAATATCCCGGGAGAGTGTTCGCAGAATTCTTCATCTTCATTTAAAATTTCCTCCGTACAAACTACAGATGGTGCAACAATTGAAGGACAACGATTACCGGTTACGATTAGGATTCCGTCAACAAATGACAACAAAAATAAGCAATGACGATGAATTTCTAAACAAGTTGTGGATGTCAGATGAGCCACATTTTCATCTCACAGATTATGTGAATAAACTACCGTTAAACAGGTTATGTGAATAAACTACTGTTACTGGGCAAACACAAGTGCTAATGACGTTTATGAGCGCCCTTTACACGCCACTAAAGTGACAAAACGGTTCAAATGGCTCTGAGCACTATGGGACTTAACATCTGAGGTCATCAGTCCCCTAAAACTTAGAACCACTTAAAGCTAACTAACCTAAGTACATCACACACATCCATGCCCGAGGCAGGATTCGAACCTGCCACCGTAGCGGTAGCGTGGTTCCAGACTGAAGCGCCTAGAAGCGCTCGGCCACTCTGGCCGGCCACTAAAGTGACAGTATGATGTGGTCTTTAATCATATAAGATTATCGGACCGTAGTTTTTTCGCAAATGAACACGGAAACACAATAACTGTGACTGCCGATGAGTTAAAACAGAGAATTCGGGATGAAAATCACAGTATCCCAGCTCAGATGTTGCAGCAGTTAATGAGGAATCTCAACAGATTTCACGAATGTATTCGTACAGGAGGACGCCATCTAAGAGGCGTAATTTAAAAAAAAAAATGATAAATGCCATCAATGTTTTGTAGATGGCAAAGTTGTAAGGTTTCAATTACTATGAATGCAATTTCTTTTATTCATCACTTCTAGTTTTATAGGATTGTGTAAATGTTCCCGTTTTTTCTGTGTCATCCTGTATAATAGCTTAATCGAGTATTGTAGCACAGCGCAATGAGTAGCACGTCAACCAGCTGTGTTAAAGGTCGTATCTTCGGATCTCGTTAAGTGCAACAACTTTTTTTATTTTTAAATCAAATCAAAAGACTGTCATTCTTATTTTTATTCAGTTAATTGATTTAGATGTAATTTTTTGTTATTAATTCTTATCCATGTCATTTTCATCATCGTATGGGTCTTCTGAAGGTAGCAGGGGTAAAATACAGGGAGTGAAAGGGTATTTACAACTTGTACAGAAACCAGATGGCAGTTATAAGAGTCGAGGGGCATGAAACGGAAGCAGTGGTTGGGATGGGAGTGAGACAGGGTTGTAGCCTCTCCCCGATGTTATTACACTCCTGGAAATTGAAATAAGAACACCGTGAATTCATTGTCCCAGGAAGGGGAAACTTTATTGACACATTCCTGGGGTCAGATACATCACATGATCACACTGACAGAACCACAGGCACATAGACACAGGCAACAGAGCATGCACAATGTCGGCACTAGTACAGTGTATATCCACCTTTCGCAGCAATGCAGGCTGCTATTCTCCAATGGAGACGATCGTAGAGATGCTGGATGTAGTCCTGTGGAACGGCTTGCCATGCCATTTCCACCTGGCGCCTCAGTTGGACCAGCGTTCGTGCTGGACGTGCAGACCGCGTGAGACGACGCTTCATCCAGTCCCAAACATGCTCAATGGGGGACAGATCCGGAGATCTTGCTGGCCAGGGTAGTTGACTTACACCTTCTAGAGCACGTTGGGTGGCACGGGATACATGCGGACGTGCATTGTCCTGTTGGAACAGCAAGTTCCCTTGCCGGTCTAGGAATGGTACAACGATGGGTTCGATGACGGTTTGGATGTACCGTGCACTATTCAGTGTCCTCTCGACGATCACCAGTGGTGTACGGCCAGTGTAGGAGATCGCTCCCCACACCATGATGCCGGGTGTTGGCCCTGTGTGCCTCGGTCGTATGCAGTCCTGATTGTGGCGCTCACCTGCACGGCGCCAAACACGCATACGACCATCATTGGCACCAAGGCAGAAGCGACTCTCATCGCTGAAGACGACACGTCTCCATTCGTCCCTCCATTCACGCCTGTCGCGACACCACTGGAGGCGGGCTGCACGATGTTGGGGCGTGAGCGGAAGACGGCCTAACGGTGTGCGGGACCGTAGCCCAGCTTCATGGAGACGGTTGCGAATGGTCCTCGCCGATACCCCAGGAGCAACAGTGTCCCTAATTTGCTGGGAAGTGGCGGTGCGGTCCCCTACGGCACTGCGTAGGATCCTACGGTCTTGGCGTGCATCCGTGCGTCGCTGCAGTCCGGTCCCAGGTCGACGGGCACGTGCACCTTCCGCCGACCACTGGCGACAACATCGATGTACTGTGGAGACCTCACGCCCCACGTGTTGAGCAATTCGGCGGTACGTCCTCCCGGCCTCCCGCATGCCCACTATACGCCCTCGCTCAAAGTCCGTGAACTGCACATACGGTTCATGTCCACGCTGTTGCGGCATGCTACCAGTGTTAAAGACTGCGATGGAGCTCCGTATGCCACGGCAAACTGGCTGACACCGACGGCGGCGGTGCACAAATGCTGCGCAGCTAGCGCCATTCGACGGCCAACACCGCGGTTCCTGGTGTGTCCGCTGTGCCGTGCGTGTGATCATTGCTTGTACAGCCCTCTCGCAGTGTCCGGAGCAAGTATGGTGGGTCTGACACACCGGTGTCAATGTGTTCTTTTTTCCATTTCCAGGAGTGTATATTGAGTAAGCAGTGCAGGAAACAAAAGAAAAATTCGGAATAGGTATTAAAATGCATGGAGAAGAAATAAATTGTAATTCTGTCAGAGACAGCAAATGACTTGGAAGAGCAGTTGAACGGAATGGACAGCGTCTTGAAAGGAGGATATAAGATGAACATCAACTAAAGAAAAACGAGGGTAATGGAATGTAGTTGAATTAAATCGGGTGATACTGAGGGAATTAGATTTGTAAATGAGACACTTAAAGTAGTAAAGGAGTTTTGCTATTTGAGGAGCAAAATAACTGATGATGGTCGAAGTAGAGAGGATATGAAATGTAGACTGGTAATGGCAAGGAGAGCGTTTCTGAAGAAGAGAAATTTGTTAACATCGAGTATAGAGTTAGGTGTCAGGAAGTCGTTACTGAAAGTATTTGTATGGAGTGTAGCCATGTATGGAAGTGAAACACGGACGATAAATAGTTTAGACAAGAAGAGAAGAGAAGCTTTCGGAATGTGGCGCTACAGAAGAATGCTGAAGATTAGATGGGTAGATCACATAACTAATGAGGAGTTGTTGAATAAAATTGGGAAGAGAGGAGTTTGTGGCACAACTTGACTAGAAGAAGGGAGCTGTTGGTAGGACATATTCTGAGTCATCGAGGGATCACCAATTTAGTATTGGAGCGTAGCGTGGAGGGTAAAAATCTTAGAGGGAGACGAAGAGATGAATACACTAAGCAGATTCAGAAGGATGTAGGCTGCAGTAGGTACTGGGAGATGAAGAAGCTTGCACAGGATAGAGTAGCATGGAGAGCTGCATCAAACCAGTCTCTGGACTGAAGACTACAACAACAACAACAACAACAACAACAGCAACATGGGCCTATTTATATGTATCTTTCTTCTTGTCATTTTTTTCGTCTGGAATCTGCTCGTGTCACCTGTGATGTATAATAAAGCGTGAACGAGGACTGCTCATCGTTGGTAACGCGGCACCTTGTGTACACAGTGTGATGATACTTCTAGGTAACGAATGATAGCGAGAAATTACAGTTTGCTTTTAGCGTTGAAACTCAATTTTTTCTGTTTTGAAGTTGATCATAGAGGCTAGCTTTAATTGGCGTTAACAAAGCGATCGTGGTTTTAGTTCTGCCCCAGATTGTTCACCATCGTTTTCTTGGATACATATCATATCAAGAAGCTGTGGTTAGCTTAGTACTTGAGTTTAAATTCAGGTCTTCAAAACGCGTCGTCTGTTGCAGTTCAGTCATCGATCACTTAAAATCAGCTGTTGACTGAGCATCTCGCCTTTCCGACATACCGCGTGGTGGACATTTCCCACACTGCTCCACGTTACACATTAATAGCAATTGTGAAGTTACGCATCGTGTTTGTGCGTCAGCTACAACCGAGCGGTAGCCGGCAGCCGATGTGGCAACACTGTACCGCCAAGTGACAGCCGTCAACTATCAAGTAATTTTAATCGGACTTTAGTGCTGGATCTTTCTCTTCCACTCAGCGACGGCTACCGGCGAACCAGCTGTCTTGACCTGGTTAGGGAGGCGAGTGACGATGGAGGAGAAGAGGCAGGAGTTGCAGGTAAGGATGGCATGACTGATGAAACGGCCGACAGGGGAAGAACCCGCGGACGTCACGGCGAGCTATTAAGGGCGCGCTGTCTGCACTTGGCGCTAATGAATAGATGGCGTGCCGCGGCGGGCAGCGTGCAGTCGAGTAGAGAGAGCAGGCAGTGGGCGGCGCCCAGGTGCTGCTATCTCTCGTCGCTGCAACAGGCAAAACACTTCAGCTATCAGATTTCGCCGGATTGGCAGGGTTCTAACCGGCGGCTGGGAGATTTCACAGGTCGTGAGCCGGTTCAGGCGCTTCGTACGTACTAGCGGAAAACGCAACACAGCTCTGCGCTTGGTTCGCGGTCACGCGTCTCCAAACCGTATTAGTTCGATTTGTTTTTGAATAGGTCCCAGCGGAGGTTCGAGTCCTCCCTCGGGCATGGGTGCGTGCGTTTGTCCTTAGGATAATTTAGGTTAAGTAGTGTATAAGCTTAAGGACTGATGACCTTAGCAGTTAAGTCCCATAAGATTTCACATACATTTGCTTTTGTTTTGAATAGCTCCCGCCTTGAGCAAACACAATTTATCTTCTTTTTTACCCGGTCATGCTTTCTATCAGATGACAGGAAAATTGCGTTTTGCTGCCTGTACATAAGCACCAACGTGCGTAAGTTCGTGGCGATTTTGTTTTGCATATTTGTGTTCTGGTTGCCATGGATTTATTTGTCGACTGTCATTTATTATTTCTGGTTCACTGTACCTGTTTGAGTTTCCATAGTGTCATTTTGTCATTCTGGGACCGTAAGTGGAGCTGTGGACGCTAGAAAATGGAGTGTCAAGTGGAGAAATGGGAAAATTTCCGACATATTCTTCTACTTGAGTTCAGTAGAGGGGTGACGGCACCGGAGGCAACCAGAAAGATGCTGTCACAACTCGCGCGTTGGTCCATAACCAGTTGTTCCCGCCAGCCTTTCGATACGCTTGGTACGCATCCAAATTGATATCCTATAAATCTGTTTTTATCAACGTGAATCAGACATGTTTACCACAAACAGTGTACCGGAAAACATTTCCATGTTGCTAGATTTCGTTCGAATGTTAAGCACTGTAGGAGAAATATTTATGTTTTGCCTATTTCTATGATGAGTTTCACCCCTCTACTTGCGAGAATGTTCACGAATAGACGATCAGTTAGGATTACGTAGTAAAATACTTTAAGTGCATTTTTACCTACGGGGTGAGTCACTAACTATTGACACCTAGAATAACTCCGAAAGTATGATAGGAGCTGAAAAGTTTGTAGGACAGTGAGGGCCATAATATATTGTTGGTTTTTTGTTGCTAGGTGGGGCCGCTTCAGAGATATGAAAGTCAACTTTGTTTTTTTGAATGGGATGCTATAGTTTGGTACTTTTTTTCTGATAGAGGCTATCGAGACGAATCCAGTGATGTGTAACAGTAAGGTCTCTGGAGGTCAGTGAAGGTCACAAAGGTGGCATGAACGTCGAAGTGATGACCATTTTTATCAATGCGGTGCTGCAATCTTCTTATCATAGACTGAGTGGTATTCTGTATCACTTCGGCACTATCGAAGCACATGCTCTGACAATTCTCTCTCGCATATATTAAGGTTAGTTGGAACGCCTTTATAAACAATGTCTTTTACGAATCCTCACAAGAAAAAATTCAGAGGCGTCAAGCATGTTGAACGAGCCGGCCACGACACATCTACTCCGCGTCCAATCCAGCGATGTGGGAATTGTCTCTGCAACTCATTTCTAGCCATCAGCGAAAAATGTGCCGGACACCCATCGTGTTGATACCACATTGTGTTCCTTGTTCCTAAAGGTATTTCTTCCAATAACAGACCTAATGCTTCTGGCAGGAATGTGGTGTAGTTCCTACCATTAAGATTTCGTTCGATGAAATAGGGGCCTATAATTCTGTGCTTCAGAATCCCACACCATATATTCACCGACCGCGGTTTTTGATGTGAAACTTGCCGCAGCCAACATGGATTATCAGTCGCCCAATAATGCTTGGTATGCAGATTAACATTTCCATGGCTCGTGAATGTAGCCTCGTCAGTAAATAAAATCAAATTAATAGATGTGTCATCCCTCTGAAATCTGAAGTAGAGCTCATCAGCAGAATTCAATGCGACGCATGCAATCCGTACAAGTTAATTTTTGGTGGAGACTGACATGGTAAGGGTGATATTTATGGCGATGCAGAACACGAACAACACTTCTCTGGCGCATGCCAGATTCCCTTGCGATTTGACGCAAACTAACACAAGGATCTCGAACCACAGTGACAAGAGTACCAATTTCCGTTTCTTCGTTAGTAACTTTCCTTTGCCGGATATGTTTCCGATGCGATACAGTTGTTCTCAATTTATCATACACATATTAAAATGTGCGACGTGTAGGGTGAGTTCGCTGAGGATATCTTTCAGTGTGTAAGTCTCTAGCTCTCACTGAATTTCGTCGGCATTCTCTGTAAATGAGAAGCATATCGACTTGTTCTTCGAAGGAATACATCATTCACAATCGCTTGATTCGACGATATTGGTCTTACCGTTCCAATTAGTATTGTATTGCGAAACCGTCGAACGGTGTTTACATGTCAGTGGCACGTTAGATTGATACGTTGTATTCGTCGAATATTTACTGGTTCAAATGGCTCTGAGCACTATGCGACTTAACTTCTGAGGTCATCAGTCGCCTAGAACTCAGAACTAATTAAACCTAACTAACCTAAGGACATCATACACTTCCATGCCCGAGGCAGGATTCGAACCTGCAACCGCAGCGGTCGCCCGTCTCCAGACTGTAGCGCCCAGAACCGCTCGGCCACTTCGGCCGGCGAATATTTACTATTTGCACGATATACGAGAGAGAATTATCAGAGCATGTGCTTCGATAAGTGCCGAAGTGGTAAGTCAGACGATCAGTCAGTCGGGACGCTACTTTTTATGTATAGGTACTTGATTTTAATCACGCCTCCCGATCTTTTACATCAAAAAAGGGAAAGAAGAGTATTCCGATTATTAGAATATTATCACATACGTCGATGAAAATATCGAATGAAAGAAGCCACAACTAAGAACTGAACATAGATCAGCGGTTCGGTGGGCTAATAATGTGGTAGATAGACCGCCGAACTCGCTGTGCTAGACGCCTAGAATGACGCGTAATCTAGTGATAGCAATAATACACAAAAACCGTAATAACTCGAATATTATTTTTATACAACTTTGACCTTTTTTTCCCTCAGAAACTAGGGAGTCTCTAGCAAAACGCTGAAACACATGTATCTTTATGTTCAGTATGGATTATAGATGGGAAAAACCGACCGGTTAAAAAAAAAAAAAGGAGCACTCCGACTTCAGGCCACAAGTGGTCCATTGGGACCATCCAACCGCCGTGTCATCCTCAGCTGAGGATAGGAGAGGCGTGTGGTCAGCACACCGCTCTCCCAGTGTTATGATGGTTTTCTTTGACCGGAGCCGCTACTATTGGGTCAAGTAGCTCCTCAGTTGGCATCACTACGCTGAGTGCACCCCGAAAAACGGCAACAGCGCGTGCCGGCCCGGATGGTCACCCATGTAAGTGCCGGCCACACCCGGCAGCGCTTAACTTCGGTGATCTGGCGGGAACCGGTGCATCCACTGCGGCAAGGCCGTTGACAGACCTGTTAAAACCTAAACTGCATTTTAGTTCATAATGAGCGATGTTTCTCGGTATTTGTTTTGTCTCCGTTATAACAGGTGTTTTCTTATTTTACACTATTAACCGAATAAAAAAAAAATATATCTGTTAGCCATAACAGCAGTGCTAAAATTTTTCATTTGTAAATAAACACTTTTCTTTAAAGAACAAGTAATTTTTATCCATAAAATTTGCATTGGTTTGAAATATTGCGATATCATAGATAATGGAAAAAGTGATCAGTGCCCCTTTAATAAGAATGCCGACAGAAACGAGCAGCAAATACGTGGCATAAGAATTGGTACAGCGTTGCCGAGACGATAATGTCCCTGTTGCCGTGTGTCGTGCGTGGCTTAAGGCACTCGTGTATGTGCAGTGTGCACGACTTGCCCCCGCCTGGTTCTATATGGAAAATGGCACCAACCCTAGGAAGGAAATATTTGTACGAAGTGACGTAGCAATCAAATACTATGCTCCATTTGCTGTAAAAGATTAAAAATTTGTCTGTCATGACTGTAGTTGTTGTTGTTGTGGTCTTCAGTCCTGAGACTGGTTTGATGCATCTCTCCATGCTACTCTATCCTGTGCAAGCTTCTTCATCTCCCAGTACCTACTGCATCCTACATCCTTATGAATCTGCTTAGTGTATTCATCTCTTGGTCTCTCTCTACGATTTTTACCCTCCACGCTGCCCTCCAATACTAAATTGGTGATCCCTTGATGCCTCAGAACATGTCCTACCAACCGATCCCTTCTTCTAGTCAAGTTGTGCCACAAACTTCTCTTCTCCCCAATCCTATTCAATACCTCCTCATTAGTTACGTGATCTACCCACCTTATCTTCAGCATTCTTCTGTAGCACCACATTTCGAAAGCTTCTATTCTCTTCTTGTCCAAACTATTTAGCGTCCATGTTTCACTTCCATACATGGCTACACTCCATACAAATACTTTCAGAAACGACTTCCTGACACTTAAATCTATGAAATAATAAAAGAGGAAGGAAATTATGGTAACAGTAATACATTAAAAACTTAACAATAGTGCATTCAAAGTATACAACAAAAATAGAAAGTAGTTCATATGCTTCCTGTTTCTACATATATGCCTTTATCTGCTTGTAGTGCTTGAAAATGGAAAAATTAAAACGGGAAATAGAGTTCTTTACCCTCAGTTTTCACCCTCTAGCACTGAATATTCGTAATGCCCCAATAGAGGTATGTTCGCCGATTGCAACGTGATTTTTGAGGTGTTTCACAAAATTAGAATCGATATGAGAATACTGGCGACTTACTGTAGTATTCAACCACTTATCACTTTCCAAGAAAAGCAGCAAACGGTGGACGGACCAAGGTTTTTTTTTCATATTAAATTTAATATTTTGACTCCGTGTATTTTGAAACTGAGACAGTCACAATTTTTCAATCTTCGTTTGACTTTTACCTATGTTACGGCAAATAAAAGGAAACCTAAAATCGGCTATTGCAGAAACCGGTTATTTTGAGCGGTTTTAACTGTCAGGTTAAAATGGCGTGCAAAAGGAAACGATATAACCGGAAACCAACCGTTTGAGCGATAACAGATCGTCTTTGCAAAACTAGATCAAAATCGGTTACCCACATGTCAGACCCTCCGCTTCTAAGAAGAAACAGAAGATCTGCGTACAGAATCAAAACGAGACCCTTGGCCCCAAGTAGACCCAAACGAAAAGAAGTAGACGGAAAATGTGGCCTCCGTGGATATAGTCATCTTACACCGTTAACATGGATGATATGAAGAAACCAAACATAACCTCTGATACGGTTGGACACGTGCGGTCCTGTCATTTACGTGGCCAGAACCAACGCACTCGCTTTGTCTTTCCTACTTGGCACCCTCTATGATTTGCTGACAGTGAGCCCGCAACCCGTCCACGAGCGGTGTCCTGAATCTTGAGATGTCGGCGTGCAGGTTTCAGTGAACGAGCCAGCGATACAAGCGTTCGACCAGGCTCGAGATTCCCCGATACGCCGCAGCGTTCGAACCAGTATCGAGCGTGAATTACGTGACGCCCGATAGCTGCGCGAGTCCAAGGCATACACAGGAAAGTACGAATTAGCCACAACAATAGGCTATGGTTCAGCTTAAAATACGACAGTTTTGTGAAACACTGGAGGAAATAGCATCAAACCCTACCACTGCGCAAATCCCTACTGTGTTTAAACAAATTTACAATACGAGTTCTCATACAGTACCGATGTGTTTGGATACAACAATATTTATACCGATTTTTAAGTAAAGGTAACAGACGAAGAGGGAAATGTTGCTGTTGGTTCGTTGATTTGGGGGAGGTCATCGGTGTCATCAGATTAGGGAAGGATCGGGAAGAAAGTCGGCCGTGCCCTTTCAAAGGAACCATCCCGGCATTTGCCTGAAGCAGTTTAAGGAAAACCTAGTTTACACGACGACACTGGATTGCGCCACTCGTTGTGTGGAATGAGTTGCACGCAAGCGGTTTCATATATGACTGTAGAAGCCGGCCGAAGTGGCCGTGCGGTTAAAGGCGCTGCAGTCTGGAACCGCAAGACCGCTACGGTCGCAGGTTCGAATCCTGCCTCGGGCATGGATGTTTGTGATGTCCTTAGGTTAGTTAGGTTTAACTAGTTCTAAGTTCTAGGGGACTAATGACCTCAGCAGTTGAGTCCCATAGTGCTCAGAGCCATTTGAACCATTTATGACTGTAGACACGGCAACACCACGTCGTTTTGTGTGTCCGTGAGTCGTGTCTGAAATGAAAATTTTTGGCAGTTGCACGTCGCACGAGTTGTGATGGAGTTAAAGCTTGTTGCGTGGAGTTGCTGCATAAGAAAAAAAAAGAAAGAAAGAGACGCGTATCGATTCGTGACTGGATGAAGGAAAGACGTCAGCTCGGTTGCCCAGCATCCTTGCTGAAACAATTTATAACGGAAGATCCAAGACGTAATTTTAATTATCTTAGAATGTCACCAGAACTGTTCACGTTTCTTCTAAAAAGAGTTAATTATGCCGTAAGGAATAAAGGTACTGTAATGCATGAAGCACTGTCGCCAGAACTGAAATTACCTATCATATTGCGTGTATTACAATCGAGAACACTCGGCCTTCTATAAGATACGGTTTAGTTGGTGATGACGCTATTTCATTAACACAACAATTATTACTGTTAATGATTATTCAACATTGGCAACAATAATTATTCGAAGCAGGCCGCATTAAGAAGAGAGTGGTTTGCAAACTACTCTCTTGAAGATAGATCTGTACAGCGGCAATATTTCAAGATTCTAACATATGTGAACGGGGAGCATTGCAGCGACGTTTTAAAGAGATGCATATTGAATAAAGAATGCAGCTTCTTGAATTTGTATAACCTTCCCTCCCGTCAACAATATTCCTTAACAAAGAGATGGCCAACTCGAACGATGGGATTTTAGTCTTGTAGGCGAGAGCATTGCCACAGCTAGAATTACACTTGCTTGTATTTTTCTTAATTCAGTTGTATATGTGCTCCTAAGTCAATAAATTTTGCCCTGCAGCTCAGATATTGTCAAACCATCTATGCTACGACCGCACATGATAGTCTCAGCGGCAGCAGTATGTTGCTTATTTTTGTAATCGGCATTACTGAAATCACACAAACAACTATGCAAAGCATAGATGTCCAAAAAGCGAACATTATTCTCCGTTCTCCACTTCATATTTCAGTTTGGCTACACTCTACGAACACAGATAACCTCAAAACTCATGTGCCGACCGAAGTGGCCGATCGGTTCTAGGCACTTCAGTCTGGAACAGCGCGACCACTACGGTCGCTGGTTCGAATCCTGCCTCGGGCATGGATGTGTGTGATGTCTTTGGGTTAGTTAGGTTTAAGTAGTCCTAAGTTCTAGGGGACTGATGACCTCAGATGTTAAGTACCATAGTGCTCAGAGCCATTTCAACCATTTCAAAACTCATGCAGCCGGCCGGTGTGGCCGTGCGGTTCTAGGCGCTTCAGTCTGGAACCGCGTGTCTGCTACGGTCGCAGGTTCGAATCCTGCCTCGGGCATGGATGAGTGTGATGTCCTTAGGTTAGTTAGGTTTAAGTAGTTCTAAGTTCTAGGGGACTGATGACCACAGATGCTAAGTCCCATAGTGCTTAGAGCCATTTGAAAAACTCATGCAACAAGTTGAAACACGCCGAAAGTGTTTAGTTTCACCAACGAATTACGCAAACGCGCGGCGCGCATGCGCAGTGGCCGGTAGCGCAGTTGCCTGCAACCTAGTGTCGTCGTGTAAACTAGGCTGAAACTACGGAAAACCTAAATCAGGATGGCCGGGCAAGGGTTTGAGCCGTCGTCCTCCCGAATGCGAGTCCAGTGAGTTAACCACTGCGCCACTCCATTAGATGGCGAAAATGTTGTCCTCCAAAAATATATTACTTGATTGAACCCAATACAATATTTCACTTGTTAATGAGCGGCGATAATTATTTACCAAGAGGGTTGCAAATGAGTAATTCAGTCCTTGTTCACATATTAAAATAACGGATAAAAACGTTACCAGATTTTAACCTGTTTGAAAACAAGACGGCAACGTTCATATGAAACAATCAGGACAATTCAGAAATAAATGCCCGAACGAACAAAGTGTCTGCAGTTTTTATCGCGAGGATGAATTACAGAGGCAATACCCGTCTTCGAGATAGCACCATCAGACGTCACTCGGTTACGGAAAGAGGGAATCTTGATTCCAGTCTTTTATTTATTTATTGCTATTGTTACGCTTGACATGCACCGTAGAAGATATTTAAGTCCGTGTTTAACAGTTATTTTTATTATTAGAATTCATAGTGTATATTTCTATTATACTAACGCGAATTTTTAAAGGCGAATGGAAAAACTCGTAGAAGCCGAACTCGGGGAAGATCAGTTTGGATTCCGTAGAAATATTGGAACACGTGAGGCAACACTGCCCCTACGACTTATCTTAGAAGATAGATTAATGAAAGGCAAACCTAGGTTTCTAGCATTTGTAGACTCAGAGAAAACTTTTTACAATGTTGACTGGAATCCTCTCTTTCAAATTCTGAAGGTGGCAGGGGTAAAATACAGGGAGCGAAAGGCTATTTACAATTTGTACAGAAACCAGATGGCTGTTATGAAGAGTCGAGGGGCATGAAAGGGAAGCAGTGGTTGGGAAGGGAGTGAGGCAGGGTTGTAGCCTCTCCCCGATGTTGTTCAATCTGTATATTGAGCAAGCAGTAAAGGAACCAAAAGAAAAATTCGGAGTAGGAATTAAAATCCATGGAGAAGAAATAAATTGTAATTCTGTCAGAGACAGCAAAGGGCTTGGAAGAGCAGTTGAACGGAATGGATAGTGTCTTGAAAGGGGGATATAAGATGAACATCAACAAAAGCAAAACGAGGATAATGGAATGTAGTCGAATTAAGTCGGGTGATGCTGAGGGAATTACATTACGAAAGAGACGCCTAAAGTAGTAAATGAGTTTTGCTGTTTGGGGAGCAAAACAACTGATGATGGTCGAAGTAGAGAGGATATAAAATGTAGACTGGTAATGGCAAGGAAAGCGTTTCTGAAGAAGAGAAATTTTTTAACATCGAGTATAGATTTAAATGTCAGGAAGTCGTTTCTGAAATTATTTGTATGGAGTGTAGCCATGTATGGAAGTGAAACATGGACGGTAAATAGTTTGGACAAGAAGAGAATAGAAGCTTTCGAAATGTGGTGCTACAGAAGAATGCTGAAGATTAGATGGGTTGATCTCATAACTAATGAGGAGCTACTGAATAGGGTTGGGGAGAAGAGGAGTTTGTGGCACAACGTGATTAGAAGAAGGGATCGTTTGGTAGGACATGTTCTGAGGCATCAAGGGATCACAAATTTAGCATTGGAGGGCAGCGTGGAGGGTAAAAATCGTAGAGGGAGACCAGCAGATGAATACACTAAGCAGATACAGAAGGATGTAGGTTGCAGTAGGTACTGGGAGATGAAGAAGGGTGCACAGGATAGAGTAGCATGGAGAACTGCATCAAACCAGTCTCAGGACTGAAGACAACAACAACAACAACATTTTTATTATTGGAATTGATAGTGCATTAAAAAGGCCAAGCGAGATCGCTGTGACAGAAACACCAAAAATCTGAAGATCGAAAAGATCCCTAGATTTTCCGAGCTGTGACGTAAAGTGTTGGAACAGTTGGAGTCGTGTTGAGACACATCCCCACGAACGCGATGTCCGGTCGCGATTAGCTGGCGCCGGCAGCGGCGTGACCGTCAAGGCCGCGAGACGGGGGCACGCGATTACGTTGCTTCCACGGACTGCCGAGCACGCCGCGTTGTTAACACGGCCGTGCGCGTGCGAGCGTCACGCAGCCGTCAGCAGCGACCCGCACGTCGCTGCGGATTTCGCTACGGCTCGTCAGTTCGGAAACGGCGTCGCAGAAGGTGGCCGCAGCAAGTACGCACTGCCGGCGTGTTCTTTGCCACTTTGCCAGTTGCTGAGGTGTGTTCCAGCGAACACGTTGTCGAGCGAGGGAAATTATGCCTGACGGCACTGGAAACAACAGAGGCAAGCGCTAAAGCGCTGACGTTCATCGGAAAGGTTGTTAAACCTGTGCTACGTGCCTCTTTACGATACTGAGTGGGAATAAATAGACAATGTGGCCAGCGCATATTACCTAAATGTGAACCTTAGGCCTGACTGTTTTAATTATCAAAGATTTTTCTAAATGAGATCCAGTATCAGCCTGAGATGCCAATGATCTCTGAGAATGATTCATGTTTACCATCTTTCCGCATAACAAATTAAAAAATAGTGACTTTGATGCTGTTGGTCGCCGGCCGGAGTAGTCGAGCGGTTCTAGGCGCTACAGACTGGAACCGCGTGACCGCTACGGTCGCAGGTTCGAATCCTGCCTCGGGCATGGATGTGTGTGATGTCCTTAGGTTAGTTAGGTTTAAGTAGTTCTAAGTTCTAGGGGACTGATGACCTCAGCAGTTAAGTCCCATAGTGCTCAGAGCCATTTTTTCATGCTGTTGGGTTAGTGCATAAGTTCGCTGCGTTTTTGCATACTTTTAATAAACACAACAAATATACATTTCAAAAACTTTAGTCATCAATAATACAGCGTGTTTATAAATGAATATCGCGGTTTTAACGCTTTATTATATTCATTACATTAAAAATGTTTCAAATGGCTCTGAGCACTTTAGGACTTGACTTCTGAGGCCACCAATCCCCTAGAACTTAGAACTACTTAAACCTAACTAACCTACACACATCCATGCCCTTGGCAGGATTCGAACCTGCGACCGTAGCGATCGCGCGGTTCCAGAATGTAGCGCCTAGAACCGCTTTTTTTTTTCATTTTGTTCGAGATAGTTCGTTGCGTTTGGTCTATGCGGACGTCACAAGACATCCGTTCAAGTTGTTCGTCGATTCTTTTACTCAGTTGACCGAACACGCTGAGCTACCGTGCCGGCTATCAGCCGCTCGGCCACCCTGGTCGGCTATTACATTAAAGTTACAGTTATAAATGATATGTCAAATGAAAGAGCAAGTCGAACAGTTTTACCAAGAACATTATAAATGTTCAGTGTGAGTACCATTTGTCACACGGCACACATCAAGTCTCTATCCGAGTTCTTCCCAAACGCTGGATAGGCCGCAAGGGGCCCAATGACAGGGCTTGCTTTGCATGGCCTCCACGTTCACCCGACCTAAAGCCATGCGATTTTTTAATTTGGTGCTTCATCAAGGATCGTGTCTACGTGCCTCCGCTACCAGCAGACCTCTCTGAATTAAGAAACCGGATTGACGCAGCTGTTGCTATAGTCACTGAAGACACACTTATCAACGTTTTGGAAGAACTCGGCTTTAGATTTGATATGTGCCGTGTGACAAATTGTGCTCACATTGAACATTTATAAGGTTCTTGGTAAAACTGTTTGAGTTGTTCTTTCATTTGACATATCATTTATAACTGTAAGTTTAATATAATAAATATTATAAAGCGTTAAAACCCCGATATTCAGTTATAAACACCCTGTATATTCTTCTTCACTATTTACAACAACCTGCCGACGCTGGGGTAACTTTTCGATTCCCCGACTGTGGAAGTCACGTGCCATGTTCAGAGAGTATTCTCTTCCGGAAAGGAAGTTCCTTTTAGTTTGTACGATAGAGAGCAGAAAAAGTGAAAATCCGAGGAGGAAAGACCAGGTGAATAAGGTGGGTGTGAAAAGACTTCCCAAGCCAACTCCTTTATAGTGTTTTTTGTCAGTCTAGCAAAATGAAAAATTTGGAGATTTGCGGTAAGTTCTTGAGGGACCAAACTGCTTAGGTCATCGGTCCCTAAGCTTACACACTACTTAATCTAGCTTAACTTACACTAAGGACAATACACACGCCCATGCGCGAGGGAGGACTCGAACCTCCTACGGGGGGAGCCTCGCGAACCGCGGCAACACGCCACACACCGCGCGGCTACCCCGCTCGACTGCAGCATGCAGATGTCGCACGATGGTGGTGTGTTCACAGTTCATTACATTTGCCAATTCTCCAGAACACTGACGTGGGTCGTTGTGGATTAATGCGTTTAAATGATCTTCATCGAACCCCGAAAGTCTTCCTGATCTTGGAGGTTCACTAATGTCAAAACGATCCTCTTCAATACGAGAAAATCTTTTATTACCATGTTCTTTCCGATGACATTATCCCCCATGCCCGTCGCTATTGTTCCTTGCTGCCTCTGCTGCTGCAAGCCCTCTACCGAATTCAGGCAGAACACGTCGGAAATGTTCCGATTTCCCCATCTGGCACTCCATTTTCCGGCGTCCGCAGCTGCTTTCACCATCTCCAAATGACCAAATGACAATATGTAAACCCAAACAGAAACAGTGAACTACAAATAAAAAATGACAATCGACAAATAAACCCATAGAAATCGTAACACCAACCCGCAGAACAAAACGCTGCGTACTTATACGCCAACCTAATATTTGAGAAGCGGGGCTGTTATATGATTCAGAATGTTTACAATGTGCAGCAACAACTAGTCAGAATATTAGGTTTTGCTTCACTCTGTCGAAAAAGCTCGTTTACCGTTTCCGAATATATACGTCCATCATCTGACGGCTTCCAGTCCTTCATCACAAGACGTGGCACGTTGATTCACAGTTGACTTACCCTAGGATAAACAGAATTCCACAACTGCAAAAGTGCGGCAATGCTGGTTGCGCTACAACTTACGCGAAACATTGCAGGCGGTAAAAAAATATGTAAAGACCGTATGACATTGTTAACTGGCTTAACCCATGGGATGGTTTAAGCTCTCTTTCTGAAAGGTCTTTAGCTGCGCCCCCTAGCGCCTTTGCTTTGAACTAGTTAACTATAATCTTAAGCCACTTACAAAAGTAGAGCCACGCAGAGGAAAGTTTGTAGCCAACAATTTTGAATAATATCAGTGGCAGTTTGGTTTAAGTTGATATACGTCATTACACCAGTTCAAAATGTCATAAACATGCCTTCCGGATGCTACCCGTCTTAATGTAGCCTGACGACGGGGTAGGATCGCTATCGTATACTAAACAGACCACACAAACAGTGTCTAAAAAATGTGTCTCTGTCCCCTTCACTGTTTACCAGCAACTGTCACGGCACATACCATATCGACTTGTGACTGGAATGCCACCACTTCATTGGAAAAATATGCACCAGTGCCATCAATACAAGATGTTGTGAGACAAAAGTTGGAACTTCCACACTTTTCTGGTTCCATTCTGTCTAGTTCTTGAAGTGAGTTGGCGCGTTGTGTGGCGGGAGGAAGTACGATTTCTAGCGTTAAAAGGTTTTTGCTTTTCACATTTAACCAAATACAACATTGGTGATGATAATTTATGGCAATGTTTGCCGACAAGATAAAGAATGCAACCTTTAACACTAGATTGCGTACTCACGGCAGTTCTCCTTGACCGTTTTTTGGTACGACTTGGAAAGAGAAAAAAAATTAATGAATGATCGCCGATGCGTCAGTTCTCGATTGTGTTCAGGAGACGTACAGATTGATTGCGCTAAAATAGTTTCTCAAATGACCTCTTAACCCGGATTGCTTTCACGCAATCAGACTCTTCAATGAAATTACCTAAGGGACCTATTTGAATAATAAAAAAAATTGGAAATGAATGCAAAACAGTGAAATTTTGTAGAAAAAGGTTGTCAGATCGGAAATTGAACACATTAATGGTCTCCCAAATACAATCGAGACACCGCGATAAAGAGCGAACCTGTAACAAAGTTCATTTAAACATAAACATTATTTGTGGTTAATTTAAAGAAAAGAATAAGCATAGATTTTCTGTACAGTGAAGCATCAATATATTCTCAAAGAACAAAGGCGTTAAACTATAAACATTAACAAATTTACAATGAATACAAAACTTACATTTTTATGTTTTTCTCGTACATGAAGCAGTCCAGCAGTCGCTGCTTTTGTATGTGTGATATTTTGTAAAAATTAAATGTCCTGGCGTGCGCGTAAGTATTTTTTATCGTCACAAGGTTTACAAAAGCGTTTTTTTTTTCTTGTTGATAACGTGGTTTTTCACACTAAATGAAATATAACTTGTAGCGGTGCTACACAACACGTCTTAACAAGTCGGCGACCAAACAACAAAGGTAATGAAGTACATGTTAACATATCGGCGACCAGAAGTACAACTAACTATAAAGACTCTAGAATTTTCCTAACAAATGATAAATTGTCCTTTCTTCTGTTTCGCAGCTTCTTGCTATCAAGCGCTGCGGCAATGATTTTAAATATCTGCGCCCAGCCGAGTCATAGTGTTTAAAAGTACCTTTTAAACGCTGGCCGCGCGTCTTGGTACAGGCGCACGTTATAAACAGATTTCGTTTCTTTGCTCTCGCGTTGTCATGCTTAGTATCATTACAAACTACAGCTGGATGGCTGCCCTTTTCTCATATGCAAAATGTCTGAAATCCAATATCACAGATTGACGCACTTCCGGACGGGGCACTCTTAATGACGCATGGATTCCTCTTCCGGCGGGAGGGTCCGCTGGTATGCAGTCATTGTGGTGTACAGATATCTGTCCACTGCGCAACGTATGACTTTCTAAACAGTTTCGTAGACAGACACTCTTCCCTGCCACATTATTTTAGCCGTTTTATATTTATAGTCTGTGTATTTAAAAAATAAAATGGCTTGAGGCGTATGCCTTCTGACCCTCTATGTGGAGCTGTGAAGTGCGGGTGAGAGAGAGTGTAGCAGGGTGACTGAGAATCGCATTTCGTATAATCTCTTTTGGTGCAGAGCGTTCATACCGCCACCGCGTGTCCTACTCTTGCCGGCCAAGCACTGGTTCTGAAAATTTCATCTCCCCCCCAAGGATTCGAACCATCTTACCTCCGAGTCGAACGCTACCGGAGAGGCGTGTCGACCACGCCTACGAAAACGGGTTTGCAGGCGGCCTTTTCACGTAAGTGGTCAAGTTGCCTCCTTACATAGATGAGGAGCTTTCATCCGGACACTGACGTCAGCTTTCCGTGAGACGCAGCGCTACACTTACGGAAATGGTATACAGTGAAAAAGTCGATACTTTACTCACGGTTAGCATCGTCAGAAAAATATCACAAGAATGCCGAAAGAAACGTAACCATACCTTGAGGAAGCGAGTTTATATTTAACAAAAAAAACAATACGGTAGTTAGTCTCTATCAGCTCCAATCTCTCCATTCTCCTTTTAAAATCTATGAATAGTAGAGAGAAATAGTCCATTTTCACACTTTTAAATAATATAAGCATTAAATCAAGCAACACTTTTATTACAATTTTTGTAAAATCTTGAAATATAAAATTACAGAACAGATTATCAAAAAAAGAGCAGCTGATGAATAGATCCAAAATATTAAATAAACTGAATCCTGCGTTCACTTCGCATTCTTCCTCCGTACAGTTACTCAAGAGCAATAGTTCATCCAGTCGTTTGTATGATAATCTGTTACGTGACTTGGACAACGTGGTGGCTACCGCTGAAAATGTTCGAACGGCACTGATGTCGCTGTAATTTGCTAGCTTATACAACAGGGTAATAAAACTTTCATGTCTTCCCATCGCCCTAAAATATTAGCCCAAAAAGGCGACACAGGTGTTGCCAAATAAAGCCTCTATTTCGTCTTCTTGGTCAGCCAGAGCGGTTTTGAAAGAGGCGACTGAACCATCTTCATTCTTTTGTTTGCTGTGCCCTGAAGTTTTATGATCATTCCAAAAGACGTATACCGTTTCAAGACGAGAATCACTATCTGGTTTTCTGCTCTTGCTGTTCAAGTATTCATTCATTCAAAGTGCTGGAACAGAGCCCCGCGGCCAAAATTTTTGGTAAACAATACGAATGTATTAAATCGTTACCTGGATCATTCGTTACACACCGGCTACAAAATACTGACACGAGTAAATGAAAGTATTGAGAAAGAAATGCCGATATACAGGTGAAACTACTCGATGGAAAGAAGTGTGGATATATTTTTCGCTGTCGGGTTCGCCATCCATCTTCAGCGGCTTAAACAAACATTAAAAAAAAGTTTTTCATCACCCCGATTTCCAGAAATCCTGAAGACAGACGTTGACTGTGGATATTGTATCACAGACACAGTCCCTTTGACTATTCAGAGAGCCGCGCGGGATTAGCCGAGAGGTCTGAGGCGCTGCAGTCATGGACTGTGCGGCTGGTCCCGGTGGAGGTTCGAGTCCTCCCTCTGGCATGGGTGTGTGTGTTTGTCCTGAGGATAGTTTAGGTTAAGTAGTGAGTAAGCTTAGGGACTGATGACCTTAGCAGTTAAGTCCCATAACATTTCACACACATTTGAACATTTTTTTGAACTGTTCAGAGATGTCAGTAAACCCGCCCAAAGACGTAAACAACCATGCATGAGCAGCGCCTATTAGACGGAGTGGGCCCGAGAGCCGATCAGTTAGAGCCATTCCACGAGGAAGGAGGTACACGGATCGTGTTGTCTGTAGTTCAACCATGCCTAGACGGTCAATACCGCGGTCCGATCGCCTCCCCATTGTTACTTTGTGCCAGCAAGGACTCTGAACAAGTGAAGTGTCCAGGCGTCTCGGAGTGAACGAAAGCGATGTTGCTCGGACATGGAGGAGATACAGAGACACAAGAACTGCGTATGACATGCCTCGGTCAGGCCGTCCAAGGGCTACTACTGCAGTGGATGACCGCTGCCTACGGATTATGGCTCGAAGGAACCCTGACAGCAACGCCGTCATGTTGAATAACGCTTTTCGTGCAGCCACAGGACGTCGTGTTACGACTCAAACTGTGCGCAATAGGCTGCATGATGCGCAACTTCACTCCCGACGTCCATGGCGAGGTCCATCTTTGCAACCACGACACCATGCAGCGCGATACAAATTCGTCCAACAACGTGCAGAATGGACCGCTCATGATTGGCATCACGTTCTCTTCGCCGTTGAGTGTCGCGTATGCCTTCAACCAGACAATGGTCGGAGATGTATTTGAGGCAACTCGGTCTGGCTGAACGCCTTAGACACACTGCCCAGCGAGTGCTGGAAGATTGGGGTTCCCTGCAGTTTTGGGGTGGCATTATGTGGGGCCGACGTATGCCGCTTGTGTTCATGGAATAGTGCAACCATATCGGCAGCACAGCATATTGGCAAGGCATTCGTCTTCATGGACGACAATTCGCGCCCCCCATCGTGCACATCCAGTGAATGACTTCCTTCAGGATAACGAAATCGCTCGACTAGAGTGGCCAGCATGTTCTCCAGACATAAACCCTATCCCACGTGCCTGGGATAGATTGAAAAGGGCTGTTTATGGACGATGTGATCCACCAACGACTCTGTGGGATCTACACCGAATCGCCGTTAAGGAGTTTCACAATCTGGACCAACAGTGCCTTGATGAACTTGTGGATAGTATGCCACGACGAATACAGGCATGCATCAGTGCAAGAGGACGTGCTACGGGGTATTACAGGGACCGGTGTGTACAGCAGTCTGGACCACCGACTCTGAAGGTGTCGCTGTATGGTGGTACAACATGCAATGTGTGGTTTCCATGAGCAATAAAAAGGGCGGAAATGCTGTTTATGTTGATCTCTATTGCAGTTTTCTGTACAGGTTCCGGAACTCTTGGAACCGAGGTGATGCAAAACTTTTTTTGATGTGTGTACAAATTCATTTCGCATTAGTAGGGACTTTCACAACGGCGTGGAAGAAAATCACTGTACTATTGTTAAATTGTACAAAATGGTTATGTTGACTAATTCTTACACTTATACAGCACTGGTGTTCCTATTTAAGGAGACGATCGCATTGTAAATAACGTTAGAAACTGACCCGAATCAATGCACCACATTTTGTTTACACGCGGTAAACCTACGTGTTTGAGGAGCAAAGATGTTTCATATAACAGCAAAGATAAAGTAGTTATAAACTTTGGTAGTCGTTAAACAGGCATTTGTTGTTTCATGTACTACGGTAAAATAGTATTCTCATCTAATTTCTATAGTCCAGTTCCTACAAGGATTTTTATTTCTTCTTCTTCAGATATGAGAATAACATACGCTATCTGCTCAAAAGTATCCGTATACCGCTTTGTAATGAGTAATTGATCACCAGATGTCACGAGCGGCGGACCTGCGAGTATAAAAGGAGGCAGGGTTCAAATGGCTCTGAGCACTATGGGACTTAACATCTGAGGTCATCAGTCCCCTAGAACTTAGAACTACTTAAACCTAACTAACCTAAGGACATCACACACATCCATGCTCGGGGCAGGATTCGAACCTGCGACCGTAGCAGCAGCGCTGTTCCTGACTGAAGCGCCTAGAACCGCTCGGCCACAGAGACCGGCGTTCGCTGTCTTCAATGCATTATCTATTCCAGGAAGTGTAACGCAGTTGTACAATCAGTTATGGATAAAGTAATTGAAACATGTGCTTGCGTTAGTTGGCTGTCCAAAATTTGCCATACGTACACCAAATCGAAATTCAACACATTCAATGTCTTTTTTATGATTTCTGTGCCGTCGCATTCTGCTGTATTACTTTGCGCGTAGCCAAATTTAGTTTTCGTTCTCTACCTTTCGCTGAGGGATAGTTGCCATTTAGACGTGGTGATGCCGTTAGCACTCCTTGAATTTTGCTGTTTCTTTTTATACTTTAGTAATGGAAAGAGAACTACCAGTCGATGCCGGAAATGTTCTGCGAATATCGACTGGAACAACATATGTGAGGGGGTCATCCATGCGAGTCACTCGCAGGGACTCCATTGTACTTTGTCGGCTTCGCATCGACCAACCGTCATATACAGGGTGACACAGATAAACGAGAACGTTTACACAGTCAAATAAAACTAGAAGAGATGAAAGAAAGAAATTGTTTTCATACTAATTGAAACCTACAACTTTGCCATTTACGAAACACTGATGGCATTTATCATTTTTTTTTTAAATTACGCCTCTTAGATGGCGTCCTCCTGTACGAATACATTCGTGAAATCTGTTGAGATTCCTCATTAACCGCTGCAACATCTGAGCTGGGATACTGTGAATTTCATCCCGAATTCTCTGTTTTAACTCATCCAGGGTTCTTGGTCGAGTCGTGTAGACTTTGCTCTTGAGATAGCCCCGCAAGAAAAAAATCACGAACGGATAAATCTGGCTATCTAGGGGGCAGGAAGTGTTACCGAATAGCGAGATCATAGGTTGCCAAACAATTCTCGCACATATGCCATTGATTGCCGTGCAATGTGTGATGTCGCTCCGTCCTGTTGAAACCAGGCTTCTTGAACGTTTGGAAAGTTGTTCAATGCAGGTGTAACGGAAGTTTATAACATCTCCACGTAACGATCGGCAGTCACAGTTATTGTGTTTCCGTGTTCATTTGCGAAAAAAATACGGTCCGATAATCTTATATGATGAAAGACCACATCATACTGTCACTTTAGTGGCAGGCCAGAGTGGCCGAGCGCTTCTAGGCGCTTCAGTCTGGAACCGCGTGACCGCTACGGTCGCAGGTTCGAATCCTGCCTCGGGCATGGATGTGTGTGATGTACTTAGGTTAGTTAGCTTTAAGTGGTTCTAAGTTTTAGGGGACTGATGACCTCAGATGTTAAGTCCCATAGTGCTCAGAGCCATTTGAACCGTTTTGTCACTTTAGTGGCGTGTAAAGGGCGCTCATAAACGTCATTAGCACTTGTGTTTGCCCAGTAACAGTAGTTTATTTACATAACCTGTTTAACGGTAGTTTATTCACATAATCTGTGAGATGAAAATGTGGCTCATCTAACATCCACAACTTGTTTAGAAATTCATTCTCATTGTTTAGTTTTGTTGTCATTTGTTGACAGAATCCTAATCGTAGCCTGTAATCGTTGTCCTTCAATTGTTGCACGATCTGTAGTTTGTACGGATGAAATTTTAAATCAAGATCAAGAATTGTGCGAACATTCTCCCGGGACACTCCAACAACTGGTGCTTGCTTACGAATTGAACGCCGTGGGCTCCGTAAGACAGACCCGCGTACATCAACGTTCGCTAGAGAACGCACCCTTCTTGGTCGTCGTGTTGTTTTCTCCTTGAGGGCAGATTCAATCTCTTCAGACTTATAAATTCAACATTTTATCGCTTGTTTCGACGGAGCGGCTTCATGATGTCCTATCTCGTGAAAACGTCGAAACTCCCTCCGCGCCGCGCCGCTACCAAACTATCATTGTTTTTATAAAACATTTTTATGACTCACGCACGCTGTTGTCAGTTCCACTAATCCATGATTACTGAAATAGCGGACTGTTTGCTCACTAACTGTCATGAACCCGCAGTGCTGCCACCTGCCCATGGCTAGCACCGGTTCAAATAGCTCTGAGCACTATGGGACTTAACAGCTGAAGTCACAGTCCCCTAGACTTAGACCTACTTAAACCTGACTAACCTAAGGACAGAACACACATCCATGCCCGAGGCAGGATTCGAACCTGCGACCGTAGCAGCAGCGCGGTTCCGGACTGAGGCGCCTAGAACCGCTTGACCACAACGGCCGGTTGGCTACCACTACTCATTTCAAACATTCCCGTTATTCTGTCACCAAGTACTTCGTCACGTGGCCCCTCCCGTGTCGCTGCAGTCTCGATTGACACGAGTCCACATCTTGAGCTGCCCCAATCTAGCCGCCCCGATGCGAGCATTGTTCGTCCGGCAGGAAGAATAGATGACTGGTTTTCTGAACACTCCCCCACTCTATTAAATCTCGATTGGCCAGCAAAATCGCCTGACTTGGACCCATATAAAATGTGTGGGACACGCTGGAACAGTGGTAGAGCGCCGCAAGTGCATCCCCGCAATTTGGTGTAATTGCTTGACAAGATCCTCAGCAAGAGGCCAAAACTGTATGCGACGTACCTCACGATGTTTTAGACTCACTTCCTGAGTCCAGTTGGTTATCAAGCGTATGGGCGGAATTATACTGTATTAAATTGATTGCTCTAGGGCTGACTAAATTTTAGGTTCGGTGAGGGTGTTTTGACTGGTAACTAACCACCTCTCATGCCAGCTAAGGCATTTTTGGAGTCGCATAGTCAGAACTTGAACTTCTATAATATTCCATAGTGTTTACAGTGTGCACCGGCAACCAGCCACATTTTGGTTTTGGGTTATTTTACTTAAAGAGCCCCAAACCGGTTCCGAATTTATACTTTCAGCGTCAAACGGTTTGCAAACCTTTATCAAAATACACGGTATGTTGATTTACACGCGAATTGCCCTAGAATAAACGGATGTTCACAGTTTTCAAGCTGCAGTTATCGTAGTTGCTCGACAAACTCGGGTTTGAATGCACTTTATGTGAAACGGCCGCCTGGAATATTCAGTCATTCGTTTGACGAAGATGACGAATAGAAATGTTCGAAGCGGACATTTAATTTAACTTGTATTCTGACACGGGTTTGTAGCACAACTGTGTGGTGTCACCGCCAGACACCACACTTGCAAGGTGGTAGCCTTTAAATCGGCCGCGGTCCGTTAGTATACGTCGGACCCGCGTGTCGCCACTGTCAGTGATTGCAGACCGAGCGCCGCCACACGGCAGGTCTAGAGAGACTTCCTAGCACTCGCCCCAGTTGTAAAGCCGACTTTGCTAGCGATGGTTCACTGACAAATACGCTCTCATTTGCCGAGACGATAGTTAGCATAGCCTTCAGCTACGTCATTTGCTACGACCTAGCAAGGCGCCATTATCATTTGCTATTTATCTTGCGAAGCATGTACCGTCAGACCGATGTTTACCAATTATGGATTAAAGTTAAGTATTCAAGAAGCTACGTACTTTTTTACTAGACTCAACTCCTTTAACTGTTCCAGACCTCACGCCAGCCTGCGTGAGCTTAAACGGGTGCTTTTCGGCTATCTCATAGTGGCTTGGCTGTCTTGCCAAGTCACAACAAACTGTGTCACAGTTTTAAAATTGTGAACTCCTGTTTATCCTATGGCATCGCACTTGTCGATCAACGTACCATGTGTTTTGATAAAAGGGTTGAAGCCTTAAGACGGTGAGTGTTGCAATACGAGTCTCAGCCTGCATTTAATCTCTATTTGGTATGCCAACATCTTGCTCACAGATGTATTTTAATTGTAGTAGGCTGGAGGACGCATCCTCTTCGTAGGCGGATGTGACCGTAGCGCAGCCATCGTCAGAACCCTAAGCATCGCTCCTGCAGGGGCCGTCAAGGGAAGATTAGGCTAATTACAGAATAAACAGAGGCGTTTAAGCTCTCGTCCCCCCCCTCTCCTCCCCCCCTCTCCATTTGCACTCTTAATGGGAAGAAACCTTAAAAGGTTCGTTACGTTTACGCAGACCGTAGAAACTGCCCGGCAGTGTTTGCGGTTATACATTTTCGGTCCAGATGTATTTACCCAGGCCACAATATTGGCGCGGGAAGTCAGTACGGCTTTCCTGCTTTGAAGTTCCACGTGGAATAAAAGTTTGTAAGAACACGAGAAAGTAATCATAGTGTTCCCGAAACTTTTAAGTTGTGAACTGATGTTGGATACATATCTTTCAGAATGTTGAGACACGTTTTTGAATATATCGTAAAAGCAGTTGGTCCGACTTGTGAGAACAATACGAATATGAAAGCCTGTACATCAGTTTTCAGCCAGTTTAGCGAGAACCGGTAACCTGCCTACTGTAGATTCCTACACACGTTCGATGTGCCTCTTAACGTACATTTCTCATCGACATACCTCTTGGCACCAGAAATTTGCCACGCTTTGGCAGAAGCGCTCAAGGAATTCATTAACATAGTTTGAAATAAAAATGAGATGTTTACGTTAATGTTTTGGTGTGGTTCACCATGGCTTGGAGAGAACTATTAATTTCATAAATCCTTTGCATATACGACCAGAGTTATGGAATGTGAACAACAATGTTTTCAAAGTTTGTAGTAAATAAAAAAAGGTCAGTTGGGAAGTTGCTGTCCATGAACATAGAAACACAAATGACGGGTGTGTCCTTACGATAATTTGCAGGAGGGGGGGGGGGGGGGGAGTGGCATGATGCAAACAGGGGACGTAAGAAGTACTTTCAATATTTTTGAAGACGGTTGGCGACTTGTAAGTAACCGTAAAAAAGTTCAAGTTCCGACCTTGTTAAAAACCTGCGTGACACCAAGTTTTAAATCATTTTTTGAAAAAAAAATTTAGAAGTCTAAATTAACTAGGTAGACCACAATATGGTTCACTGCTGCACATATTCTACTGCGGCGATAGCAATACGAAAATCGTTTCTCAGATTGTGGGCTGCGTAAACATTACTTTCTGTGTTTCATAACTCTTACAGTAGACGCTGGAATGACTTCATGTAATTCATGATTTTCTCCGTTCGCCCACTTTTACATTCTTGTTAGGGAAAAAAATCCAGTGCCTCTAAGTACGGGCGCCAACGTTCGAAAGGAAGCGAAGTAATATTGTTACACTGTTCGCGACAAAGAGAATAGAGGCACAGAATGAGGGGGAAGCGTTATACAGACAAGGACAGACAGATGTGGCCCGGCAATACGAAATATTCTCCAGTCTCGGTGGATAAAACCGTAACACTTTGGCAATTCCTGTAACATCACCGATATTGCTGGGCGGTACCAGAATATTGTCGCGTATCGTTGCCAGGAATGTTCGGCAACATTGTTGAAGACACTCACTGCCGTAAAATATGGCCCGTGCAAACGTACCTTAACATGTGGTACGATGCCATATGCTTAGTAGTGGTTTGCCGAGTAGAGCTGCAATTGTAGATGCGGTCAGGGCTCAGCGGCGGATGGGATATGCTATTCTGTGGCAGTCATTTATTGTATCGTACTTGACTAATGTCTTATTTAATAAGTGCCTCAGTGCTACTGAGATTTTACTAGACTTATCATGGAAGCTGTTCAAGTATTCAAAAATATTTTCCAATTTCCATTTCTTAAAACAGTGGAAGAACATGATGTAATAGCCACTGTTCTCCAATATCATCAGCATTTGACAAAATATCATTAAAATATTTAGTAGCGGACTTCCGAATGACATCGGCGCGCAATTGAACGAAAGTACGAATTATTTTCATGGAGATGTCCGTGTATGCAAGTAACTTTAAGTAGTAAGTTTGTGTTGTGGTGTCGGCCTGTCATATGCAGAAATTTGAAAACTGGATACAAAGTATAAGATGTTGGAAGTATAAAAATAACGATTTCACCTTTGCTGAACACCTAATAAAGCATAGGCATCAACAATTTAACATGGAACAGAATATCAAAACTATTAGAATGAACAGTTGTTTTGTACCATAAGTGTTTCGCTTCATTTTATTTTTAAAGCATCTTCAGAGGCCTGTAATACGAGTACACGTTTGTTTTATGTATATGATAAATAAGTTACACAATTTTTTGTTTTGTGTATCTAATAACTGCGTTATGCAGTGATACCAGAGAAGCTGTTGTACTACAGTTTTATGTTGTTAGATAAGAATTAGCTTCTTGCAGTGCAAGTTTCGTAAGGTTTAATTGCTGTTTGATTATACAGACGACGTTGTGATCTTAATTCCATATATAGCGTTTTGGAATTTAAATTAGTGGGCCTGCGAACTTCAGGGTGTCTGGTTTTCGGCTTTTCGAACACTCCATCAATAGAACACTTAACTTTCACTGTTTCACTCTGTGTTGATTGTGTGTGTTTACTGTACAGAGTTTTTCGAACTTTTGTTTGTGTTGTGGTGTGTGTATGTCATATGTAGAAATTTGAAAACTGAATACAAAGAATAAGACGTTGGAAGTATAAAATTAACGATTTCAGCTTTGCTGAACACCCAATAAAGCATAGGCATCAAAGATCTAACATGGAACAGAATATCAAAGCTATCAGATTGAAGAGTTACAACAGAAACTACTAGGCTAATATTACAAGAAAACTTTGACATAAAAAGAGCCACTGCAATGGACAAAACAGTAATAAAAATATGTAGTACATAATCAGACCAAAAAATAACTTAATCTCCCACCATAGACACTAAAAAAAATTTTTTTACGATTCCGTCCACTCAGAATTCCCTTTTTCTACAGCAGGCCTCACCATGCAGAATAACATACGCACACAAATAACAAACAAATGATTGTCAAACTACACACAGACGCTACAAAAACAAAAGACAAGCTAGAAACACCCAGCGACGATTGGCAGCACTATAGACAGTAAACACACACAACCAACACACGGGGAAAAAATGAAAGTGAAGAGTGCTATTGAAATGTGTTCGAAAACCCCGAAAAATGGTCATACTAATGTACGCAGGTCAACTAAGTACCACTCCAGGACGACACAAATGAAATAATGAGACCACAAAGGTGGAACCAACTAGGAATTTAACCTTTCGAAACCTCCTCTCAAAACATTTGATTGTTATGTAACAAGAGAATAAAAACTGTAATATGACAAGTCATCTGGAATCATTGCGTATCGCAATTATTAAAACATAAAATAAATGTGTATTACTGGCACTGAATATGCTTCATAATTTTAAAAAGCGAAACACGTGGGGCACAAAAGAAACAGCCGTTCATTTAGCTGCATACGCCGACCATATCTCCGAGAACGTAGAAGCGACTAAGGAACGACGGAAAACGAAAAAAAGATGACGAATTACGTGCTCGGTGGTTCGTAATTTCGTAACGTGTTGCACGCAGACAAAGAGACCTGTGTGATTCACTTGATAGCGGAACGACGGGACAAAGTGGTTGGCTGCATTGTATGGAGAGGAACCGGCCCAAGGTGATCGCGTTGACCCCTCGTGGCCCCAGTCCTCCCTGTACGCGGGCACCGTGGGAACTCGCTAGTTGGCAGTCGCCGCGCGCCGCGCCGCTCCGCCTGCGCCGCCACTGTTGGCAACACTGCCGTCTGGTCTGGCGCGCCAGTCGATTGTCAGCGCCGGTGCGGGTGCCCGCCCGCCCGCGAAAGGGGAACCCACCCGATCCGTTAACGCCGACACCGCCCCACCCCGTCTGCCGTCCGGCCGAGGAATGCCGGGAGCTCGCGCTGCCAGCAGTGCTGCGGTCAAGTCTTAATTTACCAACATAACAACGCCCGTAGTTGCTGCGCTGCTCCGGCAACCGAAGGGCTGCACGTGCCGTTGCTGTTTTACAGCGAGCTAAATCAAATTTTCTTTGCATTTTGTGCACCACCGTTGTACATATTGTAATATCTCGCGTACGTTCCGCTTTCGATTGTGAGTAGAAATTATATTGTTAATTTTTAATAAAATATTAAATAGTAGTACAATCAGTAACCTCGATTTGAGGTTACTTAAAATCATAGATAATGATCAAATGTACGTCTCAGCTTACCGTCTTATGCTTTCCCTTCCGTAGAGGACATCAAATACGCCACTAGAGACAAGCGCACGCAAATAGTCTGTAGTCGCTATTGTACCGAACTGCACGAATGACATCATCTTTTTGAAATTCATTAATACCAATTAAATGAGAAGATATAGATTTGTGAACTATGAAGTATGTTATTTAACAATTAGTCTCAGATTCTAAAGAGTTGTTCTGTTTGTCTAGCCGGCCGAAGTGGCCGTGCGGTTAAAGGCGCTGCAGTCTGGAACCGCAAGACCGCTACGGTCGCAGGTTCGAATCCTGCCTCGGGCATGGATGTTTGTGATGTCCTTAGGTTAGTTAGGTTTAACTAGTTCTAAGTTCTAGGGGACTAATGACCTAAGCAGTTGAGTCCCATAGTGCTCAGAGCCATTTGAAATCTGTTTGTCTAGGAGAACTATAAAAAGGGTAGATATAAAAAAACATTGCTATTATTAGCTACTATAGTTTACAAATCCTATTTAAAGTTTTCACAGACCTGTCTCAACTCCGTATTCCGAATTACTTTAATAAGATGTGAATCACTTTTAATTGCCTATTTTGGGGCTTACGGATCGTAAATTGTAATATTTCATGCCAGCAGGGGGTGGATCTTCCGTCATGAGGCCCCTACTTGCTATTGCGGAGAGTTCATTAGCGTATGAAAACAGTGAAATGCGCATCACTGGAGGGCAAAAGTTGTCTTAAACGACAAAGTATGCTTATTAACATGAACTGGTAAACGACCAGTTGAAGAGCCTTACATTATCACAGGACAAATCTTAACAATTATCTACTTTACATACTTCTTAATTAATGTCCATGTTGCAAACGCATGATGCATTTCCCCGTCATTTACGCATGGATGATGCGCCGCTTCGTCGTATGAAAGGGGGGGGGGGAGTCGAAAGTTTCTAGCCTAACAACTAAAGAATGACAGAAATTTCGCCGGCCGGTGTGGCCGTGCTGTTCTGGGCGCTTCAGTCTGGAACCGCGTGACAGGTTCGAATCCTGCCTCGGGCATGGATGTGTGTGATGTCCTTAGGTTAGTTAGGTTTAAGTAGTTCTAAGTTCTACGGGACTGATGACCACAGATGTTAAGTCCCATAGTGCTCACTTGAACCATTTTTTGACAGAAATTTCATAATAATAATTTATCAAAAAAATGGTTGAAATGGCTCTGAGCACTATGGGACTTAACTTCTGTGGTCATCAGTCACCTAGAACTTAGAACTACTTAAACCTAACTAACCTAAGGACATCACACACATCCATGCCCGAGGCAGGATTCGAACCTGCGACCGTAGCAGCCCCGCGGTTCCGGACTGCGCGCCTAGAACCACCAGACCACCGCGGTGGGCAATAATAATTTATCTTTCAGTATAATACCCGTGTACACTAATACACTTGCGGGCACGCTTGGGTAACTTCTGCAAACCATTCAAAGAAAAAGTATTCGATTTCGAGTCTAACCAAGGGTTCACAATGTCAGTCATTGTTAAACCGTCGTCCTTTGAGGTCTTTTTTAGGTTTGGGAAAAGAAAAGAGTCTGGTGGAGCCAAATTTGGAGAATATGGCGGATGACGCAACAATTCAAACCCGTTTTCACGAAAAGTTTCCAGTGCTGCGAGGGCTTTGTACGCGGGTGCGTTGTCATTATGGCAAAAGAACTCCGCGCGCCTGTTTTCCGCGCTTTGTTTTATTTATCCCTTCTCTCAAATGGCGGAGGAGGGTGCAATAGTTTGATGCGTAGATAGTTACGCTGTTTTGCAAGTACTGCACCATAATTACCCCTTATGCATCCCAGAAGACGGGTGCCGTCACCTTAACGGCTGATTTTTGCACCCGGAACTTTTTTGGGGTATGGGATGAAGAATGTTTCCATTGTTGTGACTGTTGTTTTGTCTCAGTATCAAAGTGGTGAACCCACGTTTCGTCCATTGTCACACACCTTCATCTGCTTCAAATTGGTGGACGATTTCTTCACAACAGTGGACACGCTGTCGTGTCTGATCCCCATTCAAGTGTTTCGGGACCCAACGCGATGAAACTTCCTGCATTTCCAAAATATCCACAGCAATGTGACGAGCGTGCCCGTGGGAGATTCCAAGTGTGGTTTCAATGTGCTGCAATGTTTTTCGACGATCCTGCAAAATCATATCGTGGATTGCAGTCACTGTTTCGTCAGTGGCAACGGTGGCAGCTCTTCCGCTCCTTGGCGCATCTTCCACACTCGTTCTTCCACGTTTGAAGTCGGATACCCAGTTTTTCACTGCTGCATAAGAGAGAGCACTGCCCTTAAGTGTATTCCGCATGTCCTCCGCAGCCGGCCGCGGTTGTCTCGCGGTTCTAGGCGCGCAGTCCGGAACTGCGCGACTGCTACGGTCGCAGGTTCGAATCCTGCCTCGGGCATGGATGTGTGTGATGTCCTTAGGTTAGTTAGGTTTAAGTAGTTCTAAATTCTAGGGGACTGCTGACCACAGCTGTGAAGTCCCATAGTGCTCACAGCCATTGGAACCATTTTGTCCTCCGCAATTTCCTTGCGCGTCCTTCCCTTCAAATAAAGATATTGTCACACCACGGTTCTTGAGTCTCTCGACATCCGCCATTTTACTTACGCTACGGTGTACAACGCATCCTAGCGGCAAAACTAATGAAGCTGGAGCCGCGGAATTTGGTTGCACACCCACAAATGGTCATCGCAAAAGTAGGTGTTGTTGTTTGTGCGAGAGATTACGGCGCTAGAAACTTTTCGAGCGTCCCTCGTATATAGCGTCACAATTTTTTTCTTCCCTCTGACGTTTTCCAAGTCCGGCGTAATGTTTTGCGCATATTGAACGCAAAAATAGCCCTGTAGCTTCAAAGAAACGTCGCAGTGGGCTAGGTTGGTATTTTTTAAACGCTTTTTATTCATTTTTTAAAATTTTTTAGTTATGAGTCCTGTGACTAGTTTGATATGGCCCGGCACGAATTTATGTCGTGCGCCAATTTCTTCATATCGGAGTTGAACAAGCAGTCTGTGTCCTCAGGTGTTTGTTGGACATATTCCAATAGCTGTCTTGGCCTAGAGTTTTTACCCTCTACGTCTTCCTCAAGTACAATGGAAGCTATTCCCTAATGTCTTGACACCAGTCCCTTCATTCGCCCCGTTCTTCTTGTCACTGTTTTCCACATGTACCTCTCCTCGCAGATTCTACAGAGAACCACCTCGTTTCTTATCAGCACACCTAATTTTCAAACAACAAAATTTTCTCATTTTATAGCACCACATCTCAAACACCTCGATTCTGTTCTTTTCCGGTTTTCCTATAGTCGATAAATAACTATCTTACAACTCAGTGCACCAAAGGTACATTTCTCGAAATAAGGCCGATATTTGATACTCGTAGGCTTCTGTTGCCATGAATGGTCTCTTTCCTTGTACTAGTCTGCTCTTTATGTCTTCGCTTCATTCCTCTTATGTTATCTTACTTCCAAAGTAGCAGAATTCCTTCACTTCGTCATTTTCATGGTCACCGATTTTGATGATAAGGGGAGGTTTACTATCTTTGGCCCGAAAAAAACATGCTCTTCGAGAATTTTTTTCTCGGGATGTGTTATAGATATCAGTGTCAACTTTGGTCAAAATGTTTATTGATATTTCCTCTTTTTTTTGGTCATCAGTCTACTGACTGGTTTGATGCGGCCCGCCACGAATTCCTTTCCTGTGCTAACCTCTTCATCTCAGAGTAGCACTTGCAACCTACGTCCTCAATTATTTGCTTGACGTATTCCAATCTCTGTCTTCCTCTACAGTTTTTGCCCTCTACAGCTCCCTCTAGTACCATGCAAGTCATTCCCTCATGTCTTAGCAGATGTCCTATCATCCTGTCCCTTCTCCTTATCAGTGTTTTCCACATATTCCTTTCCCCTCCGATTCTGCGTAGAACCTCCTCATTCCGTACCTTATCAGTCCACCTAATTTTCAACATTCGTCTGTAGTACCACATCTCAAATGCTTCGATTCTCTTCTGTTCCATGTTTCACTACCATACAATGCTGTACTCCAGACGTACATCCTCAGAAATTTCTTCCTCAAATTAAGGCCGGTATTTGATATTAGTAGACTTCTCTTGTCCAGAAATGCCTTTTTTGCCATAGCGAGTCTGCTTTTGATGTCCTCCTTGCTCCGTCCGCCATTGGTTATTTTACTGCCTAGGTAGCAGAATTTCCTCTACAAACTGGAATTTTTTCGACCGGAAATGTCGAAGAGCAAAGGCTGAACTGCCGTCTGAACGAAACAAAATTTCGATGTAGACCTCTACGCGCGGTATGTCATAGGTCAGTCGGCTCGTCTGAAATCAAAATTGAGTTGACGTTAGCGAAGTATATGAGATTCTTTAGGAGTTGTACCTCACTTAAGTTATTTGGACTATAGGAAACAAAATGGCGGCCATTTGAAAGTAAATAGGGTTTTTTTAATTGATTTTTCGACTTCGTCGGCGACGTAAAAATATTCGTAGTTGATGGATCGGAATAAAAGTGGTACAACTCCTAGACGGAAACAAAGAATCATGCCAATCGGTTCTGTAGGTTTGAAGTTACGATACCGCGCAATAAAAAAAAGTCATTTCGAGAAAAATGCGTTAGAAGTTTTGAGTACATATAAATGCAATATTATGCAACTTACGTTCAATCTGATATTCGGGGTCCATAAACTAGTCGTTCCTTTTCCTCATAGAGGGTGTTTTGCTCGATCTGGGCCATCCTACGCTGGTCCACAGCCGCTCGTACTGCCGGCGACAAGCGGATTTCGGCCGCTTGAATCCGGTGGTCGTCCGAATGCTTGGCGAACTGCGTCGAGTAGAGTCCGAGAGTCCATCGTTGTCATGGTCTCCAGAATCGCTGAATACCCTTCGTTGAAGCTGCTCACTGCCAGGAAAGTCGCAATCTCCACAGTCTTCGCACCAGAATGCAAATGCTTGGGGGCTATCTTCCAAACATACGCGTTTCCTCCCAAGCACTGGCACAGTAACTCGTCCTCCGAAAGGAAAAAACTGCTGCGTGAAAAAGACCGATTTCAGGCAGGTGCATTTTTTTTGTTCAACCGCGAATAACAAACATGTCCGTTCCGTATTCGGAAAAACCATTTCAGGGTTGGATTCTAAACACTTTTATGCATCCAAAAATGCAATTAAAAAATCGATTTTTTGAACCAAAAGATAGGAAACCTCCCCTTAAGCGTATCTCTTATCTTACTTCTGATACTCCTCATTACTTTCGTCTTTCTTCGGTTTACCCTCAGTCCACATGCTAGTATAGACTAATTCGAATAAGACAATCCATACAACATGTGTCACAGCTCTGCTCGCTAGACAGATACACCTGGTTACAGAAATATAATTTTTTCATTACGGCCTTGGCACTCAAATTGGTATGTGTGTGTTTATTTATCGATCGTTATTTTTGTTTTGCAATTAAAGTTGTAAAATTTGGGTTTTGACAATCGAATTTTTCAGATTGGTACGTGATTTGTTGGCAAAATCGACTGTGTCGTAAGCATGCCGCACGTATTTACAAATGCTGAGTATGATGATGTGGTTCTTGTGTCCTGCTACTGCTCGTAGAGAATGCGGTAGACCATTTCCTAACCGCAGAATACCAAATTCAAGAGTGTTTACTCGTATTTTCACTAAACTACACGAGACTGGAGCTGTGTGTAGCTGCCGTATTTCATCTGAACGTGCTGAAGAACAGCGTGTGGATAAAGTAAAAAGACGTTATTCACTTGGTAGAACCTTTTTCTTCAATAAGCACTCGTAGAATTGCTACACGTCTCGGTGTTCCATTCACAAGAATATGGCGAACATGACGTATTCGCTATTCGCAAGGGATTCAGTCACCTTCCAGAAGGAGATAAAGGTAGACATTCGGAATTATGTCAATGGCTAATTGTACATCTTAGAGTAAGCCCATTAATACTGTTCACTGATAAAGTCACTTTCACTCGTGACAGCTTAAATAAGACTCGTAACTCACTTTGGTCCAATGAAAACCCATAAGCCTTTACGTAGACACATTTTCAAGTACGGTTCGCTGTAAACGTGTGATGTGATATGATAGAGAATGAGTTGATGGGACCTGTTGCGTTATCTCATGGTCTTAGGGGGACCGGTCATCTAGACTTCCTCGAAAACGAGGTTCCGGGATTGTTGGAACACGTTCTTTGGGCTACACGAACGGTTATGTTCTCGCATCATGACAAGACTCCTGCACAGTCTAATCGTCAGGTGACACGTCATCTAGACTAACGTTCCGCGAAATATGAATTGCTAGAAATGACCAAGTTTCTTGGCCACTGATATCCCCGTACCTTAGCGCTTCAGATTTTTTCCGAATGGAGATGGTTGAGAGGCCAAGTCTGTAAAGAAAAAGTAAACACTGACTGTTCTGATTATGAATGGTGCTGCCTTCATAAAAGAACGCCAAGACCAGCTCTCGGGTGAAATTTATCAAAATCAACTTTGCCTTTGCTTGAGACCTGCTATAAATAAATGTAATAGCTGTATCTCCGTGACCAATGAAAATTGGAAACATGTATGGAACGTTTTATGCGCATCAGTTTATACTACCACCTCCTCAAACATTCACTAATCCTCCAACGACACCCTGAGTAGCGCCATGCGGTAGGTCGTATTGCACGCAAGACAGAAATGATTCCAGGAACCGAGAACTCTCCACATCTGCGCTGGGTATGGAATCTGGTTTTTCTCTGACCGAACGCAAACCATTTACAGCTTCATCAGTATTTCGAGAAAAACTGTAATGTGTCACACTCTGTGTACATGGCCGAGGCCTCGTGATGACTCGGTATGTCCTTAGGTTAGTTAGGTTTAAGTAGTTCTAAGTTCTAGGGGACTGATGACCATAGATGTTAAGTCCCATAGTGCTCAGAGCCATTTGAACCATTTTTGAACATCGCCGAGTAAGCCCATTAATACACACATTTTATTGAGCTATACCGGATGACTCTTCTTATACGTCGCTTCGGGGGCTTTTAAACGTTAGTAAGACCCATCCTCTATATTGCTTCTCATTCCACGTGGATTAAGCGTGTGAGAATGATTATTTATATGACTCCGTGCAGCACCCTAGAGCAGTTCGAAACACGACATTCTCTTTAACTATCCCGCTATAATTTGATATCATATCCCTCCATGTACATAATTACTCCCTGATATGTGTTAAATGACAGATTCCGGCCGGCCAGGGTGGCCGAGCGGTTCTAGACACAGTCTGGAACTGCGCGACCGCTACGGTCGCAGGTCCGAATCCTGCCTCGGGCATCGATGTGTGTGACGTCCTTAGGTTAGTTAGTTTTAAGTAGTTCTAAGTTCTAGGGGACTGATGACCTCAGAAGTAAAGTCCTATAGTGCTCAAGGCCATTTGAACCATTTGACAGATTCCGTTTGTGACTCATTGATCCGCTAGTTAAAGGTTGTTTACATTTTTAAATTTCATGAAGTGCATTTTCTCTAAATTAAGAGTTAGTTGCAAGTGCTTACAGCAGGTTGATATTTTGTTCCAATCTGACTGGACGTTGTTACTGTTTTCGTGGATAAAACTTCACGGAGAACCATTACATAATCAGCGAAAAGTCTGACATTTCAGTCAATATCATTGGCTAGATAAATTAATATATAATATTAATAGTATCATCACACTTCCCTGGGGGCTACGTTAAACTATTTTTTTCTAAGATAAATGTATTCTTAAGCTCGACATAATTATCAGAATTCTACCGTATTTAGATGACCGTTATTATGTACGATCTTTTACTCTATTGCCGCGCGGGATTAGCCGAGCGGTCTGGGCGCTGCAGTCATGGACTGTGCGGCTGGTCCCGGCGGAGGTTCGAGTCCTCCCTCGGGCATGGGTGTGTGTGTTTGTCCTTAGGATGATTTAGGTTATGTAGTGTGTAAGCTTAGGGACTGATGACCTTAGCAGTTAAGTCCCATAAGATTTCACACACATTTGAACATTTTTTTACTCTATTAAAGTTAATTATATATTATTCATTTGTCCATATTTAACGCTGACGTAAGACAGTTCCGCTTCAGTGTAAATTTTTTTCTCTTCGCTCATTGGTTTTCATAGTATTTCAAGTTTTCGCTTGAATTAAATTCCTAGATTTTTCGTAGGATTTCTGTGCTACAATAAATGAAAGCAAGGGAAGGACGTTCTCATTGGTCTAGTTTAAACTGGTTACTTTCGAATAAGGTACTGCTGCTTTCGTCCGTTGCGTAATGTACGCTTATCACCATCGATAAGGCTGAAATTGCAAATAGGTGGGCCACCATCAAAACACACAACGATTCGTGATCTTCCTTTTGCTCATGACTCAGAAGCAAAGCAGAGTAGTCCTGATTCTTAAACACAGTGTTTTTGGGGTTGGGGGTGACGATCGAAAAATTCTTGTCTCATCCAATGTTTTAATGTACAAAATGAGGAAATAAAGAAAATTAAATAGTGGTTGATAATGTGGTCAAGCAACTTGAATTGAATTTTTTTGATAATGCACGAGTTACGACGATAGTCAGATTTTTGTTATATGTGACGTATTTATTCATATACAATCCCACAGAGAGCAAATGTGTAGCTGATTATAAAAGTTGGTCTTAAATTTTAGTCTTAAACGTTAGATGGTACGTAATAACCACGTGTTGTGTTAATTTTATTTGGTGATGCACGAGAAACAACTGAGTTCTGCGATTAAAGACGTACTCAAGTTTTGGAGAACATTGTAACGGGAAACGATAGTTATACCAACGTAACTATCTAAGACTTTTCACTAGCAAACTGAGGAGTTCGCTTGATTTTAGAGCCGACGATGCGGTATCAGCGACGGTGCACACGTTACAGTAATAGGGCAAGGAAATCGGCCGTGTCCTTTACAAAAGAAGCGTCCCGGTATTAGCTTTACACGGTCTTACGGAATCTGTGGAGAATCTTAAATTGGATAGCGAGACGTGGATGGAAACCGAGGTTTCGGGAATCTGTCTTACAACTGAGCCACCTCGCTCTGTAATATTGTCGCAGCAGTGAAGCCTTAGTACAAAGTCAGCTGTTCTCCTTCACGTCCTAATTAACGTAAATTTTGCACTCTTCCTTGTTCCCTAGCAACCTCCCACCTCCACGAAATCTATCTTTGCGGCGTGCGTTTCGTACTTGAGTATCTGTTTTAAAGTCTCCGCGAGGTACTGGCGGAAGTAAAGCTGTGAGGACGGGTCATCAGTCGTGTTCGGGCAGCTCAGTTGGTGGAGCACTTTCCAGCGAAAGGCAAAGGTCCCGGGCTCGATTCCTGGTCCGGCAAACCTTTTTAACGCGCAAGCAAGTTTCATAACAGCGCACACTTTGCTGCAGAGTGAAAATTCATCCTGGAAACAATCCGAATGGCTGTGGCTAAGCCGTGTCTCTGCAGTATCCTTTCTTCCAGAAGTGCTAGTCCCTTAAGTTTCGCAGACGAACATTTATGAAGTTTGTAACGTAGGATATCAGGTATTGGTGGAAGTAGAGCTGTGATGGCAGGTCATGGGCCGTGTTTGGGTAGTTCAGTCGGTAGAGCACCTTTCCGCGAAAGGCAGAGGTTCCGGGTTCGATTCCCGGTCCGGCACACAGATTTAATTTGCAGAATGTTTTATGAGTCACGTGTGTGGCATCTTTGGAACGTACACCAGTCTTTGCAGCAGAGCATCTTCGGAAAGTACAGCAATGTCCACACCAGAAATTCAAACTCGCATAACGTAGCTTGTTACAGCGACGCTGTAACTCGATGGCCAAAAGACTGCGTTCTTTGATGTTATATCTCTCTCTCTCTCTTGCCAAAATTTGTTTCTAAAAGACTAATTTAGAAACAGCTGAAGCGGAAAACGACCCTAGCGTGTTTATCTGTTTCTCTCAGAAAAAAGCGAATATAACGGTGCCAGAATGATGAGATTAAAAAGCACATCAGAAGAGCATGCCCTATTATTTGGAAAATGCCTACACATCAACGTTTTCCTTTGACAAGAGGATCAATCGCGAATCCGTAATGAAATTCCGTTCCTCTAGTGGAAGATGGCGGCCAGTTTTTTCCGTTCCCAGCTGCATCACATCGTCTTCGAAATATGAAATAAACAAATGAAATAAAATGGTCAAATCGACACTGAGACGCAGAGATCTCAGTGCTGTTAGTAGTAAGAAAAAAATTCTTTCTCGATTGCATACTTTTTACTAACATATGACCTGTTTCAGGCCTTATGTGCCATCAGCAAATATTAAAAATGCTTGGCTACCAATAGCACATCATTGTTGTAAGGTTTTTTAAATAAGAAAATTGTAATTTTGGTAACACTTTGGATGTCACGCGGGAAGGTAAAGATTCAGTAGCATCTGAGTAATAGCGGGCAACGTCTCTGCCAAAGATGGAGTGCAGTCTTGGAGGGAGAGGGAGATAGAGACAGAGAGAGAGAGAGAGAGAGAGGTTTCTTGTGATGGAGAAAAATGTGTTTAGACTGTGCTCTGTGCCGGGAATAATTTTTTTATATTGTTTTTCATTTGTGGACAGATATTTTGTAAATTCATTGAGAAAACTTCAAAAGGTACTGTAATAGCGCATTTGTCGAAAGATCCAAGTGTAGTAGTTAATTTGTTCAGGGATTTAGAATTAGAGATTTTTATGATAACGTAACAATGTGTGATTTACCGATTTTTCTTCGTGAATCGATAACATACGTGCTTGTAAGAAAGTAAACAGAATTTGTTCAGGTTTTTCCACTACGGTATTAATGTGAACTGTTGTTGTTGTTGTTGTTGTTGTTGTTGTTGTGGTCTTCAGTTCTGAGACTGGTTTGATGCAGCTCTCCATGCTACTCTATCCTGTGCAAGCTTCTTCATCTCCCAGTACCTACTGCAATCTACATCCTTCTGTACCTTGTGAACTGAATTTTTAATATTTCAAGTGTTAAAATATTTTGTCTCATTGATGTAAAGTTTTGTCAATACAGTTACATTATTGTTTCTCCACCAGTCAGCATTCGTCTCCTTATTTCAAATGTATAATTTTGCTTTCCCGAGTTCCTCAGTAGCAGAACTTGAAATGACAATGATCATTGCAGTAATGAGATTCGTTAGCACAGAAGTTTTGTGGATGTCTCTACAGTTTAAACCGCGCATTGCACATTGCGTTGCTAGTAGTCTGAAATTTTATTTTTTAACTAGCATAGCAGCAGCAGCGCAGCATTTATTCAATGCGCAAACAAGTAGGAAATTTATAATTTACTTGGGATACAATTAAAATTTCAACAGTGACATATTTTTTAGACAGGGCATTTTTGTAGTTATTTATATTTTTCTCGCAGTCAGGTTACTTGTGTTATTGCTAACAGGACAGTTCTCTTAAATTTAGTAGAACCGTCTGTACTCCTGCCACGAGCGTTGCAGTACACAGTTTAATGTTGCATTTCTGATTAACTTTTGCATTGCTGATCACTTTTCAAGAATTGCCAGATTACTTACGAACTTAACTGTTTCACGAGTTCAGCTTCACATTACCACACAGACAGAAGACTAGTACATATAACTATCCTATACCGTACAACAAAAAGTAATTAGCCACTTTCAGTGTGTACTGCATATGCTAATGAAACTGCACTTCACATTGACGCGCTGTTCATACACAGATATTTTATGAATGATATTCGGTCATGTGATTGCTAAAGAAATAAATATTTGTTCAGCGTAGTGGGGTGTACATAGAGGTTGGTGCATATATCGCGTTTGGTACTGACGCTTCGGAAGCTTGTGTGCAACGCATTAGCTGGAGAGTTTAAGGATATCGGCTGTAGACGCAGTTTTCTTGTCCCGCGTTGCCACGGAGATAGAAATGAATTCAGATGGTGGCGCGTGGCAGGAATAGATTCCCAATGTCGGGACGGGGGCGACAAGCATTTGCGTCAGCTCAGCAGAAGCCATCGGTGTTACTGAACACCAGCGGCTGGGTAAATTACCCATCAGATGGGCGCCGTTGAGTGGCGATTGCAGAAACATGTGCAACATGACAACCATTTTGGTGGACTGTATGCACATCGCAGTGAAGTTAGTGCTATGTTGGGTGGGGTGGAATTTGAAGGAGGGGCTATTGAAGGAATGAAAAAGTCTCGTCCCGCAGATGCCTTATATTGGCGCTACCTATGCGGCAGTTATTAACCTGGTGATGGAACTGATAGTAATAATTTGATGTTGTTATTTGAATTATTTCTTGCTGCCATCTCATGTGATATATTTGAAGGCAAATTCGCATTATTCTTAAACAAAAGCCTACATCTGAAACTTCGATGAACTCATAACGCCTAAAACAAATTATAGTCCTAAATGACACTCAAAAATGACCGTAAAATTCAATAAATTATGTACCACAACTACATACAATGACAGTGGTTTCATTTCGATTATACTCGTAAAAGCAGTACAACGAATGTTGCTGACCTTACAATAACGTAGACATACTTAACATCACTGTTAAAGACATCTTCAGTCTTTCCACTGTAGAAAAACTGCATATCAGAATCTTCTACAACCACGTAGCATAATGCCGGGCCCATTGTTGCTGTGAAGGTTACGATTACTGCAATGCACTACATTGGTAGAAGTACCTGATTGTACCACTGGAAGTCTCTGTCTTGCAATAGCAACGATGGTTTCGTGCGAAAGGTACTGGTACTTAAAAAAATCAATAAAATGAAGGTTTTAGGCAGAAACCACTGGGGCTCTTGCGGTTAGTCATAATGTTTTGGCTCGTCAGTGTACTCTCGTCTCATACATGCCTTACTTTGACGTCACAATGTATATCCAGAAGTTATTAATCTGGTGGTAATAACTGGATGTGGAAGAAACAAAGTGACACATTTTGTGGTACATTTGTGCAAATCAGCGCCAAGACAACTCCAGACAACCAGCGTTCCAGTGAGTGGATGCTTCTATTCAGCTGGCCTCACAGTGCTGTTTTAGCATCGTACAGCAGACCAGCAATACGAGGTGCATTCAAGTTCTAAGGCCTCCGATTTTTTTTCTAATTAACTACTCACCCGAAATCGATGAAACTGGCGTTACTTCTCGACGTAATCGCCCTGCAGACGTACACATTTTTCACAACGCTGACGCCATCATTCTATGGCAGTGGCGAAGGCTTCTTTAGGAGTCTGTTTTGACCACTGGAAAATCGCTGAGGCAATAGCAGCACGGCTGGTGAATGTGCGGCCACGGAGAGTGTCTTTCATTGTTGGAAAAAGCCAAAAGTCACTAGGAGCCAGGTCAGGTGAGTAGGGAGCATGAGGAATCACTTCAAAGTTGTTATCACGAAGAAACTATTGCGTAACGTAAGCTCGATGTGTGGGTGCGTTGTCTTGGTGAAACAGCACACGCGCAGCCCTTCCCGGACGTTTTTGTTGCAGTGCAGGAAGGAATTTGTTCTTCAAAACATTTTCGTAGGATGCACCTGTTACCGTAGTGCTCTTTGGAACGCAATGGGTAAGGATTACGCCCTCGCCATCCCAGAACGTGGACACCATCAGTTTTTCAGCACTGGCGGTTACCCGACCTGACTGGCGCTTTGTTGCTGGATTGAAAAATTGCATCCACGTCTCATCCATTGTCACAACCGACGAAAAGAAAGTCCCATTCAAATGGTTCAAATGGCTCTGAGCACTATGGGACTCGACTGCTGAGGTCATTAGTCCCCTAGAACTTAGAACTACTCAAACCTAACTAACCTAAGGACATCACACACATCCATGCCCGAGGCAGGATTCGAACCTGCGACCGTAGCGGTCACGCAGTTCCAGACTGTAGCGCCTTTAACCACTTGGCCACACCGGCTGGCTGTATATTACTAACAGACTTCGTTTTTTCTGTAGGGTTTGTTATTTGTTTTTGTTTATGTTTTTTTTTTGTTTTTGTTTTGTTTCGCGTCATGAGTCCTCCAATCGCCGCTGCAGCTAAGTGGTCAGCGTAGACAGCTGGTTTGTGGAGGATCCGGCTTCGATTCCCAGTATTGTCCAAGGAGTTTTTCTTGGCTGCAGGACTGTTGGACTGCACTCAGCCTCGTGATGCCAACTGAGGAGCTGCCTGACCCAGTAGTGGCGGCTCCACGGTCTGGAAAGTCTGCAGAGTCGTGTGCTGACTTCGAGCCCCTCCGTACTGCAAGCACACGACGCCCAAGCCAGAGGCAGGTTGATATCCCTTGGGACTTCAAGGCCTAGACGACGAGCTCGTTTCACGAGTCCTCAGACTGGTTTGATGCGGCGGGCCACGACTTCCGGCGTCAGGTTCCTCTCAAAGTAGCACTTGCACCAGCGACCTCGATTATTTGTTGGATGCATTCTAATCTCTCTTTTCCCCTACAGTTTTCGTTCTCGGTGGCCTCGTCTAGTACCATGGGAGTTCATGTTAGCTACTTCTTCTGGTCAGTATTTTCTGTAAGTTTCTTCCTTTGCCTATTCTACAGCAAATTTCCACATCGCCGTCGAAGACGAGACCATGCAGGAAAACAAGTAAGTTTTACAGTGCCGATGGTTTTGGCGACAGGCAGTAAATACTAATAACAATCCGGTTCTTACATGCGGAAGATCTTATGGTCCATTGCTGCGAGGATCGTGCGCAAAGATTTCACCTACAACATTTGGTTAACCAGTTTGTGTGAAGCTCTCCTCATAAGAAAAACGTCTGCGCGCTGATTACTTGTGAATATGCAGTCCATATGTAATTTACAAATGTGAAAAATTAGCTAAATATTTTGGTAGCACGGGCTAACTACTGTTGAAGTGCAGTGCTACATTTCCAATAACCTTGCAACTCCAGTTAGAGGTGGGAATTTGATCAGTTTGTAGCAATAACGTGAATTTCAGAATCTGATACAATCTAAGTTGATAAAGCAAACTTATTTAAACTTTTATGTGGCGAAGAAGTATCTAGATATTTATTTCTATTACTACATAAAGAATTTATCAACATATTTCCTCAAAAGAAAAAAAATCAAAGAAAAAAAACATTGGCTATTAGTAACTTACTACCCAGGGCTTGATTAGCAAATATGAATTCCAAGAAAAAACATTGCGATCGACCGAGTATGGCGCCTTTGAATTTATATTTTGGTGTCAGATGACACTACAGTGTTATGCAAACCAAATTTCATTTAGGTGGAAGAACTGCTGCAGGTGATAACCTCACACATTTCTAAAGTTGTGTGCTATAGCTGCGTTCACCCATCCTTTCGAGAACAAAGAGGGACTGTGCAAATAAAAAAATCTGTGATGTTGACAGATAAACCACGGATGTGTCAAGTCGCAAGACGGCAAGAAACCAGCCACATGACGTTAATTTTACTTTCTCCATTGAGGTAGTACAGCGACACACTGCTAATGCTGTACTCAACAGCTTTCAGATTTTTTTCTGGTGCCCACTAGCATTGCCTCGATTCGTCATTGATTAAATCAGCACATTACCTGTGGTGGAATAAGAAACAAGGTCTTTTATGACAGCAACATACCGTATTTTACGGACTATGAGACGCTACGGACAGTAAGTGCACCTTAATTTTAAGCATTTTTTTTAAAATAACATTTTTACCACTTTTATTATTAGATTGTAAAGCTAGACTAAAAAAATCTTACTATATAAAAGCGACTTGAACTTTAAAATTACTGAAAATTCGTCATCCGAACTTTTTTCTTCTTCTTCCTCCTCGTAGTCATCGTTGTGTTCTTCATATATAAGATGGTCTTCACTGCCATCGAGAGCTTTACTTATGCCGCATTTCTTGAAAGATCTAACGATAATGTCTTCTGGTTGTTTTGGGGAAGGAGATCAGACAGCGTGGTCATCGGTCTCATCGGATTAGGGAAGGATGGGGAGGGAAGTCGGCCGTGCCCTTTCAGAGGAACCATCCCGGCATTTGCCTGGAGTGATTTAGGGAAATCACGGAAAACCTAAATCAGGATGGCCAGACGCGGGATTGAACCGTCGTCCTCCCGAATGCGAGTCCAGTGTCTAACCACTGCGCCACCTCGCTCGGTGATAATGTCTTCTGTCACTCTAGACCACGACTGTTTTATCCACTGATTGCAGGTCATTTCAAAGCTCCCTTCGGCGTGAATTCCTGTTGGGTTTCATCCGTCATCCATTTGTTCCATTCCTCTCTCATATCCACTTTAAATGGTTTATTTATCGAGACACCAAGAGGTTGCAATTGTGAAGTAAGTCCTACCGGTATAACAGCAAGCTCTATATTTCCCTGTCTCAATTTCTCTTTCACAGAATTTTTCAAATGACTGCTAAACTGATCTAGCACAAGAAGAGAACACTTCTTCAATTAAGTACCTTTTCTTCTGTCCCACACTCTTTTAATGCATAATTACATACCAGCCTCGTCCATCCAACCCTTTCATGTACGTGAACAACAACATCTGGCAGTATTTCAGAAGATTTTGGCATTGTTTTGCGCTTGACAATGATGATTGGATTATGTTTAGTACCGTTAACACAACATGAAAGACCAACACTGTAGTGGATTTTTTTCATGTCCACTTCTTCTTATAGTTGTAGTCTGAAACCTTCCCACAAAAATTTTATAAAAATGATACGAACCAAGTGTAACCTCCCCTCGGAAATAAGAATTAAATGAATTTTAAATATTGTAACCTCTGAACAAAATTAGGTTCCCATTTATAATCTCTGTGCAGAAATGCATTCACATTTAATGCACCCACAAAACTCTTTTCTCATTTAATGTTAAGTTCGAAACAGAAAAATTCCTAAACACCAAAATAATAAAAAAAAATCAGTAACCTGTTAAATTTTATTACGACAGCAATGCTGCGCCTCGGCCCTGTACTCTGAATAAAAAAAGCAAAATTCTTACCTCAACAAAAACTGCGAATGTATCTGCTCTTACATAAAAAATTTTCGGCACAGCTCCGTGCAGTGCTGGCCTATGCTTTGTGACTCGTGAAAGGAATTAATTATTCATTGGATAAAATCTTTAAATTGAAATGAATGCTTTTTTTAAAAAAAATTACTTTATATTATAAAAATTATTATTGGGGCATTATTTGAAAGAAATTGGATGACAGTTCACATATATTACTAGATATGCGCAAGGCTGCTTCTTTACCTTCTACAACAATACTCATCCTCCAGAGTCCCGACCAGAGCAGACTGCCGACACGCGCAGACTCACGCAGTCTACTGTCGACTACTGAAGACAAATGCCGACTACTGCCGATTCACGCAGACTAACTACATACTGCTCTCTGGTCAGAGCCTCTCCTATACCTTGCCTATTGCAAGCAGCGCATACATCGCATACCCCTTACAAGTCTTTGTACCTTTCGTGACAACTGTTTGTTACTCGGCACTTCAAATGTCAGAGGAGTCGCGTCCATACTCACTATTTGGCTTAGTTTCACACTGGTTTTCTTTCGATGTTGAATAATAAAGCGATGGAAAGATACCGTAATATTTTCCCTGAATACTCTTGTGACATTTTCTGAGATATTTTGGTTTTGGTTCGCATGCTAAGTCCAAGACGTTTCATAAAACTGTAGCACCAACCAACTCGACCCTTAAGGTCTGTTAAGTTCCACTGTAGCTCTAGCATACGAGCGACTATTTGAATTATTTTTGTATTAACTCCAATGCTATTTTGACTGTGTCCGTGTATCCATTTCGGTGTGTCATCTAGCATTAGCCATTTTGCATTTGCAGGTTTAATCTTCCTCATTTTTTTCAGTTCTTTACTAGCCTCCCAATAGCGAATGGTTTTCTTCTGTTGGTGGAGGGCCGAAGCCGCTCAGCTGCTGTATGCCTTTCATTTTTTCCATTTCGAAACTAGCTTCTAACAAAAATATTGTATTGTTACCGATAACACAAATGACTTTCAGTTCAAGTGCACTGGTCCTGCAGACTGCAGTGATGCATCATAGGCCAGACAGTGTTGTGGGTTTGTGATGGCGTGGCGTGAGGGAGAGTGTTAGAAAGCTTGTTGAGTCCCCGCAACTCATGTTCGTGGCGTAGCTGCACTGCTGTCAGATGAATCCAAGGTTGCCAGGTACGGATAGGCTTCCCGCGGCATCGAAAATATGGCCATTTTTATGACTGGCAGCAATTTCGTGTGAAGCACTGGACGTTTTTATATTAATTTCGAGTATAAGACGACCTGAATTTTGGAGGCAAAATGGTTCAAATGGCTCTGAGCACTATGCGACTTAACTTCTGAGGTCATCAGTCGCCTAGAACTTAGAACTAATTAAACCTAACTAACCTAATGACATCACACACATCCATGCACGAGGCAGGATTCGAACCTGCGACCGTAGCGGTCGCTCGGTTCCAGACTGTAGCGCCTAGAACCGCACGGCCACCCCGGCTGGCTTTTGGAGGCAATTTTTCGAAGAAAAAAAGTGCGTTTTGTAGTCTGTAAAATACGGTAGTTATCATGTGTTATTATCATGCCGAAGAGCATTCGCTGGTAACATTTTTCAAAATGGTTCAAATGGCTCTGAGCACTATCGGACTTAACTGCTGTGGTCATCAGTCCCCTAGAACTTAGAACTACTTAAACCTAACTAACCTAAGGACATCACACACATCCATGCCCGAGGCAGGATTCGAACCTGCGACCGTAGCGGTCACGCGGCTCCAGACTGTAGCGCCTATAACCGCACGGCCACTCCGGCCGGCTAACATTTTTTCAGTTTACGCTAAAATTATGTAGTTATTCTAAGGTGCGAGGTCTGGTGCGCTTCATTTATGTACTTCTCTTTTTTTATAATTGTCATTAAAGCACTGCTACGTCATGATCGCCGCGCGCCTCCGTCGGGCATGGGTGTGTATGTGTTTGTCCTTAGGATAACCTTTAAGATTTCACACACATTTTAACATTTGAACATACGTCATGATCCTCGATCTGCACATCGCTGATTAGAGGGTTATCGAGTAGCCACATTTGTCTAATTTATTCAAGGAGATGCCTTCAGGCACGCCATCCTCATTGTCCAACCATAGCTTTTTGCAAGCACGATAAATCGAAGAGACGGCGTACTGAAGACGACGTTTAAATTACGGGAGGAGCGAGCAGAATTCTTTTCGGGGCCATTACTTCCCCTTCCAGTTCTCCTCCTCCCCCTCCTCCTCCTCCTCCTCGCCCCAGCCCTCATTGATTATGCATAAATCTCGTCGCGGCATTCCGCGGGCTGCGCGCTCGCGGTGACACTCTGTGTATCTGTGCAATAAAGGCCAAGGACGCGGTATTCTCGTCGTCAACAAACAAGAGCGCTGGCGCGACAGAAAGAGAGACAGATGCCAGCGAACCGGGCTGCGGCAGTGGCGACCCGCATTCCGGCGCCGCCGAACTGCAGTGTAAATAGTCCGCGGTATTGTACGTTGAAAGCCGATGCTCGCAAATGTAGAGGTAGCTTCAGCCAGGTATCTAGGGCATAGCTTCTTCGGAGTCGGTTTTTCCGTTCCTGTTAACAGCTTCTAGACCAGTGGTTCCCAAGCAGACCATTACCTCTGAGTGCAATTATACATTAGCTAGTATCCCCCCCCCCTCTCCCTGACATTGGTTCAAATGGTTCAAATGGCTCTGAGCGCTATGGGACTTAACTTCTGTGGTCATCAGTCCCCTAGAACTTAGAACTACTTAAACCTAACTAACCTAAGGACATCACACACATCCATGCCCGAGGCAGGATTCGAACCTCTGACCGTAGCAGTCCCGCGGTTCCGGACTGCGCGCCTAGAACCACTAGACCACCGCGGCCGGCTCCCTCACATTATCACCAACTTTAGCACCTAACTAAACTGTAGAATTAAGGATTTTTCTTGGAACATATTCATTTTTAAAATGATGAAAGATAAATAATATTATTTAGTTTGTGTATGCATGTGTGTGTGTGTGTGTGTGTGTGTGTGTGTGTGTGTGTTAGAATGAATGAGGAAGGAATTCGCGGTGAGTCAGAAGCGATACCCGCAACTCCTTTGCATTACTCTCTCCGTTCCGGCACTTGCTTAACCTGCACACTGCAGCCCCATTTAAAATGAACCAAGTTAAAATGTGTGCACTGCACTTACTGTTCTTTGATCTCTTCATTGCTGAACTCCTTGCTTTTGAACTGGCAGAAATTTGAAGACTTCAGGCTGTTATTGATTTGTGTCTGACTATTGCCACTAATAATAATAATATAATAATTCTGTGTACAGCACTGTAGTAGCCCTTTATGTTGTTACTGCTGTGTCGTCCCGTCAATTAATTCATTTATCACTTTCGAAGCGAGTAATGAAGCAATTTCTGAACTACTGCAGGTACTATTTTGTTCAGATATTTGGCATTTGTTACGTACACGTCTCACTTTTATCATCAGCTATTTACGGTACAAAGCACAGTATATGTGTGTAGTGGGTGGACTACCTGAGGAACCTGTAACCTATATCGCATTAATGCTACTAATTGAGAAAAAGTAATTACTGATAACTTATACAATCAGTTCAGAGTCTCTCAAAACTGTGATGATAGTAATGATCTTTTGAAAATAATGTAGTTTCGTGACCGAAACAGAATCGAATCGTTACGTTTTTGCTCTTCAGAAAATTTCTTTTTACTCCTCAGGCAGTAATCATCCCACGTTGGGAACCACTGTTCAAGACAGTAATGTCATTTGAAAACGCAACGAACTACAAACATTTTTAAAATGCCGTAACCGATTTCGGGCTATCTTGCCCGTCTTCAGAGACTAACATTTCTGATTACGAGATTGGTTTGATAAGTCTGGTAAAAAAACAAGAAAAAGGTGTTTGTTTCGAAAACAACTCACCTTACTTCTCGACAAAGTCACCTTTGAGGGCCATACTCTTGGTCCAGCGATCCTCCAACTTTTTCATTTCATCGGAAAAACGGGTTCAATAAAACTCTGCAAACTACTCGTTGACTGCAACTCTCACTTCCTGATTTGATGAAAATTTCTTACCAGTAAGCCAAACTTTCAAAGTAGGGAACTTGAGGCTAAGTCCCCAATAGGGTGGAAGAGGAACCAATTGAATGCAAAGTTCATGCATATTCGCCGTTGTTATCGCTGATATGTGGGATGCTGCGTTGTCCTGCTAAAAGAGCACTTTTTGCACGCCAACTTTGGTATTTTACCAGCCAGCGCCAAGTTTCAAACTATCCAACAATGAAGCATGATAGTTACGTTTCTGCCTTTCTTCCAAGTAATCTATAAGGATTATTGTTAATTAGGAGCAGTGGCAATCACCTTGCCAGCTGACAAAACACTCTTAGCCTTCTTCGGCTTCTTTATCCATTGTTTTGATTCTGGTGTGTAATAATGATGGATTCAGGTTTCATCAACAGCCAAACATCAGCGCAAAATATCTTGCGGATTGCGTTTAGATACCACTTGACATTGTATTAAAATGTTATGCCCGATGCGCTTGTGATCCGAGTGTGAGCAATCGCAACACCCACGTCGCCCACAGCTTCTTCATAACCATTTCTAAGTGCAACATATTATGCACTCGCTCAGTTGAGATGCCTACAGTCTTAGCAATGTCACGAATTTTTATTCGGCGGCCTTGCGTTGCCATATCATGGATTTTGTCAGTGGTTTCCTCTTGGTGACCTTAATTAGACGGCCGGAGCGGGTTTCGTCTCGGTGCTTCACCGACCACGTTTAAATTTATTTATCCAAAAGTAAATGGTCTTCAATGATGATGCAGAATCCGCGTGAACTTCATCCAGTTCCGTTTTGACTTGTGCAACAGTCCAATTCTTCAAATGAAAATATTTAATAACAGCTCGAAACTCGATTTTCTCCATTTTCAATCGCAGTGGACACACTGACCAATTCTGACGGCTGTCAGCAGTGAACTGTAAGCTGTACATTATTGAAATTCTTTATACGCTCATTCGAATAATCACGCGTTCCAAATATGAAAGTGCAGCAAAAACGTTCCATTTTTTCATGGATATTTACCAACTTTTTTTTTTATGAAATCACCCTTTTACATTAATGTTTTCGTAAGCGGAACGTCGTTCGTTCCTGCACTGCACACGAATATTTAAATATTTAGCTTTATAAGTTGTTTCGATAGGAAAAACATGATAATGTACCTGCGCTAATTTAGATATAAGGCGAAACACCTGTAAGCTTTTATATACGTTGCTGTAGCCGGCGCTTTGTCTTGCTGTGGTCCTACGCTTTTCCAGGACAATACACTACACAAGCTGTTTGCAGCGTAAAATGCGCAAAATGCTTTCCCTATAGCGCTTAAATAATACTTTCACTGTAAGAGTAAAAGCATTTTTCTGAAGTTAACATATGTTTAGATCTTTGCTTAGTAGACAATGAATGATGTCTTTGCTTAGTAGGTGCTCTTTGCGCTGTAAAACAAAAACATCGAGCTTACAGCTCATGTCTGAACACGAAACTGACATGAAGAATAGTATGCAATGTTTGCCTGCCACAGTGATTTATTTACAATTCGTGTGCTGTTCGCTTTGCAACAGCGTGTACATTGTCCTGAAACCGCATAAGGTCCGTAGGAAGACAAAGCACTGGACACTGGAACATATTACGTATGTACAACTGTTACGCTTTATGTTTTTAATATCGAAACAATGCATAAACTGAGGCTAAATATTCAAATATTCGCGTGCAGTGCAGGACAGGGCGATACGCTGCTGACGAAAATATTAATGTAACCAGAAACCTTAGTCACATGAAAATGGGCATGCCAGCTCTACACGGTTGTGGCATTGAAATAAGACATTCGAAAAGTGTTAGTGCCTCGCTGCCTTATTTACGAATAATTATTAACACCTGCGGATTTCACGAGATCAAGAATAGATAAAATAATTTGAGGCGTTATAAAAATATCTAGCAACTAACACTTCCTATTGTTTTGTTGGCATTACCAGTTTCGAGCGTTTTGCTGATCATTAGTTGGCTGCATTGCCTGTACAGGATGAATTCTTAATCAGATGTCGAATGCTTTGAATGGCATGGTACCCTAAACTGAAAAAATTTCCGACTGACAGACTTTCCAAAAGGAAATGAAACTGGAGGATGTTGGAACTGAATGACAAACGTATAGCACAGATAGAAACAGTGGATGTGCCCTACGTGCTTTGAAGGCTTGTACAAGTAGCAGGAGGTATTGTGTTCAATAAACATTGTGCGTTTTTTAATTGCAGTCACGAATGCACAGACGTAAAAGCGCGTCACCATTTGCACTTATACACTGAACAAACTGATTTTGCATTAGCGTCACATGTCAGACAGCCACTGATAGAACGTTGGAAACCACTTGAGGCAAGAAGCAATAAAATGTCTTACAAAAAATTGTCATGAAGTTAGTAGTTGGTAGCCCTTTTTATAACATACACTCCTGGAAATTGAAATAAGAACACCGTGAATTCATTGTCCCAGGAAGGGGAAACTTTATTGACACATTCCTGGGGTCAGATACATCACATGATCACACTGACAGAACCACAAGCACATAGACACAGGCAACAGAGCATGCACAATGTCGGCACTAGTACAGTGTATATCCACCTTTCGCAGCAATGCAGGCTGCTATTCTCCCATGGAGATGATCGTAGAGATGCTGGATGTAGTCCTGTGGAACGGCTTGCCATGCACGTCCACCTGGCGCCTCAGTTGGACCAGCGTTCGTGCTGGACGTGCAGACCGCGTGAGACGACGCTTCATCCAATCCCAAACATGCTCAATGGGGGACAGATCCGGAGATCTTGCTGGCCAGGGTAGTTGACTTACACCTTCTAGAGCACGTTGGGTGGCACGGGATACATGCGGACGTGCATTGTCCTGTTGGAACAGCAAGTTCCCTTGCCGGTCTAGGAATGGTAGAACGATGGGTTCGATGATGGTTTGGATGTACCGTGCACTATTCAGTGTCCCCTCGACGATCACCAGTGGTGTACGGCCAGTGTAGGAGATCGCTCCCCACACCATGATGCCAGGTGTTGGCCCTGTGTGCCTCGGTCGTATGCAGTCCTGATTGTGGCGCTCACCTGCACGGCGCCAAACACGCATACGACCATCATTGGCACCAAGGCAGAAGCGACTCTCATCGCTGATGACGACACGTCTCCATTCGTCCCTCCATTCACGCCTGTCGCGACACCACTGGAGGCGGGCTGCACGATGTTGGGGCGTGAGCGGAAGACGGCCTAACGGTGTGCGGGACCGTAGCCCAGATTCATGGAGACGGTTGCGAATGGTCCTCGCCGATACCCCAGGAGCAACAGTGTCCCTAATTTGCTGGGAAGTGGCGGTGCGGTCCCCTACGGCACTGCGTAGGATCCTACGGTCTTGGCATGCATCCGTGCGTCGCTGCGGTCCGGTCCCAGGTCGACGGGCACGTGCACCTTCCGCCAACCACTGGCGACAACATCGATGTACTGTGGAGACCTCACGCCCCACGTGTTGAGCAATTCGGCGGTACGTCCACCCGGCCTCCCGCATGCCCACTATACGCCCTCGCTCAAAGTCCGTCAACTGCACATACGGTTCACGTCCACGCTGTCGCGGCATGCTACCAGTGTTAAAGACTGCGATGGAGCTCCGTATGCCACGGCAAACTGGCTGACACTGACGGCGGCGGTGCACAAATGCTGCACAGCTAGCGCCATTCGACGGCCAACACCGCGGTTCCTGGTGTGTCCGCTGTGCCGTGCGTGTGATCATTGCTTGTACAGCCCTCTCGCAGTGTCCAGAGCAAGTATGGTGGGTCTGACACACCGGTGTCAATGTGTTCTTTTTTCCATTTCCAGGAGTGTATAACAAAAGCATGGAACCCTAACAGCGTCATCTACAGATAAAATAGCTTTAGTAATATAGTTGTCTTTCTATAACCGGAGCAAAATGACCACTGACTCCAAAGCATGGTGGTTGAGATCGCTTAAGTGTCTACAGCAGTGACGTCAAGTGTGTGGTGCACATGAATGGGCAACGAAAGTAAGCGTCATAGCGTTGGACGGGACTGGCGAATGTCCCATATAGTTCTACGTCGAATGTTACATTACCTTTCATAAGTACTTTTTACGAGCGCATGAAGAAGAGTAGGGCAAATCTAAAGTAAATGAACACTCCTTCCTCCATCATCGCTCTCGTCCTCGCAACTTGTCGAACAGAGAAGATTGGCTTAAGGAAAAGAAAATAACTTCGAGTCTCTATAGGCTTTTTTAACAAGAGCTAAAAATAATGTGTAATACACTGTTACCTGCTTGCCGCTAGCGTACCAAATGTGTGATGCCAATCACCGACGGACCGTCTTATGCGATGATAAGACGAGGTGCGCCAGAGCGCGTCAATACTCAATTTTTCTTTTAATTTGGTCGGCATTTTAGGTCCAGCCTGTTTTTCTCGTGCGTATGCAGTGTCTGCAGAATAAAGCTGGCCCGGAAGGGGATGGGAATTTTCTGATGTATAACGACGTATTTGTGAGTTCAGATATCCTGACGGGCTGAACCAGGCCTCATCCGAAGAAATGGAAAACTGAGGATACGGAAGCCCTGATTCCATTTCACTCAGAACCAACGACAGAACTCAACACGCTGAAGTTCGTCTGAACGCTTTAACTCATCCACAACAAGAAATTTGTGAAGATACAGATACGGTCCCCTGTTGATAATGTTTAGACACGATACTCTCTTAATTCCCACTTGCGCAGATAAACAGCGTCGATATTTCAGTGGACTTTCTTCCAGACCTTCCTTCAGTCGAGAAATGTTTTAGTGTTCGAATTCTTTTCGGATGGTTATGATTTTTTTACCTCTACAGAGCCAGTTTCGCTCCAATTAGCAAACCAAGTTTTATATTGCAGACTCTGCTGGCGTTTTACCGAAACACTTCCAGTTTCAAACTTAATGCGTCCACATTCCATTATCCTTGCGTTGAGATCTGATTATATGTGTTATATTTACAGAGTGTAATAGTGGCTTGCAATTTTTAATTCTTCAGCTAGTTCCCTTTCATCCTCGCAATGAATTGCCAGTTTTAATATTTTTTTCGCCTATGCTTTTTTCGTACAGCCTACCTCGAACCGTATAATATCGATAATCACCGAGTATTAGCTAATTAAACGTATTCCAGCAGCTGAAATTATAATAAAGCTAATCCTTTACCTGCCGTCTGCGCTTTTGAAATTGTCTTTACCCGCCGTCTGCGCTTTTGAAATTGTCTTTACCCGCCGTCTGCGCTTTTGAAATTGTATTGCTATTCGGACGATGGTCTGTAAACCTCGAATGCTGTTTGATGGTCATGAGCTCTTGTAGAGAACAGACGTGCTGGTATCGGACTCTTCCTGAGGAAAGTCACGTTAAGTGTGCATCGTGGCAAAAATCAAAAACATTATTGTTTCTCGTAAGATGTTAGAGAGAAGATAAGACATTCGCGCTGGATTTTAGATTAATTTAAAATCGCAGTTTAATGTGACTACGCGCAGGTGTTTTCGAAAGTAGTGTGAATTTTTATTTTTAATGTTGTCACTGGTATATGAGGAAGGAATGGAGAAATAAATAAGAAATTTGTTACGGTACCCGTAACTGAATTTCCTAACTTCCAAATTTTATTATCCGCATCATCGTGCGATGCTGAATAAATTAGTATCCACAAATTTGATGCAACTAGTTACGAAGCAAATAATAGTTCTGAACCATATTCTAGGAGAAGGCACGGTAGCATTCGGACTGGAGTGCAGAAAAGGAGTAAAATGACATCGTTGTTTCAGTGGTGATAATACACTCCTGGAAATGGAAAAAAGAACACATTGACACCGGTGTGTCAGACCCACCATACTTGCTCCGGACACTGCGAGAGGGCTGTACAAGCAATGATCACACGCACGGCACAGCGGACACACTAGGAACCGCGGTGTTGGCCGTCGAATGGCGCTAGCTGCGCAGCATTTGTGCACCGCCGCCGTCAGTGTCAGCCAGTTTGCCGTGGCATACGGAGCTCCATCGCAGTCTTTAACACTGGTAGCATGCCGCGACAGCGTGGACGTGAACCGTATGTGCAGTTGACGGACTTTGAGCGAGGGCGTATAGTGGGCATGCGGGAGGCCGGGTGGACGTACCGCCGAATTGCTCAACACGTGGGGCGTGAGGTCTCCACAGTACATCGATGTTGTCGCCAGTGGTCGGAGGAAGGTGCACGTGCCCGTCGACCTGGGACCGGACCGCAGCGACGCACGGATGCACGCCAAGACCGTAGGATCCTACGCAGTGCCGTGGGGGACCGCACCGCCACTTCCCAGCAAATTAGGGACACTGTTGCTCCTGGGGTATCGGCGAGGACCATTCGGAACCGTCTCCATGAATCTGGGCTACGGTCCCGCACACCGTTAGGCCGTCTTCCGCTCACGCCCCAACATCGTGCAGCCCGCCTCCAGTGGTGTCGCGACAGGCGTGAATGGAGGGACGAATGGAGACGTGTCGTCTTCAGCGATGAGAGTCGCTTCTGCCTTGGTGCCAATGATGGTCGTATGCGTGTTTGGCGCCGTGCAGGTGAGCGCCACAATCAGGACTGCATACGACCGAGGCACACAGGGCCAACACCCGGCATCATGGTGTGGGGAGCGATCTCCTACACTGGCCGTACACCACTGGTGATCGTCGAGGGGACACTGAATAGTGCACGGTACATCCAAACCGTCATCGAACCCATCGTTCTACCATTCCTAGACCGGCAAGGGAACTTGCTGTTCCAACAGGACAATGCACGTCCACATGTATCCCGTGCCACCCAACGTGCCCTAGAAGGTGTAAGTCAACTACCCTGGCCAGCAAGATCTCCGGATCTGTCCCCCATTGAGCATGTTTGGGACTGGATGAAGCGTCGTCTCACGCGGTCTGCACGTCCAGCTCGAACGCTGGTCCAACTGAGGCGCCAGGTGGAAATGGCATGGCAAGCCGTTCCACAGGACTACATCCAGCATCTCTACGATCGTCTCCATGGGAGAATAGCAGCCTGCATTGCTGCGAAAGGTGGATATACACTGTACTAGTGCCGACATTGTGCATGCTCTGTTGCCTGTGTCTATGTGCCTGTGGTTCTGTCAGTGTGATCATGTGATGTATCTGACCCCAGGAATGTGTCAATAAAGTTTCCCCTTCCTGGGACAATGAATTCACGGTGTTCTTATTTCAATTTCCAGGAGTGTACATTCTTCCTGAATACTAGTTTGAACCTGAAATTGCCTTTGTACATGTAAAAACACATATTTATTTATTGTGTAACTGAATAAAACAAGAAGTAAGATCTGTCCTTCATTTGTCAAGTAGATCGTTGCGTCAACAACGTTTCCACCTGGAAACAAGTCGGCGATCTGAATAAAAATTCTGCGCAGTCAACTGACGCAACATCGGCGCGTCGTGTAAGTGCCATGTTGTTCCAGATAACGCCTGTCACATCACAGCGGGTCCAGGTTGCGCTCTCCGCTGATAACGTAGACACCTGACGCGCCTATGAATTGCTGCGGCCCGTGACTTTGCACCTCTCTCTCCCTCCCTCCCCATCGCAACAACGCCTTTCTTTTTTGTATTAAATCTCTGACATAATATTTTAACATTTGGCTCTACTCCTTCGCTAATCTGTGGAATTACGCTGTAGCACAGTCACGTTCTCCAGGCTAAGAGATTTTAGTAAAAGCCTCGCCACTTCGGCGCACGTTCTGACATGGCTGAGGGTAAAAAACATTAAGTGAAACTGATGTAATACTTGAATTGGGTATTGTTAAACGATCTGCATACTGAGAAATAAAAAGAACAAAACAGCGGCTGGGTACCGTGTTTTCTTTGTTACATAGGGTGTCCCAAGAGCAATGGTCAATATTCCGTGATATGACAGGAACGACCAACCGAAGGAAAAATTTCTGGTCTCTAAAATGGATAGCTTAATAGCTGTGAGCACCTCTTCAGTACAAGAGACGTATTTCAAAGTAGCGAAGATAAACAAGTGCTTACAACTCTTACGGTACGCACTTTAGAGGCATACTTACTGGAAATTTTTTTCTCGTTTTGGCCCAACTGCCACCTCTCCCAGTATTGAAAGCAAAAAGCTTGCAGTAGAAGTGATTGGTTTCACAGTACTGAAGAATTGCTCATAGTTCTTATTTTATGCATTTCAGAGCCCGTGTTTACTTAATTTTTTTTTGTTTCGAATCACCGTTCCTGTTATGTTCTTGAATATTGACCATTCCTCGCGGGACATTCCGTATGCTATTTTGCGACTAAGTGGCTTATGCTTCTCGCCGTTGTCATACACTTAAAAAAATGTCGTCCTCGAAGGAATTATCCGAATGGGACGGAAACCGGTAAATGGGACCTTGCTGCCCAAGGTATGATTTGGCAAGCACGAAGATATGCAGTAGAAACTCTCGCCGTGTGCGGGCGAGCATTATCTAAGGACATCAGACACATCCATGCCCGAGGCAGGATTCCAACCTGCGACCGTAGCAGCAGCGTGGTTTCGGACTGGAGCGCCTAGAACCGCTCGGCCACAGCAGCCGGCTAACTCTATCTTCTTACATACAAACATTCAAATTCGATTCGCACGAGAAGCCCGTAGCGTAAGCTTTCCTTATACAGCGTGTTCCGAAACCATTCGTTCAAATTATTACAAGAGGTAGAGAATATCACATACATATTTAGTTATGGTACCTATGGTCCCTGACTGCAATTTCTGATTGTAGGGATGTTTTACACAGAAGCGAGTGTAGCGCGCTAATTAGAGGACTGTGATGACAGGAAGGGCTTGCATTCGCGACCGCTGGCCTGTATGCACGCTGCACTTTGTCGGACCATTGTTTGCCGTGGCCTTTCGAAGATTCGTGGCAAGTTCGTAGTGGTACCGGCAGCGGTGGCAATTCTAGCGACGAGGTCTTCTTCTGTTTCCACAACGGTTTCATACACAAGCTGCTTCACATGACCCCACAGGAAGAAATCCAGAGACAGGTGACCTGGAGTCAGGCCATTGGGGGCACCTTGGACGATCCATCGATTACCAAAGATGGCTCTTAGGTGATTCCTCACAACAATGTTGAAATGAGCTAAAGGCCCATCATGCTGTAAGTACATTCCTTGCCTAACATTCAGAGGTACATACACTATCACATTTCTGGCAACACATGTTCCACGAAAAGGCGGCACCCTCATCCATTGAGGTGGAATGGAAGAATGAATGGTCCAATCAGCCAATGACTGAGAATGCTGGCCCATACATTATCACCAAACCGCTGTCCGCCCCGATAGCTGAGTGGTCAGCGCGACGGATTGCCGTCCTACGGGCCCGGGTTCGATTCCCGGCTGGGTCGGAGATTTTCTCCGCTCAGGGACTGGGTGTTGTGCTGTCTTCATCATCATTTCATCCCCATCCGGCGCGCAGGTCCCCCCCCCCCCCCCTTGTGGCGTCGTATGTAATAAGACCTGCCCCAAGGCGGCTGGACCTGCACCGAAAATGGCCTCCCGACCAAAGACGCCAAACGCTCCTTTCCATTTACCAAACCGCTGTTGATGAGCACAAAGTCGAGTACCTCATGGATTCACATGGGCCCAAACAGGTGATTTGTGGACACTGAAACAGCCTTCGGGAGTAAATGAAGCCTCCTCGGTGTAAAGGACCTCAGCGAAAATATTGGGTGTAGGGCAGTCTGTTGCAAAAACCATTGTGAGAAGTGCACAGGTTGGGGAAAATTTTCAGGAGCTAGTGCTGCCTTGTGCTGAAGATGAAACCGATGAAGCTGTTGGTCATGTAACGCATTTCGTACAATGCTCAGACGCCATTGCGTGCAAAACGCCGTGTACTTGTAGATGGAGTGACGTCAACAGGTCGTATACTCTCGTCTTCCATTTAGGGAGTTCGCACTTTTCGATTCCGACCATACTATGCATACTTACTCGGAAAGTGCCTGTGTTATTTAGCAGTTGCAGACGTCCGAATGTTTGGTGTTGTGGAACCCGTCGGTCGGGAAAGCGCTATCGATACTCTCTCACTGGAACTCATTCATTTCCATTCGAGATGCCTGTCATCCATTTCAGCATACGTACACCGCCCTCTTGTTATCACGAAGTGGCGATGCTTGCGAATGAATCGGTGTATTTCCAAGCGGACCTCGGAGCCAACTATCTGTACACTCAGCAGTTTGGAGTCTCAGTACACATTCCCAGTCAGCGACACTGGCACACCAGCTTTGGTCAGCACTACTAAAATAATGTTCCCTAACATTACAAGCTGACTTTAGCACCCATACGTTCCTTATGGAAATATATTTGTTCTGATGTTCTCAATCTCCTGTATTAATTTGATCGAATGATTTGGGAACCCCCTTTTTTAAGAGGGTAGGCGGCGTTACTCTTAACTGCTATGTCTCCTTGTGCCGAAATGCTAATCTTTCGCTTATGCGGTCGTGTAGTACGGTTCACGCTAGTTTCACGTTTGATTCAATCTGTCTTCATGCTGTTGTGTCATGGCCTACATGACGTGTCACCTTTGTTCAGGTTTCTGGGGTGGCTGCATAGAGCTCGTTGGAGGCGGTGGCTTGAATATTAGCGGTGTAATTTTTCCAGTCCATTGGTAATGTCTTACAATATTACTGAGTGGCGTTAGATTGCTGTAGGGCATTTACTATCGGTATTGGAGTGTGGCTATTTTAATCCTGTTTTGCGTGTCAGAGCGAGGTTGGCGACCCGTAATAAAACTGATCTACAAACGTAGCAGTAGCGAGAATTGATCCGAGACGGTAGATAAACGTTATGTTTCTAACTAGTGGTAAAATATGCCACATAGTTTGTGTCCCGCGCAGATAATCGCTTGTACCACGTGGATTCCAGGAGCACACGAACGTGAGACGCCACAAAGCGCAGGACATTTCTGCTGCTTGTTCCAGAGCTTTACCTGGCAATTGTGTCGCTTTTCTTCAGTGATACAAATCTACATGTCTCAGCTGGTGGTTAAAACTGGCGGATACCTTAATGACTGCCCAAACAAATCGCGTATCTCGGTGTCTCAGGTTTTCGTGTGATTTATTTGACTAAGTACGGTGCAAAATGCAGTCTTTTCAGTAATCTTTCATTTGTGTTTTCGAATTCCGCTTCGTCGCCGTAAGCAGATGCGTACTACGTTATGTCAGGAACATGGTCTGTATTCTGAAATTCTGTATCAGTAGGGATGTAAGATAAGTAATCGATTCATAGTAACTGAATATTCGTGCTTTGTGGAAAAAGTATTTATGGATGTCCCCGTTGTTTCTTACTCTTTGTTTTTAGTCACACAGTACCAGGTTAATCATAAAATACAAGCTTCATAAAAGTAATAATTGTAGTATTACTCTTCTCATTAAACTTTTTCCAATCATACTAATGGCAGTGCTGGTCAAATACCCAAAGTCTTTACGTTTTTAAAATCCCTCCCGTATGAGCTCGCCGAAGTTCGTTTCCGATGAATAAATAGACTACATATCACTTTTCGGGTTATCGGACACATACGGCGTCTCACTCGTGGAGCTGACGCAACGTTTTGGAGCGTTGTGAGTTTCACAGCTGGTCTGTGTGCGTATTCTTGCCTTCTCCTCTTACCCACATCACGAAAACGTTTCTTTTCATAAGGCCGTGCTCAGTACCTGTCCGTATCTTCAGTCTACGGAAGTATAATTTGTCTGAACACAACTGTTACTGCCGATAGCTTATTTAAATCATGTCGCAACTGCCAGTCTTTACACCGATAATCGATCGCCTGAAGATCTTCCTGCACTTCATTAATATAGGAAAAAAATTACTCAATGAGTCTGTAATCATTTAGGATATTTTGTGAATAAAAGTATCACTTTATTGGTAACATAGTTTCGGTTACTGCCATCATTGTATCAAAACTTAGAATTACTAAAACATCGATGAGTGTCAATCAACAAAATCTAAGCTCAAGCAATGCATCAACCTGTCAACTTAGATACTTCAAGAAAGCAATACACGCTGGAGGTCTTTGTTGATTTCGGGTGTCTTTTTATTATGGACCTTATCTTGGAGTAAACTACGTTTAAATAGAGCTGGATTTCAGCAGAACAAATGAAAACACTACGCAAGTACTTCTGAGTTTGCTTTTTTTCTACACTTCTCTCTGGTACCACAGACGTCTTAACCCTTGTCCTGTCATGCAGTCCCTTCTTGCTATCGGTGTTTCCCACATATTCCTTTCCTCTCCGATTCTGCGGAGAACCTCCTCATTCCTTATCAGTCCACGTAGTTTTCAACTGCTACAGACGAATGTTGAAAATTAGGTGGACTAATAAGGTAAGGAATGAGGAGGTCTTGCGCAGAGTCGGAGAGGAAAGGAATATGTGGAAAACTCTGTTAAGCAGAAGGGACAGGATGACAGGACATCTGTTAAGACATCAGGGAATGACTTCCGTGGTACTGGAGGGAGCCGCAGAGGGCAAAAACTGTAGAGGAAGACAGAGATTGGAATACATCCAGCAAATAATTGAGGACGTAGGTTGCAAGTGCTACTCTGAGATGAAGGGGTTGGCACCGGAGAGGAATTCGTGGTGGGAAGCATCAAACCAGTCAGAAGACTGATGACGCCAAAAAAAGTTTTCAACATTCTTCTGCAGAACCACATCTCAAATGCTTCGATTCTCTTCTTTTATGGTTTATCCACAGCCCATCTTTCACTACCATATAACGCTATGCTCCAAACGTACATTCTCAGAAATTTCTTCCTCAAATTGTGGCCCGTGTTTGATACTAGTAGGCTTCTCGCGCCCAGGAACGCCCTCTTTGCCAGTGTTAGTCCGCTTTGTATCCCCTCCTTGCTCCGTCCGACATGCGTAATTGTGTTACCAAGGTAGCTGAATTCCTTCACTTTGTGTTCTCCAGTTATGATGTTCATCGCTACTCTCGTGGTTCAAATGGCTCTGAGCACTATGGGACTCAACTGCTGAGGTCATTAGTCCCCTAGAACTTAGAACTAGTTAAACCTAACGAACCTAAGGACATCACAAACATCCATGCCCGAGGCAGGATTCGAACCTGCGACCGCAGCGGTCTTGCGGTTCCAGACTGCAGCGCCTTTAACCGCACGGCCACTTCGGCCGGCGTACTCTCGTGTCTAGTACTCATCATTACCTTCGCCTCTCTTCGATTTAGTCTCAATCCATATTCTGTACTCATTAGACTGTTCCACTGAACAAGTCGTATAATTCTTCCTCATTTTCACTGAGGATAGCGATGTCACCAGCGAATCGTATGACTCATATCCTTTCACCCTGATTTTTAATCCCTTGCAACGATAGTTTCCTCTCGACTACAGCACCGTCAACGAACAGTCCCGTGGTGCTAGTAACCCTATCTCTCAAATCGGTTGTGAATATCAAGTACGGACACCACCCCAATGAAAGTCATTTGCATCAGTGACGGAAATGTTGGCCTATGAAGTATCTTGCCGAGGCGGCTACGTGCCCGAAAGTATTACTGAAGACAACAGCGGCCGCGGAAGTCTATGCCTGTGCAAAATGGAGAACATTATTGAACTCCCTTATGGAAGACCCTTCAGCTTGTATCTTCAAGTATAGCGTACTAAATTCTAGAAGTCAAATATTCTTCGATTCAATCCCATGTTTGCAAAGGGATCCCCTATTCGGTAGGATTGAAATTAAAAAAAATATTTCAAGATTTTTTTTTGGAAACCAACCACTAAGGGGGTGAAATTGGGGATGAAACTTTCTACGTAAATATCACCACAAGGACTGAAAAAGGTAAAATTTACAAAGACCTCCGACTCCAGCTACCAAATTCGCTTTTTTCTCAGAAGTACCATGTTTCTATGGCTTTAATTAGCGTAGAAAGTTTAGATGATGTTGCAGCTTGTGAACAACATAAAAATTCGAGTGCAGAAAAACAAAAATATCTGTGCAGTCTAGGCGAGCGTCGCAGCGGGCGCTAAGCTGTTCTGTATAAACAAGAGAGTGCATTTATTTGTGTGTTTGTTTGTTTGTAATTCACTCAAATCTACAGTTTTATTCCAACCTTGATGAAATTTTGCACCTTTTGCACGAGAGGAAGATCAGTGTCTACATAATATCTGGTCATCTCACTTGAAATGCATTTGAATGTATTGTATAAAGGTGAAAGGTAAAGGTTCTTACGAAAAATCTTGGCTTCATATTTCTACAGGATCCCCTACTGAGCATTTGGGCGGATGTAGGTTATATATATATATATTTTATATATATTTTTAATGTATACAATATATAAACATTAAACATTCAGAGCAACACTGACCGCTGCAGCTAGTAAAAGATATTGGAGACAGTGTGAGGCGAGCGGAGCAGTATTTCAAAGAAAGAGTTTTCTGACAGTTTTCTCCTGCTTCTACTCAAGTGCAGGGAGACTATGTAGAACACATGAAACATTAAAACCACCGTCTTAACTTTATCTATTTTTTTTTTTATCAATCCAGTCTCGAAACTTTTTGGTCTGACTCTTTTCTTCCATTTTGTTGACTAAAACTTCCTCGAGAAAGAAACGTTTTTTACTATTAGGATGGCCTCCTACAAACAGAAGTGAACTGCACGCTCTTCTAATTACTGGAGACTGGAATCTTATAGTCTGTGTAGCCTAACTTACCCAGGATTACATCTAGTGTTTCGCGTTGGTCGCGACACGGCTCAATTCACGCGCCATTTGTCGGGCAGCAGCGTTTACGCCGGAAGCTCAGAGCCTCGCCGTGTTTAATTAGAACCAAGTAACAGCCCTGACGCGCCGCCCGTGTCACGCGACGGCCGCTGCTCCACGGTAATCTGCTAATGTGTTTCTGCGCGCCGCCTCGCAGCTTATCTCGCAATAATTGGCGGCAGGCTGGTCGTCGGCTGTGGAGCGAAGCGCCTTAAGAGCTTGTCTGGCGGCGTTTTAATTACCACGGCCGTCCTGAGCGTTCGCGCCCGCTAACTGCGGAAGTGTTGACAGCGCGGTGCGCAGTGCTGCCAACCGTCCGCCTCCACTAATTACACAGCTACACTTTCTTCTTGTGTTAATTGGGAAACTGCATTCTGAGAACTCGAGCAGCAAGTTCAAGGGGTGGTTGAGCATTTACGACGAGGCTGTAACTATGAATATGGGAGGCTGTTTAAAAAAAAATGTGAATATGACGGTAAAATAAGCTCCTTTCTGGAGCTTGTTTGCCGACGTATCTGTAACACACTCAGGTAACTGGGCTGCAATACGTTGACGACAATGCTTCTCTACAAAATTGTTAAGGCTTTCGTGGCCACTTGTTGACAAACTGCCTATTGGCTTCTGTCTCGGGTTCTTCGGCCGACGTTCATATAATGATTTTTCTGACGTTTCGCCAGCACGAGTGGCTGGCATTGTCAAAGCTTCACCCTCCATTGCCGGTGGTGAACTGGAGCCGAGCTCGCGGGCGCAGACTATATGTACCTGGCGCGCCAACGTCTGAAGGCTTCTCTGCGGTCATTTGCGGTGCGGTTCTCCTCTTGCTACCTGCGACGGTCGTTCGCTGCAGTACGGGAAGCCAGGATCCGTTTACCTTAAGGCTTTCCTCTTTCTTGTTCAAACTGTTCGCGTGTTTTTGTATTTCTACAGCTTCTCTGAACAAGCGCGTGTGATAGTGTTTCTCTACAGCCAGAACTTCCGTGTCGGCGAATTTTATTACGTGGTCGGTCAACAGTTTGAACAAGAAAGAGGAAAGCCTTAAGGTAAACGGATCCTGGCTTCCCGTACTGCAGCGAACGACCGTCGCAGTTAGCAAGAGGAGAACCGCACCGGAAATGACCGCAGAGAAGCCCTCGGACGCTGGCGCGCCAGGTACATATAGTCTGCGCCCGCGAGCTCGGCTCCAGTTCACCACCGGCAATGGAGGGTGAAGCTTTGACAATGCCAGCCACTCGTGCTGGCGAAACGTCAGAAAAATCATTATATGAACGTCGGCCGAAGAACCCGAGACAGAAGCCAATAGGCAGTTTGTCAATGCTTCTCTAGCTTACACACCGGTAGAGCTGTAACTGTCTGTAATGGGATACTTCGTAATATCGTGTCGGTCCTTCTGTTGCCCGGCGTAGTGCAGAAACTCCGCGTGCCATGGACTCAACAAGTTGTTGGAAGTCCCCTGCAGAAATACTGAGCCATCATGCCTCTATAGCCGTCCATAATTACTGAAGCCTTGACGAAGGATTCTGAACATCCGCCTTACAGCCCGTGCAGGATTTTGTGCACGAACTGACCTCTATTATGTCCCATAAATCTTCGATGAGAGTCATGCCGGGCGATATCAGTGCCCAAATCATTCACTCCAACTGTCCAGAATTTTCTTCAAACTAATCGCGAACAATTGTGGTCCGGTGGCCCAGCGCATTGTTATGCATAAAAATTCCAATCTTTGTTTGGGAACGTGAAGTCAGTGAATGGCCGAAAATTGTCTCCAAGTAGCCGAACAGTACCGTTTCCAGTCAATGATCGCTTCAGTTGGCTCAGAGAACTCGGTCCATTCCCTGTAAACACAGCTCACAACACTAAGGAGCCACCGCCAGCTTGCACAGTGCCTTGTTGACAACTAGGATCCAAGTTCTGAGGGATCTGCGCCACAGTCGAACCCTACCATCAGCTCTTACTGTGGTGTCACTGCCAGACACCACGCTTGCTAGGTGGTAGCCTTTAAATCGGCCGCGGTCCGTTAGTATACGTCGGACCCGCGTGTCGCCACTATCAGTGATTGCAGACCGAGCGCCGCCACACGGCAGGTCTAGAGAGACGTCCTAGCACTCGCCCCAGTTGTACAGCCGACTTTGCTAGCGATGGTTCACTGACAAATTACGCTCTCATTTGCCGAGACGATAGTTAGCATAGCCTTCAGCTACGTCATTTGCTACGACCGAGCAAGGCGTCATAATCATTTGCTATTTATCTTGTGATGCATGTACCGACAGACCGATGTTCACCAATTATGGATTAAAGTTAAGTATTCCACAGATACGTACTATTTTTGCTAGTTTCATATACCTGACCTGTTCCAGACCTCACGCCATCCTGCGTGAGCTTAAACGCGTGCCTTTCGGCTTCACCTCGTAGTGCCTTAGCTGTCTTGCCAAGTCACAACACTTACCATCTGAAATCGGGACAGCTGACCATGCATATCGTTATCTCATCACTTGTCACCTCAGTGTAAACGGTTTGGACTGACCATTAACACCCAAAAAACAAAAGTACCAGCACAGTCAGCTCCTGCAACTGCCTGTCCGGATTTCAGTATTTCTGTTTCCAGCACACCTTCAGAACAAGTAGGCCACTTTCTCGATCTGTGAAGTATATTAACAGCCAAGTGCTCATAGGTAAAGGACTTGGAGAACAGGACTCACACCGCACAGATTGCTTTTGGACTTCTACATCGGGTGTCCCTGAGTAAAGATCTGACACTGTCTACCAAACTGATGGTGTATGAAGCAGTCGTTGTTTCTGCCCTGCTCTATGATAGAGAAATTTGGTCGCTATATCGTCGCGATCTTAAGAAACTAGAACGCTTCAGCAAACAGAACTTAGATACATCTGCAGCCAACATAAGATTAGATACATTACGAACGCCAATTGGGATGACTTCATTGCAAACATCACTGTTCTTGAGAAGACAAAGATGTACCGGGTGGTTATGATTAAACTTTCCCTATTTAACACGTTATAACACGGAAACTAACTACCGTACCAGTACCAAACTTGGTAGTATTAATGTCCAGAGTATGGGGTGAATGATTTCGATGCGTCACAGCGCCACCGCCCAGTTCCAACTATGTCCACCAGTTGCCGTGATCAGTCATTGTGATTCATAGTCTCACATACGTAACCAGTTGACATGTCAACATGAGCTTCGACAAAAGGAGCAGGGCATTATTGAGAAATTCTATTATCAAAACAACAATATGGTGCAACTGCACTTCGAGAATATCGCCGGCTGAAAGGATTATGGAAGCGTCCTCTTACTTCAATTGCTGTGCGGGGCGTGCTGAAGAAGATCGAAACAAGTGGAGAACTGGGTATCACTCCGGGAAGAGGCCGACGACCGGTTGCACCACAGGTCGTTGATGAAATCGCTGTTGCTACGGCAGACAACGCTCCGCGCAGTTCCCGATCGTCAGGCAGTGCGTGTGCTGTGTCAGGACAGTTGAACATCTTATGGTCCTCTGTTCGGAAGGTACTTCGAACCATTCTCAAATGGTATCCGTACAGGATCCGTATGGTACAACAGCTTGCGCCACAGGATATACAACGACGCGTTGACTTCGCTGTCCACTTTCTCGCAAGGATTGAAGTTGGCGATGGCTCGCCCTGGCTCGTTCTGTGAACAAAAAATTGGAAATTTGTGGTAAGGTTTTGTAGGACTAACCTGCTGAGGTCATCGGTCCCTAAGCTTACACACTACTTAATCTAACTTAAACTAACTTACGCTAAGGACGACACACACACCCGTGCCCGAGGGAGGCTCGAACCTCCGACGAGGGGAGCCGCGCAGACCGTGACAAGGCGCCTCAGACGGCGCGGCTACCCCGCGCGGCTTTGTATGGACAGACGAAGCTCATTGTTCTCTGACAGGTGAGGTGAACACACACAATTGCCGAGTGCGGGATCATCGCCTCCACTCACTGTACATATAGTTCCTCTGTATGGTAAACGTGTTACCGTAGGGTGTGGCTTCAAGGCTACGTTCATCATTTGCATAATCTTTTTTCAACAGGTTGGCGCTCAAAGACCAGAGACGTGCAGTGTGACTGGTTAGCGTTACTGTGCTATGCTTCCACCAACATGTCATACCTGCCCTACAGGAGAGAGACGCATCGAACTCAACAGTTTTCATGCAAGATGCCCCCTCCCGCACATCGCATGTGAAGAGTTCACCTGCTTCTCCGAAACACATTTTGAAACGATCGAATTATCAGCCTACCTGAAGGACAGGGTTAACCAGGAGATCATTCACAAAAAAATAGTTCAAATGGCTCTGACAAGGGAACCTCCCCATCGCACCCCCCTCAGATTTAGCTATAATTTGGCACAGTGGATAGGCCTTGAAAAACTGAACACAGATCGATCGAGAAAACAGGAAGAAGTTGTGTGCAACTATGAAAAAATAAGCAAAATATACAAACTGAGTAGTCCATGAACAACATAGGCAACATCAAGAGTGATCTGGGCATAGGAGTGCCGTGGTCCCGTGGTTAGCGTGAGCAGCTGCGGTACAAGAGGTCCTTGGTTCAAGTCTTCCCTCCAGTAAAAAGTTTAAATTTTTATTTTCTGACAATTATCAGAGTTCAGGCACTCTCACATAATCAATTTCGCTCTCCAAAATTCCAGGACATGTTCAGATTTGCTTGGACATATGCAGGATTTGACGGTCTACACACGGAAAAATTTGAAAACGTTAAAAACATATTTTGACAGAGCACAGAGAAACCTGTGCGACTGTGAAACTGTTGCATTCATTTGTTGCAGTTTATGTGACACACTCTTATGTTGTCATCACTTTTTTGGGAGTGATTATCACATCCACATGAAAACCTAAATCGGGCAAGGTAGAAGAATCTTTTTACCCATTCGCCAAGTGTGCAAGTTAGGTGGGTCGACAACATATTCCTGTCATGTGACGCACATGCCGTCACCAGTGTCGTATAGAATATATCAGACGTGTTTTCCTGCATCAAATGTTTTCGGTTCCCATTGGAGAGGCACTCCTTTCGTCTACTAATCGCACAGTTTTGCGGTGCGGTCGCAAAACACAGACACTAAACTTATTACAGTGAACAGAGACGTCAATGAACGAACGGACAAATCATAACGTTGCAAAAATAAAGTAAGTAAACTTTTCGCCCGAGGGTAGACTTGAACCTAGGACCTTTCGCACCGCAGCTTCTCACGCTAACCACGGGACCACGGCGCTCCTGACCACTCACAATCCTTGATGTTGCCTATATTGCCCATAGACTACTCAGTTTGTATATTTTGCTGATTTTTTCATAGTTCCACACAACTTCTTCCTGTTTTCTCGACTGATCTGTGTTCAGTTTTTCAAGGCCTATCCACTGTGCCAAATTATAACTAAATCTGAGGGGGGTGCGATGGGGAGGTTCCCTTGTGAGCACTATGGGACTTAACTTCTGAGGTCATCAGTCACTTAGAACTACTTAAACCCAACGATATCACACACGTCCATGCCCGAGGCACGATTCGAACCTGCGACCGTAGCGGTCGCGCGGTTCCAGACTGAAGCGCCTAGAACCGCTCGACACCCCCTCCGGCGATCATTCACACATGCGCTGATCTGAAGCGCAGCATATCAAGAGAGGCAGCCAACATGCCCACGGACATGCTCGGTTCTGCCGTGCGGAGTGCAGTCCTGCGCTTTCTGGACACTGATGGGCGCCATATTGAGCCCCTTCTGTAGCAGTAATGGTACCGGTATGTAATGGTATGATGTACTGTAACAGCAAATTAAATGTTACAATTGAAATGATTCTACATTACTTCTCTTCGTCAAGTCCTTGCCGTTAATGCTACCAAGTTTGCTCCTCGTATGGTAATTAGTTTTCGTGTTATAACGTGTTAAATAGGGGAAGTGTAATTATAACCACCCGGTATAGTACAAAAGCCACCGTTATTGATCAGGAACTCAGGTGGATTGGGCCTGTCTAGCGGATGAGAAACAACAGACTTCCTCGTCAAATTTTGTATAGTGAAGTGAGCACAAGCAGGAGGGTCCTTGTTGCTCCTCTGAAGCGCTATGGGGATCAGTTCAAGAAGCATCTAAAAAGTCTAAACACTATTCCGAGTAATTCGTGCACCGCAGCATAAGGTCATAAACGCTGGGGCAAAAGTCCTTTATCTGCTGTCAAACATTTTGAACAGGAACCTCGGAGGCAGGAAAATGGGAAACGTCAGAGATGCAAACTTCGCCAGGCCCAGCAATGCCCTCCACTCTCTGACACGTGTAAACTATGTGGACGCATGTTTCATGCCAGGATTGGTCTGCTAAGCTATCAAAGCGATCTCCATACCGAAACAGCAATGCAGTAATGGAAATCTAGGAGAAAAATGAAAACCCGGAGACAACAATCAGCCGGCGACTGACGTTATGGCTTGGTTTCCCGGTCGGACTCTAACAAACGAGGAGGCGTCCTAATTCGCCATTGTGCGCATTGCTTTGGTAATTTGTAGTGATACTGTTCTGTCGGACATTTCAGACATCATGTTGGAACAGTTTCTGTGTGAGTTGGGCAGAAGGAGTCCCAGTGGGGAATATTTGGGAGACATTGTGCTCCAGTAGTCGCCTCGTAACCAAAGGAAACCTCCCGCAGACATACTTGGGAATAGGAGGCTTGGAAATACTTTAATTTATTTATGGGACAACGTTATCGAGTACCCTCTTAGAAAATTAAAATTTAGTATATATGTCTTTAGGGTGTGTGAAAGTGCTGTGTGAGCCGTCAGACTTTGGGCGCGGCGAACTGCCAAGTGTCATTGTCCGGGAGCCAGCTGTCGTGCAAAACATGGCAGAGTCTGCCCTTGCGCAAGTCTCCTCAGGCGTTCTCTGCAGCCCTCAGCTGTAAATACTCGTATCTGTCAAACACGTCTCGTACAACATAATACTCGGTAAGAATTCTCACGGAAAACCGTAAATCACGTAACAACATTTTCCGACTGAAAAAGAAAGAAAAATCCGGATAACTCGCTCCCCGAGGGCTCCGCACGAACGTACGCTACTGGCCATTAAAATTGCCACACCACAAAGATGACGTGCTACAGACGCGAAATGTAACCGACAGGAAGAAAATGCTGTGATATGCAAATGATTAGCTTTTCAGAGCATTCACACAAGGTTGGCGCCGGTGGCGACACCTACAACGTGCTGACATGAGGAAAGTTTTCATCCGATTTCTCATACACAAACAGCACTTGACCGGCGTTGCCTGGTGAAACGTTGTTGTGATGCCTCGTGTAAGGAGGAGAAATGCGTACCATTACGTTTCCGACTTTGATAAAGGTCGTATTGTAGCCTATCGCGACTGCGGTTTATCGTATCGCGACATTGCTGCCCTCTTTGGTCGAGATCCAATGACTGTTAGCAAAATATGGAATCGGTGGGTTCAGGAGGGTAATACGAAACGCCGTGCTGGATCTCAACGGCGTCGTATCACTAGCAGTCGAGATGACAGGCATCTTATCCGCATGGCTGTAACGGATCGTGCAGCCACGTCTCGATCCCTGAGTCAACAGATGGGGACGTTTGCAAGACAACAACCAGTTCTACGACGTTTGCAGCAGCATGGACTATCAGCTCGGAGACCATGGCTGCGGTTACTCTTGACGCTGCATCACAGACAGGAGCGCCTGCGATGGTGTACTCAACGACGAACCTGGGTGCACGAATGGCAAAACGTCATTTTCTCGGATGAATCCAGGTTCTGTTTACAGCATCATGATGGTCGCATCCGTGTTTGGCGACATTACGGTGAACGCACATTGGAAGCGTGTATTCGTCATCGCCATACTGGCGTATCACCCTGCGTGGTGGTATGGGGTGCCATTGGTTACACGTCTCTGTCACCTCTTGTTCGCACTGACGGCACTTTGAACAGTGGACGTTACATTTCAGATGTGTTACGACCCGTGGCTCTACCCTTCATTCGATCCCTGCGAAACCCTACATTTCAGCAGCATAAAGCACAACCGCATGTTGCAGTTCCTATACCGGCCTTTCTGGATACAGGAAATGTTCGACTGCTGCCCTGGCCAGCACATTCTGCAGATCTCTCACCAATTGAAAACGTCTGGTCAGTGGTGGGCGAGCAACTGGCTCGTCACAATACTCCAGTCACTACTCTTGATGAACTGTGGTATCGTGTTGGAGCTGCATGAGCAGCTGTACCTGTACACGCCATGCAAGCTCTGACTCAATGCCCAGGCGTATCAAGGCCGTTATTACGGCCAGAGGTGGTTATTGTGGGTACTGATTTCTCAGGATCTGTGCACCCAAATTGCGTGAAAATGTAATAATATGTCAGTTCTAGTATAATATATTTGTCCAATGAATACCCGTTTATCATCTGCATTTCTTGTTGGTATAGAAATTTTAATGGCCAGTAGTGTAATTATGTATACAGATAGACCGTTCATTCCGGGAATCGTGGAAGTGACTGAAGAATTTAATAAACGTCTAGAGAGCATTGTGGCAGTGATACCTGTACTACGGAACTTGCATGAAGAAAACATTTGTGATATATGCGTTGGTACGGTGCTTCTTGTGAAAAAACACGAATAGTAGGCGAGCAGCAGCGATGTTCGAAGAGATGTAACGGCGGAAATATACGAGGATGATCGCTGGTTGCTCCTCTAAGCAGTTACGCACATTTCCGTAGTTTTCGCGCAGGTCCTGTTAGCCAGCTATGGAATAGTTCGGGATGTCACTTATGCACTCTGTGCGTATCCCGATATTCTAGACATCTGTATTTCACGCACACTCCAGAATTGAAACCATGGGTGGGCGACCAGGTGTTGGACGTTCTCGCCCCCACAACATGGAGGTCGGAGCCTTGCGTAAAAAGCTTATAGGCGGTGATCTGTGGCAGATCTGACGATACGGTAGAATATTTGCGTGGGCGCAAGTGCGTCGGAGCACGCCGTGGAGCACACATTGTTGACCATGGGGGCCCTGCGGCGGACCGATACGTCGTCCTCTTGTGTTTACCCAACGACATCGTCAGCTACGTTTGCACTTGGCACGGGATAATCGAGACTGGACGATGGATCAGTGGAAAAGTGCCACCTGTCCGGATAACTAAAGTTTCTTTTAATACCAGGCCTTTGGTCGTTTCGGATACGCCGACATGGAGGTAAACAGCTGTTCGAGATGTGCACCGCGTCACGGACGCAAGCAACACCATCTAGAGATGAGGGCAAACAACCGTATCGTGAAGTCACAGCCAAGCGGCGATCGTAATATACATCAGCCAACACCAAAGTAATTGTGGGGCTCGTATAAAATGAGCGATATTTGAGTTGATACTTTAATGAGGTTAGCTAACAGAGGCGGCTCCTGTAGTCGCTTATGTGGAAATGAGACAAAAACAGTTAAATTAAAAGGAGGGTCAGCGCTGGCCGTAATATTGATGTTTTATTGATAGCAAAATCGCTTTTCAATCACACAGTCATCATCTTTAGTGCTGTGGTGTACAAATTAAACTCAGGCACTGGTATCAAGTCTGAGTTTAATTTGTACACCACAGCACTGAAGATGATCACCGTGTGATTGAAAATCGATTTTGCTGTCAATAAAACATCAATATTACGGCCAACGCTGACCTTGCTTTTAATTTAACATATATGGTCGTTGTGCACACAGCACTCCATGGAGTCGCCAATCAATAAAAAACAGTTAAGAGCGCGTAACATAGATTAATTTCTTGCATAGCACTTACAATATGACTAGCACATTTGTAAACAAAATTACTGACGACTCTGAAAAATACATTATTTTCGTGCGTATGAACTGTTAAGAACATCTGCGGCGTTATTAAATGGTCAGTAGTTGTTTAGTAAAACATTAGACATTTCAAAATAATATTTGCATACGAAATACGGAGGCATGCACATAGCGAGTCGGTTGTATTCATATGATTTTCTGTTACGAGTATAACTTCAAGAACAAATTCAGTGATTAGAATTTTGTTTAATGGATGGATGGATTGTTTGGGGAAGGAGACCAGACAGCGTGGTCAGCGGTCTTATCGGATTAGGGAAGGATGGGGAAGGAAGTCGGCCGTGCCCTTTCAGAGGGACCATCCCGGCATTTGCCTGGAGTGATTTAGGGAAATCATGGAAAACCTAAATCAGGATGGGCGGACGCGGGATTGAACCGTCGTCCTTCCGAATGCGAGTCCAGTGTCTTGTTTAATGGAACTTATTTTGAGTAGACTTAAAATTTTTATCAGTCCCAGTATACAGTAAGTAATGGGACTGCACCAATAGACCAACACTCTTCTTTCAGTATATTCACCCAGTTCTTCTGTAAAGATATTACATTAACTTTCTCTTTCAGTTCCTGGAGGCCGTTACATGAATTTTTTGTATATACTCATTATGGCTGGTTACACTAATTTGGATGCTTTCTTGCAGTACTGCTGCGTCCAATGTGAGGGGGAGATGGCAGAGAGAGGGAGAGAATTTAAGGATGTATATACAATTTTGTTACAATTTAACAATTGTGAAGCATTGCTGGATTCTGTAGTTACATAATTAATTCCAATTAAAATTATTGTTATTCATACCAAGCCGCCAGATAGGACAATCAGACATAGCATCGTTTATTTCTGCGTGCAAGTACGTGCCCTATTATAACAGGAAATGCTCGAATTCAATCATTTTTTAAAATAATAACGTGCAAGCCCAGTTAACGCTCCAACCTTGTCAAGGGAGTCCTCTCTTCTTTCAATATGGGAACATTGCAACGTGATTTACAGTTGACCGGGAGAGTTCTAGTCAGATATTATGTTGTACAGGACGTGTATGAAAGACGAGAATAGTTTAAAGCAGAGGGATTGATAGGGCGCCCCGGCGCGGGACTTGCGCAACGGCATCGACTGCCGCGGTTCTCCCCAGCAGCTAGGGCTCCCGGACACCGACACTTGGCAGTGCGCCGCGCCCGAAGTTCGACGGGTTCGTGCAGCACACTCACATACCCAACAGAACATAGACAAAGTTTTCATTTTTGTCTGCGACATTCGATAATGTTGTCCTAGAAATGAATTAAAATAGTCCCATTCCTCCGATTCCGACCTAAGTTTGAGGGAAGTTTTCCCTTGGTTACTAGGCGAATGCCGGAGCAGGAACTCCCCACCGAAATATTCCCCACTGGGATTCCCCCTGCCTCACTCCCAGCCTGCTGGGACGTTCGTGTGCAAACAACTACGACACTTCTTTAATGGGTCAGACCTCAAACTGCCCCTCTGCTCCTTGGAACAAAGAATGAAACACGGAACAAAATAAAATAAAAGTCCGTCAACAGCCACTGCTGTATATTCTGCACCTGTTTGTGTGTATTAAACCGGAGACCTAGAAACGACGGAGAGTCTTCGTCCCGCCGTAGCCCTCAGTGGTTCACAAGTCCACAATAGGCCACAGCAGTCCACCCACCCCACCGCCGCCCCACACCGAACCCAGAGTTATTGTGCGGTTCGGGCCCCCAATGGACACCCCCCCCCCCTCCCCACCGGGAACGTCTCACACCAGACGAGTGTAACCCCAAATATGTGCATGGTAGAGTAATAATGGTGTACGCGTACGTGGAGACAGTGTTTGCGCAGCAATCGCCGACAAAGTGTAACTGCCGCGCGGGATTGGCGGAGCGGTCTGAGGCGCTGCAGTCATGGACTGTGCGGCTGATCCCGGCGGAGGTTCGAGTCCTCCCTCGCGCATGGGTGTGTGTGTTTGTCCTTAGGATAATTTAGGTTAAGTAGTGTGTAAACTTAGTCTGATGACCTTAGCAGTTAAGTCCCATAAGATTCCACACACACACACCCACACACACACACACACACACACGCACACGCTCAACTAGTGTAACTGAGGCGGAATAAGGGGAACCAGCCCGCACTCGCCGAGGCAGATGCAAAACCGCCTTAAAAACCGTCCACAGACTGGCCGGCACACCGGACCTCGACACTAATCCGCCGGGCGGATTCGTGCCGGGGACCGGCACGCCTTCCCGTTCGAGAAGCAGCGCGTCAGAGCGTGCGGCTAGCCGGGCGCGCTTTCTGCACCTGTACTCCGCAAGACACCGGGCGGCACAGCGACATGCAGAAAGGCCTGCAAAGTATCAATCCACAATGCAGTGATAGGCAGTTGAGCCCGAAAATAAACAAATGTCACCTACAGCACGTAAAAACGCAGAAACATACGTTACTGCATGATTACACGACTGTAGAACGATCATTAGAATCCGTAAAATATGTAGGAGTACGCGTACTGAGCTATTCAAATTGGAATGACCACTGCGGTTGAAGGTAGATCCGACACTGAGATTGATTAGAAGAATCCATCGAAAGTGTAGTTACTCCACAAAGCTTGTACCTTACAAGACCCTCCTTCGACCAATACCTCAGTATTGCTCGTCAGTCGGGGATCTGCATCAAATAGGATCGAAGAGCAACTAGAGAAGATACGAAGGAGAACAGCACGTACCGTTACAGGTTCATTTAAGAACCACGAAAGCGTCAACCAAACGCACAGTGAACTCCGGCGGCAGACGCTGCAAGAGAGGCGCCATGGATCACGGTGTGCTTCACTGTTAAAAGTTCGGAGAGCGTGCCTCCCTAGAAAACTCAACCAATATACTGCTTCCTCGAACTCATACGGAGGCTTACCGGCAATCGTTCTTTCCGCGAACCATTCGCGACTGGAACACGATGGTGAGTTGGGAAGGGGGGGAGGGGGGGGGGGGGGAAGCAACTGCAGTACACAAAGCAGCCTCCACCACACGCCGTAAGGTGGCTTCTGTAGACGTATGTGTAGATGCAGAGGCTGTGTGACCCTCTGTCTACGCCCGTATTTCTCTAATTTCACCCTTCGAGGTCGTAACTGCGAGATTACTTATTTCACTGTAGAGGAGCCGTGGAAACCGTGGGACACTATTGGTGATAATCGGTCCGTCAGATTGGGACATGTAATGCTATGTAATAGTAGAATATTCGTCGGCACCATGCTTCACTGTTTCTGCTGTCAACAACCAGGGGCCAGAAGAATCGCATTTTCACAGTGATCTGTTTAAAATTGAAACGTCCCCTTAGAAAAATTATACATGACTGTGCTTAAATTGACACACAATATTTTTAGCGCAACGCAATCTGACTTTCGATAATCCCTACAAAAGAATGGCCCTATCTAACATTAACCTATACCTTTCACAAATCACTTACCTCACAAAAATCTTCGTTACTCAAGCTACTGCAGTACAGCGAGCGCCACTACTGCCAGCTAAATAAAAGATTCAAACTACTGAAGGCACTAACTACTGATAGGCATAGTTAGCAAATGAAAGATTTTGATAGAGAACAAAAAATGTATTTACCTTAATAGTGTTCAAAAGTCATAATATATATATCAGTTCATGATATCCAGTCTTACAAATTTACTGTCTCTGTCCAGATCATCCGCTCTCAAAACTCCGCCATCTCAATCCCCACATCCACCACTGCTGGCGGCTCAGCTCCAACTGCGCAACGCTACGTGCTGTTCACATCCAGCTGCCCAACACTACCATGGCAGACAACAATGCGAACTAGCCACAGACTGCACACAGCACAGCCAGTGATTTTCATACAGAGCACTACGTGGCGTTACCAATAAGAAAACCTAAACAACCTACTTACAAAACCGAGCGAGGTGGCGCAGTGGTTAGGCACTGGACTCGCATTCGAGAGGACGACGGTTCAATCCCGCGTCCGGTCATCCTGATCAGGTTTTCCGTGATTTCCCTAAATCGCTCCAGGCAAATGCCGGGATGGTTACTATCAAAGGGCACGGCCGACTTCCTTCCCCGTCCTTCCCTAATCCGATGAGACCGATGACCTCGCTGTCTGGTGTCCTTCCCCAAAAAACAACAACAACAACCTACTTACAAAATAAATAATCAAAGCTGGCCTCAGTGCGAGGGTTAGTTTGAACAACGTGATGCTTTACTAGGTACGTTCCTTAGTACATGGTACGCCCTTACCCAGCTACATGCAGCGGGACCTTGAGTTTAACGTCAACTCCAGACCACGGTGCAACTTGACATTTTTCATTGTCAGAAGAGTCTTAGGTCTGATCGTAGGTGGAATCACATACGTTGTGGACTTGGAGTTTGCCACGTAGCCAGTTGGCCCCTGACCCACACATACAACACTACTGTTGTTTGTGTTAAACTGCAATCTCTCACGTTTATACACTCCTGGAAATGGAAAAAAGAACACATTGACACCGGTGTGTCAGACCCACCATACTTGCTCCGGACACTGCGAGAGGGCTGTACAAGCAATGATCACACGCACGGCACAGCGGACACACCAGGAACCGCGGTGTTGGCCGTCGAATGGCGCTAGCTGCGCAGCATTTGTGCACCGCCGCCGTCAGTGTCAGCCAGTTTGCCGTGGCATACGGAGCTCCATCGCAGTCTTTAACACTGGTAGCATGCCGCGACAGCGTGGACGTGAACCGTATGTGCAGTTGACGGACTTTGAGCGAGGGCGTATAGTGGGCATGCGGGAGGCCGGGTGGACGTACCGCCGAATTGCTCAACACGTGAGGCGTGAGGTCTCCACAGTACATCGATGTTGTCGCCAGTGGTCGGCGGAAGGTGCACGTGCCCGTCGACCTGGGACCGGACCGCAGCGACGCACGGATGCACGCCAAGACCGTAGGATCCTACGCAGTGCCGTAGGGGACCGCACCGCCACTTCCCAGCAAATTAGGGACACTGTTGCTCCTGGGGTATCGGCGAGGACCATTCGCAACCGTCTCCATGAAGCTGGGCTACGGTCTCGCACACCGTTAGGCCGTCTTCCGCTCACGCCCCAACATCGTGCAGCCCGCCTCCAGTGGTGTCGCGACAGGCGTGAATGGAGGGACGTGTCGTCTTCAGCGATGAGAGTCGCTTCTGCCTTGGTGCCAATGATGGTCGTATGCGTGTTTGGCGCCGTGCAGGTGAGCGCCACAATCAGGACTGCATACGACCGAGGCACACAGGGCCAACACCCGGCATCATGGTGTGGGGAGCGATCTCCTACACTGGCCATACACCACTGGTGATCGTCGAGGGGACACTGAATAGTGCACGGTACATCCAAACCGTCATCGAACCCATCGTTCTACCATTCCTAGACCGGCAAGGGAACTTGCTGTTCCAACAGGACAATGCACGTCCGCATGTATCCCGTGCCACCCAACGTGCTCTATAAGGTGTAAGTCAACTACCCTGGCCAGCAAGATCTCCGGATCTGTCCCCCATTGAGCATGTTTGGGACTGGATGAAGCGTCGTCTCACGCGGTCTGCACGTCCAGCACGAACGCTGGTCCAACTGAGGCTCCAGGTGGAAATGGCATGGCAAGCCGTTCCACAGGACTACATCCAGCATCTCTACGATCGTCTCCATGGGAGAATAGCAGCCTGCATTGCTGCGAAAGGTAGATATACACTGTACTAGTGCCGACATTGTGCATGCTCTGTTGCCTGTGTCTATGTGCCTGTGGTTCTGTCAGTGTGATCATGTGATGTATCTGACCCCAGGAATGTGTCAATAAAGTTTCCCCTTCCTGGGACAATGAATTCACGGTGTTCTTATTTCAATTTACAGGAGTGTATTTGTTTTATGTTTAACCTAACACAATGCTACGCGTTTCGAGCATGTTCTTCAGATCTTCAGGCGGGTGTAGTTATTTATTTCTTTACTGTGATCAGATTAGGGCCTTCAGGCTCTGTCTTACATCTGACGAGTGTTTCACGCATACATTTACATCATAATTACCTGAGATATAATTGCAATATGACGAATAATAATGAAATAGCATTAACACAACTAAAAATGATTGGAATGTATGCAGAAACAGAGTGAATTTAGTAGAACTTACTGCTTACAAGGACTTTCAGAAGTTGCTGAGTGATGGAGTGGGACAGAAGGTATTTTGCTCCGATGGGAACGAGTGTTCTTGCTGTGTTGTTCAGAGAAGGGCGTTGAGGGCGAGGAGAGAGATGAGGGACAGTGTACGTTGTGGTAAGACAGTAGAGGAGACAGAGTGTATCGAAATTTCTGAGCTCTTCTGCTATAGCCAGGATAGCTGTGAATAAGATGGTAAAATATGATCAAGAAAAGCATAGATATTAATGCATGATCTAATGCTACAATTTTGGGCATTGTTCTGCTGATGGAGTGGCTATTGGAGTAAGAAGGAGGGGGCTGGGCGGGGGGGAGATTGTCAGATAACGACGTTCAGTGATATGTGTTGCTGTCGTTAGTTTGTCTGTTGAGTTGGACAACACAGCCTCTGTGGGATGCATGCGAATAGTTTTGCATCAATTGATTTATTTACTAAAACAGAGTTTTCTGAAGGAACGAAATTCAGATAGACTGCACTAGCTAAGAAGAAATGGTGAATGAGGGACATCTGGTTGGAAATAAGGATCTAATGGGGTAACGAGAGCATACGTGCGAAGGTAAACATTTTTGTTGCTTCAGTAGATATGTCATTAACTTTTGTTTTGAAGCTGGAAACCTTATTCAGTTATCTGATATAATGAGAGATGTCATTCCATTGCTGGGTTCCTGCTGAAGACAAGGACTTCCAGAACTGGCTGAATGATATGCTTTTAACATGTCAGTTTTCCATGAGGCTTCGGGCTTGCAGCCGGATGACTTCCACAACCTGGCACGTTATTTCGGCTGACAACCACTCAGCTATCTTCAAAAGTGTTTTACACCATATCATGGCGAGGTGTCGACGTCATCCAGCGACAAGCCCCGGAACCTCAGGGAATACCCATTACGCCGAGAAAACTTCAAGAGTAACGTGTCATGTATATACTTGAATGGTGTCTGTTCTGTCAGACATGCCCGGCAGAACAGGCACCACTCGTCCATGCATTTACATGAAACAGAGAATGGGCAACGGGAGGGGAGGGATGGCTGGGAATTCGTGACTTCCAGCCGGACAGGGCGTTGTGGTAACGCAATGGCGAAAATTGAAAATCTGTACCGGAACCGCACTCGAACCCAGATTTCTACATCTACGCCGATACTCTGCAATCCACCTTACAGCGCGTGGCGGAGGTTACTACTACTAGTCATTTACTTTCCTGAGCCATTCGCAAACAAAAAAGGGCCAAACGACTGTCTATATGTCTGAGCCCTTATCTTCGTGGTCCTTACGCGTGATGTATGTTGGCTGCAGTAGAATGGTTCGCCAGTCAGCTTCAAATGCCGGTATTCTAAATTTTCTCAATATTATTTCTCGAGAAGAACATCGCCTTCCCTCCAGCGATTCCCACTTGAGTTCCCGAAGCATATCCTTAACTCTTGCATGTTCCTGGAACGTACCGGTAACAAATCTAGCAGCCTGCGTTTGAATTGTATCTGCGTCTTCCTTTAATCTGACATGGTACGGATGCAAAACACTTAATATGAAGAATGTATTTTTTCACATAGTGTATCTCTGGAAATTGCAATACGGAGATCCTGGAGTATTGCAGGAACATGTTTCGAGACTCTCTCCTTTAGATAACCTCATAAGAAATAATCATACGGGTTGAGATCATGACTATAAGGGCACATTCCACACCACGTCCAGTGAATGATCAAGTATTCAAGGCGAGGATCCGATGTCTGAATGTCGTGTCGGAAGACGTCTGCGGTACGGTGTGGACTCGTTACATCCTGCATTAACCAGTAGCTTCAGAGCATTCGGCGGCGGCGTGGAGCCGTTGCAGATTCACGTCTTTATTTGTCCTCTGCGACAGGCTGTTCAATACAAATGGGCCCAACAGTGCACTGTGCACACACTGCGCACCAAACGGTGACTTTTTCTGGATAACGTGGAGCAGCAGATTCAACGTGTGTGTTCACAGTACCGCTGTTCCAGTGTTAGCGCTGTCATTCTGAAACGTGATTTGAGACGTCAGTGAGCGAGCTATAGAATTTTCAGAACTACAATATAACAGTATCATAAATATTTACGACATAGGAATAGACCACAGTAGACGTAAGACAGTAATACGTATTTCGTGCCACCGTGTGTTTGAGTGTTGTCTCTCCAAGTAGGTTGCAGGCTGACGGTGTAAAAATTAGCAGCTAGGGAATGGGCCGTAGCGGGAATCTTGGCCCGAAAGATAGACGCTCGAAATGTGTAGCGGCGGCGGGTTTATTTTCGCGGCACACCTATGAGTAGGGAGGGAGCAGGAGGTGCCAGGAGCGTACGGTCGCCGGGCGTGGGCCCTGGCCCGTGGTGAATGGGAGGCCACGCCAAGCCGAGCTGAGCTGAGCTGAGCCGAGCCGATACTGGTAGCTCTGCCAAGGCCGCGGAGACGCCCAGCGCGTCCTGCGTACAGAGCAGCGAGCGAGCCCCGTGCAGACACGGCTTCTGGCAGCGGTCACGTGTTCTCACTTTCTCCCCACTCCCTCCTCGTCCTCCTCCTCCTCCTTCTCCTCCTCTCCCCGTCTCTCCCCTCCAAATATGAGGGTCACTCCAAAAGAAATGCACACTATTTTTGTAAAAATACAGTTTTCATTCTGCATGTGTGAAAGTTTTACAGTGTGTAGATACATCCTTTCCGCTCCTTTTCAAACTTAGTTCAACCTGTTCCCGTGAGTGGTGCCGTCACAGCATGTCTTCAGGATGGCTGCTACACTTGATGTTCTTCAGAAGCAATGTGCTGTCATAGAATTCCTGTGCTCTGAAAACGAGACAGTGGGAGACATCCACAAGAGGTTGAAAAAGGTGTATGGAGATGCTGCTGTCGATCGCAGTACAGTTAGTCGGTGGGCAAGCAGGTTACGTGATGAAAGCGGGCATGGCAATATTGAGGATTGTCCTCCCAGAGGCAGGCCTCCTACAGCATACACTCCAGTCAATGTGCAGAGAGTTAACGAATTGGTGACTGCTGACAGACGCATCACAGTGAACGAATTGTCACCCTACGTTGGGATAGGGGAAGGAAGTGTTTGCAGAATACTGAAAGTGTTGGCGTTAAAAAGGGTTTGTGCCAGGTGGGTTCCCAGGATGTTGACAGTGGCTCACAAAGAAACAAGAAAAACGGTATGCAGCGAACTTTTGGAACAGTACGAGAATGGTGGAGATGAATTTCTTGGAAAAATTGTGACAGGTGATGAAACATGGCTCCATCATTTTTCACCACAGACGAAGAGGCAATCAATGGAGTGGCATCATGCAAATTCACCCAAGAAAAAAAATTCAAAACCACACCTTCTGCTGGAAAAGTTATGGCTACGGTGTTCATCGATTCCGAAGGACTCGTGCTTGTGGACATCATGCCAAGTGGAACCACCATAAATTCTGATGCATATGTGACGACACTGAAGAAACTTCAAGCTCGACTGAGTCGTGTTCGACCACATCGGCAGAAGCAGGATGTTTTGCTGTTGCACGACAACGCACGGCCACATGTCAGTCAAAAAACCATGGAAGCGATCACAAAACTCGGATGGACAACACTGAAACACCCACCTTACGGTCCTGACCTGGCTCCGTGCGACTATCATCACTTTGGGAAACTGAAAGACTCTCTTCGTGGAACAAGGATTGAAGATGATGACTCCCTTGTGCATATTGCCAAACAGTGGCTCCAACAGGTTGGTCCAGAATTTTACCGTGCGGGTATACAGGCGCTGGTTCCAAGATGGCGTAAGGCAGTTTAGAGGGATGGAAGTTATGTGGAGATATGAAAATATTTTCCCTAAAGGATGTATCTACACATTGTAAAACTTAAAAACATGTAGAATAAAAGATATATTTAAAAAAAATAGTGTGCATTTCTTTTGGAGTGACCCTCGTACAATGATGGATAAAAAATCGCAACAGCAAAAAATGATTAATGTAGAGTAATGAAATTATGGGAATACACTTGCCCAGGTAACGTATTTAAGTGATTAACGTTGCAAGATCACAGGTCAATGTACGAGCGAGGTAAGATGTGAAATGCAGGTAGAGTAATAACCGGTGTTAGCGCCAGAATGTTGAATGCAGGCATGTAAACGAGCATGCATTGTGTTGTACAGATGCCGGATGAGTACAGGGACGGTTAATAATGGTTGTGGATGACGCTGCAGTTGTCGTCCGATTATATCCCATAAGTGTCCGATTGGAGATAGATATGGAGATCGAGTACCCCAAGGCGACACATCGACAGTCTGCAGAGCATGTTGGCTTACAACATCGGGACGTGGGCGAGCGTTATCCTGTTGGAAAACACCCCCTGGAATGCTGTTTGTGAATGGCACATCAGCGGGTCGAATCACCAGACTGACGTACAAATTTGCAGTCGGGGTACGTGGAATAACCACGAGGGTACTTCTGCTGTCAAACGAACTGCAGGTGTAGGTTGGGTCGTTCGTTGATTTGGGGAAAGGGACCAGACGACGAGGTCATCGGTCCCATCGGATTAGGGAAGGATGGGGAAGGAAGTCGAAAGGAACCATCCCGGCATTTGCCTAAAACGATTTGGGAAATCATGGAAAACCAAAATCGGGATGGCTCGACGCGGGTTTGAACCGCCGCCCTCCCGAATGCGAGTCCAGTGTGCTAGCGACTGCGCCACGTCGCTCGGTCCAGGTGTAGGTCGAGTGTGTCTAACACGCAGACAGGCTGGTTGCAGGTCTTCAAGTGTTCTCCTTCAAACCAACACATAGCCATCACTAGTATCGAGGCAGAACCAGCTTTCATCAGAAATCGAAACAGACTACATCTACATCTACATGGTTACTGTGCAATTCACACTTAAGTGCCCGGCAGAGAGTTCATCGAACCATTTTCATACTACTTCTCTATCATTCCACTCTCGAATGGCGCGTGGGAAAAAGTAACACCTAAATCTTTCCGTTCGAGCTCTGATTTCTCTTGTTTTATTATGATGATCATTTCTCCCTACGTAGGTGAGTGTCAACAAAATATTTTCGCATTCGGAAGAGAAAGCTGGTGATTGAAATTTCGTAAATAGCTCTCGCCGCAAAGAAAACCGCCTTTGTTTCAGTGACTGCCACCCCAAATCGCGTATCATGTCAGTGACACTCTCACCCCTATTGCGCGATAACCCGAAACGAGCTTCTTTGCACTTTTTCGATGTCCTCCGTCAATCCTACCTGGTAAGGATCCCATACCGCGCGGCAATATTCCAGCAGAGGACGGACAAGTGTAATGTAGGGTGTCTCTTTAATGCGTTTGTCGCATCTCGTAAGTGTTCTGCCAACAAAGCGCAGTCTTTGTTTCGCCTTCCTCACAATATTATCTATGTCGTCTTCGCAATTTAATTTGTTCATAATTGTAGTTTCTAGGTAGTTAGTCGAATTGACAGCCCCTATATTTGTGGGATTTATCGTATACCCAAAATTTATCGGATTTCTTTTAGTACCCATGTGGATGACCTCGCACTTTTCTTTGTATAGTGCAAACTGCCACTTTTCGCACCATACAGAAATTCTCTCTATTTTGCAGTTGGAATTGATCGTTCTGATGATTTTACTAGACGGTAAATTACAGCGTCATCTGCAGACAATCTAAGGGGGCTGCTCAGATTATCACCTAGAGCATTTACATAAATCAGGAACAGGAGAGGGCCTATGACACTACCTTGTGGAACGCCAGATATCGCTTCTGTTCTACTCTATGTATCACTACGAACTGTGCAAATTGAGGTCAGTGATATGGGTCTGTAATTGAATGTGTTACTCCTATTTCCTTTCTGAATATTGCTGTGACGTGTGCTACTTTCCAGTCTTTAGGAACAGACCTTTGGTCAAGTGACTTCCACCCTTCTCTGCAGTGAGAGCTCGCTTGACACCACTGAACTCGCAGAGGGCGGTGGTTAGGGTCAGTGGAATGCGCGCTACAGGTCGTTTGGCGCGGAGCTGCCCTAGAAGTGACGGATAACGGATTTGTCACAGCTCAGTGTGTCACTGTGGTGCCAAGTGACGTGACTTGCGTCCTCGTAGTGGTGCTACTAATGCCAGCGTCGTGCGACTGTTGCGAAATTTTAATAGACATCATCTTTCAGATATAGAAACAGGCATACCAACTGTTGTTTATGTCGCACAACTCCGTCTTGGTGTTTCGATTTTCATTCCACCCATGTATAATTTGTTGTCACTCCCACTTTTAACTTACTTTACTTTTCCGCACCCAGAAATCAAAGTTTTTCAGTCCAAAATTGAGCCACGTCCAGTGTTCCTTGCTTCCCTCTCGTAATACATTGACGAAAGATTTGCTGGGACACTTATGACAGGTTAGGAAATGTTCCACATTCTGATATTCGTCGCAATCTCATGTAGGGCTGCACCGAGACCACTGCGACAGAGGCGAAGAAGAGGCGCGAATACTGACAAAGAAATAAATAAAAAAACTACGGCGTGGTCAGTAGAAAAGAAGCCCCCTTGTTGTACTGAACACGGTATTTGAAGCTGCCTGAGTGTTGTTATTTCTTAAGGGGGCTCTCGAGAAAGAGCACGTGGTATCGAGCGGCGATTTGGTGATCGGTGCTGCGATGTCAGTAGTGAGTTTGAAGCTTGCTTCAAAATATATGATAAAATAGTAAGTGAAACGGGAAAGAGGTCTCACATGTAACACACTGTTATTTTCATGTCGCTTTAATTCACTGTCGGGGCACGTTAAATGAGAGCTCTTATGTTGTTTAGCAAAATATACGGCGAATTTTGGTGATAAGTGTAGCAGGAATTGTGAATGATAAAATCCGCTACAGTTGTAAAAATTATTTATTTCTTAAAAGGAAAGCACTATCCAGTTTCAGGACATATATTCCGTCTTGAGGTGCATATTAAAATGTGAGTCGACAAAGGATCCATAACAAAGGTTAAAATAGGTTAAAATATGTTGAAATGGATATCCTCTTGCATGTGAACAGACATCGTATGTGCAGAAAAAAAAACTGCAGAAAAGTGGTTTCCAGGAGGGAGGCGCTGCTTTGGCAATTCTGCCCAGGGCGTTGCGACGCCTCTTATCACATCCGTAGTCATATTCATTTATGATACGTCGAAGAAATCGTTCAGACCAATGGACGGAGCGGTGGAGCAAACGACGACAGGTCACACAAGATGGAGATGGCGTTTCAACTCTTCAAGGACACGTACAATAAATAATCAGTTTCCATTAATGGCAAAATTAGACACTGCGAAACAGCAACAAATTCGCAAGCGCCTGTGCAGCCGAGATGAGATTAGCGACAAACTTGGGGAGTACAAAGTAAACGAAGTTAAGGAAATCTGCTACCTCGGAAGCAAAATAACCCGTGACGGACGAAGCAAGATGACATAAAAAACACACTAGCACTGGCAAAGAGGCCATTAATGGCAAAGAGGAGTCTACTAGTATCAAACATTGGACTTAACGTCAGCAAGAAATTTCTGAGAATGTTCGTTTGGAGCCGAGCATTGTACGGTAGGGAGACAAGGGCTGTTGGGAAACCTGAACAGAATAGAATCGAAGCGTTTGAGACGTGGTACTACAGAAAGATATTGACAGATGGGCTGATAAGGAATGAGATAGCTCTCCACAGAATCGGCGAGGAAAGGAATGTATGGAAATCACTGGCAAGAAGAAGGAAAGGATGACAGGACGCACGTTAAGACATCAGGGAATAACTTCGGTGGTAATTGCGTGACATGTAGAGGAAGAGACAGATATTGGAACATACCCAACAAGTAGCTGACGACATTGAATGAAAGTATTACACTAAGGGCCATTCACTGTATGAAGCATTTGACCTTAGGTTAACGCAGATAATGACCACAGATCAACCTTAACTCGGAATTCTGCGTTGACTTGGAAATCTGCGTTGTATGGATGTTAATGCCAGATTATATCGCCGTGAAGTAGGATCAAATTTGACCGGCGAAAATAAGTGGATGAAAATGAGGATCAACTGTAATCGTCAGTTTACAATATAGTGACGTTACAAAATAACGGCCGGCCGGAGTGGCCGCGCGGTTAAAGGCGCTTCAGTCTGGAACCGCGCGACCGAAACGGTCGCAGGTTCGAATCCTGCCTCGGGCATTGATGTGTGTGATGTCCTTAGGTTAGTTAGGTTTAAATAGTTCTAAGTTCTAGGGGACTTATGACCACAGCAGTTGAGTCCCATAGTGCTCAGAGCCATTTGAACCATTTTTTTGAACAAAACAACGCTTTAGTTTTGTGAAAATACAAATTAAAATAAGAAAGAAATAATTAATAACACAAAAAAGCGGTAAGTAAATATCTGACTACGCCATTCCCACACTGCTGGAGCTCGAAATATTTTTCTTTCCGATCTGTAAGGTTAGTGCAGATATTAATAACTGATATCGTTATAATTCGTCAGAGCGTATTAAAATGTATTCCGGAGTGAAAATCTGCATCGTCGTGGTAGGTGTTGGAAATAGGAACAAATTGTGGCTTCAGGGCCTGCAGTTAGCTACTGTCCGCCGTTCATAACTGTAGGCCTGACGAAATGATCACCTCCACTTTTATCCATTTCAACCTTGGTTGTTTTTAATACGCCACCTGCAATTACATAAAGGTGATACGTGATTGTTAAGTGGGTCTTAAATTATACCTTGTCATGCATGAATGATTTCTTGGTCCGTTTCTTAATACAGGGTGTTTCAAAAGGAATATACCTATTTCGAATGCACGTATTTATTATTCTTTAAGACATATGAATATGAAACTTGACACACATATTTACGATCCTCTCAGGTTCAGATTACAGATGTTCAATATGTCCTCCATCAGTGACACGAACAATATCACATCAATACTCAAATTCCTCCCATACTCGGGGAAGCATGTCCTTCGTCACTGATGTTATAGCCGTACGGATCCGGTTCTTCAACTCTACCAGGTTCTGTGGGAGTGGTGGTACATAAAGGCTGTCTTTAACGAAACCCTACGGGCAGAAGTCAGAGGGTGTCAAATCGGGTGACCGTAGAGGACTGCGTTGGAAAGCAGTTTTCATCCGTGCAACATTTTCTTCAGAAACACGAGGGTGGCCCAAACTCTTTCCTTTACATACACGCATTTGCACTGTAACCACGGAATTGCACTTCGCAAACTCGAGAACACAAAATGATTTTTGCTGCGGAGTAACCATTTTAAACATATGACGGTTACCAAGCGAAACAGAAGACAACTGACATCTAGCGGCTATTAATATAAACTAGACTACGTATTCGTTTCTCTAATAGCCGAGCCGAGACGCAGCGATCGATAGTTTGGACAAAACAATACTTTATAATACGTATATTCTTTTTGAAACACCCTGCATTTTTAAAATTTTCCTCTTACAGTCTGTCCCGATGTTCTGCGAATTGAAGCCATCAGCTACGTCTTTCTACGCCTTTACCATGTTGACCCCAGTAACATTATCAGCTTTTGTTTGTATGTTACTGTGCCTTTACATTAACGCATTCGATCCTCAGCAGGGAATGTTTTTCGTATGGGGAGAAGTTTGAAGATAGTTCCTTTTTCTGCTTACTTTCCTCCATCATTATAACACGGAACTTTTGATAACAGATACTGTGTATCAACGCTGCACAAGTAACATCTGCCAGCAAAGCGCAATATCCGTGTCGATAGTGGATTTTAGCCGTCTTGCCAAGAATGTTTCGTGCTAACTTAAATCAACACTGAACGTCCTTCGGTGCATCCATGTTCAGTAACATTTGAAAATTCAATACTTCTCGGAATAATGCAGGTTGAGAGTTAAAAACTGACACTCATCCATTAAATGAGGCGAGGTTTTATTGAAACGAAAGTAGCGCACAAAATGACCAACTGGTGACGCTTCATATGATACGAAAGCAATAATGAGAATAACAATTGTTTTTAACAAAGACGATGTTCTATGTGGCAAAAGCACAACATTTGTTGTCATTCATCAACAATACCTGTAGTCGACGGACGATGTTGTGAACAGTACTATACAGTGTATCAATAGGTATGGTGAGAAACTGCCGTCGGATGTTATCTTTTAGCATCCGCAGTGGAGTCGGGCAACCGCGGTAATCTTGTGACTTCAGGTAGCCCCAAACCATCAGTCACACGAATTGAAATCTGGGGCCATGGGAGGCCAAACATGACGAAAGTGGCAGCTCAGGACGCGACCTTCACCAAACGATGTGCGCGAGAGATCTTTCACAAGTGTAGCAGTGTGAGGTAGGGCGCCACCCTGCATGTAGTCTTACGTTCTTGCAGGTGTTTATCAGACAGGCTAGGGATGATGCGATTCTAACACCTCGGTGTACCTTGCACGGATCACGCTGACGGTTTGCGAAGCAGCACCCCGAATTACCTTGAAGTAAAAGGATCCGATCACGACTGATGTGGTAAATCCACACCATACCGTGACTTTCTCGCCGTGCAGTTGGGTTTGCACGGCAGTCCTAGGATGAGCCGAAATACTGCAGTTGTGGGTGATGCCAGACCCTCGGAGTGTGAAATGAACTACGTCAGTCCATTGCCATCTCTTGGCTTTTGGTTTCAATAAACCTCATGTCATTTCAGGTAAGCGTGTTAAGTTTTATCTCTCTACCTGCATTATTCCGTGAACTAGTGTTTTTCCAAACGTTAACGGACGTTTGGTTCAAAATGGTTCAAATGGCTCTGAGCACTATGGGACTCTACTTCTGAGGTCATTAGTCCCCTAGAACTTAGAACTAGTTAAACCTAACTAACCTAAGGACATCACACACATCCATGCCCGAGGCAGGATTCGAACCTGCGACCGCAGCGGTCTCGCGGCTCCAGACTGCAGCGCCTAGAACCGCACGGCCACTTCGGCCGGCGAACGTTTGGGTCACTCTGTAGAATAGAGCTGAGGCCTGAGAAGAGTTTAGGTTCTGACCTCCTGCCAGCGATGTCTATACACTGGTTAACCAAAACATTACGGCCATTAAAACTGTGTGCCGGACCGAGACTCGAACTCGGGATCCTTGCTTTGCGCGGGCAAGTGCCATGTCTCGACAATATCGTTTCCTTAAAGAGTGCTAGTTCTGCAAGGTCTGTGGGAGAGCTCCGAGTTCGAGTCTCGGTCGGGCACACAGTTTTAATCTGCCAGGAAGTTTCATATCAGCGCACACTCCGCTGCAGAGTGAAAATCTCATTCTGGAAACATCCCCTAGGCTGTGGCTAAGCCATGTCTCCGCAGTATCCTTTCTTTCAGGAGTGCTAGTTCTGCAAGGTTCGCAGGAGAGCTTCTGTAAAGTTTGGAAGGTAGGAGACGAGGTACTGGCAGACGTAAAGCTGTGAGTACCGGGCGTGAGTCGTGCTTCGGTAGCTCAGATGGTAGAGCACTAGCCCGCGAAAGGCAAAGGTCCTGAGTTGGAGTCTCGGTCGGGCACACAGTTTTAATCTGCCAGGAAGTTTCAGCTCCTGTGAAGTTTGGAAGGTAGGAGACAAGGTGCTGGCGGAATTAGAGCTGTGAGGACAGGTCGTGAGTCGTGCTTGGATGGTTCAGATGGTAGACCACTTGCCTGCGAGAGGCCAAGGTCCAGAGTTCGAGTCACGGTCCGGCATACAGTTTTAATCTCGCAGGAAGTTTCATGTCAGTGCACGCTCCGCTGCAGAGTGAAAATTTTATTTTGATTATGACCACTGCCCATTGCGAGAGTGAATGCTCCACGGTGGTGCAGCGGGCACGTGACGCAGTAAGGAAAGAATGTAAGTGGAAGAGACGAATGAGCAATCAATATAGTAAAGATACGAAGCTGCAAATGCGGAAATCCAATGTTATATACGGTTATGACAAAGGGCTCATTATGGTGACGCTGTGCCAGGAAACGACAATCTCTGAAACGGCGAAGGTGGGCGCCTGTTGGCGTACTACGTCGTGAGCACGTATGGAAGGTGGTTCAAGGATGGTGACATAACGAGTGGGCCATTTGGTACTGGACGAACACGTCTCATCACAAAACTTAGTGGTCGTAGCATCCACAAATGTGTAATCCAGGAGAGGCAGCGATCCGTTGCGAATCTGACGAGGTAGTACAATGCTGGTGCAGGCGCAATTGTTTCGGAGCACACCGTTCAGAGACCATTGTTGAAACCCTATGCGTTCCTGTGTTGAACCAACGACATCGTCAGTTGTGATTGCGGTGGTCACAGCGTCACTGACCTTTCACCGTGGATCAACAGAAACGTGTTGCCTGTCGAATGAAGCGCATTTATTGTTACACCAGGTCCTTACACGCTGTCATCCAGGCGAATCGCTGCATGAAACATGAACTGCGCCACAGATGCAGGCCGTCAGGGCAAAATTATGCTATGGAGTAGAGTAAGTTCGGTTTACCAGTTTCTGGGGTGGTAATCGAAGGCATTATGACAGCAGCGAACTACATGAACATTAGAAGGAAGGTCAGCATTCGCCGTAATTTTGAGATGTGTATCATCATGTTGTTAAAGACGATAAAAAATTGTTAGTCTGCACTCTGCAACCTAAAAAAAATGTTTGTAAAGAATATTATGTTTCATGACATTTTGACCTGTTAAATTGTGGCATATATTGTACAGTCACCACTATTTATGTTTTTGACTTCTTGGTTTCAACGTAATATTTTACGTAAATTAAGTACTTTGCACCTCTGACTTAACACGCAAAATGGCACTTACGGCGTTATAACAAATTCTGTTACATTTGATGTCATGTTATTTGTATACTTTTCGTTTTTACTAGTCCTGTAATCCGACACCTTAAAATTTACCTGTTGATTTTTATTCTTGCATGTTTCTGTTTTAAGCTGTTTTGAAAATAACACGCCAGTGTATGTTGGCAAGATGTGCACTTCCCCCTTCCATTTTGCTATGCGTTTTAATGAACAATTTTAAATTTGAAATATTTAATTAATAATTTGCAGGTGCACATTTGGTATTTGCCAAATAAAGTAATGTTAAGTCTTCACGTGACACATGTCACATAAGGGCGTTCCAAGCCCCTGTAAAACCGAGGTCTGCTTACAGGTAAATGTAAACAGCGGCTTGAGTTATTGTGATCGTTTCGTTGCTTCTGTTACTGCTAACAACTAGACAGCAGTGGCTAAGAGCTTTAATTTGTACACTAAAGGTATGTTATTACCAAGAGTTTGTTTATACTCAGGTGTACTTGTGGTCTTTTGTTTCTTATTCACTGATCGCTATGTGAAATGTTTAACTTCCAACATTATTGCAGACCATCTGCATCGCTTCAAGTTTGAAGTCTTCCTCTACGACGAGAAAACATAACTGTTCGTGTAGCAAGGTCAGACTCGTGTTACAGTGATTTGAGAGGCATTATAGTGAAACCACACTGACGTCTTGGCCAGCAAATGTGCGTGATCTGCACCCACTGGAGCGCATATCGGGCGCCAGCAGCGTGCCCTTAAACCACTATCCAGTAATTTGCTGGAATTGCCTGACCTGTGCATATACATCTAGTGCCATATACTTCTGGAATCCTGTCAAAGACTTCTAGAATCTGTGTTGTACTGTGTTTGAAAAGTGGAACAACACGCTATTACACAGGTGGTCATAATGTTTTGGCTCATCCGTGTACAGTCGGCTATGAACATGACGGATTTGCAATAGAGCCGCAATAGCATTGATTTCCGTTAACTTAGTAGGTACTGGGAGATGAAGAAGCTTGCACAGGATAGAGTAGCATGGAGAGCTGCATCAAACCAATCTCAGGACTGAAGACCACAACAACAGCAACAATTTAGTTCAAAATAATTCCTGCCATCCTAATAGCCAGAAACTTTCTGCTTTTAGATCTTTGATGGATAGAGCCTTTAGAGTCCCTATGAATGAAGAAGACAGAATGACTGAGCTCAACATCGTGAAGCAACTAGCCAGAGCTAACGGATATCACCAAAACGCTGTCAATAAATTAATACGACAGAAACAGCGCGCGAATGCAAGGAAGAATACCGCAAATAATATTACGAGAGTCAGAATACCATACTTCGGTGATATTTCGCGAAAAGTGGCTAACATTTTCAAACCTTTTAAAGTTGATACCGCTTTTCAGACTAATAATACGCTGCGGTTTAAACTAAGAAATAATTTACAGCAGGAAAGCGATCAATGTGAGAGAGCTGGGGTCTATAAAATTCAGTGTAACACGTGCAAGGCAAGCTATGTAGGCCAAACTGGTAGGTCCTTTAAAGTACGTGACAAAGAACATAGCGCTGCTTTCCGGCTTAATAATTTCGAAAAGTCAGTTGTAGCCACGCATATTTGGGAAACGGGACACCACATTTTGGGAATAGATCAGGATCTCGTTATTTTACATAGACAGGACAAAGGCAAAAAGCTGGATCTACTAGAACACTTCAAACATTTCACTGGTTTCTTTTAGTAACTACATTTTTAGCAATTGGCAGGATACCATCATTTCATGAGGTCCTTGGAACATGTATACGTTATGTGTTTGTATAGACATCTCTGTGGCTTCCTTGTTTACTTGCGCGTGAGCTCACTCGCGTTTCAGTGTCGTATTTGGCTACGTGGTGTGTGGTATCAACGAAGACGCACGGACGGTTTACGATAGAGGAGAGGGCCATGTGATTAGATGTTGAACACCATATGCGACACCATTTTAGAGTTTTTTATATTTTGACGACTATGTGGAGATGCACCTTGGAAGACACGGCTGCAACAAGGGAAGTAGCCACGATGTTTTAATTTTATTATCAATTTTATTGTGCGTGGTGCATGTTCCATTTTAGCGAGTTTTAACAGGTTCTTACAATTTTTATTATTCTGATGATGGAAGCGTAACTCCCGAAATGCGTCGACCTTAGTGTTTTACACTATAAACAAGTGGTTGAGCCGATATATTTTTTAACATTGACATTCACAACCACGACCTCTCATCCAGTATGGATAAAATCAAAGTTAATTCAGTTGATAGTTTACCTTGGCACGATAGGGAAGCGGGCTAACGATGCCGGCAGTGGCATCGCTCGCAGGACTGTCGCCAGTGCGCTGGCGCCACAAAGGACTGCCTTGTGCTAGCGTGACCGCCGTCCGAGACGCGTGTTATTTCAGTCCCCTAATTGCTGCGGGATTATAGGGGAGTGGGGACCACTGTCGGCGTGCGTGCCGCCTTCTGGGTATCGGCGATCCCAGGAATAACTGCGGCGCCTGGAACAGGTTAATTGCGGTCTCGTTCGGAATTCCCCGAGCCGGAGACAAGCAGGCGCGCCGTCCCAGCGGCCGCCAGGCACTCGACCGAGCTCGGCCCGCCGCAAGGCGAACGTCGTTGTCGGTTCCACCTCGCGGCTGGGGCGGCCGCTCCGAAATAGCTTAATTTCTACTGTCCTCGCGCACGGCTATAAATTTACAGTGGGTGGAGGGGGGGGGGGGGCGTAGCTCGCCGTTCCAGCCTGTTCCTCTCCGCAGAGAGGCCGTTGGCATTTCTCTTTGACGCCAGTCGACAATAATAAGCGAAAGCCACGTCACTGAACTGCGCAGATCTGTAGGCTATTCGAAACAGAAATTATTAACAGACCTCATTAGCATTATGCTAATGAAACGGCAGCGCCTGTTGCACAGTGCTTTCAGACACGACCGAATGCAATCACCAGTCACTTCAGATATTCCGCGAAATTTTATGGCTGCCAAGTTGTCTTGCAATTGCTTTAGCATGGCTGTACTGTGCATTATAAGTGAACTTTGTACATCAATAGGTATTTCGCGGGACACCTCAAGTTCATCTGACGTTAATTGAAATCGATAGTGTACGCTAATATCGTACAACTCTAGAGGCCATATTATAAATTTCTGCTATTCCGACGTGAATTATTTGTTTATTATCGTATGGCGACAACAGAAAATATTAAGAAATACATACACTTCGCAATTATTTGTTTAAGGATTTAGACACGCAGCTAATATCCTTAAATACTCAAAATCAGTAATTCAATAATACTAAAAGGAGAACATTTAAACTATAAAATTAGGATTGTTAATTGAAACAGATACATTTAATCAGAGTTCACCATCTAGTGAGTGAAGCCAATAGATAGCACATGCACTGAGATGACAAAACTCGTGGGATAGCGATATGCACATATGCAGATGCCGGTAATATCGCGTGCACAAGGTACACTGAAGAGCCAAAGAAACTGGTACACCTGCATAATATCGTTTAGGGCCCCCCGCGAACACGCAGAAGCGCCGCAACACGACGTGGCATGGACTCGACTAATGTCTGAAGTAGTGCTGGAGGGAACCGACACTATGAATTCTGCAGGGTTGTCCATAAATCCGCAAGAGTACGAGCGGAAGGAGGTCTCTCCTGAACAGTACGTTGCAAGGGATCCCACATAAGCTCAATAATGTTCATGTCTGGGGAGTTTGGTGGCCAGCGGAAGTGTTTAAACTCAGAAGAGAGTTGCTGGAGCCACTTTGTAGCAATTCTGGACCTGTCGCGTGTCGCATTGTCCTGCTGGAATTGCCCAAGTCGGTCTGAATGCACAATGGACATGAATGGATGCAGTTGACCAAACGGGATGCTTACGTACGTGTCACGTGTCACAGTTGTATCTAGACGTATCAGGGGTCTCAATCACTCCAGCTGTACACGCCCTCCACCATTACAGAGCTTCCACCAGCTTGAACATGCAGGGTCCTTGGTTTCCTTGTCTCCATACACGTGCACGTCCATCCCCTCGTTACAATTTGAAGCGAGAGTCGTGTGACTAGGTAACATGTTCCCAGTCATCAACAGTCGAATGTGGGTGCTGACGGGCCCAGGCGAGGCGTAAAGCTTTGTGTCGTGCAGTCATCAAGGGTACACGAGTGGGCCTTCGGCTCCCAAAGCCAATATCGATGATGTTTCGTTGAATGGTTCGCACACTGACATTTGTTGATAGCCCTGCGTTGAAATCTGCTGCAATTTGCGGAAGGGTTGCACTTCTGTCACGTTGAACGATTCTCTTCAGTCGTCGTTGGCCCCGTTCGTGCAGGATCGTTTCCTGACCACGGCAGTGTCGGAGATTTGATGTTTTGCCTACACTCGTGAAATGGTCGTACGGGAAAATCCCCACTTGATCGCTACCTCTGAGATGCTGTGTCCCATCGGTCGTACGCCACATTCAAACTCGATTAAATCTTGATGATCTGCCACTGTAGCAGCAGTAATCGATCTAACTGCTGCGCCAGACACTTGTCATATAGGCAGGGCCGTATTCTGCCTATTTACATACCCCTGTATCGGACTACGCGTGCCTATACCAGTTTCTTTGGCGCTTCAGTGTATGTGAACTTTGTACACCAGTAGACATTCCGCTGGAAACCTGAAGTTGATCTGACGCTAAACGAAATCCTTAGTGTCATGCAAGTATCGTACAACTGAAGAGGCAATATGATAAATTTCTGCTACTGGGGCGTGAATTATATATTTATTTACAGTATGGCCACAATAGCAAATATTAAGAAATACGTATAGTTCGCAAAAAATGGTTCAAATGGCTCTGAGCACTATGGGACTTAACATCTGTGGTCATCAGTCCCCTAGAACTTAGAACTACTTAAACCTAACTAACCTAAGGACATCACACACATCCATGCCCGAGGCAGGGTTCGAACCTGCGACCGTAGCAGTCGCGCGGTTCCGGACTGAGCGCCTAGAACCACGAGACCACCGCGGCCGGCTATAGTTCGCAATTATACATTTAAGGATTTAGACACAAAGCTAATTTCTTTAAATTCTCAAAATAAGTAGTTCAGTAACAGTAAAAGGAGAACATTTAAACTAATTTAGAACAGTTAATTAAAACAGACACATTTAACCAGAGTTCCACATTTAGTGAATGAAACCAAATGGACAGCACATACATTGACAAAACTCGTGGGATAGAGATATGCACATATGCAGATGAAGGTAATATGGCGTGCACAACATATAAACAGGCAGTGCATTGCGGACCTGTCATTAGTACTTAGGTTATTCATGTGAAAAGGTTTCCGAGGCGATTATGGCAGCACGGCAGGAATTAAGACTTTGACGCGCGATTGTTGTCGGAGCTAGACGCATGGACATTTTATTTCGGAGATCCACAATGTCAAGGTTATGCGGAGAATACCAAATTTCGGGTATTACGTCTTACTGAAGACTACGCAGTTGCCGACGGCCTTCGCTTAGCGACCGCGAGCAGCAGCGGCGTTTGCGTAGAGCTGTCAGTGCCAACAGACAAGCCACGCTGCCTGAAATAACCGCAGAAATCAATGTGGGACGTACGACAAACGTATCGGTTAGGACACTGCGGGGAAATTTGGCGTTAATGGGATTGACGCGAGTACCTCTGCTAACTTCCGGGCGGGAAGGAGCGCCGGTCCCCGGCACGAATCCGCCCGGCGGATTTGTGTCGAGGTCCGGTGAACAGGCCAGTCTGTGGATGGTTTTTAGGCGGTTTTCCGTCTGCCTCGGCGAATGCGGGCTGGTTCCCCTTATTCCGCCCGAGTTACACTATGTCGGCGATTGCTGCGCAAACAAGTTTCCCACTTACGCGTACAACACCATTACTCTACCACGCAAACACAGGGGTTACATTCTTCTGGTTTGAGACGTTCCCAGGGCGTCCACCGGGGGCCGAACAGTTGGTAACAGGTAGGTTTTTTAAATCAAAATACAGAACTTAGGTGCATTTGACATTTTATTTCGGTTGTTCCAATGTGATACGTGTACCTTTGTGAAATTATCGTTTCTGAGAACGCATGCTGTTACAGCGTGACTCCCTGGGTACCAACACTGTTCAACACTAGGGTTAATGGTTCCTTTAGGTGCAATGAAGTTCAGCTAACAGGTCTAGATCGTGTTCACTAGTGAGCTAATACTGCGGTCTCACGAAGCCAAATAGTTCAGTACGACTTGTGCAGTGCCTGGCTACCAAATTCAGCACAATGAGTCGTCTTTCGATCTCGTGACTACCGTATACCACAATCACCAATAGACTGAAACAGCTCTCCGCACAAGTGGTTCCCAACAGGACTTACCGAGCGAGGTTTTGCAGTGTTTAACACAACGGACTCGCATTCAAAGCCGCGTCCGGCCATCCTGATATAGGTTTTCCGTGATGTCCCTAAATCGCTTCAGGCAAATGCCAAAATGGTTCCTTTGGACGCTACGGTCGCAGGTTCGAATCCTGCCTCGGGCATGGATGTGTGTGATGTCCTTAGGTTAGTTAGGTTTAAGTAGTTCTAAGTTCTAGAGGACTGATGACCGCAGAAGTTAAGTCCCGTAGTGCTCAGAGCCATTTGAACCATTTCGTTCCTTTGGAAGGGCACGGCCGACTTCCTTCCCCATCCTTCTCTAAGGCCGGTATTACACTATCAAATTTCTTTGTGAAAGATTTGATAAAAGATGTGATCAAATATTCCGTCCAATATATTTGACAAAGATCTTTGACGTAGCGCTAGAAGGGGTATTACTCCGTCATCAAATTTTTCGTCAAAGTTCAAGATGGGTGACAACAACTTGTTATTAACCGCAGCAGTTGTACGTACCCCAATTGCATTGTGTGCACATGCGGAAAAGAAGTGGGGGAAAAAATGGAACCGTACATACGAGGTTGACAGGCTTAAAAGTCCTGGGATTACAACTTGAAAATAAATTCAGTTGGGAGGAGCACACCACAGAACTGCAGAAAGGCCTTAACAAATCTGTATTTGCAATTCGAGTGTTAGCAGACATAGGCAACATAAAAATGAAAAAGCTTGCATACTTTGCCTACTTTCATTCCATAATGTCATATGGGATAATATTTTGGGGTAAATCTTGAAGTCAAACAAAAGTTTTCAGAGTCCAAAAGCGTGTAATACGTATTATTTGTGGAGTAAATTCACGGACGTCCTGCAGAAACCTCTTCAAAGAACTGGGTATACTAACTACTGCCTCTCAGTATATTTACTTCTTAATGAAATTTGTCGTAAATAATATATCTCTTTTTCCAACAAACAACTCAGTTCATACATACAATACCAGGAACAAAAATGATCTGCACAAAGACTTAAAAGCACTTACTTTAGTTCAAAAAGGGGTCCACTACTCAGGAACACTCATCTTCAATAATTTGCCAGGAAACATAAAAAATTTAGTTAGAAATAAAGATCAGTTTAAAAGGAGCCTGAAAGACTTACTACTGGCCAACTCCTTCTACTCCATTGGCGAAATTTTTAATAGAAACAAATGATGTATTGTATTTATTCATACTATTAGTATTGTTATTTCAGCTTAAAAAAATCGACATGTTCCACATCCACGAGGATCTCCTCAGCACGGATCTATGGAACGAAAAACTAATCTAATCTGGGTGAAGCCGTGGGTTTTACGACGACACGATAAAAGCATTCAACAAAACTTGTTACGTGAGCCTACAGTGGAAGACGTCAAGTCGTACATCAATTACTTAAGAATGGATGAGCATACATTTCTGTATGTGTTCAATGAAGTGTATCCTCATATCACAAAGCACAATATTCACTTAAGAACTGCTACATCTTCAAAAGACAGGCTCACTGTAACACTCCGATTTCTTGCTACAGGAGAGGATTATGTTAGGTTAGGTTAGGTCTCCAACCTTCTTAATCTGTTTTTGTATTCAGGGTGCCTCATGTTGTAAAGCGCCTCATCAGCTTCAGACATCTCTATTAATTTTGTAGTTGTCGGCACACACCAATTGTATTTACCGGCAATGGTTATAAAAACACTACAGACGACAGAACGCTGCAGCGATTCTAGCGCTCCATGTGGTAACATGTCACATTGCAGTGAACAGAAGACAAGCGGTTTCTTTGATCAAATATACAGCGAGGCCCTAGATTTGATCAAATATTGGACACATTTGACAAAGTCCCTATTACACTATCAAATATCTTTGACAAAGATATTGGACAAAGAAATTTGATAGTGTAATACCGGCCTAATCCGCTGGGACCGATGACCTCGCTGTTTAGTCGCTTGCCCCCGAGTCAACCAACAAACCAACAGGAAAGCTGAGGCAGAATAGAAAACAAGCCGACTCGGAATAACTTGCAATCATACTTTCTACACTGCGAAAGGCGTCATGAGATAAAACCGCTTTTCGTCTCAATCTCTTTTGGATTCAAATCGAATAAATACGCTCTAACTGCTCTCCAAAGCTGCACAAGACGTAACGTGAATTCGTCTCCTATATAATGAGCTTCCTCACACTAGATGGCCTCCGGAACTACGGTAACACATCTGCACGCTCCCTGATTATGGTGAGTGAACTACGAATAGTAGCAGTAATTCCACGTTCCGGTTGAACTTGCCTCTACAACCCGACTCGGTACAGAGCGACACGTACTCGAGGAACTCTCCGTGCTCGTCTCGGTACAGCATTCCATTGCCATTACAACCATTTTACAACCATATTGGAACCATTAACTTGAATCAATTTATGGCGTTAGGCTACCTTTAACACTGTACAGATTATTAATGAGCCACCACGATGTGTAATAGCGGCATTCTCCAGCTGCCTGCACTGCATCTTTGCCGCTCGTAACGTCGTTATGCAATCGTGTCTAGCTACACCAGACACTGCAGCTTCTCTCTCCGTCCAGAGTTCTCTCTCTCTCTCTCTCTCTCTCTCTCTCTCTCTCTCTCTCTCTCTCTCTCTCTCCTCCCTCCCTCCCTCTCTCCCTCCCTCTGCCCCCCGTCTCTCTCTCTCTTTCTCTCTCTCTCCCCGACAACACGAGGTATATGAGAAAAGTAATTAGACTGATTTTTGTATCTACCAAAGTTTTTATTTGTTTCAAACAACAATATTGTCACCTTCAAATTAATTCCCTTCGACAGCTATCATACGGGCGGAGTCGTTCTTCACAGTCTTGGTAGCTGCGCTGAAAAGCTTCAACTGTTAGGGTCTTTAACATAGCGGTCACCTTCTTTCGAATATTCTCCAGAGTCCCAAAATGACGTCCGAGAGTCTTTCAAGGACATCTTTATAAAACACTTGGTTGAGAGTTTGTCCTAGAGGAACAAATTCCTCACGCACGATACCTCTACTGTCAGAAACGGAAATCAACGTTGTTTTGATCTTGATTTGCTTACTCGAGCTTTTTTCAGTGGATGAGATGTCCCATTGTGGCACTCCTAACTTTGCCGCTTTCTCTCAGGATCTTACTCAAATGGTTCAAATGGCTCTGAGCACTATGGGACTCAACTGCTGAGGTCATTAGTCCCCTAGAACTTAAAACTAGTTAAACCTAACTAACCTAAGGACATCACAAACATCCATGCCCGAGGCAGGATTCGAACCTGCGACCGTAGCGGTCTTGCGGTTCCAGACTCCAGCGCCTTTAACCGCACGGCCACTTCGGCCGGCTCTTACTCAAAAATCCAGGATTTGCCACATGTGATAAAACGACTGAACCATTCGTGGTTATTGGCAATTGTCTCGAGAAGATAAATGCATGCATTTCTTACATTTCTTCGATTGCCCATCTGCTCAGTTGTGAGGTTTTTCGCCACTATTTTAGCACAAACGTTTGGCGTGTGCGGAACTAGGTCAAAATTTGATGTACGGTGAATGTGTTTAAGTGTAACAGCTCACCCATCATCCTTATTGCTAAACGTCGGTCTGATCTCGCAAAAGCAGGCACACGTTCGATGTTTTCGTCGCTTATGGAAATTGAAGGTCTGCTTGAGCGAGGGTCATCTTCAGCGTCTTCTAGGCGTTTCAAAAATGATTTGTGCCAGGGAATACTTGTGCTCTTGATAGAGAATGACCCCCATATGCCTGTTTCAGCTTTTCAAAGGTCACACTCGGGGATTCCAAAGAAGTCGAACACAAAACTTGATGGCATAACGTTACTCTAACTTCCGCTGTTCCGTTTTCGTAACGCACAACAAAAACGCAGCTTCACTTACGGCGCTCTCAGAAAGCACGTGGTGGCTGTACGGAACTGTAAAACGGACGGAATGAACCACACCGGTCTACACAAGTAGGAACAACACAGATCGCTCACAGAGTTGACAATCTCGTTACTTTTCTCACACACCTCGTATCCATACAGCACAAATATCATCCTGGAGCATTAAGCTGTCATATCCGTACCTTTTCACTTTACACATGGCTGTAATTCTGACAAGGGAACCTCCCCATCGCACCCCCCTCAGATTTAGTTATAAGTTGGCACAGTGGATAGGCCTTGAAAAACTGAACACAGATCAATTGAGAAAACAGGAAGAAGTTGTGTGAAACTATGAAAAAAATAAGCAAAATATACAAACTGAGTAGTCCATGGGCACGATAAGCAACATCAAGGACGACGTAAGCTCAGGTACGCCGTGGTCCCGTGGGTAGCGTGAGCAGCTGGGGAACGAGGTCCTTGGTTCAGGTCTTCCCTCGAGTGAATATTTTAATTTCTTTATTTTCGCAAAGTTATGATCTGTCCGTTCGTTCATTGACGTCTCTGTTCATTGTTATAAGTTTAGTGTCTGTGTTTTGCGACCGCACCGCAAAACCGTGCGATTAGTAGACGAAAGGACGTGCCTCTCCAATGGGAACCGAAAACATTTGATCGCAAGGTCATAGGTCAACCGATTCCTCCACAGGAAAACACGTCTGATGTATTCGATACGACACTGGTGACAGCATGTGCGTCACATGACAGGAATATGTTGTCGACCCACCTAACTTGTACACTTGGCGAATGGGTAAAAAGATTCTTCTACCTTGCCCGATTTAGGTTTTCTTGTGGATGTGATAATCACTCCAAAAAATTAAATTTTTCACTCGAGGGTAGACTTGAACCAAGGACCTCTCGTTCCGCAGCTGCTCACGCAAACCACAGGACCACGGCGCTCCTGAGGTAATGCTGTCCCTGAAGTTGCATATCTTGGCTATGGACTACTCAGTTTGTATATTTTGCTTATTTTTTCGTAGTTCCACACAACTTCTTCCTGTTTTCTCAATTGTTCTGTCTTCCGTTTTTCAAGGCCTATCAACTGTGCCAACTTATAACTAAATCTGAGGGGGGTGCGATGGGGAGGTTCCCTTGTGAGTTGAGAAGACTCATGACACGTGACGCACTGTGCAGAATTATTTTGCTCTTTAGAGAGGCCAAGAGATGAATACAATAAGCAGATTCAGATGAATATAGGTTGCTGTAGTTATGTAGAGGTGAAGAGGTTTATACAGGACGGAGCTGCGTGGAGAGCAGCATAAAGCCTGTCTTCGGACTGAAGACCACAACAACAACAACAACACAGAATATTGAGTGTAGTGGTTACAAGAGATCATAATGTTCGCACAAGGTAGGAAAATATGCAGGACAGCGCAAAACCAGTTGAAACACCGACTTCGGTGAGGAAAGAGTGGGCAACCCGGCAGTGCAGCCGGTGAAGTTGCCGCCGCCTTATTTGAGGCGAGTGCAGCGGTGGGTGCGGTGGGAAGTGAGCCGGCGTGCGCACGTTTCGCAAGCGGCGGCGCCAGGCTGCACCGAGGATGAGTAAAGGGCAGGAATAGCCAAGGACAGACGCCGTCACTGCAGCCACGCGCCGCCTCTACCTGTCAGGTCGGCCGCTGTTGCGGAAGTCGGCTTCCGGACGTCGAATGGTCTTTTTTTTTTTTTTTTTTTTTCAAGTGTGTGGGCGTGTCCGTGATTGTCTGCCGTGTTGCACTACAGCAGTGAACGTGTATACAGAAGTGCACATTTGTTGTTCAAAACAGCTACGCTATAACGCCCAGTGGGCAACGCAAAGTACCTAGAATGCCGCGCATGGTACACTAGCATATCGAAGACATATATCGTAGCAACTGGCACAAATGAATATATATGGGAGCACAGCTCCCCCAATTGCCATCACTCCCCCCTCTGAGATGTCAGTGTCAGCTTAACAACACACAAATATGTAATCCGCAACCAAATGAAATATTCTTCATCTACGTCGCTTCCCATTCTGTCCCGTATTGTATAAGAGGCGAGCAAAAAGTTTGCGTTTGTGGGCATTGCTGCAGTGTATATGCAAAGTAGCGCGACTCCGATGCGGGTATATATGCACCGTCGCGGCCATGACATCGGCGATCACTGTATCACACAAGCGGGATCGGCGAATGAAAAATGTTTATGAGGCAACACGTTTGTCGAAAACCACCTTTGTGGAATGGTGCGCCAAGTTTTTTACCGGTCGCGATTTGGAACAGGACGCAAGTAGATCTTAGAGGCCAGTCTCATCCATTACGCCAACTCAAAAGGGAGTCACTCGAGCACCTGTCCTGTAACACTAATCCCTCCCTATGCGATTATCACGCCGTTCGTCCCTTAAAAAGACCTTGAAGAGTCGAAGATACCTGTCGAATGAGGATACGCAGCAGGCAGTTACGGACTTCTTAACGCAGCAGGATACGGTGTTTTATCAAACAGGTTTTTCCAGCCTGACGCGTCGTGGGATGATTGCCCGAATGCTCAAGGTGATTTTGCCTGATTGACATGCCGATTATGGACTGTTGGCCATCGAAACGGAAACTTTTTAATCGCCCCTTATACTTGATGTTAACCGAAGATCTTTGCAAATGGGTCAAAAAGATGTCCATTATATAAGTTCTGCTCCGAACAACAGCTGTTGATTGTATACTTATTTATACTGTAGAGTTTATAATGCCTTCTCGGCAGTTTCACAACTGTCGAGTGTGTCATACCTATTTTATTCCTACGCCAAAGTAACTGCACTGACGGAAAAAAATCGGAACACCAAGAAGGAGTTGTGCGACATAAAAGAAAGTTGGTAAGCGTGTTTCTACATCTGAAATATGATGTCTGTTCAAATTTCGTATCACTTGCATGGGAGTGACGCTAGCAGCACCATTACGAGATTGCAAATCATGAACGTTAGTTACCTTTGAGAGTGGCCGTGGTGAGTTGATATTAGTTAAGAACGGCTTTAAGGCGACAAACACGCCATTGTCAACTCCTCACTGACTTTGAATAATAGGCAACGAGAAGCTGGATGTTCTTTCTACGATATTACAGAAAGATTTGGCAGTAATGTAGCCACTGTGCATGCATGATTGCTGGCCGTGTTAGTCACGAGAAGGTTGAAAGGGTACAGTACCGCCCGACATTGAAAATAGGTACAACATACTTCATTATTCTTGTCAGAACAATATATTTTTTCTAATAATAACTCAATTTCAATTAATACAGCGAAGCCGGATACCAGTGTGGGAAAGAATGACTATTTATTTAATTGATCACATGTGCACTCCCACAAAAATAAATCCCTACATCCAGTTTGGTGAGATCTGTGAAATGAATGAATGTATGGTCGTCTGCTAACCGCAGATAGTGAATGTGAATATATGATCATCTTTGAGACGGTACTTGGGTCACCTTTGGTGGGACCAAAGAGATGAAATTTACCTGAGCTTTGAGCACCTGAAATGTGGCTGACCAATACGGTAGCAAGGTGCTCCCCCACTTCGGCAGAGGTGCGAGAGGACCTGAAGAACGGCCATGTCTCGGCACTCTGCCGCTGGATCTTGTGCTGTTAAGACCTGTCTTAGGTGTGCTCCGTAAAGACAAAAGAGTGGAGACATGGTATGCATGTGGAATACTTAAGAGTAGTTTGAAATAATAATTTCTCTATTTCAGGAACTTTTGTGGGGAGAATTAAATGTCAGGCAGGTAATATTAATGGGATCGTAGTAATCTTCGGAAGTGACCAACGGTCACAATGAAACCATGAGTAGCAATAAGTTGAAATACTTCCGTGTGCTTAAGTTAAGCTGAATTACTAGCGTGTGTACTATAAGTTGAAATATTTAAGAAATGGCGTGTGCAGGACTTGAAATTAGAGACGAGTACTTCCACGTGGTGAGTACTGTGTGAGTCTCAATCTGAGTATGAGACAAAGGATAAAGAGAAGTACTCGTCCATGGTATCAGTTGAGGACTCGCGTGTGTGATGAATATGTTCTTAATATTACTTTGCGTGATATTTTTCCGTGTGACGCTTGATTCAAACTATAATACTCTGAGAGAGAAGCAAGGTGAGTCAGCCGTCTATCCAGCAACGCCACTTGGCTTGCATTGCACAGGAAGACGTGCATATATCTCCAGAGTTCATAGTAGGAAAGTAGAATTACGAAGTGGGGCAGTGTCGTGTGAAACTGGGATAAATATTAATTGAAGTGGGAAAGCTGAAAGTGATAATGTTGTGACTACTCCCTGTGTCGTATTTCATGTTGTAGTATGGTGTATGTCATGTAATTTAAGTATGTGTGGTTTGCATGGGAGAGTAGCAAGGTAGTTTCAGAGGTAGTGGGTTATGCGTGTTCCTTTTGTACCGCTCGGTCTGGAGGAAAGTTTCGTGATGATGGTTGTGTGAGAGTCGAAGTGTGAGATATAGCAAAAGATCCACCATCCTATCCAGAAAGTGCACTGTAGCGTTAAATAATTACGAGACCATGAGATAGAGAATCACCAATGTAAAGCCATGCCCACTGGGCGGAATTTCTCATGTGTTATTGTTGTAGGTTATAGAAATTGTGTGTTTAGGTTATAGAATTTATCGGAATAAATAAGATAGTGAAAAGAAAAAGATTGGTGGCCTTTTCCTTCGAATTGTATGTTGTCATGATATCCAGAATTTATAATGTGTGCGCCACTCATATTCAGTGCGATGGCCACGTGTTGATAAAAGCCGTTAAATAAAAAAAAAATAAAAAAAAAAAAAAGTGGTATTGCCGGTGCGTAGTGAACAGTCAGAATTCTGTAAATTACTGATAGTCAGATGTGCGTTTCCGTTGCGTATTATTCATATAGGAGGATAATTTGTAATTTAATCGTGAGTACGAGAGTTCATGTTACTCGATAAATAAGAATGAATCCACTCGCTTGGCAGACCACTCATCTTGCAGGCCTGACTGCTTGATGCCACAGTATGAGCAAGGCATGTGGGTGCCTCTCAAGGTACAGTCGCAAGGAGATCGGTTTCAGGACGGTCTTGTGGGACTACCGAGGGGGAAGACCACTGTGTTCCGCGTATGGCTTTGGCGCACCGTCCTGCATCTGCAGCAGTCTGAGCAGGAGCTGACACCACAGCGATACAACGAACCGTTACAATTCAGTTACTCCAAGGACAGCTACGAGCTAGGCGCCCTGTAGCGTGCATTCCGCCGACTCCAATCCGCCGCCATTTGCGACCTCAGTGGTGGAAAGCGACTACTGATTAAGAGGGTGGAGGTCATATTTACTGATGACAACCTATTCTGCTTCGGTGCCAGCGATGGCAGTGTGTTAGGTTGGGAGAAGGCCAGTTGAGGACATGCAACCACCCTGGCTGCGTGCTCGACATACTGAACTTACACCTGTAGTTGTGGTTTGGGGTGCGATTTCGTATGACCTCACCAGCACTCTCGTGTTTATCCCACGTACCCTGACTACAAATTTCTGTGTCAGTCTGGTGATTCGACCTCTTTGTGCTGTCACTCATGAACAGCATTCCAGGGGGTGTTTTCCAACGCGATAACGCTCGCCCAGATACCGCTGTGCTCTACAGAGAGTCGACATGTTGCCTTGGCCTGCTCGATCATCAGATATATCTTCAGTCGAGCACGGGGCATCATCGGACGATAGATCCAGCGTCATCCACAGCCAGCATTAACTGTCCCTGTATTGACTGGCGAAGTGCAACAGGCATGGAGCTCCGTCCCACAAACTGACATCCGGCACCTGTGCAACACAAAGCGTGCACGTTTGCATGCCTGCATTCAACATTCTGGTGGTTAAATGGTTCAAATGGCTCTGAGCACTATGGGACTTAACTTCTGAGGTGATCAGTCCACTAGAACTTAGAACTACTTAAACCTAACTAACGTAAGGACATCACACACATCCATGCCCGAGGCAGGATTCGAACCTGCGACCGCAGCAGTCGCGGGGTTCCAGACTGAGGCACCTAGAACCGCTGGCCACACCAGCGGTTACACCGGTTGTTAATGTACCAGCATTTCTCATTTTCATTGGCTTATCTCGCGCTTACATTAACCTGTGATGATGCTATGTTAATCTCTTAAATATGTTGCCCAGGCAAATGTATTGCAAAATTTCATTACTCTACATTAATTATGTTTTGGTCTTGCAATTTTTGTTCCGTTAGTGTACTTGTAACCCAGACTACATTTTACCTTTTTTAGGAATTAATCTTTGACCGTGTATTACGTTAGGTAATGGTTGCGCGATGCTGTTGTAATTTAATTTTCCAAAAGTTATATCTTTATGACGGGACATACTCTTTACTTTTGTACCGGAGCGCTTGACGAAGTAGCAGCGAGCCCTAAACACTTGCAAAAACTGAAATATAAATGAACAAGATAAAAACAGCGTGTATCTGCGGAGTTACGCTTTCCGAAACACTCCATCAGCTACGGACCGGTAAACACGACCACATTTGAAAATAGCGGGAAAGATCATTAATTATTACTATTACTATTATTATTATTATTATTATTTTATTACTGTTTCTGTTGTTGTTGACACTATTTAATTTTTCTTTTTTGACCGTCACCTAAAATGTAGGAAAACTATTGGTAATCCAAGCGTCGCTCTATGCTTCACTTGTAGATTGAGAGGTTTCAGCGATCGTGGGCGTCACTTCATACGGTGGAGTTCCATTCAGAAAAGACATACTTTTCCACCTAGCGTCGCGTTACACTTTCTACCTTTTACTTGTATTTCTTTGTCACTGTATTTTTTGTCACCTGAACAGCTGATCATTTTAGCCTTTTCTTTCTAGGTGTTTCCCTGTCGGCCTTGCCTTCGTTCTGCATGCCAGGTGAGTTTTAAGCCTTCACACGTTTTCGCTATCTCTGTTGCTCAGAGATATAGGAATAGTTTGGCTGGCTCTTACAACCTCCCTACTCCCTCACAATTTTTTTTCCACATTACAGCTAGCACAGATCTTCTATCATTGCGTTACTTTTCACTGCAAATACACTGTAAGACAAAAAAAGACGCACCACGAAGGAATTATCCGAATGGGACAGAAATCGGTAGATGTGATGTACATGTACAGACGAAAAAATGATGGCTGTTTCAGAAAAATTGGAGATTTATTCAAGAGAAAGAGCTTCACAAATTGAGCAGGTCAGCATTGGTCCATCTCTGGGCCTCATGCAGGTGGTTACTCGGCTTGGCGTTGATTGACAGATTTTTTGCGTTTCCTCCTGAGGGATCGTGCCAGATTCTGTCGAATTGGCGAGTTAGCTCGACAAAAGCCCGAGCTTGTTGGATGCCCCTGCCCATAATGCTCCAAATATTCTCAATCGGGGAGAGACCTGCTGACATTCCTGGCGAAGGGCACTATCCTGCTGAAATGTAAGCCCAGGATGGCTTGCTGTGCTGTGAGCGTACCACGGATGACAACGAAATGGTCCTGCTATGAAAAGAAATTGCACCACAGACCGTCACTCCTGGCTCTCGGGCCTTATGGGAGACGACGGACAGGTTGGTTTCCGACCGCTGTCTAGTGCACCTCTGGACACTTCTCCCCTGGTCATTGGGGCTCGATTCGATGCAGAAGTCGTCACCGAAGACAGTTCTACTCCGGTCAAAGAGATTCCAAGCCGGAGACATGTGTAGCGACACCTTGGACTGGGCGGGATACCAACCCGACTGTCGCCCGCCATACGGCCTGACAATAAGGAGCGATAGTCTGGGGTGACATCTCTTTTCACAGCAGGACCCCTTTTATTGTCATCCGCGGCACCTTTATGGCACAGCTATACGTCGACGACACTGTGCGCTCCGTTTTGTTTCCCTTCGTGGAAAGCCGTCGTGGGCTTACGTTTCAGCAACGTTCACGCCGAATATTTCTCATACTTGTCTTCGTCTTCGCCGAACCCTACCTTGGCCGACAAGGTCGCTGGATCCCTCTCCAGATGAGAACGTTTGGGGCAATTTTGGCAGGGCCCTCCAACCATCTCGGGATTTTAACGGTCTAAGGCGCCATTTGGACAGATTTTTTTCTAATTCCACAAAAACAGTAACAAAAATGGCTAGCTTACAATAAAATGACATAAATAAGGTGACAGATAATTGCAGTCATAAATTACAGCATTCAAAGAATGAGGGATGATATTCAGTCTTTAGCAGTAGCACACATTTAGCACCTTCACTGGCACCTTCAACTGGTGGCCGTTCAGCATGCACATTTTGTTCTTCTGCAGCCTGAGGTTCCTCATCACCATTTCCCAGACCCACATTAATCATCCAGTAAATCCTTGATGTGTGTTCCTTCCAGGGTAAATTACGTGGACAGAAGAGCAGTCCCGAACAGCGACGTTGCAAAGCCCTTCACTGCCTTGTTATTTTTGTCAGTTCCAGCCTTCTAAACGCATCCTTAGGGAGTTCAAGATCTTCCTTTATAACAGACCCCAGATGTTTGCCGTCATATTCTTGTATTCTGCTGTACTATTGATTTATTTTTCGTGTGTGACTTACAGCTGAGGTTACGGTCGGGAAAGTGACACAACCCATCTCCTCTCCTGCCCGCATCTCGTGGTCGTGCGGTAGCGTTCTCGCTTCCCACGCCCGGGTTCCCGGGTTCGATTCCCGGCGGGGTCAGGGATTTTCTCTGCCTCGTGATGGCTGGGTGTTGTGTGATGTCCTTAGGTTAGTTAGGTTTAAGTAGTTCTAAGTTCTAGGGGACTGATGACCATAGATGTTAAGTCCCATAGTGCTCAGAGCTATTTTGAACCATCTCCTCTCCACGAGGAATCCAGTCCCTAATCTATACCCATTCTGTTGAAGACAATTCGGAGCATGTTACCATATTTCTTATTGTGATTCCAATACTTAAGTGTTTTATCGAATTCATTTTCCATATACATCTGGTATTCAATAAGTTGATCGCTCCCAATATTGTTAAAAATGTAACTTGTATATTAGCCCATTAACCAAATCATTGCGTTATTTTTTGCATGAGGGTAGTAACTTTCTTCTGGTCTGAAGAAAATGTTAGTCGGTACATTGTTTTCTGAAGTTCTTGTTATTTGAGCAATTTTCTCCCTGATCCACCTCCAGCTGATAATCCGATCTCCACATGTATAACGATGAGGCACGCTATCAACGAGGTTGCATTTGCTGTACAGGTTAGTGTCACTTAAACCGAAGGCAAAGAGACGCTCTTTGGTGCTGATGATGTTATTGACTAACTTGTACCACGCTGTTCTCACGTCAGAAGAAACAACATCACTACTGATGTTTTTTTCGGTTAAAATTGCCTTTGCTGTAACTTTTTTGGAGTTTAAAAGGCTGTTGTTGAGATAGCTTAGTTCAAGATAATACCCCCTAATATGTTTTAGTTTAAACTAATGTTTGTATATTTATCTGTGGCGCTACACTTTCTGGCCTGACAATGTTGTGTAGTTTTGCTGTAATGCACCCTGGATCGTTACACATTATGCCCCATGTTCGTTTGACTTACAGTGCAGTTTGGCACAATACCCCTCAGGAAGACGTCCAATAACTCTGTCAATCAATGCCGAGCCGAATCACTGCATGAATAAGGGCGGATCGACGCGTTATTGACTTGCTGAATTTGTGAAGCTCGTTCTCTTTAATAAATCATCCAATTTTTCTGAAATTGTAATCATTTGTTTGTCTATAGATGTACATTACATCAACCGATTTCTGTTCCATTTGGATAATACCTTCGTGGTGCATAGCTTTTTTGTCTTAAAGTATATATGACCACTTTTCTATGTTTTACATCTTCCTGTGATACCGAACACAGATTAACAAGAGGAAATTAGAAAACTAGCATTCTCTTTTAGTGATTAAATACGAGTACTGGTACTCATAAACGCATGGTCGCAAGGAAATACCTGTGATTTCTACTTGCCATTGTTAATATTTTTCAGTGTGCATGTTAAATTGACCACCAATAAGTATTAGAATTCGCGTTCGCAGAATGATGGCAATATTTCTATGAACAGTGTATTGTCTGAGACGACGTTCCAGCTTTTGCCAGCTACATGGGAGAGTAGTGGTTCACATTCCGGTCCATTTATTCTAATTTAGGTTTTCCGAGGTCTCTCCTAAATTGCCTAAGGTAACCGACTCGATGTTTCCCTTCAATTGAACGTGGTCGGTTGCGTTCCCTATAATTCCCCAATGCGGCTGCAGCGTCGATCACGTTGTCGACGAAGCATCTACATTACTAAACGGCTAAAATATTCCAGTAGAAGTTGCAGATGGCTTATCTAACCGCTTCCAGTTTGATTTTCATTATTTCAGGTATTTCATATTATTTTCGATCGGTTTTAAAAATTAAAAATTTTGTTTTAATATACTTTTAAAAAAATATAGTTTTACGTTAAAGGTTTAACACAATAAGTCAAGCATTAAAGTTAGAAACTGTGTACGCGCGTAACTCATGGCGCGCAAATTACGCAGACTGTATTCATCCAGTATTTGAAAATGAGTGCAGTTAGCGACTTCTAAGAAACTTTACAGAAAATTTGAAACCGCTTCGAAAATTTTTCTCGCTGATACCCCTCACAAAATAACAGAAGGGAATTATGTCTATCGCTTTGCACATTTTCGCTGTTCATGCAGTAATACACTACTGGCCATTAAAATTGCTACACCACGAAGATGGTGTAGCATAGTATTTTTACTTATTACTTCCTTACTGCTGACTCTATTCGCAACACATTTTTCACATAGTATCCAAACATAGCATTGAATGTACCTGCCAAATTATACCACTATACGATAGATAGTTCATGAGATATCACATCGTAAACGTGAATAACTACCTTTCCTAAAAAGGTGCCCAAATTACGGTATATGGATGAATAAAAATAAATGAATAAAATCAACATAATTTGGGTTTCGCGTCTTCCACCATGACCTGCATAACCTCCAGTATTTAATACATCAACTCATCTGTAAGGAGCAGGGGGGGGGGGGGGGGGTTACAGGTTAAACAACAATTTCCTTCTGTCATTCAAGACGGGAGTGTTTTATTACACATTTTCTGGAACTTAATGATTTCGCCTTTTGCGGACCGTAATCCGACAACAGTAGAATATGTTTTTGACCGAAAGAAGATGTAAAAAGAAAAGTTAAAGACAGCTGAAATAATTAAATTTTTTATTTGTTGAATGGAATGTCATATCTCTACATATGCGAGAACAGTAGAATATGTTTTTGAGCGAAAAAAGATGTAAAAAGAAAAGTTAAAGACAGCTGAAATAATTAAATTTTTCATTTGTTGAATGGAATGTCGTATCTCTACATATAAAAGACAATGTCCTGACTGGCTGATCGTCTGGCTGGCTCACTTACTCACCATCGCCCAGCCCAAGCCGCTAAGGATAGAAACCTAAAATTTGGAAACGGTATGGATGTCATACTGTACGTGTCGTTTAAGAGAAGAGTTTTCGAAATTCCAACCCATAAGGCGTGAAATACGGGATGGAGGTTTTTTTTAAAATTGTCACTATTAAGGCAGTTTTGAAGCTAGACCTACGATAATTGGTATTTGGTTTCTTGGTCAGTAGCAAAAAAATACTTGTCTCGGCATTTTTGAAAACTTAATCCTGTGGCGGTGAAATAGTGTGTGAAAGTAGTTTTTGAAAATATAGCATTATGAAAGAACTACTAAAGCATTTTTAAAGTTAGAGCTATGAATATTGGTGTTTGGTTAGTGGTTACAAATAAAAACCTACGTGTTTCAGTGTTTTTGCGAACTGAACCGCTCAAGGGGATGAAATAGGGGATGAGATTTTTTATGAAAATTTTTATTACGAATGCATTTTAAAGCTAAATCTCTGAAAATTTAAATTTTGCTTCTCAGTTAGAATTAAAAAAAATGGTTCAAATGGCTCTGAGCACTATGGGACTTAACATCTGTGGTCATCAGTCCCCTAGAACTTAGAACTACTTAAACCTAACTAACCTAAGGACATAACACACATCCATGCCCGAGGCAGGATTCGATCCTGCGACCGTAACAGTCGCGCGGTTCCGGACTGCGAGCCTAGAACCGCTAGACCACCGCGGCCGCCAAAAAAAAAAAAAAAAATTATGTTTCACTGTTTGTGTAAATTCAACCCCTGTGGGTGTGAAGTGGGGGATGAGAGTTTTTATGGAAATATTTCACTGTGCAAGTATTTTTGAAGCTAAATCTATGAAAATTTGTATTTGATTTGGTTTCTCTGTTAGAAAAAAACATACACATTTCACTGTTTTCGCAGGTTAATGACCGAAGGGGGTGTAACAGGGGTGAAACGTTTTATGAAAATATTTCATTGCGAAATCATTTTTACAGCTAAATCTTCGGAAACTGATGTTTGGCTTCTCGGTTAGAAATGAAAAAATTCGTGTATCAGTGTTTTTGGAAACTCAATCCCTAAGGACGTAAAATAGTTTCAAACTGATTCACTGACTCATGAGCGCCCAGCCTAAATCGCTAACGGTAGAAACTTAGAGTTTGGAGGTGTGTGGATCTTATACTGTAGGCATCGGTTAAGAAGCGATTGTGCGAAATTTCACTCCTAAGAAGGTGAAATAGTGGATGAAAGGCATTTTGTAAGTATTTCGCTACTAAGGGAATTATGAAGCTAGAACTACGAAGACTGGTATTTGGTTTCTCTGTCAGAAAAAAATACGTGTTTCAGCATTTTTGGAAGTTCAACCACTAACGGAGCAAAATAGTGGGTGAAAGTTTTTTTGACAATAAATAATTACTAAAGAACTACTAGAACATATTAAGGCAACGTCTGTGACAATTGGTATTTGATTTCTTGGTTAGAAATAAAAAAAAATTCTTATTTCAGTGTTTCTGGAAATTCAACCCCTGGCAGTAGGGAATGAAAATTTTTAAGAAAGTATTTCGTTACATTAAATAAAATTTTAAAGCTAGATTTACGAAACTTTTATTTGACTTCTTGGTTGGATATAAAAAAAAAATACTTGTTAGGCGACGAGAGCTGCTGTGGAAATACCTCTACAAAAACAGAAAAGGCATGATTAACAAAAACAATCGCTTTTTAGTCACAAGTTCATTCAGAAAAGGCCATGCTTATGAGGCCTTAATTAGCGTTAAAAGCTTAGAAGGTGTTGTAATTTGTGAACAAACATAAAAATTCGATTAAATAAAAAGAAAAAAGTCTTTGCAAGCCATACAGTCACCGTTAGCGAAGCAGCGCGGGTGCTAAGCTTGTTTAGAATTACGGCAGTGGATTTTACGATCTGCTTCAACAGGATAACGTGAAATTCAGAGCTGAATGAGAAGTCAGACATGGAGGTCCAGCAGACCTAAAGGAAGTTTTCAGATGCTTAAATTGAGAAAAAAGTCAGTAACAATATCTGTTGCTGGAACACACTTCAACAACTTTTGTTTAGAGGATTACATTATACTGTTGCCCCTAGTGCAGATAAATACAAAGTATTGGAAGAACTATGAGAATCTGAAATCAGGTCGAAAATTAATTCTAATAAGATTAAAATAATATGTAGGATGATTCCGTGATGATGTTACTAACTTTCAAGGGTGGTGGAGAAGAGTAAATGTATTAATGTAAGGTAAGAGACCCTAGTCCGGTACGCGAGACGAAAGTCGTAAACGAAAATCGTTCTGATACCTGTGAGACTGGACGTCTCTTACACTGACTTAGTAAATGTCATGGGATGGGCACCTAATATCGCGCGGGACCTCCTCTGGCCCCGCGGACTGCATTGAGACGCCGTGGCAGTGAGTATACAAGCCCCTGGTACGCCCCAGGAAGCAGCTGACACCAAGCCGTTTGCAGAGCGACAGCCAGTTCTGATCTGTTCGTGGGTGCAGGATTCATGGCACAGAGTCTTGCGTTCCATGACATCCCATATACGTTCGTTGGGGTTCCAATTTGGGCTCCGGGATGGCCATCTCAGTCTTTGGACCTCCCCACCATTCACGGGCGACATGGGAGCAATGTGGCGGCGTGTTATCATCTTGAAAAACCATAGTGTTTGCTGGTCCCCCAGCAGCTCAGCATAACGCAGACCATTCGAAGTCCCCTCTAGAACAACTATGGGCCCATTCCATGCCAGGAAAATGCACCCCAAACCACAAAAGAGACACAACCGCCTTGGACAGCATCTTCTTGGCAGTCGGGATTCATACGCATGGTACACTTGAAATCGGGATTCGTCAGACCATATCAGGTTACGCCATTGTTTCATTGTCCATCCTTGGTGATCCGCGACAAATGCAAGCCGTTGTGCTCAGTGACTTTAGGTTAACATTGGCACTCGTGTGCTGCACCGGCTTCCATACTCCTACGAATTGTCCATTGGGAGACGTGACTGGTATGTCATGTGTTGAACTGAACCATGATCCATAGAATGCCAGTTTTCTTTCTCCTGATAACAATGTCCTCTTGAGTAGTCCCCGCCCGGAGGTCAGAATGGGGGACTGTTTTACCCAAGAGGACGCTATCATCATTTAACGATAAAGTAAAGTTGCATGCCCTCGGGAAAAATTACGGCTGTAGTTTACCCTTGCTTTCAGTCTGTTGCACTACTGTCATTCTGTCACTACTGACTCCGTCTCAGACGTCGTCGGTCACGGTCATCGAAGGTGGCTGGACGGCCAGCAGTTCATCTGTTGTGGTCTGTGATACCCTCATTCAACCATTCACGATACACCTTGGGCACGATTGAACGTCTGAAACAGAATTCCTGCACCTCTGCCGGAATTGAAATTCTCATTCGTCGGATACCGACTACGATACCCCATTCGAACGGCCTCAGTTCACGATGACGTTACATGTTACACAAATCACTTAGACAACGTCCGCCCCGGTAGCTGAGTGGTCAGCGTGACAGACTGTCAATCCTAAGGGCCCGGGTTCGATTCCCGGCTGGGTCGGAAATTTTCTCCGCTCAGGGACTGGGTGTTGTGTTGTCCTAATCATCATCATTTCATCCCCATCGACGCGCAGGTCGCCGAAGTGGCGTCAAATCGAAAGACCTGCACCAGGCGAACGGTCTACCCGACGGGAGGCCCTAGCCACACGACATTTCCATTTTTTACTTGGACAACCGCTTCTTACAAGGGAACATCCCCATCGCACCCCCCTCAGATTTAGTTATAATTTGGCACAGTGGACAGGCCTTGAAAAACAAAACACAGATCAATCGAGAAAACAGGAAGAAGTTGTGTGGAACTATGAAAAAAAAAGCAAAATATACAAACTGAGGAGTCCACGCACAGGACACGCAACATCAAGGCTAATGTGAGCTCAGGAGCGCCGTGGTCCCGTGGTTAGCGTGAGCAGCTGCCGCACGAGAGGTCCTTGGTTCAAAGTCTTCCCTCAAGTGAAAATTTTAATTTTTTATTTTCAGACAATTATTATCTGTCCGTCCGATGCGATCACTTTTTTTGGGAGTGGTTATCACATTTATAAGAGAACCTAAATCGGGCAAGGTAGAAGAATATTTGTACCTATTCGCCAAGTGTACAAGTTAGGTGGGTCGACAACATATTCATGTCATGTGGCGCACATGCCGTCACCAGTGTCGAATAGAATACATCAGACGTGTTTTCCTGTGGAGGAATCGGTTCACCTATGACCTTGCGATCAAATGTATTCGGTTACCATTGGAGAGGCACGTCCTTTCGTCTACTAATCGCACGGTTTTGCGGTGCGGTCGCAAAACACAGACACTAAAGTTGTTACAGTGAACAGAGACGACAATGAACGAACGGACAGATCATAATTTTGTGAAAATAAAAAAAGGAAAATTTTCACTAGAGGGAAGACTTGAACCAACGACCTCTCAGTCCGCAGCTGCTCACGCTAACCACGGGACCACGGCGCTCCTGAGCTCACATTAGCCTTGATGTTGCATATCTTGCACATGGACTACTCAGTTTGTATATTTTGCTTATTTTTCTCATAGTTCCACACAACTTCTTGCTGTTTTCTCGATTGATCTGTGTTCAGTTTTTCAAGATCTATCCACTGTGCCAACTTATAACTAAATCTGAGGGGGGTGCGATGGGGAGGTTCCCTTGTTAGAAGGTCTCCTATACAACTGCAGCTGGGACAGGGGGTGTTTGAGGCGCGTACGACACAGCTGAGGCATCTGTCCCCCACTATCCCATGACATTTGTAAGTCAGTGTACTACAATCTCTTTGCTTTCCATATTTTGGGAAGAGATCGTATGGACCAAAACAAGGAAAAATTGTGTAGTAAACAAGGGCTCCAAAATATAAACCTGAAGAGTTACGAGTAGTTCTTCGGTAGAACAGATGTGTTTCACAGTAAAAGATGAACTTATGCAGATAGCTTTTAAGGGCACTTTATAGCCCATGTTTACTAGAAATATCTTTGTTTTGGTCCATTTTGCGTCCTCCCAAAATAGCAAATAACATGCAGTGGAAGACGTCCACTGTCAGAGGCATCAGAACTATTTATGTGTATAACTTTCGAATCGGTCGTTTCCGGACAAGGGCCCCTTACCTCAAATTGGCACATTTATCCTTCTCCATCATGCCTGAAAGTTGGCAACATCATTACGCAGCCACCCCGTATTTCAAAATCGTGATTTGGTACAGTAGCTGTATGTCATTTAAGTTTAGATCAAACAAGAGACAATCTTCAGATTAAAAAATAAATAAATAAATAAATAAAAACTTTGATTGTAAGAGATGAGTCCAACCATGATCATCTGTATCTAGACATTAACTACGTCAAAGTTATAGAAATGGGGAAAATGTGACGTTTCAAGTTTGTTGGTGTGTCCAGTTTCCGTCGCAAGCAGAAGCTATGTGAAAAAGGTATGTATACAAAATTTTACAGTTTTCGGAGGAGATAAAAAGGAACACAACAATGTCTGTTGTGGTTGGCAGGAGAGCCAACACCGGGTTACTAGAGGAGGCCGAAAGGCACGCGTTTTAGCTCACGCAGGCTGGCGTGAGGTCTGGAACAGGACAAGGAAATTAGAATTTAGAAAAACGGACGTAGCTGGTGGAATACTTAACTTTAATCCATTCATGATGAACGTCGGTCTTGACGGTACATGATTCACAATATCAATAGTAACTGAATATGGCGCCTTGCTAGGTCGTAGCAAATGACGTAGCTGAAGGCTATGCTAAACCATCGTCTCGGCAAATGAGAACGTAAGTAGGCAGTGAACCATCGGTAGCAAAGTCGGCTGTACAACTGGGGCGAGTGCTAGGAAGTCTCTCTAGACCTGCCGTGTGGCGGCGCTCGGTCTGCAATCACTGATAGTGGCGACACGCGGGTCCGACGTATACTAATGGACCGCGGCCGATTTAAAGGCTACCACCTAGCAAGTGTGGTGTCTGGCGGTGACACCACAATGTCAAAGGTGTGCTGTTTGCCCGCTAGGATTCAAATGGTTCAAATGGCTCTGAGCACTATGGGACTCAACTGCTGAGGTCATTAGTCTCCTAGAACTGAGAACTAGTTAAACCTAACTAACCTAAGGACATCACAAACATCCATGCCCGAGGCAGGATTCGAACCTGCGACCGTAGCGGTCTCGCGGTTCCAGCGCCTTTAACCGCACGGCCACTTCGGCCGGCTCCCCGCTAGGGGTCCGTGAAGATTTTGACGCCAGTGATGTTCGGTGACGGTGCTTAAAATGCCTTCTGATGAGTATTGTTTGAAGTATGGCTGAAAATGTCGTGCTAATGATTGTCTAACACGCTACAAGCACCCAGATGTTCCACAACGGGGAACTAGCTCTTCTGAGGGGCCTATCGGTGTCGTCTATGGCATATGCTTCACCTCTCCCTCCCAACGAGAAATCCAAAGCATGTCGACAACATCTCTAACACAACATTCATCACACAGCAGTTTGAACACCGTCTGTGAACATCCCTAGCGTCGAAACTTTCATGGGGACGTAGCAGGCAAACGGTGCACCAGTGACCTTTTTAGTCATATCAAAAGTGTTTCTTTTCCATCTCCTCTAAACATTGTAAACTTTTGTACACTAATTTTTTCACACCCTACACAAATATTCGCCTTTTAAATCCTAACTCCTTTTTCTTGTTGATGTCTGTAAATAATCTTCCAGGCGCATTTCAGCTTTTCTACATTAAGGCATCTTCAGTGGATGTAATAGTTATTCGGTTTCCCCATGGAAATCCACATTCCCTCTAATCTTTTCACAGGTGACGGGTCGCAATGCCAGTTCACTCATAAAACATCGACACATTTTCGCGTCGCGATCTTTTTGTTTTGTAGTTTTCATAATGCGTAAGCGAACAGCAGTTCGACACCACTACCGGTCTGGCACGAGCTGCATATTGTTCGTAAGATTCGTGAGTGATTCTGTCGTAACTGTATATTCACTTCGTGTATCTTTTCTTGTTTGTTTACGTAAGTGTTGTCAACATGAAAGCACAGACGTTGGGTTGGCAACACTTACGTAAACAAATGAAGACAGAGACGCCAAGTGAACATGGAGTTAAGACAAGAATCGCTCACAGTTCTCGTAACAAGTGTCTGCAATTCGTGCCTGACCAGCAGTTGTGTTTCACAGCAGTCAGCTTACAAAATACGAAAAGCGCGAAACACAAAGGTCGTGACGTGGAAATGTGTCTATATTTAATGAGTAAAGAGACAGTGCAAACTCTCGCCTAAGAAAAGATGAGAGGAAACGTGGATTTCAGCCGGAAAAGCGAATAACTATTTCATCCACTGAAGACTCATTAATGTAAAAGGGTGAAACGCGTCTGCAACATAAGCAAAAACATGGGGCCTAGAGTGCTTCGCCTTGTCAACAAAGTTCCTGCTGTCAAAATCGAGTACTTTCCAGCATTCTGTAACACAGACGCAGTTTTCGTTCGAGTATGACATAAGGAATGTAACACTTAACGGTTGCTTGTACAATAACGTTCCGTTTAGAGTATATGTAATATGGCGTTGGCTGATAGCTCCGTAAGTGACGGGTTACCAGTACGAAGCCGGCCGTAGTGGCCGAGCGGTTCTAGGCGCTACAGTCTGGAACCGCCTGACCGTTACGGTCGCAGGTTCGAATCCTGCCTCGGGCATGGTTGTGTGTGATGTCCTTAGGTTAGTTAGGTTTAAGTAGTTCTAACTTCTAGGGGACAGATGACCTCAGATGTTAAGTCCCATAGTGCTCAGAGCCATTTGAACCAGTACAAAGTTCCGAGGTTCGATTCTCAGTCTATCCTACGATTTTTTCTACACGATTTATGGATTTGTTAAAGAAAGATGAAAGAGTGCTTCATGTCTTGCATCTACATTGCTATAGTCCTAGCTCAACGTGTCCCACAAACATCAGTAGTCTTTCTGTTTCTCCAGAAACTTTGTCCTTGAAGTTTCTCCGCCTCGCAACCTGCCACGTACATTAGAACAAATGGTTCTCAGCACTATGTCACTTAACTGCTGAGATCATCAGTCGCCTAGAACTTAGGACTAATTAAACCTAACTAACCTAAGGACATCACACACGTCCAAGCCCGAGGCAGGATTCGAACCTGCGACCGTAGCGGCCACGCGGTTCCAAACTGAAGTGCCTAGAACCGCACGGCCACACCGGCCGGCTACATTAGAACAGCACATAATCCCGCGCACAGTGACTAAACGCGGACTTTCGTCGGGAGGTTGGCACGACGGCGCTAAATACGTCAGAATTTGTTGGGCGGAGTGTAGAGGGGGCCAGCTGGAGGGTGCTTCTACCCGCCAGACATTCCGACGAGGAATGTTGGTCGGTAGGTCGGTCAAAACGCCAACACACGTCCAATTTGTTGATCGTAACAGTACACGCAGAGGGTACAAAGGGAAGAACTTACACATCGTACCTGTGTCAAATTTCCTTCTTTTGTTTCTTGCATCAAATACACTTTTAATTTTAATTTAAAATACGTCCACAACCTATTATGTATCTTATTTATTATCATTATCTAAGTTAACAACAAGTTTAAACTAAATTGTGTATATGCATTTGTACGTATTATTATATATACAGACCTGTATAATTTTTTAAAATTTATCCTTTTGTAAAATATTCAACAAAAAGTTTACTAGTAATAATACTGAAGCTGTATGATATAACATGTAGAATCGCACAATGTACGACCTGCTATATAATAACATGCAGCAGGTCTTTACTTGAGAAATAAAAAAATAAAATAAATAAAAAAAGCTGATCGTATGTTGGGCCCTTTAGAATGAAGGTCGGTCTGTGGTAATGAGAAAGGGAAGTGAAGAATGCGTTGGCTGGGAACGAGAGAGCGCCGATGTGGAGCGGAGTCTAGAGTGCGTCCTACTGTAAATGTACGGCGCTATCTGTTCCAGTGTGTGCAAACGGACCACGAAGGATGCCGTATCTCGAATTTTTGTCAACTTTTTTTGTCCGTCGGTGCCATCTGATAATTGGCCCAAAGACAAGCGGTTCTATCACACAAAGAGAGAGCACACAGCACTCAGATTTTTGTAAATTTTTATATTTATGGTACGTGAAGTTGAGAACTGAAATGTCAGTCCCCAAGCAAAGCAGTTCCATGCAACTCTCAAAAATTTTCGAGATAATCGACTTCAAAATATTCCGATCGTCTTTAATATTTTAAAGGTCGATTTTTTCCCTGCAGGCAGCCAGTTTCTGTCTTAGAATGGTAGACTGCCACGTGGGGATCCCAGCTTCGTTTCCCAGCTATGGTGAAATTTAAACAAACGTGCATATTTGATGAGCTTTTCTATGAAGCGTAAAATACATAAAGATGAGAAAAATCGATACATATTTTTTTGTAATTAAAAAATCTTTGTTAATAATTCATACAAATTACAAAAATGGATGTGGGTACGTATGTGTGTATGTTCCACGTCTCCTCCCACACCACTGGATCTATTTCAACAAAACTTGGTACACATATCCTCTACTGTGCAAGGCAACAATCGCTGTGAGGCTAAGAACCGCCAATCTATCATAGTCCAAGGGATATGACGTCGTCAACACTGACATGCGTGAAAAACCGCCGCGTCATGCATGAAGTTTTAATACATTTATTCGCTGACAGCTGACAGCGCTTTTGACAACTTCTAACAGGGAAGCGCGAACGGATGAAGACGGAAACAAAAGTCGTCTACACAGCGATGAAAAGGCGCTGCCGTAGAGACGTTTACAAAATCGCTTTGTAGACACACGAAACAGCTGCACTCTGCGTACAGTTACTGTCTGGGATACTAAACTTATGCGTTTGCACGATATGCATATTTCTTTGTATGAGTATTTTTTTTTATTTCAAAGGCGATGAAGTCTTCTCGGGTTACCAGCCTGAAGGTGACGAGTAGGAAACATGTTGAAACCCTGCAGCAAGTCTTGACTCGGCTGATATCCCGAGAACACTTCATCATCGAAATTCGCCGAGAAAGTCAGCATTCCCGTATAATTTCAAAGGTGTTTCCACGAATACAAGGAAATGAATTTTTTTCGGTTTTACAAGGAGCAGTGCTCATCTTTTGTTTTCGTTTGCAATAGAAAATTGACAAAATGAATATTTGGGCAATGCCGGGTTTATCAAATAGTTTTTTTAACAACGGATCGATAATTAAGTATTTATATTTGCAATGCAAAGTGGATTTTTGTTCAAAAATGGTTTAAATGGCTCTGAGCACAATGGGACTTAACATCTGAGGTCATGAGTCCCCTAGACTTAGAACTACGTAAACCTAACTAACCTAAGGACATCACACACATCCATGCCTGAGGCAGGATTCGAAACTGCGACCGTAGCAGGCGCACGGTTCCGGACTGAAGCGCCTAGAACCGCTCGGCCACAGTGGCCGGCTGGATTTTTGTGTGCGTATGTAATTAGGCATAAGATGATTTGCATTTTTAATAAGGATGAATATTAGATATGTATCAATTAGCATACATTTGATGTATGTTATGTTTAAATGACTTAGCTATTCGAACTTAACGGGAAAAAAACGAAAAAAAAGACCAAACGAAATTCGAACCAGCCATTACCAATCTCGAACGCTACTGATTTTTCCCATCTTTGTGTATTTTACACTAGACGGAAATGCTAATAGAATGAAGAAAAATTTGCATTGGTCAGAAATCGAACCCAGTTCTCTTACGTGACAGGCGAGCATTCTATGACAGAACCACGCCGCCTGTGAAAAAACATCGACCTTCCTTGATGGCAGCGGTTCCCGACACGTTGGCCGTGGCCAGCGTGGCACTGGGCTGTGAGCGCTGGTCGAGAGTTCAAGGAAAGATAAAAATTATAGCGAGCTTGAGCGGTTTCACTCGTCAGTCTCAACATCAGCGAGTACACAGTGAAGTAAGAGTTGAAATGCCCCGTTGCTATCCTATACCACTCAGAAGGGAGTAATGGTCCACTCCGTCACGTCGAATACTACCCTAGACAAAGACGGAATAGGTCAAAAGAAGCTGCTAAGACGCAACACCGGTATTCTTTTAAAATGTTGAGAATTACTAGTTCGTATGCCAACAGGCGCGCAGCCTTGGCTGACTGTTCGTCGCCACAATCCGACGGTAATTTGCCGAGTAGGTAGTTTCTCGGACTCAGTTGTTCACAAGAATGATTCGCTTTAATTTTGCTGATTTAATATCCCGCCGTAAGAAGGAAGGACGGCCGGTGTTTTACGTTCCTTCCATGGCTAATATTATGAGAGGCGGACCTTTGCTCGTATTTTCTGCTACTGGGGGGAAAATAGCGGCCGTGGCTGTCTTAAGGCACAATGCTACCTTTTCCATGGAGTGACGTGGGCGACCGCAGAAAACCGATACCTGGATGGCCTACGCGAGAACTGAAGCCGGGTCTCTGGAATGCGAGTTGATGGCGCTATCCACTACAACACTTTGCTCAGTCCCATGGTGGTACTGCTGGATTACTGTTTAGTGAGGCACTTGTTGAACTTCTCAACCAACTATCTATGTGAACGAGCCTTTTCAACTTTTCTTTTTCTGAAAAATAAGCACAAGTAAATAGACCGAAAATAGATAGTGATTTGAGTCTAAAATTAACCAGTTTTATCCAGACATTGATTTCTTCGTGAGTGACAAAGTCAAAAATCCCAATGAGTTCTTTCTAACACTGACCACTCGATTTAGAGTTTTCTCGTCTAGTTGTGAATATAATAAAATTGTTTTCTTTATAAAAATAAATATTTTTCAGTCCTTCTTGTAAAGTATGTTTTACTAATTAAGCCTATAAGCAATACAAAAATGTCTGTCACAAATTTACGTTCTGCGCATATTTCCAGCAGTAAATGGACGTTAAAGATTGGCAGTCTGGCAACACTGTAATCATGTGTAGGATAACTACCTGACCGGAGGTCCGTACCCAAAGGCTGGAAAACTGCTCAAGTCACAACAATACCCAAAAAGGGAAGTATGAGTAATGCGTTGAATTACAAGCATATATCACTAACGTCGATTTGCAGTAGGGTTATGGAACATATACTGTATTCGATCATTGTGAAGTACGATTTATTGACACATGTCATGGATTCAGAAAATATCGTTCTTGTGAAACACAACTAGCTCTTTATACTCATGAAGTAATGACTTATATCGGCAGGGGATGCCAAATGGAGTCCATATTTTTAGATCTCCAGAAGTCTTTCGACACCGTTCCTCACAAGCGTCTTCTAACCATTAGATTAGGTTAGGTTAGGTTAGGTAACTGCATGCCTATGGAATATCGCCTCAGTTGTGCGACTGGATTCGTGATTTCGTGTCAGAAAGGTCACAGTTCGTAGTAATAGACGGGAAGTCATCGAGTAAAACAGAAATAATATCCGGCGTTCCCCAAAGAAATGTTATAGACCCTCTATTGTTTCTGATCTATACTAACGACATAGGAGACAATCTCAGTAGCCGCCTTAGATTGTTTGCCGATGATGCTGTCATTTACCGTCTTGTAAAGTCATCAGATGATCAAAACGACTTGCAAAATGATTTAGATAAAACATCTATATGGTGCAAAAAGTGGCAATTGACCCTGAATAAAGAAAAGTGTGAAGTTATTCACATGAGTACTAAAAGAAATCCGCTAAATTTCGATTACACGGTAAGTTACGCAAATCAGAATGCTGTAAATTCAACTAAATACTTAGCGATTTCAATTACAAATACCCTAAATTGGGAAGATCACATTGATAATGTTGTGGGTAGGGCCAACCAAAGACTGCGACTCATTGGCAGAACACTTAAAAGGTGCAACAGGTCTACTAAAGAGACTGCTTACACCACACTTGTCCGCCCTATTCTGGAGCATTGATATGCGGTGTAGGTGAGATAGTGTCACAGACATGATATGTGAATTGGAGTGGCAATCATTAAAACAAAGGCGTTTTTCGTTGCAACGGGATTTTCTCATGAAATGTCAATCACCAGTTTCTCCTCCGACTGCGAAAACATTCTGTTGGCACCTACCTACATAGGGAGAAATGATCATCAAAATAAAATAAGAAATCAGGGCTCGCACAGAAATATTTAAGTGCTCGTTTTTCCCGCGCGCCTTCCAGAGTGGAACAGCAGAGAGACAGCTTGAAGGTGGTTCATTGAACCCTCTGCCAGGCACTTTATTGTGGATAGCAGAGTAATCACTTAGGTGTAGATGTGCCTCTGTCAGCAGCTAGGACTGGCGTTGTGCACATGGTGCAGTGGGTATCGTTTTGGATTAGCATCCAGGAGGTCGAATGTTCGAATCTGGGTCGATGCGTATTGATTTTTTTTTTTTTTTTTTTTTTTTTTTTTTTTTTTTTTTTTTTTTTTTGCCAGTTTCATTCTGCCACGTAATACAGTAGTACATACTTTTCCTTAAGCCATACGCATCCGACATTTACACGGTACATTCGTAACGAAATGTAATGGACCCGAATGTGGCAAGAATAATTGTTGACATTGATCGACTGGACCATTGAGCGAGAGTACACAGAAAACAGGTTTGGGATCTAGCAAATGCAGTGGTGCGAAACAATTGGAATCCACGACGTCCAAAAGGCTTCTTTAAAAGCTGATCAATGAACACTAACGTACTTCCTATTCTGTGTTCGTAGTATGTAAGTACAAATGTTTTGTAGAAGATCCACCGTAATTGCTGTATGACGATTAAGAAGCTAGGCACCGTATCAGGCAGACTACATTTCGCAAATAAAAACAAATTCTCCTCGATCCAGAATCGAACCCTCGATCTCCCGCCCGCTTACCCAAAACACTATCCAGTACACCAACTGCACAGTTTTACCCCTATATGCTGACATAGGTAGTTATCGTGCATGTGATTACAGTGTTTCCAGGTTTCCAATCTTTGACGCCCATTTACTGCCGGACGAAATTTTGTGAGGCACATTTTTGTACTGTTAGTATGCGGAGAATTGCTTGGTGAAGTCCGAGTGCGCGAATATTTCTTCACCACATCGGACTTCGCAACGCAATTATTGATAAAGAAAACTATTTTATTATATTCACTTGGCTGTCACAACTAGATGAAAACTCAAAATCGAGTGGTCGTGTTAGAAAGAAGGAACTCAGTGAGATTCTTTACTTTGTCACCCATGAGAGAATCAACATCTGAATTAAAACTGACTAATTTACCCTCAATATCTACTACTTGCACTTATTTGACAGAAATACTTAAGCTGAAATGTCTCGTTCACATAGGTGTGTGTGTGTGTTTATATTTTTTACTTGTCTATTTAGACCCTGGGCCTCAAAGTTGTTTATATATATATATATATTTTACAAAATAGGTGGTCCGCACAGATGAAAAGGTCGGGAACCGCTGCTTTAGGGTATTAAACACGATCGGAAAACTACGATATTGCACTGTCTGTGCTCTTCTGATTACGATGCACCGCGGCGACCACATGAAATGATTCGCAATTGCGAATAAGGACCACCATCAGCTGTAGAACGGAATAACAATGAAAATTTGTGTCGGACCGGGTTTCGATCCCGAACTTCCCGCTTAGCGCAAGCGGTCGCTTTACCATTTGGCTATCCGTTCACGACTCACGGCCAGTCCAAAACTTGCATATGTCGTCAACGATGCGTCGTAAAACTTGCCGATGTTCTCGACAATATTTGAGAGTTGCGTGGAACGGCTTTGGAGACTGACAAGGGGAAGGCCTCAGACACGGCCAACTGATTCAGCTCAAATTTGGCAGGTCGCTTGTGTACAACCTAAAACGAAGGAATATAGGATTTTTGGGTCAACAGCCCTGCTTATTTGAGAAAATCACCCCTAAATGTTACGACAAGCAGTCGACTCAAAATTGGCGGGATCGATAGAAAATTGTAAATAGAGCATTTCTCTTCATCCGCATACTTTTCCAGAAATCTAGGCAAGAAACTTTTACAACCTACGCTTCTGTATCCACATGGTAAACGCTTTTCGCCGACAGCACCGATAGCGCAACGGCCAAGGTAACTCTGGGAATCGGAGAACCCGGGTACGAATCTCGAAGAAACTTTGGGGGATGGTATTCTTTTCGTTTGTAATTTTCCATATCTCAATTGATAGGTATAGGAGGGTTAATAAGGTAAGTAAATCAGTAAGGAATGATCAATAGTAAGGTAGGCAAATAACCCTCCTATCCCTGTCAATTGAGATATGGAAAAATACAAACGAAAAGAATAACATCCGCTGGGTTTCTTCGAGATTCGAACCCGGGTTTTCCGATTCCCAGACAGTTAGGTTTTTTTTTTCTTTTTCTTTTTTTTCATTTTGTTCTTTGTTGATCGTTGGGTTTGGTCGTTACGGAAGTCACATGACATCCGTTCAAGTTCGTTTGTTGATCCTTCCACTGTAGCGCCTAGAACCGCTCGCCACTCCGGCCGGCATCCCAAGAGGTTTGAGAAATTTATTTGCCTACCTTACTATCATTCCTTGTCTTACCTTATTTAACCCTCCTACCCCTATCAATCGAGATATGGAAAAATACAAACCAAAATAATAACATTCACTACGTTTCCTCGAGATTCGCAGCCATTTACCTTGGCCGCTGCGCTATCGGCGCTGTCGGCGAAAAGCGGTTACCATGTGGGTACAGAAACGGCAGTTGTAAAATTTTCTTTCCTCTATTTCTGGAGAAGTTGACGTTTGCGGACCCCATACCTGATGATGAAAAATGCTCTATTTACAATTATCTATCGATCCCCCCAATTCTGAGTCGATTGCTCGTCATAACCTTCAGGGGTGATTTTTCTCAAAATCGCGAGGGTGTTGACTCAAGATATCTTAGAGTCTTTCGTTTTAGGTTGTACACAAGCGACCTGCCAAATCAGAGCCGAATCAGTTGGCCGTGTCTGAGGCAGAGTGCAGAAGTCCGATTGGCGTGTAGCCACCTCGCGAGCGGTGTTGACAGTGGGACCGGCGCGGATTCTGGAGGAGTACACGTAGAGGGCGCAGGTGGAGGCGGCTGTGGCTGAACTGCCAGCGGCCACGCGGCCGTAGCATTGCGCCAATTGCCGCGAGCGGTCTGTAGGAGGCGCTCCGCTTACGTCACATCCTGTGTCACCAGATGACCTCCTGCAGCCAGTCCGCCCGGTACGTACGTACAGTCAGCCACGTCCGCGCTTGCGTTCACGCACAGCGCACATAGACAGCTGCCGTCGCACACGCTGGAGTTCGCAGCTGCCGCCACGGCCGTTTTGAGTGTGGAGTCTTCGTTCTAGAGAGGTAGTCGCCAATTTGCTAGAAGATGGAGCGCTGTTAGAGTAGCAACCCGTCGAACAAAGTCGGTGTAGATCTGCTCTGAGAAATGAAGACGCTCTAGCTTTATATCATACTTTCGCTATTGGCCAGCTGCCACATCGTGGCCCTTATTAAGCATTTGCCTGTGAGTAGAATGCGAACAAGCACGAATCAAACACGTAACTTCAAATAAAATGGTTATCCCTGGTTATTAAGCATTAAGTAATGTTGACATTAAAAAACGTGTAACTTACATGCACTGTTTCTTGGCCGCACAGGATCTCTATAATATTGTAAAGAATACCGAGCCATGTTCCAGCCAGTGTTGTCGAACCTGTTTGTAATACAGCCACGTCAATGTTGTGACGAGTAGCTCTAAAACTTTTCGTAGTCTAAATCACACACCATGACATTGGCTGTTGTTATTGAAAATTTGTGCGCCGTAATACAACTGACCCAATAACGGCGTAGATTTGTTAGTTTACGCTGGGGAACTGACGTAAACATTGCCCTTGCGTGAATGGTATAACACTGATCGTGAGTGCGTTGTAAACAGATTAGACAACGCTGGCTGGAACATGCTTCGGCTATTTTTCCAACATTTCAATTTTTCGACGTCGTGTTTGGAGTAGAAACAGTAGACCTAAGGCCACTTACACGTAGGTAACACTTTCTCATTGCTGTCAATATATAACGTGAAAACTAACTACTGGTTAGCTATTTAAAGTTAAGTGTTTGGTTCAGATCTGTCGGGTTTGTGCCAACAGGCAAATGCTTCGTAATTAAGAGGTCGACAATGGCTATTACTAAAGTAAAAGCATTGCGTAAAGCTATAGCCTCAGCAGAAACACGTCTTCATTTAACCCATATTTGACGGCTGACGACCCAGCTATGAAGAAAACAATATTGACAACCAGACGCCTGTCGTTGGAAGGAAGATGGCATTCTTTCTCTGAGAGACTGCTTCACCGATTTACAGAATTAGAATCTCAGATGAGATGGGGTATCGGTGTGCTGACACGATCCAATCACTTTGTTCAAAATATCCAACCAAGCTTAAGCGATAGCCCGCCGTCACCAGTTGATGTTTTTGTAAATTATGGAAACGCATGAAACGAAATGTTTACATCGTAGAAAAATGGACCATGAGCGCAATTGTTGTAATTAACGTTTGACTTAAGGGGCCTATATTTAAAAACTATGAATTTACTGCTGTGATGTGACAGTGTGGGGAGTCTTCATACGCAATATGTTCTAAGGCTAGCTAGCTAATACGTCACAACACACCTGTGAATTCGCGTTTTCAGACTACAGATGTTATTTAACGTCGGACGAAAATGTGTACAACAGGCGCTCACCTTTCAGATGACATACTCTACGAAGAAAGCATAACTGTTTACGAAGGTAGTTAGGTGCAAGGTATACAAAAAGGAAAAGGTTCTGTATTGAAAAAAAAAGGAATTTATCAACGTTTAAACGCAACGTTTTACACGATGTAGCTCTATGCATTCTATGTATTTTATAATTAAAAAAAAAAAGTTAGAACCAGTTTGGAGATAGTGTTTAGAATGGTGTTGATAGCGGACCCACTTAGGCTGTGGTCACAGGCTGATCCGTAGCGAAACGCGATATCTCAGTGCCCTCCATATTTAACACTTTGCCATATACGACACTAAAACCCCAAAGCAAATTCTGATAATTTCTATTGGATAATGGCCAAGCTTTCGACATATTGTGTTGCATTTTATGAAAATATGTTGAACATAAATTACCAAAAACGCAATGGGGTCCGCTACATAACTTTTACCAGTATTTGCATCAAGGTAGCACCACAAATCGCATACTTTCCGGGGGTGATTGAAGAATCAGGAGCAGGGCTGAAGTATACAATAGTAAACCTGATTATGAGGAAAGACGTGCTAAGGACAATAAATTGGGGAGGAGGAATTCTTAGCGTGGGGAAAGCTCGGAAACAGGGAGAATGAAGTCACTCATGCTTGTTGGAGTAAGGGTCAAGAGTGCAAGGTATGACAAATTACAGCTCGTACCTAAAAATTCTAGAGTTTGTCGCAAGAGGACTGAGCAGTGAATTTCTTGATTCAGAGAAATCCCTGAAATTTCGAATGTGACAAGTGATATAGAATAAAATTACGCAGATAAATCTATGCGCGTATTTACGTACTAAACAACTGTTACCGATCCCGTGCTTTCTCAGAGCCATTGTTTTTCTGACACGACAGCAGTTTTTGTTTACCTGTGAACCGTACCCCCCCCCCTCCCACTCTCCGCCCCCCCTCTCCACCCCTGGTTTGCTGGTTTCAGCGAGGCAACGAAGTACCAGTCGCCTTCATAATTTCGATAGGAGAGCAAGCTACAGCCAACCTGTCAGTTTTTCATTTTTGGTATGTTTATGATGCAGTTTCGTTCTCTTCACGCTTTCCATTCAATAATATTTTATCGTTTTACAACCTGTCAGTCATTGGTCTATATTTGGCTGTGCGTGACGGCTCTGCTCCCCACCGCTTATAATAAGGTATAAGTGAACAACGCACTAATATTTTGTCTTAACCGAGGTATCAATAGAAACACAGAAATGCCCGAGGTAAACTGAAAAAAAGAAATATTTTTATTACAACAAATACGAACTGCAATGTTTCTATTCTCAACATTTCTTAGTTTTATCAAGTATACTCGCATTATTGCTAGAGGTAATGGATTTCTAGGCTCTTGTTTATATTTTCATCCATGTAAGATGTTAACTGAATCAACAGCTGTATACTGTTATAGTTGTATGTAAACTTACTTCAGACGTAGTGTTCTGGGTTGCTACAAGCAAAAGGTCAAGTAAATACTTCATTACACGTACCCGATGAAGTGAATCCGTAGGACGGCTACGTGGCGTTTTGAAATAATAATTTAAGACGTTATATACACACTTTTTGGTCCTTATTATCTCACTGCAGAGGAAACAAATTCAGAATACAAAAGGTTTTACTCAGTATTACAGCATTCATTTGTCCAGAGTGCACAAGCAGCTCCGTTTCTTCCCCTACGAAGCCCACACACCTAGGATGAACTAATGTTTTCCTTGCAGCAAAGCTGTTTTATTACTAGGAATTACACAGGATGTCCCACATAAAATCGGTACGCCTCAAGTACCGATTAATTGCTTGTTAAGTGGCAACACAGTCTCGAAATACCCATGGCCACAACTTGCAACATATCATAAACAGGTAGCTACATGTCTTTCAGTGCTACTATTATCTATTCTTTTGCTAGATGGTTCATCTCCGGAATGAGGCGTACCGGTTTTATGTGGGACACCCCGTATTATTCGTTTATTTTCAGCATGAAGCCACGGACGCGCCTCTCATTCGCCTTCTTTAGTCACAGGTTCGATAACTCATGCTGTGTGAACTTTGCTCTGTAATGCTTTAAAAGTCGATAGTGGTTTTAAGTAACGAAAACTCTATAGTGAAACGATTACCAAGAATATAGTTTACGAACCGACCGTGTGTTGTGCCGCCACCACTACAATTTGAAACAATTTTAGCGTATGTTGTTAATTTCGTGAATATCTGCAGGTTCGTTTTATTGGAGAAAGACTGTGGGAAAGAGAAGAAAATTTTCTGTGATCCCTTTCAGACGCTGTAATATTCAGTTATTTTTTTGCGTCGCCCAGCTGACCAGGGATGCTGCTGAAATAGGCACTCCTCAATAAAGTCGGCGAATCATTGGTTTTTGGGGTAGTAGTTATACTTGAAATTAATATTTTGAACAATGAAATACCATAGGATTCCTTTCCAGGTAATCGTACTTTTTTAACAACGTATAGCTTATACAAGGTTCTTTAAGAGTCTTGAAACACCAAAATATTCTTTTGTAAGAACACGTCGACGAAGTATTAAAAAGTATATATACTTCTGACTTAGCACGATCGGAGTTAAGTAACTTTTTCATATGCATCTAACCAGTTGGTTACAGCTGGCCCAGCTTAATCTTCTTGGATATATTCATTCAACGAATATTTTTGTCATTAAATACTTTAAAAGGGTTTATTTCTACCCACTCCATGCATTGCTACGCCACGCAATAGTCTTAACTCGTTCCATGAAAATGAACTTCATTCGAAAATGGCAAAGAATAGACAATACATTTTGGAAAGACATACACGACGTTGAAAAATCTTCCATAAACTCGCGCCGCGCGATGTATAGCCGTCAGCGCTCGTTTGGTTCCGCTACGTACATGTAACGAGTAAGAACAAACAGCACATTTTGAAGCCTGCGTCAAATAAGTCAGTATAAACTCATTAAATTAATTATACATAGTACCATACATCATTTAGGCCGCAAGGAAATCTGTGATACTACGCAACTTCTGTGTCACAACATAATACACGCACTGACTTGAAGCGCTCTGTTGGGTTTCTGTTTCGGGATTGTGTTCTTTCCTCGATGGACAGAAAGGACGACAGATTTCAACCATGAGCAGCAGCAGCAGTAGTTTACACGTTAATGTTCGGAATGGCAACGTGGACAGAATATACAAGGATTCTATCCCCACAAGATTTTTTCCTCCATCTTCATCCTTAACTTGGGTGCTAATGTATTGTCTTGGGTTCATTGTACGGCATTTGCACAACAGAAGTTCACTAATAGATCATGACATTGAAAATCGACGAAGAACGTAAGTCTGTTTAGAAAGGATACACAACCAGGGAAATGCTAGTAATATGCGAGTACGATCAAATTCCGTAGACTGTCCACGTATTTTTTTTAGCCCAAGCATTCTAATTTCCGTCAGATCGCAAGAGACTGCGCCAGGATGACTGGCTGGAGGCCGTGGCTGACACTCTGATCCATCATTTTCCTGTCCGGACGTGTTGATATCACGGTGTTAAACCCTACCCTTTCTTGGACCACTTTTCGCAAGTGTTACCATTACACAATATATGAAGGGCTTATTGCAATAGTGTTCGTTTTGAGGTACAGAGCCCTAAAGTTAAATGAGCACTGAAAAATGTGCAGTTGAGATAGCAGAAATGTTGAAGCATATGGCTTGTTGCTAGAGATGGACCTTTTATTCTGTTTGGATCATTAATTTCAGAAGCATTATAAGCAGAAAAGTGGAGGTAATGGACTTACACCACTTTTGAAATAAGCCCTTCATATGTAGAGAAGTTTGTGGCACAACTTGACCAGAAGAAGGGATCGGTTGGTAGGACATGTTCTGAGGCATCAAGGGATCACCAATTTAGTATTAGAGGGCAGCGTGGAGGGTAAAAATCGTAGAGGGAGGCCAAGAGATGAATACACTAAGCAGATTCAGATGGATGTAGGTTGCAGTAGGTACTGGGAGATGAAGAAGCTTGCACAGGATAGAGTAGCATGGAGAGCTGCATCAAACCAGTCTCAGGACTGAAGACCACAACAACAACATGTAGTAAGCATATCCTTTTCTGGACATTTGCAGACTTTCATGTTCAAAACTTTTTTTCTTCTTTTATGTGGGGATAACAGTTAAATCAGGACATCAGATCCAAAATTCACAGGTTTCCTCGGGTATGACTTTCCCAACACCAAGGTTACAAACACCTAAACAGAAAAGATTATATTTTTCATTTGCGTGGCCATTGTAAGCACGAGTTATAGAATCATTTAAGGTGTTATTTTATCAAACGCGTTTCGTTGTTAATAACTATTGCGAAGCCATCATACAACTGTTATTCAAGCCATATTGAGGATTTTAAGCCCAGTTGTCAGTTGCGTGATTATTGCCACAACATGTTTTCGGACAACATTATCCCATTTTGAAGTGCTTAAACTTTTTAATTTTTTGCCTTTTTGTTGCATTTGTTTGAAATGTCAATGACGTGGTATCAACATACTTACAATATTTGTTAATTTGTAGATAAATAGTTTCAAAAGGTACCAAAGTATGGTTTATACTTACAGCATTTCTTTTGCTTTTCGCTTACGCTTTTGTGTCGTCTGCATGCACGTTTTCCAGGTGTTCTTGCGTTTGGTTGGTGTTTGATCTGATCTCTGTTTGGCTTGCAGCTCTACGTATTTCTTGACGTAAAACATGACAAAACACAGCAACACTAATGTTCACTTACCATTTCATAGATATAAGCAGGATGGTGTGTTCTCTGTTGCCAGTCACCTTATAGTTCAGTTTTCACTTTCTTCTGCTCATTGCTTCGCTACATGTGTATTAACATTATTCCTTAATCCCACCCACGTGTTTAAGTAATACATCTGAAAATAAATCAGAAGGTTATACTCACATATGGCAGAGCACAGGTCAAACGTTTTTTGACACGCGTGCTGTATATACGGGATGTACCGGAGGAATAATAAATACTTCAGGAGGTGTTAGTCTACACTATGTCGAATAAAATAATCGATATGAAAAGTGTTTCGTATTTATTACTTAGAGGTATAGCTGTTTGAATGTAACCTAAATATGTATTTGCTGAAGGCGTTAAGCAAAGGCAAATGATGGAACTCGAAGTTAATCGCCATACGTTTCTCCTCAGACGTCAGCCCACTTTCGAAGTGACTTAACACCTCGTGTAGCTCGTGTGTGTGTGTGTGTGTGTGTGTGTGTGTGTGTGTGTGTGTGTGTGTGTGTGTGTGTGTGTGTGTGTGTGTGTGTGTGTGTGTGTGCGTGTGTGTGCGCGCGCGCGCGCGCGCGCGCGCGCGCGCGCGCGCGAGTGGGAGGGGGAATGTTGTTATTACATCGATAAACATTAGATGTGTAGTGGTGCAAGCCAAAGTGAAATTAGTGAAAAACATCAGAGCCAAACGCAGAAATGTTTGGAAAACGCTCGTGAAGGTGGCAGTTTCAGATGTCAGCAGAAGCGGGTCAAAAAAGTGTAAGTAGAGAAAAAACCACCCCTCAATGTCTTTAGAAACTGTTTCTTGATCTAGAAGCAAAAGTAAACTGTAAATATTTTTGATTCCAGACCAATGACGCTGTATTAAGTGAATGAGAAAGATATGTATGACATATCAAATACGAATATTTAATAGTTGCAAAGACGGATTTGAAATGCATTAGAGTAGAAATTATACAGGATATTCAGAAATTTCCGTTACAAACTTCAGGACTTGAAGAAGGGAGTGAGCAAATAACATTTTGATTTGGAACCCATGTCCGGAAACGTACAGTTTCCGTGCCACAGCCGTTTGAAAATATGTTAGTAATGAGACCATTTTTACAAGTAGTTTATTAGAGGTGAACCAGTATATCACTTATTTCACAAATCCAGTCATTAATAACCAAGGAAAAGCGCCATTGCTCGTGTACTGGTTGACGGGTTCTCTTCAGTATGATTCACTACAGTCTCTTCCAATTCGGGTGTGTGGCGCTCCCTTGGAGCACCAGTTACCCCTGCTTACGGTGAAGGTATCCCTTTCGTCGAAGTCGTCACGTAATGATGGCGAAAAGGGTGTGCAATGGAGTCTGAGGTAGTGGATAATGGTCTTGATAAAGGCGACGAGCAGCTCTTCCACTATTGTGAGCTTCGGCATACAGAAAGATCATTTCGGTGTATATTGAAAACTTGTACTCACCCATTTTGCTCTAACGCTCAGTCATGTGAATGAGGCTCGAACCAGGTCAGAGGGGTACGATACACAACTGACATCTGACTACCCTGCTGCATATCTACATAGCAGACTTGTATGCAAATGGCTGTAAGTTTCCGGACGTGGCATTCAGTTCAAAATATTGTGTATTCACTCCCCTCTGCAAGTTTTAGAGCTTTACTTACTCCTTGGCGCTACAGACTTTGTAAGGCCTTGGCCTCCCGGACAACTTCTGCCCACTCTTCTCTGCTGTCTGCCTTCGCTCTCCATCTTCTCACTCCCATCCTTCTCAAGTCCTCCACCATCTGGTCTTTGGTCTGCCCTTATACGACGTCCACCGGGCTTTATTTTGAAAACTTTCTTGACTGTGCTGTTCTTCACCATTCTTTCTAAATGTCCCAGCCAACGTGGTCTACTACTCTTTATCTCTGCCACGTTATCCGGTTTGTTGTAAAACTCTCTGATCTCCTCATTTCTGAGTCTCCAAAACCCCTGTCATTTACTGGCCCGTAGTTTTTCCTGAGTATCTTTCTTCCCCATCTCAGCAACAACTCATCGTTTCTTGTCGTAGTCCAGGTCTCCGAACCATACATCACCACAGGTCTGACTACTGTAAGATACACAGTAAGCGTAAGATTCCTACTAAGGCTCTTTCGTTGCTTACGTCGTCATAGTTGCCGCTAAACGTAAAGGATTTAGCTGCCACGTTCTAACTGCTAATGGTCAGCAACCTGCCTGATACTTGAAAGTCTACCCTAGCATACCCTGTCAGAGAGAGAGAGAGAGAGAGAGAGAGAGAGTGTGTGTGTGTGTGTGTGTGTGTGTGTGTGTGTGTGGCGAAGTAGGGGAGATAGTGCTACAGACATGATATGTGAATTGGAGTGGCAATCATTAAAACAAAGGCGTTTTTAGTTGCGGCCGGATCTTCTCATGAAATTTCAATCACCAGTATTCTCCTCCGATTGCGAAAATATTCTGTTGGCACCCACCTACATAGGGAGAAATAATTATCACGATAAAATAAGAGAAATCAGGGCTCGCACAGAAAAATTTAAGTGCTCGTTTTTCCCGCGTGTCGTTCGAGAGTGGAACGGTAGCGAGACAGCTTGAAGATGGTTCATTGAACCCTCTGCCAGGCACTTTATTGTAAATAGCAGAGTAATCACGTAGATCTAGACGTGTTTTCCTAGATGTTAACATAGACTTGGTCTTTGACTGACTGTCAGCCGCATCTCCGCTCCATATCTTTCTCCTTTTTCAAACTTTTCTTCCAGGTCCTGTTTCCTCCTTGATAACAAATCAATATCGTCTGCATGTGCAAGCTCCTGAGACACACTATTAAACAGTGTTCCCCCAGTGTCTTTTGCATAATACTATCAAAGGCGACATTGAACAGAATAGTGGAGAGAACATCACCCTGCCGCAGTCATTGGTTAACTTCAAATCCCTTTGCTGAAGTGCCATCGATCTTTACTTTGCATATGGTTCTTCTCAAAGTCATTTGAACCAATCTTATCAGTTTGTTAGTGACTCCTAACTCTTGCATTGCCTTCCAAAGTTGATCCCTTTTGATACTATCGTAAGCTTCTTTGAAATCAATGGACAACTGGTGGACATCGATGTTATAACATTTTGTCAAGGATCTGCCTGATAGTGAAAATATGATCTGCAGTGGATCTATTAGTTGTGAAACCACACTGGTAGTCTCCTAGGTACTCATCTACGTATTTTCTTAAGTTTTAGAACTTTGTAACGAGAATTTCCGAACACCATGTATAGTTTCGCATTTCTGAATATTGCTTCTGTTATAAAAATGCAGCAAATGAAGCAGGCAAAAAGGAATACAAGCGTCTCAAAAATGATATTGACAGGAAGTGCAAAACGGCTAAGGAGCGATGGCTAGAGGACAAATGTAAGGATGTAGAAGCGAGTACCACTAGGGCTAAGATAGATACTGCCTACAGGAAAATTAGAGACCTCTGGAGAAAAGAGAACCACTTGTATGAATATCAAGAGCTCAGATGGAAACCCAGTTCTAAGCAAAGAAGGGAAGGCAGAAAGGTGGAAGGAGTATATAGAGGGTCTATACAAGGGCGATGTACTTGAGGACAATATTATGGAAATGGAACAGGATGTAGATGAAGATGAAATGGGAGATACGGTACTGCGTGAAGAGTTTGACAGAGCACTGAAAGACCGAGCGAGGTGGCGCAGTGGTTAGACACTGGACTCGCATTTGGGAGGACGACGGTTCAATCCCGCGTCCGGCCACCCTGATTTAGGTTTTCCGTGATTTCCCTAAATCGCTCCAGGCAAATGCCGGGATGGTTCCTTTCAAAGGGCACGGCCGACTTCCTTCCCCGTCCTTCCCTAATCCGATGAGACCGCTGTCTGGTCTCTTTCCCCAAAACCAACCAACCAGAGCACTGAAAGACTTGAGTCGAAACAAGTTCCCCAGACTAGACAACATTCCATTCCATTAGAACTACTGACATTCTTGGGAGAGCCAGTCCTGACAAAACTCTACCATCTGGTGAGCAAGATGTATGAGACAGGCGAAATTCCCTCAGACTTCAAGAATATAATAATTCCAATCCCAAAGAAAGCAGGTGTCGACAGATGTGAAAATTACCGAACTATCAGTTTAATAAGTCACTGCTGCAAAATACTAACACGAATTCTTCATAGACGAATGGAAAAACTGGTAGAAGCCGCCCTCGGGGAAGATCAGTTTGGATTCCGTAGAAATACTGGAACACGTGAGGCAATACTGACCTTACGCCATATCTTAGAAGAAAGATAAAGGAAAGGCAAACCTACGTTTCTAGCATTTGTAGACTTAGAGAAAGCTTTTGACAATGTTGATTGGAATATTCTCTTTCAAATTCTAAAAGTGGCAGGGGTAAAATACAGGGAGTAAAAGGCTATTTACAATTTGTACAGAAACCAGAAGGGAGTTAGAAGAGTCGAGGGGCATGAAAGGGAAGCAGTGGTTGGGAAGGGAGTGAGACAGGGTTGTAGCCTCTCCCCGGTGTTATTCAATCTGTATATTGAGCAAGCAGTAAAGGAAACAAAATAAAAATTCGGAGTAGGTATTAAAATCCATGGAGAAGAAATAAAAACTTTGAGGTTAGCCGATGACATTCTAATTCTGTCAGAGACAGCAAAGGACTTGGAAGAGCAGTTAAACGGAGTGGACAGTGTCCTGAAAGGAGGGTATAAGCTGAACATGATCAAAAGCAAAACGAGGATAATGGAATGTACTCGAATTAAGTCGGGTGATGCTGAGGGAATTAGATAAGGAAATGAGACACTTCAAGTATTAAAGGAGTTTTGCAATTTGGGGAGCAAAATAACTGATAATGGTCGAAGTAGAGTGGATATAAAATGTAGACTGGCAATGGCAAGGAAATCGTTTCTGAAGAAGAAAAATTTGTTAACATAGAGTATAGATGTGTCAGGAAGTCGTTTCTGAAAGTATTTGTATGGAGTGTAGCCATGTATGGAAGTGAAACGTGGACGATAAATAGTTTAGACAAGAAGAGAATAGAAGCTTTCGAAATGTGGTGCTACAGAAGAATGCTGAAGATTAGATGGGTAGATCACATAACTAATGAGGTATTGAATAGATTTGGGGAGAAGAGGAGCTTGTGGCACAACTTGACAAGAAGAAGGGATCGGTTGGTAGGGTATGTTCTGAGACATCGAGGGATCACCAATTTAGTATTGGAGGGTAGCGTGGAGGGTAAGAATCGTAGAGGGAGACCAAGAGATGAATACACTAAGCAGATTCAGAAGGATGTAGGCTGCGGTAGGTACTGGGAGATGATGAAGCTTGCACAGGATAGAGTAGCATGGAGAGCTGCATCAAGCCAGTCTCAGGACTGAAGACCAGAACAAAAACATGACCTATACGTGTATGAGATCTGTACTAGGCTTTGGCCTGCAGCTGTAGAGGTGTACCACCACCTTGCAAGAGGCGTATGTGTGTCGATTGGCGACCCTATTACGTTGCCGCCATGTGGAATCCGTCCGTCTGACCAGCGTTTGACAACGGGATAATAGCCGCTGTCCGCGCCTGGCGCCGCGAAAACAGTTCGCGGAACAGCGGTCGAGTTTGTTTTGCCTCTCGCGGCCTCTTCCTGCCGCCCGTCTTCGAAGAATAGCGTGTTTATCTACGCCGCCTGCCAATCACACACACACACACACACACACACACACACACACACACACACACACACACACGACAGCACTCGTGACTGGCTAAAATCGCGAATTAGCGCACGTCACTCCCCTGGCAGTGCGCGGCGGATACATACGTCGTACGTCTCATGCTGACGCGTTAGGCTGCGCCTTCATAGGCGAGACTTACATCCAAGTGCAGGTTTTCTAGGTGAAACTTTTCCGTTAGGTGCTCACTAAGAACAGTAGTTTTAAAACAGATGGGTGCACAGCTTTAAGCAATAAATTGTTAAGCATTATTAACGAATAGCCGCCCCATTGACAATGTCATTCACTGTAGTCCACGACCGTTTTCGGATTTTATGTTGAAGTAATTTTCTGGTGGAATCTGGAACTGACCTTTTAAATGCGTGACAGAACGGATATGAAATTCTCACGGTTCTAAATCCTACATTGAGTGGCAATTACTTGCGCCGAAACGGAGATAAGAGAGAAGGCCGAAATACCGAATTCGTTCTTCGGAAGAGCGTAACATGGTCCCTCCATTGTATCATCGTACTAGCGTTGAAGTGGCAGCTATTCACATAACGGATTGCGGAACAGAAAAGCTATTAAAATCGTAGTGCTGGAAAGGCATCAGGACCAGCTCAGATACCTGTAATATCCTACAAAAATTATGTTGTGGACTGACAAGACAGCCAGTCCACAGTGACGGGTAACCGAAAGGCACGCGTTTAAACTCACGCAGGCTGGCGTGAGGTCTGAAACAGGATACGTAATGAATGTTATAAAGAAAAGTACGTAGCTTCTGGAATACTTGACTTTAATCCACATTTGTAGAACATCGCTCTTGATGATACAAGTTATAACCACAATATATATAGCAAAGGATTATGGCGCCTTGCTAGGTCGTAGCAATTGTAGCTGAAGGCTATGCTAACTATCGTCTCGGCAAATGAGAGCGTAGTTGTCAGTGAACTGTAGCTATGAACGTCGGCTGTACAACTGGGGCGAGTGCTAGTAAGTCTCTCTAGACCTGCCGTGTGGCGGCGCTCGGTCTGCAATCACTGATAGTGGCGACACGCGGGTCCGTCGTATACTAGCGGACCGCGGCCGATTTAAAGGCTACCACCTAGCAAGTGTGGTGTCTGGCGGTGACACCACAAATTATGCAAAAGAACTTGCTCCCTTTCTAGCAGCCAGTTTATCGTTCGTCGCTGGAGCAACAAAGGGTATCTAGCACAGGTCATAAGTTTTCAAGAACGGTCATAGGACAGATGGATATAATTACAGGCCTACATCGTTTACGTCAATCTGTTGTAGAATTGTGGAATATGCTTTATGCTGATATAGTATGTCGTTTCTGGAAAATGAAAATCACTTGAATAAAAATCAACATGGATTCCTCAGACAGATATCTTTGGGAAAGTTAGCACGTTCTGTTCCTTCATGAGATCCACAGCTCTGTAGACAACAGCGATTAGGTTGATACCTTGTTCCTTACTTCAAGCCGGCCGGAGTGGCTGAGCGGTTCTAGGCGCTAGTCTGGAGCCGCGCGACCGCTACGGTCGCAGGTTCGAATCCTGCCTGGGGCATGGATGTGTGTGATGTCCTTAGGTTAGTTAGGTTTAAGTAGTTCTAAGTTCTAGGGGACTGATGACCTCAGAAGTTAAGTCCCATAGTGCTCAGAGCCATTTGAACCATTTTGAACCTTACTACAAAAGGCATTTGACTCTGCCCCGAGCTGCCGGTTAGTACAAAACGTACGAGCTTATCGAATATCGCACCAGATTTGCACCTAGATACCAGACTACCTTACCAGTAAGAACTCAACATGTCGATTTAACGGAACAAAATCGACAGACTTAATTTTCGAAGTGCCGCAAGGTTGTGTGATAGGATCGTTACTGTTTACTACGTATGTAAATGATGTAGAAAGCTCTTTCAGGCGGTTCGCAGATGATGCGGATGTCTATAAGATGTAACATAATGCGCATATACAGGAAAAGAAATTCACTACAGCACAACTATACTATTGATGGCAAACTGCTGGAAACAGTAAAATACGTAGGAGCAACTATCCAGAGCGACCTGAAGTGGAATAACCATATGAAGCAGATAGTAGCAAAACAGATGCCAGACTGGCAGAAGAATGTAAGGACGTGTAACTTACTAACGAATGAAGTGTCATACGAGGGTCTTGTTCAACCGATTCATGAGTATTGTTCATTAATCTGGGATCCTTGCCAGGTAGAACTGACTGGGAGGGAGGGGAAGGGAGGGAGGGAGGGGGAGAGGAGGAGGGACAGAGGGGGGGGGGGGCGGGTTCTAACGAAGAGGCGCGTTTCGTCACGGGTTTTAGTCGTCGGGAGAGCATTACAGAGATGATCAACAAACTAGTGGCAGACGTCACAAGAGGCGTTGTGCATCACGGGGAAGTGAACTAGTCAAATTGCGAGAGAGCACTTTCCGGAAGAAGGTGGACAAAGTTTCGCGAAAAGGCCATGACGGTAAAATAAGAGGAGCTAATGCAGAGGCTTACCGACTATAATTTCCCTCACAAGCCATTCGCCAGTGGAGCAGGGAAAGGCAGATCGGTTAAATTCAAATGGCTCTGAGTACTATGGGACTTAACTTCTTAGGTCATCAGTCCCCTAGAACTTAGAATTACTTAACCCCAACTAACCTAAGGACATCGCACACATCCACGCCCGGGGCAGGATTCGAACCTGCGACCATAACGGTCGCGCGGTTCCAGACTGTAGCGCCTAGAACCGCTCGGCCACCCCGGGCGGCGGAGGTCGGTTAGTGGTTCCAGATGTATCCTCCGCCTTACACCGTTAGGTGAGTTGCGCAGTAGAATGTGGATCACCAGAGTCGTGGCGTCGTGTTGTTGTCACACGTTTCGACACGTCATTTTCAGAAGGATTTAGAGTAGTAAACTCGAAACGCTGCAACATGACACGACTCCGCTGATAACCCGAGAAGATTTTGTCAGTTAAATTCGCCGCGGAAGCCGGCATTCCCATACAGATATTTAAATGCTCACATAATACGACATGGAAGAACTAAGTTTTCTTGTGTATTGTAAAATTTCACCAATAAACCAAGAAAAGACAAAATATACTTCATTGTGCTGTGCTAAAGCAACATCAAAAGATGACGAAAATTCCCTGTGTTCGAACTTGGCCCGCTAAGGCTAGAGGATGTAAGCTTTCCCTTGACCATCACGAGCCGTCCAGTGTAACTATTTTGGAATTCTATTAACTGTAAGGAAATGCATGCCCTGTTCGTTGGTAAAGCATGCTTTAAAATTTCGAACGTGTCAAAATCGAATGCCCAATACTAAATCATGGCAGTTCTTTTAAAGTATCAGAATGTGCAGATTCTAGAATTGACACGCCCATTCTTCCTACGATATTTTGGGCACTTAACTTTTAAATCTGCCCTGTTTTTACTTTCATGATGATGCTTTTCACGAGGCTTCACCACAGTACAGTGAAAGTTTTTTTTTCTTATTCTGTTCTGGTACTGTACATGTGTGAACTTAGTTTTTGATGTCCTTTTATGTAACAATTTAAATATCCATTGCATCGTGCTTTTTGAGTTTCATATCCATTAGAAAAGCTTAAACCGGTCGTGGACTAATTGAGCGGTTATGTGTTAATTGAGTATACAGTTGCGCAGCAGCGCTGCCCATACATGGGAAAACTGGTAGTTGTGTAACAAGGTAAATGCCGTTTACGGCCGTTAGAATTTTTATTTGGGGCGATTGCAATTTCGAACATCGGTATTCTTCAAGCGTAACAAAGTTTGAGAAAAGAAAATGTACGTTTCATGTAAAGACTTTGAAACTGTGGATGAACATGAAACTACGCATACAGGCGTAAGCACAGCGGCTGTTCCGAACCTAAAAGGTGCGCAAGCTTGTTGCAAACGTTTAATCTGACTGTATTTTGTTTCACCGCCGCTGTCTCCCGAGCTATTAATTCCAAATATTTCTGGAGTCATTTTAGATAACTTCATTCTGTTCTAACGCAGATTTGTGTGAAAATTTTCAGTAAATGGTAGTCTCTATATTTTTGCTGCGACGAAAGATGGTAGTATCTTTTACGAACGGAACTGGCCGCGTCAATCCGGAACCGCGCCGCTGCAACGGTCGCAGGTTCAAATCCTGCCTCGGGCATGGATGTGTGTGATGTCCTTAGGTTAGTTAGGTTTAAGTAGTTCTAAGTCTAGGGGACTGATGACCTCAGATTTTAAGTCCCATAGTGCTTACAAGGGAACCTCCCCATCGCAACCCCCTCAGATTTAGTTACAAGCTGGCACAGTGGATAGGCCTTGAAACACTGAACACAGATCAATCGAGAAAACAGGAAGTAGTTGTGTGGAACTATGAAAAAATAAGCAAAATATGCAAACTGAGTAGTCCATGCGTAAGATAGACAGCATTAAGGAGAGTGTAAGCTCAGGAGCGCCGTGGTCCCGTGGTTAGCGTGAGCAGCTGCGGAATGAAAGGTCCTTGGATCAAGTCTTCCGTCGAGTGAAAAGTTTACTTTCTTTATTTTCGCAAAGTTATGATCTTGACCGTTCATTGACGTCTCTGTTCACTGTAATAAGTTTAGTGTCTGTGTTTTCCGACCGCACCGCAAAACCGTGCGATTAGTAGACGAAAGGATCTGCCTCTCCAGCGGGAATCGAAAACATTTGATCGCAAGGTCATGGGTCAACCGATTCCTCCACAGGAAAACACGTCTGATGTATTGTATACGACACTGGTGACGGCATGTGCGTCACTTGAAAGGAATATGTTGTCGACCCACCTAACTTGTACACTTGGCGAATGGGTAAAAAGATTCTTCTACCTTGACCGATTTAGGTTTTCTTGTGGATGTGATAATCACTCCCAAAAGAGTGATGAAAACATAAGTTTGTCACATAAACTGCAACAAATGAATTGTCTGAAAATAAAAAATTAAACTTTTCACCCGAGGGAAGATTGAACCAAGGACCTTTCGTTCCACAGCTGCTCACGCTAACCACGGTGCCACGGCGCTTCTGAGCACACAGGATCCTTGATGCTTCCTATCTTACGCATGGACTACTCAGTTTGTATATTTTGCTTACTTTTTTCATAGTTCCACACAACTTCTTCCTGTTTTCTCGATTGATCTGTGTTCAGTTTTTCAAGGCCTATCCACTGTGCCAGCTTGTAACTAAATCTGAGGGGGGTGCGATGGGGAGGTTCCCTTGTCAGAGCCATTTGAACGAACGAAACTATAGGAAATTCTACAAGGTTATTTCTCCAAACAAAATTTTCTGCTGACAGTCACTTAATGAATATAGTTTCGTTTTGATAAAGCAAGACATATTGAGTATTTCTAATTTTCATGTACTTATTACATATTTCTGTATGGTCATCTTTCTGTGTACAATTTTCGAGAGATGAAAAATTTTACGTGTAGTCTTTGACTGTAAAGCGAATAACAAACCATAGTTCATTACTAAAAGCTATGTAACTCTGTGATTAAACTGCGGTATTACGTATTTATTTACTCACTATGTAACACGTGTTTCACGCTGGAGTACCTAGTTCCGGCACATCGTTGTCAGAAAAAGTTGACATCTCACACAGGTCATACATTTTCTACAGAGGAATTCATATCACAGATGATACTCTTTCGACAAAGGTTCCTTACAGAAAGAAAACTGGTAACACCAAAAATAATTCTCGAAATGAGTCGTTCTTAAAACGGGTGTAGCTGGTCACTGGGATTGTGACACTGACGAAAGTCTGCATCTACATGATTACTCTGCAATTCACAGTTAAACGCCTGGCAGAAGATTGGTCGAACCACTTTAGGCTACTTCCCTACCGTCCCACTCTCGAACAGCGCGCCGGAAAAACGAACTAATAAATCTTTCCGTGCGAGCTCTGATTTCTCTTGATTTAGTACAATGATCATTTCTCCCTACGTAGGTCGGCACCAACAAAATATTTTCATACTCTGAGGAGAAACGTGATGATAGAAATCTTATGGCGAGGCCCTGCCGCAGCGAAAAAGGCCTTGGTGCTAATAGCCGCCACCCCAACTCGTGTAACATATCCGTGGCACTTTCTCCCATATTTCTCGATAATACAAAACGAGCTGTCCTTGTTATAACCCTCCCTACGTCCTCCGTCAATCCTACCTGATGCGGATCCCACACAGCACAGAAACACTCCAAAAGATGGCGGCCAAGCGTAATGTAAGCAGTCTCTTTAGTACACCTGTTAAGTTTTGTAAGTGTTGTACAATAAATCGGAGTCTTTCTTTTGCTTTCCCCACAACATTTTTTGAGAGATCGTAACAATTCGCAATTGTAATCCCTAAGTATTTAGTTGACATCCCAGCATTTAGATTTGTGTGATTTATCGTGTAACTGAAATTTAGCAAATTCTTTTTAGTGTTCATGTGGATGACCACATTTTTCATGATTTGGAATCAGTTGCCACTTTTGCACCATACCGTTATGTTTTCTAAATCATTTTGGACTGATGACCTCAGCAGTTAAGTCCCATCGGTGCTCAGAGCCATTTGAACCATCTAAATCATTTTGTAATTCGTTTTGATCGTCTGATGTCTTTACGTGACTGTAAATGACAGCATCTGTGAACAAACTAAGAAGACTACTCAGATGGCCTCTTTAAATTGTTTATCTAGCTCAGGAACAACAGAGGGTCCATGCCACATTGGGGACGCCAGATATTACTTCTGTTTTACTCGATAAATTTCCACCAGTTATCACGAACTGTGACCTTTGAGAGGAAGTCACTAACTCCGTCACACGACCGAGACGATTCTCCATAGGCATGCAGCTTACTTTCCAGTCTTCAGGTGCGGATCATCTTACGAGCGAGCGGTTGTATATGATTGCTAAGTATGGAAATTTGGAGGACTTAAGATCAAATAAGGCAGAAGGGATAGATAATTCCATCAGAATTTCTAAAATCGGTGGGGAGTGGCAATAAAAAGACTATTCACGTTGATGTGTAGAATGTATGAGTCTGGCGCCATACCATCAGACTTTCAGGAAAGCATCATCCACACAATTCCGAAGACGGCAAGAGCTGACAAGTGCGAGAATTATCGCACAATCAGCTTAACAGCTCCTGCATCGAAGCTGCTTACAAGAATAATATACAGAAGAATGGGAAAGAAAATTGAGAATGCGCTAGGTGACGATCAGTTTGGCTTTAGGAAAAGTAAAGGGACGAGAGAGGCAATTCTGACGTTACGGCTAATAATGGAAGCAAAACTAAATAAAAACAACGACACTTTTATAGGATTTGTCGACCTGGAAAAAGCGTCCGACAATGTAAAATGGTGCAAGATGTTCGAAATTCTGAGAAAAATATAGGGGTAAACTATAGGGAGACACGGGTCATATACAATATGTAAAACAGCCAAGAGGGAATAATAAAAGTGTACGACCAAGAACGAAGTGCTCTTACTAAAAAGGGTGTAAGACTAGGATGTAGTTTGTTGCCCCTACTGTTCAATCCGTACATCGAGAAGCAATGATGGAAATAAAAGAAAGGTTCAGTAGTGGAGTTAAAAATTAAAGGTGAAAGGCTATCAATGATACGATTCGCTGATGACATTGCTATCCTGAGTGAAAGTGAAGAAGAATTAAATGATCTGCTGAACGGAATGAACAGTCTAATGAGTACACAGTATGGTTTGAGAGTAAATCGAAGAAAGACGAAGGTATTGAGAAGTAGTAGAAATGAGAACAGCGAGAAACTTATAAGGATTGATGGTCACCAAGTAGATGAAGTTAAGGAATTCTTCTACTTAGGCAGTAAAAAAACGAGTGATGGACGGAGCAAGGACAACATCCTGGCCAAAAGAAGACTACTAATATCAAATATCGGCCTTAATTTGAGGAAAAAAATTCTGAGAATGTACGTCTGGAGTACAGCATTGTATGGTAGTGAAACATGGACAGTGGGAAAATCGGAACAGAAGAGAATCGAAGAATTTGAGATGTGGTGCTACACACGAATGTTGAAAACTAGGTGGACTGATAAGGTAAGACATGAGGTTCTGTGCAGAATCGGAGAGGAAAGGAATGTGTGGAAAACACTGATAAGGAAAAGGGACAGGATGATAAGACATCTGTTAAGACATGAGGGAACGACTTCCATGGTGCTAGAGGGAGCTGTAGAAGGCAAAAACTGTAGAGGAAGACAGCGATTGGAAGACATCCAGCAAATAATAGAGGACGTAAGTTACAAGTGCTACTCTGAGATGAAGAGGTTGGCACTGGAGAGGAATTCGTGGCGGGCCGCATCAAACCAGTCAGTAGATTGTTGACAGAAAAAAATGTATGGAACTAATGTACCACTATGCAGTGAAAGGAACGTGACTGGTATACAATCTGGACGCGAAGTCTTGCTTATTAATGTTTAAGCAGCTTCGCTACACCGAGGATACCTACTTCCTTAGTCACTCATGTTGGTAGTTTGTTCTTGACTCGAAATAGTTAAAACTGTGCAGAATGTGCTGCTTTATGCACAGAAAAAAACTGCGATGTTAGAAGCCTACAGGCTTTCGTGACGGTTGCCATTGAGGTAAAATATTTTGGGTGGTTAGGCCACGTTACGTTCCTCTTCAAACTACTTGAAAACTCGACATTTCGATCCAACTACCGCTTGACTGCTCAGCCAAGTGCAATTTCGTTTTGTTGGTTTAATTGAGTCAGGTAATTCCTGAATTTGTACGCATGGCACTTAAGAACAATGCATTATACACCACTGTGAAAGACAGTGCTTACATCAGTTGGTTTACATCTTGTGTAATAACAGTAGAGTTAAGCGCAGTCGAATGTTAGTAAACAAGTTGTTAAACCAAGCACGCCTTACCGCTGTCTTTTCTTGCGTGATGTTGTTTCCCGTGCTGGAGTGCAGTAGAGCCATAGTAAAAACTTAAAACTACGTCTAAGTAACAGCCTAACACAAGTTCTTATTTACGTGCTTAAAATGGCAACTATTTTCGCCAGCGCAATGATCCCAGGGAATAGCTGCAGTTCCTAGGAAACACAATACGTATCTGTACAGGGTGATTCTGGCAAATAGGGGCGAACTGAAGGAAACGATTCCTGAGAACCAAGAAAGGTCATATGGACATGGCGGAAAATGCGTTCCATTGGAGGTAGGTAAGGTAGCCGACCGTGTGAAACATTTTCCTCAACTGCCAATGCTCCTAAAACTTACAAGGCGTCCAGGATTTATTACCTCCGAATTTGCCTCATTTGCACAGTGCTGAAAATTTTGTCATCCATCCTGTTCATAAGTGAGGCTACCTTTACGATGGGCACTATAGTCAACATTCACAACACCCACCTGGGAGGGTCGAAGAATCCTCATAGTATGGTGGCAGCGAAACGCTAACACCGTTTCGGCCTCTGTGTGTGGGCGGAAATTATTGGCGACTGCCTCGTGGGACCAGACATTCTTCCACGACGACTCTAGGCGAGGCATATCTGCACTTCCTGCGGGTGACCCTGCCACCCCTTCGGGGAGAGGTGCATCTGATGGTATGAAGGGTAATGTGGCTACTAAATGATTTTGGTCAAGCTCAGTTGCGCATTTCCGTGCGGAGACATCTCGACAGGATTTACCCCTACAACACATAAAGACTGGATCGACCCCAACTGTGCACTGACACCACACCATTGAAACAGGACGATCAGGAGGTTAGTTTTTAACGTCCCGTCGACTATTAGGTCATTAGAGACGGAGCGCACGCTCCAATTTGGGAAGGGTAGAGAAGGAAATCGTCCGTGCCTCTCGAAGGATTCATCCCGGTATTTGACTTGGGCGTTTTAGGGAAATCAGGGAAAACCTAAGTCAGGGTGGCCGGAAGAGGGGTTTGAACTATTGTCCTTCCGAATGCGAGTTTATTGTACTAATAACTGCTATCTCTATCGGTACCACTAAAATACTAGTACAGGCCGATCAATCCCATTTTCCTGGTTTATTCTTCATCTGCATGGATATTCCGCAAATCACACTAAAGTGCCTCGCAGATGGTTCATAGAACCACCTTCACAACAATTCTCTATTATTCCACAATGTCAGCACGTGGAAAAAAACACATCTTTCTGTACGGGCTCTGATTTCCCTTATTTTATGATGATCTTTTCACCCTACGTATATCGGCGTTAACAAAATATTTTCGCATTCTGGAGAAATAGTTGCTGACTGAAACTTGGGGAATAGATTGCGCCGCAATGAAAAATGCCTCGTGTTTTAATGACGCCCACCCCAAATCCTGTATCATGTCAGTGACACACACACTCCTACTTTTCGATAATACAAAACTTGCAGCTCTTCTTTGAACTTTTCTCGATGTATTCCATTAATCCTATATTGTAAGAACCCCGTACCGCGCAGAAGTACTCCAAAGAGGACGGAGAAGCGTAGTGTAGGCAGTCTTTTCGGTAGATTTGTTGCGTCTTCAAAGTGTTCTGCCAGTAAAATGCAGTCTTTGATTTGCCTTCACCACATCATTTCCTGTGTTTCCTTCCTAATTTAAATTGCTCGTAGCCGTCCGTTGTGGCCGAGCGGTTCTAGGCGCTTCAATTCGGAACCGCGCTGCTGCTACGGTCGCAGGTTCGAATCCTGCCTCGGGCATGGATGTGTGTGATGTCCTTAGGTTAGTTAGGTTTCAGTAGTTGTAAGTCTAAGGGGACTGATGACCTCAGCTGTTAGCTCCCATAGTGCTCAGAGCCATTTGAACCATTTTTAAATTGCTCGTAGCCGCGCGGGTTGGCCGCGCGGTTAGAGGCGCCATGTCACGGATTGCGCGGCTCCTCCCGCCAGAGGTTCGAGTCCTCCCTCGGGTGTGTGTGTGTGTGTGTGTGTGTGTGTGTGTGTGTGTGTGTGTGTGTGTGTGTGTGTGTGTGTGTGTGCTTAGCATAAATTAGTTTAAGTAGTGTGTAAGTGAAGGGACTGATGACGTCAGCAGTTTGGTCCCTTAGGAATTCACACACATTGGAACATTTGAATTTCTCGTAATTGTAATTTCCAGGTATTTAGCTGAATTTACGGCCGTTAGATTTGATTCGTGCATCGTGTAACCGAAGATAAAGGACTCCGTTTAGCACTCGTATGGGTGACGTCACACTTTTCATTATTTCGGGGTCAATTGCCAAATTTCGCACCATACAGATCTGTTCTAAGTCGTTTTCATCTTCTGATGACTTCACTGGACGATAGATGACATCATCATCTGCAAACAATCTAATGCGGCTGCTCAGATGGTCTCCTAAATAGTTTATGTAGACAAGGAACAGCAGAGGGCCTATAACAGTACCTTGGGGAACGCTAGAAATCACTTCTGTTTTACTCGATGACTGTCAATTACTACGAACTGTAACGTCTCTGACAGGAAATCACATAACTAAGACTATATTCCATAAGCATGCAATTTCACTACAAACCGCTTGTGTGGTACAATGTCGAAAGCGTTCTGGAAATCAATCTGAAATCCTTCGTTAGTTGCACTCAATACTGCCCCACGTTTGCTTTTGAATCATTGGAACCTACACTGTCAAAAATCTTAACTCCGTGTTAAAGATGCTGTACCTCCGATGGACCTCATTTGCGGCGATATATCCATATGAGTTGTTTTTTCATCCTAAATCTCTAGGGGATGGTTTCTTGCAGTTTGTCCCCATTTAGCAAAATCACAGTGTGTATTAACTACCGGTGAATTTGAGTCTACCGTGGCTCGAAATGGGAAAATGCCCTTTACTCCTGGAAATATCTCAATGCTACATTTGTCTACACTAGAAATATGACAAGGGCAGTGCTGGCGCAAAGGATCCTGCCACCTGCTTCCGCCTATATTGATCTAGAACGAAGGGCGATTGCTCTCTAATCGTCCTCCCTTGCCTTCCTGAACAATGAGCTATTGCTTTTCCTCTATTTCGGAAGAAAGGGTGTTGCCTCCACCGCAACCCCCCCCCCCCCCCCTCCGACCCCTCCAACGTAGAGCAACTGACTTATGTATCAAATGACAAAAAATTCAGAAAATGGTGGGAAATGTAAAATAGCCACGTTTCCCCCGTTAGTCTTAGAACACCATTGTGAAAGTAAGGAAGTTGCCCTAAGTGTAAATTGGTGGGAAATTGAAAAATTAAAGATTAGGCTTCGTCCTGCTGATGTCAAGCAATTCAGTTGAATTGGAACTCAGTTCAGTTGAACCAGAATGTAGTTCAGTTTCAGTTCAAAAATCGGGAGTCCACAAACCATAAATTTATAAATGTTGCTAGATCAGCTGTCCATCTCTGATGTCAGACATTAAACAATGTAATACAGCCCTTTACCTTAACTTCGAAGCCCAAAAGCTCACTTCTGATAAGATTTAAATAAAAACTATAAAAAAAGTCACCTGGTGAGAAATTCTTATCCTCCGTTTAAAATGATGGGGGAGCGCTCTGGTTGTCAGAATTAGACCGCTTATCCCAACTTTAAAAACTGTAGCTCGCTGGTGGGACACGTATGGTTGTCAAACACTTGTTATGGTCGTATGTAGTGGGATTGGACTGGGCGAGAGCTATGAACTTGCATGTTCATTTACACAAGTACAGCGCCATCCTTTATAATGTGTACACTAATGACCAACCTATACCTCAAGATGCAAGACTGTTCGTATATGCTGATGACACAGCTGTGGTGGTCCAGGGGTCCAATTTTGATGCAACATCTGGCAATCTCTCTAGAGCGCTTGAAGATCTGGCTCAATACTACGACGCCAATCACCTCAAGCCAAACCTTGACAAAACCCACCTGCGCAATAGAGATGCTGGAGTTGAGCTCGACGTTACATGGCAAGGTAAGAAGCTAAAGCACTGTCCAACACCTAAATACCTTGGGGTTATACTTGACAGAACGCTTTCCTTCAAGCAGCATTGCCAAAACACAAAGGCTAAAGTCTGCTCCAGGAATAACATCATCCGCAGGCTGACAAACTATGAATGGGGAGCTCGACCATCAGTACTGAGAACATCAGCACTTGCTCTGTGTGTTTCTGCAGCAGACTACGCAGCGCCAGTATGGGAAGCATCTGCACATGATAAACAGGTTGATGTAAGTGTAAATGAGACAATGCGAATTGTTACAGGCTGTCTCAGACCCACACCAACGGGTAATTTGTACCTACTTGCTGGAATTGCCCCATCCAAGATCAGAAGGCAGGTGGCAGCAGACGCTGAGAGAACAAAGAAAGAAACAGATTCTGGACACCCACTGAATGGGCACGTCACTCAGGCTCCGAGGCTTAAGTCTAGAAATAGCTTTACTGCAAGAACCAAGATCCTCGACAGTTCACAGGAAGATAAGAGTCCGTAAATGGGAGAATGAACAAACCGCACTGCAGATAATACCAAAAGAGCAAATGGCACCTGGAAACAAATTTCCTTATACAGTGTGGAGAACACTAAATAGGCTGAGGGCTGGTGTACCCAGATGCAAAACTAATCTGTGCAAGTGGGGACTGCTGACTAACGATGATGTTTTTTGCGGATGCGGAGAGGTACAAGGCGAGGCACATCTGCTCACGTGCCGACTACTGCCGGAGCCCTGCAGTTTTAGTGACCTGCTGCAAGCCAACGACAAAGCCGTAGAGGTGGCTAACTATTGGAAAAATAAAATTTGATCTGGACACGGAAAAGTAAAGTAAGTAAATTGTACTCCGCAGGTTGTGCATCCTTGCCACAGGCGGCTGCATTATTTCGCAGTTAACTGTGCGGCGTCGTATTGTACTACGCGCTAAGCCTCGTCGGTTACCACTGTTGCGGCCCTCACTCAGCGATCCCGTCTGCACCGGTATACTCAGTACAATAACGCCAGGATGAGTGTCTCAGCATGTGTAACGTTCCAACACGGAATCCCACTTAACATGCGCTTCCAATGACGCATTCCTAAGGCCTTAACCACGACTCAGTTTTAGAAGTAAGCGACACGCTATTGTGCTGCGCCAACTGGTTTCTCCGCCCAGGGACTGGGTGTTTGTGTTGTCCTCATGCCGGCAGGGTATCTCAGTTCGGTCAGAGGGCTAGTCGTCCTCTGCAACTTAAATGGGTGTCATGGTACGTCCGCCCCGAGCAAATAAAACGAACAAAATGAGATTAAAAAAAGTGGCTAGCGTTGTTGCCTCTGGACCACCGGATCCCGGGTTCGATTCTCGACCGGGTGTTGTCATTCGGAAAAAAGGTGAGACTGGACAGTGAAAAGATTGGGAATTTGTACGAGTGCTGATAACACTGTCGTTCTGCGCCTCAAAAACTAATAATAAGAATCTTTATTATCACGACCATTACGGCCGTACGCAGACAGATAGCCGATCTTACGTGTATGGGCATATAGACCTTCTTTCCGCAAAACATTAATGCGACAGTTTACAGAACGTGCGGTTGCGACGATGATTTAATGCTACTGTCATTAGTCAAACGGATTTTCGTTTTAGGTACGCGTTGATTGGAGCTTACTTGGGTGGGTACCGACTATGCGCGGCAAGATTTACACTTTGTCCAACTGCGCGACGGCAGGTTCAGCATTACCTTAAAAAACAGGTCGAATGCGCGCGACTGTTTTGTTTACTACGTGGTAATGTTTGCAAAAATGGTTCAGAAGGCTCTGAGCACTATGGGACTTAACATCTGAGGTCATCAGACCCCTAGAACTTAGAACTACTTAAACCTAACTAACCTAAGGACATCACACACATCCATGCCCGAGGCAGGATTCGAACCTGCGACCGTAGCGGTCGCTCGGTTCCAGACTGTAGCGCCTAGAACCGCTCGGCCACTCCGGCCGGCGCTAATGTTTGCAATGAATTGTTCTTTTTTATTAATCACTTTCTCTGAGGACTGCGCTGTGTGTGCCAGTATGTGACTAGTAACTTGGAATTGCATTGTAAAGTTTCTGTGGCGCATATGACAAGTGAAAGGGGGCATTAGTTGATCAGTCTTCTAAGAAATAAATTTCGGAAAGGTAAACAGTGTGGAGTAGCGTGGAGGAGCACAGCAAAAGCCTGTAAATCACGTGTTTATTTAAAACGTTCTTCAATCCACATTCTGTTTACTAATGAAGTCAGAACCATGAAGCCAGTCATAACTTAGACAGTTTATAATAGTGTATTACTGAATTGTGAGAGCCGGCCGCGGTGGTCTAGCGGTTCTGGCGCTGCAGTCCGAAACCGCGGGACTGCTACGGTCGCAGGTTCGAATCCTGCCTCGGGCATGGGTGTGTGTCATGTCCTTAGGTTAGTTAGGTTTAAGTAGTTCTAAGTTCTAGGGGACTTATGACCTAAGATGTTGAGTCCCATAGTGCTCAGAGCCATTTGAACCATTTTTGAATTGTGAGACCTTTATAATTAATTCTTAAAGAAGTTGCCTCCAATGAACTATTTCCAGTCAGGTTGTTACTGACATTAAAAAATATATATTTTTGTCGGACCAGGACCGGAAGCTCCATTCTGCCGCCATTACGAAAAACTTTAAATGAACAGTGTTTTGCTGGAAATGAATATTTAAAGTGTAAGAAAAGAGAATGCGCTTCCCCTCAACGACTCTAGCTATAAATCGTGTGCCTCTCATCTGATAATTTACGACTGCTTTGTGGCAGTGACAAAATTTTTGTTGACAGTACGTTAGACTACTGCTGCAAATGTTTTTGAGTCATTTACAATTCATGTTTCAAACAATGGTCAGTACATCCCCCTTTTGTACCGGTCCCTTGTCCGTTCGAATCTCGACTATAGGTGTTTTGTTTATGCGTCTCTGCACGCCCATCCCTCTTATGCCATGTCAACACTATCCACCATCCTGGCATCCGTTTGGTCACGGGTGTTTTTTACACCAGCCCGGTTGAGAGTCTGTATGCTGAAGCTGCTGAACTACCACCGTCCTACCGCTGTGACTTTCTCCTCAGCAGGTATGCATGCCGTTTGTCTGCCATGCATGGCCACCCCTACTATGCCTCCTTCTTTGGTGATTCCTTTGATCGTCAGTATGGGGCCCGTCACTCTCCTTTGTTACCACTTGGAGTCCGCTTTCGCCACTTCCTTTGGCGACTTAACTTCACACTACCTTCAACTTTCCCAGTGAATGTGAACCCTTCACCACCTTGGCTTCGTTAGGCGGCCTGAGTTAACCTTGGCCTTCATCGTTTCCTAAGGACACTACTCCAGCCTCGGCCTATCGCCTCCAGTTTCACGACCTTCGCATGAAACTTATCAGTAGTACCTTTGTCTACGCTGATGGCTCTCGGACTACCCGTGGGGTCGGGTGTGACTTTCGATATCGGCTTCCGGCACACTCCTCAGAATTTACAGCCGAGCTCTTCGCCTTGTATCAGGCCAGGGAGTACATCCGGCGACACAGCCCTTTCCAATTGTCGTCTGGTCTGACTCACTCAATGCACTCCAAAGTCTATATGCGCCGTACACTGCCCATCCCTTAGTGCAGTCGGTCCAGGAAAACTGTCAACTGCTCACTCTTGATGGAGCCAGTGTGATGTTTCTGTGGGTCATGTCGGTCTGCCAGGAAACGAGGCTACTCACGCTGCTGCCAAGGCTGCAGTCCTCGTACCTCAGCCCGCTAGTGCCTCTCTATTCCCTCCGATGATCTCTGTGTTGCCGTCTGTCAGGAGGCGGTATCCCTTTGGCATCGCCAGCGATCTTCACGGGACTAAACTTCGGCTTATTCAGCCTCTCCCAGCGCCTTGGACGACCTCTTCTCGGCCCTCCCACCGGGAGGAATTTTAACTCTGCTGAGTATTGGGCATTGCCTTTTTAACCATCGTCATTTGCTAAGTGGCGCTACCCTATCACTTTTCACTTTGTACGCATTGCGCCCGAATTTTAACCGTCCGCCACTTCATGCTAGAATGCCATTTTTTAAAGACAATTTACGTTCCACCATGGGTTTGCCGTCTGATTTATCGGCCGTTTTAGCGAATGACGAGCGGGCTGTCGACCGCGTTTTACTTTTTATTCGCCGAAGCAATATGGCGAAAGCCATTCAATTTTTAGTTTTGGATCTGCATTTCCGTATGGTGTTTTTTAGTCGTTTTTCGACGTGCCTATTTTTAGCTGTCTCCTGTTCTGTCCATAGGGACTGACGTAGTCGTTTAACTCCTCTCTGTGTTCGTGTTCTATAATTTTGACTTGGGCGCGTAAGACCGCGGTTTTTTTTTTTTTTTTTTTTTTTTGCGTCCTAAAACGAAACAAAACGCCCAGACACGCGGGGTTGGCTACCATTCGGTGCGCGGCCGTACGGTCGCGTTTGTTCGCGCTGCACAGTTCACGTACGCCGTAGTTCTAAAATTAAGTCGTGGTTAAGGCGTTAGGAATGCGTCTGTGTAAGCGCGCGTAAAGTGGGATCCCTATGTTGGAATGTACTGCAAGTCCGAGGCACACATCGCGACATTGTTGTACTGAGTGCGGGTGCAGTCGGGATCGCAAAAGCGGCAACCGAGGCGGCTTGGCGCCCAGTGCAATACGCCGCAGCATAGTTTTCAGTGCGGAATGATGTAGCCGCCTGTGGTAAGGATGCGCTAGTTGTGGCGGACAACTGTCCACGTTCCTCACTGATGACGTCACGCTGCCGCTCCACATGGGCAGGTAAAGCAGCCTCCTCCTAACAGGGCACGGCATTTATGAGAATAAAGACTTACGTCCATGCTTCTTCCAATCTTACCCCACTACATACGGCAGTAGTGACTTTCTGACCACCACACATCTTGCACCAGTGTGCTATGTAGGGGTGTTCAAAAAGTCTCTCTGCAGTGAATATACCGAAATGAAATTCAGTGAAACACAAGTCATTAATTTATTGAATATTCATTTTTACTTAAAAACTTTCACATTAAATGTTGAAAGTGTCCCCCCTGTTGTTGAATACACAATTCAATTCGTCTAATCATGTAACATTTCTTCTGTAACAGAAAGCAGTGAAAGTGGATATTACAGTTTTCAATTCATCGATGGATTTTGGACGGTTTTTATAGACAGTTGCTTTCGCTGCACCCCAGAAGAAAAAGTCCGGTGGTGTTAGGTCAGGCGATCTTGGAGGCCAAAGTCCCTGTGAAATTATGCGATCACGAAAAACTTCAGCAAGCAGTGACAATGAAACACGAGATGTATGCGCGATTGCACCATCTTGTTGAAAATAACCGTTCATTATTTCACTTAACACAGGTTCTCCTATGAATGGGTAAAGAATATCACTGCAGTATCGTTGTGCGTTTATTGTATCGTTGAAAAACCCAGGCAGGCGAACAATCATGCGGCACGCGCAGCTAACAATCATGCGGCACTGCGGAGAGACTTTCCGAACACCTCGTAGTTTTCCACAGTTAGGATATGCGGCCTAGTTCTGACAGTGTGTCCCATGATTTTAAACTTATGGTGCCGGTAAGTAAATTTCTCGCCATTCTAACCTTAAAAGATGTGAATTTTGAATCCCCCCCCCATATGAAACTGAAAAGTGAACTTTGTTTTCTATTTAACATCAGTGGGGTGGATTAAATTGTGTAAATTGTGACATCAGAGAAATAATTGTTTAAACTTTGGACAGCTGGAGTAGCAACATGTTTAAACTTACGGTTGTGGGCTCCCAATTTTCAAGCTAAACTGATGATTTCACATCATTAGGACAATGCCCTATCTTGAACTATTCGAATTTCCCGTCAGTTTACATGTAGGACAAGTATCTTAATTCTACAGTAACGTCATAGGGCTTGGGGTAAAGCCCAGACAGTTTTGAATGTCCCCAATTTTTTGAATTTGCTGCAATTTTATAAATACGGCAATTTGGTTGTTAGAGGGGTGGGGGAAGGTGAAATAATATACTTCGTTCCAGAAAAATAGAGGGAAGAATAATATAGTTTGTTCGAGGACAATAGATGGCGGGGCGACATAGAAAACTATAGGATTTTGTTCATGATCAACAGGTGGCATTAGAGAACAATACTCCTTTGTTGGAGAACAATAGAGCGGTGCAGGAGGAAGTGCTAGCGGCATCGTTTGTGCCACAACTGTCCTCGTCATACTGCTTGTACGTACATTCCTATCTTTGGGACATTCTCAGGTGTACATTCTTGTAACCACGCAAACTGTCAAGTGGAGTGGTCTGTGGTCAGCGACGATGCGTTCCAGTTTTTGAGCTTGACTGATGACATGGATGAGCGTTTGAGAACGAGGCTGCGACCCAGCAACAAGTCCCGAAGATAGGAATATAAACAAACAATAAAAACATCTCGTGTTTACAGACTCAAACGCGTTTTGCCCTTTCTTTATATATTCAAGGCATATTCAGTGGATTTAATCTGTAATTGTAGTTCCTTTACATGTAGCAGTTACTGATTCCAAACACGTCCGACCACGATTTTTATATGTATATAATGTTGGTGATTCGTTTGTCCTGTCGTAATGTGCGTTTCCTCTCATCTGTCTGCAGGTTAGACTGGCACACTGTCTCTTATGAAAAATCGGTACATACTGATGGCAAGCTCTTGTTCTACAGTTTCCATACCTTGTCATATCAGAAGTAAAATGTTTGTCACCATTTAAGTACAAAACTTTGAAACGTAGAAACTGCATTTACATAACTTCCACAAGTAAGTTAAAACGAATAAGAAAAATTTTCAGGAAAATTCGGAAAAATTACATGACATTTTCGCGTCCCCGTCCAAGATGCATATGGGATAATTTTAACTTTCGAGTACGGAAAATCCCTCAGTAAGAGGCAATTGGCAACCGTGGGAAAACATGCGAGTAGCGACGCTTTTTTTTTTTTTCGTCAGTGGCGACGCGTTTTCGTCAGTGGCGACGCGTTTTCGTCAGTGGCGACGCGTTTTCGTCAGTGGCGACGCGTTTTCGTCAGTGGCGACGCGTTTTCGTCAGTGGCGACGCGTTTTCGTCAGTGGCGACGCGTTTTCGTCAGTGGCGACGCGTTTTCGTCAGTGGCGACGCGTTTTCGTCAGTGGCGACGCGTTTTCGTCAGTGGCGACGCGTTTTCGTCAGTGGCGACGCGTTTTCGTCAGTGGCGACGCGTTTTCGTCAGTGGCGACGCGTTTCTTAGCCTTGTGGGATATTCATCACTTCTCAGTAAGGAACACCCGAGATTCGCAACAGCCCTACTACTTGGTAGTGTGCGGTGACCCTCCGGCGAGCAGGCTTGGCGTCGCAGTATCGTGGCGCCGCTGCGCGCCCACCTGGGTCGGGTTTATTTTAATGGAGTGATTCCTCGTGACCGCCGGCGCGTTCTTGGGCGCCGCCCAGGTTGGCAGCGCGCGCCCACTTCTTGTCTCATTTCGGCAGCTCAGTTTGACGGCCGCCCGCACACCCGCTGTCACGCCGCGCGCGCCAGCCCGGCGAGCTCAGCTGCTCTCGCGAATACGACGTCCCCGTCCGCCGAAACTCCTGCATGGTCTTCTGCTGCAGGCGCCCTCCGCAGCTTTCCACAGGGGTCGCACCAAGGTACTGCTCTCACCTGGGCGTGCTGTGCGCTGCCTTCCAGACAGCCTCCAACCCCTCCCCTTACTGGCATTCACTGCATGATGTCACTAAATTATTAATTACTGCAATAAAGGCTTGGAGACCGGTGTTCACTTTAGTTGAAATTACCAGAATGACAAGCGGTGCACGATGTATGTATACTAACGTTTCGTCTCCTTCTACGGGAGACATCTTCACAAATAAAGAGCTGCTGTATGGAAAGCTCAAGGGTCACGCAATTCGTCTGAAGGTGGGTTCCACAAAAGGCGACGAAACATTGTAAGGTAGTTAGTACATCGACCACGGCCCCTCAGCCCGAAATTGTTCTTATTGTGTTGTTCAGTCCGAATACTGGTTTGGTGCACCTGTACTCGTTACTGTATCTTGTGCAAGATTCTTAATTTCTGAATAACTACTGCGACCTCCATCCAATTGAAGCTGCATAGAACAGTCATATTTACTGTAGATCACCCTGTACAACTCTCTCTCCCCCCCCCCCCCTTACTCTCTCTCTCTCTCTCTCTCTCTCTCTCTCTCTCTCTCTCTCTCTCTCTCTCTCCCAAATTGACTATTCCTCGATGCCTTAGGATGTGTCCTGCCAACCGATCATTTCTTTTGGTCAAGTTGTTCCACATATTTTTTCCCAATTTTGATTCAGTCACCCGAGCCACAATTTTCTAATCTCCCCTATTCGATTTAGTACCGCCTCATTACTACCCACGTGATTTTCAGCACTCCTCTGTACCATCGCAATTACAAACCTTCCGTTCCCATATATATATATATATATATATATTCTAATAACACAACGTGCACGAAAAAGAATCTTTCCTTTGGCTTTACATAACAAAGCATCTATTAGTTGATGAATAATGCGACCTACCACAAAAACTTTTTAAAATGTTTTATTTCAATCCCATAACTGGTTTCGGGCCACAATGCACGTCTTCAGATGGCTGACATTTTCAGTTACATAGATGTTTTGATCAACAGCATGTCATCTCCTTCTGCACTGAGCAACAATAGTTGCATACTCAGTGCCACCTTATAAGTGTCATTAATCTAACGCAGTAAACTGGTAGCATTTATTTAGATATAAGACCAATAGATGAATACACTAAGCAGATTCAGAAGGATGTAGGTTGCAGTAGGTAGCTTGCACAGGATAGAGTAGCATGGAGAGCTGCATCAAACCAGTTCCTGGACTGAAAACAACAACAACAACAACAACAACAACAACAACAACAACAACGTGAAATACCTTTATACACTTACGTGTTCCAGTGGGTAGCGAATAATTTTGTTGTGGTCTTAATGATTGTCGAAGGTGATGTACACGCTGTTGCATTACAAAGAGCACACCAATTGTAAATAATCACTGTGCCACATTTCATAATATTATTATTGAGAGAGCATCGCACTTGTGCTTTGCACTCGATGTTTTGTTTACAATTCAAAGAGAATCCATTAAGCAATGATATTCAAATACCATTCGTTTCTATTGAGAAAAGATGTAAACTAAACGAAGACGATGTTCGGATGTGGATAATGCAACATAACAAAAAAATGTTTGCACTCTGAGTGAACTTCTTAGTAATCCTAGAACACTACAGAAGAGGAAAATGTTAGTGGTGGTAACTACTCCGCATTTTATTCAAAGGAAGTCACAATTTATAGATTATTGATTAATTACAGTTATAAGATGTACAGTGTTATATTACATGCCAAATTAACTACAAAATTATTTTGCAGTTATTCGCGTATAATTTCCAGTGTTCATTTTACTGTCCCGTGCTGGGTTTTCAGTACATAGCAGTACGCTTTTTGAGTCTTATCAGCGGGTTCTGCAGCGCTGCATGGCTTGCGTCACACGTGAACTACAGTAATGTTGCCTCAGCCACTTTGTTGTTTTCTCACCTTGCGCTTCTGGTGCATCAGTGTTAAGTATTTGACTGCATGGTATGTGAAGGCTTCTTGGAAGTTGTCCACTTGGCGCAGCGGTAATACCAAGTGTCGCGTTTGTTGTGCTACGTCGCTTCGGCACAGATGTTGACATGTGCAGTCCTAGATCACTGGCAGTGTCGCAACAACCGATTGCTTGCCGATGTCTTTTTGTACTCTTCGAAATTCGACGACGCAGTTCTGAAGTGGAGCTATAAATACGCGGCAGTGGACGCTTCGGAGTCTTTATTTACAATTGTTGTGGATTTCAGTGATAGTCTACAGCAAGACATCCAAGAGTTTTCATCCCAATCGTGCTGTCTGATGCTTACTGTTAGGAAAAAAATCGCATTTTACTCTTGGTTCGACTTTACTTTTTACCATTAATTTTTGGAAAATTAAATTTACAAGCTACCAATGAAGTAGCTATTGAGAAATTAATTCAGGGACTTAAAAAAATATTAGAAAAGTATGTTGTGTAATGTTAATATTTACAACATATTGCTTTTCGTGGTACTTCTTTATTTTTTCCCCCTTCAGTTGAAAGTGAGTTTTCACCGATAAGATGTGAGCATCAAATAGATAAGCTTATCTGGCCCGTGCCGCTGTCATCGATCGCCCTTTGAGTGCTTGGCGATTAGTCCATTAGAACTCCTTTCTGCAGAACTGGGAACAGTGTTCTATTTACATGGTTTTTGCACTTTTTAAGAGTAGATGATAAATGACGCAATCCTTTGATAAACTAAGGTGCAGGCTAAAGGGAACGTTGGCGTTCCATGCTTTCGTTGCTTACGTCGTAATAGTTGTCGCTAAACGCAAAGGATTTAGCTGCCACGTTCTAACTGAGGAGGCACTGCTAATGGTCAGCGACCTGATACTTGAAAGCCTGCTCTAGTGTACCCTGTTTGAGAGAGAGAGAGAGAGAGAGAGAGAGAGAGAGAGAGAGAGAGAGAGAGAGAGAGAGAGAGGGGGGGGGGGTGAGTCTGATGATGGCGAAGTAGGGGAGATAGTGCCACAGACATGATATGTGAATTGGAGTGGCAATCATTAAAATTTAAGTGTTTGTTTTTCTCGCACGCCGTTCGAGAGTGGAACGGTAGAGACAGCTTGAAAGTGGTTCATTGAACCCTCTGCCAGGCACTTTGGTGTTATGACTAGAGTAATCACATACATGTGAGTTCAGCGTTAAAGAATAGGGTCGTTCAACCGTTTGTGTCAGAAAGGATTTTTTTCACAAAATTGACTAACATTATAAGCAAGGAGTACAAGAAGAAATAACCAAAAAGTAAACCGTTTTATAAAACTTTCTCTGGTCCCTTGCCGCATCAGTTTCGGCGGTTACCTCCATCGCCTTCGTCTGGAGCAACTGACTGTCAAATCTGGTGCTGCGGCGGTCTTACATAGCCCACATTCTGTTTCTGATTGATCAATAATTACGTCATGTTGTCGCATATGGTGTCAGTGTTTGCGCTAGTGGTGCCACCGCTCCCGCCGTAGCGTAAACATTGCGACGAATATCTCTGGATCTTCTCTGCATCTGGAGGTGACTTCCATACATCGCTAAGATTATATCCGCTGTCACGGTTGACGATTTTCTCTCACATTCTTATTTCTACAGCCTCTTTCATTAGTGTGTCCCAGTAGGAGAAGTCCGGCGCAAAAGTTTTGTTTCGTCAAACAGTATTTTGTTTGTTTGTGAGTCTGTGATCAGCAACTGAGGTTTTCTCCAGTTCCTGATTTTTAATATGTTGTTGTTGTTGTTGTTGTTCTGCATAGCGGTTGGAAACGGTGCGAATGGATTGACCAGTATAATTGCTTCCGCACTCACAAGGGACGTCATAAATCCCTGGGATCCTGACGTTGACTGTCCTTAACAGGGCGTAGCATCTCCTTTATCTTCTTATCCGTCGTTCGAAAGTTGTGGTTTCACTTAGGAATCACTACGTCATACGGTTTCCAGACACCCACCATTTCAAGAGATATTTTTGAAAGCAGTTTCGCAATTTTCCTAGATCCAATTGCAGATCTCGAAAATTCCATGAACATGTGTCTAAACCAAATTATGGTCCTAAATAACAAAAAGGGGCTCAAGATTTAATAAATAAATATATCGCTGCTCCAGAAGTTTTATTTCGGAACTACCATGATAGCAGTTGTGCAAACTCAAAATTACGTTACAATAACTTTAGATACACTCAATTTCACTGTCAGTGATCTCAATGTGATTATCATCACTTTGATGAAAACCACGTGTCACCATCTGCTACAGTCATCTAGCACAGTCTCTTCGCCGACTGTTGCTCTGAAAGCTGTGATTGGCTTCTACAATGTACTACATTCGTAGAAATACCCGATTCCACCACTAGACGTGTCTGTCTTGCGAAAGGCAATGGTAATTTAAAAAATAATAAAATGAGGTTTCGGGTAGAAACCACTACTACTCAAAGTGTAACTAGCATTAGAAGCGATTAACTAAATTTCAAGTCTAGCTGCAGTAGGATGCCTGAGTATTCCCCAACATAGCAGGGTCCGCGTGCAATTGTAAGCATACTGCTGTTAAAATCTTAACCTACAACCACGTGTAAGACACATGGTCCGGTGTTCGGGCCAAATGTGGTCATGGGCCTGGTCTACGGTACGTCGGTCGGGCGAAATTTAAACTGCATGGGCCTGACACGATTCAGTATTAAACTTTACCAATTTTTTGAGTCAGATGATATGACTTTAAAATATCTGCAGGCCTTGATAAGATGAATTGTGATGATAACGCCTCCAAAAGTGTTGTGAAAGAGCTATCACAATCGGTGTAACACAGAGGGCGCTTTATGTACCTAGATATTTGGTACTCTTCACCACAAATATCAGTTGTCATTGGGGCAGTATGTGTGATAGAAACATAATGCGAGAAGATTTAAGTAAAATTAAATAGTAGGGGAGAGGGGTACACAATGAGGATCTGCAGTCGAATATCCGCTGTAAAATGCAAATATAAGTAAGGCGTTCATATTATGACGATAAAACATGAAACAGTTAAAAGTATTAGACAATAAACCAGTTGTACTTAGAAACAGAGTTGTATTATTGAGTAAAACACGGGAAGGATTGGAGTTTGATCGGCCAGACCAAATACTAGTATGCTTCCCAAACATGAGAAAATATGTGAAAGGATAAAGAAAAAATTACTTTATCTGTTTGCTACCGGGCTTTTCAATTCGTACATTTTGTGCAACAAAATAAAGAAAAACAGTTGATTATAGGAGTGAAATAGCCATACCATTGCTGAAGAATATACTAAAACCCTATTATAAAGGACGTAGATTTGCCAAAGAGGCTGCACGCGGAACGTTGAGCCCGTTTTACCAAGCACAATGAGCCAACAGCATGAAAATCAAAGCCACCAAGACTGTGTGAAGTTTGTACGAAAAATAAAAAAACGTAGTGAAAGAATGTGGGAGTACAAGAGGTGCAAAGGCCCATTACATGTATTCGTATGTTTCGTACGATATCAGATCCTTGAAGCTGATTTATTTATTTGTTTTTTGTAAGAGTGCCGATTACGTGAATTGTAAATGCATTGAGGAATTGGAGATAAATGGTACTGATTTGTTACATTCTACTGACTGATAATAATTCTTTCGTGGTATTACTGACAGTTATTACATGTGGTTGTAATTATCAAATAGTCCACAAAATTAAAACCGTTAGATGTTAAGCGCACACTTACACTCCGTAAGCCGTGCGCGAGTGGTTCAACGTCCGAGCGATTTGTCGAACCGCGGAATGGCTCTAAGTCCGGAAGCCGGCCGGTGTGGCCGTGCGGTTCTAGGCGCTTCAGTCTGGAACCGCGTGACCGCTACGGTCGCAGGTTCGAATCCTGCCTCGGACATGGATGTGTGTGATGCCCTTAGGTTACTTAGGTTTAAGTACTTCTAAGTTCTAGGGGACTGATGACAACAGCTGTTAAGTCCCATATGCTCAGAGCCATTTGAACCATTCCGGAAGGTGGTATTTACATTTCGGACCCAGGGCGTTATATATTCAATAGTAGGTGAAGGGGTTGAAGTTGAAGAGATTACACTCCGCAACTTATTGTACATGAAAAGTTAGTGAGAAGGGCAGCACTTAATCACCTAGACTATTAAAATGAACATCATGATTTATGTTCACTATGATGTGAATTAGTAGGCCATACCATGGCAGGAAAAGACCACCGAAAGTCACAGAACGACGTCTGGCTGGAAGTGCACCATCTACACGCTGCGAGTTCGGGTTAATCGCCTCACAGGGCTGTCTGTGCACTTGACGCTTGGTGTCACTTTGAGAGGGGCCAAATCGCACCCCGTTGGACCACGGTACTCGTCTCGAGTCAGCCACTGTCTGTTGTCGTTCGGCCCAGTGAAGACGGGCAGGTTTGTGTCGGTGTGAGCCGTGGCTTTTTGCTACGTACGAGATTCAAAAACTGTTGCGTGCAGTTCGCTTCGTAATATTGTATCGAGAATTTAGATGGATTCTCATTTACTACCTTCTAAGCGTCTGAGTGTGTTTGCCAATTAAAGTGCCATGCGTTTAACGGACGCCAGTGGGAAATAGAAACGACGTTTCAGAGGTCAATGCTGATTTATCAGTAGCTGCATACTGAAACAGCCAAAATAGCCCATACAAAATAGTTTATCTTTAACGATAAGAAGACGTGCACTACAGTATTAAGAGAGACGTTTTGATATTAAATTTTTGTGGTGCGTGACCGTAGCCTGCTGCCTACGTAGCCTGCACAATGACTACGGCCCTGTAATTGCTGCCAGTATCGAAGCCACGTGACAGAAAACAGCCTTTCGCACTCGGCTGCTGAAAGCGGACAATGAAGCGCCTGGTAGCTGTCGGGGGTCCTCTGCCGCCATACTAAATATAGCGAGTCAAACAAGTGCGGCCCGGCACCTCAACAAGTGCCCCGGCGTGCATCCCGCAACAGAAATTGGCAGTTACCCATACTGCTGCGGCAGAACACGCAATTCTCCAGAACACCGCGGTTGAGGAAAAGGGCAGCCACACACATTTATCCAAGACGGGGTAAATTCCTAAAATTACTACAACTAACACGGGGAGTTTGACAACGTGTTGCGCCCTAATAACTTAATTTGACAAAAAATACATAAAATATGTTGTACCACAAATGTTTATCAATTCAGATTAGTTTCATACCTCGAAGGTAAGCATATTTCATTAGGATCTGCGTAGTTGATTTTTCAATATCATTAGAACCAGTAAGATACGAAAAAATCTCAAATATTTGCAAAAAAAAATTTTTCATACGTCAGTAAGGTTAGACTGATACTCCAATTTTAAAAAATATGAAATAGCAAATTGATACCATCCTTTTTGCTTACAAGGCTGGTCATAACTATTTTCACGACTTGTAATTTTTATGTTGATTTTCCATGATGCTACTCCAGGCGGGTGTAAAATGAATTTGCGCAATGGAGAATAATAAACGCTAAAATGAAGATTTGTACCTGTCTATCCCCAGAAGCAGATCTATCTTAGGATCTCTTAATTCTATAAATTACAATCTAAACATAAATGAATGATGAAAGCAACTTATCCTACTAAATGATAAACGTTGTTCCTGCTTATGTAGATTTAAAAAAGCTGTATATTACAAAGTTTACATTCCCTAAGTAAAATTACAAATAAATTGCCCTACTCTGCCCCTTATTATGACTGTGCGATCTAATATCAATAACGCGAAGTGACTGACATCTACGCGCCAAACACTAGAAGACACTACTTTCAAAGATGATCTACGGTGGTGTGGAACCTCAGTGGAAATAAACTAACGCGATCGCAGCTGTTTAGCTTTATAGCCATAATAAGCCGTAGCAAGTTGCGATGTCACCCTACGTACTGCGTCCGGTGCGTTGAAGTGATGGTTCTCGTACTCGTCTGCGACGATGGAAGAATTCAGCCACAAATAAACTCTTTCAAACACTAGGACGGCAGGAGGCGGTCCTCTAATACACTCCAATACTGTCTGCCCCTCTCCGTGTTCAACAGACAAGAAACGCGAGCTCCCAGCCACAAGGACGGAGTTCAGAGAACGTCTCAACGGAAGTACAAGCAGAGCAAGTGCTCTTAATGACTGAACGCTGCGTACTCAACGACGACTTCCAACCCGGAGGTGATGTCCAGAACCGTATAGGTTCGCAACAGTACAGTGCCAAACTGTTCTAACTATAAACACTCCTGAGAGCAAAGACAGCAAGTCCGTCTGTACCAACATAAACTGATACCGAGCGACCGTCACACACGGGCGCTCACAGCGGAAGACCGCGTCTCTCCAGCGCTGGCTTTCCAGCAAGGCTTGGCTCCTCACCCTCGTAATTCCGAAAACGAATCATATTCCCGAAACCATGGAATATTCTCCCTCTCTACAGATTCTTCCGAACACCGACCAACCGTATTTTAGTCTTTTGTCATCCAGCGCGGAAAGTTTGCGAGGAAAAACCTATACTCCTACAATGGTACGCTTCTGAGTAAAAATGCGTGGAAATAACGCAGCCTGCGTGGTTTGCGAGGTGCCGCTTCTTCGTTCCTCTCACCTGCGTCCAAGATTTTCAGCGTTTCCGAAGTATAATCCTTCCGGTTCGGCTACAAACCGGCCGGTCGCGACTTTGTTGTGCCCCAGCGGTTAGGTGCTACGGCGTTCGTCTAGCTATTTCCTGTGTTCAAGCAGGACCAACACACCTGTGTGGTCCTTCCTCCGAGGGCTTCAGTTCCGCCAGCCGTTTCATTTCCACTTGCGTTCCAATCTCTACTAGTATAGGCAACCATTCATTACGCCGTACTCCGTCACCTTTCATGCAATAAGCGTTAACAATTATTTACAAGACGTATGTGACAATGTCCGTCTCCTTTATATAATCAAATATACGATGTACACCCTATCACATGATACCGAATTGTGTTTGTAGATCACGGCAAAGAATGTGGATGAGAGCTTGTAAGGTGTGACATTATAGCCACCTTACAATTTCATGGTGAAAGATCAACAAAATGCTGCATTTTTTTGGGTGCTTTAGGTAAAATACAACCCAGGGCCGTTCATCAGCGAGATGAATGTGACAAGTCTTCCAAAACAACCTTCCTGTTGACCGGTAGAACAGACGCGTAACAACCTACGGCTGTAGCAAATCTAGTCGTCGCCTCCTCAGTGTGATGGGCCGTTGTGCAGTCACGTAAAACGACCAGCACTGTTTGACACTATGTCTACGTGTTGCCCTGTGTTGAAAATATTGGAGTCTATAATTTCGGTGATGGTCTCTAAAGCTGCGCAGCCGCCACGACTGGAAAACAGCACCGAAAACCGCTCCCGCGTCAAGTAGACGCTATAATTTACTGTGAACGTCGTAACAACCGATTACGTAGCTCTTGTCGAAAACAGTGTTTTCCCTTCCACTCGCCAATGATAAATACGGGGTTAGTAGCGTCACTTGATAATCATTTCTATAAAAAGATGAGAATCAGTATGCATGCGACGCAATGCGTGTCTAATACGTTCCAAAACGCCGCGCGTTAAAACGGGTTTTTCCGGTGGTCATATCTCAGGGTTCTATTGCTGATTTAAAAAGGTTGGGTCAAGCGTGTTTGATAGCTCTTGCGCTAGGAACCATATGTATACGCAGCGGAAGGATCGTTTTACTGTCAGTATCCTATAGTACAGTGCAGGGTCAAAGTGTGGACGTAGGTTGTAAAGTGATGCAGCACGGGAGTATACTCTCAAGTGTCACCGTTATCATAAGGGTTCTGGGAACTGCACATTGTACTACTGAAGCACATGCAAAGTTTTTATGCACGTAAAATCCGGTCTGAGGTGTAAAATTAGTTCTGCGGTATTTGTTTTACATACGTGAACTGTCTAAATTTTCCTGAGCCATACATTTCTTTCACGTCAGTTACATGTCCTGCTGCAGCACGTGAAAGAAGGGAATCGGTGAAAAAATGCTGTTTCCGGTGCAAAAAAAAAGAAAAAAAGAAATGCTGCGAATATGATGCTGTTCATTTAAGACCGACTGAAAAGTGGGGTTCCAGATAGCTCATTCTACCCTCTTCAGCATCATTAAAAATTTTCCCAAAATTTTGGCATCCATCATATTCGTGCCTTTGGAGATATATATATATATATATATATATATATATATATATATATATATATATATATATATATGAGAGAGAGCGGGGGGGGGGGGGGGGGGGGAGGGAGGGAACATAGCTAAAAGTGGTGGAACTGTGCTAGGAAAAGTCAAGGAGACAATGCCAGTAAAAGACGAAGGGGAGAAAGTGGGTGTGGGTGACAGCCAGTGATAACGACAGTCTGACAAAAACAACGAGGAAGACAGATAAAGTGACACTGAGAAGAGATACCAGCAATAGGAAGGAAAGGATGAGATATTAGCAGTAAGACAGAGCAAGGAGGAAACGACAGTCAGAGGAGACTGTAGTAGTAGGATAGAACGAAGGTGACTGTGATAGAGAGATCATGACAATGAGTTGGGCTGAATGAACGAGTTCGAAAGGGCAACTGGTAGTGGATGCGTATGAGCGAATTGCAGCGATGGGGCTAGTGGGTCTAAGTGAATTACGATTAGGAAAGCTTGTGGGAGTTTGAGATGAGATGAAGGCTTTTGATACCGTTCCTCACAAGCGACCATTAATCAAATTGCGTGCATATGGAGTATCGCCTCAGTTCTGAGACTGGATTCGTGATTTCCTCTGAGAGGTCACAGTTCGTAGTGATAGATGGTAAAGCATCGAGTAGAACGGAAGTGATATCTGGCGTTCCGCAAGGTAGTGTCGTAGGCCCTCTGCTGTTCCTGATTTTTGTCATCAGTCTACTGACTGGTTTGATGCGGCCCGCCACAAATTCCTTTCCTGTGCTAACCTCTTCATCTCAGAGTAGCACTTGCAACCTACGTCCTCAATTATTTGCTTGACGTATTCCAATCTCTGTCTTCCTCTACAGTTTTTGCCCTCTACAGCTCCCTCTAGTACCATGGAAGTCATTCCCTCATGTCTTAGCAGATGTCTTAGCATATGTCCTATCATCCTGTCCCTTCTCCTTATCAGTGTTTTCCACATATTCCTTTCCTCTCCGATTCTGCGTAGAACCTCCTCATTCCTTACCTTATCAGTCCACCTAATTTTCAACATTCGTCTATAGCACCACATCTCAAATGCTTCGATTCTCTTCTGCTCCGGTTTTCCCACAGTCCATGTTTCACTACCATACAATGCTATACTCCAGACGTACATCCTCAGAAATTTATTCCTCAAGTTAAGGCCGGTATTTGATATTAGACTTCTCTTGGCCAGAAATGCCTTTTGCCATAGCGAGTCTGCTTTTGATGTCCCCCTTGCTCCGTCCGTCATTGGTTATTTTACTGCCTAGGTAGCAGAATTCCTTAACTTCATTGACTTCGTGACCATCAATCCTGATGTTAAGTTTCTCGCTGTTCTCATTTCTACTACTTCTCATTACCTTCGTCTTTCTCCGATTTACTCTCACACCATACTGTGTACTCATTAGACTGTTCATTCCGTTCAGCAGATCATCTAATTCTTCTTCACTTTCACTCAGGATAGCAATGTCATCAGCGAATCGTATCATTGATATCCTTTCACCTTGTATTTTAATTCCACTCCTGAACCTTTCTTTTATTTCCATCATTGCTTTCTCGATGTACAGATTGAAGAGTAGGGGCGAAAGGCTACAGCCTTGTCTTACCCCCTTCTTAATACGAGCACTTCGTTCTTGATCGTCCACTCTTATTATTCCCTCTTGGTTGTTGTGCATATTGTATATGACCCGTCTCTCCCTATAGCTTACCCCTACTTTTTTCAGAATCTCGAACAGCTTGCACCATTTTATATTGTCGAACGCTTTTTCCAGGTCGACAAATCCTATGAAAGTGTCTTGATTTTTCTGTAGCCTTGCTTCCATTATTAGCCATAACGTCAGAATTGCCTCTCTCGTCCCTTTACTTTTCCTAAAGCCAAACTGATCTTCACCTAGCGCATTCTCAATTTTCTTTTCCATTCTTATTCTTGTAAGCAGCTTCGATGCATTGGCTGTTAAGCTGATTGTGCGATAATTCTCGCACTTGTCAGCTCTTGCCGTCTTCGGAATTGTGTGGATGATGCTTTTCCGAAAGTCAGATGGTATATCGCCAGACCCATATATATTACACACCAACGTGAATAGTCGTTTTGTTGCCACTTCCCCCAATGATTTTAGAAATTCTGATGGAATGTTATCTATCCCTTCTGCCTTCTTTGGCTGCAAGTCCTCGAAAGCTCTTTTAAATTCCGATTCTAATACTGAATCCCCTATCTCTTCTAAATCGACTCCTGTTTCTTCTTCTATCACATCAGACAAATCTTCACCCTCATAGAGGCTTTCAATGTATTCTTTCCGCCTATCTGCTCTCTCCTCTGCATTTAACAGTGGAATTCCCGTTGCACTCTTAATGTTACCACCGTTGCTTTTGATGTCACCAAAGGTTGTTTTGACTTTCCTGTATGCTGAGTCTGTCCTTCCGACAATCATATCTTTTTCGATGTCTTCACATTTTTCCTGCAGCCATTTCGTCTTAGCTTCCCTGCACTTCCTCTTTATTTCATTCCTCAGCGACTTGTATTTCTGTATTCCTGATTTTCCCGGAACATGTTTGTACTTCCTCCTTTCATCAATCAACTGAAGTATTTCTTCTGTTACCCATGGTTTCTTCGCAGCTGCCTTCTTTGTACCTATGTTTTCTTTCCCAACTTCTGTGATGGCCCTTTTTAGAGATGTCCATTCCTCTTCAACTGTACTGCCTACTGAGCTATTCCTTATTGCTATATCTATAGCGTTAGAGAACTTCAAACGTATCTCGTCATTCCTTAGTACTTCCGTACCCCACTTCTTTGCGTATTGATTCTTCCTGACTGTCTTGAACTTCAGCCTACTCTTCATCACTACTATATTGTGATCTGAGTCTATATCTGCTCCTGGGTACGCCTTACAATCCAGTATCTGATTTCGGAATCTCTGTCTGACCATGATGTAATGTAATTGAAATCTTCCCGTATCTCCCGGCGTTTTCCAAGTATACCTCCTCCTCTTGTGATTCTTGAACAGGGTATTCGCTATTACTAGCTGAAACTTGTTACAGAACTCAATTAGTCTTTCTCCTCTTTCATTCCTTGTCCCAAGCCCATATTTTCCTGTAACCTTTTCTTCTACTCCTTCCCCTACAGCTGCATTCCAGTCGCCCATGACTATTAGATTTTCGTCCCCCTTTACATACTGCATTACCCTTTCAATATCCTCATACACTTTCTCTATCTGTTCATCTTCAGCTTGCGGCGTCGGCATGTATACCTGAACTATCGTTGTCGGTGTTGGTCTGCTGTCGATTCTGATTAGAACAACCCGGTCACTGAACTGTTCACAGTAACACACCCTCTGCCCTACCTTCCTATTCATAACGAATCCTACACCTGTTATACCATTTTCTGCTGCTGTTGATATTACCCGATACATAATTTACATAATCTAGTGGATAATATGAGCAGCCCCCTTAGATTGTTTGTGGATGACGCTGTAATTTACCGTCTAGTAAAATCATCAGACGATCAATTCCAGTTACAAAATGTAGAGAGAATTGCGAAAAGTGGCAATTGGCACTAAACAAAGAAAAGTGCGAGGTCATCCACATGGGCACTAAAAGAAATCCGATAAATTTTGGGTATACGATAAATCGCGCAAATATAAGGGCTGTCAATTCGACTAAATACCTACGAATTACAATTACGAGCAACTTAAATTGGAAAGACCACATAGATAATAGTGTGGGGAAGGCGAAACAAAGACTGCGCTTTGTTGGCGGAACACTTAGAACATGCGACAAACCCACTAAAGAGACAGCCTACATTACACTTGTCCGTCCTCTGCTGGAATATTGCTGCGCGGTGTGGCATCCTTGCCAGGTAGGATTGGCGGAGGACATAGAAAAAGTGCAAAGAAGGGCAGCCCGTTTCGTGTTATCGCGCAATAGGAGTGGGAGTGTCACTGATATCATACGCGACTTGGGGTGGCAGTCTCTGAAACAAAGGCGGTTTTCTTTTCGGCGATATCTATTTACGAAATTTCAGTCACCAACTTTCTATTTCGAATGCGAAAATATTTTGTTGACACCCACCTACGTAGGGAGTAATGATCATAATAATGAGAGAAATCAGAGATCGAACGGAAAGATTTAGGCGTTCCTTTTTCCCAAGCGCCATACGAGAGTGAATTGGTAGAGAAGTAGTATGAAAATGGTTTGGTTAACCTTCTGCCAGGCACTTAAGTGTGAATTGCAGAGTAACCACGTAGATATAGAGTTGCATGTCAAAAAAAGCGCGAATAAGTTCGCATGACAAAATTTTTGGGAAAATTTTTAAAGGTGCTCAGGAAGCTAGAATGAGGCAATTGGTACCCCACTTTTCAGTCCTTTAAATAAAGAGGAACGCATTCGCTTTTGTTGTCGTCCGACAGTACTTTTCTTGCCTACGAATGAGATACAGTGGGGGCGTTCAAGTTTGCCGTGCAGACTCTGTATACTGGGTGCCCCAGCTGTGGTGTTTCCGCCGGCAGCCAGTCTTGTTTGGAAGAGCACGCGCGAAAGGCATTTCCTGTCCGCAACGTGCTGTGCAAGTGGCAAAGCAGACGTGACGAGCGCAAGCAGCGGCCCCTGGATCACGGCCCTGGAATCTCGTAACTCACGCCGTCGGTACGTAGGCTCGCGTGTTGTCGTTAGCGCACGTTACGGAATAGCGCAGCTGTCGTCGCTGGAGAAGTGGATGAAAGCGCACAACAACAAACGGCGGCTGATCAGAGCGACAGACTGTTCGGCCTTGGAGCTTCTGCTCCTGCAGGCCTAATAGCTGAGAGGCGTCTGGCTACAATTACGGATCGTCTTAATCGATCTCAATACAATGTGAGCTATCCAGGTGCCGACGTGGTAAATATGCTGAAACGTTTCTTTCTTCCTCTATTACAGGCCCTCTATTGTTCCTGATCTATATTAACGACATAGGAGACAATCTGAGCAGCCGTCTTAACTGTTTGAAGATGATGCTGCCATTTGCCGTCTCGTGAAGTCATCAGAGGATCAAAACGACTTGCAAAATGATTTAGATAAGATATCTGTATGGTGCGAAAAGTGGCAATTGACCCTGAATGAGGAAAAGCGTGAAGTCATTCACATAACTACTAAAAAAAATCAGCTAAATTTCGATTACGCGATAAGTCATACAACTCTGAAGGCTGTAAATTCAACTAAATACTTTGGGATTGCAATTACAAATAACCTAAATTGGAACGATCACATTGATAATATTGTGGGTAGAGCAAACCAAAGACTGCGATTCATTGTCAGAACACTTTGAGTGCAACAGGTCTACTAAAGAGACTGCTTAAACTACACTTGTCCGCCCTATTGTGGAGTATTGCTGTGCGGTGTGGGATCCGCATCAGGTAGGACTGACGAATGACATCAAAAAAGTACAAAGAAGGGCAGCTCGTTTTGTATTATCACGAAGTATGCCACAGACATGATACGTGAATTGGAGTGGCAATCATTAAAAACAAAGGCGTTTTTCGTTGTGACGGGATCTTCTCATGAAATTTCAATCGCCAATTTTCTCCTAAGATTGCGAAAACATTCTGTTGGCACACACCTACACAGGGAGAAATGATCATCACGATAAAATGACACACCAGGGCTCTCACAGAAAAATTTAAGTGCTCGTTTTTCCCGCGTGCCGTTCGAGAGTGGAACGGTAGATACAGGCTGAAGGTGGTTCGTTGAACCCTCTGCCAGGCACTTTATTGTGAATAGCAGAGTAATCACGTAGATGTAGAAATGTAGATGTAGTCGTTTGAGATTTCGCGGCGTCGTGCAAAGTCCCCTCGCGGCCACTGCCAAAATGTAAACGGAGGTAGGTCTGTATGACATTTTTAGAAAATGTTTTATAAAATTCATGTATAAAAAGCTTCAAACGTCTGATTACTTTGCAAGCGAGTTAATGTCTTAAATATTTGACGTCAATGCATATGTAACTCTTTTCAGGCATATTAATATATGTCATCTCCTGAACTGAACTATATGTATTACAATTATATACACTCCTGGAAATTTAAATAAGAACACCGTGAATTCATTGTCCCAGGAAGGGGAAACTTTATTGACACATTCCTGGGGTCAGATACGTCACATGATCACACTGACAGAACCACAGGCACATAGACACAGGCAACAGAGCATGCACAATGTCGGCACTAGTACAGTGTATATCCACCTTTCGCAGCAATGCAGGCTGCTATTCTCCCATGGAGACGATCGTAGAGATGCTGGATGTAGTCCTGTGGAACAGCTTGCCATGCCATTTCCACCTGGCGCCTCAGTTGGACCAGCGTTCGTGCAGGACGTGCAGACCGCGTGAGACGACGCTTCATCCAGTCCCAAACATGCTCAATGGGGGACAGATCCGGAGATCTTGCTGGCCAGGGTAGTTGACTTACACCTTCTAGAGCACGTTGGGTGGCACGGGATACATGCGGACGTGCATTGTCCTGTTGGAACAGCAAGTTCCCTTGCCGGTCTAGGAATGGTAGAACGATGGGTTCGATGACGGTTTGGATGTACCGTGCACTATTCAATGTCCCCTCGACGATCACCAGTGGTGTACGGCCAGTGTAGGAGATCGCTCCCCACACCATGATGCCGGGTGTTGGCCCTGTGTGCCTCGGTCGTATGCAGTCCTGATTGTGGCGCTCACCTGCACGGCGCCAAACACGCATACGACCATCATTGGCACCAAGGCAGAAGCGACTCTCATCGCTGAAGACGACACGTCTCCATTCGTCCCTCCATTCAAGCCTGTCGCGACACCACTGGAGGCGGGCTGCACGATGTTGGGGCGTGAGCGGAAGACGGCCTAACGGTGTGCGGGACCGTAGCTCAGCTTCATGGAGACGGTTGAGAATGGTCCTCGCCGATACCCCAGGAGCAACAGTGTCCCTAATTTGCTGGGAAGTGGCGGTGCGGTCCCCTACGGCACTGCGTAGGATCCTACGGTCTTGGCGTGCATCCGTGCGTCGCTGCGGTCCGGTCCCAGGTCGACGGGCACGTGCACCTTCCGCCGACCACTGGCGACAACATCGATGTACTGTGGAGACCTCACGCCCCACGTGTTGAGCAATTCGGCGGTACGTCCACCCGGCCTCCCGCATGCCCACTATACGCCCTCGCTCAAAGTCCGTCAACTGCACATACGGTTCACGTCCACGCTGTCGCGGCATGCTACCAGTGTTAAAGACTGCGATGGAGCTCCGTATGCCACGGCAAACTGGCTGACACTGACGGCGGCGGCGCACAAATGCTGCGCAGCTAGCGCCATTCGACGCCAACACCGCGGTTCCTGGTGTGTCCGCTGTGCCGTGCGTGTGATCATTGCTTGTACAGCCCTCTCGCAGTGTCCGGAGCAAGTATGGTGGGTCTGACACACCGGTGTCAATGTGTTCTTTTTTCCATTTCCAGGAGTGTATTTTGCAGTGCATTCAGGGATGTATGTAGGCACTGTTTGCATAATGTTGAGGATAGTTATGTCTGCCGAAGTTTTGAGTCATGAAAAGCGAAAATAGTGTAAGCGATGAACTTTCCTTTAATTATATTGTGCAAGGTGCCAAGGAGAAAAAGTTTAGAACTTGTTTAAATTTCTGTGTAAAGTTTGTCGGAGGTCGCCACGTGGTTCACACACACAATTTCTAACATTAATGTGTGGTTCGTTGTGTTAAACCTTCATTGTAACATTATAACTCTTAATGAGTAGATAATAACTGCATTATAAGCTACTAAATTCCGTCAATAATGGTGACAAAAAATGAAAACAAATTTTTGTTGTCCGTGGGAGTCGTTTCATAGGGAGCCTGCAAATAGGACCAGCTGACAGTCGTAGCCGGTAATCTGAGTGTACGGGGGTGTCTTCCGTGAAAAGCTAGTGGGCGATTCTAGGTTTTATGAAAGATTTGCCAAAGATCTTTTTACATGATAAAACGGGCCTTAGCAATGTACGGCGCGCGAAACAAATTGCGCCACCGATTACGGAACCGTTTACTGGGGTTCTCGGATTGATCATCCACACTGGTACACTGTTAAAACGGACTAAAAAAGGATCGACAGTCTGGTTTTGATCTGTGAACTGCGTTGAATTCGTAATTACTCTTAGATGACAACGCGTTATTGAGTTGCCAAATTTAAGCTCTTTCTCTTGAATAAACATTTTTTTAATAACTTTCATCTGTTTATGTGTACATGTGCGTCACATCTAGCGATTTCCGCCCCATTCGGATAGTTCGTTCGTAGTGCATCGTTTTTTTGTCTTAGTTTACGTTCGCATTTTAAAAAGCAATGTTCGTTAATGTGAAAAATTCTGGTTGGGTAAGTCGGTTCAGACGTCGCATAAAGGCAGCGGCATACCGCCTGTACTAGAACAATGGCCAGTAAAGTATTAAGCTGTTCTAACTACCCTTGGGGCAGTAATTGCTTCTAGTTCAGTGGCTGACTGCAAGTCTTTCGACTGGTTGATACTTCGGCGACTTTGGTATCCCTAACCTACCCCAGTTATCTAACCTAACACCCGCAGATAACTTCAGAATTAAATGGCATAAATTTAAAGGCAATAGGAAAATGACATTAAAAAATAGCAAACTCAATGTTTTTGAAAGAAATGGAGTTCACTGGATTCATTCGGACTTGCCAAAGTTCGTCTCATCCCTAGAAGCTACCTCCAGTTAGTTACTGGCTCCACAATGAGAAGCATTTGTCTACCGAGCGCGTGCATGTTATCTAAATGACATTACTGCCTTAGATTAAGTAGAAAATGATTGAATAGAATTCTACGCCAGCGGAAGGCAGCACATTTGCGGTATCTTTAAAATATTTCCATACTAGCAGAAAATCTTGATTTGTCACTTACGATAACTCATTTCAGATTCGATTCAACCATACTCCTAGTCATCCTCCCTCTGTATCATCCAAAGTTTGGTTTCTTCCCTTGACGAATGCGTCGCAACTTTGCAAAAGTGAAATAGTTGTTGTAGTCAGAGGCTATATATTTAAAATTGTGCGAATAATGTGTTACAGTGTTACGACAAAGTGTGCGTCGATCATGCTACACAACTTCATAACAATTCTCTTACCTGCGACTGTTTAAACACCTTCGAGCCCTGCCTAGCAACGCACAAACACATGGACACAATTATGGTCAGTTAGCAGAAGTTGTTGTTGTAGACTTCAGTCCAGTGACTGGTTTGATGCAGATCTCCATGATACTCTATTCTGTGCAAGCTTCATCATCTCAGAGTAACTACTGAAACCTACATCCTTCTGAATCTGTTTAGTGTATTCATGCCTTGGTCTTCCTCTGATTTTCATCCTTTGCACTTCCCTCCAATACTAAATTGATAATCCCTTGATGCCTCAGAACGTGTCCTACCAATTCTTCTTGTAATCAAGTTGTGCCACAAATTCCTCTTCTCCCCAGTTTTGTTCAGTACCTCCTCATTAGTTATGTGATCTACCCATCTCATCTGCATCGTCATTCCGTACCACCACATTTCGAAAGCTTCTATTCTCTTTTTGTCTAAACTATTCATCATCCACGTTTCGCTTCCATGCGTGGCTACAGTCCATACAAATACTTTCAGAAACGACTTCCTGGCACTTAAATCTATACTCGATGTTAGCAAATTTCTCTTCTTCAGAAACGCTTTTCTTGCCATTGCCAGTCTACATTTTATATCCTCTCTACTTCGACCGTTAGTTATATTGCTCCCCAAATAGCAAAACTCATCTACTACTTTAAGTGTCTCATTTCCTAATCTAATTCCCTCAGCATAGCAGAAGTATGGAAATTTTATATTCTTAATTCTGAGCTTGCTAGTTTTGTACGAGAATTTATCAGAGAATATATTTCCTTAGTCTGGGATAGGTACGCGCATGCTGTAACTAAACCATGTCACGGAATAATAAGTACCAACACAAGAGTCCAGTTGTATCACTGCTTATGGGGAGAAGATACTCTTAGGTAAGGCTTCGACATACTCAAGAGATCGAGCCCCTGTACTAAATTCTGCGTGGGGTACTTCTTCCTAAATTTCAGATGTGTTGCCATCATTCTTAGGAGGCCTCTATTAATATGTAGCTGCATGTAACCCATCTACCCTAGAATTAACTCCATTCACCCTTCTATCAACTATCATATTCCAGCCGAATTCTGGGTGACTTCTGTGCAGAGACTGCAAGGAATTCTTCGCCACATTTGTCGAAACGCAGCAGTCCGTCTCGGGTGTCTTAATTGATGGTGAAGTCGAGCCCTAATGAAATACCGATAAGATAACGGCAATAAATGTCGTAATACGCTTTCCTGATGGCTAGGTCAAGTGAAAAGATAACTTAACGGTTTCCCAACTGATAGGGAGCGCATTATCTTAATCTCCAGTGTCATACCACGGTTAAAGCCTGGCCTGTTAATAAATGTTCATATTTATGTACGATCGCGATTTCGACTCTTGTACGCTTCTCTAATAGCGGCTGTAACAGAGTGAACCGGTTAAAGACCAATTTTAGGGATTTCTCCAAACATTTGTTAGATAAAATGTTTTTTTAGCGTTATAACACTTCCTACCACACTATGCAGTATGTCTGATTAAGCTTTCCTTTTAGAAGGACATGTCCCTTGTGTCCACGACAGTTAAGTATTTCTTATACATAAAATATAGCCATAAAGCAATTACGCGCTATTAATGTAAAAATGTGGGTGCAGGAGACTCTAACAGAACAAACGCAACTGCACGTGGGTACGCACATGCGAAGTGGCGTACAAGAGCAGAGGTGTGAAAATGTTACACGGTGTCCATAACAGTGGAGCCCCGTGCAAAGCGGCTCTGTGCTAAAGAGGCCGCTGACCCCTGTGGAGCACTCCAGGGCGGCCTCCTTGAGCACCCATTATGCTCGGCCCTTAATGGAATACGCGGGACCTGCTGCCGCCGAGTTGCAGCTGCAGTCAGCTTCGTCTCCTCTCCCTCCCTCGCTCGCTCCCTCCCTCCCCCCCAATCCCACTCAACCCCCACCACCCCTGCCCCAGTTGACCGCTTCTATAAATAAAAAGCAAGGGACCATGTAGCGGCAGCTTTCTCGATTTGCGCCAATCTTACACCTCCACAATTGCTAGGGCTAGGCCGTTTTCTGGAACAAGTGTTCGGTACTGATGAGTACCGTGTAGTGTAACATACACAGCCGGGAAAAAACTGTAACACCCTCAAGGAATAGGTAATTTTATTAAGAAGTGACTGGTAATTCACCATTGCAGAAGCACATAAGAAATTCCATCCACTCTTTGTTGAGAAAGAGCTCTTAACAGTCGCACAGGGTTCATTTCAACTAGTCTTCAGACTCGTGCTCGTTAAATTCTATACTGCTGCGGTAATGCCTGCTGCTTCTGGATCATGCAGTCCGGGGTTCGATTCCCGGCCGGGTTGGGATTTTCTCTGCCTGAGGACTGGGTGTTTGCATCATCATCATCATCACCATCATTCGGCGCATAGGCCACATTGGAGAGTGTAAGAAAAAACTTGGAGTGTGTAAGGGCGCTGATGACACCGCAGTTGAGTACCCCACAAACCAATCGTCATGCGGTAATTCCTAAGCCACACAATAGAAAACAAAAGACCGCAGCTATGCTTCATCATCATCTCCCTGAAAGAGACCTTCAGTGTACTCTTTCCGCTCTCTTCTCTGGGTAGTGGAGTTCTGATTCGACTCCCTGCTGTTTGGATTGACATATTGTCATTTGGAGGTACTGAGTGGAGCCATGGATGCTAGAAAAGTTGCTGATAAGTGGCGAAATCGGAACAGTTGAGTCATATCCTTCCGTTTAAGTCCAATAGAGAGGCAATAGCAGCGGAGGCAGCCAGAAACATGTGCAGAAGGTGTGGGAATAATTCCAATGCGCAGAGCACGGCAAGAAATTGATTTTCTCGTTTTAAGGGGGGTAGGACGTCAAACGGGCCGACTTGGAACAGGAGAGACACCACAGGACATTTTAATTTCCACTGTTTATACTTTTACAAATAAATTCATAAAAGTTTGTCAGCATGACCCGGAAGGATTCAGAATTCACACAAATAGAAGTGGAAGTTCGAAAACATAACGAAGTAATTTTCTTTACATGTGAAATTTCATCATTTTTTTCACTTCCTAATGGCAGCATTTGTTGCTATAGGTAAACTTTTGTCGATAACTAAGAGATTCTTCGATGAATTTTGCACAGCATACAAACCATACTTCCCCCCTGCGGGTCCGGGGATTAGAATAGGCCCGAGGTATTCCTGCCTGTCGTAAGAGGCGACTAAAAGGAGTCCATCCCCCTCACGGGGGTAGTTAGCGCCTGCGTCCGGAGACGGACTGTTTCACGACCTATAATCGTGGTCTTTTTGGTTTTTCACTTCTCGTTTCTTCCTTCCTTTTGTTGGTTCCTTTCTTTGCTCTTCTCCACCCTACTGTCTTCCTTACTCTTTCCCTTGACTTCTCCTTGCCTTCTCATTGATTTTTTCTCCTTGCCTTCTCCTTGCCTTCTTCTCCTTGCCTTCTCATTGCCTCCTTTTCCTTGCTTTCTCATTGCCTTCTTCTCCTTGCCTTCTCTGGTCTCCGCCTCGGCCTTTGAGACAGTCTGTCCTCTTTCTCCCTCTCTCTTCTTTTTCCTCTTCTTCCTTCCTCCCTGTGCGTGTCTGAAGGCCGACCCACGCGTTCGCACGCGTAGCCGGTGACGGGGTAACGCGTAAGTCCCCGCCCTGGGTAGACATGTAAGGCACGCGCGTACCCCCTGGTAAAGGCCAGGCCCGGGGAGGGGTGATTGCCTGAGCTGATACCTTCTGACCATGCCGATTGGTCCCTCCGTCTGTTTCTCGGGAGGTGTGACCTGAGGTGTAAACATTCACCTAAGGCGGGAGTGCCCTCTGAGAGGGTCCCCACAAGGAAGGAGCGCGCCATCGGAGACCCTGGCAATCATGGGGGATTCCTCCGCAATGGATTCTACTCCATCGCTTTCGACTTCGACCCACAAACGGAAACGTGACCAGCCAACAGTGACAAAAGTACTACCGCCTGCCCCACAGTTCCTCGTAGTTTCTCGATCTGAGGACGGAAAGGATTTTTCCTCTGTCAACCCTTTCGCTATTCAGAAGGGCGTAGATGCCATAGCCGGATCTGTCAAATCTTGTACCAGGTTGCGTAACGGTACCTTATTACTAGAAACTGAGAGTGCCTTTCAGGCACAAAAACTGCTTCGGGCCACACTCTTGTACACGTTCCCTGTCCGGGTGGAGGCCCACCGCACTTTGAATTCGTCTCGTGGTGTAGTCTATAGTAGCTCTCTCGACGGATTGACTGACGAGGAACTTCAATCTTTCCTCGCTGAGCAGGGCGTGACGGCTGTCCATCGGGTCATGAAAAAGGTCAACAATGACCTTGTACCGACCCGGACACTTTTCTTAACCTTCGATAGTGTTAAGCTGCCATCGCGCATCAAGGCGGGCTACGAGGTTATTTCTGTTCGCCCCTATGTCCCGACACCTACGCGCTGCTACCAGTGTCAGCGTTTCAATCACACTCGACAGTCTTGCTCCAATGCGGCTAAATGTGTCACTTGCGGCAGGGATGCCCATGAGGGTGACTGTCCACCTCCGTCTCCTCGTTGTGTGAACTGTCAGGGTGACCATGCCGCATCCTCCCGCGACTGTCCTGTCTATAAGGAAGAACGCTGTATCCAGGAAATTCGAGTCAAAGAGAAAGTGTCCACCTCGGCTGCTCGCAAGCTATTGGCTAGTAGGAAGCCCACGCTGCTCCCAGCGGGGAAATACAGCACTGTCCTCGCCTCTCCTCGGACTACCCGGGAGGTAGCAACCCAGACATGCGATCTGACCTTCAGCACCACGGTCGTCCGTTCGGCCAGTGCTAAGATCGCGCGGTCGACGTCTCCTCTTCCTCCCATCACCCCACAGACACCAGCCACTTCCTCAGCTTCTGCTCAGTCGAAGACCCCGAAGTCAGATGCACGGGCCTTCAAGAAGGAACCATCCCGTACAGACTTCCTCCGTCCCTCGACCTCCCAGCCTTCGACCGGTACTTCCACCAAACGTCCTTCTAAAAAGGCGCATAGGAAGCACAGTTCTCCTTCTCCGCCGAGGCGCCTTTCTTCTCCTGCGCCACCCAGCGGTTGCCGCCCCAGGCCGTCATCCGTTTCGCCTGGCCGCACCGCTGGTAGCCGAACATCTGGCCGTTCACCGACGGAGGACGCTCTCCCTCCCGGCCATCCTCCCGAGATGGCCGATGACCCTATAGACCCCATGGACAATGACTGTCCGCCTCCTGCTAGCGGCGGCAGTGCTCGCTCGAAGCCAGGCCCTAAGCGGCCTTCGAGGTGACCCCTTCTCTCATCTTCCTTTTCTTACGATGGCACTTATTCACTGGAATATTCGCAGCATTCGCTCCAACCGAGAGGACTTGAAGTTGCTGCTCCGCTTGCATCGTCCGCTCGTCGTAGCCCTCCAGGAAACGAAGCTACGCCCATGTGATCAAATTGCCTTGGCACACTACACCTCTGTGCGTTTTGACCTACCCCCTGTGGTAGGTATCCCAGCTCATGGAGGGGTTATGTTGCTGGTCCGGGATGATATTTACTACGATCCCATCACGTTGCACACCGGCCTGCAGGCAGTTGCCATCCACATTACTCTCCCCACTTTTACTTTTTCCTTTTGTACCGTTTACGCTCCATCGTCATCTGCCGTTACCAGGGCAGACATGACGCAACTTATTGCTCAGCTACCTGCACCATTTTTTCTTAACTGGAGACTTCAATGCCCACCATCCTCTTTGGGGCTCTCCAGCATCCTGCCCGAGGGGCTCCTTGCTAGCAGACCTTTTCAACCAGCTCAATCTTGTCTGCCTCAATACTGGCGCCCCTACTTTTCTTTCGGACACATCTCATACCTATTCCCATTTAGACCTCTCTATATGTACTCCCCAACTTGCACGCCGGTTTGAGTGGTATGCACTTGCTGATACATATTCGAGCGACCACTTCCCGTGTGTTATCCATCTCCTGCAGCATACTCCCTCTCCGTGCTCCTCTCGTTGGACCATCTCCAAGGCAGACTGGTGGCTCTTCTCCTCCAGGGCGACCTTTCAGGATCAAACCTTCACAAGCTGCGATCGTCAGGTCGCACACCTCACGGAAGTCATTCTCGCTGCTGCTGAATATTCCATCCCTCACCCTACTTCTTCTCCTCGTCGCGTACCGGTCCCCTGGTGGACCGCAGCATGTAGAGACGTTTTACGTGCTCGTCGACGTGCTTTACGCACCTTTAAACGCCACCCTACAGTGGCGAATTGTATTAATTATAAACGATTACGTGCTCAGTGTCGTCGTATTATTAAAGAAAGCAAGAAAGCCAGCTGGGCTGCTTTCACAAGCACCTTCAACAGTTCTACTCCTTCTTCTGTTGTCTGGGGTAGCCTGCGCCGGCTATCTGGCACTAAGGTCCACTCCCCAGTTTCTGGCTTGAAGGTCGCGAATGAAGTCCTTGTGGCCCCTGAGGCTGTCTCCAATGCCTTCGGCCGCTTTTTCGCCGAGGTTTCGAGCTCCGCTCATTACCACCCTGCCTTCCTCCCCCGCAAACAGGCAGAGGCGGCTAGGCCACCTGACTTCCGCTCCTCGAATTGTGAAAGTTATAATGCCCCATTCACCATGCGGGAACTCGAAACCGCACTTGGCCGATCACGGTCCTCCGCTCCAGGGCCTGATTCTATTCATATTCAGATGCTGAAGAACCTTTCTCCTGCGGGTAAAGGTTTTCTTCTTCGTACATACAATCGCATCTGGATTGAGGGACATGTTCCCGCATGCTGGCGCGAGTCTGTTGTTGTCCCGATTCCTAAGCCGGGGAAGGACAAGCACTTGCCTTCCAGTTATCGACCTATCTCGCTTACCAGCTGTGTCTGTAAAGTGATGGAGCGAATGGTTAACTCTCGATTGGTTTGGCTGCTCGAGTCTCGACGCCTACTTACCAATGTACAATGTAGATTTCGAAGGCGCCGCTCTGCTGTTGACCATCTGGTTACCTTGTCGACCTTCATTATGAATAACTTCTTGCGGAAGCACCCGACCGCGGCTGTGTTCTTTGATTTGGAGAAGGCTTACGACACCTGTTGGAGGGCGGGCATTCTCCGCACCATGCATACATGGGGCTTTCGCGGTCGCCTCCCTCTTTTTATTCGTTCCTTTTTAATGGATCGACAGTTTCGGGTACGTGTGGGTTCTGTCCTGTCCGACACCTTTCGCCAGGAGAATGGGGTGCCACAGGGCTCAGTTTTGAGCGTCGCTCTCTTCGCCATCGCGATCAATCCAATAATGGATTGCCTCCCAGCTGATGTATCAGGCTCCCTTTTCGTGGACGATTTTACCATCTATTGCAGCGCGCAGTGTACACGTGTCCTGGAGCGCTGTCTTCAGCGTTCTCTTGACCGTCTTTACTCCTGGAGTGTCGCCAATGGCTTCCGTTTTTCTGCCGAGAAGACGGTCTGTATTAACTTCTGGCGCTACAAAGAGTTTCTCCCACCGTCCTTACGACTCGGTCCCGTTGCTCTCCCAATCGTGGAGACAACCAAATTTTTAGGCCTTACATTTGACAGGAAACTTAGCTGGTCTCCACATGTGTCATATTTGGCCGCCCGTTGTACCCGTTCTTTAAATGTCCTCCGTGTTCTCAGTGGTATGTCGTGGGGAGCGGATCGAACCGTCCTACTTCGTCTATATCGGTCGATCGTCCGCTCCAAGCTGGATTATGGGAGCTTCGTATACTCCTCTGCACGGCCATCCATCTTACGCCGCCTCAACTCCATACAACATCGGGGTTTACGACTTGCGATCGGAGCATTTTATACCAGTCCCGTAGAGAGTCTTCATGCTGACGCTGGCGAATTGCCACTCACCTACCGGCGCGATATACTGCTTTGTCGGTATGCCTGTCGGCTACTGTCAATGCCCGACCATCCGTCTTATCGTTCCTTTTTTGACGACTCTCTTGACCTTCAATACGGGTTGTATGTCTCTGCCTTGCTACCCCCTGGAGTTCGCTTTCGTCGCCTCCTTCAACACCTTCATTTTTCACTCCCTGCAACCTTTCGAGTGGGCGAGAGCCGCACGCCACCTTGGCTCCAGGCTCAGGTCCGCGTTCACCTCGACCTCCGCTCGCTCCCAAAAGAGGTCACCCCCGGTTCGGTCTACCACTCCCGTTTTTTGGAACTTCGTTCGAAGTTCAACAACATGACTTTCATTTATACAGATGGCTCTAAGACCAATGACGGGGTCGGGTGTTCCTTTATTGTCGGGGCACAAAGTTTCCAATACCGGCTCCATGGCCATTGTTCGGTCTTCACAGCTGAGCTCTTTGCCCTCTACCAGGCTGTTCTTTACATCTGCCGCCACCGACATTCTGCTTATGTCATCTGCTCAGATTCCCTGAGCGCCATCCAGAGCCTCAGTGATCCGTACCCGGTTCACCCTTTCGTACACCGGATCCAACGCTCTCTTCAGCAGCTGGTGGACGTCGGTACGCCGGTTAGCTTTATGTGGGTTCCTGGCCATGTCGGTATCCCTGGGAACGAAGCTGCAGATGTCGCGGCCAAGACTGCGGTCCTCCAGCCTCGGACAGCTTCTTGTTGTGTCCCTTGGTCCGATTTTAGCAGGGTCATTTGTCGGCGCGTTGTGTCGCTGTGGCATGCCGATTGGGCTGCACTTACGGACAACAACCTTCGGGCCTTAAAACCTCTTCCCGTGGCTTGGACGTCCTCCTCACGCCCTTCTCGGCGGGAGGAGGTCGTTTTAGCAAGGTTGAGAATTGGACACTGCCGGTTCAGCCATCGCCATCTGCTGACGGCTGCGCCGGCGCCGTTCTGCCCATGTGGGCACTTGCTGACGGTTAGACACATTTTAATGTCCTGTCCAGATCTTAACACACTGCGCCTCGATCTTAACCTGCCTAATACTTTAGATGCCATTTTAGCGGATGACCCACGAGCAGCTGCTCGTGTTCTTTGTTTTATCAATTTGACAAACCTCGCTAAGGACATTTGATGATGTTTTTTAGTCCTATGCCTGTCAGTCTGTCTTTTATTGTGTTTTCCCTTTTAGTTGTTGTTGTCAACTTCTGCCTCGCGGTGCATTCTTAGAGTAGTCAGGGCGCTAATGACCATTGAAGTTGTGCGCCCGAAAACCACAAAACAAAAAAAAAAAAACCATACTTAAAGGTGCATGAAACTCTAGAATTTTGCACATCTATTATAAACTGTGGTAAAAATTGAGGTAATTAACTATAAAATTTGTGTTTTTTCTAAACATGAAGTTTAAAATGTAACAGCTCATTCGTTTTTTCATAAATTAAATTCTAGAGTTTCATACACCTGTAAGCATGGTATGTATGCTGTGCAAAATTCATCGAAGAATCTCCCTACCTTATGAAGAAAAGTGTACCTATAGCAACAAAGGCAGCCATAGGTAATTGAAAAAATGATGAAATTTCACATGTAAAAAAAATTATTTTGCTATGTTTGCTAACTTCCACTGAAATGAGTGTGAATCTTGAATCTTTGCTGGTGATGGTGACAATGTTTTATGACTTTATTTGTAAAAGTATAGACACTGAAAATTGAAATGTCCCGTGATGCCTCTCCTGATTAAAGTCGGCCCGTTTGACGTCCTACCCCCCCTTAAGGAGGATCTTTTTGACGTTGCTGACACTCCACACTCAGGACGTTGAGGGTTTGATGAAGCTCGTTTAAACGCATTAATACACAATGATCAACGCCAGTGTACTGGGGAGCTGGCAAGTGTGATAAACTTCGACATTTGCATGCAGTGGGGAAGATCGAAAATCGGATGTATGGGTACCGCATGCTGTAAGCCAAAACAAGAAAAATCAGCAGGTGGCCATATGCGCACATCTGCTTTCTCGTTATCAGCTGTCTCGTGAACAACATCGACCATTCCTGTACTGTATCGTTACTGGTGGCTAGGAATGGTGTCTTCATACTAACGAAAGGAAAAGAAGGGACTAGTTGAGCCCAAACAAAGCAGCAACTCGCCGTACAAAGACCAGCGGGAATCAGCAAGAGATAGTGTTACGCATCTGGTGGAACCGCGAAGGTGTGGTGTACTAAGAATTCCTTTCCGGAGATGTAACCATTACAGTTGATATTTACTGTCAAAAACTGAGACGTCTCGCATGCGCAGTTAAAGGCCAACCACCAGAAGACTGCGTGAAGTGATGCCACTCCACGATGACTCCTGCTGGAGTTGGTTTCGGAAGTCCTTCCGTCCACACAGTTTTCACCCGAGATTGCTCCCTCAGATTTTCACCTGTTCCCCTCTCTTTCGAACAACCTTCAAGGAACTTCCTTTACGGATGAAAATGCGCTCGAAGCTAGGCTCGAGGAGTTCATCTCAAAACCGTGTAATTTATACATTTGCTGAATCGAGAAGTTGTCCCAGAGTTAGCATATTGTTGTAAACTGCGAAGGAGAACACACCATTGACGACAGAAATCCCTGTTATGTGCAGTTGCTGTTAGTTATGGAAAAATGCTAGTCACTTAGGCACCATCCCCAACATAAAGGGTGATTGTGACCGGACCAAATATCTCACGAAATAAGCATCAAGCGAAAAAACTACAAAGAACGAAACTCGTTAATTTCATAATCTATGCACCTAGCACTACCGCACGTGAGTCTGTTGGGCTGTATGAGGTAAGTGAATATCCCTCTGTGAATTGTTCCACGAAAACTTATCCAGTGGCCTCCGACGTTTTGCTCGTTACTTACGAGCACCTGTCGCAACACTTCGTGTACTTAAGACTGCCTCCTAATCCATCGATCTAGGAATTGTAGCGCGGAAAATGCTTCTGTTCTGTGTTAGTTTTGTGTGTCGTCATTCCATTCTACAGCCGATGGTAGCCCTTATTCGCAATTTCGAATTCATTTGATGAGTCACCTATTAGGTTCAGTAAATAACAAGAATTTTATAACTTTCGCGTAACTACCGTAACCTCGTTTCCTGGCCGTGTGCGTGTGCTGTTCCTGTGGCTACCGCCTTAGGCAGCTTATTGGAAAGGAGGCTCTCTTCAGCCTGGTACTGTTGTGTTCGTCTTTCCCTAAGCCTTCTGAATGTGCTGTGACTGAAGTCCAGAGGGTGAGTAAATTCCGTAGGATGGCCGATATTTGGGACATTCGTTGCGAAAAATGGTTTCGAACACCCCGTTAGAAGGCAGCGCTGTAATCGGGGAAAGGCTAGCGGGAACGCCTGCTGCGTGCTCCTGATCCTGACTGGCTGAAATACCTGTGTGTTGAATGATTTCGTGGAGCGGTGTTGAAGGTCGCTAAATCGAACAGTCGGCCAGCAACCCTCGTGTGGTTGAGTTCGTGCATAAAAATGATTCTCATTACGGTGCTCTGGGTATAGTGATCCTCCGTGATCAACGAGGTTACTTTCCCGGCGCGGAAAGCCTATAAACAATTCGAAAGTGCGTTCCTGCGTCTAATTGCGCAGAGGCATTTTCCTGTTTCTCTGGGCGAGTGTTGCGCGTTAGTGAACGTGCACTTGTTCGGTAAAAAACTGCAACGTGTCCAGCCAGCTGGTGGTAGTATTGGGTGATAAGTGACTGACATGGGCAGATTTACCTGGTACCAACAAGTCTCATTCATGGTCGTGGAAATTTAGGTGTGTTGGTTTTTTCTCTCCTCCCATACTGACTTTGAACTGTTTTTCTGGTTTTGTTGTGACTGACGGAAAGAATCTGCGTGGAACCAGTTGCAGGCGTTGACGTTGAGTATCTAGCAATCTTTCCTGAAAGTAGTTAAACAGCTACAGGAGTTTCGATTGTCAACTTCGGAGCTGTGAGAAGTTTAACGCTGACTCAGCGGGTCAAACAAACGCTGATGACCCTTACTGAAATCGATTTTATATGTGTAGCAGCGCAGGGAATTAACTGTAGTAGGCGCACTCAGCCCTTGTGAGGCAAACTGAGGAGCTACTTGACTGAGAAGTAGCGGCTCTGGTCTCGTAAACTGACATACGGCCGGGATAGCGGTTGATGTCCACATGTCCCTTCATACCGGCATCCAGTGACGCATGTGGCTTAGGATGACACGGCGGCCGGTCGGTGCCCCTCGGGCGTTCCAAGGCCTATTCGGACAGAGTTGTAATCCACATCAAAAAATGGTGAGGAGTAACATATTTCTATAAGTGGCAGTCGAATGAAAACGAGAGAGAGGAAACAAGTAAATAAACTGTTTATTATTTCAAAAGTAATCGCCGTAACTTTTAATACATATATCGCACTGTTAGACAAGACGGTCAGTGCCTTCATGGAAAAATGTTTGCGATTGGCTGCGGAGGCATGATTATATCCACGCGTGCATCTCCTCTCTAAAGCAATTCAACGGCCAACAGTGTCTTGCTTGTTGTATCCAAAAATATGGAAGTCGCATGGAGATCATCGGGACTGTATGGACATGTAAAACCTTTCCAACGAAACTTCTGCAGTGGACTCGAAACAGTCTTGATAACATGTGTGCGGGATTTTTGTTGGCAGGTTGTTTTGACTACGCTGCGGAAGTTCCGCTGGGAAACCCTTAGCCATCGCCCATACAGTCACGATCTCTCGTCCATTCCATTTTCGTATTTTTTCAAGCTCTGAAGAGAGACATTCGTGACCATCGATTTGCTTCGGACGTAGATTCGCACGCCTGGGTACGATCATGCTTCTGTAGGCAGTTGCAAATATTTTTCCACGAAGGCGTTGGCCGTCTTGTCCCACAGTGGGATAAATATATGAAGAGTTTAGGCGATGACTTTCGAAGTAGTTTACGTACTTTTTTTATCTGTCTCGTACTCACTTGGCTGCCCTTTATATGGCTTTTTGGAGAAATCTGCCAAAGTGTGCGAGACATTACACGCTAGATGGTCCAGATAACAGTACTCGAAACTAAACAAGAGTTCAGATTACATACATTAGAAAAAGGAGTTTTGAGAAACTCATAGATAAATATAATACTCCTTTATTTTATTAATTCTTTTAACTCCTTATGTGGAGCATAGGGCTACAACAAAGGATCGCCATCTTGTTATGTCTTCTGCCAGTATTTCCACTTCTTCCCACCCTATTACTTGCTGTTGACCTTCTGCTTCAGCTGATGATCTGCACGTCATTCAGGGCGTGCCTCATCTCCGCCGTCCCTGTGGGATCCAATAACGTACTTCCTTCGCAGTATGTTCATTTGGTCTCCTAAGTGTGTGTGTGTGTGTCCTAACCATCTCCACTTCCTGCGTCTCATTTGCAGCTCAATTGCCTTTTGGCTGTTTCTTTCCCAGAGTGTTTCGTTAGAGGTGACATTTGGCCATTGTATTCCCAGTATGCTCCTCATACATCTGTTGTTGAATGTCGGCAGCTTGCGTATTAGCTGCTTTGTCACTTCCATGTTTCATATCCGTATAGGAGCACAGATTTTACATAACTTTCAAATATCCGCAATTTGGTCCTCAGTGTTATCTCCTTCGATCTCCAGATACAACGGAGAGTTGTAAAAGCATGCTTTGGCTTTGTTGATGCAGCTGTTAATGTCTTCTGTTGCACCCCCATATGGTGTAATCATGCTTCAAAGATAGCAAAACCTATCCACCCTTTCGACTACCTGGCTCCCAAGCTTAGGATCGGAAGTGTTATCATCTGCCCGCATGTCTCTTGTTTTTTGGGCATTAATATTCAAACCGACTTTCTTCGCCGCAGATTTCAGATCTACTGGTTTCTCTTTCGTCTCGTTGAAGCTGTGGCATAGAAGGCAAGTCATGTGCAAAATCTAGGTTCTTACAGATGTCCCATTGCTCGATTTTATTCCTCTCACTTTAACCATTGCTTGCGCCATTACAAGATTCCAATCACCAACCTTCTCCTCCGAATGCGAAATATTTTGTTGACACCGACCTACATAGGGCGGAACGATCACCACGATAAAATAAGGGAAATCAGAGCTCGTACGGAAAGATACAGGTGTTCTTTCCGCACGCTATACGAGATTGGAATAATAGAGAATTTTGAAGGTGGTTCGATGAACCCTCTGCCAGGCACTTAAATGTGATTTGCATAGTACCCACGTAGATGCAGATACTATGTTAGTGTCGGTGAGAGCATGCAGCCTTGCTCAACTCCTGTTTTCACTACTATTGGATCTGAAAGCAGACATTAATATCGAACCTGGCACGTGTAGTTCTCATACACGCACTTGACAAAAGAAATTACTTTCTTGAGAATTACAAAAGTTTGCAGTGAGCTCCATATTTTTGTTCTAATTACACTTTCGAAGGCCTTTTCAAAGTCTACATACAGTATGTAAAGCGGCGATTCGTATTCATATGAATGTTCAACTATTCCCAAGTAATACTCCTTTACCTAATGTTATTTAGCGGTGATACAAAACTAGAACGTCGTAGGTGTCATAGAAGAGTGATGTATTCGCAAACTGTTGGGTGAAAGTGCTACCTGTTGCCTGAAGAGTACCACCTGCACATGTGAAACGATGATATGGCATTTTTGGCCACGGGATCTGGAGTTGTTCGGCCGTCTAATGGAAACCTTTTTGACACCACTTCGGTGACTTGAAGTGTCGGTGGTGGTGGTGGTGGTGGTGGTGGTGGTGGTGACGGCGGCGACGAACTCCCGGCCCTCGGGCCGGTAAAATTCTCCGACCCGGCCAGGAATCTAACACCGTTCGCTCGCACGGCAGTCAGCCGCGAAGGCGTACGCCATCTGAATAAAATGTACTTGCAAAGATAAAGGCTAAAAGTGGTTCCGTACACCCTTTCTGAAGATGTAGATAGGCCAACACTGACGAACTAAAGTTAAAGATGATAGTTTTATAATGTTATCATAACGTCCTGTCGACGCTGGGTGTCGATATTGCTGTCTGAAACACATTGACGTTGTGGACCGTCCCGCGTGCTGTGTGTATCGCAACGCCTCTGTGTGTGTGTGTGTGTGTGTGTGTGTGTGTGTGTGTGTGTGTGTGTGTGTGTACACTCGTATTGAGCTCGGTACGGCACGGGACGTCCGGCCGCCCAGTGTGGTAGCGTGACGTCGCGTCACTCCCCCCTCCCCCTCCTGTCTCCCCGCCCCACTCTGTATTCTCCCTCCCTCACTCCCCTCCCCCCCCCCTCTTCATACTGCTCTTACCCGCTTGTCGCTGAGCAGACGGCCAGGTCGGCGACCCCGCCGGGCGCCGGCGCCACCGACTCCGCCAGCTCTGACTGGCCCGTGCTGTCACCCTGTCACGTCACGTCTCGGCGTGTGCGTTGCTATAACAGAGGGCTCTCACAATAGCAGCTCATATTCCAGCAAGCTGCTACCCTGCTGGAACACGAAACCCCCATTCGGTCGATCTTTCAGTACTGCTCCTCAGTTAGGGAACTAACAGGTAGGATTCTTCAGCTATACCAGGTCTGCACCGCCATCTGCTTCCTGTAATAGCAGGCGACGAATACCGACACACAGTGACACAAGTTCCATACATCGGTATCTGTTTTAAAGCTGTAAAGGTGTCTAGTTTTGTGCCTGCGAAATAATATTTGCGGACAGCATTAGTTTTCTCTTATCATTTGAAGAAAACTGCTGCAGTACCGCATTGAATGCTTGTCGAAACTTTTGGCTAACATGCTCTTGGGCAAATACAGTGTTAAGAGTGATTCAAAAAATTCAAAAGTGGTGGTTTTTGACGTGAGAAAGAACGAGCGCGGGAAACAACCTTATTGGATGAAGATGATACACACTCAACAGGAACTCGCGAAACAATTGAATGTGACGCAGGAAGCCGTTTCTTTTCGGCTGCAAGCTATGGAAAAGGAGCAGAAAGTGGGAAAATTGGTTCCGCAAGAACTGAATGAGACACCAAGCAACTCGAAAGACCACTTGTGAAATGATGCTCTCCAGATACAGAAGAAAGTCGTCTCTCCATCGAATAGTGAGAGGTGGTGAGAAATGGATCCTCAGCGTCGTAAATCGTGGGTGAATGCAGGCACACATTTGACATCCATTGCAAGACCAAATCGCTTTGCAAAGAAGACAATGCTCTGTGTTTGGGATCAGAAGAGTGTCATCTATTATAAGCTGCAAAAACCTGGTGGAACCGTTAACATTGATTGCTACCAACATCAAATGATCGATTTAGATCGAGCGTAATGTAAAAAACGACCGGAATATGGAAAAAGGCAACAGTCATATTGCTCAATGATAACGCCCCATCACACACAGCAAAAAGGGTCAGCGAAACGATCGAGACGTTCAGTTGGGAAATACTGGGGCATACGGCTTATTCCCCAGACGTGGCTCAGTCAGATCATCTGTTTCCACCACTGAGACACGCTCTCCATCACTACTCCTTTATTACTCTCACACAGTTTCGATTAGTGTGAAAATACACGAAAATGGCTCGCTGATTGGTTCGCTTCAAAAGAACTGTTTTTTGCCATGGCATTCATAGCCTGCCCGGAGAGGTGCAGCCAGATTTGGTTTCATAATTCTAAAACTGATACTGCGCAAACTATCTTACCGAACGTGGGTAGGGTACTGTATCACTGTCACACAGTCACCCCCCACCCCCCGGTCTTTCCTTTCCTTTCCTGTTCCAGTAGTTGCGGATGCGGATGGTTAGCGGGAAGAAAGATTTTTTGTGGCCTCTGATAGTTAAGGTTTGTCTCTTTGTCTACGTTCACGGTCTTTCCCTGAGATGTACACAGTAGGAAGCAATATACAAGGTGAACCAGAACTCCACCGAGAAACTTTGAGATGGTAGTACGGACCAAAACAAGAAACTGTGCACTAACTGTGTGTAGGCGTTAAAGAGCATACGTTAAGATAGATGAGAACGTGTTCATCATCGCTAGTGTCAAATCCATCTCTTCCGCTGAAAAACTGCTCATAAACCCTAATTTTTGCATTTTAGAGACTCCCTACGTAACCTTTTTTTTTATTTTGGCCAATAGTACAGCCTCCCAAAGATTATCGCTAGAGTTCTGGTTCACCCTGTATATTGGTTGATTCTATCAGAAAAGTACGACGTCGGAAGCTTAATAGTGTAACATACGGTAATACTCACCGCCTCCCTGCAATGGCAAAGGTCAAGAGGAGCTAGTGCCTCTGGAAGAGTTCATCCACGTGATAAACTACCTCCTGAGCGTATATTTGTTCCGTCGTTCGCAACTTTAAGAAAATGCTTGTTCTTCTCACCAGACGCGTTTCGTTTTACTGAAGTAAAGCAACATCAGTGGCCTGTAGTTGAAGATAGTTACAATTTGATTGTTCGTTAACAATTCGTTGGTATGTACTTACGGTCATTTCTGTTCGGTTTTTCGCCTACGTGAGGAAGTGCCGTCTGCTGGAACGTCTTCGGTTTCTTTCTTCACTAGGCACTGATACTTGAGGTCTAACTTTTCACAGCTCCGAGGAACTACGCATTTTTTACGTTTTACACAGCACACTTTTTCGTACACCATTGTTCACTGTTTATTTATATACTTAGCTGTGTATTGTGTGTCATAGTGTTGCCAACATGACCACTTGCTTAGCCTATACATTTTTCCTTTGTCTCTGTAGTTAATTATGTGTTTAATTCTATTTAATTGCGTACTTACGTATTTATATACTGTGCAAGAGTAATGAGGGGATAGTGATGGGAGGTTTTTTATTATTTTGGTGAATAGGTGGGGTAGGCAGAAGCGAAGATAAGTGAACATAAGTGCGCGGTAGTGTGGTGGAGAGTGGTTTGGAAGAAAAGGTGAGGAGCAAGAAGTGGGGTGGAAGCCGGGGGTTCAGCGGGAGGGGGTTAAGAATGGAGAGGCCTTTTTCTTGTTCGTGTGATGTCAATTATTTTATGCAGTGTCTGGCTTCTAATATTTATTTGGTCATTGAGCAGCTGTTCAGTCTTTGTTAATGTTACGTATATATACACTCCTGGAAATTGAAATAAGAACACCGTGAATTCATTGTCCCAGGAAGGGCAAACTTTATTGACACATTCCTGGGGTCAGATACATCACATGATCACACTGACAGAACCACAGGCACATAGACACAGGCAACAGAGCATGCACAATGTCGGCACTAGTACAGTGTATATCCACCTTTCGCAGCAATGCAGGCTGCTATTCTCCCATGGAGACGATCGTAGAGATGCTGCATGTCCTGTGGAACGGCTTGCCATGCCATTTCCACCTGGCGCCTCAGTTGGACCAGCGTTCGTGCTGGACGTGCAGACCGCGTGAGACAACGCTTCATCCAGTCCCAAACATGCTCAATGGGGGACAGATCCGGAGATCTTGCTGGCCAGGGTAGTTGACTTACACCTTCTAGAGCACGTTGGGTGGCACGGGATACATGCGGACGTGCATTGTCCTGTTGGAACAGCAAGTTCCCTTGCCGGCCTAGGAATGGTAGAACGATGGGTTCGATGACGGTTTGGATGTACCGTGCACTATTCAGTGTCCCCTCGACGATCACCAGTGGTGTAAGGCCAGTGTAGGAGATCGCTCCCCACACCATGATGCTGGGTGTTGGCCCTGTGTGCCTCGGTCGTATGCAGTCCTGATTGTGGCGCTCACCTGCACGGCGCCAAACACGCATACGACCATCATTGGCACCAAGGCAGAAGCGACTCTCATCGCTGAAGACGACACGTCTCCATTCGTCCCTCCATTCAAGCCTGTCGCGACACCACTGGAGGCGGGCTGCACGATGTTGGGGCGTGAGCAGAAGACGGCCTAACGGTGTGCGGGACCGTAGCCCAGCTTCATGGACACGGTTGCGAATGGTCCTCGCCGATACCCCAGGAGCAACAGTGTCCCTAATTTGCTGGGAAGTGGCGGTGCGGTCCCCTACGGCACTGCGTAGGATCCTACGGTCTTGGCGTGCATCCGTGCGTCGCTGCGGTCCGGTCCCAGGTCGACGGGCACGTGCACCTTCCGCCGACCACTGGCGACAACACCGATGTACTGTGGAGACCTCACGCCCCACGTGTTGAGCAATTCGGCGGTACGTCCACCCGGCCTCCCGCATGCCCACTATACGCCCTCGCTCAAAGTCCGTCAACTGCACATACGGTTCACGTCCACGCTGTCGCGGCATGCTACCAGTGTTAAAGACTGCGATGGAGCTCCGTACGCCACGGCAAACTGGCTGACACTGACGGCGGCGGTGCACAAATGCTGCGCAGCTAGCGCCATTCGACGGCCAACACCGCGGTTCCTGGTGTGTCCGCTGTGCCGTGCGTGTGATTATTGCTTGTACAGCCCTCTCGCAGTATCCGGAGCAAGTATGGTGGGTCTGACACACCGGTGTCAATGTGTTTTTTTTCCATTTCCAGGAGTGTATAAATTTTCTTGGAAAGAGGAGGTGCTTTTCTTTACTGATTCTTATGATTTTTCAATAGTGCTTGGTCTGTGGTGTTCCTGTTTTAGTTGGACTGCAAATGTTGGATGATTTGTAACAGTTTCAGGGCTCTGATGTGTTCTTTATATCTTCTGTCAAAGAAATAAAATAACATTAAAATGTATAGTGAGGTAAAGTATATTTCAAATTTCATTTACTGTATAGACGATTTTTGAGGGCTTTAGCAGAATATGATGGAAATTATCGATAAATTTTGTCCTGTAGGTCTGTTTGTTCATTAGTGTATCTGGATGCCTTCTTAAATGATTGAAAATTTCAGTTTCTTCTAAGCTATTCAATTTCTACCTTTCGTAGAAGAAATTAAAATTCTCAGTCATTTAAGAAGTGACCCAGATGCACTGACTAATGAACAAGCAGATCCACAGAATAAAGTTTGTCGATAATTTGTCACATTCAGGTTATGAGTAATCTAAAATCGTCTACACAATAAACTAAATTTAAAATTTGCTTTGCTCGACTACATATTTTTAATGTTTCAAATTTATTTTCCATGTCGTGTTGCTTAGTATTAACGAAATTTCGTAAATGCACACAAATAAGCCATAGTAATTTGATATTATTAGTCCATGCTTAGCTTCATGCTCATTGAGATGCTCTGACGGGACCCCGTCCAATTGGCTGGCGTCTTCTTCACAGCCCTCTCTGCTCTAACGTTCCCTGCCGGCGTGCGGGCGCTTTGACTTTACGCCGGAACAATTTGTGTTTGTTGTCCCAGTCGCAACGACCGACAGAGTTCAAAGATTCGGCTTCACGCAATGTCGTGCGAAGCTTACGCGACGCTGTTCGAGTGTTCGATTAGTGCTTTGTAGGGAGTGTGTGTGTGTGTGTGTGTGTGTGTGTGTGTGTGTGTGTGTGTGTGTGTGTGTGTGTTTCAAATAATTAAATTAGAACAAATAAGCCCTCGGTCACCAATATTAAGTCAAAATTGACCAGGTTTCGACGCTACTATGAGCGTCGTTTTCAGAATTAAGCTAACTGTTCTAAAAGATATTAGGTATGTCATACATTAATAAAATTAAAGTTTGTACTGACTGGAAAAAGATGCAGTACTTAAGTCACGTTTTAAAAATCTAAGCCGGAAAGGCGACGTCGTGAATAGTTGTAAATAAGACGGCGAGCCGCTAAGGGCTGGTCGTACTTGAGTAGCGGCTCGCCATCTTATTTACAACTATTCATGACGTCGCCTTTCCGGCTTAGATTTTTAAAACGTGACTTAAGTACTGCATCTTTTTCCAGTCAGTACAAACTTTAATTTTATTAATGTATGACATACCTAATATCTTTTAGAACAGTTAGCTTAATTCTGAAAACGACGCTCATAGTAGCGTCAAAACCTGGTCAATTTTGACTTAATATTGGTGACCGAGGGCTTATTTGTTCTAATTTCTAACACGGTCACTTAACCTTCGCAGCTTTCTTCAAAGTTTTACGTTTCAAATAATTACGTTTTCTGCGTATTGTAAGTAAATCATGTTTGGATGGAACCTTTTTTTGGGGGCGCTGTACTGCTGAAAACGTACGCCATTTTACTTGTAAATCGGAACCAGTTATACCACATCGATCGAGCGCTTAATTACACGTTTGAATTCGGTGCGCCATCGTTTCGGTCAGGACGCGACCGAATGCAGTGCTGCTGCTCGCTGCAACCCGCCCTCTCTCTGCTGGAAAGAGGACGCGATCACGGCGGCAGTCTAGCCAGCCCTGACAGTGGCGACGTCATCGGCGCGCTGGCCCCCTCAGGCGCCCGTTTTTCCAAATGTTCGCCGACCACATAGGCATACGGGGCTATTTCTGGCGCCGTAATGGTCGTGTACTCGGCCGCGAACAGCGGCCGCTCCGCCGGAAAGCGATTATCGGCGAATTACCGCAGATTGGCCGCCCCCAATCCCCCCGACACACACACACACACACACACACACACACACACACACACACACACACACAGGTCCCCGCAGGCACCGCGGCGCCTCATCTCTGCATAAATACTGCGCAGAGCACCGCTGCTATTCACCCCCCCCCCCCCCCTTTTCCTGTTCCACTCCCAATGAGACCGACAATGAACGGCCGCTTGGATGCCCTTTACAATCCCAAATCTGCCATTTTGTATTAAAACTGCATCTGTACGCTGCAACCAGCTTTAGGCCGTGTTCACGCCAACACCGACTCGAAGGAAGGCCTCGGCGCTTGTTGGTGACGTCACGTCAGCTAGGCACGGCGAACGCCAGGTCTGTTGCAGGCATTCTCATAATGGTGGTGTCTCCCCCTCTGGCACAGGAAAATGTGAAACTATTGGCGGTAGTTGACCAACACACATCGTTCTGAGAGATTTCTGCAATCAATTAATTGTGCAATTCATTACACTTCTTAACAAATAGTGTACTCCTGAACTTAAATTTCCACCTGTTTTAAGGACTGACATACAAAAACAACTTCATGGTCCGGCAGCAACAGAATTCGTGCTTCTTTACCTTATTTGTAAATCTGAGGAAGTTACGTTTGTACTTGGTTGCTTTTGCAAGAAACTGTGAACATATTGTTCTTCTTTAGGTATCTTGGTTGACTATGGGGTGAAGAGCATTAAATGTTAATGAAATATCTTGCGATTGTACACGTTGGGGAGGGGGTGGGGGACAGAACAAGAGGCAAAAGAGGCACTTGTTTTATCAAATAATTTTTTTTTATCTTATAAAGTTTCTCCTTTTAGTTGCAAGAGGGGAATATTTATCTTTTCTAATGTGCATAATTAAAAAAGTTTAAGATCAGCACTATTTTCGATGTATGAAGCTATTTTGTTTCCTGTTTGGAATTCCTTTCGTTGAAAAGGAATTGGACATTTACACATGTAAATTAGTTCACGTTTCCAGTGACGATGTCAAACGAAAATAAATAAAAGAAACGAGTTCATTCTAAGGCGGTTGGGGTAAGTTTTGATAACAAAATCGATCAAGTAAATATAGTTACTTAAATGTAAAAATTCCGAAGCTTGCAATGGGGCAAAGCGTCTTATCATATTGATCTAAGTTTGTTGCGACAGGAAATGCGCAGATCGCAGTTGTGTGTTCGTAGGTCCGCGGCAGTGCTGCATTCGTGGCGCACACGAGTCGATAAAAATGGGTAACGACAAACGCGTTTCCAGACAGAGCGGGCGCGAACGAACCATTTCCTTTCATGTATCGGCACAGCGCGGAACTTTTTCATCTTTGAAACCTTCTGGCAGATTAAAACTGTGTGCCGGACCGAGACTCGAACTCGGGACCTTTGCCTTTCGCGCGCAAGTGCTCTACCAGCTGACATACCCAAGCACGACTCACGACCCATCCTCACAGCTTTAATTCTGCCAGTACCTTGTCTCCTACTTTCCAAACGTCACCGATTCCATATTCTGCTAACAGTCGTCGGATCTCGACCAAAGCGAGCAGCAATGTCGCGATACGATAAACCGCAATCGGGATAGGCTACAATCCGACCTTTATCAAAGTCGGAAACGTGATGGTACGCATTTCTCCTCATTACACGATGCATCACAACGACGTTTCACCAGGCAACGCCGGTCAACTGCTGTTTGTGTATGAGAAATCGGTTGTACACTTTCTTCATGTCAGGACGTTGTAGGTGTCGCCACCGGCGCCAACCTTCTGTGAATCCTCTGAAAAGCTAATGATTTGCATATCACAGCATCTTCTTCCTGTCGGTTAAATTTCGCGTCTGTAGCACGTCATTTTCGTGGTGTAGAAATTTTAATGGCCAATAGTGTAGTACCTGCATTACAGTTATTTCTGGCATGATGCATATAGGATGGAGCGATCAATGACGTCGTAGTTTGGTCCCTTTAACCCCATAAACCCATTCCAATGGAATGATCTCACCGAATATCGGAGCATGTTTGTAACTGGAGTCATGTCTTCATAGAAGAGAAAGCAATACGATACTCTTAACGGAACGAAATAGACGTAATAGCAGCAGTTCTGTGCGTCAGTGTTCTAGGACAGTTATTGTTTAAATTATGTATAAATGACGTAAATGGTAACGCCGAAAACTAAGAGAGGCTTCTTGCAAAAAAGGTGACGTCAGGAGACTGAAGCGAAATGCAGGAATAACCGTGGAGGATCGGTGAAGGTACAGGTAACTGAAGCTGAAGTTAATGAAATTTAACATACTACGCATAAATAGGCGAAGAGAACCATTACTGTTATACAACGCCATTGCCGAAAACTCACTACTAACGATAATTTGTCCGGAGTAGCCTAAAGAGGAGTTTCCAGGCAAAACTAATTATAGGGAAAGCAGATGGCAGGCTGTATACTCCCTGGAGAATTTTAAGGATGTGTAATTCATCCACGAAAGGAGTGGCTTACAAAATACTGGTTTGACCGGTTCTTGAGTAGTGCCAATGAGTCTGAGACCATTAGCAAGTAAGATTAACAAGATAGAAAAGATCCGACGAAAAGCGGCACGTTCCTTCTCGGAAGCATTACAGAGATTTCAGGAGCAGTCGCTACAAAGGAACTGTTCTGCATTATAGGTTCACTGTTGAAATATGGCGGTATACTTTCGAAACAGTCGGACAACGCATTACTTTCTACCACGTGCGTCTCGAGAGACGACCAGGACAAGAAACAAAAACAAAACAAAAATCAGGAATCAGAGCATCTACTGAAGCTTATAATGACTCGTTCTTCCTACGTGCTTTTCGCGAAAGTAGCAGAGAAGGAGCGAAAATGAATATGGTACGAGAGGTACCCTCCGCCACATACCGAGATGTGGGTTGCATAGTATAGATGCAGTATAGGCGAAGACCTTTCGCCGTACCTTTCCATCGTTTGTTGCTATAGTTAGTACTGTGTGTTATAAAACGTCACACGAACCTGCCGTTTCTTTCTTCGCCCGTTCAGGTTAATACAGCTTTCCGTAGTTAGTGAAAACAAAATCTGATGTTCTATAGAATTAAATTTCAGAAGAAAGGTGCAAAGTGTAACTTACTCTTTTATTTTGGCCTCGGAGGGATCGAAATGAAAGAAATGAGTTCCGCCTTTCACCGTCTTCCCTGTCCGCAGCTCGTGTGCTAGTGGCTATCGTTGTTGCCTCTAGATCACGGGATTCTGGGTCGATTCTCGGCCGGGTTGGGGATTTTCCGCACCCAGGAACTGGGTGTTTGTGTTGTCCTCACCATTTCATCATCATTCGTGCAAGTGGCGAGATTGGACTGGGTAAAGGTTGGGAATCTGTACGGGCAATGATAACCGCGAGTCGAGCGCCCCCACAAACCAATCAGCATCGTCACAGTCTTCCCTGCCATCAGAGTAGAACCACCTCAACTGATCTGGTGCTCTCCGGAGTGTGATGACGTCGGATTCTCCTTCACTTCCTGCACGGATGTAGGTTGCTTATTGAAATTGGTTTATGAAGAGAGACTAATAACCAGTGACAGCTGAAAGAAAAGAAGAGGTACTCTGGTAAGCACACACAAATGAGAGGCAGTTACAAGGTGACTAACTAGCCAGTTCAATTCCGGACTACACAGGCAATGTCAGGCTTGCTATGGGCTAAGCAACAAGGACATGGAAAGATACTAAAAACACAAAGACAACTACACAAGCCAGAAAACGTTTTGCATCACCTCGGTTCCGAGGGTTCCGGAACCGGTACAGAAAATTGGAGTAGAGATCAACATAAACATCGTTTCCGCCCTTTCTATTGCTCATGAAAACCACACATTGTATGTTGTACCACCATACAGCGAGACCTTCAGATGTGGTGGTCCAGATTGCTGTACACACAGGTACCTCTAATACCCAGTAGCACGTCCTCTTGCATTGATGCGTGCCTGTATTCGTCGTGGCATACTATCCACAAGTTCATCAAGGCACTGTTGGTCCAACTAAGGCGATTCGGCGTAGATCCCTCAGTGGTTGGTGGGTCACCTCGTCCATAAACAGCCCTTTTCAACCTGCCCCAGGCATGTTCGATAGGGTTCATGTCTGGAGAACATGTTGGGCACTCTAGTCGGGCGATGTCGATATCCTGAAGGAAGTCAGTCACAAGATGTGCACGATGGGGGCGCGAATTGTCGTCCATGAAGACGAAAGCCTCGCCAATGTTCTGCCGATACGGTTGCACTATCGGTAGGAGGATGGCATTCACATATCGTACAGCCGTTACGGCGCCTTCCATGACCACCAGCGGCGTACGTCGGCCCCACATATTATCACCCCAAAACATCAGGGAACCTCCACCTTGTTACACTCACTGGACAGTGTGTCTAAGGCGTTCAGCCTGACCGGATTGCCTCCAAACACGTCTCCGAGGATTGTGTAGTTGAAGGCAATGCGACACTCATCGGTGAAGAGAACGTGACGCCAATCCTGACCGGTCCGTTTGGCATGTTGTTGAGCCCATCTAAACCGCGCTGCACGGTGTCGTGCTTTCAAAGATGGATCTCGCCATGGACGTTGGGAATGAAGTTGCGCATCATGCAGCCTATTGCGGACAGTTAGAGTCGTAATACGACGTCCTGTGGCTGCACGAAGAGCGTTATTGAACATGGTAGCGTTGCTGCCAGGGTTCCTCCGAGCCACAATCCGCTCTCTGTATCTCTTCCATGTCCGAACAACATCGCTTTGGTTCACTCCGGGACGCCTGGACACTTCCCTTGTTGAGAGCCCTTCCTGGCACAAAGTAACAATGCGGACGCGATCTAACCGCGGTATTGACCGTCTAGGCATGGTTGAACTACAGACAACACCAGCCGTGTACCTCCTTCCTGGTGAAATGACTGGAACTGATCGGCTGTCGGAGCCCCTGCGTCTAACATGCGTTGCTCATGCGTGGTTGTTTACATCTTCGGGCGGGTCTAGTGACATCTCTGAACAGTGAAAGGGACTGTGTCTGTGATAAAACATCCACAGTCAACGTCTATCTTCCAGAGTTCTGGGAACCGGAGTGAAGCAAAACTATTTTTCATGTGTAAGTGTTCCACTCCCAAGTGCGTTGTCATGCAGCTTCAATAAGATGAGCTCCAAGATTCGAATCTAAAGTTTCGGTAAAGAGCCATGAGTGGAAAAACGTTGCGAGCACACCACGGCGAGGGGCTGCACTACAGAGAAAAAAAGATTAAAATTAATGAAACCTTGAGGCTGATATCTCGCGGTGCAAATCGAATATTTGCATCTTAAACACAGTGTCTTTGTTGTGAGCCTTCTATCTCGAATGCCTATAAAACCTGAGAGTAACTGTGGCTGGTTGCTTCCATGGCGGTCGAAAAGAACAAATGAAGCGCAAAATGGCGGATACGATAGTCTCAGCCACGAACGATGACGGTTCACGCATGTCCAGGCATGGACGAGGCTTGCATTGTTGACTATTCCAAGCGACAGTTGGGGTAAGCGCATGCGCATGCTTTACGCTTGTAGAAGGCGTATATCCTCCAAGTAATGTCTCCCCCTTGCATGTGCGGAATGTATCACTTACCACCAACATCAGCGATGACAACTCGCAACAAATGGAATAAAAATTCACTAAACAATTAGATACGATCACGTTTAATGCTCACATTAACTACGGCACTCAGAGCAATGGGCTTATAACATTACTGAACGCTGATTGGCTGTCGGAGAATGCGTGACGTAGGTGCGCAGTGCGAGCCTAAACTAAACCGCCGTCGTGCATGACTCCAACTATAGCGTGCGATTGCACTTCACGAAATACAACCCACGTTGTACTGCCACGCCCTGGGCCAACCACGCACTGCAACGAACTGAAGCCGAGAGGGCCCCTCTCCGTAATTTCGTAAAATCGAGTCTTCGCACATTCTATGCTTCCCCCGAGAGTAAAAAGGTCTCTGCTGCCAGCGGGGGCGGGAACGCCGACAGTCGCTTAGACCTTCAGCCGAGGGCTGTTCGGCCCGCCCACGCGCAGGTTGGCGTTAATGGAATGGCGCCAAGCGAGTAGCCGTCGCAGAGGCCGCGCAACGGTCACCTTGGCGTCGGTTTTTGAAACCAACGGCTGCTGGTTCTTCGGCAGTTCTACACCAATTTTTGAGGAATGCACGAGTTAACTGATACGTGAACTCAGAAATACATCAGTCCCCACCATTTTACAGTCAATTCTCAGGCAAGCTATCTGTGCTTACAAATGGCCTGGGATAATTGCTTTTAATGCAAATCAAGCGAATTAAATTCAGCGTCAGCCCTCAGCCTACTAACATTGAACTTCTAATTGCATAACCAACACGAGTCTTTGTGCTCTTCAGGGATATGCAGCCGTATTTCATCGTCCTGACGACACAATATTTCGACGGTCCAACTAGCCGCCATGTTCAGCTGGGACTGCAGGTGCACAATCACGCCGGAACTCCGGTAACATCGATACCCCTTGGTTTACCCTAGCTTTATAAACCTCAAATTCTCCTATGATCGTCAGCAATTTGGACTCTCTTACTTGGACTTGGGGCCAAATACCTTGCTTCTGTTCTTAGCCCTCATGAGGGGGTAAATGCGAACACCATATACGCAACTGGATCGATTTTATTCAACGATTTAAGTCTCTGTCTTGGAACATTTGCTCTTCCAACCAGTTTTGTTGCCACTTTTTCCTCAGGGAGCTTTGGAAGAGTCCTAGCTGCTAATTGGTCAGTTTTTGGATTGCGAAACAGCTCAACTGTCGCCATTTATTGACATCAGCATATGTTTTATTTAATAATACATTTTGTGAACAATCTGTCAGTGTGGCAAATGGGAGTCCTCTTTACCCTATTGCCGCCGCTCTTATGGAAGAATTTGAAGACACCGCGCTCGGTACATCTTCTCTTGAATCCTCGTACTTTTTGAGATATGTGGATGGAATGGAAGCTCTTCTTCGGTTATTAGATCATTTTCAATGCCTTCATCCAAGCATCATATATTCGCTGGAGATTGAAGAGGATGGCAAATTAACGTTTTAGTTGTTTTAGTACACGAAAAAGAAAATTGGACTTTGGGACACATTGTATACCATGAATCTACGCATACGGACCGCTACCTCCATGCTACTAGCTCTGATACACATAATCAGCGCAAGGGAGTTACACACTGAACAACCAAAAAACTAGTATCCCTGCCTAATATCGTGTAGGGCCCCCGCGAGTATGCAGAAGTGCCGCAACGCGACGTGGGATGGACTTACGTCTGCTGGAGTGAACTGACACCAGGACTCCTGCAAGACTGTCCACAAATCCGCAAGGGGACGAGAAGGTGGAGATCTCTTCCGAACAGCACGTCACAAGGCACCCCAGATATGCTCAATAATGTTTATGTATGGAGATTTTGGTTGGCAGCGGAAATGTTTAAACTCAGGAGAGTGTTCCTGGAGCAACTCTGTAGCAACTCTGGACGTGTCGCATTGTCCTGCTGGAATTGCCCAAGTCCGTTGGAATGCACAATGGACGTAAATGGATGCAGGCGATCAGACAGGATTCTGACGTACGTCTCACATGTCAGTCGGATCTAGACGAATCAGGGGTCCCATATTACTCCGACTGCACGCGCGCCCCACACCATTACAGAGCCTCCACCAGCTTGAACAGTCCCCTGCTGACATGAAGGTCCACGGATTCACGAGGTTGTCTCCATACCCATACACATCTATCGGCTCGATAAGATTTGAAACGAGACTCGTCCGACCAGGCAACAGGTTTCCAGTCATGAACAGTCCAATTTCGGTGTACACGCTCAGAGGCGAGGCGTAAAGCTTTGTGTCGTGCAGACATCAGGGGTACACGAGTGGGCCTTCGGTTCCAAAAGCCCATATCGATGATCGTTTCGTTGAATGGTTTGCACGCTGACACTTAATGCCCCAGCGTGAAATCTACAGCAGTCTGCGGATGGGTTGCACTTCTGTCACGTTGAATGATTCTGTTCAGTCGTCATTGGTCCCGTTCTTGCAGGATCTTTTTCCGGCCACGGCGATGTTGGAGATTTGATGTTTTGCCAACACTCATGAAATGGTGGTACGGGAAAATCCGCACTTCATCGCTACCTCGGAGATGCTGTGTCCATCGCTCGTGCACCGATTGTAGCACCACGTTCAAACTCGCTTAAATATTGATAACCCGCCATTGTAGCAGCAGTAGCCGATCTAATAACTGCGCCAGACACTTGCTGTCTTATATAGGCGTTGTCGGCTGCAGCGCCGTATCCTGCCTGTTTACATATGTCTGTATGTGTACTGTACCAGTTTCGTTGGCGCTTCAGTGTACGTACACTGATCAACACAGCTTGATCTACACTCCTGGAAATGGAAAAAAGAACACATTGACACCGGTGTGTCAGACCCACCATACTTGCTCCGGACACTGCGAGAGGGCTGTACAAGCAATGATCACACGCACGGCACAGCAGACACACCAGGAACCGCGGTGTTGGCCGTCGAATGGCGCTAGCTGCGCAGCATTTGTGCACCGCCGCCGTCAGTGTCAGCCAGTTTGCCGTGGCATACGGAGCTCCATCGCAGTCTTTAACACTGGTAGCATGCCGCGACAGCGTGGACGTGAACCGTATGTGCAGTTGACGGACTTTGAGCGAGGGCGTATAGTGGGCATGCGGGAGGCCGGGTGGACGTACCGCCGAATTGCTAAACACGTGGGGCGTGAGGTCTCCACAGTACATCGATGTTGTCGCCAGTGGTCGGCGGAAGGTGCACGTGCCCGTCGACCTGGGACCGGACCGCAGCGACGCACGGATGCACGCCAAGACCGTAGGATCCTACGCAGTGCCGTAGGGGACCGCACCGCCACTTCCCAGCAAATTAGGGACACTGTTGCTCCTGGGGTATCGGCGAGGACCATTCGCAACCGTCTCCATGAAGCTGGGCTACGGTCCCGCACACCGTTAGGCCGTTTTCCGCTCACGCCCCAACATCGTGCAGCCCGCCTCCAGTGGTGTCGCGACTGGCGTGAATGGAGGGACGAATTGAGACGTGTCGTCTTCAGCGATGAGAGTCGCTTCTGCCTTGGTGCCAATGATGGTCGTATGCGTGTTTGGCGCCGTGCAGGTGAGCGCCACAATCAGGACTGCATACGACCGAGGCACACAGGGCCAACACCCGGCATCATGGTGTGGGGAGCGATCTCCTACACTGGCCGTACACCACTGGTGATCGTCGAGGGGACACTGAATAGTGCACGGTACATCCAAACCCTCATCGAACCCATCGTTCTACCATTCCTAGACCGGCAAGGGAACTTGCTGTTCCAACAGGAGAATGCACGTCCGCATGTATCCCGTGCCACCCAACGTGCTCTAGACGGTGTAAGTCAACTACCCTGGCCAGCAAGATCTCCGGATCTGTCCCCCATTGAGCATGTTTGGGACTGGATGAAGCGTCGTCTCACGCGGTCTGCACGTCCAGCACGAACGCTGGTCCAACTGAGGCGCCAGGTGGAAATGGCATGGCAAGCCGTTCCACAGGACATGCAGCATCTCTACGATCGTCTCCATGGGAGAATAGCAGCCTGCATTGCTGCGAAAGGTGGATATACACTGTACTAGTGCCGACATTGTGCATGCTCTGTTGCCTGTGTCTATGTGCCTGTGGTTCTGTCAGTGTGATCATGTGATGTATCTGACCCCAGGAATGTGTCAATAAAGTTTCCCCTTCCTGGGATAATGAATTCACGGTGTTCTTATTTCAATTTCCAGGAGTGTATTTCAGATTCTGATCGTCTTACGCAGCAAGTGGACTATCTTAAGATTGTTTCCAGGCAAAATGAATATGTTGATCATAAACTTGTTAGCGTTTTTAGATTTAGAGTACCAAGTAGACCACCAATGGACACCTGTAAATTAGATGCTCTTTTACGCTTTATGGGGAGTAATTCTTCGAAATTTTCGAGAATCCTCAGAGAATAAGATTGAAAGAATGTCCTTTTGCCTTTGGCCAAAAGTAGAGTCCTTCTCGGATACGTTAAAAACGATTTGTGATTGAGGATGCCTGGAGTACATAAAATTTCTGAAATTTCGGAAAGGCTTACATTGGATACATTTCGTACGGTTCATGACCGATGTGGGGAACATCGGCAGACACGATTCCTCCAGCGTATTAAATCTGCCGCCGCAAAACGTTCTCAGTGAAGGGCATAATACGTCATTTAAATGGAGTCTAATTATTGTCGCGGCTTCCCGTTACTGGGATTGTTTACTTAAGAAATCCATCGAAACACGATTATCCGATGACGTTATTTTTGGAGATAAAGGTTTTCCTCTAAGGACGATGTAGAATACTATATTATCAGATACAAAACAACAACGGCCAGGTTTTCGAGCGGCTGCTTCTTAATTTACGATTCATTTCTCCTGTTAGTTTCTACCGCCGGCGGTGCTGCAATTTTTCGCTTCCAGAGGGCAGCCTTTTCGTTTCTCACCCACGCGCTGCGGCTGGTTCCCGGGGTACAAAGGAGCCGCTGTATCCGATGTTACCTCAATTACGACATCATTGTGTACCTGCAATTTCACCTGAAGATGGTGGCCAGTTGGACTCTCGAAATATCGTGTTGTCAGGACGATGAAATCTGGCTGTATACGCGTGAAGAGCATCAACATTTATTACGGCGCAAAACTACGTAATTACAACCCGAGACTGGAAGCGCAGTGTAAATTTTTTACTCCCTCTCTCTGTACGGGGACCGGGCTGGACCGTTGCAGAGACTTCGACCCGTGCTCTGTCTGTTACAAAAGGTCGCGAAAGGATTCCAGTGCGTCGTGTTTTGGCACGCAGTGACCAGCTGACTTTCTTTCGCTGCCAGACAGCCTTCTCGTCGAGTGTTTTCAGCACTCCCCCCCCCCCTCCCCCCACCAGCTCGATGGTGGGGGCGTTGCAGCGTATCGCGAAGCTGGTCGCGTCTAAGATTAGCACTGGTAGGCAGCCCGGATTGGGCCGGTGCGTGTGTAGCCCAACGCCCCGAAATAAAGCGCCTTGCGCAGGCCCCGACGTGCCGTGCCGCCAGGGTCCGCGGCTATTGTTGACTCCGCTCTGTGGCGCCCGCGCCTCACCACGCAACAACCGCCGCAGACACTTGGACTGCGGTCATTGCCACGCCGTCCCTCTGGCGGCTCAGTATGTTGAATTTCCGCGCTATGGATTCACTCTAGCCGTATAAGAGTTGAATCTCACTTAACGTCTATAAACTGTTCAACCAGAACATCGACCACCTACCAAATAGCCCGTATGTCCACCTTTGGCACGGGTAACGACGGCGACGCGTCGTGTTTCTTGGAAGCAGTGAGGCCTTCGTAGGTCGCTGGACGGAGCTGACACCACATCTGCACACACGAGTCACCCAATTCCCGTAAATTCCGGGAGGGGGGGATGAGCTCTGATGCCACCTTCGGACACATCCCTGACTTGTTCGTCTGGATCAGATCTGGAGAGTTGGGCGGCCAGCGCATCAAATGGAACTCGCCACTGTATTCCTCGGACCACTGTATCTTATTGAAAAATGCCTCTGTCGTCGGGAAACATGATCGTCATGATGGGGTGTACGTGATACTCCATGGCACAATCTTCACTGGATCCACGGATGCCCATGTTCATGTTCCCCAGAGCCTAATGGAGCAGTCGCCCGCTTGTCTCCGTTTCGCAGTACAGGTGAAATGGAGCTGTTGCCCTGGAAGACGACGGATTCGCGCTCTCCTATCGCCATGATGAAGAAGGTATCGCGGTTCATCAGACTATGCAACGCTCTGCCACTGCGTCAACTCCGGCGCCTATGGTCACGTACCCATTTCAGTCGTAATTGCCGATGTCGTTGTCTTAACGTTGGTGTTGTGTCTAGACAAGACAGCCTAGACACAATGAGAGGAAGCCGAAAGGCACGCGCTTAAACTCACGCAGGCTGGCGTGAGGTCTGAAACAGGATAAGTAATGAATGCTATAAAGAAAAGTACGTAGCTTCTGGAATACTTAACTTTAATCCACATTTGTAGAACATCGCTCTTGATGATACATTAATAGAATCTCAATATCAATTGAATACGGCGCCTTGCTAGGTCGTAGCAAATGTAGCTGAAGGCTATGCTAACTATCGTCTCGGCAAATGAGAGCGTAGTTGTCAGTGAACCGTTCCTTGCAAAGTCGGCTGTACAACTGGGGCGAGTGCTAGTACGTCTCTCTAGACCAGCCGTGTGGTGGCGCTCGGTCTGCAATTACTGACAGTGGCGACACGCGGGTCAGACGTATACTAATGGACCGCGGCCGATTTAAAGGCTACCACCTAGCAAGTGTGGTGTCTGGCGGTGACACCACAGTTGGCACATGCGTGGGTCGTCGGCTGCGGAATCCCATCTTCTGAAGTGTTCGGGATACTGTGCGTTCAGACATCCTTGTACTATGCCCAGCATTTAAGTCTGATGTTAATTCTGCTACATTTCACCGCTTGTCCTCGTGTAGCAGTCTGCCCAGCCTACGATGACCGGCGTCTGTAGTAAGGGGTGGCGCGTGTTTGAGGAGCACTGTTGTCTTCAACACGTTGGAAAACCAGGGTGAAACCACGTCCAGACGACATGGGATTGGGTGGCCGCGCAAAACCCCGTCGTCTGGACGTTGTTACACCTCGGTTTTGCCGTGTGCTGAAGACGCAACAGCACTCCTCGAGCACCCGACAAGTCGCGCAGTTTCCGAAATGATCGTGCTGAGCCTCCGGACCATCAAAATAGCGCTCTCTGTCTCGGTCTGTCGTGTGTGTGTGTGTGTGTGTGTGTGTGTGTGTGTGTGTGTGTGTGTGTGTGTGTGTGTGTGTGTCTGTGTCTGTGTCTCCTTCTGCCCCCTTCTCCCCTCCCTCCCCCACCCGCTGAAAGACTGCCTTAATTGTGTCCACGTCGACTTCCACATTATCGATATCTCTTCGTAGTGCTTTTCACCATGTAATTTTGGATTTGTAATTGTTTTGTAAATTACGGAATTGTTTAGTCATTCTGCATATCCTGCACATGGGTCCGTGCAATTCTACTCCCCTTTTTCTCATTACATCTTCAGCTTTTCGACTTCCAGATATGGCCCTATACTACACTACTGGCCATTAAAATTGCCACACCAAGAAGAAATGCAGATGATAAACGGGTATTCATTGGACAAATATATTATACTAGAACTGACATGTGATTACATTTTCACGCAATTTGGGTGCATAGATCCTGAGAAATCAGTATCCAGAACAACCACCTCTGGCCGTAATAACGGCCTTGATACGCCTGGGCATTGAGTCAAACAGAGCTTGTATGCCGTGTACAGGTACATCTGCCCATGCAGCTTCAACACGATACCACAGTTCATCAAGAGTAGTGACTGGCGTATTGTGACGAGCCACTTGCTCGGCCACCATTCTCCAGACGTTTTCAATTGATCTGGAGAATGTGCTGGCCAGGGCAGCAGTCGAACATTTTCTGTATCCAGAAAGGCCCGTACAGGACCTGCAACATGCGATCATACATTATCCTGCTGAAATGTAGGATTTCGCAGGGATCGAATGAAGGGTAGAGCCACGGGTCGCAACACATTTGAAATGTAACGTCCACTGTTCAAAGTGCCGTCAACGCGAACAAGAGGTGACCGAGACTTGTAACCAATGGCAACCCATACCATCACGCTAGTGTGGCGATGACGGATACACGCTTCCAATGTGCGTTCTCCACGATGTCGCCAGACACGGATGCGACCATGATGCAGTAAGCAGAACCCTGATTCATCCAGGTTCGTCGTAGAGTACACCATCGCAGGCGCTCGTGTCTGTGATGCAGCGTCAAGGGTAACCGCAGCCATGGTCTCCGGGCTAATAGTCCATGCTGCTGCAAACGTCGTCAAACTGTTGGTGCAGATGGTTGTTGTCTTGCAAACGTCCCCCATCTGTTGACTCAGGGATCGAGACGTAGCTGCACGATCCGTTACAGCCATGCGGATAAGATGCCCGTCATCTCGACTTCTAGTGATACGAGGCCGTTGGGATCCAGCACGGCGTTCCGTATTACCCTCCTGAACCCACCGATTCCATATTCTGCTAACAGCCATTGGATCTCGACCAGCGCGAGCAGCAATGTCGCAATACGATAAACCGCAATCGCGATAGGCTACAATACGACCTTTATCGAAGTCGGAAACGTAATGGTACGCATTTCTCCTCCTTACACGAGGCGTCACAACAACGTTTCATCAGGCAACGCCGGTCAACTGCTGTTTGTGTATGAGAAATCGGTTGGAAACATTCCTCATGTCAGCACGTTGTAGGTGTCGCCACCGGCTCAAACCTTGTGTGAATGCTCTGAAAACCTAATCAATTGGATATCACAGCATCTTTTTCCTGTCGGTTAAATTTCGCATCTGTAGCACGTCATCTTTGTGGTGTGGCAATTTTAATGGCCAGTAGTGTATATCTTAATCTGTTTTCTGATTCACTGGTGCTTTTGGTACCTAGACACTTTTTAGGATAATTCTTTCGATGTTTTCTAATTTTTCTAGCTCTCCTTTCATAGTCAGTGTCGCTTCAACTGCGTAGATTATTGGTGGTCTGACAGCTGTTTCGTCATTAAATTATTACCTAAATTTTGGAGAATTTGCAGAGAACGATTAACATCCAGGCGCGTGTAAGGAAACGTGAAGTTTTTGAATGACGGCATGATTTTTTTAAACTGATCACATCAGTGTACAAACCACGCCGTCTGTACCGAAGCAGTAAAGTTTCGTGTCCCCACTCACCCTTACCTTTAATTACATCGTAATATACGAACGATGGTTCGTAGGTTCTCGTGTTCCACTCAAAAAGTTACTGCATAACATTTTCGCATCCTTATTTCAGACTGTTCTCTCCGGGGTTTCGTTTTCTCCGGGGTTTCGTATCTCAGTGATGAATTTGTTCCCCTCGATCCCTGAAGTCTTACTTCACGGAAACATACTGCATGTTAAGTCGAATGTTGGGATCGTTCTCCGAAAGAGTGGCATTTTATTTTCTTCCTCTCCGTTGTCCAATGCGAACTTGTGATATGTATGCAAGGACATCATCGGCGGAGCATTACATTCTCATCCTCATCTTCCTCTTTCCTCGGAGAAACTTTAGCAGAAGTCAGAATTAAGACATGTAAATGTATGAAATATGCATGTATGACACTAAATTGTTACTGGGTGATGTGTCTATAACCAGAAATCATAAGACTTTCCATGCCGTACGCTGAACATCGATGTTTCCAAGAAAAATATGAAAATCACAGGTTAGCTTCGCAATGAGTGATGTTGACTGATTGCGTAAGATGGTGGAACCAGTGGGACAGACGAGTTTGATACACGCCATCATGACGTTACCTGTGTGTGAAGATACGTGACGTCATTGTGTAGGACACGCTATCAAGCGGAACGTGCAGTTACATTGTAACCATGCTCTCAGGCGTCAAGGCAAAGCCTGTCGGAATTTGCTGAAGATTGCAGAATGTTGCAAAATGTCTGGAGAGCGTCGCTGATGGTTAGATGGCAATCGTGACTGTATATAACAATTGTGCTCGCTATGCTCCCGGCACTTTGAGTTACTAGGTCGCAACTTCACCACCACATCGAAAACACCGGCATACTCAGGATGACCCGCCGGAAGTGCGTGTTTTTCAGTGTTAGAATTATCAAAGCTGTTCCTTCCACTCGCAGTCTCGCAATTTGTGCTGTTTGGTCCAAATACAATTACCATCTCGAAAATCACTACATATTCTGAGAATTACACGTAGATTATAAACCACTTAAAAAAGTCTCGGTGCAAATCAGTTATTGCACTTTATTACGAAATAATATCCCAACAAATCCCCGTCTAGTTAATATATTTTCTGCAAGAGGTGTAACATTGGAGACAGCAAACCAGTACACAGTGCATGACGGAGGGTACCTTGTACCAGAACGTACCACTATTAGTCACTGGGTTTCGTGTTTCACTCGTAAATGGAGCTATGGAAAACGGTTGTCGACACGCTTCCGTATGAGTTCTAATTTCTCTTACCTTGTCTTCAAAGTGCTTACCCGATGTATGTCGATGGCAGTCTGTCGCAAATACCGGTTCCCTACCCTCAAATAGTTTGCGAAGAGATCGTTCTTCCCTCTGGGGACTCCGATTAGATATCAAGGAGACTGATCGAACGTACCAGTGACATATCAAACAGCACGCCACTGAATTGTATTGCCTCGATGACTCGGTTTAATTCGATCTGGAGGCGACAAATAGTAGTCACGGAGTTGTCGCACAGTTATTCTCTAAGGGTCTCCTTCATATATGAGGTACACTTTCCCAGAATTCTCCCAATAAATCAAAGTTGTTCTGGCGCCTTCCCTACAGCCAACCCCATACGCTCGTTCCTTTACACCTCGCTTTGCATCGTTACGCTTAGTTGTTTCAATCGACACGACTATGTCAAGCAGGACGCCACTAATACTGTGTTCGCACATTCCCATTCATCTATATTAACTTAGTTTTCTCAAAATTTAGAGCAAGCTGTCATTTATGATGCGAAATAGAAATCCTGCCGTGTCGTCATCCTGTATCCTCCTACAGTAACTCAACGATGACACCTCCCCGTACACTACAGCATCATCAGCAGACACTTTCACATTCCTGCTCACCTCTTTCGTCAGATCGATTATGCATACAGAGAACAAGAGGGGCCTATGACACCTCCCTGGTACACTCCTGACGATACTCCCGTCTTCGATGAACACTCGCCGGCCAGGCCAACGCACTGGACTCTGTTACCAACAGTCGCACTAGAAAGTATTAGCACAGTTACATTTTAGTGGTTGTAGGTAAACGAAACATATATTTCAGAACAGAACCCAGACACGTGCCACCTTACATTACGTAGGTTACAGATATGTCAAAATCAGCTGTCCGTAAAGTAATATACAGTGTTACGAAAATAAACATCGCTCTTCTGCATCCAAAAAAGTATTGCCACACACGTGTGGATCGGACATTGTGATCGTTTTCTTCATTAATGTTCACCTTGTAATAGCTAGTGTCCATCCCTTTAACACCTATAACAGCACGTAAACTCCTAGGAATGCTTTGTATTAAATTCCAGGTGATATTAGGGGTAATTTTCGACCATTCCTCCAGGAGCACTTTCTCCAAGTCGTTTTTACCGCTCGGAAGCCTTCTTCTGACTCGTGTGTCAAGATGAGCCCACAGGTTCTCAATGGGGTTCAAATCAGGGCTCTGAGATGGTGTTAGAACCCTTCTGGGGGCAGTGTACAGTAACCACTCCGGGGTTTTCATGGGGGTATGTTTTGGGTCGTTGTCTTGCTGGAAGTGACACACACCAGTAAGACCCAATGTCTGTGCACTAGCGTGTAAATTACCGCGCAACACATCGATGTATCTCATATGACCCATTGTACCGTGGATTACAGCTAGACTGCCAACGCCGGACGCCGCCATACAGCCCCGGACCATGAGACCGCCCCCACCTTGTTTGACTGTGGGATGCATGTGTTTGATGCCGAGGTGCGTATTCGGCTTGCGCCAAACTTACTTTCTTGCATCGAATTCGAACACACTGAACTTCGATTCGTCGCTAAATATCACAGTGTTTCAAAACTCCATCGGTTTGATGATGTAGTCCTTGGCAAACTGCAGCCGTTTCTGCCGGTTAATTACCGATATGTATGGCTTTTTCCTGGAAGAACGTCCATGCATATCAGCCTCATTCAACACATTTCGTATAGTTTGAACATTAACTGTCTTGTCGGACGTTGTCTGAACAACCTCAGCTGCACTTGTAGCAGGTTCCTTCCGAGCAAGTGTGATGATACGGCGACGCTCTCGGGTTGTAAGCACTTTTGGGCGTCCAGGGCGACACTTATTCACTGTTGTTTCAGCCTCTTTATATTTCTGAATGATGGCTCATACCGTGGTGTAGCTAACACACCTCTGCTCAGATTTGTCGATAGCTTCTCCCTTGTGACTGGAACAATACCACTCTCTCACGCAACGCCACTGAATGTTCCTTCTTCTTCGGCCCCATGCTGACTACTATCGCGCAATACAGCAACATACTAGCGACTGGGCCGTCAACAACCCGTAGTGTCTATTGCGTCAGCAGATGGCGTTCCGGTACGTGAAAACTCAGCAATATACCGGGAAGCCACGCTGTGTCAATACTTTTTGTGTGCAGAGGAGATACATGTTTGCCCTTAACACCGCGTTTCTTCGTTGATGGTAGGCACCGTGGGCAGAATTGTAACGTCTGGTATGTGAGGTAGCACACACATGTGCTGTGTACCGGAAGATGCGGCGTTTGTAACCAGCAACGATAAATATGCACGTGTGCCAATACTTTTTGGTGCGATTGTAATCTTCGAGCCGTTCACATACCTGGGAACGTGTTCCATTTGCTTGTACGTTCGTCGAGTTTGCAGTGTGGCTCTCTGCCAGATGCTTTCCGGAAATGTTGGAATATTGAATCTGTGTTGCTCTTAATTCATGATGATCTGTGTATCGTGGGAGAAAACGTCAAGTAAAGTTTTGCACTAGCATTACTTTCAAAATCCGTGTTGATTTCCGTATATTACTCGGAAGAAGGGCTTCCACATTACTGCTGAAATTTAGCCCTTCATCCTCTAACAACCCTACCACAACAAAGGTCAACAATTAATTACGATTGTAGTGTTGCTCACGGTGCTAAATATTGCATTTTCGGGCAACAACAAAGTTATATTATGTGGCAGGTGTCATTAGAGCACAGTTAATAAGATTATTTCTTGAAATAATGGATAAATTAGGCGCTCAGCTTTTTGTGTTTCCCACGCTGGTCTCGTTGTGAATTCATGGCTCAGTCGTCGAAAATCTAGGTAGTGATGATTCCAAGAGCTCGGATGCAAAGAGGCCTAGGTGTTATTCTGCGATATTCAAAAGTTTTATAGATGTTTCATAAACCATTCTTGAAGATTAAACTTTTGCAAGTTAAGACAATGGTGATGTGAAAAAGTAATCAGCACTCCGAATTTAAGGTACACTTCTTTTTTATTACTTTTGTTGCAACATTATGAAACATACTTGAAAATATCTTCCTCACTGTTAAAGTTCACATTTCATAAACTGACTACAATTTGCGTCTTTTCAACATGACGACCAAGACTTGACTCTCTAATAACCGCTTACGCGCCCAAAAATCAGTTACAAGTACGTCAAAGATCATAGTGCCAAAAGAAAGAATACACATAAGAATAATATCATTGCAATATAAACGTATCGATGTATCAAAGTACCTGTACATTAATGAAATCAAATCTGACTGTTGTCACAGAAATATGTTAACTGTTTTACAGAAACACAGTAGAATATTGCTGGTATCGTGAGGTTGGAGTGAGGTGCCGTAATGGTTGCGTAATTCAAGTACCATTACAGTCCTCACTAATTTGAGATACAGCTTATTTGAATGTGTAATAGAAACGGGGGGGAGAGAGAGATAGGGGAGGATCCCGTAGCGGCGACGTTGGAAATGTAAGACCCCATTCCGACTTCCAAGCTCCATCAGCCGCTACAGCTTACGGTACAGTGGAGTTCCATCCGTGAGGCAATCTGCCTTCGATTCAAATCACATCTGGTTGCGCGCGTACAGGCAATCCGACACGGAGGTTGCGCAAGGCGCGAGTGACGTAGGGCGCCGGCTGACGTCACGCGGTCTTTGCGCTTCCTGATACCTCCTCTCCGCGCTGGCATTGGACTGCGGGAGCCTATCGCACGGTTCGTCAGCCAACGAGAACTTTCCGCGCCACACCGCCGATATCTCGTCGAGAACTGCGTCGCCCCGGCGGCCTGCCGCAGTCAGCCTTCAGCCTGATATGAAGCGTTCTGGAAGCGCGCAGCAGGTCAGTACTAGCTGCTCGCTCCTCAATACTTTTCGTTCAGTACAACAGTTGGTAAAAACGGAATCTTCATAAAATCGCTTAGTACGTCCGTCCGACTGACTATTAAAGCCTTTTTCTCAGGAACGGGTAGGCGTGTATAGTTCAAATTTGTCACGTCTGTGGTGCCTTGGCTGTATAATAAACGGGATCAACTGAAGAATGCGATACAACTCGTTGGCTTTGACCAGTGACGTCATATTTGTCACAAATGACAGATTTCTTTCTGAGCCTTAAATAGTAAATCGGTTATGTTGGGAAACGAGGCGTCAGATTGTAAATTTAAATAAATGAACGTGTCATTAAACCAAAGAAATTGTGTACGTGTTTTGCTGTTTTTGTTCGTCGTTTTAAAGAATTTGTCTACACGTTCTAATTTACCACGTATCCGCCATGGGTAAAGAATAAGATACCAATCTCACGTTTGTCATTTTCCTCTTGGGTAATGCTAGTATCCTACTTTACAGTTGACCTGTATAGGCCAACTAAAGTACAAGATACCACTGAAGAGGTGTCGTTTTCTTCGAAAAAAGTAATACCTACTTCAATTGAAGTTTAGGATACCAGTGTAAGAGTTGCAGTTTACTTCGCGGTAAGTAATTCACAGGTCTACAGAACAGGATACCAGTGTTTGGTATGTTTCGTCGACGTTCGTAATACTACTATCCTGTCCTTCAGTCCACTGTATAGGTCACCTGAAGAGGAGGATACCGATGTTAGATATGTTGTTCTTTCCGCCGTTGGTAATATCTAGTGTTCAGTTGGTTGCTTTTTCCTTTATGGGTAACGTTTGTGCTCGCTTTCTGAGTTGCGCACGATATCAATATTCGCTTTGTCGAATCTTTCGTATGGCGCTTTTTCCTGGTATTTTTGTTAGTATCTTCTTCTGTGGTCGTGTTTATATATCTGTTTTTAGGTCGTACCTGCCCGAGACCCCGTAATTACCACGTCTGTATGGATTTCGAGAAATCACGCTTTATTTTTTTCCTTTACCTAGGATTGTTTTCCAGCTACGCGTTCACGTGATATTACGATCTGTATTCTCAGTGCTACAGTTCTTTCCGTTACGTTGTAAGTTTACGTTACAAATATCCGTTTACGTAATGTGCGTTTACGCTCTCTGTTCTCTGTGCTACATTTCATTGTTTCCTGACATTCTTTTATGCTTTCAGATGTTGGTTAATAATCATCTGAAGTTTAGCCATGACGTCGTTCGTCAAAGCCAACGAGTTGTATCCAATTCTTCAGTATTTTTTTTAGGATTCCATACATCTAGTTGGTAAATACAGAACCGTTGCAACATTAATTTGTTGTCCGCCCGTCCGTTAGTGTCTGTCTTTCTGTCTGTCTGTCCGTCTGTTAAAAATTCTTCTTGTCCTCAGGAACGGATAGATGTGTAATGTTGAAATTTGTCACGTACTAAGGTCTATGGTGTCTTGGCGGTATAATAAACATTAGTTTGTAAGTCAATGGTATCATAAGGTATGGGCATTTAGGTCACATATTTCGATACTCACAAACTCGCTCATAAAATCCTATAACGTTAGTCTAGAACCAGAACATTTGTGAAGAAAGCTTTCGCAGGATAGTTAAAGGGAAGATTTCGAAATTCTTCACATGAGAAACAATTTATTTTGTCATTTGTTATCGGATTTCAAACTTGAAATTAACCTTAGAAGTATACATCAGGGCACCCTGACACTGGAGTTTTTTGTTGTTACTGTGCATGCACCACTGCGCACGCACACGGACCGCTGCCACCAGCGTAAATTCACAATTGAGAGAGACCAAGCAGAGGGTCGACGTTCGAAGTTGAGACACACTGTTCTATAATTAATTTGATTGGAATATTTTTTGAAAGGTCCTTGTGACCCTGGAGTACACATTGTGTTACTGTTCAGTCGCTTAGCGTGAAGTTTATTTATGTGAAAATAGCGAGAAGGAATGACAGTTTAGTAACAGAAGACTCTGTACGGCAAGCATTGTTAGAACAACACAATCGTGAAAGTGACTTCCATGATGAGGTGATTCTGATGCTGATACTGATGATCCCACAGCAGTTACGGACAATGGCGAAACTACTCAGTCCACCGAATCTTCAAACAGGGATGAAAAAATAGGCCGTTCACGGTAAGAACGGTCATTGTTGGAACACAGCTGCTCCTAATAGGCCTGTCAGTTGCCGATAACATTGTATTCACTGTTCCAGAAGAGTGGAAATAATGAATGAATGAATAATTGAGAACACCTCAAATATTAGTGTAATCTTGTACATTTCTTTAACTGAATAGCATCTCCATCTTATTCAACTGCAACTGCAACGGAGCACTTTCAAGTTTCTTCATTGAAAAGTTTTAATGACTGTTTATACGTAGTCCTGAATTTTGGATGCATTAATACTAATACTGATTGAAAAACTCCGTGGGACTGGTGAAATAAAATGCGCTTAGTAGACTTGTCCAATTCCATTACAAAATACTATTCTCAGGCAATTCCTCTAGCAAATAATTGAGGGTCAGTGTGACCCTGGTGTAAACTTCGTCCTAGAGTTTGAGGTGTACACTAATAGAGTTAAAAACATACTCGAAAGTCTTGAAAGACCTGGTTGTAGGAATTTTCGATTCCCGGAATGGCTGAACCGTCTGCATACGTAATTTTGTATGGAGCGCTCAGTGTGCGCTCAGCGAGATAACACACGGTATATCTCCTCTTCGTTCTTAGCCGCTTTATTTGTTCGACATTGGATGTGGAAGCGTTCTCGCCGTTTGGCATGGACTCATGTGCAGATACACGATTCCTCACTGTTAAATGCAGCATTCCGAGAATATGTAATCTGAAGCGGAAAATATTGTAGACACTTAAGGCATTTAAAGTACAACAGGAATTTGATATACCAATCAGTGGTGGTGGTGAGGTCCAATGACGTGACTTCGCAGTACGGCTTTCGAATTTTTTCCTTGTAGCATAATTGTCGTTTCGAGATATATTATTAATTCCTCCCTTGTGGAAAAACAAAATACTGTCTCTTGTTTCGGAGAGAACCGTAGTATTTATATTCGATTTACCTCTCTTTCTTTAAGATAGTTTAAAAAAATTCATACGAGTCATCATGGTCCCAAGTACAGCTATAGGGCTTTTTTTACGGTATTCGTTTCGTGTTCTTCACGGTCCATACAGATCTTGTGTGAGAACCGCTTTGATCTACTACTGATACATATATTCGTAACCTCATACAGTCTCTACTGGAGCCTTGTAACCGATGTATATTTTCCGATATTAGCCAAGATTTAATTACGATAAAAAATTTACAGTTCGTACTGCCTTTTGATGCCCATTACAATTGTGGAAGCTATATGCACGACACTCGATTAGCTTTCTTCGCGAGAAATGTTTCTCGTATTTAGATGTGATTGAACATAATCAAAACGAACGTTTGTGTGTGTTTGTGTGTGTTTGTGTGTGTTTGTGTGTGTTTGTGTGTGTTTGTGTGTGTTTGTGTGTGTTTGTGTGTGTTTGTGTGTGTTTGTGTGTGTTTGTGTGTGTTTGTGTGTGTGTGTTTGTGTGTGTGTGTTTGTGTGTGTGTGTTTGTGTGTGTGTGTTTGTGTGTGTGTGTTTGTGTGTGTGTGTTTGTGTGTGTGTGTTTGTGTGTGTGTGTTTGTGTGTGTGTGTGTTTGTTTGTGTGTGTGTGTTTGTTTGTTTGTGTGTGTTTGTTTGTGTGTGTGTGTTTGTTTGTGTGTGTGTGTTTGTTTGTGTGTGTGTGTTTGTTTGTGTGTGTGTGTGTTTGTTTGTGTGTGTGTGTTTGTTTGTGTGTGTGTGTTTGTTTGTGTGTGTGTGTTTGTTTGTGTGTGTGTGTTTGTTTGTGTGTGTGTGTTTGTTTGTGTGTGTGTGTTTGTTTGTGTGTGTGTGTTTGTTTGTGTGTGTGTGTTTGTTTGTGTGTGTTTGTTTGTGTGTGTGTGTTTGTTTGTGTGTGTTTGTTTGTTTGTGTGTGTTTGTTTGTGTGTGTGTGTTTGTTTGTGTGTGTGTGTTTGTTTGTGTGTGTTTGTTTGTGTGTGTTTGTTTGTGTGTGTTTGTTTGTGTGTGTTTGTTTGTGTGTGTTTGTTTGTGTGTGTGTGTTTGTTTGTGTGTGTTTGTGTGTGTGTGTTTGTGTGTTTGTGTGTGTGTTTGTGTGTGTGTGTGTGTGTGTGTGTGTGTGTGTGTTTGTGTGTGTGTTTGTGTGTGTGTGTTTGTGTGTGTTTGTGTGTGTTTGTGTGTGTGTGTGTGTGTTTGTGTGTGTGTGTGTGTGTTTGTGTGTGTGTGTGTTTGTGTGTGTGTGTGTTTGTGTGTGTGTGTTTGTGTGTGTGTGTTTGTGTGTGTGTGTGTTTGTGTGTGTGTGTTTGTGTGTGTGTGTTTGTGTGTGTGTGTGTTTGTTTGTTCCAAAATATCACTAATGATATGACATTACAATCATGCTGTTTACATCGTCTGTCGCATGTTCATTATGCCACACGTGAAAGGAGATTAGTATTGTAGTTTCCTCTTCGTATAGGGTGTTTCGAACGCCTATAGGTGATAGATCACGTCTTGAGGAGCAATTTTTGTTAGAGACAAACCATTCACTGACGATTCCCGGTACCGCTTGGCGTCCTTTGTGTTGGTTATGCCGTGAGGCGTCTAGATGTAGGAATACGGCGCCGTGCGTATGCCTTGTGTATTGCCTACAATCCAGTCGTTCATTCCGTGTGAAAGGGGTAAGTCCAACAATATTAAAGTGTTTGATACGCTGCTAAAATACTTTCCCCTGCAGAGCGACAAAAATGCTTAAGGTTACATTGATGAAGACAAATCTTAAGTTTTCTAGAGTGTGTGATGTGCGGCGCACCTGCTCAGAAGACCCCGCTAGATCGGTGAAATCGCGTCGTCGCAAGGCCCGCGAATAGTTGCTGAAAGACGTCAAGAGATGACAGGAAGCGTAGTTTCAATAAAATGGCACATTTTATGCGTTTCTCTGTTTGTAAATGTGTGTTCTACGTCTCCGACATCACTGGAATAACGGGAAGAATGATTTTTGCCCCATCTTTGGTTTCTAGTTTTTTATATTTTTGCAGTGACATTGGCATATTGTGCGGGAAAGTTTGACAGTGCGTCGGCATATTGTTTTGTATGGATTATCGTGAGCAGTGACATTACAGGACTCTGATTTCGTAATGGTTCTCTAACGATAAGATGCATTCACGTGAATGAAAAAAATCTACCGATAATATATTGTCACTACTGGACAAGTAAAATTGTATCAAAGTTAGATGTTTTGCTTCTATTACATCGAAAATATTGTTGTTGTAATCATCTGAATAGGTGTAGAATGCTGTTGAAGCCTGTTCATTTTTCCTAAAAATTCTTTTTGCTCTAGTTACTAGCTTAAAGTTAACTCTTAACTGTAGACAAAATACATGCTAAAAATCCTATTCTGATACGCTGAAGTGTTATTTCACCTATATTATGAATATAAACTACGTGTATGATTCCCTCATGAGCTGAAATTCCAAGTGTAGGCTGTTTCTTTCAGGATGATGCAAATTTGGCATTAAATTGAAACAAAACGTAATGAGAGTCCTAATTCACCACGTTATTGGTCTTTGTACCCAGTTCTTCTCGTCAAGAGGTGAAATTTCTCTACAACAGCGTGCGTTTACTCGTACGTTTTTGGTGCAAAATTCAATGGCTTTCAGAAACAAAACGACATGCAGTTTAAGTATCTTTCCTTATAGTGGTAACTGCAGAAAAACTGTCAAATTATTTTTCGATGCGGTTAGATGAACATGGAGCAAAAATATTCGTATGAATGTGTGTAATATTTTTGCGTTTAAAAGATTTTGGGCTATGAATACAAAGAATAACCACGATAGGGCTTACAGACCAGCAACTGAAATATTGCTAAATTAAGTACGGAAGTACCAACTTAAATAACAGAATTTCTTAAAAACGCGGTTGAAGAATAAACATGCTTCATAAGGTTCCATTAACATGTAACTTCATCAACATACATTACTGTAACCGATAATCGAAATTTATTAGTCAAACACAGCGTGTATTTTTTTCTAAACCGGTTACTTCTGTTGTGTAATCACTTTTCTCTGCGGCGCGGAATGGCCGCGCGGTTAGAGGCTCCAAGTGACGAATTGCGCGAGCCCTCCCGCCGGAGGTGTGTGTGTGTGTGTGTGTGTGTGTGTGTGTGTGTGTGTGTGTGTGTGTTTTGCCCTTAGCGTAAGTTAGTTTAAAGTAGTGTGTAAGTCTGTGGATCGATGGGCTCAGCAGTTTGCTCCCTTAGGAGTTCACACACATTTGAACACTAATCTCCAACGTATTCCAAATCTTCTGACAATAGAGAAATTGAAACATTATCATTTCCATCTAGTTTCTGTACAAATTGTAAATAGCCTTTCGCTCCCTGTATTTTACACCTGCCACCTTCAGAATTTGAGAGTATTCCAGTCAACATTGTCAAAAGCTTTCTCTAAGTCTACAAATGCTAGAAGCATGGAATGTAGTCGAGTTAAGTCGGGTGATGCTGAGGGAATTAGATTAGGAAATGAGACGATAAATAGTTTAGACAAGAAGAGAATAGAAGCTTTCGAAATGTGGTGCTACAGAAGAATGCTGAAGATTAGATGGGTAGATCATATAACTAATGAGGAGGTACTGAATAGAATTGGGGAGAAGAGGAGTTTGTGGCACAACTTGACTGGAAGAAGGGATCGGTTGGTAGGACATGTTCTGAAGCATCAAGGGATCACCAGTTAAGTAGTAGAGGGCAGCGTGGAGAGTAAAAATCGTAGAGGGAGACTAAGAAATGAATACACTAAGCAGATTCAGAAGGATTTAGGCTGCAGTAGGTACTGGGAGATGAAGAAGCTGGCACAGGATAGAGTAGCATGGAGAGCTGCATCAAACCAGTTTCAGGACTGAAGACAACAACAACAACAACAACAACAACAACAACAACATCATTTCCATCAGTTACAGTTTTAGGGGAATAGTCACTGTTTAGCCTTCAACAAAATATAAATATTTTGCCTCATTTACGCTGACCTATTCTTTCATGTATTAGATGTATCGAGTTCGTTTTAATTTTTTTATACTTTGATGTTAGTTGTATCTTGGTGAAGGGTAAATTTTGTTAATTGAGCTATCCCTTCGTGCAGCAGGCGTAATGAACGATACAGAATTGGTAAAAAAGTTTAGTACATAATTACACCTTTGAACGCCATGAAAGGACTGAGCGACTAATAACCACTACGATATCATCATAATGTCCCCCGAACGATCTACCCGTAGCCAGAAGACTGCCGGAAAGACTTTCACAGCGTCTCCCTCCCCCCCCCCTCACACACACACACACACACACACACACACACACACACACACACACACTCTTACCTTTTCTCCAGTACCAAACAGACGACGACGACTCCTTGATGCCACAGGATGAGTTGTATCAACCGATCTCTTCCTTTAGTCAAATGCAGAAATTGATTTGTTTTGGCTCTTTCGGATTCAGCACCCCATTCCTTAATCTATCTTCAGTATTCTTGTTTAGTACTACATTTCAAAAGCTATTCTCATCTTGTTTGATCTGTTCAGCAAATGCGTTTCACTTCTGTACGAGACTAAATTCCAGACAAATACTTCCAGAAGAGACTTGCTAACACTTTAGTTTATATTAGATATTTACAAATTCCTCTTTCTCAAGAATACTTTGATTGCTATTGCATGTTTGAATTTTATATCCCCTCTGCTTCATCTATCACTTATTTTACTGGGTTGACTACTCTTATTTCCAAATTCTCTCACCATCGGCTGATTTAATGGGACTTTATATTCCAGTATCCTTATTTTACTTCTGCTGATGTACATCTTCAAATCTTAGTGTTTTTTAAATATCCAATTTATCCTTCATGTCGTTTACAAAACTACTAGAAAATCAAATACACTCGCCCAGTAAGTTACATAAAACAAAGCTGTAGATTACTTACGACGTGTATTGGAGTACGTGAAAAGGGACTTACCTCGTGCGAGCAGAAGTCGTGACGTAACCATTCTGTTTTTGACGCCTCGCTGCGGCCTTGAAACGTCTCGTGACAGCCGGGTTGTTTATGTGCCGCCTGCGGCGAGTTTCGCGGCAGGTGAGTTCTTCGCGCAGGTCGGCGAATGCTGCGTAGCTGCCGTCAGTAAATAGGTGGCGCCCAAACCGCCGTGAGTCATACCTGGGCACCCTGCCGGGCGCGCGGCGCAAAAAATAACCAGTGTGGCCGGTACCTAGGCGATACTGTCCTGCGGGTAAACCCGGCAATGCCGGCTGGTTGTTGTTGCTGCTGCTACTGCTGTTGTTTGCTGCCAGTCTCTGCAGTACTACCCGACCACGATATTAATGCCGTTGGCCTCCCATGGCCGTTATCAAAAACACGCGGTGACCTTACAGTAAAGAAATGGGAAAAGTAGAGCCTTTTACTAATCAAAGAAAGGCAACCAAATGAAAATACGAAGGGTGCTTGGAACTGAGTCCAATTCGAAAAAGGTAATAAAAATTGAACATTACAACTGTGGCAAAATGAAGGGGACACTTCAGGGAGAGATTAAAAATGAGATTTCTGGACCCCTCGAGTGGATTGATGCATTACCTCACACTGGCTATGGTCCTTATGCCACGTATGTATACGAAATCAGAATGATAGCTGTCTGAGGCAGTGTGGGCACGCCAGAACATAGATTGTGGGACTGAACACTCTGTGATGATGAAGAGGGTAATGGACGTCAAATATTATGGATATTGGATCCCAAAGCAGCACTAAGAAGAGCGTACAGAATGATCGCAGTAATCGTTCATTATATTTCTATTATTCAGCCAAAATTTTGACCGGGTGACTCAGTTCCACCACTTTGAACAATTGAACGCGCGACCACCAACACCCCAATATTTGAATGAGCGGCGTCTGTACGAGTGGCAGTGAGTGCACGAAAACATTTGCAACGCTTCGGCAAACTCAGTAACGTTTCCTTGTCTTCGAATCTCCTGTTTTTTCGCGATTCGTCACAGTTTTTAAACTGCAAGGATTACCCAACCAGCAGAGAGATTGGTGCCTAGAAAAAGTGAAACTGAGAGGTAATTAGATAACCGGAATAACAGAAAAGTGAGGTGTAATACGTGCTACGAAGTTTTCAGGAAATAGTGAAAACATGTAGAAGCGTATAAGAAAACAACCGGCTACAGCCGCCAAATAATAAGTACTTAATAGAATTGTGAGAGAGTTAATGGAGAGTTGCAGAAACTACCGGAAAAAGGCAATATGTAACGAGCAGGAGGCTATTTTGGGAACAACCGATGAGTGTTCATCATTGTAGGAGTGTATGATAACAGATTCATACCAAATGAAACACACAGCTTGAGATACAGAAAACGCTTCCTATACCGTCCGATCAGAACAAAGTAGGCGCCTCTGCCACAACGCAGGCGTATACCATCGCGTGCAGAAGATCGTAAGGGTGCCGAATGGCATCCTGCAATATATCGTCACAAGCATCTTGCACCTTTCTTGTAATTTGGGAATGGTTGTTCCAAGCCATGGAGAACTGAGTAACTTCCCGCTCCACCATGTTCAATACCTGTTCAATTGGCGAGGAATCTGGTGACCTTGCTGTCCAGTGTAGTTTTTGTACACCACAAAGAGGGCGTTGCGTTACAGCGGCCGTATGTGGACCTGCATTGTCCTGTTGAAAAAGCACATCGTCCGCCCCCGGTAGCTGAGTGGTCAGCGCGACAGAAAGTCAATCCTAAGGGCCCGTGTTCAATTCCCGGCTCTGTCGGAGATTTTCTCCGCTCAGGGGCTGGGTGTTGTGTTGTCCTAATCATCATTATTTCATCCCCATCGATACGGAAGTCGCCGAAGTGGCGTCAAATCGAAAGAGTTGCACCTGGCGAACGGTCTACCCGACGGGAGGCCCTAGTCACACGAGATTTACGTTTACCTTCCTGTCGAAGAAATGCCAATAGCACCGGGATAACAACCTGTGCAATATCCAACAGGTTACTTTACCCGGCAGAAACACCAAATGCAACTGGGAATTGAAACTGATGGCCGCCTACACCCCATGGAACCTGCGGTGGGGCCGATGTGTCGTGGGCGAATGCACTCCGGAATAGGCAGCTCACCAGCTCTACGCGATACACGTGTGCTTCCATCACTAATACAGAACCTCACACATAGCTTGAAGAGGGAAAAAACAAAAACAGAGCGCCAAGAGTAGGCATGATTGGCGGTCTCGTGATGTCTGTGATAGCCTGGCCAGAGGCGTAAGTGATCTTAACCCTGCTGCAAGCGAACTGTTCCCGATGGCCCTTGCAGACTCGGCCAGCTCAGCTCGCACAACGCGTCGATCTTGTCATGTGTCTGTACTAGGACTGTTGATATTTTTAAAAATATCAGGAATCTTGTGCGTCGATATTTAAAAAATGTCATTATCGGGTTGCGATATAGTGAATAAAATAAATAATGGATATGTTGATATATCAACGAAAGAAATATCTACGTACCTACGTATAAAAATATCACCTGCACATTGTAAATCTACTTCCACTTTTAAAACTGTGTGTTTAAATATTGAAATATATGTAAATGTTGTGTGACTAGGGCCTCCCGTCGGGTAGAGCGTTCGCCGCGTGCAAGTCTTTAGATTTGACGCCACTTCGGCGAATTGCGCGTCGATGGGGATGAAATGATGATTAGGACAACACAACACCCAGCCCCTGAGCGGAGAAAATCTCCGACACAGCCGGGAATCGAACACGGGCCGTTAGAATTGACATTCTGTCGCGCTGACCATTTTTTTTCTCATTTTGTTCAATGTTGTTCCATGAATTTGTTCGTGGCGGACGTCCGATGACACCCCTTCAGGTTGTTCGTTGATCCATTCACTCAGTTTTTTCTTATTACAGACGGTAGCTAAACCCTCTGACCGAACACGATGAGCTACCGTGCCGGCAACCACTCAGCTACCGGGAGCGGACTGTTTAAATATTGATTTATTAACAGAGCTAGTAGCTTGCCTATCCCCCTTAGAGCAAGAATTGGAAGGAAACGATGCTCGTTCACGCTCGGCGATAACCACTTCGATAACAACGGTGACTGCATGTAAGTGACCAATAGAAGGTGACCGATGGGTCGTTCTTTGGTTTCGTCACATATCGGATTTGTGCGGAACACTTCATGTGGACTTACCTGTCTTTCCATTTCTGCAAACGCCAGCGACCTAGCAGCTGCAGTCTCAAAATTGCATGGCGAAGCTAAACGTTGTAGTTTCTTTTGGCAACACAGATTACGTCACCATTGCCCTCGCACGTCTCCACCCATCGCAAAGACTAGTCTTGTCATTCGGATTTCTGTTCACCATTTTCAGCAACTGTTTTTGAAGAATGCCGATGTGAAGAAACAGCAAAATTATTTTCTAACGCCACTGGTGTCCTGGTTCTTCACACTGGAAACCTTAGGTTATCTCATTCACACCGCCACCCTCCCCAGTGCAACTGGTCTAGTGCTTCTGTGCCAAATGTACTTGCTTCACACAATCAAAGAGGAAAAACAGGGCGTGATGAAAGCCCAAAAAGTAGTAAGACTCCTTCTATAGTGAAAGTAAAGATATGTTCCACTAAAATTCCAAAAGAACAACTTAAAATATTTACCGAAAATTGTGAAAAAATAAAAAATAAAAAATATCGGCGCTCCATATTTCTATTTTGGTATAGATACATCGGGGAAAAAATGTTACCTATATTGATACTTTTTTGGAGAAAGTCGATATACCGATATTTTATCAACAGGCATAGTCTATACAACGCCGATACCTAAAAAATGGTCAACGGGTGTGGGAGCGTTCCACAGACAACTGCTGAACGAAGAGAGAGACACCATCGAATCAGTGATTTCCAGCTCCCTGTCGATACCTCCATCCTGCCTCCCACAGGAAACACAATGCGATCGTTCTCCAATGGCTGAAGCTGTTCTGCATGAAATGTACTTCCGCTGATAGGAAGGTTGTTCCCTAGAATGAAAGCTCCACACATTATTCACCTCTTAAGCGCAGCACGGTTACTACCTGTAGAGTCGAAACATGGGACACTGACACGGATTGATTTTGCCATCTAATCTCTGGTGACCGTAGCAAATGAAGCAGTAAACACAACCCTGATGCCACTGAACAGTGCTAGAGTGTTGCAGTTTTTTCGTCAGGGTATTTGTTGTAACCACCCCACTATATGCTCCTGTCCTGTCCAAATTTACCTCCCACTCTATACAAAAAGTCTATGTATCCAACTTAAACCAGCATGCAAACCTTTGACTAAACAGAACCTAATTTGAACTGTAACTAGTCTGTATACAGATTCTCTTTCTATTAAAAGCGCAACTGAAGACAAAAAAATTGTCTAGCCTTAATAAAAATTCGCATACTTCGGGCCTTGACAGTATAGTTGAAGATTCATCGAAACCACAACAGCAAACAGCGAACACGCAGCGCTAAGCTTGATTTCTATTTCTAAATAAAAATTCAAACTGTTCCATACCACATGGTGCAATGTGGCAGTGCGTAACGATAAACCTTGTTTAAACAACAGTATGGTGATAGTAACTATTCTTATAAAATTTTATTTCAACACAACTATTTTAGAACGACGCATGTATTCAAAAAGACACAGTGAAATTTCGCGTCATCTTCACACACAACGTTGGTCTGAACGATACTATGCTTGAAAAAGTGAGCAACTATTTGGAAAGGGTACAACGTTAACAAAGAATTTCTGTAAGAATCAGACAGAGTAATTAGTTGATATCTTAATGCATGACTCACGGAAGTGGGTGGTTCTACAGCTCTGAGCAAGTCAACTAGCTGACGCCGGCCGCTGTGGCCCAGCGGATCTGGACGCTTCAGTCTGGAACCGCGCGACCGCTACGGTCGCAAGTTCGAATCCTGCCTCGGGCATGGATGTATGTGATGCCGTTAGGTTAGTTAGATTTAAGTAGTTCTAAGTTCTAGGGGACTGATGACCTCAGATGTTTAGTCCCATAGTGCTCAGAGCCATTTGAACTAGCTAAAAATAATTATTGTAACAAATAAGCTGCACAGTGCTGCACTCTTACCTCAATTTTTTTTTCTCTCCAAAAATAACATTATTCAAAATTTATATAGTTCTCGCCTTGCAACATGTACGCCTTGTTCATCCTTGTTGTCCTTTACAATAAATATTTCTTCATCTAACAGATACAGTCATAAGTCAACACAGCAATACTGAATACGTCCGTCACCTGCCACATATCAACTAAGAATGTATCAGACTGCGCAGAGGCAAATACTGTGCCACTTGGACAGGATTTGCGATTGGTGTAAAGAATGGCGGCTAACTCTAAATATAGATAAATGTAAATTAATGCATATGAATAGGAAAAAGAATCCCGTAATGTTTGAATACTCCATTAGTAGTGTAGAACTTGACACAGTCACTTCGATTAAATATTTGGGCGTAACATTGCAGAGCGATATGAAGTGGGATAAGCATGTAATGGCAGTTGTGAGGAAGGCGGATAGTCGTCTTCGGTTCATTGGTAGAATTTTGGGAAAATGTGGTTCATCTGTAAAGGAGACCGCTTATAAAACACTAATACGACCTATTCTTGAGTACTGCTCGAGCGTTTGTGATCCCTATCAGGTCGGATTGAGGGAGGGCATAGAAGCAATTCAGAGGCGGGCTGCTAGATTTGTTACTGGTAGGTTTGATCATCACGCGAGTGTTACGGAAATGCTTCAGGAACTCGGGTGGGAGTCTCTGGAGGGAAGGAGGCGTTCTTTTTGTGAATCGCTACTGAGGAAATTTAGAGAACCAGCATTTTACTGCCGCCAACTTATATTTCGCGGAAAGACCACAAAGATAAGAGAGATTAGGGCTCGTACAGAGGCATATAGGCAGTCATTTTTCCCTCGTTCTGTTTGGGAGTGGAACAGGGAGAGAAGATGCTAGTTGTGGTACGAGGTACCCTCCACCACGCACCGTATGGTGGATTGCGGAGTATGTATGTAGATGTAGAACAAGACTAAGACCAAAGATTGTTTAACAGTACGTAACTTCCTCTGGCTCTGACGTGCACATCGATAACATACAAAAATCAGAATGACACGTCCACCTTCTATTGTTAGTACAAACAAATTACATAGATGGAAAAATGTAGTTTACAGATCTCTTAGTGCCTCAAAGTATCGATACTTTCCTAATACTATTTCTGCGCAGTAAACACTCTTCGTCTGGCATCGCACCAGCAGTCAAAACGCGCATCCGACCGGCTGCCGCACCCCCCTGCAGAGCGCGTTCCCCTCAGCGGCTGACGGCGCCGTGTCGAGTGCGGCAGATGACTTGGTGTGACGCGGTCCCCAGATGCGGGGGTGTGGCGCTGCCGGTGGCTGGTGGGCGGCCACCTTGGCGCTCAGCGTCGGTGTGTGCGTGTGCGATCTCTGGCACGGTGTCGCCTGTTTACAAGCGCGGCCGCCCCCTCCGCCCCCGCTCGCCGCACGGCTATTTCCAGGTCCTCCGCTCCGCGAGTTGGCTGGCCCAGGGGCCAATGCGAACAGAGAACGGCGCACTTCTGCCTCATCTGCTGCTGCTGCTGCTGCTGCTATTGCACCATAGGTCGACACTCAGCCTCGTACACGCCTCCAATTAACACGCTGCGGAATTATTAAAAGCACTTCACGTCTGCAGCGACCCTTAAACGGAACACGTTTGCATGGCACTTACATCTACATCCATATCTATGCTCCCCATGTTACGTCATGGAGTGTGGCGGAGAGTACTTGTGGAACTCCTATCATTTCCGTCTTCTCTCTTCCATTTGGGAATAAAAGCACTACTGTCGGTAACTTTCGTATTAGCTCTGATATCACAGATTTTCTTTGTCGTCATTTCGCGAGATGTGAAGGGGTGGACAAAAATACGGAAACACTGCAAATAAAACTCGTTACCGTGCCTAACATGGTGTAAGAAAAGTGTTAGTCGTCCCAGAGTGGGTAATAAAGGTCCTATATGGTTTTTAAGGAAATCTGCCGTCCTTCCATCGAAATTGTGACGTGTCCAGGCAACGATCATGGAGGTGGATAGCGATCCCGAACACACTCTCCAAAGCAGACCACAATGGCTTAGTAATGTTGACATATGGTGACTATAGTGACGAGGGGAAAGGCAACAGTTAAACGGAACGATCAGCTGTTGCGGAGATGCTTTCCAGCCAGGGAACCACCATATTAGTTTCGAGGAGACGCAAGTACTAGCGGCCACAAGCGGATATTACGAAAGGCTCTACAGGGAGGCAATCGAAATCGCTAAACAACCTAATAATTTCAATCGAAAGGAGGAGGGCGTGAAACTAAACGGTATATGGATGCCGGAGTTAAAGGTGATGTGTACCACCCGTCCACTACTGGGTGATGGCAACGGCGATCGACAGCAGCGGACAGCGGCCAATTGCACTGAAGTTTTCAAAACACGTGACGTCACACTGTAGCGCGGGAGCGCGCGGACACGGAATTTAGCGGCAGTCAGTAGCGAGCCAGTTCAAATGTTGGACGTCCCATCGAGCCACAAACCCCCTTGAAGATGTCTCCCGCAGACGGGGACGAAACGTTGGGAGTTGAGACAAAATTCATCAGCCGACCACGGCATAACAGCCCGGATAATCATAATGGACATGACATTTCCGGCCGTGAAAGTCTACATTTTAGTGTAGTTAACACTTTGCCGTCCGCACGTCTCGTACAAATTTATTCACTTGGCGCCGGGAGTGCTAATTCGGATTACTCGGCTTGTCGCCGGCCGTTCTCCACATTATCTGGAGATTATAAATTGTTAAGTTTTACTAATCTCATCGTCAGTTCTCATAAGTTGTCAACCCTGTTCCAAACTTTAATGAAATTTCGAAGATATACATACGTAAATAAATACAAAAATTTGTTTGTTTCATATTTATTTGCTTTGTCTTTGGTACTTAGTATTTCCTTTTTATATGATATCCAGCAAAACAGTCTCCAAGATGTGAAGCAACTCCACAAGACTTGAACATTAAGTTTGTTGTTCTTTTTTTGTTTTGTTTTTGGAACACACATGGCAGTTTCTTCGTTTTCGTTTATTCATTTCGGAAATACGTAGGCCTACTAGTCGGTGTTGTTTCATGTGACCGGAAATCTGTCAACCAGATCATGAGACGTGCCTGTCAACCTCCAAATTTTGCTCTGCACATTCATCGTAAATAATCATATCGCCTCTTTCATCTGCCATGACGAAAGATCCCAAGTAATTATAAAAACGAGAAACTAGTTGACGTGTGTAACTTATTGTTACCTAAATAAAACACCAACAATGCAAAAGATACTAAAGTGGTGTCGCCGGCCACTGAGCGATACTGTGCTGACGACACCACTGTGGTGTCGCCGGACGGCAGAGTGTTAATACTCTTGTCCCCAAAACCAATCCTGGACAAAACTGGCTTTGTGAACAGCGGTTCTATCATCTCAGAACACAGAATCACCACTGGAGAACAAACATTGAACCATGGCATAGGTTCGATCAACCAAAGTGGTCACATAATCCTTGGCAGTAATGCTGCCTTGCAGAGTAACCGAAGGGTTCGAGGAATACCACACAATGGCTGCCATAACCTTCACAGAACCCCCCCCCCCCCCCGGTCATGTTTCACTCTTGGGACGTAAACTCGGCCAGAAGATGGAAACAGTGCGAAAAAAGCGTCATATAACCAGATGACAATCTCGTATTTCTCCATAGTCCAGGTATTAAGGCTTCGGCTTTATGTATTCATGTTTAGGAGCGCTTTCATCAGTAATGAGAAGTTTTGGTATTCAAGCTAGTCCTGCAGTTCGGTGCTGATGGAGCTCCATTCGTGTTTTGTTGCTGACAGGGTTCGCGAGTGACTTCGAGAGCTGTCGTCTTACCTTTCGTCACAGTCTTCCCCAATGAGCGTTAGTCACTCAACACACTCTTTCCGTTGTGTTGTGACTTCGCTGATGCTGTTTTTCCGTTTTCCCTGTAAGCGGTATAAATCCGTCGAATAAGCCATTCCTTTGGTAGGTGAATTGAATCCCGTTAAGATTCTTCCTTCGAATCTGTCTGGAACGTGCTTTTCCTCGAACTGATTTTATACGCTCATTGTATTACACGTCGCTCCGTATGTTAAGCCTGTGTATCGTACGGTTGTTACTGACTCAAACGGTTTGTCGCCAATGCCGTAACTCAAAAGTAATTGATCTTTTCGCCTTTTAAAGCTCAGCGTTCAGGATCTACTGTCTGACGCTGCACAAATCATCGAACCGCCAGAGGTATTCTTCCACGTTACAAACGTTCCCAGAGGGAAAAACATAATTTGCCAACAGCCTCATGGAGTTACCGACATAATCCGCTATATACAGTATGTATAATTAGTGCGTGGGCAAATTAAAACTAGCCTGGAAAATATTTGAGACTGACGCGGAGTTGACCTTGTTAATGATCAGCAGAACTGCACCTCACAATTTGCTGGAAACAGTGCTTTCGATGCAAGAATTGGTTCCAGAATGAGATTTTTATTCTGCAGCGGAGTGTGCGCTGATATGAAACTTCCTGACAGATTAAAACTGTGTGCCGGACCGAGACTCGAACAAGGGACCTTTGCCTTTCGCGGTAGAACACTTGCCCGCGAAAGGCAAAGGTCCCTTGTTCGAGTCTCGGTCCGGCACACAGTTCTAATCTGTCAGGAAGTTTCAAGAATTGGTTGCTGTCATAATGTCGGCTGGGGCGCATCTCCCACATGCTCTGTCCAGAGTACTTCGCTGTCAATTACATTTGAGTTAGTGAGCGAGAGAAGCCTGTGTGTGTTTAGTGACCAGCTGAATGCAACACGCTGATGCTAAAGATAAAACAGCGCTTGTTCGTAATAGAGTGTAAAGCGAAGCACAATTCGTAGAAAACGTGTGCTGAACTGATTGCACCAGACATATGCAATGCAGAACTTAGTGACAAAAATTGCACGAAACGGGCTTCATATCAAATAAAAAGCGTAACTACCCGAAAAGACTTGGAACTCTAGGAAAAAAATTGCTAGAATGAAGGAAAGCATAGAACAAAATCCGACGAAAACTTGACGCTGTAACCGGTGCATACGGGAATTGAGATACCGTCGTCTCGTATCAAAAAGGACCTTCCTCTGTGTACTCACAAATTTACTGTTGAGCATGAATTCAAACTGTGGTGTCACCGCCAGACACCACACTTGTCAGGTGGTAGCCTTTAAATCGGCCGCGGTCCGTTAGTATACGTCGGACCCGCGTGTCGCCACTGTCAGTGATTGCAGACCGAGCGCCACCACACGGCAGGTCTAGAGAGACGTACTACCACTCGCCCCAGTTGTACAGTCGACTTTGCTAGCGATGGTTCACTGACAAAATACGCTCTCATTTGCGGAGACGATAGTTAGCATAGCTTTCAGCTACGTCATTTGCTACGACCTAGCAAGGCGCAATAACATTTGATAATATTGTGAAGCTTGTACAGTAACGAGAGATGTTCACCAATTGTGGATTAAAGTTAAGTATTACAGCAACTGCGTCCGTTTTCTACGTTCTCATTTCCTTGTAATGTTCCAGACCTCACGCCAGCCTGCGTGAGTTAAAAGCGTGCATTTCGGCCTCCTCTAGCAACACGGTGTTGGCTCTTCTGCCAACACATCACAAACGTCCAGACAAACTATGCGAGTTGAGTTCTGCGAGTGGTTTCTGAGTGCAGAGGAATCAGGACTTCAGAATCCGCAGTTCCCTTTTCTCACAAGGGGCCCGGTTCAGTGTCACACGGTATATGACCTCAGAGTACGCCCCACTGTGCATCAGAAAATCCCAATCAGCATTTTAAGAGTAGCTGCATAAACTAAAGATCGATGATCGGTGTGCAGCGTCTGCTGCCCACACCGTAACACGATTATTTCACCAAACTGTTAATGCTAACTGGTATGTCCAGAAACTGTCTGATCCCAATGCGGATACTCTCTCACAAGATGAATGACTCCGTGGATATTTTGAGCAAGACTGAGCAGGAGCAGAAACGGCCTTGACAACCTTGTCAAGAGTGCATGAGGTGTTCCGTAACACAGCATTCAGATACTCTCGAAATTGCACCTGCTGTTTTCGTCCCATCAAGGACGACGTGTTGAGTTCTACCCGCCAGGGAGTGCAGAACCCATTGCGGAGCTGACAATGCTTTCCGAAAGCCAAGGAACATGGCGTGGACATGGGAGTCGTTGATACGGTTCTGTAGATTTCATGTACGGAGGAATCGAGCTGAGCTTCCCAAGATCTATTCTTACGGTATCCACGATGATTTTGCTAGAAGACATTTTCGTTCTCCAAAAACTTAATACGTGAGCTTAATACACGTTTCATAACTGTACTGAAGATTGACGTCAGCGATGTAGGTCTCTGAATATGTGCGTCTGTCCGACGAAACTTCTTGAAAACACGAATGACATGTAACTTTCTCAAGTTACTGAGCACCCTCAGTTGCTCCAGCGAGCAACGAAAGACTGATAGCAGAAGAAGAGTAAAGTCCGTGGCTCACTGGAAGTTTCCGGTAGAAAATAAGGTAGGAAAATACTGAGGAAGGCGCCTTCTAATTTTACTTAGCAAAGTAGTACAGCCATAGCGAAAAACTGGTCTCAGCAGACTGCAACAATACCGTTAACCTCGTTGAGCAGCTTCATGTAACGTCATGTAAAGACAGCGGTCTCGCCTTGAGCTCCTTCCGTTGTGTAAATTACAGTCAAACATCTGTACGGAAAAGGAAGAAAGATCAGAGTTTTCGAAGGAACTAGCCCGGCGTTTTCCTGGAGCCTTTTAGGGAAATCAGGGAGAACTTTAATCTGGATGGTAGGACGGGGATTTGAACCGTCATCCTCCAGAGTCCAGTTCGCCGACCATTGGCCCACCTCACTCGGTACATCTGCGCAATTAGTTTGTATATCAGTGATTGAAGTTCCTGGCCCCTCTGCCAGCTTTTACATTTTGGTTTGGGTGTAGTAGAGTGATATAATTTTGCATTACAGGTGGTTTTGAAGTGTCCATCTTAGGCGTAGCAAGTTTAGGTTGCTGGTTCTCGTACAGAAACTAGACATAAAAATAGCAGCAACAGCGATGAGAGATACATGGTCTATTTTCTGGGTTCTCGGACACGAAGGGTTTTGTGTAACAATTTTTGTCACGCTGTCTTTCTGTGAAACCATGATTAATTAGGAATGCATTGCGTGCACTTACATTCTGCGAAGAATGCCAAGCAGTCGGCAACATGTCAGAGACTTGACAGTGGCAAATAGTAAATAGAAACCGATGTACATTCTTTGTAACTGGTAACAAGCGCATGTTTTATCGTGCCTGGGTTGGTACTCAGACAACTTGTTTAAATATCATAGGTAATAAACGATGCTAGAGATAAGATTAACTCCGCAACCTCATTCTCGGAAAGGCTAAAGATTTCAGTGACGACGGTCGTCAGCGATTATACACTGAGGTGTGTCTGCACCACCTCCCACCAGCAATATCACGAGGGCAACCCGGTTTCTCATTTTAGTCAAAACTTTGGATTTTCAGTGGTGACGAAAGTGTCCTGTCCATCTCTCAGAAGCACATAATTTTCTTATTGAAACTATAAAATACCTACTAGTTTTAAAATTTCAAATAACGTGTCATTGCCGAAACTTCGTTTTGCATAAATCTTTAGTGTTTTCCTTGTTCAGTGGATAAAAAATCCTCGCGTGTTTATATATAACACGCAAAGGATTTATGGACATTAAAACATTTTCCTTCTAGCACTCCCGGTCCGATGCACAATTTTGTCTGGAAGCGTCAGTCTAGAAATTGTTTGTTACGCCCATTGCAGTTCTTTTCTCGTTGCGCGCAAAATAAAAATACAAGGAATGATTTTTGCAGAACTTGAAAACTCATAACTGAACTCCAGATGAATGACAAGGGCAACTACGATCATAAAAACGGCCAGATCAGAACGTGAACTTCAATCGTATGTGTTTTCTGTAATTACGAATATTGTTCCGAGCTGTATGAATTAACCTTCTGCATAGTTAAGTCAGCTTCAATTACTACTCGTAAATTATTAGAATGATTTTATTAAACGTTACCAGGACATTAAATGCGATAGTGCATTCGTCTTATTTTCATGTTCGAAACAAAGCAGTGTAATTAAATACTATTAACGCACAGCTCAGTTATTTCGTATGAAATTGCTTACTACCACATATACTGAAAGCAGCTATAAATGTTAATCGTCAAGTCGCAACTAATATGGCTTTTTATCGGGGCTCAGATTGCTCTGACGAGCTGTAGTTTTTCACTGTATGATATTCCGTTCTTCGAAAATTTGTAATCGCCAAATAGATACCTTAATGACCTACAACGCTGTAACAAAATGTGAAGATTGCTTTTCATTGGTCTCTGACAGAGACAAGTATGCAGCGAAATTTCCGTCACTTACTAATCGCCTCTGAGAGAGGAGGGGAAAATGCGAATTAGATGTTCCTAGTCGTAGCAGGAGTGTTGTTTGCTTATTGATGACGAAAGTAGTTATGTGCCCGAAAGCAAAGTCAGCCGGCAGATGGTAAGGTAGATAGTGGAACCTTGAGCAGTAGTGCTTTCCGCAATTTATCTGGAACATGTCAAACGCAGACACCTTGACGATAACTTAGTGCACTGGTGCTTGTCCAAAGAACGTGGCTCCGTTGCAGACGCAGCTGAAAGTCAGCATCCAAAGCTGTTGACATTTCTCCATTAGCACGAGAAGGTGAACTACTGCTACACGGACAGGCCGTTAGTTGTTCGTCCAGCAGCGCAAGTAACTGATCAGGGCGGACGACTATTCAGCCCCCGCCGTGGTATGTGTCTGTGTGTGTGTGTGTGTGTGTGTGTGTGTGTGTGTGTGACGTATTGCGTTGATATGGTCATTTCACCGGGCGCCATTGGGGATTTGACGTGACAGTGTTTGTCGTTTGAATGGTGAATGCTGCCCAGTTCCTATCAGCCACACAGTGAAAAGTTCTAATCCGCAGCTCGTGGTCGTGCGGTAGCGTTCTCGCTTCCCACGCCCGGGTTCGATTCCCGGCGGGGTCAGGGATTTTCTCTGCCTCGTGATGACTGGGTGTTGTGTGCTGTCCTTAGGTTAGTTAGGTTTAAGTAGTTCTAAGTTCTAGGGGACTGATGACCATGGATGGTAAGTCACATAGTGCTCAGAGCGATTTGAACCATTTTTTATTTTATTTTTTTTATTTTTGAAGTTCTGCCGAATAAGCCCATTAAAATATAAATACCTCAATGTCTTATACGATTATGAGATACAGTTCCACAGCAGAGAAATGTGCCCAGAACCGAACGGTATTTTTTATTTTTGAAAATAGAAAACAGTAAAAAAAGTAAGTTTTAGAAACATGTAATATTTAATTTATAATGTTATGCATCGTCCACCATTCACGTTTTACTCTAGGAAAATATAATTGAAAAGTGTTATGAAAAATAATTCTCAGAAAGCGTATACTTAGCGGTTTCGAAAAATAGTTACAAAGTCGGAGCCCTTGTAAAAGTAATGTAAATAATACTGAGTAAAATTAGAAAATATTAGGCCCTAATCTACATTCTACGTGCAGTATAACATATTCCAGAAGGCTATAAGATTACTGTGTGTTCTTTGCTGAACCCAAGAGTCCTGCTGTATGATGTCCCTGTAGCCTTTATTGCTGACAGTTTGGTTTTTTCCTGGAATTTTCGTGTTTGAAAGGCTATTAAATGTTATTCCTCTTGGTCAGTTACACGGCCATTCTTCACATGTCCTAAATCGCTTCAGGCAAATGCTCGGATGGTTCCTTTGAAAGGGCACGGCCAGCTTCCTTCTCCATCCTTTCATAATCCTCTGGGACCGATGATCACGCCGTTTATCCCTTCCCCCGAATTAATAAGCACAAAGAAGCAAGTGTCCATTACAAGATAGTAGTAAATCAGACCTTTAAATCTGTATCCAAAATTGTATGTCTACCTCTTTTCTGATCCCTCAGGTGAACTGAACTTGGGCTTTACAACCCCGTAAGTTGTCGTTTTTTAAACATTGAACTATTTACTGGCATCCTTCCAGGCAATCTTTTTATGAACAGCCGGCCGGAGTGGCCGTGCGGTTCTAGGCGCTACAGTCTGGAACCGAGCGACCGTTACGGTCGCAGGTTCGAATCCTGCCTCGGGCATGGATGTGTGTGACGTCCTTAGGTTAGTTAGGTTTAAGTAGTTCTAAGTTCTAGGCGACTGATGACCTCAGAAGTTAAGTTTCATAGTGCTCAGAGCCATTTTATGAACAGCATCGATAGCTCGTGTGCTCGTGTTTTTAGACGGACTCCACGTTCTTTCATCTATCTTCTCTATTCGTCGTCGTCATCATCATCACGATGTTGAACGGTTTCCAGCCCCAAGCTGGGTCAGTTTAGAACCCAAGCCTCGCCATCTACTCATTTTCCCCACCTCTTTGTGTTCACGCTGGTCCAGTTCTCGCCCCATTTTTTTTCTTCAACGCTCCTGCACATGTTTCAGCCATCCCTCCCTTGATCTTGCTCTTGTTCATGCCCTTCGCATCTCCATTTCATGTACGTTCTAGGCAATCCTCTTTAAGCAGCCACACCATCTCAACCTTGATGTTTCCATCCTGCTCTGCAAGGATTCCTCTTTCACTACTTCTATTACCATTTCATTCATCATCCCCTCTCTTCTTTTTACTCCTGTCCTGCTTCTGAGGAACTTAATTTCACATGCCTGTAATCTAACATCTCTCTCCTTCATCACCCATGTTTCAGGTGCATAGGTCAATATTGGCATGTAGTAACTTCTATATATTACTAATTTGCTTTTTCGTGGGATGTCGTTGTTCCACACATTTCGCAGGAATGCTTCTGTCTGTCTGCTACGTTCACTGATCTGTTTCTCCTCTCTTCGATTTTCCACTCTCACACTTTCCAAGCACTTTAAACTTCCCATCGTCTACAATTGTTCACCTCCAATCCCTATTCCCCTAGTTAATCTATCTTTCTTTCTAGTTGTAACGAGGATATCGCATTTGTTTTACATTAAATTTCGTCCCATACAGTCTCACAGTTTGTTTTCCAGTATCCAGCTGTTGCTGAATCTGCTCCTCTCTATTTCCCCAGAACGGTCTTCCCTATTACCGTCTACGAATTAGCAAGAGAATTAAAAGAGAATAAAGATCGTGCGCTAATACAGGCAGCCTACAAAGACGAAAAAGCAACGCGTCTAGTTGAAGCAACAGAAGGGGGTCCAGTTTAGTAGTCTACGTTTCATTAACCCAACAATTTTTAAGCAAAGATCTGAAGGAAAGTGTTCGATCAGAAACATTAACCTGAAACTTTACTGTTAAAGAACACCCACAGATTGAAACGCTTACCTGCCAATCTCTCGGAGATGCACCGAAAAATGTACTTTGTGCAAATACTTCATCCATAGCCAAAAGCCGGCCGTAGTGGCCGAGCGGTTCTAGGCGCTACAGTCTGGAACCGCGCGACCGCTACGGTCGCAGGTTCGAATCCTGCCTCGGGCATGGATGGGTGTGATGTCCTTAGGTTAGCTAGGTTTAAGTAGGGTTCTAAGAGCCATTTGAACCATAGCCAAAACATTTTAATGATGAACTGATAAGCACCAAGGGAAGCCCTCGACTTCGGCAACAGCGGTAGAAGCCTAAACTACTGTACACACTTGGCCCAACTAGAGTTCAGGACAAATCAGAGCCAATAGTCTAGGTGTCCGCTTTGGAGGAGGGGGTGGGGGGGTGGCTCTGGAGAGGGCGGGGAAGAGGACCAGACTGTTAAAACAAAGGCTATTGTTTTTGTTTTAAACCTTCGTCATAGGGGCGCATAGGCTTCAATAAAATACTGTTGGTTATGTGCAGATCGCCAATTTCGCGAATAACCCGGTTTCCTCGCGGCAGTTTGAGCCTGCTGGTCGGCTGTGAGCTGAACGGACCCACTGCGCACGCGGAAGCGCGGCGGGCCCGTGTTTACTGCGGAGGCAGAAGTGGGTCACACACTGTCCGCTGGGCCGGCCACTGCGGGCGCTGCACTGGCGCTCGGGGTAACGACACGCCGCGACACGCTCGTTACCTTCGTCTCTCCGCCATCCATTATGCAGGTCCTCTGCAAGACGGGGCGCACTGTCCTGATGAGTTCCAGCAGGACCGTCCGCGCTGATGCTCGACAGAGCAGGGAGATTTGGCTCTTATTCCGGGCAGCACGTACTGCATCTCGAGGTTGCCAGAGAACTGGATATCCTGATTGGCTACCATTTACGACGTCGTAGTGCAAGTCGATGCGTCCACGAAGCTAGTTGGCAGTCGCACGCCACCTACGCCTACATCTACGTGATTACTCTGCTATTCACAATAAAGTGCCTGGCAGAGGGTTCAGTGAACCACCTTCATGCTGTCTCTCTACCGTTCCGGTCTCGAACGGCACACGGGAAAAACGAGCACTTAAATTTTTCTGTGCGGGCCCTGATTTCTCTTGTTTTATCGTGATCATTTCTCCCTATGTAGGTGGGTGCCAACAGAATGTTTTCGCAATCGGAGGAGAAAACTGGTGATTGAAATTTCATGAGACGATCCCGTCGCAACGAAAAACGCCTTTGTTTTAATGATTGCCGCTCCAATTCACGTATCATGTCTGTGACACTATCTCCCCTATATCGCGATAATACAAAACGAACTGGTCTTCTTTGTACTTTTTCGATGTCCTCCGTCAGTCCCATATGATGTGGATCCCACACCGCATAGCAGTACTCCAGAATAGGGCGGACAAGCGTGGTGTAAGCAGTCTCTTTGGTAGTCCTGTTGCACATTCTAAGTGTTCTGCCAATGAATCGCAGTCTTTGGTTTACTCTATACGTGATAGTTCCAATTTAGATTATTTGTAATTGTAATGACTGAGTATTTAGTTGAATTTACAGATTTGTGTGACTTAGCGCGTAATCGAAATTTAGCTGATTTCTTTTAGTACTCATGTAATTCACACTTTTCTTTATTCAGGGTCAATTGCCACTTTTCGCACCATACAGATATCTGATCTCAATGATTTTGCAAGTCGTTTTGATCATCTGATGACTTTACAAGACGGTAAATGACAGCATCATCTGCAAACAATCTAAGACGGCTACTCAGATTGTCTCCTATGTCATTAATATAGATCAGGAACAATAGAGGGTCTATAACACTTCCTTGGGGAACGCCGGACATTACTTCTGTTTTACTCGATGACTTTCCGTCCATTACTACGAACTGTGACCTTTCTGACAGGAAATCTCGAATCCAGTTTACCAACTGAGTCGATACTCCGTAGGCACGCAGTTTGTTTAGAAGATGCTTGTGAGGAAGGGTGTCGAAAGCCTCCTGGAAATCTAAAAATATGGAATCAATTTATCATCCCCAGTCGATACCACTTACTGCTTCATGAGTATAAAGAGCTAGTTGTGTTTCACAAGAACGATATTTTCTGAATCCGTGCTGACTGTATGTCAATAAATCGTTTTCTTCGACGTACTTAATAATGTTCGAATACAGTATATGTTCTAAAACCCATCTTTGATCCCATCGTATTTCTGTTGTAAGTTGCGTGTTACGACAGTATGCTGTTTCAAGCTGAGCACTGAAGATTTATCCCAAGTACGTCACTCTTCGATTTGTTTATACTTAAATGTCAGTTGACACATCGGTGTAAAAGCCTTCAGGACATCGTAAGATGAAAGATGTCTGAAGCTCTGAGTTCATCGTAGCATAATGAATAGAGGCACGGAATTACAGGGTGACAGTACTGAACTATAGGAGAAAAAACTTAAATTAGTTACAAACAACGGCGTGCGCACACTTCATTCAACATCTAAACGTCACTAGAGATATTAGGATTTAGCTTATGACATGTTCGATGTGCCTACCATCATAGGCGATGATGTAGCGCCGACGAATATCAAAACTCTGCTGACCCGCTGAAGTGTTAGAGTATCGATGCTGCCGATGACCTCCTGAACGGCAGTTTTCAGCTCAGCAATGGTTTTCTGGTTATTGCTGCATACCTTGTCTTCAATAAAGCCCCACAATAAAGAATCAAATGTTTTCAGATCCGGAGAATATGGCGGTCAATCGAGATCGACGCCAGTGGCTTCTGGCTGCCCAAGAGCCAGAATGCGATCCCCAAAGTACTCCTCAAAGACATCAAACACCGCCTGCTGCGATGGGGTCGAGCTCAGTCTTGCGTGAACCACTTGTCGAAATCAGGCTCACTTTGGTAATGGGGATGAAATCACGTATCGTTCTGTAATCCAGTGCCATCGAGGAATATCGCACCGATTATTCCGTGATTGGGAATTGCAGCCGGTCGGGGTGGCCGAGCGGTTCTAGGCGCTACAGTGTGGAACCGCGCGTCCGCTGCGGTCGCAGGTTCGAATCCTGCCTCGGGCATGGATGTGTGTGATGTCTTTAGGTTAGTTAGGTTTAAGTAGTTCTATGTTCTAGGGTACTGATGACCTTAGAAGTTAAGTCCCATAGTGCTCAGAGCCATTTGAACCATTTTTGGAAATTGCACAACACCCACCGTTGAAGAGACTTCCCGATCTCTAAAAGCGGGTTCTCAGTCCGGCAAAACAGCCAATTTCACTTACTGGCGAACCCATTCAAATGAATGTGAGCTTCGTCGCTATACCAAACGATGCATGCGAATGCTAATTCCCATATGCCCCGCGGCCAACCGTACAGTTTCAACGTCCAAACCCAAACCGTTCAGAAGTTACGATATTATACTTCATATAGTTCAATAATTGTCACACTATACGAAGTAAGCACCGAGCGAGGTGGCGCAGTGGTTAGCACACTCCACTCGCATTCGGGAGGGCGATGGTTCAGTCCCACGTCCGGCCATTTTGGTTTAGGTTTTCTGTTATTTCCCTACATCCCTTCATAAAAATGCCGGGATAGTTCCTTTGAAAGGGCACGGCTGATTTACTTCCCCATCCTTCCCTAATCCAATGAGACCAATGACCTCGCTGTTTGGTGTCTTCCACCAAATCAATCCAATCCCAATACGAAGTAAGCAGTAGGTTCGCGTCGTGCTGTATGCTGCTATTTCTTTTTTTATTGTCACGTTTGTAACAGATTCTGGGATACTCGTATTATTGAAGTACAAGTATGTTCGGCATCACTCGGTGTTACTTACACCTAAGAGTGCACTCTCCCAGCAATGAGTTTCGTCAGATTTGTAACTTCAGTCTGATTAAAGTACGAAAGATGAAATCGCTACGAGAGAAATAGCCAGTAATGGCATTTGTATTCCGGCTTGTCGCAAATATTTGGGTTTTTATTTTCGAATATATTGTGATTTTACGAGGCTTTGGTTAGGGGGAAACCTAAGAGAATAGCTTAAATGCGAGTAGAGCTCGTTAGAGGCCCAGGCAACAGGCGGCGCTGTCACACATGTGGTGGCTGTCTTTTAAGACGTCATGGGGGGCGTGGCCGATTACCACCACGAGGCGTGTCAGGCAGCGACAGACAGGTGTCTCCCAGACAGCGGCGCACGCCCAAGTTCGGTCTGTCTGCGACGGCCGTCTCGTAGATGAAAGAGAGCAGTAGCGATTATAACTTCCAGACAAGTGTTTTGGTGACCAATACCAGATATGGAAATCGCAAACACACTAATCAAGCACTTTAAACATTCGATTAGGAGGATGATAACACTGAACTGAATTACAAACCGGTTACAACGCAAAAGAAGAAACTGCGAATAAAAATGTAAATGTAAGTACGAACTAAACGAGTGAGCTGATCACTGGTTACAAGAAAAGTGAACTTGAACACAGTATTAGAGAGAGAGAGAGAGAGAGAGAGAGAGAGAGAGCAAGGAGGAAGTAAATTATGAAGATGACGTGAGAAAATAATTTGACAGAACACTGAAACACCTTAATTGAAACAAGACCCTGGAGTAGACGACTTGCCCTTGGAGTTATTCATATTCTTGCGAGAGTCAGCCACGATAAAACTATTCCACCTGCTATTAAAGATTCATCAGATAGGCGAAACACCATCACACTACAAGAATAGTATCATAATTCCACTCGAAACGAAGGCAGATGCTGACAAGTGTGAATATTACCTAACTGTCAGTGTAATAAAACATGATTGCAAAATACACACAAAGCGTTTACAAAGGAATGTAAACACTGGTAGAAGTTGACCTCGCGGAAGATCAGTTTGCCTTGTGGAAAGATGTAGAAACACGTGACGCTATACTGATCCTACGACTTACCTCAAAGACGATTAAGGACAGGTAAACCTGCTTTCATAGCATTTGTAGATTTAGAACAAGCTTTTGCAATGTTGACACACTTCTAAATCCTGAAGGTATCAGAGATAAAATACAGAGAGCGCAAGGTTATTTTATCTAATATAGAAACCAGACCCCAGTTGTGGGAATGGAAGGGCATGAGAAGGAAGCAGTAGTTCAGAAGGCAGCGATTCAGGGTCATGGCCTCGCCCCGATCTGTTAACGCTGAGTAAGCAGTAAAAGAAACCAAGAAGAATCGAAAGGGAACAAACATAATTTTTAAAATCAGCAGATGACACGATTCCGTCACGCAGCAAAGAACTTTGAAGATATGTTGACGAAATGGTTAGTGAATTAAAAGGTTGAACTGAAAGGTTAACATCAAAAGAAGCGAACAAGGGTAATGGAATGTAGTCGAATGAAATCAGGCTATGTTTGTAGAATTACAGTAGAAAATGGGACATATAGATGAGCTGCTCTTTGGGCAGCAAAAATGACTGACGATGGCCGAAGTAGAGGATAATTTGTCAACGCCTAACACAGATTTAAGTATGTTGAAGTCTGTTCTGAAGGTATACCCTCGAATGTAACCTTGAGCGGAAGACAAATGTGGATGTTAAGCAGTTAAGACGAAAAGAAGAAAGCTTTTGGAATCTGAAGCTACAAAGAATGCTTAAGATCAGGCGGGTACATCACATAACTGTAAGGAGGGACATAACGGACCATTTGATTATTATATTACTATACAACTTCACAATTTAATGAGGTGAGGTGGCGAAATTACAAAATGAAGAGAATTGAAATAATTAAGACATTCTAGAATATTAAGAAGCATTGTGATGCGTCCACTTAGAAAAATTATGAATGAATGATTGTGCTAGTAAACTTCTACTTTATTTGATCCAAAGACAGCTGAGTAAAACTGAACGTACTCAGAGTTCTCTGTTCACTTGTTCTGATCATCACTAAACTGACACAATATTTTTTTAGCGCAACGGCAATCTCACTTTCAATAATCCCTATAAAAGAACGGCCCTGACTAACAATAACATACACCTTTCATGACTCACCTCATAAAAATCTTCGTTACTCGAACTACTGCATTACAGGGAGCGTCAATACTGCCAGCTAAATAAAAGATTCTAACTACTGAAGGCACTAACTACTGATAGGCATAGTTAGCAAATGAAAGATTTTGATACAGAACAATCAATGTATTTACCTTAATAGCGTTAAAAAGTCATAATAAATTTTATATATATATATATATATATATATATATATCTCCAATTAAGCAATTTTCCTTTTACTGACTCACGCGTCCAGATCGCCCGCTCAAAACTCCATTTCTCTCCCCACATCCACCACTGCTGGCAGCTCACCTCCAACTGCGCAATGCTACGGGCTGTTCACATCCAGCTGCCCAACACTACAATAACGATTATTTCAACAATGAGTCCAACGAGACACAGACTGCACACAGCACAGCGAGTGATTTTCATACAGAACGCTACGTGGCGTTACCAACATAAAAACCTAAACAGCCTACTTAAATTGCTTTTAAAAACGTTTTTGCGAAAGTTCCCATTTTCACGCAGAAATAAATATTTGAATTCTTAGAGACATGCTATAACTACAAGAATATTGGTAACAGTACAGTTATTACACCCAAAAATTCTGTTATGGAAATGCAGTCTGAATTTTAAAAAAATGAATAACGGTCATTGAATTTCTCGTTTATGTACGCACACGTTGCATACATGATCGTACTATGTCACGAATCAGTGAACTATTCGCCAACTCGACGAAATTGAAATTCCGATCGTAGCTGGAAATCAGCATTGAATTTAATGGCAAGTGAAAATTTGCGCCGGATCGGGAGTATAAACTGGGTTTCCCGCATTACTCGAGCGGTCGCCTTTTCGGCTTTGGCTATCCGAGAACACTGCACGTCCGACCCAAATTCCCAACTTGTCGCACACCACTGACGTGTCATCTGTCCATTGCTCTCATTGCTCGCAGTCTCACGCTGATTCCCGCAAGAGCTTGGGCGAAGAGTGCATCCGCACTGAATGGTTTTTATCGAGTTTTCAGTAATTCAAGAATCCACGTCTGTACCATATTCCTCAACTGTAAATACAGAAATCTCTCACTTCAGTGGCCTTCGAATCGAGACATGTTCCGTGTCGTGCCTCCACTGGTGAACTCTATACAGTACTGCCGCCTTTCACGACGGATTTCAAAATCCAGTGGGGGAAAATTGCAGGTGAGAAGTTAATAGGCTGCAGCTGCGTCCGCCGCTGCCTTAGAACCGTTACCAACGCCTTGCCGACTATAGTTGCGTTGTGTTGCCAGCAGCTGCGGACAATGTGTGTGTGTGTGTGTGTGTGTGTGTGTGTGTGTGTGTGTGTGTGTGTCGGGTCAGCAGAGTCAAGGCCACGGCACGAGGACTCCGATAACCTCCTGGCGTGACTCAGGATCGCGAATAGCGCCCATTGGTGGAGGTCGTCCTTGCGTGTATATGGTAGTCTCTACAAGTTATCTGAGGTTGGTCGTTACTGGGGTGAGGGCTATCAACGACAGATGCGCCAAAAGAGATAAAAGCTGGCACTGTTGACATTTACAAGGGGGGCGATCAAATAGTGTCCGTTCGAAGGTCGTACAGTCCAGAATCGGTGTGCCAATCAGGCACAATCGCCGTGAGCATTGAGGCTATGATCCCACCAATGCACCAGGTTGAAGATACTCGTTTGGTAGAACTGCGTGTCCTGCTGCTTGTTGTAGTCCATAACAGCCTGGTGCACAGCCTCGTCCGACAGGAATCTTGGACCCCATCAAGGCCTTTTAAGGGGCCGAAGGAGTGGTGTTCGCATGAGGAGCGGTCAAATTTGTAGGGCGGGAGCTAAAATATCTCCCGCTTGAGGTGGCGTAACGTCTGTGTTACGTCATCTGAGTCATGGGGTCGTCCGTTATCATGAAGAAGCAGCAGCACCCCATTCTCGGAGTTTTCACCATAACTGCACGCCGTAATTCTCTAGCTTTGCGCAGCACCGTTCCCCAGTGATGGAGACGCCAGTTTCCTCGAAATCAACAAGCAGTGGGCCTCTGTAAACAAAGAACAGTGTGAGCACCACCTGTCCAGCAGATGGCTGGCTTTTGAACTTCTTGGACGATGGCTAACACAACTGCATCGTCGACACTGAGACTCAGGTTCCCAATGGTGGCATCAGCTTCCATCGCCACGGCGCTGAAGGAACTTTTTGTTTTCAACGTTGTAACTCAGCAGGCGCTTCAGGCAAACAACCATCCGATTTCTGTTTTGTTCGGTATTAGACACCCACGTCATCCTCTGGCTGCAGACCTACTGGTGGCCGAACACTTAACGGGTAACGTAGTGTACGCTACCGAAGGAGACGTAGAGATCCTTTTCTAGTGCATGAATGATGCCGATCCACCTTAATCGTTTCGTCGACAGCCAGCTTGTTGTCCGTAATGGACGAGGCTTGCGCCCAGGTCGACCGGCGTCTTTTAGCGAATCGCGACCAGAGTTGAACACCGCGCACCATTCCACAACAGTGGTTAGCGACAGGCATGCTGCCCCGTACACATTCTTCATTCTCAGTTGGATTCTACCTGTACTGGCAGTTCGGCAGCACGTTGGTTCCGTTGGGACGCAATCGACAATAATCTCGCCATAGTTCACATTTCCGCATTTACCACACGCACGTCTGAAAGGCATGAATGCTACACAAATCCCTTATCTTCATGTCGGTGCTAAATTCCTCGAATCGGAGTAGCGTCTAACGGTTCTCTTTCAATATTCTATATTGGTTTTATGCTTTTTGATACTACCTAAGATAAGAGGTTAGCATTAATTATTTTCTTTAAGTAGGTGAGACCGTTAGAAGCAGAGTATCTTACAGGAGGCCAAACTAAATGTTTGTTTTCAATTTAAATGAGCGCCAGGCTCCCTACAAGATTATCATAACTGGTTTTCGTCTAAATACAGTCAAGGCCAAAGTTCACAGATCTACGACAAATGGTATCTGTGAAAGTATTTGAACTCTTGCAAAACTGACTCGTGGAACTATTCAGATTTAAATGAGCTAAATCGAAACAAGGCCCCGGGAGTAGACAACATTCCATTAGAACTACTGATAACATTGGGAGAGCCAGCCCTAACAAAACTCTACTATCTGGTGAGCAAGATGTATGAGGCGGGCGAAATACCCTCAGACTTCAAGAAGAATATAATTCGAATCCCAAAGAAAGCAGGTGTTGACAGATGTGAAAATTACTATCAGTTTAATAAGGCACGGCTGCAAAATACTAACACGAATTCTTTACAGACGAATGGAAAAACTGGTAGACGCCGACCTCGAGGAAGATCAGTTTGGATTCCGTAGAAATGTTGGAACACGTTAGACAATACTGACCCTACGAATTACCTTAGAAGAAAGATTAAGGAAAGGCAAACCTACGTTTCTGGCATTTTTAGACTTAGAGAAAGCTTTTGACAATGACTGGAATACTCTTTCAAAATCTGAAGGTGGCAGGGGTAAAATACAGGGAGCGAAAGGCTATTTACAATTTGTACAGTAACCAGATGGCAGATATGAGAGTCGAGGGGCATGAAAGGAAAGCAGTGGTTGGGATCCCCGATGTTACTCCGTCTGTATATTGGACAAGCAATAAAGGAAACACAAGAAAAAATTGGAGTAGGAATTAAAATCCATGGAGAAGAAATAAAGACTTTGAGGTTTGCCGATGACATTGTAATTCTGTCAGAGACGGCATAGGACTTTGAACAGCAGTAGAACGAAAGGACAGTGTCTTGAAAGGAGGATATAAGATGAACATCAACAAAAGCAAAACGAGGATAATTGAATGTAGTCGAATTAGATCAGATGATGCTGAGGGAATTACATTAGGAAATGAGACACTTAAAGTAGTAAAGGAGTTTTGCTATTTGGGGAGCAAAATAACTGATGATGGTCGAAGTAGGGAAGATATAAAATGTAGACTGGCAATGGCAAGGAAAGCGTTTCTGAAGAAGAGATATTTGTTAACATCGAGTATAGATTTAAGTGTCAGCAAGTCGTTTCTGAAAGTATTTGTATGGAGTGTGGCCATGTATGGAAGTGAAACGTGGGCGATGAATAGTTTGGACAAGAAGAGAATAGAAGGTTTGGAAATGTGGTGCTACAGAAGAATGCTGAAGATTAGATGGGTAGATCACATAACTAATGAGGTATCGAATAGAATTGGGGAGAAGAGAAATTTTGTGGCACACCTTGGCTAGAAGAAGGGATCTGTTGGTAGGACATTTTCTGAGGCATCGAGGGACCACCAATTTAGTATTGGAGGGCAGCGTGGAGGGTAAAAATCGTAGAGGGTGACAAAGATATGAATACACTATGCAGATTCAGAAGGATGTAGGCTGCAGTAGGTACTGGGAGATGAAGAAGCTTGCACAGGATAGAGTAGCATGGAGAGCTGCATCAAACCACTCTCTGGACTGAAGACCACAACAACATGTTTTAAAATGATTTTATCACTTCTGCTCTTGTGGAAAGCTGTAAGAAAAATTAACATTAAGTCCGCCGCTTAATGGCGGCCAATTGTTGCCAATCAGCGATCACTGCTTTCGTCTTCTTGACAGCTGAAAAATACTAATTATTCTCTTTTGAAATAAAACATTGCGATTAGTCGGTGGCATGTTCTTGAAATAATACAATTAACTACCTTGTACACACAGATTTCCATCAATAACCTGATACCTTTTTTATCGTCTAGTCGAAAGAACGAAAAGGACATCTGGTAGCGTTCAACGCTACAGACAATATCTGTCTAACAATAGTAACATGAGAAACAGAAACAGCTGGACAGAGAGTAAGAACTTATCTTTTCCATCTTCTATAGTTACACAAAGATATAAATGTTTTATTTCGGCATATTTTTTACTGCGATATTGTTTATCATCGTTATTGTCTCTCCTTACCGTAGTATCGACGTTATATTTTTTGTAAATAATTTTATATTTTTTCACAATTGACTTTGTGTGGTCGATTTGTTCTTATTCAGTATTTTTACACACACTTTATTATTAAACATCGCAAAAGGGACACTACAAGCGCTGGATTGCATAAACGCTGCAGCAACGTCTGCAGGCGGAAACTTACTGTGGATCCTAATAGTGTGTGCCCCCACAGCTCTTTCTACGTCGTTAATTACAAATTCACGTATCCCTGAGAAACATTCCCATGACTTTGGAAATATTCTTCACATCAGCAGCAGTGTCAGGTAGTGGACAGAATGGTGGTGTCGCTGGATGTTCGAAGGGAAACGGAGAACGTGATCAGTGTTTCTACTTGCGAACTGACGATGTCAACTGAAACTTGCGTATCGCGTAGTGATGCACGTGGGGGGAAGTCCCTGCAGGATGTGACAAGGTGCCTGTGTGGGTGTGCTTTGATTCCCTTCCTGCGGCGCTTCCTTCTCGACGGATGGTTGCTCCTGTTCAGTAGCCTTGCTGGGACAGTGTGCGCCGCGCACCAGGACAGCGGTAAGTGGCCACGCTTCTGCCGTGCTACCCACATTCCTAATTAGACCTAAATTGACTCTTTAAGTGCGAAGATGACCTGTAGCGGTGACACGTCCCCACGAGCGAGCTGCACTGTACTTTTAACCAGTAACTGACAGAAATGGCGTACAGTACGAAGCGAAATTGTGTGTACATACTTCCTACCCTTTCGTATCCGAACTACGGATCTGTGCTGACGTAGTTAAATTTGTGTTGCCGTTGCAAATTATGGCAAGTTAATGCTTTGGTCACGAAATACATTGCCACTTCCATCCAAATGGGTTAAGTGCACTCAAATGAAATGTCAGTGGGGCTGAAATTAATGGCAATGCAAAGACATGAAATAACTGAGCAATCTGTTCAGATATAAGGTGATTGAAAAATACCATTACGAACTTCGGGGTCAGTTTCCTTAAATCAAAGCATAAAGTCCACATACACACGCCCAAACATCCTTCGTTTTCAAGTTATTAAAGCTCACGTTCAACGGTTTTCCAGGTAAAACATCAGTGTGCTCATTCAAAGAGCAATTTGACTTACTGTATCCTAGATACTGGCGTTTGCGCTCTTTCATAGAAGGCTTTGTAATTGTTGGCGAATTGTAGCTCTATACGTTCTTCTAGCATCTTACAGATGCTCTCTAAAGGGACTTACTTCAGAACGCTTTCCAAGACTTACTAGAAGATATGCCTCTGGAAACGAGGACTGTGGTGATGGGGCTTCGTCACATTTTAGCCTCATTGTTCGGATAAACCGTCTAGTATCTACTGTAACGGCAGGATAGGTAGAAAGGGGTGGCGTGAAGGGGGGGGGGGGGGGGAAAGGTCCATAGGCTGCGCGTCCTTTGGATTTTTATGTCAAGGGTCCTCTTAACAACTGGTTTATGCAGCGGACAACACGGATGCAGAAATTTATCAACGTGTCTTGGGAGTCTTTGAAACGACTCGAGACGCTCGAGGAATATTTTAAAGGGTGCCGCTGTCCGTGATTCGAGAAGTGCACGCGTTAAGGGAAAGGGAGCGGGAGAGGGAGAGGGGGGGGGGAGAGATTGAGAGAGATTGACAGGGAGAGCGGGGGGGAGGGGGAGGGATTGACAGAGAGGGGTAGGAGGTGTATTTCGTGGCACAGTTACAACCAGTTTGGTTGGCCTCATTATAGCTTGTTGAAGGTAGGTTCATCAAATAGGTTACTACAAAGTACTCACATTGAACGGCATCATGCAGCTTTGGTGGTTCTAACACTCAACTTCACAACGATGAGAGGGCACAACTACAGAGACGGAAGAAATGGTTTTTGTTTAAAACAATGGTACACAATTTGAGTTAAGTACAGGAATGAAGAGGTGTGGGGTATTTGGTCGGCGCAGAGGGAACAGTGTGTTGCAAAGTTTTCGCTATAGAGCAGTGAGGATGAGGGTAAAGGGGAGATAACATTGTGGTGTCTAGCATATAGCTATACACAAAGATGTGAAAGTATCTTACGGTTGCTACTTCTTGATGAATATCAGGCTTTGCAGCCTGCCCACGCGCATCCGTTGAAGCTAGATTCCCTCACGACACATTACGAAATTGAGTACCGGTCACACTTCATGCCTACTAAAATCATCTTAGTGACCAATAATCATGCCCGTTCCGCGTACTTGTGCAGCTAATACGTCAGGTGCGAGACTTAGTGTCCGCTCAGCCCTGCAGCGTGTAAGGCGGGCTGGACTGAAGCGGGTACTGCTCAGCTTAGCGACCGCCCATTCGAGGTTGTGCCCGGGATTCAGGCAGCACTCGAGGGCAGTCACGGCGCTTCTTCCAGCCGCCTCAGTCGGGGAACTGCGCCCTCGCTGCCTTCAACAGCAGAAGCAGCAACAGGTGGCCCCGCCAGCGGGGCCGTATATTTCCTAATTTTTACGAGCCTTGGCGCTACAGCTCCTTCCGCTTGCGTGCACTCACTACTTTCATTCCCATAACAGTAAGCATTGCGACCGCAGAACATTACGCCCACATAGTGGCAGAGTGGGCGATATGCTTGGAACAAATGTTAGAATACAGCGTGCTTCTAAAAAATATATTCGATTTCAAAAGGCTACTTCTGGCACATAAATCAATATAGAAAATTATTTGTAGCCCTTTTGTAAGTATGCTGTTTAGGTTTTTATATTGGTAACGCCACGTAGCGCTCTGTATGAAAATCACTGGCAGTGCTGTGTGCAGTCTGTGGCTGGTTTGCATTGTTGTTCGCTATTGTAGTGTTGGGCTGTTGGCTGTTAACAGCGAGTAGCGTTGCGCAGTTGGAGGTGAGCCGCCAGCAGTGGTGGATGTGGGGAGAGAAATGGCGGAATTTTGAGAGCAGATGATCTGGACATGTGTGTATCAGAAACAGTACATTTGTAAGAATGGATGTCATGAACTGCTGTATATTTTATGACTTTTGAACACTATTAAGGTAAATACATTGATTGTTCTCTAACAAAATCTTTCATTTGCCAACTATGCCTATCAGTAGTTAGTGCTTTCAGTAGTTTGAATCATTTATTTAGCTAGCAGTATTGGCGCTCGCTGTATGGCAGTAGTTAGAGTAACGAAGATTTTTGTGAGGTAAGAATTCATGAAAGGTATAGGTTAATTTAGGCAGGGCCATTCTCTTGTAGGGATTATTGAAAGTCAGATTGCGTTGTGCTAAAAATATTCTGTGTCAGTTTAAGCACAGTCATGTATAATTTTTCTAAGGGGACGTTTCACTTTCTCCACGTCCCTGTTTTTAGCTGTCTTCTCTTATGTCAATTGGGATTGACGTATAGTCGTTCTTTAACTCCTCTGTTTTCGTGTTCTACAGTTTTGACTTGGGCACGTATGACCCCAGCTGTTTTTGCGCCCTGAAATAAAACAAAACAAAACAAAAAATTTGAGATACGTTATAACTTTCGCAATGGGAGAACATAAAGCATGAAGCGAGGCAGATGGTGTGCAATGATGATCACTTAGTCTACAGTTGTCATGGTGCCTTAGATTACTGCCAGAACAACAATGGAAGACCAGGTGAATTGTACCTCCATAGAATAACAGTACACGCACCGACAAACGTCAGTAGCTGGGCGTGCGTCCAGAGAAGCAGTTCGCCCGGGTGCTGGAGTATCCGGACGTACCATCGACCTGCACTGTAACAAGAAACGTGATTCATCCGACCAAGCGACGCGTTTCTCGTGCGCACTGCAGTCGATTTGATGATGTCCTTGGGTCAACATGAGAGGACGTGGCAGATACGGGTCTTCTTCTGTTGAGCCCCAAGTTCAGCAACGTGCCCTGAACGCTATGCTACGAAACACTTTGCACTGCGCAAGCGCTGTACTGAGTCGTCAGATGTGTTGGAGATCGCTGCATATCATGTTTTACAGAACGGACGTGCCTCCGACCTCCACGTTCTGTTAAGGGCAGGTTTACTCTCTTTGGCCCGAAAAAAACATGTTCTTTGTGAATTCTTTCCTCGAGATGTGTTACAGATATCAATGTCAAATTTGGTCAAAATGTTTGATATTTCCTCTACAAACTGGAATGTTTTCGACCGGAAATGTCGAAGAGCAAAGTGCCGTTGGAACGAAACAAAACTTCGATGTAGACCTCCACGCGCGGTATGTCACAGGTCAGCCGGCTCCTCTGAAACCAAAATTGAGATGACGTTAGCGACGTATATGAGATTCTTTAGGAGTTATTTGGACCGTAGGAAACAAAATGTTGTGTCTAGACAAGACAGCCTAGACACAATGAGAGGAAGCCGAAAGGCACGCGCTTAAGCTCACGCAGGCTGGCGGGAGGTCTGAAACAGGATACGTAATGAATGCTATAAAGAAAGTACGTAGCTTCTGGAATACTTAACTTTAATCCACATTTGTAGAACATCGCTCTTGGTGATACATGCTTCACAATATTAATTATCAAAGCTATGGCGCCTTGCTAGGTCGTAGCAAATGTAGCTGAAGGCTATGCTAACTATCGTCTCGGCAAATGAGAGCGTATTTGTCAGTGAACTTTCCCTTGCAAAGTCGGCTGTACAACTGGGCGAGTGCTAGGACGTTTCTCTAGAACTGCCGTGTGGTGGCGCTCGGTCTGCTATCACTGACAGTGGCGACACGCGGGTCCGACATATACTAATGGACCGCGGCCGATTTAAATGCTACCACCTAGCAAGTGTGGTGTCTGGCGGTGACACCACAAAAAATGGCGACCATTTGAAAAAAATTGGTTTTTTCATCGATTTTTAGACTTCGTCGGGCAAGTAAAAATATTTATAGTCGATGAATCGGAATAAAAGTAGTGCAACTCCTAGACAACTTAGTTATCTACGTCGGAAACAAAGAATCACGCCAATCGGTTCAGTAGATTTGAAGTTACCATACCGCGCGATAAGAAAAACGTCATTTCAAGAACAACGCGTTTGAAGTTTTGACTACATATAAATGCAATATTATGTAACGTAAGTTCAATCTGCTATTCCGGGTCCATAAACTAGTCCTTCCTCTTCCTCATAGAGGGCGTTCTCCTCTATCTGGGCCATCCTGCGCTGCTCCAGAGCCGCTCGTACGGCCGATGACAAACGGTTTTCGGCCGCTTGAATCCGGCGGTCGTCCGAATGCTTGGCGAACTGCGTCGAATAGTGTCCCAGAGTGACGTCCATCGTTTTCATGGTCTTCGTAATTGCTGAATACCCTTCGTTGAAGCTGCCCATTGCCAGGAAAGTCTGATCATTTCCTGCCTTCGCACCAGAATGCAAATGCTTGGGGGCTAACTTGCAAACACACGCGTTCAAACTTTCATTTGAATTTTGTGTGTTTCCTCCCAAACAACGGTACAATAACTCGTCCTCCGAAAGAAAAACGACTGCTGTGTGAATAAGGCCGATTTCAGGCAGGTGCATTTTTTTGTTCAACCGTATTCGGAAAAACCGTTTCAGGGGTGGATTCTTAACACATTTATGGATCCAAAAATGCAATTTTAAAAAAAATCCGTTTTTCGAACGAAAATATAGTAAAGCTCCACTTAAGAGACGTGGAGGTTGCAAGGAACCCCCACAAATATTACATCTCCAGAGATGTCTGTTTAGCCGGTGAGTCCGTAGATGGTGGTGTAAGGCGGCCTACAGTGTATCTGGTCTCGCTTTCCCAACTGAGTTTTGCGATAACTAAGCCAGTCCGTCCTTGAACTGACTTTGTGAGCCGCCGCTTAGGAATTCTTCCTGCATGTTATGCAGAGATGCTCTCGTAGTTCCCTTGCAGAGGCGTAAAAGTGCCGTTGGATTCTGAAAGTGCAGTACTACTGTAGTGTACTGTCTCGTACGTAACTGCAGTGAGAAGTAGTTCTGTTGTGCACATTTTTACACAGGATGCCATTACGGTGCGTTTATTTAAGAAACGCCGTAAAATGAACTTGTTCACATTGATTACAAGCTAACAACGGTATGAGTGCATGATCGACCGCATGACTTGATCGAAAGGCGTAAAAAAAAAAAAATCCAATGGGTCTGAGCACTAATGGGACTTAACATCTGAGATCACGAGTCACCTAGAACTTGGAACTACTTCAACCTAACTAACCTAAGGACATCACACACATCGATGCCCGAGGCAGGATCGAACCTGCGATCGTAGCGGTCGCGCCGTTCCAGACTGAAGCGCCTAGAACCGCTCGGTCACAGCGGCCGGCGAAAGGCGTCCTATCGACGACTGCAGACAATGGCGTACGGTCAGTATCTTGAACCCACAACCGGTATTATCCGTAGAAGATCGTACATCTTCGGTTATGCCGAAGTTACTAATTTATTTATTAATATCAACGTTCCTTGGCATTGTGATATTACTGAAAGATAGTATTTACTACCTGTAGACTCTTCCTAAGGTCTGAGTGGCATTAGGCAACTTTTGCTAGCATATATTTATGAATAACAGTTACTTGATTCGCGCCAGAATTAATGTACTTTCCCTACGTATATCTCTTTGCCGGCGTCATGAACAATTTCTCGTCGTCACCTCATCCCACTTAATCTGAAAGCGCCACATGTCCAAACGTCTTTACTAGCCAGTGAGCGAACCTGCCGCTCGCCCCTTACTGTTTACGGACTGCAGCACTGATACTTCATGTACGTGAAGTAGCAAAAACTGGAAATAAAGTAAAATGTGCTCTTACCTGCAAGTAAGGGGTACCTTACAGCGTCCTACATCTTGTCTCCTGCTCTCTTCCAACGTCCTTCAGCAACTTCCCGTTGATGCTCACGACAGGAACACGCAAACAGCCTACCATTATCCTCGTTTCCGAGATGCTGGCTCCTAGAAACTAGGCCTAGCCATTTCTAGAAACCGCTTATGTCAGTGGATCCCTCCATTTGCGGTACGTATCGTTGCTTGCATGATACCCCATTCCTCTCCGCTCTACTGACGTGCTTAGGATTCCGCGACACTTGCTCGCAACGTCACCAGGCGGCATCAAGTCTCGCCGTGGGCGTAAATCAAAAATATGGGAAAACCAAATTTAATTATATTTATTTTAAACACACTCTTAAGCTGTTTCTCTACATAATCGACATTCAAACTGACTGACCATACCGTGGCACAAGTTTTTCAGTACTGTCTCTGTAGAAATGTGCTGCCTACGATTGCAACCACTGGTTTACATAGGCAAGCAATTCGGCGTCGGAATCAAAGCGTTGTTCTGCGGACCGTGTCTTCATTGCTGAGAAGAAGTGGTGGTCGCTCGGCGCCAAATCAGCTGTGTAAGCTGGATGACCAAACACCTCCCATCCAAAACGTCGTAGCAGCTTTCGGGTATGATTGGACATGCGTTGTCGTTAAAAAAAAAACTTTCGTCCTAAATTTTTCCGAACGCTTGTTTTGTATCGTCCGCCTTAACTTTGTCAGTGTTTGACAACACCTGTCTGAGTCAAATGTTGCGCCACGTTCAAGGAAACCAACGGGAATGATTCCGTTAGTCCCAAAAGACAGTAGCATGATCTTCCTTGCTGTGACAGCATTTGAAAACCCTTCCTTGGTTTCTTGGGAGAATTTGTGTGTTCCCATTCCATCGACTCCCTTATTGTTTCACACATGACATGCTTCACCAAAGTCTCGTCCCCAGTTACGATTCGGTCGATAATTTTGTTACCATTTTTATCGTAATCTTCCAGAAAGGTCAATGCTGTTGCCAGTCTGTTTTCTACGGTCTTACGTTAGGATTTTGGGAACCAACGTACCACAAAATTTGTGGTAACAAAGTTTCTCCGCCAGAGTTACATGCATCTAACTCGTGAAATGTTGCGAAAGTTTCCTAGTCGTGAAACGATTTTCACGAATTTTGTCGTCGATTTTCGTCCACCAGTTCGTCAGCCACAAGACTAGGTGTACCACCGCCGTGCTCATAGTGAATACCGGTACGGTCATTTTTCCGATCCGTGCACCATTGCCTCAGTAGGCTTTCTTTCATTATTCCTTTCCCGTGCACACCACAGAGGTCGCGGTAAATTTAAGTTGGTTTTCAGTTTTTTCCCCAACAGAAATAGAACGCAACATAATGCACCTCCCAAGTGGCGGGATTTTCTATTGCAGCGCGTATTTTAGCACGTCACAGAAAGCAAAGTAGCAGAGATACAAACCTCAAGCTACCACCGCTGGAAGCGCACTGAGTTTAGGAACGTTTAGGGTCATTCCATAAGACGTGTCATCAATGGTATACCGAGCACACGTGTGCCATCGCCGTAACTGCAGTAAATACATTCGAAAGCTCACTTCAGAAATCAGACAGATTGCGACCACATGCGGGGATGTCTCTGTACCAGCGCCGGGAACATTAAGGTTGAGGCTGGCCATACTACTAGATGGATCCTCCCACACCCAAGCTACTCACCCCAGTCCGTCGGACTGCCGCCCCAGTCCGTCGGACTGCCGCCCCAGTCCGTCGGACTGCCGCCCCAGTCCGTCGGACTGCCGCCCCAGTCCGTCGGACTGCCGCCCCAGTCCGTCGGACTGCCGCCCCAGGGGGTCCACAACTCTTTCGTGGATACGTGCGTGGCGAGCACGGGGCCCCGAGCCATTGCAGCCTTCTTTCTCTCCCGGGCTGCATTTCCTTTCCCTTCCCCTCCTTTCCCCTCCATACCCCTTTCCCCTCGCCCTCTCCTCTCCCTCTATTGGTGTCCTTGCTTATGTTGGCCCCCGCTATCCTCCTGGTTCTGTTGGTTTTACACTCTGGCTTTGTTGCGTAATCATCTCCTCCTTTTGGCATTCCTTGGTCCCCCTCTGGGGTTTGACCTCCATTCCAAAATTTCTCTTTCCGTAGTGTGAGCCATTTGGGGAAGAGCACCTTACCTAGTGTCTCCGACGTGTGCCCTCCTAGTATATTCCACCTTTTCTTCTACGTCGTTGTCTGATGCTAGGGTGCATAGCCAGCACGGTAGCCAGCCCGTGTGGTGGGGTCGCTATGTACCCTTTTGGTTGAGCCCCCTGAACACACAGGGATCACACTTCTGATACCTGAGCTGTGACCTCCTCATGCATGCCTTGGAGTGGTTGCTCGTCATCCTGGAGCATCGGAACTCCCGGCAATGGCCGCCGTGCCAGACGGCCCTTGCTGTGGCTGGGTGGCGCCCGTGAGGAGAGCCCCTGATCGGAGTGGGTGGTATCAGGGCGGACGCTATGCAGATGAAACGCATAAGGGTCCAAACCTCTGGCCGCTCTTCTGCGGCCGTCTCTCTGCGTGGTACTGATTCCTCAAGTGCTGCTTCTCTTGCCCCTTCGGCCTTCCCTTCCGTGGCTACCCCCTGGGAGGAGGGTCAGGCCCGTCGTCTAGGGGCAAAACCTTTCCCCCGTTATCTAGTTTGCACCAGGACTGATGGAGATACTTTCACCGGTGTCAAACCTTTATTCTTTGTGGAACACATTGAAGACAAGTTCGGCGAAGTGGACTCCCTGAGCAAGATGCGGTCGGGTTCATTACTGATAAAAACTGTTTCTGCTGCCCAATCTGCGGCCCTTCGTGCCTGTACCCATCTTGGCACAATTCCCGTGTCCATTACCCCTCACCAGTCTCTAAATATGGTACAAGGTGTGATTTTTCACAGAGACCTCATCCTTCAAACTGATGAGGAACTTCGGGACAATCTCGGACGGCGGGGTGTTCACTTTGTTCGGCGTGTTCAGAAGGGTCCTAAAGATAATCGTATTGATACTGGTGCCTTTATCCTGGCCTTTGAAGGGGATACCCTTCCTGAGAAAGTTAAGATTATGGTCTATCGCTGTGATGTGAAGCCGTACATCCCACCTCCTATGCGGTGTTTTAAGTGCTTGCGTTTTGGCCACATGTCTTCTCGCTGTACCCAGGACCCTCTCTGTGGTGACTGTGGACGTCCACTCCATGAGGGGAGTCCCTGTGTTCCCCCTCCTGTATGTGTAAATTGTCATGGTAGTCATTCTCCACGTTCAGCAGATTGCCCAGTCTATAAGAAAGAAAAAAAGATACAGGAGTATAAGTCTCTTGATCGTTTAAGCTACACAGAGGCCCGTAAGAAATATGCACGATTGCACCCTGTGTCCATGACATCTAGTTACGCCTTGGTTACATCTTCATCCCTTCCTCCCCCTTCCTTACCCCCGTCCCGGACCCCTCTCCTTCCCCCCTCCCCTGCGGCTCCCACACCTTCTCCTCTGGGCGCCGCTCCCCCTCCCCAGCCGGACAAGTGTCCCACTCCTTCGGCGTCTGCCGGTCAAGGGCGCCTCTCCCGGGATGCCCCTTCCCGGCACCTTCCAGGTCAAAGGTCTGCTGCAGCGCGGCGACCGCGAGAGCCGCGGTCTATCGGCCCCCAGGTCGCCCGGTCTCTTTCTGTTCCTGATCTTGCTGCAGCTGGCTCCATTATGCCACACAGCCCTCCTCGATCTCAGCCTGAAAAGAAGAAGAAACATAAGTCCCGGGACAAAGAGCCTCTGGTGTCACCGGAGGTCCCTTCCCCGGCTTCACAACCGGATTCTGACCTGTCGTTTATGGATGTCGCCCCCTCCTTGTCGGTGACAGGTGGGGACCCGGCGGTATGACTGGATTTAGCGTGTTCAGCCCTCATTTAAACCATCGTTCTGTGGTTCTCCAATGGAATTGTAATGGCTACTATCGTCACCTTCCGGAATTGAAATCCCTTCTTTCGTCCTACTCAGCAGCTTGTGTGGTTCTCCAGGAATCTCATTTTACTGATGCTCACTCACCGACCCTCCGTGGGTTCCGTGTTTTCTGTCGAAATCGGGTCGGACCCTTGCGGGCTTCTGGTGGCGTTTGTACGTTGGTCCGTACAGACATTGCTAGCACGTGGATTCCTCTCCAAACTACATTGGAAGCAGTTGCTGTTAGGGTCCACTTAGACTCTGCAGTCACAGTATGCAATCTTTATCTCCCTCCTGACAGGACTCTTACACCTGCTGCCTTAACCACCCTTCTTCAGCAACTTCCTCCTCCCTTCCTCCTCCTTGGGGATTTTAATGCTCATCATCCTTTGTGGGGCAGTGCCTTTCCATCTAGACGAGGTCTTCTTATCGACCAATTTATTGCAGACCACGACCTGTGCCTTCTTAATGATGGCTCCCCTACTCATTTCAGTGCTGGTCATGGTACCTTTTCTGCCATTGATCTTTCTCTTTCTTCTCCCTCTCTCCTCCCTTCATTACACTGGTCGCCACACGACGACCTTTGTGATAGTGACCATTTCCCGTTGATTATCACGCTCCCTTCCCGCTCCCCGATGGAGAGGTTACCTCGTTGGTCTTTCCACCGCGCCGATTGGCCTCTATATACTGCACAGGTCGAGTTTTCTCCCTCTTTGTCGGGTTGTATTGATGACGTCCTACGTGACGTGTCTGACGCGATTGTTCGCGCTGCTAACCTTGCTGTCCCGCGCTCATCTGGACAATTTCGTCGTCGGCAAGTCCCGTGGTGGAGTACGGCCATTGCCATTGCCATCCGTGATCGCCGTCGAGCTTTGCAACACTTTAAGAGGCACCCATCTGTAGCCAGCCTTTCTACCTTTAAGCGCCTTCGCGCTAAAGCCCGTTATTTAATCAAACAGAGCAAGCGGATATGTTGGGAACGATTCGTTTCTTCCCTTGGTTCCACTGTCCCTCTGTCACGGGTATGGGCTACACTTCGCTCTCTCCAAGGTTGCCATCGGCAGTCCACCCTCCCAGGCCTTCACCTCCCAGATGGCATTTGTACGGACCCATTAGTTCTTGCAGAACATCTTGCGACCCATTTTGCAGTGGCATCAGCATCGGCCTCCTATCCAGCTGCTTTCCTTCATCAAAAACAGCAGGCTGAAGCTGTCACCTTATGTTTCACCACTTGTGAGTCAGAATCTTACAACGAACCTTTCACTGAATGGGAATTTCTTTCTGCTCTATCTGCTTCTCATGATACAGCTCCTGGCCCAGATTCCATTCATAACCAGCTGCTTCAACATCTCAGTGCTCCACAACGGCACCATCTTCTTCGGGTGTTTAACCGTATCTGGCTCCAGGGTGACTTCCCTTCTCAGTGGAGGGATAGCATTGTGGTTCCTGTCCTTAAGCCTGGTCAGAACCCCCTATCTGTTGACAGCTATCGGCCAATTAGTTTGACCAATGTTGGTTGTAAGTTACTTGAACGGCTGGTAGCCCGTCGGCTCACTTGGGTCCTCGAATCTCGGGATCTATTGTCCCCTTACCAGTGTGGCTTTCGAGAGGGACGATCTCCAATCGATCATTTGCTTCGCTTGGAATCCACAGTTCGGCAGGCTTTTTCCCAGCGCCGCCATTTGGTTGCAGTGTTTTTTGACCTTCGCAAGGCCTATGACACGGCCTGGCGCCATCACATCTTACTAACCCTTCATCAGTGGGGTCTTCGGGGCCCACTCCCGATTTTTATCCGCCAGTTCCTGATCCATCGGTCATTCAGAGTTCGAGTTGGTACTGCTTTTAGTTCTCCACGGACCCAGGAGACGGGCATCCCACAGGGTTCTGTCTTGAGTGTCCTTCTTTTCCTCATTGCTATCGATGGACTTGTGGCCTCTGTCGGTCCCTTGGTCGCCCCTGCCCTGTATGTGGATGATTTCTGCATTTGGGTTAGTTCCTCCTCGATGCCATCTGCAGAACGGCAGCTCCAGGTGGCTATACGGCGTGCCTCTGCATGGACCCTCTCCCACGGGTTTCAATTCTCTCCGTTAAAATCGCGGGTGGTCCACTTCTGTCGACGTACTACGGTCCACCCTGATCCAGAGCTCTATCTCGCTGCACAAAGATTGCCTGTGGTTCCACAGTTTCGTTTCCTAGGTCTTCTTTTCGACAACAAGCTCACTTGGCTGCCCCATATCAGACTCCTGAAGGTAGGATGTTTCCGTAAACTCAATGTCCTTCGCTTCCTTGCCCACTCCTCCTGGGGTGCGGACCGTTCCCTCCTCCTCCGTCTTTATCGTGCTCTAGTTCTGTCACGTTTGGACTATGGTTGTCAAGTTTATGGTTCAGCTGCTCCTTCCACGCTGCACGTGCTGGATCCAGTCCACCATCGTGGTATCCGTTTGGCCACCGGTGCCTTCCCTACTAGCCCTGTTGATAGTCTCCTGGTTGAAGCTGGGATCCCCCCCCTTTCTGTTCGGCGGTCCCAGCTTCTGGTGTCTTATGCCCTTACTATCCGTTCTTCTCCCGCTCATCCTTCCTATTCTATCCTATTCCCAGACCATGGACGTCGCCCGCCTGACTCCCGCCCTCGGGCGGGTTTACCGGTTGGGCTGCGCCTTGCGTCTCTTACCCGTGATTTTCGGCTTCCTTCTTTGTCCTGTCTTCCTCGCTCCCTCCCCTCCACCCCTCCTTGGTTAGTTCCTCGGCCTCGAATTCGGATGGATCTCCGCCGCGGTCCGAAAGATTCCATCCCCCCGGTGGTGTTCCGTTCCTTTTTCCGCCAAATTTTATGGGAGTTTCGGGATGCTGTTGTTTTTTACACTGATGGCTCTAAATCTGCTGATCATGTTGGGTATGCCTTCACGTCCTTTGTTGGAACGGAAAATCATCTACTGCCACCCTCATGTGGGGTGTTTACTGCGGAATTGATGGCAATTTCCCGGGCCCTTACCTTTATTAAACAATCCCAACACAACCGCGTTTTGTTATGTACGGACTCGATGAGTGGCCTTCTTGCTATTGACCGGTGTTTTTCGCGCCATCCCTTGGTCTCTGCCATCCATGACCATCTCGCTGATCTTCACCGTGCTGCTTGTTCCATTGACTTCCTATGGGTCCCGGGCCATGTGGGTATCCCGGGTAATGAGCTCGCTGATCGTTTGGCTGGGGGAGCAGTTACTTACCCCCCGTTTTCTGTAACCCCTCCTGCAGCGGATTTACGGCTTCACATCAAATCCCATTTTGCACAGTCATGGGCCAATTCTTGGGAGGCTACTCCACTGTCTAATAAACTTCGTGCCATTAAGGTGAATACAGGCCCATGGCGTTCTTCCTTTAGCCTCTCCCGCAAGGACTCGACCACACTGTGTCGTCTCCGCATTGGCCATACCAGGCTGACCCATGGTTTCCTTTTGCGTGATGAGCCACCCCCGCTATGTGGTTGTGGAGCCTTCCAGTCAGTGGCCCACATTTTGGTTGAATGCCCCCTTCTTTTGGCTCTGCGTGCTAAGTACAGACTCCCCACACTTTACCTTTGATGTTGGCTGACGATTCCCGGATGGTCTCTCTGGTTCTAGATTTCCTCTGGGAGAGTGGTTTTTATTCTCAGTTTTAAAGTTTTTAATCTCCCTCTGGTGTTGGGGCAGGGCGGTGAGTGTTTGGGTGTCTCCCACTGTAGGCAGTGTTCAGAGATTCCCGATTCACCTCCCTGACCGGAATTCTCTTTTCTTTCCCTTTTACTCTGTTTTTACCCCTTCCTTTTAAGGCTTGGTTAGTTTTTCTATTCCCATACGTACTTTCTGCATTATAGCAGTTGTACCTTTTAAGTCACAGGTGGTCTTGCCTATGCTGTTTCAGCATAGTGTTGGGTTCGTTCTCTTGCCAACTTCCCTCATTTGTTTTTACTAATGACAACGTGACTGCCCTTTTACGTTTCCCCTTTATCCGTTTTATTTTTCTGACTATACTGAGATGTCCCGTTAGCAGAATGGAGTCTATTTGAAACAAGGGACTGATGACCTTGCTGTTTGGTCCCTTTAATCTCAAACAACCAACCAACCAACCCAGTCCGTCGGACTGCCGCCCCAGTCCGTCGGACTGCCGCCCCAGTCCGTCGGACTGCCGCCCCAGTCCGTCGGACTGCCGCCCCAGTCCGTCGGACTGCCGCCCCAGTCCGTCGGACTGCCGCCCCAGTCCGTCGGACTGCCGCCCCAGTCCGTCGGACTGCCGCCCCAGTCCGTCGGACTGCCGCCCCAGTCCGTCGGACTGCCGCCCCAGTCCGTCGGACTGCCGCCCCAGTCCGTCGGACTGCCGCCCCAGTCCGTCGGACTGCCGCCCCAGTCCGTCGGACTGCCGCCCCAGTCCGTCGGACTGCCGCCCCAGTCCGTCGGACTGCCGCCCCAGTCCGTCGGACTGCCGCCCCAGTCCGTCGGACTGCCGCCCCAGTCCGTCGGACTGCCGCCCCAGTCCGTCGGACTGCCGCCCCAGTCCGTCGGACTGCCGCCCCAGTCCGTCGGACTGCCGCCCCAGTCCGTCGGACTGCCGCCCCAGTCCGTCGGACTGCCGCCCCAGTCCGTCGGACTGCCGCCCCAGTCCGTCGGACTGCCGCCCCAGTCCGTCGGACTGCCGCCCCAGTCCGTCGGACTGCCGCCCCAGTCCGTCGGACTGCCGCCCCAGTCCGTCGGACTGCCGCCCCAGTCCGTCGGACTGCCGCCCCAGTCCGTCGGACTGCCGCCCCAGTCCGTCGGACTGCCGCCCCAGTCCGTCGGACTGCCGCCCCAGTCCGTCGGACTGCCGCCCCAGTCCGTCGGACTGCCGCCCCAGTCCGTAACTGAGGAAACCATTGCTTGGCAGGCGCTGTGCAGACTGGGCGAATGTCCTCACGGTTTTTTGGCGGCAGGGGGCATACGTTGATGGCAATGCCAGTGACATTCAGCGCCTCCCCCGTCATTGCCAACGCTGTGCCTATGCACCGGAGGACCATTTTGAACCATATTAGTATATTTTGACTCATTCTTAATGCCTTTGTACTCGTGCACGAAGAATTTACACAGAATTCCAGTGGATGTGTTTCATTTCAACTTTTACCATAACCTCCTTTACTGGTACCAAATTTTGTGTTGGCTTTCATATACACACTGCCTTGACGGTTCAGTGAACATCGTGGATTTCTCATGTCGATTTATCCCAAGATATACCATAGTTCCCATGACTCATGAAATCGTATATATCAATGATGGTTCGCTTAACTCTTATGGGGAATAGCATAACGTAATCTAATACTGTATCAGCAGCTTTATAGCTTTAAAGGTTGATGGATATTGTTGCAGAGTTTGATCTGATTTCCCTAGGTACTGTTACTGTTGAGGAGGGTAGATTTTGCTAGATAGCTTACTTTCTGAGAGCACAGTGAGAAGTGCGTAGGTTTTCGAGGACTCGGTCAGGACGTTTCACACACATCGCAGGATGACGGCAATACCCAGGTCTGCCGCCTGTAGTGTCCCGGTTGAGCTGCCTGTGTTGTGGTACGTGGTACGTTGGTGGACGTGTGCAATCTCTCTGATGGAAGGAATTTCACCGCCGCGGCACGCCTCGTTCGTTCTTAGCCGATCAATCTTCTGCTGGCGTCTTGTTTTCGTACACAAGTGGTCAGTGGCGCAGCGGCGTTCGGGAGGGGGCCAGGATGGAGCTACATGCGAGCGTGAGCTGAAATAGAAGTACATGGTAATTATGGTACCTTCCACTCGATATTTGTTGTATGTTAGGCAACCCGATCACTGTTTTGAGTGTCTATTCTCTGTGAAATATTTGGGGGAACGCTACGAGCAATTCGGCGTGGGTTATGAGAAAGCTGATGAATTTGATTTGTGATATTCAGTGTCGTGCATGAACCGAAATGGAGAAGGTGCACTTAATAGTAATTATTTAAACTTAGCTGACTAGCAGCAAACAACAACCTGATATCTGCAGTGTAGTAACAAAATGCGTATATCGCTTCTAGTTTCTGCAATTCGTTCAGAACATAGCCCAAATAACGAGAGCGTATCTAAAGTCTCTCCATCCACAAGCTGACCAAAACTCTTCTAGCCAAAACTGGGATTGTATTCCATAAGTTCCATCCCGTGTTCAAAGGACAGCATTGCAGCTGCTTTAATGGCCTTTGCGTAGCAGCCCCTTATGATTCCACTGAATGCGTTCAAATTTTTGTTGTTGGCTTTTGAGATCGAACTAATCTTCCTAACATCCATCTGCCCACTGAGTTGTACAAAAAGTAGTTTCCATTCAACGTATTTGTGACTAACTGGTGCGGAGGTCTGGGACTCGATTCTCAGTGAGTCTCTTGGATATTTTTGTGATGAGAGGGCCCGGAAACAGCTGTCATTCAGCCTCATGAGGGCAAATGAGAATCTGTTTGCATAGCTGATGAAATGCATGATATCTAAACGCCTATTCCAACACAGCCATACAGCGTTTATTTAGACATCACCATGTGTGTGAAAGCTGTGTCAGTGATTGCATGTAGAGCTACAAATTAGCAAACAAATAAATAAAAATAGGTACCCCGCCCTAAAATTTATGTATGTATCACGGACGGTTACGGAGCCCTGGTTTCGTTAGGTGACGATTTTCGATGCTGACGAAGTCATTGATTTTGTCGCCTGAAGATAAAGCTACGGCTTCGAAACATGTGGTAGGATTTTAGTGTCTGATTTTAGTGTTTGTTTCCGGCATCTACTGATAATTTACGTGGTGTAACGGTTATTGGGACGCAAACATCACTGTAACACAGGTTTATTCTTTAATTGCCGTGTAATCTTAAGAATGTATACGTGTAAGGCAAGACACAGTTAAAGATGTGACACGAAGGGCTTTCCTAATTGAGGTGCTAAACGTGATTTGGACGGTTGGGATACATGCCAGACACCTTGAAAGATTCTGACGGGACATCCTGCATGAAATGTGGCATAGAATTTGTACTTAACCAATACGCAGTTCGGAAAACATGGAAGACGTCCTTACAGTTTCCCCTTAGACCTAATTCGAAGCAGACGTTTGTTTCGGTAATGTAAAAAGGTCGTAAACGCATCACTTCATTACTTTTATTCTTGTCTATAATTCTGGCCACGGCGAACTAAAAGCGTAGGAAAAGGCAGTAATGGATGTTTGCTGATTATAGAAGGTATATAGATGGTGCATGATTAGTGTGAAATAAAGGTTAGCCATTGTCAATGCCTTTCTTTGAGAGAGGTGAAAAATGAGTGCAGCGGCAAAGTAGTACTGGAGTGGTCTATTTCTTGTTCAAAATTCTCTCTCTCTGTCTGTCTGTCTGTCTGTCTGTGTGTGTGTGTGTGTGTGTGTGAGAGAGAGAGAGAGAGAGAGACTAATTCTCAATTAAATATATAATGTCTTTGTCTTAGTCAATTGCTGCACCCTTCTTTTACTTCTGCGGAGCCGTCACATAAAGTACTGATTTCTCAAATTAACCTTCGCAATTTGCTAAATAAAAAGCCTCCGTATTTAAATAATTTTAATTTCCAGGAATACTTTAAAACAGTCCCAATCCATCGGTTCCAACAAAGGTTTTTGGGGGAGTTGCCTTGCTTATCAGGCGTATGCTGGAAGTCCCCTCCCATAGATTCTCAACTGGGATTCCCCTCTTCCCACTCGCAGCCTGCTGGGGTTTTTGGCTGATAAGAACGGTCTCTCTACCGGGACGCATCTCAAACAACCAGGTCTGCACGTTGGAGCAGAGTCCTAAACCCGTTATAGCTTCTACTGTTTAAACTAACTGAACCTATCCAGTCCGCTCCATCACACAACCTTTATCGCCTTCGACGAACAGATTCGCAGATATGCAGATATGCTTCGCCTGTGACGACTTGAAGTTTTGAACTACAGAAAAATTGGTAAAAAAAATAACCATGGTGTAACGAACTAGTTACTTAGAGAGAAAGCACAAATTTCAATTGGCCAAGATGTTCTTTTCGAGAGGAACCTGTCCAGCAGGACCAAGAAAAACCTAAACGTGATTTGTTGAACAGCGCTTTGAAGTTTGCTCCACTTAAAATCCAAGTATAGCCGCGGTACGTTTGCACGGAAACATTTGTAAACTGAGGGCGCTCCTCAAACGTACCTTTATATGAAGGGCTTCAAAACGATATCACTTTTTACCGCTTAGCATTTAACCCTCTATCGAGAATGCGATCACTACAGTACACTGAAAGATACTGTATACGACGTACGATAATTTTGGTTTGAAACTTAAGTTTCATTTCAGTTTTTTACGCGTTTTCGCTCCTGCAGTATTAGATACGGTATGTTTCTGCCAGATGCCTGCCGAACGTTCCACCACAACATACTACTCGTATTACATATGTTGTGCAATCGGTCACACACGTTTCCGGCGTTACCGATGTATTTTGGGTTTCTGTTACATGTAAACTGAACACGGAATTAAGAGTATATGCTAATTATACTAAGAAACTAATGTTTCGGGAAGAAAGGTCTTATGTTAATAATACTCTTTTAATTTCCCGTACAGGTTTTTGGTGACAGAACCAGTTACACCTAAAATTTTTCTTGCATCTTTGTCAAGTTCCTACCTCCAATGCGAGTTCAACAATTCAAGGAGTTATTTCGTGTCGTCACTTGGTCGATGTGATTTACCTGTAGACGTATTTCCAGAATTTATTCACATAATGGATTAATAATTTTTGACAAATTTTGGTTTTGCGCTTGGTTTATGCAGTAAAGTAGAAATCTGTAGAATCCTTGTACAACTAGCAGAACAGAATATACACACGTAGGCAGCAGCAGTTTTTTAGGTGGTTAACTTTGCTAGCAGCACCTTTCCTTCGTTCATAGTGCCATATGCAACACGGAGTACAGAAGTGAAGCTATGTACTCGTAGAAGAGACAGATGCGCACGATTAACTACTAAAGTAATTGCATGTAGAATATTGCTTCCTCGTATGAAGATTCATTTCTGTATCAGGGTTTAGCGAACACATATCAAACAGATGACGTTTGCCGCAGCAATAGCATTGCAGATAGCTCTTATCTCGGATTTTATCTCGCAACCGAGATAACGTGTGCTGCCCCCAGTGTGACTTACGCACCTCAACGAACAAGCTGGGCTATCCCGGTCGGATTTGATGAAAACTGTAAGTTCGTCTGTTGTATCGTAAGTGAGAATATAATCACCTTCATAAGAAGGCTAATAAAACTGTTTTTATGACCACTAAGAGCTTTCCACTTCAGCATCCGTATTGTCGGCGGTAGTTTAGATTCATTGGTGCTCCTCTGCCGGTTCCAATATTTGTCGCTATTGAAACACGTACAGTTCAGATTTAATGATCATCTTCTGCTCTAGAACACGCACTACAGCTGTTTTAGTTTCGGTGAACTGACGTAAAGTTGTAGGCTAACAGAATATCGGACTGCGGCAAAGTTGTCAAAGATCAGTAACTGACCGTACACGCAGATGCAAGAGTGTAAGAGGCACACGAATTAAACACATCCACGGACGATGCTTTCCATGTAAATGCGATTGCGTGCGGCAACAGTGAAAAATAAGAAGCGGGTCCTAATTTTTTTTCTGGGTAGTTTAACTTGGTGTCTGAAGGAAAATTTAATCGTAACAAGTGTTTCCAGTAATTTCATCGTCAGCATCTAAGACCGACCACACATTTTAAGGACGTGATTGCTTGACATCGCAGTTACGTAAGACATGGGACTGCACGGAGATAAAGTACGAAAAAGAGTATGCGTTTAGTAGAATTTGCGTACTGGTATGACTTCCACGAAACTGACTCAGAAACTGTACACGCAGTCCCACTTCCTGAAACTTAAACTGAAATCGTGAAGTATTTCCCCTGTGTAATATCTGAACATTGCCATGCAGTCAGTCGGCGTTATTTCTGATACTATAGCGTGAGCTTTCGTGTGAATTCGCATCTCTTGACGTCGCGAATTTTAACCTCGTTTTCCTCCTACACGAACTGTTAGTTCTGGCTTCAGTACGTGTTGTGCGGTTTAGGATTTCTCCGAAAAAAGATGTGCTGTGTTCGAAGTGAGGAAGTGTGTCCCACCAACTTTATTTGTCCTTGGGACAATCCACGTAGATTACAACCGGTAGGCGTGTCACTGTTTCCGGTCAAAGTGCGAGTGTAAAGTGCACAGTTCTTTACTAAGTTCGCTCCTGTTGCAGGCAGCGCCCTCTTGCCTTCTCCAGACCAGTGAACAGAAGTCTGCATCGACATCCATACTCCAAAATTATTGTGAAGTGCGTGGCATGCTTCCCATTATACAACTTACGGCATTTTCCCCTGATCAGTTCACATACGGAGCGCAGTAAGAGTGATTTCTTAAGCGCCTATATGCGTGGTATGATTGATCTTGTCTTGGCGATCCCTACGTGAGCGATACAGAGGTGGTCACGGTATATTGCTAGGTTCATGATTCACGGTTCCTTTGTGGAACTAAGTAGGATTTCACAGGATCGTGTGCGTCTGTCTTCAGGAGTCCTCCAGTTCTTTCATCATCTCCGTTATGCTAACGCGGAGACCAAATAAATGTCACCATTCCTATTGCCATCCTCGGTATACGTACAGTATATCCCCCATTAGTCCTATTTGGTGCGGTTCTCGCACACTTGAGCATTAGTCTAGGATGGGTCTTAGGAGTATTTTTTAAGCAGTGTCCTTCGTAGACTGATAAGCATTTTCCTAGTGTTCTCAATGACCTGAATTTACAGCACCTGTTTTACCTTCGCCTGAGCCTCTGTGATTTAATATAATTCCAAATTGCTGGACCAAGGTAGTTGCGAGTCGACCGATCACTACTGTGGCTCACTGACATTCTGGTCATAAAATATTAGGTTTCCTCGTCGTGTAGAGCGCGCAGTTTTACATTTCTGAACATTTAAAGAAAGTTGCCAATCTTGCACCAATCTGAAATCTTATCAAGATTTTTTTTTTTTTTTTTGGCAGCATTATAGATAAATGCAACACATGCGTAAAGACCGATGCTTCTCTTAATATTGTCTGCACCAAGCTTAGCCCTTCCTAACAAGAACTCTGAAACCAGTTCACAAATATCGCTTGACACTCTATACGATACTTTAGATAGTAAGCCTAGGTGTGGTACTAAGTCAAATGCGGGTATGAAATCAGGAAATGGTGCAGCTGACGGACTGCCTTGATCCATGGCTCTAACGATGTCAAGTGAGGAAAATAAGTAATCTGTGAAGTTGGCAGCTGTGGGTGTGTTTATTTGCTATAGATTTCGGTCGTTGTATTGTACAAACGGTAGTATGTCAAGTCGATCTCATTGTCACAGTGCTTCAAGATGAAGATGAAAGTGTGTTGCTTAGAATTCGACAGCAGATAAGTAAAAAACACAGCCAAATGGATAAATAAATAGTAAGCACAGCATTTATTCAACCTGCTGTTCGCATGGTTCCCTTCGCCGATCTATGAAGTGTTTTATGTCGTTGTGTTGCTCTTTTATGGCACGCACGTTGGTCGACACTTCCCGATAATAAATTGCGGGACGTGAAAGCTCTTCCCTGTGCTTGGACCTCTTCCTCCCGAACGCGTCGTCGGGAGGAGGTAATTTTAACTAGACTCCGGATAGGGCACTGCCTTTTTAGCCATCGACATCTTTTAAGTGGTGATCCTCCCCCGCTTTATCCCCACTGCTCTCAGCTGTGGACGGTGAGACACCTTTCACTCGAGTGCCCCTATTTTACTCCGTTGCGCGCCCGTCTACACCTGTCGCCTGACATATCTTCCATTTTAGCAGATTACACGCGCTCAGCCGATCGCGTTCTCGAGTTTGTGTCAGTGAGATGTCAGTCATTTGAAGCTCTGTTTGGGGACAAACAACTCCCCCCCCCCCTCCCCCGTCTATAATGGTTTTTAAGCTTTCCTTCTGTTTTTTTAGTTTCCCCACTTTTTTAGTTTCTCCAGTTTTTTGAGTTTCGCTCCCATTGCTGCTAGTTTCCAGTTTGGTTTTTACTTTTTCCTAAGCCACAGACCGGGCGCTAATGACCGTAGCAGTTTTGCGCCCTAAAACCATAACAAAAAACAGCATTTATTCTCCATAGCGTAATATTAACAGCGGACTTCCGCATTTTCCAGCACTTCGCAAACGAGAGAAATTTCTTAGTCCAGGCTCAGAATTTTTAGACATCTGTTCACGATCGTGGCAGGAAGAATGTGTGGTCGGATTTCCTTCCTAGGGCTGCAGTCATGCATCGATTACGTCCAGATATAGCTGCGCTCCGTGCGCTTTTGTGCCCCTCTCCTGTGCCGGAATCGACTGAAGGCGCCGTTCGCGGTCTTTGACTGCCACGGCTCACGCACAAAGCCTCACTGTGGGCTTGGAGTCGGCAGCCTGCTCGGCTTGGGACAGCCACCACTAGCTGTCCTCCGCTTCCACAGCAGCGACGGGCTAACCGATCGAAGCGAAAGAGGAACTGTAGACTCGCGCCACCGTTTTCCTTACTGTGGAGAACAACGTGCATTATCACCACCACAGTTCATCATGGTGTTCTGTTCTTTTCGTGTTCCCTTGCTAACTACTTGGAAATGATTGTGATTCAATACCATGCCAGTCGTCTTCAACAGCTCCTTCGTACCATTGACACCCCCCCCCTCCCCCCCAACCTCTTTCCTTACCTCGTGGAATGCTGAAAGAAAGGCCACTATCAGAGTATTAAGGTATGATCCTCCATTTTGTACGGCTAAACCAATATACGGGCGTTGCTCGAAAATATGGAAACACCACGAGAAATGCATATTTGAACGCGCGCGGATGATATCCAAAACTGCAGATTGCGCTGTCTTATTTCACCACCAATGCCACCTTCGCAGTGTCCTCGGTGCGTTACAGCTGTCAGCCGTGGTCAGAGCAGTGTTCTGTGTGCGTTATGTCGGAGATAAGTGAATTCGAACATGAGCAAATTGTTCGTCCTCTCACGGTGTGTTTTTACGTAACAAAGGTAGCCGAAGTGTTCGGGTTTGCAAGAGGCACCATATCGAAGATTTCTGCCGCATACAGGGAAAGCGAAAAATCATCATCCTCTGGGTTACGATGCTGACGAAAGTGTGTAAAGTGTTCATAGCAGACGGTCACTGAACAGGATTGTGACGAAAAATAAGGCGTTGACAGTTGCTTAACTCACTGAAGAACTAAAGAGTTCGCGAGTGCAACATTGCCAGCACAAAAAAGGGAATTTCAGAGGCAGAGAACTACAGGGTGAGCTGGAAATCCAAACCCTCTCATCTGCGATGCAAAGCCCTTAAGATGAAAACGTGGTGCCGAAGTGAATCGTGGTGCCGAAGCCGCAGAAACCTGGAGTACGGAGAAATGGAACAATGTCACTAGGTCGGATGAGTCTCGTAGCTCGCAATTTCCAATTTCTCTCAGAGTTTGCCTCAAAAGAGTGAAACACGGCAGGTGTTCGGTTATGTGAGCGGCCATACCGTGTTTTTCTCTGAGCCCCGTAATTACATGGTATGAGGTCCCATACTCCGGGAGACACACTCCGTCGGCTAGGCAAGGTCCAAGTGGAGGTGGTTTGCCATTGCCTTCCTCCGACCGTAATGGGGATGAAGGATGATGATAAAGACGACACAGCAACACCCAGTCATCTCGAAGCAGGGTGGCCCCGCCGGGAATCGAACCCGGGACTCTGTGCGCGGGAAGCGAGAACGCTACCGCAAGACCACGAGCTACGGACTCCGCAATTACAATGCAAGGATTATGTGACCAGTTTGGCAGATTTGGTACATCACGTCGTACAATGTTTGTTCAGCAATGGTGATGCTGTATTCCAGGACGAGACGGCCGTTGTTTCCACAGCTGGCATCGTCTAGGACTGGTACTGTCAACACGAGGATGGATTGTCGCATCTCCGCTGGCCGCTATTTTCACCAGATTTCATTATTATTGAGCTTTTGTTCTCCACTTTGGGGAGAAGGGTGTGAGATCGGTATCCACCTCCACCATCATTACCTTTACTTGCCACTGTTTTGCAGGAAGAGTGGTATAAAAAGTCCCTTGAAAAACATACAGGACTGTATTTATCCAATCCGTGACGTCTGGAAGCTGTTTTCAATTGCAACGTTTTTCCGACACCGAATTGGACACGATAATGTATTGTTTCTGGTGTTACACCCCTTTACAATGAATCATAAATGAAATTAAAGCGCAGAACGTAAAAGTCTGCTTGTTCTATTGTCGCTGGCTAGAATGCCCAAGTCTCAAGTTACGTTTGTTGAAAAGCGGGAATGTTCACAACAAAATTGAATTTCTTGAACAGAGGTAATATATTTTTCCTTGTCGCATGAAAATACACTGAAGGGCCGCAGAAACTGGTATACGCATGCGTATTCGAATACAGACATACTTAAACGAGCAAAATACGGCACTGCGGTCGGCAACGACTATATGATACGAACAAGTGTCTGGCGCTGTTGTTAGATCGGTTACTGCTGCAACAATGGCAGGTTATCACGACTGAAATGAGTTTGAAACGTGGTGTTACAGTCGGTGCATGAGCAATGGGACACAGCATCTCCGAGGTAGCGATTTTCCCGTACGATCACTTCACGACTTTGCCGTGAATATCAGGAATCTGGTAAAACATAAAATATCCGACATAGCTGCGGCCGGAAGAAGATCCAGCAAGAACTGGACTAACGACGACTGAAGCGAATCGTTCAACCTGACAGAAGTGCAATCCTCCTGGAAATTGTTGCATATTTCAATGCTGGGCAATCAAGTGTCAGCGTACGAACCATCCAGCGAAACCTCACCGATATGGGCTTTCGGATCCAAATGTCCATAGAGTGCGCTTGATGGCTGCACCACACAAAGCTTTACGCCTCGCATGGGCCCGTCAACACTGACATTGGACTGTTGCTGTCTGGAAACATGTTGCCTGGTCGGGCGAGTCTCGCTTCAAATTGTGTCCAGCGGATGGACGTATACGGGTATGGAGACAACCTCATGAATTCGCAGACCCTTCATGTCAGCAGGGGAGTGTCCAAGCTGGTGGAGGCTCTGTAATGGTGCGCAGCGTGTGGAGGTGGAGTGATACGGGACGCTTGATACTTCTAGACACGACTCTGACATGTGACACGTACGAAAGCATCCTGCCTGACCAGTTACACGCATTCATGACCATTGTGCATTCCGACGGTCTTAGGCAATTCCAGCAGGACAATGCGACAGCCCGCATCTCGTGGTCGTGAGGTAGCGTTCTCGCTTCCCACGCCCGGGTTCCCGGGTTCGATTCCCGGCGGGTCAGGGATTTTCTCTGCCTCGTGATGGCTGGGTGTTGTGTGCTGTCCTTAGGTTAGTTAGGTTTAAGTAGTTCTAAGTTCTAGGGGACTGATGACCGTAGATGTTAAGTCCCATAGTGCTCAGAGCCATTTGAACCATTTGAACAATGCGACAACCCACACGTCCAGAATTGCTACAGAGTGGCTCCAGGCACACACTCCTGAGATTAAACACTTCCGCTGGCCACCCAACTCCCCAGACATGAACATTATTGAGCATATCTGGGATACCTTGCAACGTGTTGTTCGGAAGAGATCTTCCAGACCCTAGTACTCTTACACATTCACGGACAGCTCTGCGGGATTCATGTTACCAGTTCCCTCCAGCACTACTTCAGACATTAGTGGAGTCGCTGCCACGTCATGTAGCGGCACTTATACGTGCTCGCGGGAGCACTACACGATGTTAGGCAGGTGTCCCACTTTCTTTCGCTCTTCAGTGTAAATTAGCTTGATACAGACATGGGAAATGCCTTACTGTATAAAAAAAAAAAAAAAAAAAGATACGTCAACTAACGTTAGGCGTGTCTCCGTATCAATTTATTTTGAAAACTCACATTTCTGATGTATTGTATTTAAAAAGGTGTACACTTCTTGTAGCATCGGCTCCGCCGTAAAATTAGACTGAAAAGTGTCAGTTTTCCCTGTAACACACAGAAATGAATGTGCGTTCGTTATAGGGAAAGGTATAGGCTACTTACCTGAACGGCCTCAAGTAACCTGGTGACTAGGTCGGCTCCCTGCGTGTGACTGAGTACGGCGGCTAGTGTGCCACTGCAGGGCTCTTCCAGCTTGCAGCTGCGTGGGCGGCCGATGCCGCGGCTGGCGTTTACGGCGCCACCGCCGACCCGGTCGCGCCGGCCTTCCGGGAAAATCGTTGGCAGTTCGGCGGCGGCGCCGGGTCCCTCCCACGCCGCACCAGCGCCATCCGCCCACGCCTGGGGGCGCACCGTCTCCTGACTCACTGCCGTTAGTCAACTTTGCAGCGCACAGAAAGAAAGAGACGAATGCATCCAGCGGAGGGTAAAAAGAACGGACCCGCAAAATCAGAGACCTATATTCTAAACTGCTGTTTGCTGGAGAATCTTTAACGTATTCTGACTTCGAAATTAACAAATTTCCTTCAGACGGAAGAGAATCTGTCCACAAATCAGATCGGATTTAGAAAGCCCAGCTGTTGCGAAACTCAGCGTGCACTTGTCTCACACGACTTCCTGCGAACCGTGGATGGAGGGCAACAGACAGATCCCATATTCCTTTATTTCCGTAAAACATTTGACACGGTGCCCTACTGCAGATTTTTAACGAAGGTAATAGGGCGCTTAAGTCTAGAACCGCGTGACCGCTACGGTAGCAGGTTCGAATCCTGCCTCGGGCATGGATGTGTGTGATGTCCTTAGGTTGGTTAGGTTTAAGTAGTTCTAAGTTCTAGGGGACTGATGACCACAGCAGTTAATCCCATAGTGCTCAGAGCCATTAAAAAAAAAAAGTAATAGGTTCCCAGTTAGGAGTGGCTCGAAGACTTCACAAATATAGAACCTAGTACGTTGTTCTCGACAGCGAGTGTTCATCAGAGACAAGAGTATCGTCAGGAGTGTCCCATAGAAGTGTGGTAAGAATCCTTTTATTTTCCGTACACTCAAATGGTCTGACTGACAGGGTGAGCAGCAGTCTCCGGCTGTTTGCTGACGATGGTATGATGTAAGGGAAGGCGTCATCGTTGAGTGGCGGCAAGAGAATACAAGACGTCTTAGGCCAAATTTACAGATGGTGTCATGAGTGGCAGCTTGTTCTAGACTGTAGAACCAAAGTAACTGGTACACCTGCCTAATATCGTATAGGGCCCCAGCGAGCAGGCAGAAGTGCCGCAACACGACGTCGCATGGGTTCGACTAATGTCTGAAGTAGTGCTAGAGGAAATTGACATCATGAGTCCTGCAGGGCTGTTCATAAATCCGTTAGAAGTACGAGGGGATGGATATCTCTTTCGAACAGCACGTTGAAAGGCATCCCAGATATGCTCGATAATGTTCATGTCTGCTGAGTTTGGTGGCCAGCAGAAGTGTTTAAACTCAGAAGAGTGTTCCTGGAGCCACTCTGTAGCAATTCTGGACGTGTGGGGTGTCGCATTGTCCTGCTGGAATTTCCTACGTCCGTCGGAATGCACAATGGACATGAATGGATGCAGGTGATAAGACAGGATGCTTACGTACTTGTCACCTGTCAGCGTATCCAGACGTATCAGAGATCCCATATTATTCCAACTGCACACGTCCCACACCATTACAGTGCCTCCACCAGCTTGAACAGTCCCCTGATGACATTCAGAATCCATGGATTCATGAGGTTGTCTCCATACTCATCCGGTCCATACAATCTCAAACGAGACTCGTCCGACCAGGCAACATGTTTCCAGTCATCAACAGTCCAATGGGAGTGTTGACGGGCCCAGGCGAGGTGTAAAGCTTTGTGTCCTGCACTCATCAAGGGTACACGAGTGGGCCTTCGGCTACCAAAGCTCAAAGTGAAGTTTCGTCGAATAGTTCCCAGGCTGACCCTTCTTGATGGCCCATCATTGAAATCTGCAGTAATTTGCGGAAGCGTTGCACTTCTGTCACGCTGAACGATTCTCTTCAGTCGTCGTTGGTACCGTTCTTGCAGGGTCTTTTTCTGGCCGCAGCGATGTCGGCCATGTGATGTTTTGCCGGATTCCTGATGTTCACGATACACTCGTGAAATGGTCGTACGGGAAAATACCCACTTCATCGTTCCCCGGAGATGCTGTGTCTGACACGTTCAAACTCATTTAAGTCTCGATAACCTGCTATTGTAGCAGTGGTAACCGATCTAACAACTGCGTCACACACTTGTTGTCTTATATACGCGTTGCCGACCACAGCACCGTATTCTACCTGTTTACATATCTCTGTATTTGAATACGCATGCCTGCACCAGTTTCTTTGGTGCTTCAGTTTAGTTCCGTCACGACGGGTTACTATGTGGCTACGAGAAATCGTATACTCCATAATGTCTAGATTTGCTATCTAATTACAATACAAAGATGAGAGACACTATTCTAAATATGTTAATTCGAGATAACAGCAGTCGCCAGACGGAAAATCAGATGATTTGCTATTGATAGGGATCGCGGACAACTTCCTGCCTACAAGTATGTCCCATTTTGATAGAAAAGTTTAATAGCCGTTCGTATTAAGTATTCGAACACCAAGCAATCATTCAACCGAAAGTAGTTTTTTTTTTCTCAATACTTCTACGACGCTGTCATTCTTGCACTGTTTCTGATCAGATTCAGTTAACATTTGGCCGCCAGAAGGGCGCATTGTTAGCGACAAACTTTACCACGTATGTTACTGGTCGTCTTATGTCAACTAGTTTCTCACATATGAATGAATCTGATCTTTGGGTAGCACTAAAATGAACTCGTTAGATAAAGGAATGCAGTCTGCTGCGAAATATTTGTCAGTGTCCTGGATTTAATATTTGGGTACCCGGCTGCAGTTAGCATCAGCTTTGACCAGTATCTGGAATTACACCTTTTTTTTATCGACGTAAATGTGGAATAACTGCGACATCAACAAAGCTTTTTGTGAAAGCATAATCACTCACTCTTATCATTCTCGCGCCGTTCATAAGTTTAAACGTCAACGTTTATTAGGATATCAGTAATTCTTAGTATGTAAAGTTACGTGGCGTGCATTATTCTGTTTCTACCATTTTGGATATAGTATTGAAAAATTGGTTCCACCAAATCGACCATTAAGTTCCACTGCATATTGTTCCAAATATGCGCAATCTACGCAATTCATACAAGTGGTTTCTTGATACGGAAAAACAAAGGAAACATTTTCATCGTCGTGTAACAAAGGATGAACACACTGTGAGCTCAAAAAGTGGGTAGGTAGCGCGATGGTATGGAACGTGCCGGAGTAGTCCTGCATCTCCATCTACGTGATTACTCTGCTGTTCACAATAAAGTGCCTGGCAGAGGGTTCAATGAACCACCTTCATGCTGTCTCTCTACCGTTCCACTCTCGAACGGCACGCGGGAAAAACGAGCACTTAAATTTTTCTGTGTGGACCCTGATTTCTCTTCTTTTATCGTGATGATCATTTCTCCCTATGTAGGTGGGTGCCAACAATGTTTTCGCAATCGGAGGAGAAAACTGGTGTTTGAAATTTCATGAGAAGATCCAGTCGCAACGAAAAACGCCTTTGTTCCAATGATTGCCGCTCCAATTCACGTATCATGTCTGTGACACTATCTCCCCTATTTCGCGATAATACAGAACGAGCTGCCCTTCTTTTTACTTTTTCGATGTCATCCGTCAGTCCCACCTGATGCGGATCCCACACCGCACAGCAATACTCCAGAATAGGGCGGACAAGCGTGGTGTAAGCAATCTCTTTGGTAGACCTGTTGCACATTCTAAGTTTTCTGCCAATGAATCGCAGTCTTTGGTTTACTCTATATGTGATAGTTCCAATTTAGATTATTTGTAATTGTAATCCCTGAGTATTTAGTTGAATTTACAGATTTGTGTGACTTATCGCGTAATCGAAATTTAGCTGATTTCTTTTATTACTCATGTGAATAATTCACACTTCTTTATTCAGGGTCAATTGCCACTTTTCGCACCATACAGATATCCGATCTAAATCATTTTGCAAGTCGTTTTGATCATCTGATGATTTTACAAGACGGTAAATGACAGCATCATCAGCAAACAACCTAAGACGGCTACTCAGATTTTCTCTTATGTCGTTAATATAGATCTGAACAATAGAGGGCCTATAACACTTCCTTGGGGAACGCCAGATATTACTTCTGTTTTACTCGATGACTTTCCGTCCATTACTACGATCTGTGACCTTTCTGACAGGAAATCACGAATCCAGTCTCACAACTGAGGCGATACTCCGAGGTTAGAAGACGCTTGTGAGGAACGGTGTCTAAAGCCTTCTGGAAATCTAAAAATGTGGAATCAATTTGACATCACCTGTCGATAGCACTTATTACTTCATGAGTATAAAGAGCTAGTTGTGTTTCACAAGAACGATATTTTTCTGAATCCAGGCCGACTATGTGTCAATAAATTGTTTACTTCGAGGTACTTCATAATGTTCGAATAGAGTGAATGTTCTGAAACCCTACTGCAAATCGACGTTAGTGATATAGGCCTGTAATTCAGCGGATTACTCCTACTTCCCTCTTTGGGTATTGGTGTGACTTGAGCCATTTTCCAGTTTTTAGGTACTGATCTTTCTGTGAGCGAGTGGTTGTATAAAATTGCTAAATATGGAGCTATTTTATCAGCAGACTCTGAGAGGAACCTGACTGGTATACAATGTGGACCGGAGGCCTCGCCTTCATTAAGTGATTTAAGCTGCTTTGTTACACCGAGGATATCTACTTCTATGTTTCTCATTTTGGAATTCAGGAATATTTACTTGGTCTTCTATGGTGAAGGAGTTTCGGAAAACCGTGTTTAATAACTCTGCTTTAGTGGCTCTGTCATCAGTGACTTTACTGTTGTCGCGCAGTGAAGGTATTGATTGAGTCTTGCCACTGGTGTGCTTTATGTATGACCAGAATCTTTTCGGGTTTTCTGCCAGATTTCGAGACAGAACTTCGCCGTGGAAATTACTAAAAGCATCTCGCATCGAAGTACGCGCTATATTTCGAACTTCTGTAAAACTTTGCCAATCTTGGGGATTTTGTGTTCTTTTAAATTTGGCATGCTTTTTTCGTTGCTTCTGCAAGATACGCATGTTGACAATGCAGCTGTAAGTTTTCTGCCGTAGAACACATGGTTCCTCTGGAGCAAAGATTCTTTACCGTAGAACCGCAAAGGTAGAGCTGATACGTTCCAAAGGTTGAAGCCGGTGCTGCCAGTTCTCTCTAGGAGGGCTACAGATGTGCACGAGACTTTGACCTTAGCTCCAATAACGATAAGCAGCCGCGTGGTGGAGAAGGCGCTTGCAAAGGTAGGCCTCAACAGGGCTCTCGCTGCTCAAGAGTGGAAGCAAGCAAAAGCAACGGTGTGTTACTAAGGCTGGTCTTATCTCCTACACGGCCTTTGTAAATAGCCTCAGGCAGCTGGGAAATAGTTCGAACCAAAGTCTACCAGGGGGGAGAGAAATATTAGTCAGGAACCTAGTGGTAGGTTGGCTGCCGTACACATGTTTATCTGGAAGTGTTGTTGTGGAGAGCCCTCGTGCTGTTGTCCCGTAAATGTTTTGCTTCTCATAAAGTTAGGTGACGCATCGGTCAGCACACACGACTCGCATTCGGGAGGTTGACGGCGGCGGTTCAAATCCACGCGCCCGCCATGTTTCCGCGATTTCCGTTGATCGCTTAAGACAGTATCTCGGAATCGATTTGAAAAGGACACAGCTGTTTTTGTTTTCTTCCTTCCACAATCGGAGTTTGTGCTCTGATGACCGCGTCGTCGACGGGAAGCTGAAACCAAATCAACATTCCTTGTCGTCTGTTTCCGTGCATAACGTTGCTCAGGATTTGTAGCTGTGTGTGTTGTTAAAGACTGATTATGTATTGGTTTGTAACCACACTGATGTTACGTGTTAACCGAAATCCCATTCCACTAACTAGTTAGCTTGCGTTAAAGCTTCAGGTTACCATTTGGTACTACGGAATCACTCCGCTCAGTATGGAATTGATTATTAAAACGACTGAATTGTTTCGACAGTAAGGTAACCTCAGCGTTCTCAGAAATTATCCGCATAGCACTAGTGTGCCCTTCGTGTTCTCTCGGAGGCTGTTCCCACTGTGGCTATTATTTTCAAAACGATAATAGCAGAATGGCGTGTGCTGCAGGAAAATGGGCTGTCCTTGAGTGGTTTTACACTCCACGTGGCGCCTCCGATGATTTTCGCGACCTTTGAGTAGTTAGACAAGTTTTTCTGACATCCTTCTTAAAAAAAATTGCTACAATTCGCCTCAAAGAGCGTTATTTGAAAATCTATAATAAAATTACCTGTGATAATGTGGGGTACGTTAGCGTGTTTAACAAACAGGAAGAATGGAAAAACTTTCCAGTTGAACGGACTGGACAGTGTCTTGAAAAGAGATTGTGGAACGCAGTTGAATTAAAAGCGGTGATAATGAGAGAATTAGTTACTGAAATCACACATACAGTAGTACACGAGTTATGCTATTTGAGGAACAAAATAAGTGGTGGCCAAAGTAAAGTAGAGGAGGAGGAGGAGGGCGTCAGAGAGAGAGAGAGAGAGAGAGAGAGAGAGAGAGAGAGAGAGAGATATGCAGACTGGTAACAGCGAGCAGATAAAGTCCCAAACAGAAATTAGTTAACAATAAGTTTGTGTTCGGAAGACTTTTTCCAAAGGTGTCCGGAGTGAAGCCGTTTACAGAAGTAAAATGTGAACGATAAGCAGTTTAGACAAGAGCACAGAAGCTTTTGAAATGTGGTGCTACAGAAGAATGCTGAGGATTAGATGAGTACTTCGAATAACTGATGAGGTGGTGTGGAATGGAATAGGAGAAAAACGAAATTTATGCTACAGTCCGAAATTCCTTTACCAAAGTTGGCAAAGTAAATATCCCAGGGTTCGAATCAAGAGCAGTCTCCAAAATGAGTAACTTGGAAGTAGACAACCTCGGTGAAGCGAAGCAGCTTATCACTGGAAAATTGCACAGGTCACACCAGTACTCAAGAAAGGAAACAGGAGTAATCCGATGAATTACAGACACACGTCATTGAAGTCAATTTGCAGTAAGATTTTAGAACGTATATTGACTGTGTTAGAACATTACCTCGAGGAAAACTATCTATTGACAAATGCTCAGTACGGATTCGGAAAATGCCTTTCTTGTGAAACACAACTAGCTCTTCATTCGCACGAGGTTATGAGTTCTATCGACAGGAGATCTTGAATCTTCTCTGATTGATTACATATTTCTTAGGTTTCCGGAAGCCTTTTGACACTGTTCCTCCCAGCACCTTGTAGTCAAATTAGGCTCCTATGGAGAGTCGTCTCAATTGTGTGACTGGATTCGTGGTTTCGTATCAGAGAGGTCACAGTTCGCAGTAACTGACTGAAAAGTCATGCAGTAAAGTATAAGTGATACCTGGTGTTTCGCAAGGGAGTGTTATAGGTCCTCTGCTCTTCCTACTCTAAAAAAAAGTTTTAAGATACAATCTGAACAGCCCCTTAGATTGTTCGCTGTCATTTACCGTTTAGTTGTCTGTATAGTGCGAAAGTTGCAACCGACTCTAAAAGTGAAACGTTGGAGGTCATCCACACGAGTACCAAAAGGAATCCGTTAAATTTCGATTACAGGATAAATCACATAAATCTAAAGACTGCCTAGTCAACTACATAGCAAGGCATTAAAATTACGAACAACTTAAACTGGAATTATCACACAGAAAATGTTGTTGTGAAGGAGAACCAAAGACTGAGTTTACTGGTAGGCCACTTAAGAGATGGAACAGGTTACTAGAGAGACTCAGTAAACTGTACTTGGCGTCCTCTTCTGGAGTGATGCTTCGCGGTGTCTGGAATCCGTATCAGATAGGTTTGACGGAGGACGTCGATAAAGTTGAAAGAACAGTTGGTTTTGTGTTGTCGTCAAATAAGGAAGTGAGCGTTGCGGATATAATACGCGAGTTGCATTGACAGTCATTGAAACAAAAGTGCTTATCGATGCGGCGAGATCTTTTCACGAAATTACAATCACCAACTTTGTGCTTCGAATGCGGAACTATTTTCTTGACCCTGACTTACATAGGGAAAACCTATCATCGTAATAAAATAAACCAGAGCTCACGTGGAAAGACTGTGGTCATTTTCCCGTGCGGTGTTAGAAAGCGAAACGGTAGAGTTGTAGTCTCGAAGTGGCCGTGCGGTTAAAGGCGCTGCAGTCTGGAACCGCAAGACCGCTACGGTCGCAGGTTCGAATCCTGCCTCGGGCATGGATATTTGTGATGTCCTTAGGTTAGTTAGGTTTAACTAGTTCTAAGTTCTAGGGGACTAATGACCTCAGCAGTTGAGTCCCATAGTGCTCAGAGCCATTTGAACCATTTTTAGAGTTGTAGTCTGAAGGTGGTTTGATGAACCCTCTGCCAGGCACTTTGATGTGAATTACAGGGCAGTGATGTAGATGTACAACTTGTCTAAAAGAAGGGATCGTTTGGTGGAAGACTCCTTGAGGCACCAGGGAATAGTTTGGTAAAGCAAGTTCTAAAACTCTCACAATGCTGATATGAATATTAAGCACCTGGCTAAACGAAAACTCGCGACCGATCTCCTGGGGCACAGAGAACTCCTTCGGCAATAAAAAAAAAAATTCTCCTCGGATGATGGTAATGACAGGAATCTGAAGTGTATTATGCTGCGGCAGGATTCTTTGAATCGCAAATGGATCGCGGCTTGAAATTATACAGGAGCGACGTAGCTGGAGTGTTGGATGTGAGGGCAGGCATTCTGTGGAATGTCCCGCTAACCGAAGCCACGTGTGTGCCGTGTGCTGCGGTGCGGTGTACGGGTCAGTAATTACTGCCGGTCGCTGCTTGTCGCTCAGCCAAGGGGTGTCCATCTGCTCGGGGGCGCGGTCCAGCCTGTCGAAAATGCTTTCTCTCCGGCTACAGTGCCCAACGGATGTCACAGAATTGACGTCCTGAAACTTAGTAGTCGTAGTAGTAATAGTAGTACTATGTTGTTGCTGATGCATTTACGCGTAGGCTGTTCAGACTGCGGCCAACATGACCCTCCCTCTCCCCACGCCACAGAAATTTAAATAAGAAAATGTCTCAAGTACTCTGGCAGGAGTCCTCTTGCAAATGACGTAGACGCAGATTTTGTTCTGTAGGCTTCTTCGGCTGGATGTTTCAGTGGAAGAATCATAAGAGTTAGATCAACGTACCTCTGAAACCCCCGCTCATTCGGATCAAATTTCCAGTGGCATCCCATTCAAGTCGTTAGTTTTCAACAGAATGATCAATGGAATTCAGTCGATTTGAAGCACGATAAATTTCACAGAAAGCAGATTTATTCTGTGCCTCAGTTCATTCTAAACAAGAGCCATAAACTTTATTCCTGCTGCCAGGCGCAGGTTATTGAGCTCTTGGAGCTGGTAGATAAAGTTTTAAGAAAACCTTTTATTCAAGACAGATTGAGGGGGATGTAAATCACTCAGGATACATACGGTGTGACGTCACGTGGTCAACGTTAGACTTCTTTGGAGGGAAATATCTACATCTATATCAATACTCCGCCAGCCACCTGAGGGAGTGTCGCGGAGGGTACTTCTGGCACCACTAACTTATCTCCCCTCCCCCCTCCCCCCCTTCCAACCACTTCCAACCACTTCCCCGTCCGCTGTGGCCGAGCGGTACTAGGCGCTACAGTCCAGAACAGCGCTGCTGCTGTGGTCGCAGTTTCGAATCCTGCATCGGGCATGGATGTGTGTGATGTCCTTACGTTAGTTAGGTTTAAGTAGTTCTACGTCTAGGGGATTGATGACCTCAGATGTTAAGTCCCATAGTGCTTAGAGCTATTTGAACCATCAAACCACTCCCGTGTTCCTCTCGCGAATGGCAAGTGGGAAGAAAGCTTTGGCGGTAAGCCTCTGTATTAGATCTAATTTCTCGAATTTTTTCTAGCGTGGTTACTTCTCGAGATGTATGTGGGAGGAAGTAATGTTGCCCAACTCTTCCCAGAAAGTGCTCTCTCGAAATTCTAAAAGTAAACCTCTCCGTCATGCACAAAGCCTCACTTACAGCATCTGCCGCTAGAGGTTGTTGAGCATCTATGCAACGATCTTATGACGAAACGCGCCGCTCTTCGTTGGATCTCCTCTCTGTCTTGTTTGTCCTACCTCGTAAGGGTCCGACTGATGAACGATACTGAAGAATCGGTCACACGAGCGGATTGTAACCCACTTCCTTCGTGGATGAGTTAAATTTCCTCGAGATCCTTCCTGTGAATCTGTCTGGCGTCTGTTATTCCTACTATTTGCTGCACAATTCACCAATTCTCTGGAGGTCATTGTGAAAATCGTTACTGTCTCCGGGCGTTGCTACTCTCTTGCAGACAAACGCATCATCTGCCAACAGTCTCAAAGAGCATCTGGCAGTTTCTGCTGTATCATTTATATACATAGTAAACAGTTACCGGTCCTACCACACTTCCGTCAGGTATTCCGAAAATTAGCTTAACGTTTGTCGCTTTTGTTCGGCTAAGAGCATCCTTTTGAGTTCTATCTGCAAGGAACTCTAGAATCCACGCGCAAATCCGGTCCGCTACTCGATACGTTCATATTTTTCCCGCTAAACGGCAGCGCGGGACGGTGTCAAATGTCTTAATGAAGTCGAGGAACCCGGCGCCAACCTCAGCGCCGTTGTCTATAGCGTCATGGGTATCGTGGAAGAACAGAGCGGACTGAGTTTAGCAAGATCTCTGATTGCGAAACCCATGTTGATTTTTATAGAAGAGATTTTCCTTCTCCAAAAACCTTGACATTCTTGAGCAAAAACAATGTTCCATAGTTCTACAGCAGATTGTCAGCTATATGGGCCTATAATGATATGCATCTGTGCAAATACAAATCAGATAAAGAAATGTCAAACATGAAAGTGTTTCTAGTAAAAAATGTTTTTGTGTGATAGCTATACAGAGGATACTAGGAAAGTTCTGTAGTACAGCATTATTTAATTTTTTCGAAGTAATTTCCACCGCATTGAATACATCTCTCCATCCTCCGAAACCATTGTCCCAAGCCTTCTGGAGGTTCTCATCACTTGAAAACTGTTTTCCTTTCAGCTTCATTTTTACATGTGCGAACAGTGCAAAGTCACAAGGAGCAAGGTTTGGACAGTAAGTAGGTTGCTCAAAAAGTTTGTCCTGTACCCCGAAAATATTAGGTGCATGCTTCGTCACGGTGAGTAGGAGGGTTGTCGTGATGGAGGAACCGAATGTCAATTCTTGAATTTGGTCGCAGGTTCTTCAAAGATTGGATGACTTTGGGCAGGCACTGCTCAGTGTACTACTTAGCTGTAACTGTCTTCCGTGTGTCCAAAATAACGCCCTCCACAATTCCACTCGATTTGGAAAAAAAATCCATTTTCCTCTTTACTCATCGGGGTTTTCTGACATCTACGGGAGTGTCGTCATCTCCAAAGACTCAAACTTTCTTTTGAAACGTAGTCGGCGCATGATAAAAGTACAGCCAAGTCTCGTCACCTGTCACGATGTTATTCACAGTCTGAGACTACCCCGTAGAAAACTTCTTTAACATCTCCAGGCACCAAGTCACACGTCGTGTCATATGCTCGCAAATGATCATGTAGATACGAACGAATTGCTGGTGCATTCAGTCCTAAGGCATCCTTTATGTGCTTATAGGTCACTCGCCTGTCTCCGTCTGCCCGAATCTCACTTCGTAACCACGATGCCATAGCAAGCACTTCAAACTAACCCTTTTAGTGAACCCCTGCGCCTACAGACGTGGCACAGCGGCTACAATGCAAGTATTAAGTATTTTCAGAACACAGCGACAATCAGTCTCCTCCAACTTACTGTGGCGCCGTACTGCAAAACTTTCGTAGTATCCTTTGTACTACCACCAATTGGAAACAACTTCAAAAAGTTTGTCAAGATCCATATTAGACCATTATGTCGGTTTCAGGCGCTTTTGTAGGCGAACGACGACGACATAATAGGAAAGAAAACCATCGCGGCAATTATAAATTCTGCAGGAACATTTCACACTGAAGAGCCAAAGAAACTGGTACACCTGCCTAATATCGTGTAGAGCCCCACTAGCACACAGAACTGCCGCAACACGACGTGGCATGGACTTGACTAATGTCTGAAATAGTGCTGGAGGGAACTGAACCGTGAATCCTGCAGGGCTGTCCATAAATCCGCAAGAGTATGAGGGGCTGGAGAGCTGTTCCGAACAGCACGTTGCAAGGCATCCCGGATATGCTAGATAATGTTCATATCTGGGGAGTTTGGTGGTCAGCAGAAGTGTTTCAACTCAGAAGAGGGTTCCTGGAACCACTATGTAGCAATCCTGGACGCGAGGGGTGTCGCATTGTCCTGCTGGAATTGCCCAAGTCCGTCGGATTGCACAATGGTCACGAACAGATGCAGGTGATCATACAGAATGCTTACGCACATGTCACCTGTCAGTCGTATCTAGACGTATTAGAGGTCCCATATCGCTCCAACTGCACACTCCCGACATCAATACAGAGCGTCCACCAGCTTGAACAGTCCCATGCTGACATGCAGGGTCCACGGATTCATGAGGTTGTCTCCATATCCGTACACGTCCATCCGCTCGATACAGTTCGAAACGAGACTCGTCCGACCAGGCAGCATGTTTCGTCATCAACAGTCCAAGTCGGTGTTGATGGGGTCAGGCGAGGCGTAAAGCTATGTTCGCTGTAGTCATCAAGGGTACACAAATGGGTCTTCGGCTCGGAAAGCCCATATCGATGATGTTTCGTTGAATGGGTCGCACGCTGACACTTGTTGATGGCCCAGCATTGAAATTGCAGCAATTTGCGGAAGGATTGCAGTTCTGTCAGGTTGAACGATTCTCTTCAGTCGTCGTTGGTCCCGTTCGTGGTGGATCTTTTCCCGGCCGCAGCGATGTCTGAGATTTGATGTTTTCCGGATTCCTGATATTCACAATACACTCATGAAACAGTCGTACTGGAAAATCCCCACTTCATCGCTACCTCGGAGATGCTGTGTCCCATCGCTCGTGCGCCGACTATAATACCGCGTTCAAACTTACTTAAATCTTGATAACCTGCCATTGTAACAGCTGTAACTGATCTTATAACTGCGCCGGACACTTTTATATGCGCTGCCGGTCGCAGCGCAGTATACTGCCTGTTGTATTTGAATATGCATTTCTATACCAGTTTCTTTGGCGCTTGAATATGCATGTCTATACCAGTTTCTTTGGCGCTTCAGTGTATATAGTTAAGTAACAAATCTTAAATGCTCGATTATTATTCGAAAATCGCTCAAAAACGCTTTTTTGCCGGTCAGGTGCCACACACACTTCCCTGATGGGGAAGATTCAGCCTAGGTGTCTGTAGATCCTAAATACGGCCCTGTTTGTTTTTAGTACGTTTTAGCGTACATGTTTGAAGATGGAGAGGGCTTCGCAGAACAGCAGTTAAGCTTCGATTCGCTGTGGTGAGCCTGAAGGCGGGGCGCGGCTTTGCAGACCTAGAGCTGGCAGAAGCTGAGGCTAATTTTGTATGCAGCCCGGGCGCGGAGTTCGCCACTCAGGAAGTGCATAGCCCGGCCGGCGAGAGCTGACCAACGTTTCGCGACGAAAGTTACTTCGCCGTACTGCTGCCGGTTTAGCGGGATGCCGGCTCAATAAATCTCCTCCTCGGCCAGCGAGTGCTAATACCCTGACCTTTATTTATGCGCGGTGTAGAATTTGCGTGAGGCGAGACGACTGAACTTGAGCTGGTCTGAATGGCTCACGAGATTGCGTGCCAGGCGGATGGAACATTACATCGCAGCAGGTGAGCCGACATTCACCGATCCCCGAGCCGCATTGTCTCTGGTGCAAAGGCAGATAATGGCCATTTCATGAACTGGTTAGCAGTGACTATCGAAGACTGTCTGCGAAACATCTCAAACATGCACGCTTCTAAGTACTCGTAATAGATCAGTTGTTTGGGGCTTTTGTAATTGGGAACTGGAATAAAGCGGACGCTGTGAATCCCAAGACATAAGAAATGAGGCGGTATCAGAAAAGACGGACCCGTGGAAGCCGACACTACGAACAATCGAGAGTAGGGTTTTTTCCCTTAATCTAGGAGAGAAGTGAACTAGAGAGAACAGAGCATGACAAATGCCCTATAAAGTAGAACTCACCAATCTGCAAATCGTCCTTAAAGGATAACGGTCAAGTAAGTGTACTAAAGAATGTTACACCGAAAGTGAGTATAGCATGTCGAATCAAACATATTTCAGCGATCCAGTTTCCAAACTTATTTTATTTGGCTACCAGTTTCGGCGATTGACTAACTGTAAGTAGGCTATTTAGGTTTTTATGTAGGTAACGCAACGTAGCGCTCTGTATGAAAATCACTGACTGTGCTGTGTGGAGTCTGTGACTGGTTGGCATTGTTGGAATATTCGCTATTGTAGTGTTGGGCAGATAGAGATGCCAGAGCTATTATTTTATTAGAAAAAAATTCATGACATCCATCTTTACAAATTTCCTTTTTCTAGCGGACACACGTCCAGATCGTCCCCTTATAGTAACCTCTCTCTCTCTCTCTCTCTCTCTCTCTCTCTCTCTCTCTCTCTCTCTCTCTCTCTCTCTCTCTCCCCCCTCCCTCCCTCCCCTCCGTCCTTCCCCACATTCACCATTGCTGGCGGCTCACCTCCAACTGCACAACGCTACGCGCTGTTCACATCCAACTGCCCAACACTACAATAGCGAATATTCCAACAATGCCAACCAGCCACATACTGCACACAGCACAGTCAGTGATTTTCATACAGAGCGCTACGTTGCGTTACCAACATAAAAACCTAAACAGCCTACTTACACTACGCCATCTTCAGACCCTGACCGCCGTGTAGGGAGATTGCATCTCGGTTCTGGTCACAACAATGGGCAGCATTCGGATACTGGTATTAGTGGATTTCTGGTTGCTACAGTAATCACTTAAAGTGATGGCTGAAACTGGTAGCCAAATAAAGCAAGTTCGGAAAGTAGACGGTTGAAAGGTGTTGAGTTGACATCCTGTGTCGAACAGCCGAGTTCCGCAGCCATATCTGTAAAGATGGACATACAGACAATTAGTATGGCCCGACGGACATAATTTGAGCCTTAGTAAAATTTTGCCCCCACCCGCCGCTCTGCAATACACCCGAAGAGAATCAGATTATCAGCCGATCATTACGTGAAGTAGAAGTAACTCAAAGATGTTAAGAGTGATCTCGCAAACTTTCCTGTTCATTTATCAATAATTCCAACGCTAGTGAGTTGGAATCTCGCATAAAACATGGATGAGGGTCCAAATATGCAGTTATTGTATTTGTCTTCAAAATATCTTAGAATGCAGTTCGTAAACACTGGATTCCAACGCTAGTTTCACACACCTACAGAATTTCCCAGGATCAAATTTATTTTGGAGAAACATTCAGAACAATATATTTTCATTACTGCATGCTCGAACATAAATTGCACAGAATGCAATCAAAGAAGAAGAAATGAAAGAAAAATACGTGTCTTGAGGGTATTTTCGTTTTGACGTTGCAACTATAAAAACGCGTGGTTTCTTCCACCAGACCCGTTTAGCTTTGTTGAGGTAAAGCATAATCTCGCTTACATCGGAAAATGCCGTCTGCTAGTGCATCACTAATGCTTTCCTTCTTTAGACACTGACAGTGCAGTTTTTCGTCGTTCTGAACTATGCATTTTTTGTTTTACACAGCTCACTTTTTCGCAGACAAGTGTTTCCTGTTCGTTTTTATACTTCTAAAAACAAACAGGAAACAGTGGTGTGCGAAATAGTGTGCTATGTAAAACATAAAATATGCCTAGTTCCGCAGAGCAACTAAAAATTAGACTACAACTGTGTGTCTAATGAAGAAAACCATCAACGATGTGCTAGCAGACCGCATTTCCCGATGTAGGCGAGAAATCAACGGAAATCACCACCACTGGTTATGCTTTACCTCAATAAAGCAAAGCGCGTCTTGTGAAAAAATACACTTTTTTTTTGTACTTGCAACGACAGAGCGAAAATAACCTCAAAAATTGAAAAGCAACTACGGACAATATGGCCACACAAACGAAGAAAAAAAAATTACGTGTAATTTTGTATCGTAACTATCTAGTGATGAGAATCGTTATTGTTAAAACGGAAAACTCTTTTTCCTAACTCACGGAAAGCTATCTTCAACAGTAGCAAAATAGTCCTGTCATTGGTGTGGATGGTAGTTCTTGTTTAATAAGAGTGCTTGTTCTAAATATACAGTTCGAGCTGTGATGGTCGTGCATCTCCTGTATCAGAAGCAGCAGCCGCGCTGACTTCGGTCCAAGTTCAGTCATCAGAGAGGGAACCGCTTTACAGTTTGGAGACTGAAATCCAACACTTTCAGGACTGGCTGCCCGAATGGCAGATCCCGGCGGCGAAAGCAGAACCGAAAGGCTGTTAGCAGCCTACTGTGGCGGCAGGATCGGAACGGACAGTGACGCAGGCTGTGACGTCACGGCGCCGCCTCTCGCATTGTTCTGGGCACCTGGGCTCGTTAGCCAGTGCTTTGTGTAGTCTGAGGGGCTAATGCCTGGACAAGGAGGCGCTGCGCTGCGCTGCTCAGCAGAGAGCATTCCCAAAGTATCCACAGCCCTGTTCCGTAGCTACTCACTCAGCTTCCTCCTTTGTTCAGAGGTTCGCTGTTAGGGCCCGTGTACATTCGAGTCATTGTCAATATGGCGTAGGACAACTGAGCTGTCTTAGATAATGATCCTTGTCTTTCTCGTACTCTGCAGTAACTGCAGTCCCATAATAATAATAATAATAATGATAATATAATAATAATAATAATAATAATAGCAGCAACAGTAATAATAATTGGAGCCACACAAAGAAAGAGGCACCACGAGGGAATTACGCCTATGGGACGGAAATCGGTAGATCTGATGTTCATTTACAGACAAGCAAATTATTTCAATTTCAGAAGAATTGATGGTTTCTTCAAGAGAAAGTATTTCACAAATTCTGCAAGTCATTAACGCTTTGGTCCACCTCGCGCCCTTATTCGAGCAGTTTTCATTCCAGCTGACGCTGTTACAATGTTGTTTTCGTCAAATTAATATAGCTCATTTCAGTTATTCGGTTGTGTTTGCAGTTTTGTCGGAGACAGTGGAAGAATTTAGTATCAGTGATAGAATCCGTGAAGTTTGTAATAGCGCTTTGTTGGAACCAATTCTTGGTCGGCTCTTGCACTGCTGAGACGCTCCCTATGTCGCCAGCTGAGTCAGTGGTATCTGTGGAACATGCAGATTAAACGAACATTTTTTTCGCTGAAGTCATAGTAATAGTAAAACTTAGGCAGCAATGTTAACTGGATGCTGCAATGATGAGCAACCATATTGGTTTTCATTAGCTGTATTTCTTTTGAGACAGTCATAAAGAAAGAGGAAAAAGCGTATTGGTGACATTCTGCGAATGAATGCTTCCCGTTTGAAGGAACTCTGTTGTTCAGATATATGTTATGGAAAGTGCATTGGGGTTTATAAAACATGCAACGTAAATTTTTACTTTCCGCAATTACCAGTATTTAATTGTATAAGATGTTTTACAATCCCATAGGGGCGCTTGGGTACGTAACAACTTGAAGGAAGAGGCTGTACATATCCGAAGAACGTGCTTACATTTCTCTATCAGACATCTTCAGTTTGATGCACGGCTACTTTTCGTTAGGGTTATTGTACGTTAATGAGTTTCACTTACTATGCGGGACGACGACCACACACACACACACACACACACACACACACACACACACACACACACACACACACAGAGAGAGAGAGAGAGAGAGAGAGAGAGAGAGAGAGAGAGAGAGAGAGAGAGAGAGAAGCGGTCTCTGGTAAGCAAAAGCCAAATACGTACACATTGGTTTCCTAAGAATTTTCTTTGCTACAGTCCGAAGGCAAATGAAGACTCTTCGTGCCTGTACCATTACGGCTGAGTAGCGTCGACTGTGACATGCAATAACTGACAGATTTAAGCCACGAGGTGGAGGTAGACATAGAAGGCTGAAGGGTTGGCCCTGTCGTACAGGTCGGCACTACTTTCCATTTATCAAGGAATTTTGTCAATGTCATTTCATACAGTGGAGACACAAGTGATCCGTGACAAGGAATACTCTGGTTGCGACAAAATGCGCCATAAATGCCACATTTCTTTCCATCGAGGAGAACTGCCCTGCTGACAGGCGAGAAAACTGTGTCTGAAAGTGAATGTGTTCCTGCGCGTGAAAAGTCAATAGTTACGACTCTTACGCGAATCTTGATCACAGCATTACATGATCTAAATTTATCCAACAGGGTTTCGCGGGAACTGCATCGTCCTTCACGGGCTTCCCATTTATGTTCCTCTAACATTTCTTTTATACCTTTGCATGAGCTTAGTCTTAAATTCGTTGAATGTCTGTTTTAAAGCCTTGTCGATAACCTCTCCAAATACTGCAACAGTACTCTCGAATGGTCACACTTGCATCCACCGTTTGACATCCAATACGTGATACTGGCGGCCTTTTTTCTTCGCTTGGAATCCAATAAATAGCTTTGTTGGTCGATCTTCCATCCATTCACTTCGCTAAAATCATCCTCCTCGTAATTTCTAACAAGCACTTAAATTGGTTGCTAAGCGACCCCCAGGTTTCCGTGGTTTATTGCGTTATCAGACCTACTGTGACTGACTGCCATAACATAAAACTGTAATGTGTGTTGATTCTAAATATTCTCTTAGACATCAAAAACCTAGGTTGGAAAATCATATTTACAATAGTTCACCAAAAGCACTGCAGCCCAGTTTATTTTTAATTTCTCCACTTGCCTACAACTGTCGCAAATACAAAAAGAAACGAACTGTTTTCGTGGCTCCAGTTGATATTCCGGTCTACTTTCGAACTTCCTCCGTGTAGATCTTCCATTACCTGTGAAATTTATCAACACTAGAGGCAAGCAATAAAATGCATATTCTTCCAGAAGGTAACTCATTTCACTTTTAACTACTTTTCTACCTAATCTCTCCAACCGTAGGAAAGGTTAAAGAACTCGGCGAATTCTGATAAAATATTCTCACTATTGTTAACTGCCGTGCCGTATATGACACACAATATTTTTATCTTAATATTCACTATTGTTTTCAAGCTTTCTTCTCGCCAAATTTTCATTGAAGCTTCTCATATGATCTCGAAGACGTTTCGGGATTGTTTAATGCAGTATATTTTACAGCACAGCATTATATTCCTGTCTCTAGTGCTTTCGTTAAATAAGTGGTCCTTTCGTGTAGATGGATGGATGCTCCTTATTTTACAGATTATTGCGTACCTTAACAACAATTGAAAAAAATTCTCATCCACGTCTCTTTCTTCCTGCCCGATGAATATATTTGTTTCTAGTTTTATCCATTTTTACTCTGCGCCACTGAAATCTATGATCGATTATAGTAGTGTTGCATCGTGTGAAATTGCTTTGTATTTTTTTATTCCATTTGGTCCTTCAGAACTCCGGTTTCTCTTGGTTTTCTTCTGAAAGAATATGTTAAATATACGTAATACGTGCCTCTCGTTCGATTATACTAATGTATTTGTCATTTCTAATGTGATATTTCGTTTCCCACAGAAATGTCTTTCGTCAGTTTTCGTCCTACTTCTGAACTAAAATTCTCCATAATGACTGCGAATGTTGCACGTTGTTAAACTACTGAAACATTGAACAATGAGATAATTGACGCTGCTAGACGAAACGCAAAATTCACTTAAGCAAAAGATCGATAACCACACACTATATTCATCAACCTCAAAGCTAGCTCTAAAGCAGAACGACTAACGAGCGTAGCTGGGGTCCATGCCTTTCCATAGATTCCTGGACATCAGAATACTGCACTCAAAAGCATTTGGATTTTTCTCCCGACGTTAAGTTCAGCTGTGGCAGATGTAAATCCTGGACGGTGTGCTACAGGAAACTCGATTTCGACGAAAGCTCGTACGAAATCGTGTTAAGTCATCGCGGGATGACAAAAATGCCTTCTGCAGAGTTACTGGCCCTCTCGCTGCCAGGCCCGATATGCGTGGATCGTGAAGTGTTTCTATTGAAGCTCGTCTACAGATTTTTCCGTCTGCGAGCGTTCTCTCCACTCTCTGAATGACAGAGAGGCGCCCGAGTATTTCAGACACTGGACTCAGAAAGAGCACGATTCAAATCTCTATTTAGGCTTCCTGATTTGGTCTTGGATTGGTGTCAGTGATGAAATGGAAGCTAGCAAATATTTTCATTCGCCCTTGTCCCAATACGGACGTGGTTGCGTCTCCAATGGTGTGCATTTGCGACGGACGTTAATCTCAAGTATCTTCCTATGCCGAGCATTGTATTTATTAGGTGCTGTAGAAACACGTGGGGAAACTAATTTTTATTTCGCTCGTTTTCAGAGCCAAACATTCCATATTCGTGTTACTTTGGGAACCGACTAAAATATTAGCAGTACTTTTTTTTTCGGGCCTTTCAATTTATTGAAGTTCCCCTTTCAAAATGGTTCAAATGGTTCTGAGCACTATGGGACCAAACATCTGTGGTCATCAGTCCCCTAGAACTTAGAACTACTTAAACCTAACTAACCTAAGGACATCACACACATCCATGCCAGAGGCAGGATTCGAACCTGCGACCGTAGCAGTCGCGCGGTTCCGGACTGCGCGCCTAGAACCGCTAGACCACCGCGGCCGGCATTCCCCTTCCCTTGGTTGCGATTTTTATTACACCGTTAGTGAACAGTTCACTTAGACTCTTTCGAGAGGAAAAATTCATTTTTCATATATTTGAAAAATAAAAGGTCAAAAACGGTCTTTCTACATTACGAACTATACACTTTCACATGACACTTAAGTGGGACATGGGTCCCGTGAACCTAACTAGGACTGTGTTTTCATGTGAACCTAGAATATTCAAAGTTAAATTCCTGTTCGTAGAATGATTTTAACAGACTCGCAAATGTGGAAAAAGTATAACAAATCAATACCAAATCACATTTATTCTCGTGGCAATGAAACGTGTAAAATACCGTATATCAGTTTTCAACATAGAATTAAAAGTGGGTTTGACAAGTGCCATACCAATGTTTTCTAAATTATATTAAGTTTTTTGGTGCATGTGCGTCCCAGCACACCCTCATGTAAAACGAGCAGAGTTACTCTGGGGAATTGTAACGGTTCGTAAGACGTCTATGATGTATAAGAAAACTAAGTTACTTGCGACATTCTTTGAACGAAGGTGGTGACTTGATATGATCTTCGTGAAATACACACTTCACCAACTAAAATCCACCGCATCTCCAGGTTCTGAAAGCGTTTCGCTGCATTAGAGCAGTAGACAGATGCGGGATATGAACGCCCCAAGATCAAAACTGCATATTACTGTAGCGTACCTGTGTGTCCCATAACTCACGGAAGAATTAAATGACTGATACACTTCCTGATAACTGGTAGCAGTACAGAATCGAGAAAATTAAGAATAACTGATAATCTTCAGCAAGGGGATCGCCGACTGTCAGATGATGTAGGATGTACCGAAGGATACCTTACTAAGATAACACGTGGCAATTTCCCCACGAGTGACTCACAGCAAATTTCGCCAGAACTCTACGGTATGCTGAGTCAGAAGGGGTAAACATGGTGTGGTAGCGTAGGGTTGATGTGTAACCCACGTAGAATGTGGGTAAACAAGAAGATGCCAAAGGACAAATAGAAACGGCACACCGCGGGAGAGGTGACACACAGGCCATTAGCGGACACCGTTGATTGTGAATACTAGTAAATAGTGGAAGTTGCGGTATCTCTCTCTCTCTCTCTCTCTCTCTCTCTCTCTCTCTCTGTGTCTCTCTCCACGAGAGAGCTCTTCACAGCTTGCAGTTCTATAGCACTAAAACTGTCGATTTGTGGCAGAATTGCAACTAGCCTATTTGGCAATTCGCCCATGGAGGCACATGCATCCATTTCTGAAAACAATGACTTCGTGTTATACCATGTGTTCTTTCCCGAGTAGTTTGTGTTCATTTTCTCTTAGAGATTTTTTCATCTCTTCATAGATTTCATTCTTTAATCCGCTTCAAACATGGTCCTCGGCACATTCGAAATCCTAGTGATGTCGCCATTCCTATCTTTCAGAACTTTGAAACCGTACGTATAGAGGAACTCTACGATGCTAATCAGGAACGAGGGTCTATGTTGCCTTATATTTGTCAACCGCGCAGCCTGTACTGTGAACAGTCACCCCACATGACTTCCGCGTTGCTTTCGACGTGCTTGTGTTCAAATTTTATCCTAATTTGGTCGACTATCTTTTTACAAATATTGTCATTCGTTGCTACTCAGATTTCTTCACATCTCCTGACACAAGTTGGCTCATTACTGATCTAACTTACCTCAGCGCGAAGTCCAGTTTCGGACGTTCCACCAGACCCCGCTACGACGAGATTGTTGCCTGCCTTCGGTCTTCCTGTTCGCTCCGTTTGTATAAAAACACCAATACTACCAGCTTCGTATCCGTAGTAAAATGTTATGCCAGCTGTTGTCCCAGACGTTTCAGCATATCGCTCTTGTTACGAACAGGGAAACGGAGTTGTCAAAGAATGTGAAAACTAATAAAAAATGCATTTTGTGCATTCCAAATTCGTTGTACTGTATCAAGAGATAATGAAAATCTAACGTCGAAGGGAAGCAGCTGGACGTTTCGAGATATTAGTGGGAGAGTTTGTGAAACTAAAATATCTAAACTAGTAGAGAATTTCTTTTTTGTCATTTGATGTGTCTCTATCGGAGTGGAGGCGTACCTTAAAGTCTTGCCAGTAGGCGAAATTGTGTAGATTATGTCCGGATACATGTCGTCAGTTCTGTTAAACTTCATTGAAGGCTCTTCACAATTTGACAAGCATTAACTATTTCACCAATGCGCTGGAAAACCCATTACAAATGTAACTCCGAATTCCAACGGGTTTCCAGATTGATACTTGGTTCATCCGTCACTACGTGCCGATAGTGCTCCGTATCGCTAGGTCACATATTGTGAAACCATTCTGTTTGAAGGATATTGTTGCTGTCTGAATCTGACATTATTATTTGCTGCATCGCACAGCGAACTAGAGAATTCTTTGGGCTAAAATCAGCCTATACGTTTATTGAGAGCTGAGCGGTCATTATGTTCGGTGTCATCCACCGAAAACTAGAATTCGGACCAGTCAGATTTACGTTAATTTATTTCTAGAAAGCAGGGTAAGCTTCTTTAAGGTTCAAACAGCACTACTATCTGGCGCACATCTTAATCATGTACATCCATAATCGCCAAATGCGTTTGGAAATAAATCTCGTAATACTCATAAATCTGCTGGCATACAGGAATTGATTCCTTTGGAGTGTTGCTGTCTTTCTTCGCAACCCAAAGTTGTTTTCAGTTAAAGTAGTTTAGTTTTTCATTTGACGTGTAACTTCTTTCGAAGGTTGCCCTGCATAAAACCGCTACAGTTGATTTTCATCTATGTTTCCACAAATTAGTGTTTTAGCGAACCTATACACTCATTACCGTTTTATATCATCAAATAAGATTTAGCCGCTGCGAAATTTGTTTAGTGCAGTGATTAAATTGCGACAATTGTACAGTTTGTCAAATTTTGTCATCCACAGTAACTATCGCCACACCGCACTATGCCAAGCAATAGCAAATGACTTTTGCGGAATATTTCACGCCTTGCGTCGTGAAGAAGCTCGGCACATCTGCAGAACGCATTTTGTACGTAGAAGTTAACTGGAACTGTTGAATTCGTGAAAAATGTTTCGGGGTTTGGATATTGTTTTCTGTACCAACGCAATTCCCCTACAAGAGCACCGTACTCTCATAGCAAGGTCAAGTTTTTTTGGAAACATTAACCACTGCGAGATACAGCGACGCTGCGCGTTATGCACTGAGTTAACGCCTCCCGCCCAAGTTGCTGTGTTGTGAGCAGCCCTGTTGCGACACATACTTCGCCATCCTGTTCACTGACCCCGTTTCGCGGGCCTCCGTCATTTATTTTGGTCTCCCAGTAATGGATCGCGCCTCCACCTCCTTCCAGGGATGCTATTTTTAAGCTCAGACTCCGCCTGTGACGTCACGCGAGCAGCAAAGGAAGGAATCGTCGGCGCGGTTCAAGAGGATCGATCCCGGGACAGGAGTTGGTTGGTACCACTGTGTGACGTCACGCTTTCGGTGACGCAGACGTGACGTCATTAGCTCCTCAATCGATGACGTCAACAGGTCTGCCAATTCTGCAAAACCCCTGTAATCGGAAACTGGGGTTTGAGCGCGATAAAGCGCGTCCTCTGATAGCATTGCAGTTGCCTTCTGCACGACAATTTCTCGAAAATATGTAAGCGATTTGTGCGTAAAAAGAAATTCTTCAGCATATGAATGAGACATTTGGTGAAACCTCATGTTTCTGTAGGCTATTTAACGTAGCTCTTTATTCATTTGATATTCAAATCGATCATAAACCGCACAAAAGTGTGGCTTGGATGCTTTCAGGGAGTTAGACTACAAATCCTAAGCTTACAGATTGTCGCCGTTTTCTCCTAAAACTTACAAAATATTTAACGTGAAGTCAATAACTTTTAGTAGTTCGTATATGCGGATGTTTTGTTTCTGTGTGTTTGAGGGTCGCCCTTGACTGTGCGAACCGTTTTTAAGATTGCATGCATAGTGACGCACTGTAGTGTGTTTACATTTCGAATTTTATACTGTGTAGCGAATGTGCGCGTGTGGAAGTTAATTTGGGGTTTGTTAGCTGGAACGGCAAATATTATGGGTATCGGAGTCTGTATACATCTGCCTAAAGCGAATCGCCTTGTACAGTTATTTATCCACCGAAATCGACCGCAAGCCATTATTATTTGCGCTTATCTGTTACCGGTTTCAGCGATTTCGAAGCCGAAAGGTTAGCCGGACAACAGTAGACATGTTACGCAAATTATTCTGTATTTCGTTGGTGACACAGTAACGTTCGTTCAGATGATACCACTTGTGAGCAAAGTGTAGTGGTGGTGCCTTAGAGGCTATATTAACATGTATTTTCCCACGCTTAGTGACGAAGTGTGGTAACTCATCGCGCATTTTAAGCAGCAGTTGGAATGTTTGCGACTTTTCGAGAAGATAAGAGAAACGCATTTTTCCATGTCACGCGAGCTTAGTTTCGTCGAAAGCGTGGCAAGTGCTGTCGGCTGAAAAGAGGCAGACGGAGTTGTAGTGTGCATGTAGCGTCTAAATGTAGACGATCGGTCCCCGGATCGGCCCCTTGGCCTTGGGCCAGGACACTGGTAAGAGCTCGGCGGAGTATATTTAGTGCAGTTTAGCGCCGTCAGGTTGGTAGCTCCGCGCGCCAGGCGCGGGGAGCAGGGACGAGGCGGCGGCGCTAGCCCGTGTGTCCGGTGGTGGGGGGCCGGCGGGAGGTGGAGGGGGCAGCCGGTGGCCCCGTGACGCAGGCAGGGCGAGGCTGGCGGCAGTAGTCTGTCGTGTCCGTCAGTAGGGTGGCTGGCCTTGCCGAGTGTGGATGGTGGTAGAGGTGTCGGCGGTTGCGGAGACAGACGAGGGGCGGAAGGCGAGCAGGCATGTGATGAGGCTTGAGCGGTCAGCGGCAGGAGCGTCGTCTTCGTCTTCCATGGTGGATTCTGAGGCCGCAGGAGGAGGCCGTCTCTGCGCAGACCAACAGGTAGTGCTAGCCGCTGCAGCCGTAGCCACTTCGGGCAGAACACTCTCGCGCCAGCGCTAGTTCGGTTTCGCAAACGTGTAGTCCTGTTACTTTCCAGCATATACGAAAGGGATCTTTAGAGGGATTCGCCCGACCACGCCCTGATCCGTAGTAGTCACAGAGATTTCAACTTCCTTGAACGAGGTTATTGACACGGACCATCCTTCACCTTTATCCTGGTTGCAGCCCTGCAAGACCCATTTAGCCAATTGTTTTAATAGTTTTTCATTACCGGTAGTCACATTCGTAGTAATATTCCAGGTTCTCGTTAAGATCTCATTGAATATTGTTTCAGCAAAATTCGAACGCCGTGAAATTGGAATTCTCTACATCCATTTTTTTTTCTGTTGTAATAACCAGGCAGCTGTTGAGCAGGAAATCTCACCCCCTCCCCCCTCTCCGCCCTTCTTCTTTTCTCCTCCCATTCATGACACGCCTCACGCACGGCCAAATATTTGCTTCAGCCACTACTGTAGCTCGTCATACCTGTTGAGCGCTCCTACAGCGGAACTAGTTCGGCCGCCGTGGCGCGCCGTTGAATGATACTGTTTGCCGTTCTTATCTGGCGGCGAGTGTTCCCGTTATTTGCCCCCTCTGCTTCTAGCGTTCCTGGAAAGCGGCCTTGGTCAGTGTGCAGCGTTACAGGCAGGCTAATGAGGCGTTCGGGCAATCGGCTTTGCCTTCGGTAGCTAATTTGTCAGTTAAAAAGTGTGCTTCTGTTAGGACGAGTTAAAATGTTGGTACGACTTTCCTGCCATGGTCGTTTGATCGCCGGAGCCGTTGTCCGTCCGTGGAAAAGCTTTAAGTGAAGTAGTTTGCAGCTATCTTGAGCATTTTGTGCCGGCGTTGATGTCTCAAACAGACCTCTGGTGTGCTTTCTCTTTCCGGCCACTTGTTTCGTCGCGGGCTGCCTATTTAGGAAGTTGACCTATGGCACTGGAAGTTACGACATGTGTGGACTTCATGTAGAGAACCAGCAAATAGTTCACAATATACATGGAATGTATTCGGAGTTGCGAATATGGACAAGCATCAGCTGTATAATGGAATGACGACAGTGGAAAATTTTTTGCCGGACCAGGACTGTAAACCGGATTTCCGGATCCACAGCTAGACCCAAACTGCGAATACATTTCTTGTATTTCGTAACAGATGTAGTCGCCGCAGTGTGTTTCTCCGTACATGCAAGCCTGTCCGGAGGAACATTGAAGCTTAATTAATTCGGAACGCAGGAGTTGCAATATCGTACAGTTGTGTGTGTGTGTGTGTGTGTGTGTGTGTGTGTTTTGGTGGCATCTTATCTGTTGGTTTATATAATAGGTGGTGGTAACTTGGTATATCTGCGTTGCCTTTCGACTACACAGCACGCAACTGCCATACGATTATGTGATGAGACTAGCGAAACTCTCTCGTGAAGTTCCCGATACGAATATAACTCTTTGTCCTGATATTCGAAGTCTCGGTGGAAGTGTCGTCCGTTCACACATTCCAGCACGGCTACTGACTCTCAAGGGACACACAGTATGTGCCCCTATACGCGCTGTCCCGCCGTGCTGCGGGTCGTAGCTACCTAGCAGAGTTCGTGTGCACTGTCTAGTGCGACAGTTAGCAGGCGCGGATGGGCGCGCAGCGAGACGGATCGGTAAGACGGCGTGTGACGGATTTCCGGTGTGCCACTTGGCGTGCGGGACGACCTTGTGGCTTGCCCCGCTCGGCTCGGCTAGGCGCGGGAGCAGCGCGCCTACTCAACACGTGGCGACACGTGCAGGGGGTGGCCGTGGGTCGCTCGCCGGGCCCGGGGCGGCACGATCAATAGCCGAGGCCGGCGCTTCGCCCGGCCCGACTCGACTCAGCGCGCCGCCCGCCAGCCCAGCCTGCTCACTCTGACGAGCTCGCTTCGTTCGGGCCCGTAGTCATCATCGACTGTACTACTTTCGCAAGTTCGGCATTTCCCTAACTTGCGACGGACCGTGGGTTGCCTGCCGATACAGTTCCACAGCTAGTGGCCGAATTTCTTCGTTGAACATCATAATTTGAGACTACGATACGGTCTCGCTGATTTGAGATCGTTTATCACTTTCCTCTATTCGTTTGACTAGTTACTACCAGTGAAAACACACACACACACACACACACACACACACACACACACGAAATCCACTTCGATGCCGTACTGAACATCAGTATTTAACCACTAACGCGAGACTCCTAACGTAATCAAATTTAATATGCCATAGCGCAAACAAAATTCCGTGCACAATTTTCAGCAAAGTCCACAACTGAGGCACGCGTGGGACGAAAGTGAGGTCCGACTAGCGCTAAACATGTAGTATGCAAAGTACTCGTCATTCACTCACTTGTTCATTCATTCGCGCGTGTATCGTGTTCTCAAAATACTTGCAGCGACGTGGAAAGATTCTAGTTATACACTAACAGGCAGAAACTGCACCTATTGGCTGCTACTTCAAAATTGTTCTGGACTGATTATTTTTGTATTTGTAACGCCAAGTTATTCGTAGACAATAACTTCAAACATCGATACAGTACTAGAAACAAGGAGAATTTCATGTTCCCCACTCATAGATTAAAACTGTTTGCACAAACCCCAGATTACATTGGCATGAAAATTTGCAACATTCTTTAAAAAAAAATCCCTAGCGTGGAGATGGTCAACTAAAGCAAAAACGACAATTGTTATTCCTTACAAGAATTTAATGATCACGACAATTTGAGCAAGAAAGCAAGTGGCTGAAATGTTATTTTAATTATGCTTAGAAGTTTTATGTTTAGTAAAGGATGGTCATAATTATTCTCTCTTTTTACAGAAATACTGTTATGCTACACACAGTTTCTGTAAATTACAAATCAATAATTATTGTTTCTGTAATATACACAAATTGTAAATGCAGTATTGATGAGTCCCCTGTACATTAAATCTCGTGATTAACTCTGTATGTTATGGGACAATAAAAATTCAGATTCTCTATTCTAGAAACAAAATACAAGAAGTGCTAGTCCGTTCAAAGTAAAGATTGTTAATTCTAGACGACTGTATATACTGCACCAATACGTATGTTAGCAGAAACACAGCTGTTTTGAAGGAAAAGGGCCATTGCTCCTCCTCTTACACTACTCAACTGTTTTTGTCTGATATTTCAAACAAAGCCTTAATGTAATTTGACACACACCACAACCAGCTGTAAATAGACTGGCAAAGTGAGGATTTATCTAATATCTATATTAATAGTTAGATGGGATTTACATCCTTGAAAGTACTCGGATATAATTGTAAGAGGCCTATGAAGTACTGCTTTACTTTCTAAATATTTGATTTTCTTTAATATCCTGCCTGATACCCACTAGCTATATTAGACTCCCACACCAGACTAGATAAATCCATTCTAAAGACCATATGGAATGAATAAACTATATGGAAAATATTTCCAATACTGGTTTTGTGATCATGAACAGCTGAGTTACTACAAAATTCAGTCTCATTGCTAACCACAAATACCATAAAACACTACTTGCATTACATTCTAACTTCAAGGTCCTCCCCTGTGTCACCAATAAATGTTGCACAGAAGTACATTGCCGACTTTTTGTATAGATGTGATGGTGCTCCTCCCTCTCACCTCGAAACCTTGGCCGAGTTGACGTAGAGCTGTATCTTACTCAGAGGTCTAGTTTAGGTTTGAAGGTGAAAATGTGATTGTGGCATTGTGAAGCAAGCAGATGTGAATGCTGAACAAAGGTTATGGTAAAAGTCCTTAACATAGTCCAGTGTCTTCATTGATCTGATATTGAACACGACTGTGAAAATTAAAGTCATAAGATAGATAAAGAAGAGATTCATTAGATAACGGGCAAATCTCTCATAAGTATTTTGTTGCATATATATATATATTACAAAAAATTCAAATATATCTAAAAACAAAGATGATGTGACTTACCAAACGAAAGCGCTGGCACGTCGATAGACACACAAACTACACACAAAATTCAAGCTTTCGCAACAAACTGTTGCCTCATCAGGAAAGAGGGAAGGAGAGGGAAAGACGAAAGGACGTGGATTTTAAGGGAGAGGGTAAGGAGTCATTCCAATCCCGGGAGCGGAAAGACTTACCTTAGGGGGGAAAAAGGACGGGTATACACTTGCACACACACGGGTGTGTGTCCCGTCCTTTTTCCCCCTAAGGTAAGTCTTTCCGCTCCCGGGATTGGAATGACTCCTTACCCTCTCCCTTAAAATCCACGTCCTTTCGTCTTTCCCTCTCCTTCCCTCTTTCCTGATGAGGCCACAGTTTGTTGCGAAAGCTTGAATTTTGTGTGTAGTTTGTGTGTCTATCGACGTGCCAGCGCTTTCGTTTGGTAAGTCACATCATCTTTGTTTATAGATATATTTTTCCCGCGTGCAATGTTTCCCTCTATTAATTCATAACAAAAAATTCAAAGTGTGACAACTACATAAATGTTGCTGTATTTCGCAAAATGTTTCATCTAATGTATGTGGAGGATCTTGGATAAATCTGCCAATGATAAGTAGGTTAATAATGTATTAAACTAAACACTTGACTACAGGTATGGAAGTTACAAATGGGGACAGATACTAATCATTACATAGATTTATGCCAAACTGCAAATTTTTCCACAAGTCTCTAGCTGTGGCATCCATGTAGATAAAAATGTTTAAGTACATGCTCAGATTTTGGCAGATTTTTAACACTAAGCTTTACCACATGCTCATTACATCTGAGCTGTACTAAATTTTGACAGTTTTTATTATCTCAGCACTGTTTTCATCTCTTGTTGTCATGTCATCAGATTAACCATTTGCAAGAGACAAAATATAAATATATTAACGAATGTGTATCTGAAATAAACCAATAGTAAACAGCTCTTGTTAACTCATAAAGGACATTAATATGTTTTCATTAGAAAGATTTCAGGAGCTTCACTGATCATTCACTATAAACTATAAACACTTCAGTGTACTGTCAAGTATAGTTAGTAGCATGAGTTTGTGGTCCAAAGGTGCTTTGAATAAGAAGTAAATATTCCCATATATACAAAAGCACCTTCTCTGAACTGTTTTAGTGTCATGCTAAGGCAGTCAAGCAAAGGTGCGAGACAAATGTGAACATAAATAGCTTGTTTTCTGCATACAGGTTGCAGGAGGCACAGCACGTGCTCATACAGGCATCATGCATTATTGAAAACTGTCCAGCAGAATATATTTCTGTAAGATTGTGTTTGTAGATTACTATGCGATTTTTCATTGTTACAAACTCTGACATAAGTACATTTTGTTTTGAAGTTGACAATTCATCCCAAATTATAAGTGTGTATGACCAAGGAAATAGCACTTGGTAAAGTAATGATGACACTTATTCTTCATTTGTAGCTGTGTAATATCTTTAATATGTTACTATGCAACCAGAGTAGTGTAGAGGCTTCGCTTCACAATGGTGCTTCTCACTTTCGTCATTGGACCAATTATTATCTAATAATTTCATTTTTATTTTTTTGCAGTTTCGTGGTGAGATCGTGCTCACATTCATGGAGTTCCAGTTGGATAGCGGAGAATACTGCCAGGCTCAGCACAAATAAACTGACAATTGTGTGAGAGGCGTTTGGTGGAAACAAGCCACAGTTTAATTTCTCCCATTCCACTGTTTAGTATCAACCAGCATAAGGAAACCGCACCGTCAACGCTATCTGGTGAGCCCTGTTGGAAGAAAACTCACCTTTGTTAACTTTTATCAATGGGCTGAAGTTGGTGCATTAAATCTGATTCCATCTGGAGGTGTCATCACAGTGAAAACGATAGGAATAGGACTGGTTTAAATAGTGGAGTCGGTTTACCATCAGGGTCTTCGAGACCAGTGCTGGAAAAAGGGGAGACGGAGTTACCAAAAGAACAGAGTGTGGCTTATTTTCCGGGCCCATCAGGTTGCCAAGTTCGGTGCGTGTTCAAACATCTAGAAATTGTGCGATTTTTGTGCGTGTGTGTATATCCAAAATATATATGATCTATTTTGTTATTGGTGGTGTAAAAGAGGACTGCTGTGTGTGTTGTATAGTGAAATTCTGTTTCTTAATTTAAGTGTTTTCCAGAGTCCCAGTTTGTGCACCACACAGGTGAAATATCTATATATTCTGATTTGCTTCAGTTTATCCCATTAGCAAGTGAGCTGCCACATAAAGTGCTTCAATTTTTTTTTCCGCTTTCATTCAGAAGTGTACTGGGATAGTTGAAATCTGTCACAACAGTATCAGCACATGCTTTGTGAAGACTTTGACTACTTGTTTTAGCTTTCTGCTGCCTGCCATTTAAAATATTCAAAAACTTCAGTGCATTCAGCCCTTAATTTTTGAGTGAAATTTTGAACATTAGTACAGTGTACAGAGGCTAGGCTTTTAACTGACTTTTTTGTTTGCTTATTCATTCTTCAAATCTCCGTTACTGTTGGTGTGAAATGTCAGTGAGTGCCAACATGCGTCTCAAGGATAATCGGCCAGCTCCCTGCGAGATCGAATACAAGAACATGAAATTCCTCATCACCGACCGGCCAACTGATCAGAACATACAGAGCTATATACAGGTGAGTGTACTGATAAAAAGAACATTGGATTCTTATGATTACTTATCTTGTGACATTCGAAAGACCATCAAATTCTCTTAACTCTGATTTTTACTTTTAACCATTTATAATGTTCCAATATCTAATGAAATAGATTTGAGGAATGCAGTTCACTATATAGACAAGCTACTCAATAGCATTGAACAAGCATTAAGACTGTACCATGGTTGTAGTAGAAGACTGTTAGCTATAATAATTTGAACTGCATTATGTGCTTGTTCTCTAATCAGTTGTGCATCCATAGCTGTGTGTGTACAATGTGTAAGTTTGAGGTAACGGATAAGTTTCATTGTTGCTCATTATAGGCATGTTGTGGAATCTATGGGTGGATTATGGGAAGAATTTCTACTTGTTGCATTGTGTCATCAATTTTGGCTGTAAAGCCGTTCTTGCAATTTTGATTTTTATGGTGAATTTTGACATCTGAGAATTCAGATTTTTCTCATGTAGTTAATGCAAATCTGCAGCCATTTCCATACTCAATTTGCACTAATCAACTCCATATTGATATGTTTGCAAGAGCAGTACTTTGTAAAGTTTGTAGATGGGTTGTGAACAATCACTTTCAGACAAGCGTGCAATTTCCCTTACATGCCATCTATGAACTGTCTGCCATCTGGGTTACTTGATTTGTTAGAATTAATATCCATTACACTTAGCCAGTATTGGTGCAGTGTGCTTCAGTGTTGCATCAAATGTACAGCTTCTACCTTTGGAGCCAGTTACCTGTTGTTGGAAGAGGCTGAAATATTTTCCAGACACAATACGACATAGACTCCCTGCTTGTTGTTTTCCATGCCATTGCTGTGAAAGTGGAATAAATATTATTGTGTTAACTGAAAGCTGTGTGTCTGAAGCACTGGTTTAGTTAACATAGGGCAATTAGCAGTTTCTTGCTTCACTTGGGACAGGCTATTGGAGCAGCTGTTACTCTGTATGGAATCAAAGGTGATTGCTTCAGACCCATTCATTCTCAGCAGGAAATTGCCAGTTACTATTTGCTAAGCAGCCGACTTAACTGGTGCTTCATGCACTACAGAACTAGACTAATTTTCCATTATTTAGCTCAATATAACTGTTGGTACACATTATTTTTGCATCACTGCAGATTCTTTTTTTTTTTTTTTTTTTTTTTGCCCCCCCCCCCCCCAGGCAAAACCCTCAACCAATCTCCTTCACTGCTGTTTCGGCCATCCTTCCTTCCCTCTATTCTAATTTCTGTTGGGAGGTTTGCCTGTTTTTCTGCCACCCCCTGTTTCCCCATTTCAGTAGTAGCACTCAGTTGATTCATGGGTGCTATCCTCTATCACACTTCGCCTATGATGGATTGAGGGTGCGATGGTCAAGGGAGGGTGTGTGTGTGTGTGTGTGTGTGTGTGTGTGTGTGTGTGTGTGTGTGTGTGTGGGGGGGGGGGGGGGGGGGGAGAGAGAGGAGGTCTTAACTATTTCTTTCATCTTGTTTTATTATTGATGGTCCTACTGATGTCATTTAGATTTTTAGCCTTCCCCTTTTATTGTTGTGGATCTCTTGGCTAGAAAGCATTCTTTACTCTGTAGTTGTATTCACCCTTAATCATGTTAGTGGGGGTTGGATGTGGAAGGGGTTTCTCTTGGCACTGCTGAGCCCTGGGAGTATACTTGTCTGCTCTAACCTACATACTAATCCAATCCATATACTTTTATTTCTCTGTAAATTGTTTTTCACCTCTGGGTCAGGATTGCCTTTAGTTCCATGTGTTTTGCACTGTGTCATACTTTGTTCATTTGGTCATACTCCTGGTGGAAGTCATTGCCTCCAGGTGAACAAACCCTTCATCAAGGGACTTAAGATGCCACTGTTTCAGTCCCTTAAACCAACTAACCAACCAACCATTGAGGCACTTCCAATGTTTGCCTCACGTTATCTGATACTTGAGCTATGTTACAACTCTGTTATCAAGGGAGTCTACATTCCCTTTTCGCTGCGTGAATTATAGAACTAAAAAGTGACTGTGTGTAACAGTGTATAAGACAAAAACTCAGAAAATTACAGTGCATCATAAGTGAAAACCATATTTTGGTAAATAAATATGGTGCATTGTTACCAACCATAAGGAAATCCTGTTACTACCATGATGATGAATGTTAACCTTCATTTTTGTGCGTGATTTATATAAGAACACATTAAGGAATTAACTGCAGTTATATTGTTTATTACCATTTATGAAGATTTACTTTGGGTTTCATTATTTGTTAATATAAAGGTATAGAATGTACGTAGGGGATTTCTGGTCAGTAAATACTCTGCCCTTTTGTGCAGTTCACAGAAATACTAAATATGCCTCCTTGAATTTTACATACATTAATACAAATGTTACCTAACTATAAAAACACACTGCACAAATCTGTTTAAAATAAAAGCAAAAGTGTGCCTTTCACTCATCTTTAGGACATACAGGTCCTGTTTCTGCTGACACTCTTGAAATATAAAGTAACATCCCTATTAACTTCAGCAACTAAAAGTTTCTTACTCATGGAGGAAGTAGGGAAGGTTAGAAAGGGGACTCCAGGACTTGTCTATTGTGAGGATGAGGGAAGGGTTGGGGCCCCCATCCGTTGTGAGATGTTGATAGCTTCTTCCCCCCTTCGCCCCGCTGAAGCTATCAACATCTCAACAGATGGGGCCCGACCCCTTAACTGTCTGACACACTTGACATTCCCTCCACCAGACCCTCCCCCCCCCCCCCCACCCCCACCCCCATTTTCCGAACCTTCCCAACAAATCCTTTTTCCTCACTGAAGGAACCATTTGTAGTTAAAACAGCTAGGAGTATTATTTTCTATTTTAGGTGTTTCTATTCGCAGCATAAAAGAATTGTCCTGAATGTATTGTTAATGAACCCTGCCCTCTTTGTCAGAGAAGCAGGTGTACTGTTTGCAAGTTAGAACTGATTCTGATGTTTTAATTGAAAAACATGTTGCAGGAGCTGAAAAAACACAATGTAAAAGATGTTGTGAGGGTTTGTGAACCAAGTTACAAAATTGAAGAGTTGCAGAATGAAGGAATCAATGTAACTGACCTGGAATTTGATGATGGAACTCCACCCCCAATACAGGTATGTTAATAGCTCCAGTATAAAAGCATTCTTCTAAAGTACAGAATAAGCTAGTTTGTTTCTATTGCTACTGATTTTTATCAAAGGAACAGAAAAAAAGTCAGACTACATAACAACCTTGAAATGAATCTCATTTCTTGTTTGCCAGGAATCATTATTTTTGTCACTGATATAGATCACAAATGTTCATTGCATAAGAACCAATGAAAACTGGAGCCGGTTGTCACTTGAAATGCTCAAATCGGAGACAAGTGAGCTGTAACTGTCTACTTTTATTGGATTCACAGATGACCCTTTGTCAAAGATCATAATTTATTATATTTATTGCTTAAGTTATTGGCCATCTTCAGATCTGCAGTTGTACACAAAATTGCATATAAGTAAAAATCGTATGGTGCAAAATGCCATGAGATTACTCTGCTATTCACACTGAAGTGCCTGGCAGAGGGTTCAGTGAATAGTTCCATAATTTAAAAATACGCACCACAAGATGTAAAAATAAATAAATAAATAAATCTGTGTACAATCACCAACCTATAGGACACAGCCATAAATTTTTTGCAAGATGCATAGCTTGATCTTATTGTAGAGTTATAAAATTACAAAGAATGTAGCAACCAGATGCAGAAACATAACCTATTTATCTTGTTGCAAATAGATTTCGACCGATATCTCATAATCGGTGCATTTTTCTAACCGATACATGCCATAAGTAGAAGTACTGTCCTTATCATATTTCTAACACGATAGAAATCTGCCAAGGGCAGTAGTACTTCTACTTTACGGCATGTGTCAGTTAGAAAAAATGGACCAATGATGACTGATATCAGTTGAAATTGATTTGCAACAAGATAAATGAGTTATGTTTCTGCGACTGGTAATTTCATTCTTTATAATTTTATACTCCATGGTTACTGCACAGAAAGGGAACCTTGTGGAGCTCAACATTCAAAACTTACTGTAGAGCTCAATGAAACATTGTGTTCATACCATTTTTCATAGTTGTTCACTAGGATTTGTGTGTCTTTCCTTTATTAATTAACAACCGGTTTTGTATCCTAGAATCAGATTTTACACAAGCTGCTTAAGACTTATCATCTGTAAGTGCATTGCTTCCACATAGTATTCTTTAGATTTTTTATACATATCTATAACAAGTACCTAGACAATGTGATTAAAACATTTTTTAAGTTTATGTTTCTATGTTGTTGTATAACGGCTGTGTAGGCGTGTCATTTCCTGCAAAAAGTTTATCATTGGCCACTGTTGCTAACAATGGTGATGCAGAAAACACACACTTCTGAACTTCTTGTGGCATCTTCTTACTGTGGGACAAGTTACTGGGAGGTTCATGTTTATTTTACACTTTCATACGATTACGTATTTTTCTATACGTGAATATTTTTGCTTACATAAATTCTGTTACATACTATATAAAAACAAAGATGAGGTGACTTACCGAACAAAAGCGCTGGCAGGTCGATAGACACACAAACAAACACAAACATACACACAAAATTCAAGCTTTCGCAACAAACTGTTGCCTCATCAGGAAAGAGGGAAGGAGAGGGGAAGACGAAAGGAAGTGGGTTTTTCCCACGTGGAATGTTTCCTTCCATTATACTGTTACATACTATTGTAGATATTATAGAAGTGGTGTTATTGGCACTTTAAAATACATTTGTCACTGTGTGGCAATTAGGAAACTGACTTTTAAATGTATGAAGTTCTCATATCTGGTACTATCAAAATAATTTTTATTCATATTGCTGCAGTTCATAGTTTTTCTGATTCAATGAATATACCAGTAGTGTCTCCTGCTAAAACATTGCTTGCTTCTAAACCCTGATGCATAACATAGTGTCTTGCCTGTTATGATACAGGAACTTTCCTTGTTGTTAGATGCTACAGGTCACAGTAACTCATTATATAAACTGTGTTGTTCATGCTTCATGTGTGGAATCCATGTAATACAGTACTAGCACAGAGGGTATGACATCTTCATATAACTCGGTGAAAATTATACATTGTTTCCTGATGCAATATCTCTAGAGAAACATAGTGTGTTAATGATGATCTTATTCTGCACATGTCGAGATTGTCACATCCACTGTGTAACATTACGTCACAATCTCTTAGTCTTGGGTATGAATTATGTAGTTCAAACTTTTCTTTTGATATGCGTTGTAATACTCTTACTTGTTCACGATGTAAATGTATTTTTTTTATTTTCACTTTAATGTTTCAATGGTTCATTGACCTGTACTGTAAGATTAAGCTAAACATCTTGCACAAAACTGGTGACAATGTGTCCTATCAGTTTGTAATTGCAGACACAAAAAATGGTACTGCTGTGTTTATTTGCTTCGTTGAATGATAGTATCGGCAATTTGTGCCATACTATTTTTCTTTATGTGCAATTTTCTGGGTACATAATAAGCTGAAGATGGCTAACAACTTAAACCGAAACTAGTAATCCTTAGAAATAATAAATTGCAATCATGACCAATACAAGATTTTTTTCTGAATCCAACCAATGGAAACTGGAGCAGGTGCTGATATATTCCCCCTGCATGTGTTGACTGAAGAATGGTGTTGAGTTCCAAAACGTAAAATGCCATGAAGATAGTACTCACATTGGTTGTGTGTTTTAGCGGGGACGTTAAGTCGCAGATAGGCACAACAAAAAGATGGTCACAAATAAGGTTTCGGCCAACAAAACATTTATCAAAAATACACACAGGCACAAGCAAGTGCAACTCACACACGCAACTGCGGTCTGTGGCAGCTGAAGCCACACTGCAGTCTCTCGCGGCTGAAGCCTGTAGTCAGGTGTGTGTGAGGTGCGCACGAACGTACATACGTATGTACTGGAAGTTTATAGTGTACTTTTATGCTTGAATAATGTACTCCTTTCTGTAGCATGCTGCAATTTTTCATGTCTTTGGTAAGATCATGTTTACTACTTTCATCATAATCATAATAATACTCACTGTTAGGTAAATTGTATGATAATTGTTCACAAAGCACATTAGTGAAAGGATGTACTGGCATGGCATGGTAAGGTTTCCCACTTGTTTGAATAAATTTCTACAGGAACATCTAGGGTGCACTTCACCCACAATTCTGATGACCTCCTTCCGTGCAACAGACATTATTTGCTTGTGACTGGTTTCCCCAGAATGCGATGCCATATGTCATAACTCAGTGAAAATATTCAAAGTATGCAGCTTTTATTGTTTCCAAGCCACAGGCAGGTGAAATTGAGTGAATGGCAAATGCTGCCGAATTTGGCTATCTGCATAGGTTGATGTGAACTGATGAGTTTAATGTGTTGTTACTCCCAAGAATTCTGAAGACTCAACTCTCAGAATTTCTTTGTAACCACAGTTCACTTCAGTATTTTCCAGTTTGAAGTTCAGTGAATTAAGTCTTGTTAACTTTGAGGAACAGACCAATATACATCATCTTTGAATATAGGGGCTGCAGAGTTCTCTAGATGGTTTTCTGCAAATAGGGTGAAATGTGATTTGTGTGCCATAGACCATAGCAGATCACTGATAAAGATTAAGAAAAGTAAGGGACCGAGCATCTCGAGCCCTGTGGTACTCCACATTTCACTGTGCCTCCGTCAGAACAGGCAGGTGCCACTGCAGAATTATTCAGTACTACCTTCTGCCACCTAGATAAGATTCGAGCCACATCCATATGTACCATATAAGCAATAGTGCTCAGCCTTCATAAGTAAAATTTTGTGATCTATGCTGCTGCCAAATGCTTTGGACAGATCCCATAGTTCTGTGGGTGTGATTTTGCAACTGCATGACTTATTTACCACATACAACCTCATTTGGTCTTCACTGACTGGACTAAAAAATGCCACTGGCTTAGTTAATCATTTAGAAATTATACAGTTGATGTTTGTGTAAATTTTACATGACAGTTTTGTGAATTTAAAAAGCATGAAGTAAACAATTACATAGTTGTCTTTTTGTGAGGTATGGAGCAGTATGAGGTCATGCTGAACATAAGATTACATGAGGAAAGTACTGAAGAATTCAAATGATTTAGAATTCTGTTAATATCTTCCTATAATAATGGAGTCGGTTAAGAGTCATTAGCAATTACCTATATACCGAAGATGTAAAGTAAGGGTGTCAGTGTGACAATGCAGGAAGAAACGAAGTTCAAAGATAGCTGGATCTGAATTTCCTTCAGAATTGGAAAGAGGTTCTAACTATATGGCAAGTAAAGATTGTAAATTAATAATTAGAAAGGACAAAGTGTTTTGTGATATTCTCCATTCTTCTCTGAAGGAAGAGACTTGATGCTTTGAAAATAGGGCCTTGTATTCATTACCATCAGTATATTACCAGCACTTTGCACAGTATACACTTAATCTTTCCTACAGCAGTTAAGAAGTAATTACAGTCTATTGAAATGAAAGGTGCGCAATGAGAAGTACAGTAACATTGCTAATGCTATCATCTCTTTCAGATTGTGGAAGAATGGTTTGAACTGCTAAAGAAGAGGTTCAAGGAAAATCCAGATGGTTGTGTGGCAGTACATTGTGTTGCGGGACTTGGGCGAGCACCTGTTTTGGTTGCGCTGGCTTTAATGGAACTTGGCATGAAATATGAGGATGCCGTCGACTTCATAAGGCAGTAAGTTGACATCCTAATATTAGACATACGAATATACACTGTCATATGTTTGCCTTTATTGCATTGCTGGAACTAAGATGGTCATCATAATTACAGTGTTAAAGGGAAATCTAAGACGTTCAGTGTAGTAAAGTGATTTTTTTGTGAAGAAAGTAAATTCCCTCTGATCTTCATGTTATGCGTTGAATGTCTGTATGATTTATACAGTGATTGCCCAAAGCTAACAATGCTTACCTGCTTGCTAATTAAAAAAAAATGATTAGCAGATGTTAGTTACATTAAGAGACCAAATATTATCAGAGCAAGAATGTATAAAATTTTCTTAAGTCTCCTGATGGACCATACTAAGGCACTGGGGAAAAGATCACTACAAGGTGACATTTTGTTAGAGGTCTGCAGGGACGTGGAAATTTGCAGTGATAATTACTTTGCAAGTAAAAGTCTGCACAGATTGGAATATGAGCAGGCATATTTGCAATAGTCATAGCTATGTAGTTCAGTATTCTAACACAAAATTAAGTAATTCACATGAAACAAGTTTCACAAAATTTAATTGAAATCCTGTCATTTATGTCAATGACAGGATATGTTCTGGGGTATGTGTGGTTGACTATGAAGTTATATATCTGAGATGATGTGACTTACCAAACGAAAGTGCTGGCAGGTCGATACACACACACACACACACACACACACACACACACACACACACACACACAATTCCCATCATCTTTGTTTTTGATATATTTTTCCCACGTGGAATGTTTCCCTCTATTATATCCATGACTATAAAGTTATTCATTCTGCATCTGCCCAGAGTAAAAGTTTGTAAACCACTATAATCTTCCAGAATGAGATTTTCACTCTGCAGCGGAGTGCGGGCTGATATGAAACTTATTGGCAGATTAAAACTGTGTGCCCGACCGAGACTTGAACTCGGGACCTTTGCCTTTCGCGGGCAAGTGCTCTACCAACTGAGCTACCGAAGCACGACTCACGCCCAGTAATCACAGCTTTACTACTGCCAGTATCTTGTCTCCCACCTTCCAAACTTTACAGAAGCTCTCCTGCGAACCTTGCCCGCGAAAGGCAAAGGTCCCGAGTTCGAGTCTCGGTCGGGCACACAGTTTTAATCTGCCAGGAAGTTTCACTATAATCTTCCCCATGTGGTGGAACTCAGATTGTCAGCTTGCTCGTGAGCTTAATTATTAAAGTTTGCTGAAACCGGATTACTGAAGCTCTCTTATTTATAACGTGCAAAACCGGAATTATATCCATTGTTTTCTTGTTCACTCAAAAATTAACCTAATGTCTGACATTTTAAATATGGTTTTGTTCATAATTATATTGGCAGCTTGCTTCACCTTCTTGTGAAAAATTTTGTTCCCGATGTTAATTTCAGAAAAGTTTATTCTCAGCTTTAGCTAGTCACTCTAAACATTACTAAATGTTAGTTGGGGATAAAAACAACTCGTACAGCACAGGTAATGGACACTATCATCTCCAGGACGATACTTCACAGGTTGCATGAAAGATAGCTTTCCTAACACATGGTTTTGAGGTGCAGTACAATAATTGTAACTGGAAGGTAAAGACAGATATAGTATGCTGAACAAGTTGTTGCAAACATCTCCAGAATCCATGAGAAGTTTCTAGCTAGGCAAAGAATCGCTATGTATTATAGCTTTCTGGATTCTTTACATCCATCGTATGTGAAGTAAACAGAAAATGACAGTTTCGTTAACTTGTATCTAAAGTAGTAGTAGTAGTAGTAGTAGTAGTTGTTGTTGTTGTTGTTGTTGTTGTTGTCCTAGTGGATATATGCATCTACATATGTACTTTGGTGTACAAAGTCAATGGCAGAGGGTACCTACTATGATAGGACCACAGGTTAAGGGTTTTTCCCATTTCAATTGCATATGGAGTGCTGGAAGAATGACTGCTAAAATACCTTGTAGTCAGACTAATCTTATCTTCATGGTCCCTTTTGTATCAATACATAGAGGGGAATGAAGTGCATTTCTGGATTCTTCACTTAATACAGGTTTGCGAAATTGTTGCTGTCTGCTTAAAGCGTATACCACTTCAGAAGTTTAAAAATTTCCATGTAGTTCAGTTGTGAGTCAAATTTGTGATTTGTGCCTCCCTCTTTGTAGAAGCTGAATGTCATCTCATTAGTCCTGTTTTGTATGGATCCCACACATTAGAGCAATATTCTAACGTGAGACAAACAAGTGATTTGTAAATAGTCTCCCTTGTAGACTGACCTGAAGTCTGCCAATTGCTTTACCTAAGAGTGAGCTTATTTGATTATTTCATTTGTCAATAAAAGGAATGGATTTCTGTATTTTGAGAAGTACAAAATTTTACATGTCTGAACAGTCACAAAAGCTGCCAATTTTTGCAACAACATTGGGATCTTAAGAACATGTGATCAGATGCTTGTGTACAATTTCATCAGCATCCATGTGGAAATTCAGCTACGTAGACTTTAACATGAAGGCTGAATTTTTTTAAGGAAATTAAGAAGACTAAGCACGAAACATATAAAAGATTACAAAATTTCTTTCCCTCAAAATGCCTTGAATGTAATCAATAACGCCAATGGTTTTATGGTCGTGTTAGCTGCAGAAAGAGTGAGATCAAATTAGATGTGATGGATATTCATGTGTGCCAAGTCGTTAATTCACAACAACAAAGATTTAAAGCAGAGTTCACGGATATTGCCAGACAAAAGCCTTTTAACTTTCGCCTGGCCCCTTTATGCCTACACAAAGTAGGCTCTCGCTTACACATGCAAGGGAACTTGCTTTATCCAAAAGTTGAAGGTATACATTGTTACTGTCCATACTAGAAATTTGCCTTAAGTAAATTTTTTGATACAAAAATGAGAGATCCTTTCTTCTTATCTGTTGGTTATATTAAGATTTTCCTTCGTTCTCCCTCAATGGAGTGAATCAGCTTCTGGTCTGTTGGTATTTGACAACATCTGTGGCAAGGGTTTGTAGTGCGTAGAAATGGCCTATCACAAATTTGTGTAGAAATACGAAATGTTCCAAACATGAGCACACATTCATTAGAATTCACAAAACACTTGATTTGAAATTTATCATCTTTGAATTAATTTATGTGCTGAGAAATTTAAAACTAATTTATAGAGGGCAGATTTGTTGCTTAGTCTCAAGTGTGAGTTGTAAATTGAAGCGTTTTTTGTCAGATGCCAAAACACTCTTACCTTATGATTCCATTTGACATCTGCCAGTCTTATCAACAAATATTTGTAAATTCTCTTTTCACAGGAAACGTCGTGGAGCTATAAATGCCAAACAGCTGGCTTACTTAGAGAAGTACCGTCCCAAGTCTCGTCTAAAGCTGAGGAATGGTCATAGGAATACATGCTGTGTGCAATAGGCAGAAAATTACACCAGCAAACCAGTTAATTGCACCATTATATTCACTGTGCTGCTGGTGCTTTAGGATGATTATTTTTACTGTAAATGGGTTTCATGAATGAATAATTAAAACCAGTTTCATACTATGTAAATTTTAATGTCACAAGTTTGTAATAACTTTTGGCAGGCATCACAGCTAGCATGCTTTCATAACTTGACAGCAGTTCTTTCTGCTAGATTCCTTTTGTGTTAGCTGGTAAGTGATATAAAATACCCTGAAACTGGTCCAGAATCATGTGCTGTTTGTTTAACCAGGTATGTTAATGAAGAATTTCTGTAAGAGATACTGCTGTATTCACCTCACAACAGAGATAAATCTATGATGAATTGATGAAAATAACTTATATTTGTGGAGCAATATTGTTTTTCCTACAAATTTTCAGTATTAACATTGCTGACATTTGAAATATGTAAGTGATCATTGGTCATAATTTTGAATTGTTTAAATATTATGAAAATGGATCCAATACAGTTCCATTGGTATGACTTGTGTTCACAATTAGCACTGCAATGGATGACTGTCAGATTTACGTAAAATAGTTGTATAGTAGAGAACAATTGATTTGTAACATTAAAACTGCATGCCTTTTATGTGGTAAACACTTGCAGAAAACATCAATTTTATACATATTGTTAAAAGACAAAAAATCTTTTAGTATTTTACATATTTCCAGATTTTTATAAGTAAGTTTCCAGCTGTGTTTCCTTCAGGAATCAGTTCAGTTTGTGTAAACATTGTCCCTTATGTGCTTAACATTAGAAAGTTATTTTGAATGTTAAAAAAAGGTTTTGGCTTAATTGTTACAATGGTGCAGTAAATTGTTTACTGGAGACGAATAAACTGGTTTTCTGGAAATAATTATATAATGTATGTACTTCAATTCTCCTTCACAATATCATTTAGGATTTTGAGCTATAGACTGAAGCGTTCATACTGACACTCAAGAAGAGTATGCACAAGCCCTATAGACATTTCTTAATTAAAAAATGATTTGTTGGGACCACTGGTGTAAAACTTTACCATAATTCTGGCAAAAAAGTGATATTGTAATGACTTAAGAGCAACCATTTAATACCATAATTAATATACAGAATTTCCCCTTCTCCTATGAGTTTATAGTAGGTTAGTGGAACAATGTATCATCCTGTGATCTGTTGTTTACAAGGTCATCGCACAAAATCCTAGAAAACTTCTGGACAATTCTGTTGCAATGCTTTAAACTACTTGTGGCATGTAAGTCTGCCCTCGGTATATGCCAATAGTCTCTTCACAGCACATACAGTGTCACTTGCATATTGCTTTCAAGCCAGTGGTACACATTTGAATGCTTCCACTAATCATGGCAATGCTATTCAATGTGCATTGTCCACATTTGACAATAAAATAGGGGAAACATACTCCTTAAGTTACTATAAATTGGACTCTGTGAACAGTGTCTGGAAGAAGGCCAAAACGTGGGAGTGTATTACGCTACGAGAACGATGCAGTAGCAACATCCAACAACTTTTAACATCAGATTATATTTTATAAAACATGTTATGCCTCAAATGTTATTAGACATACTTCACAGCTGCAATTTTTGCATGTGTGCCAATCTCAAGTAAACAGTCACAGCAAACAAGCACAAAAAAATCAACTCAATTTTAGTGGTACATTATGTTCTAATATCTTTGTAAAAGACGAAGTACTCTAATCTTTTGGAAAAAATCTCACCATGAAGTGTCAATGTATGTTTGATTACTATGTTAAAAGTCCTCATCTCCAACGGTACACAAGTACGAGAGTGAACAGAAGTTACAAGAGTACTTAACTAAAAATGAGAATATTATGTCAACCAGGTATTTAAGCAGAATTCCACTCAGTGTATTACATACAAGGTGTAACGGGTATAAGTGCAGATATTTTTATGTGGTATCTAAATATGTACACACAAGTGTGTTGATTGTTCTCTCTGTCGAACAGTCTTCCAACAAACACATCACAAATGTTATGACCTGATGCTTTCTGCACTGCTGTAACTGCCCCACTGAGTGGACTGTGCCTGTCAGTATACACTCATTTTTTTGTGCCTGCTCTTAAACACCTGTTCTGCTGCCCTGGGAAAAAGAAGCATTAACACTTTCACTGCAGGTGTGCAACTCACCAGTGCGGCCCGGCAATGTGCGAATGCGGGCCGGTAACACTCTGAAACGGCAGGTAACTGCTCGGAGCAGACGCTCCTAAGCACACCTGAGCTACAGGCTGACATCAAGACCTTGTAAGAGCTGTAGGATCATGTTCTATACTGACTTAATGACTATGCCTTAGATGCATTACTTTAAATAAGCTTAGACTGTATTGTGGTCATGTTTTAAAGTCTGTTTGCTGTCTGACACATATAGGGGTAACAGTCGTCATTCAAATGTTCGCGATTTGTTGATAATGTAACAAAAAATACAATTCAAACAAGCAACAAATCCACTGCATTCACGAAAAATTTGGATTCCAAAACGCAACTTCTTAAAAAGGAAAAAGGAAACTGGATTCATTTGAAATTATATTTACTTCAAATGCGCATTTTTAAGATTGACTCTGATAGAGGTCGTCAGTTTAGTAGCATGTTTGCTCCTGGTATGAGAGAACTAGCCATCTACATTTGTCATAGATGCCCAGGGGATGCCCGGATGTGTAGAAATTTGTAAGCGAAACACACCCTACATGGAGGCTTCTCTAGTGTCCCCCATCACTTCAATTGCGGTGCTATTAAAACAAATTTGGCGCAACAATTTCTTTCACATAAAACTGAAGTGAACCCTTTACAACGCAATAAAAAAAAAGTCGACTTAACACAAAAGAAAACCTCATTTTCTGAGTACTCGTGAAAAAAAGTTCTAACATGTCACGTCATAAAAAGAAAACATGCAATATCAAAAGAAATAAAAGAAGTTGTCTTTGATAATCAGAATTTCCTCAATATTATCGCGTTTTTGTTACTTATGGTAAATTATACAGCAGCTCAAGCAGTATCCGGGTTTGTCTGGGCCAGTTGTACACTCGTGTGATGTATCAGTGCGCTTGCCTTGTTCCACGCACTTCTTACACCGCTTCCTCATAACTTGCTTCTTCCCTGCAGTAGCTCCCCGTTTTTGCACAACGTGTGTGTCTGTTATGTTTCTTGCTTACATTTCGTGGAACGTCCATTGGTTGAAACAAGGTCTTTATAATGTTCATTCTGTAATTGTACAACGTCATTTTATTTCCTGACTATTTATTTGTTGTACAGATATAGAGAATTGAAAACTAGCATGTCAATGACATGAAAGAACAGTTTTTTCGGCCAGCAGATAGTCTTTCGTTCACATAAATAATACAATAACATCTGTTCTTGTTTATCAGTCCCAGACATACACGCATTGTACCTAATAATAGGCGAAGGTTTCATGACTATTTGCTGGCATGCATTTGTTACTTGCTCCATAACATTTAGATGCTCTGTGGAAATGTGGGAAACCTCTTGTCGATCCTTCCATTTTCCAATCATAACTCCATTAGAATACCGCGCAATTGTCTCTCCTCTCCCAAGTTTTGCCGATACGTCGTCTTCGGGGGTATATTTCCTATTTCATTTCAGAGTACCTGTGGAAAGTGTTTTTAGGTTCAACAGAGTTGTAGGTAAATGAAAACTGTTACAATAATTGTCCAAGTAAATGTCATGACCAACATGCAGCTTTTCTGCCATCAAATGCAAAACGACCTTTTCAGCGTTACCTTTTCCCACCGTGTCTCCACTACTTCCCATGCACACAGCGCACATATTTATGAAACCGTCTGGATTGTTGAGCATGCACATCTTAATGCCCTATTTATAACATTTGATTTTTATGTATTGTCTAAATGACTATCTTCCCCTCCAAAGAATCATTGATTCATCTATTGATAAATCTCTTGGTCGTACCTTATATAAACGATCGTCAGGTTTCGGGTTTCCTGCAAGTGGATTTTTTGCAAAATGCAGAGTGCATAATATGATCAAATACCAGTCTCTGCTTATAGTCATCGCTATTCCTCTATTCTCAAACAGCGGTTCTTTTTTCCAGTAGTCTTGTAATCGCAGATACTTAACGTTACCCATATGTAAAGAAACACCCAGGAAAACTAGTAATTCGTCTACACTTAGAGGTTTCCATTAACAGATCCTAGATCCCTCTTTTGTATTTTCGCTACGCAGTATGTTGACTTGTTATCGTTCGTTTCATCAACTACAAGTTGCAAATAATTTGTCTGTTACCAATAATCTGAAGAAATCCGTAGGAGAATTGCCAGCGGGATGAATTTACAAAACTTCTTCCTTCGTAAATGGGTGATACTTCATATTATATGGTTCTTTATGCCAGGACTCACCTGGATTATCTCTGTGTGACAGGTCGGGCTCTTTTTCGTCGTCGATTTCCACGCAATCATAGCGATCCGTATCGTCAGATTCTGAACTGTCACAAAACAGATTCGAAAGCTGTGCTTCCACGCTATCATCACTCTGCAATTCTTCTGCAGCCTCTAAATGACAATCTCTGTGGTATGCCTCGTCCTCACTGCGCAAAAAATCACTGTCATCTAGTACACTAAGTAACTATTCCTCTGTCAATTTAACACTTTTCCTGCTCCTTTTCACATTGGAAGGTCCAGGTGTCGGTTCATTAGCCACCATTATGAACAATATACATTCGATAACTCTCTCTCTATTCGTTTAGTCGGTTCCGACTCTTCGTGACCCCATGAACCAAATCACGCCACTTTTTCCTGTCTTGCACTTTCTCCCGTAGACCTTCCAGGTTGGAACACATTGCTTCTGTGATGCCATCGATCCATCTCATCCTCTGACGTCCTCTTCTTCTAGTTCCTTCAATCTTCCCCAGCATTAACGTTTTTTCCAGCAAGGCATGCCTTCGCATTGTGTGTCCAAAGTAGGTCAGCTTTTGTTTTAAGATTAGACCTTCTAGGGAGAAATCTGGTTTAATTTGCTCCAATATTGATCTGTTGGTTCTCTTTGCAGTCCATGGAACTCTAAGAAGTTTCCTCCAACACCACAATTCGAAGGAGTCAATTCTTCGCCGTTCAGCCTTTCTAATGGTCCAGGTCTCACATCCATACATCACAACTGGAAAGACCATAGCCCTCACAATACGGATCTTTGTTGCTAGTGTTATATCTCTGGACCTTATAACCTTGTCAAGGTTTGACATCGCCTGTCTACCGAGCAACAGGCGTCTCCGGATTTCATGGCTGCAGTCACCGTCAGCAGAGATCTGGGAACCGAGATAACTGAATGTGGTCACTACCTCCATGGTTTCTCCTGCTATATCCCATGAATTGGTAGGTGTAGTTGCCATAATTTTCGTTTTCTTCACATTCAGCATAAGACCAGCCTTTTCACTTTCGTCTTTCACCTTTAGTAAGAGTGTTCTCAAATCTTCTTCACTTTCTGCCAATAGGATCGTATCATCCGCGTACCTGAGGTTGTTTACATTTATTCCAGCTATTTTAATTCCTATTTCTCCTTCATCTAGCCTCGCATTCCTCATGACATGTTCTGCATACAGATTGAATAAGTACGGTGACAGTATACAGCCTTGCCGGACCCCTTTCTGAATCTTTATCCATTTCGTTGTTCCATACACAGTTCTCACCGTGGCTTCTTGGTCAAGGTATAAACTCCGTATCAGATGAATGGGGTGACCTGGTACACCCATGTTTTTCAGTACGTTCCATAATTTGTTGTGATCGACGCAGTCAAAGGCTTTGGCGTAGTCAATAAAGCAGAGGTACACATCTTTCTGGAATTCTCTCGCTTTTTCCATAATCCACCGAATGTTAGCAATTTGATCTCTAGTTCCTCTTCCTTTCCTAAATCCAGCTTGTTCTTCTGGCAGCTCTCGATCTAGATATTGGCGAAGTCTATTTTGTAAGATTTTCAACATAACTTTGCTAGCATGTGAAATAAGTGCGATTGTTCGGTAATCTGAGCATTCTTTAGAACTTTTCTTCTTTGGAATGGGGATGAATACTGATCTTTTCCAGTCTTCTGGCCACTGCTGCGTGATCCATATTTTTTGACATATTGAGTGCAGCACTTTCACTGCATCCTTTCCAGTGACTTTAAACAATTCTGCTGGTATTTCATCATGTCCACTAGTTTTGTTATCAGCCATATTTTCAAGGGCCCACTGGATTTCGCTCTCCAAAATATCTGGCTCTAGTTCTAAATTAACATTAACATCAGCAGTAGGAGCCCTGTCATGATGCAGTTCTTTCTTGTATAGATCTTCTACATATTCTGCCCATCTTTCCTTAACATCCTCTGCTTCACTCAGATCTTTCCCGTTTCTATCTTTTATCATTCCAATTTTTGCCTGGAATTTTCCTTTAATTTCTCTAATTTTCTTATAAAGATCTCTTGTCTTCCCCATTACGTTACTATCTTCAACTTCCTTGCACTGTTCATTAAAGAATATATTTTTATATCTCCTAGCTAATTTCTGAAAATCTTTATTTAATTCAAACATAGCTGATCTATCTCCCTTGATTTTTGCTTTCCTTCGTTCTTCTGCAACTTGCAGTGCCTCAACTGATAGCCATCTAGCCTTCTTACTGTTCCTTTTCTTGGGAATGTGTTTCTCTGCGGCCTCCTTGACAGTATTAGCTACTTCTGTCCACATCTCTTGCGAGCTTTTGTCCTCCAGCTGTAATACATTAAATCTATTTTGTACCTCTGCAGCATAGTCGGAGGGTATAGAGTTAAGGTCGTATCTGCAAGTTGGAATACTTTTTGGTACATTCTGCAGTTTCAGCCGAAATTTTGCAATCAGGAGCTCATGATCTGATCCGCAGTCAGCCCCAGGTCTTGTTGTAGCTGACTGAACCGCGCTCTTCCACCTCTGATTACAAAGTATGTAATCAATTTGGTTCCGGTGTTGGCCATCTGGCGAAGTCCAGGTATATAGGCGTCGTTTTGGTAGTTGAAACAGAGTATTAGTAATTATCAATGAATTTTCTTGGCAGAATTCTAGGAGTCTCTGTCCAGCTTCATTTGTTGTACCAAGACCATATTTCCCTGTTATACCTTCTACAGCTTCATTTCCCACTTTTGCATTCCAATCTCCAACTATGAAGACGATATCCTTTTTTGGTGTTGACAGTAGTAATTCTTGTAAATCTCCATAGAACTGGTCAATAATTTCCTTTTCAGCATCGGTTGTTGGTGCATAAACTTGAATTACTGTGACGTTGAGGGGCTGACCTTGAAGTCTGATGGACATCATTCTATCATTTTTATATTTGCATCCCATCACAGCTTTTCTCACTTTATCACTAACTATGAAGGCTACTCCATTACTTCTGTTGTTATTGTGCCCAGAATAATACACCATATGGCCATCCGAAGCAAATTCTCCCATGCCAGTCCACCTCATTTCACTTATTCCCAATATGTCGATGTTAATTTTCTCCATTTCTCTTTTCACTATGTCTAGTTTTCCTTGATACATGGATCTTACATTCCATGTTCCTATGCAGTGCTTCTCTGTGCACCATCTTACTCTTCGTGAAGCTCCTCTCAACCTGGTTCCCCCCGGAGATCCGATCGGGGAACTTGAAACTCCGGAACATTTTGAGCTGAGCGAAGCCATGGGGTTTTCTTGGGATAGTTCAGTGGTGGTTTCCCGTTGCCTTCCACTGTCCTCCAACTCCTATCTGCTCACCGACTCAGTTTCCCGCTGGGGTTGGTTACCCAACCTTCCGCTGAGTTGCTCGGCTTAACAGGGGCACCACGTGTAGGTAGGAAGTTGGAGAATTCGATAACTACCCACACAAAATGAAAGTTTACACGCTTTGATGCTACCTTAGACACTGCAAATAGACTGAGTAATCGGACAGCGAGCGCGGACGCTTATAAGCGTCAGCCGCACTGGCTCATGGCTTCTCGTGATGCTTATAAGTGTCAGCCACAGCGAAAGTGTTAATGGGTTACTCTTGCCACATGTACTTGGAGATACTAACCAACCTAAAAAGATTAGAGTTGTTATGACTTTAAAACTTCGTCTGGAAGAAAATGATGTAAATACTGATGTAATGTTGTTCAGTTACACCATCCTCAGCGACCGTTAGAAATATCTGCACTTACACCCATTACACCCTGTATAAAAAGCAGTCGTCAGTCCAAAGATTGTTTTGAACACAACAGTGTGTTACAACACATTTCTTAAATTAACAATTCATTTGGAATTCAATCTAAATACATTCCCTACTGATCAGTTGACAATATTGCTCCATTTTCTTTTTTTTGATCACTATACACTCTTCATTTAACACGCCATAAGGCTGGAAAGCCCATACATATTTACAATAATTGTCAAATTAATGTACATTCTGCTGATTTAAAATGCATTTCCACTTCTCCAGAAAACAATCACGCAAAATAGATTGTTTAGCTTACGTAACTGTTCATCTTTATCAGCTCAATATTAGCCACAGCCTATAGAATCCAAGCAACTGGCTCCATAAAAATTTAATTTTAGTAGATCCATTAATATATTTCACAACATTCAATATTACCAACAGATCATCGATAATGTTGCACAATTTTATTGACAATCTAATGCAGCTGCCCCCCCTCAAAAAAAAAATGTCCTTAGATGGAACTATTTGAGAATCCTGGTATTTTGATGAAACACCTTGTTTATTTTTAAGGCTGATAAAATCTAAAAAAAATTAGAACCTTTTTATATTCAGTGAACACTTCACTTTTAAATATTAACTAATAACACAGAAATCATAATAAAATAAAAATAGTTTTGTGCAGGGAATACACCATGGCACTAATGATTTCTGTGTAGCACTTACTAACTTTCTGTTGATCACCATTCAGGAAACCCCGGTCTAGGGGCCATGTAGAGTCTATTAGACAGCAGTAAAATTTTTCAGCACTGTGGTGAGAGGAGGTTGGCAAGAGAACACCTGTAATGGACCTTGGACCAGTGTTGGTTCTCTTTGCCAATGAGTGCAGGATTTGTCTGATAGTCATCACAAAAGTGTGGATGGGCCAGATACCAATGTACACTACTGGCCATTAAAATTGCTACACCATGAAGATGACATGCTACAAACGCGAAATTTAACAGACAGGAAGAAGATGCTGTGATACGCAAATGATTAGCTTTTCAGAATCATTCACACAAGGTTGGCACCAGTGGCGACACCTACAACTTGTTGACATGAGGAAAGTTTCCAACCAATTTCTCATATATACACACACACACACACACACACACACACACAGCAGTTGACCGGCATTGCCTGGTGAAACGTTGTTGTGATGCCTCGTGTAAGGAGGAGAAATGCGTACCATCACATTTGCGACTTTGATAAAGGTCGGATTGCAGCCTATCGCGATTGCAGTTTATCGTATCGTGACATTGCTGCTCGCATTGGTCGATATCCAATGACTGTTAGCAGAATATGGAATTGGTGGGTTCAGGAGGGTAATATGGAATGCCGTGCTGGATCCCAACAGCCTCGTATCACTAGCAGTCGAGATGACAGGCATATTATCCGCATAGCTGTAACGGATCGTGCAGCCACGTCTCGACCCCTGAATCAACAGATGGGGACGTTTGCAAGACAACAACCATCTGCATGAACAGTTCTATGAAGTTTGCAGCAGTGTGGACTATCAGCTCGGAGACCGTGGCTGCAGTTACCCTTGACGCTGCATCATGGACAGGAGTGCCTGCGATGGTGTACTCAACAACGAACCTGGGTGCATGAATGGCAAAACGTCATTTTTTTTTTTTTTTTTTTTTTTTCAGATAAATCCAGGTTATTTTTACAATATCATGATGGTCACATCCGTGTTTGGCGAAATCGCGGTGAACGCACATTGGAAGCATGTAATCGTCATCGCCATACTGGCGTATCACCCGGCGTGCCATTGCTTACACGTCTCGGTAACCTCTTGTTCGCATTGACGGCACTTTGAACAGTGGATGTTACATTTCAAATGTGTTATGACCCCTGGCTCTACCCCTCATTCGATCCCTGGGAAACCCTACATTTCAGCAGGATAATGCACGACCATATGTTGCAGGTCATGTACGGGCCTTTCTGGATACAGAAAATGTTCGACTGCTGCCCTGGTCAGCACATTCTCCAGATCTCTCACCAATTGAAAACATCTGATCAATGGTGGCCGAGCAACTGGCTCGTCACAATACACCAGTCACTACTCTTGATGAACTGTGGTATCGTGTTGAAGCTGCATGGGCAGCTGTACCTGTACACGCCATCCAAGCTCTGTTTGACTCAATCCCCAGGTGTATGAAGGCTGCTAGCACGGCCAGAGGTGGTTGTTCTGGGTACTGATTTCTCAGGATCTATGCACCCAAATTGCGTGAAAATGTAATCACATGTCAGTTCCAGTATAATATATTTGTCAATGAATACCTGTTTATCATCTGCATTACTTCTTGGTGTAGCAATATTAATGGCCAGTAGTGTACTTTTCAGGCGCACAGATCAGAGTGTAGCAAGGAGTTGGGTGGCTCATGTTTCAAGTTGCTGTCTTGTTTGGCCACCTTTCACCAGTATAGAGATTAATTTGAGGCAAGCAGTACTGGGATGGGATCCTCCAACTACTGACTGGCTCTAAAGTCAAAATTTCAGTGATGGATTAATCTTTTGAGACAATTATGCACAAGTACACTATACCCACCTTGTGACAAACTTCCTCCAGACAGCAGGAACCAAGTAAATGGAAAGGCCCAGAGTATCTGCTGACATGATCCTGACTGGCACTGAATGACCTCTTGAGGGGTTTCGTCGAATAATCTGTTCCTCAAACTCTCTTTCACTCGTCACATTGAAGCTGGCTAAGTTCACCCCTGATTACTTGGATTTCAGGAAGTTGGCACCTTTTTTACAAATTTGTTGAGATCAGAGCACACTAAAATATGATAACTACAATCTAATATTACAGAGTCTTCCACACTTTGAGTCTAATGTTCAGCAACCAGAGTGGCACAGTTATTCATTGCAAACAAATCTTCCATGTCATAGAATTTGTTCAGGTTGTTATGGGCAAACAACTGTTAAGATTCCTGACTTGCCCGACATTCATAACACTCATCATCACTGATACCCCTCTTCCTCCAATTAGCCTTGCACCTTGTCAGCCCCTGTTCTCAACCTGTTGAGGGTTTTCAGGTCCTATATTGGAGACGGCAGCCTGTAGTACCTTCTTTTACTGTCCATAATCCTGCAGGAGATTTTGTTCTCTACAGCACAGTTCAGCAGGCTTCTGCTGATCTTGAAATTGGAGTAGTTGCCTGCTGAACTTGAAATTGGAGTAGTTGTAAGTAGGAAATGTTTTCTAGATTTCAATCATGGTGGATAGGTGTACGTTATCAACAATGGATGCCTTGGTTCTCTTTCTTGGTTCTTTTTTTTCATTCTCTATTGTTAACTGTCAACTTATATCTGGAGGTGCTACTTCCACGAGTGGAAAGATCTGGTCAACTGGGATTGGTCTCGAGACACCCTATGACAATGGCCTCACATTAAGAGCTATATTATCTTGGTTAGCAGGTGCAGAGTTCTTCCAGACTAGTGCAGTGAAGTCCACAGCAATTAAACACAGAGCAAGTGCGAATGTGCAGAAGATGCTGGGCTGTACTCCCAATGTGCTTTTTGTCGGCTTGCTGATGAAGTTGTTCCTGGTGCATATCTTCTGTCTGGTGCTAAACATTGTTGTTGGTAGGCTAAGACACAATCAAACTTTAGGTATTGGGCACCTTCTGTTACATGAGCTCTTAATGGATTTTGAGACCCAACTAAAGACTCATGTTGCTACTGGATGGAAAGTGCAGAATATTCTTGAAAGTATCTTCTTTACATCTAATCTGTATTGGTGTGTAGTTTTCACTTTAGGAGATGCTTCACCAGGAGGTTAACTTCCCTCAGTGAATTGCGGTGGGAGGGGGTGGGTGGGTTGGATACCATTTAGTCCTTGGAAGCACCTAGGCATAAAAATAAAACAGCTCTACATATCTGAGCAATCCTATAACTACAGTGCAACGTTAGTCCCAGACAAGCTGGCTCCCCCCCCCCCCCCCCCCCACCACCCCCACCACCCCACCCTCCCTCCTACAGCATGTTTCAACCTTGTGATTTACATATTACTTAAATAGGTACCCCATCATAAAGCTGACGATCAAGAGAGACCTTTACCTTTGAAAGTATAAAGAGTTGGGAGTGCAATTTTCCCACATTTCCATGGTTTGTTGTACAAGCAGAAAAGTACTAGATCATTTGAATGAAAATTAGAACTGCTATATGTAGTGATGATGATCATAGTTGCTGCACTAAGACTTTAGATGTCAAAAAACAGTCTTCGAAACTGCGTGTTTGTTCTACCATATGTTTCATTTTGCATATTTAAAATATCAGTGGCCTGAAATTACATTTAATGGTTTTTCTTCTAGCTCTAAAAGCAATTCATTTTAAAGCTACTGCAGTCTGATTTGTTTTTCATTATATCCAAAAGTCTCAGCTTGTGTCAAATGCAATAATACATGGATAATGTGCATGTAGGTGAGATAAAAAATTGGATGAAAAAACCACTCCTTAATAACCTAAACAAAACACTGTTTTTAGATTGAGAATGAAAACTTTTTAAATGTGATTGATCAGAAAAAACTGTTTTAAAACACACACAATTTTCTCCATTGTGCAAACCATCAATAATTTCTTTTGGATAGAGAAAGAATGTCTTTCCATTGTTTTCTGATGAAATGATGGCAGATTAGAATATGTAATTATTTTTCATTACTACCCATATCAATGATATAATTCCAACATTAATCTAAAATGATTTGGAGAAACCTAAGTCACAACTGCCAATGTGATTTGAATCATGTTTCTGCTGAATTGGGAGTGTCACGGTATTCAGCAATAGCTTTTGAGTATTTTATGCAGTTTTTGCAAAACAAATCGAAAACAAAATACAGGGTGGCCCAAAAAGGATGGTCACATTTTAAATAACTATAACTCCATCAGTTTTACAAATTAATTTTATTCAATTACGTAACTAAATGCTCCCAGGCACCCAATTACAAGAACTAACCACAAAAAATCATGTACGGAAAATGACTTCCGGAAGATGGTGTCCTTCCTCGGTGATGCATTCCACAAGTCTTTCCTCGAAATTTTCCATCACTTTCACTACTGCTTCTTCTTGAATTGCCATAATTTCTGCATTGATTGCCTCCTTCAGATCAATTAAGTTTCGGGGCTTCTTTACGTAGACTTTTGACTTTAGGTATCCCCAAAGAAAAAAATCACAGGCTGAGAGGTCAGGTGATCTCGCGGGCCAGTGGACATCTCCAAAACGCGAGATGATGTGGTGGGGGAACATCCGCCTTAAAACACACATGGAGTGATTCGATCTCGATTTACATGTAACTCTCGCAGTTTCGGCACCAAAAAGCTACGTAGCATGTTAACGTAACGTTTAGAGTTCACTGTGACTGTAGCGTTGTTCTCCTCAAAAAAATAAGGACCAACAATCCCCAATCTTGAAATTCCACACCAGACTGTTACCTTAGCACTATGAAGAGGCTTTTGGTGCAATTCTCTGGGATTATCTGCTGCCCAATACCTGCAGTTTTGTTTATTGACATAGCCGTCTAAATGGAAATGGGCTTCATCTGACATAAGAAGCACAACATCATTATTAGAGTACAAAATGTCAAGCATTGATTCACAAAATCGTCTTCGCTGCTCAAAATCACGATCATACAGCTTTTGCGTGATCATAATTTTGTATGGGTGAAACTGTAACTCACGGCTTAAAATACGCTGCAACGAACTACGGCTGAGGCCTAAAGTTTGAGCACGACGCCTAGTGGAACGACGCGGGCTTTGCAGCACTGACGCTCTAACATCATCAATGTTCTGTGGAGTAACTGCCGTACGTGTATGCCCTGTAGATTTACCACTTTTGACAGACCCTGTTGTCCGGAATGCAGTCACCCAACGTGATATGGATCTGCGATCTGGAATGGGTCCATCACGCGCTACACCAAAACGTTGTCGAAACAATTGTTGCACAGTAATAAACGATTCATCATTTCTGAAAAACTGTTCCACAGCAAAAACACGATGCTCGACCGTCCACTGCGCCATCTCGTGGCGAACTGGGTGTAATGGCCGACTTGCAGACGGCCGGCAGTGGTCCCCCCTCCTCACCTTTCAATGGTACTACGCAGTTCAAATCCGACCATCCTTTTTGGGCCACCCAGTACAATGCTTGTTCGTTTTCAAGGAGGAAATGGGACTACGTACCTTCAAAAGTTTCATAACATTCTCAAAGTTAGTTTCTCTGAAAGTTGTGTATCTATTTCATATTTCTATAGGGGGCAATACTGTGGGATGAACAGTAGACATACATTTTGTATTTCTTTTGAGTGTCTGATTAAAAACCTGCATTGCAATGTGTAGTTCCCTATTTGAGTCAAAGAACATGACTTCCGATAAAATTGCAATGTCATCCTTTACTAAATTCCAGTTGGATTCTTCTGAAAGTGCCAGTTACAGTCAATTCCATTGTAAAGTGTGTAAATAGAAAAAATTAATTAGTATGCCTACAAGTCGCATCTATATGAAATAAGAATCAAGCCCTTTCCAGCTGGTGTGGAAGACCCACCTTGTATGAGGTGGAAGGGACTGTAATTTCTCTCCTCCCCCACTGTCTTGAGGTTATCTTTCAGCCAAATTCTTCACCCAGTGTATCACCCACAGATGAAAGTGCAATGTCATCTTTATTCTGTTATTATGGTTATGAATGTTACTTCTTCAGACCAGCAAGGCTTTCATTCCTCACTTTACTATTTCATTACTTTTTGCACCATATTCATTAATGCTGTAAATCAGTGATGGACGGCAGTTAGTTCATGTAATTGTGATGGTTTGATGGAAGGGTTGGAGAAGTTGTGTTACCTGATACAGGATGGAGCTGTGTGAAAAATGTGTGTGTTGTGCAAAATACAAAGTAAAATGTAGTGAGATGCTCAGCATTTCAGTGGTACACAAAACAATGCAAAGCCAAGTGAATTACATGGCAAGACAAACGCAGCCACACAACTTCCAGCAGGGGCCATTTTAATGTGGTACTACCATCAGATCATGTGACATCTACAATAATATCTTGTTTTTCAACCAACTGTTCACATCCTAAAAATTTTGTCATAAAATTTCAAAACATGTAAACACAAATGTATGTTCTTTACTAGGCATTTTCCACATTCCAGTTATCAAATCACATGCAGAATAGGCAGCAATATGTAGTGGAGCACACTGTTCAGCACCAACTGTTGACATGGGGCACCACAGGACACTACATCTGTATGTTCCCATGTGGATCCAACAATATTATCAATTATGACAGCAGTGGACACGGGGCAATCGAGACAGGACTGTGGAGCCTGGTTTGATGCACCAAGTCATTGGTTGTGTCCAGATGTACTTGCCCATGTGAATGGTTGCTCAAAACATGTACCACTCCACAGTCGTAGGTGGTGGGGATAATATGTCAAGGGGTAAATTCATCTGGGCTTCAAACCTTTGGTAGTACCTGAAGGCATCATGACAGCTGTGGACTACATGAACAATATTCTGGACCACTTGCACCCCCCCATAGTTGATGTCTTCCCCAGCAGGTTAACTGTTCATGTCACAAGCCAGAACTGTGCTAAAGTGGTATGAGAAACATGGCAGTAAACTCCCACTGAGGTTTAAGTCAACAAATTCGCTTGACCAGAACCTAATGGAACACATCAGTCACGCTACTTGATGCCAACTCTGCACCCACAAACCACCAGCCCGTAATTTACGGGAATTAGATGACCTGTGCATAGCCATCTGGTGGCATGTACAGAAATGTACCAAGGAACTGTTGACTCCATATCATGTAGAATTCCTATTGTATTGCATTCCAAAGACATACCCACATGCTATTCAGCAGGATTTCATAATGTTATGGCTCACCAATGCACATGGCCTGTTGTGCATTCCAGCTCATGAAAGTCATCCTACATTACATTACAAGTCAATGAAGGGCAATCACTTGCCAATTAAAGTCAATAAATTCATTTTGCAGCATATGTAATACAGAAAGGTTTGCAACCATACATTTGGAAATGAACCCTTTACTGCTAGTGACTTATGCCTGTGCATAGTCGTGTGTGTGTGTGTGTGTGTGTGTGTGTGTGTGTGTGTGTGTGTGTGTGTGTGTTATATATATATATAGAGGGAAACATTCCACGTGGGAAAAAATATATATAAAAACAAAGATGAGGTGACTTACCGAACGAAAGTGCTGGCAGGTCGATAGACACATAAACAAACACAAACATACACACAAAATTCAAGCTTTCGCAACAAACTGTTGCCTCATCAGGAAAGAGGGAAGGAGCGGGAAAGACGAAAGGAAGTGGGTTTTAAGGGAGAGGGTAAGGAGTCATTCCAATCCCGGGAGCGGAAAGACTTACCTTAGGGGGAAAAAAGGACGGGTATACACTTGCACACACACACATACAGACCAAGGTAAGGCAAGATAAGGCAAGTCTCTCTGCTCCCGGGACTGGAACGACTTCCCACCTTCTCCCCTAAAACCCACCACCCCTCGCCCCTGCTGCTCCCCCCCTCCCTCCCGATGAGGCAAAAGTCTGTTGAGAAAGCCTGAATCCTGCGTGCATGCATGTGTCCGCCTGTGCTTCCATCGACCCGCCAGTGCCCCCGCATGGCAAGTCACATCATCCTTGTTTTAAATATATATATATATATATATATATATATATACCCGCGTGGAATATTTCCCTCTATTATATCAATTATGCATGCATGCACGCAGGATTCAGGCTTTCGCAACAGACTGTTGCCTCATCGGGAGGGAGGGGGGGAGCGGGAGGGGCGAGGGGAGGTGGGTTTTAGGGGAGAGGGTGGGGAGTCGTTCCAGTCCCGGGAGCGGAGAGACTTGCCTTAGCTTGGTCTGTATATGTGTGGATGGATATGTGTGTGTGTGCGCGTGAGTGTATACCCGTCCTTTTTTCCCCCTAAGGTAAGTCTTTCCGCTCCCGGGATTGGAATGACTCCTTACCCTCTCCCTTAAAACCCACTTCCTCTCGTCTTTCCCGCTCCTTCCCTCTTTCCTGATGAGGCAACAGTTTGTTGCGAAAGCTTGAATTTTGTGTGTATGTTTGTGTTTGTTTGTGTGTCTATCGACCTGCCAGCGCTTTCGTTTGGTAAGTCACCTCATCTTTGTTTTTATATATATATTTCCTACATGGAATGTTTCCCTCTATTATATATATATATATATATATAAAATCTCTCTCTCTCACACACATACACACACACACACACACACACACACACACACACACACACACACACACCCTTAGCGCTGCTGGAGGCACGTTGGCTATGCATGGGTATACACCGTCCTTTTTTCCCCCCTAAGGTAAGTCTTTCCGCTCCCTCGGCCTTGTTACTATGGACTTGGCGATGTTAGTGTCAGAGGGTGGCCGGATGCTGCAGTTTGTAGGATTACTTGTGACACTGATGGCAGAAGTGGTAGTTTGTCAGCATCACTGCATGCTTTGTATTGGGTCATTGTATTTGCAAATGTACAAACGCATGCTGTCTGATAAGGAAATAGAACATATTTTCATCAGAATTGGAAATGAAAGTGACCTTTCTTTTTCTGAAATTGAGGACACTGTGTCTCTTCACTTTCATCCTTTAACATCTCGGGGGCCATGATGTAATTTTTCTCATTGCATACTTTTTCCTTTGAAAAGTATGACGGGCAGTAGTATTGAAGATAGAATGCCCCCCAGTGATGAAGAAAAGTTTATGGGGAAATTTCTGTGATACAGGAAGGAGCTGAATTCCAGGCTTCATGATTTTGATACAGTACATTAAGTGTGACTCTCATACTTCCGGTAAACCCTAGTGCACTAAAAGTTTATCAGGCACTGTTCAGAGGAACTAGTCTCAATTATTGTGGAAGACACTAATTGCTACTACATTGTTTAGAGTACAACTCTTTACACGAAAACCCATTTGAAGGCCTGCAATGATACATGCAGAAATGTATTATTTCCTAGCCATAACTCTTCTCATGGCAATAACTAAAAAACTGTAATATTATGAATATTGGTCAAATGATCCTCACCTCAAAACTCCAATTATTGGTGAAATAATGTCTTGTGACATATTTATTGTTACTTCAAATGCGGCATTTTTACACTAACATTGTCTGCTGAAGATGATATGCTCTTCAAAATAATACCATTGTTTCACACTTGGAATGTTCAGAAACGCGGTCACTCCATTCCAAGGAGTTTGCATCGATCCTACCGTTCAAGGGAGCCTTGGCATTCAAACTGTTCATTCCATCTAAAAGACGCTTTGGTATAAAAATGTTTATTCTGTGATTTTGATACAGGATTGGTACTTAACTTTTTAGTTTGTACTAGTGCAAAGTGTGACATAGTAGACAGTGAAGACTATTTAGGAGTTACTGGCAATATAGTGACAACTGTTTTGCAACCTTATTTGGGACAAGGCATATGCTGTATGTGGACAACTGGTACATTAACCAATACGTCTTCCATGAAAGAGGAATAAATGCAGCAGGTACAATTCGCAACAACAGGAAAGTTTCAACAAAAGTTGAAGTCAAATTGCAAAAACAAGTGATGGAATTTAGGCCAACACACACTGTATGGCTTTGAAGCAGCATAACAAAAAAGATGTATAGGTGTTGGCAACATGACATACAGCTGAAATGAAATTAACTGGGAAAATAGACCATCAAGTTGACTGAAACATTTCAACCAAAATGTGGGTTGATTATGAATCTACAGTTGCAGTGGACAAAAGCGACATGCTACTTAGATTAGAGGAATGTGATTGCAAAACATTAAAATAGCCCAAAAAAACATGTTTCTCACTCCTTAGATGTGCATGCTAAATTCCCATGTTATTTAAAATGTTCATAGTGGAAAGAATATTTCAACTGCTGAATTTCATCTCGGTCTCATTCATGAAATGGTAGAGACATAACACCAATAAAAGAAAGCATCAGGAGGTCATCAATCAGATGAGGATTAGCCACTGCTGTTAGAAAAAGGCACTTTCCAAGCACTGGTGAATCATCAGCATAACAGGATTGACATGTAAGTAGATGCATCATATGCAGCAAGAACACAATATGAAAGGAATCATGTTATTGCTGTAAACAATGTGACACTGGACTGCGTGTTGTGCATTATTTCAAAACATATCACACAAAACTTTCTGACATGTAATTTTATTTTTGTAATATTACCTAGAGTTAGAAACTTCAATAATAAAGATTATTCAAAGCACAATTTATTTTAAGAATTAAATATAGAAAAGCCTGCAATGATGATGGTTCTACACTGCAGATCTCAGTGCCATATCATGTCCATCACGATGAGCACTGCAGCCTGACCACACACAGATACACACACTTTTATGGCACACTCAGCAGTGAAAAGGTTAATTGAGCAAAACTTCATTGTGCAAATGTTAGTTGCATGGTAATGGTGTATTATGTATATCACCACAAGGAACAGTGTTTCAGCAACAGCAATAAATTAAGCACATTAGTGAAAAGGTATAACATATATTGTAACTGTTGATATGACTTTACAAATGAATCAACTTATTTACATGAACATATCATCATATCCTGGAGGAGGTAAGTGATCGTGATCTGGCATGCCGAATCCGCCTCTGCTTGGACCGCCTCGACCTCCTCGGCGGCCCAACCCAGGAGGACCAAAGGGATCAAACCTTGCTCCAGGAGGCACAGCGCCTCTGTAAATATATGGAAAATGGAATATCATTAGTTTCTCCATGTGCTGATTCTGCATCAGTTTGTACAATTAATGAAAAACTCCTCCAGTTGCTGGATAGAACTTCATTTAGTCACCTATCAGTTTCAACCTTTATATTAGGCCATTTCCAGTGGTTCTGAAAAGTGCCATGAATGTGATATACATACACACTGTATATAATATACCTATGTAAACCTTATTTTATCATTTTCTAAGTATATACAGAGTATAAAATTCATGTTATATTCGAGAGAAGAAACATTCAAATGATAAAATTACATGTCAGTTGGATTTAAAATGTCACTTGTCCAATGATATTATGAGCCATATGAGTGTTTTGAGACACTATAATTTATTACATTACAAGTATTTTTTAGGTCTAAGATGATTCATGTTTTTACATATTTGGAAATTCAAAATTGTATGTTTTACAAATAAAAGGCTAAAAACAGTTTCTTATACCTAACAAAAGTTTAAAATAGTTGTAGACGATGGGGAAATTCAAGTCACGTCTACATTTATCTCCTCTAATATGCAAAGTTTGAAACACAGGAAAAGGCAGAGACTGTTACGGTAGCTTGGGCACATTGTGGACTGCTTACATCGCATGATCGCATGATTGCAAACATCTAGGTATAGCTGTACAGTTGCGCAGTAACTTTAAGAAAGTCATCAATAATGGGCCAGCAGATGTCCACAAAACTGATGCTTTTACGTGTGCATTGCTCACTGAGCATCTATCCATTTGGGTGTAGATTTCTGTTTCTTCATCTATGTTCATAGAGTACCACTTCTTCATTGTATTAAGTAATACGTAAAACTGATCCAAATAACACAAATATCACTTTATCCATAAACCCCTGAACAATAATGGAAATAAGTCTCTCATGAATCCACACATAACAAGACACAGAACAACTGATATGACTGGTGCAATTGGATCAACATAGAGTGAGTCAGTCAGTGCTGTTCTGGGCATATATAAGCATGAGTCATTGACAGATGGCACAACAGAGACAATGCCATGGGCATACCTCCCACAGGTGGCCTCCAGCAGCTGGCCCATGCTGATACAGTTGGCGTCCAATTCATGAACACATGCACAGTGAGACCACACTTGGTGCATTCACACTCTGGCACGCTAGCAGCACGATACAGCACACCCTCCCTCATATGAAGTGGGCAGCCAGGCAATGGAGGTGATACCAGCAGCCCAAAGAGAGGGACACCATCAGATCCGGAGCATTGGCAGCTGGTGCCAATGGAGTGGAGGGACGATGTGTCAGCCGGGCACCGGAGCACTGGGCTGGAATGGGCGGGCATGCCCAAGGGTGCTGGGCCCGCACGGCACCCTGTGACAGCACTGGAGAGGTGTCATCACCATCCCTGCGTCGTCAACGGGCATGTCCCAGCACAGAGAACAGGGGGGGCTGGACCCATCAGCAATGATGGCTGAGGCAATGATGGCAGGTGGAGGTGGCCCAATTGGAACAGCAGATTGCGGCAATGGACCCGAAGCCAGAGACAGAATGCCTGCCGCCGGGAAGCTGGAACCCCATGGTGCCACATGTGGAGGAGATAGGTGACGAGGAGCCTGAAGCAGGCTGTGGAAGGGCAGACTGCAGTGATGGAAGCCAAACCCATGAACTGATAGCTTCCAGTGGTGAGCGGGGTCGCAACTGATCAAAGTGGCATGCCAAAAGCTCGTTGGCTGTAGGGGTGTCGCAAATACAGCAGTGGGTGATCAAACCCTCATGCCCACACCAGTGATCCCAGTGTGGTGAAGAAAACGGAGAAGGGCATCATCTGGAAAACCATCTACAACAAACTTTTTCATTTGGGACTTGAAAATACACACTAGTCGTCCTGCCTCACCATTTGATCAAGAGTGGAATGGTGACGCAGTAACATGACGAATGCAGTGGTGGGAACAAAATAACTGATAGGTGGGAAAAACAAACTGGGATCCATTAACGAAAACTAAAATACAAGGCAACCCTTCAACAGCAAAATCCCTCAAAAGCATATGAATTCTGGCCTCAGCTGACATTGATGCATACTGGAGAATGTAAGGAAACTGGGAAAATGCTTGCACAATTGAGAATCAACAGAAACTAGAGAAGGGACCCGCAATGTCTACATGACTAAATTCCCATGGCTGGAAGGAAGCGAACCAAGGGAACAGGGACACCCTGGGAGCTGCCTGTTTGGCACACTGCTCACAAGCCATAACAAAATGGATGATTTTGCCATCAATCCCTGCCTGCAAAAGATATCTCCTAGCTAACAGTTTAGTGCACCCAACTCCCCAGTGGTCCTGGTAGAGAAGGTGTAGAACATCTTGCTGTAAGGCAGTGGGTGACTACTCTGGGAGAGAGGTCTCCCGTGGACATTAGCAAAAGACCATCAAACACGGAGAGACAATACAATAAGGAAAACTAGTTGCACAGGGGGTCTGAAGCCCAACCTTGCAGTTTATCTGAGTGAACCATCTGGCAGAGAACTGGGCCTGTGGACACGGCAGCTGCTATGTGCGAACTCCTTGACCACAGCCCGTGTTTCAATAGCAAGATGGAAGCAAAGCAATTCTTCATGATCAAAGTCACAATAAGGATCCACAAGGAGGTAGGACAACGCATCTGCATTGGCGTGTTTAGCCATAGGTCAAAAATGAATTTTTTAATTGAGTAAGACAAGAAGAGCACCCAGCTGTCTTGTCAGGCAAGGAAGTGTGAGAGTTAATCAAAGAAACCATGGGTTCATTGTCAGTAATAAGGGCGAAACATGGAAAAAAAACCACCTAAAATTTCCAGATAGCATAGACTGCAGCAAGAGCCTCTTTTTTTCCCACCTGAGGGTGACACTGCTGGGCCAGAGAGAGAGATTTAGAGGCATAAGCAATAGTTCTTTCAGAGTCATGAGCATATCAGTGCACTAGGGTTGTGTCAAGGGCATACTATGAGGGATCAGTTGCCAGGACAGTGTGTTGGTCCAGAGAGAACATAGTTAAACAAGGAGCCGAGAGGAGTTTGGATTTCAACATTTGAGAAGCACATTCGCCGTCCAGGCTCCAGCAATAAGATACATTCTTGTGTAACAAGGAATGAAACGGGTGGCCAATGTGGCTGCCCCCAGCAGGAATTTATGTTAGTAGGCTATCTTCCCTATGAAGGCTCGAAGCTCCTTCATGGATGAGGGGAGAGGCATAGACGTAACAGCGGAGATGTGATCTTGCAGACGGTGAACCCCATGTCACAAGGCCTCAAACCTCAAGTTAACAATAGAGGGTTGAAAACACAGATTTTGTGAGGTTACACCATAAGCCTGTGGGCTCTAAGACAGCAATATCATCCAGATAATTAACGCAACCCAGGATAGGCATAGTCAACAGCTCTAAAAATAATTGGAAAATACTATGAGCACTAGCCACACCAAAAGGAAGGCACAAATATTGATACAGACCAAAAAGAGTATTATTGAAAACCAGAACTTGCCTAAACTCTTTGTCCGCAAGCACCTGCAGATATGCTTCTGACGAATCAATTTTAGAAAAGTACTGGCCACCCAAAATTTTTGCCAACAGTTCCTCCTTGCGTGGAAGAGTATACATATCCACAATTGACAGTGCATTGACAGCTGTACTGAAGTCACCATAGAGGCAAAGTCTCCCCAATGGCTTCCGAACTACAACCAGTGGAGGCGACCATTCACTAGCCGTAACAGGTTTCACCAACCCTAATGGTTGAAGTCGGTCCAATTCTGCTTTCACTTGATCTTTCAGGGTGACAGGAATAGGGTGTGCACAACAAAACTGAGGCCGAGCTGTGGATTTCAAAGAAATATGAACAGAAAAATTCATAGCACACCCTATACCTTCCAAAAACATGTCCAAAAACTCTTCACACAGTGTTTCCAATTGAGAATATGGTACCTGATTGGAGAAAGGTGGACTAAATAGGTGACAGAAAATCCAAATATCTGAAATGTGTCCATCCTGAACCAGTTCTAAACACTGGCATCAGCAACCTCCAAAGATGTAAAGGAATGAACCACTGACTTTTAAGAGGCAGATGCTGTAAATTGTGCCAATAGCACAATGTTCTGTTTGTTATAGCTGACTAGATTCCGTGTGACCTGTATCAATGGCGGTGAACCTAAACGCACATAGGTTTGAGAATTCAATAATGTCACTGCAGCACCTGTGTCAACCTGCAGCTGGAGCACTTGATGAAAAACACTTTAACTCAATAAACAGCTTGAGAGAAGTCACAAGAATTGGAGTAACACAGTTTACGTCCATGTGCATATCCTGAGTAACCTTCGGTGATCGACACACAGAGATGTGGTCTTTCTTCTGGCAACTATTACAAGTAGCCCAGAAGGCAGTGCACACCATACGTTTATACTGGATAAAAAACAGAAAGGACACAACAGAAACAGAGAATGCTGATGCAGGTGCTGTGGCGGTTGTGCCTGTGGGGCTGGCCTTTGTCTGCTCGGCACTGGTCCTGCCTGTTTACAGCTACCATTGCCATTTCCTCACGCAAGCTATCTGTCGTCCGAGTGGGCACATCTTGTGACACTACTGCCACGTCACCCAACACTTCAATTTGGTCACCCACTGCCCAAGAAACTTCAACAGATTGTGCTACTTGCAATACTTCTGCAACTGGGAGGTTTTCACAGAGTAAAGTCTTCTGGCGCACTCTCTTGTCTGAAGCTAAACAGATAATTGTGTCGCACAACATAGAGTCTGGATACGAGTCATTATGGGGTTCAGCAAGCTAATGCCGTGAACTTCTGCTGCCCGAGCCCAGTATGCCCAGTTTCTTGAGGGATTGATAGAATTCAACATGTGCCTCTACGACATGCCTTCATTTGTAATGGTAGTTGGACAATATACTGCACATGTGATCAAAAGTAAGAGCTGCTGGTTCTTGTAAAGGGGCACGCTAACACCATAATTGATATGTTTTAGGTGTTTAGTTGGATACACAAGAGGAGGGCTTTTCAGAAATTTTGAGTCTGTCACATCAAAAGCCATAAAATGCTGTCAGAATCTTTTTTTGTAGGCTTCCCAATCCTCAGTTGAATTATCATACAGAGGAAAAGTGGGTGGATGTACCGGTGCAACGGTACCCTGTCTGTCAACGGAAGCCGACAAAGTGGTCACTGCCGAAGTACGCTGTTCAGTCACGGCCGGCAGCATGGCATTCATAATGACTAACTTGATGAAATAACAATTGAAAACTGCACACATGGAAACCATTCGCTCATTGCCAATCATGCAGTAAAAACAAATATGGCTTTATTCATAAACCTCTGAACTGCAACAAAAATAAGCCTCTCACGTAACGAGACACACTGATGTGAGCAGTACAACTGGATGTACATAGAGGGAGTCAGTCAGAACTGCGCCATGCATTTATATGTGCATGTTGCCAGCAGATGGGGTGGCAGAGACTGCGCTGCACACTCACCTTCCACAAGCCGCCTCCAGTGGCCAGCCCATGCTGATACAGTTGATGGGCAATTCAAACACACACGCACAGCGACACCATACTTGGTACAAGCACGCTTACACTCACATGCACTAGTAGCAAGATACAGGAACTTTCAATACTGTACACCACGATATTGGTGGATATATTTCCTACCCGTTTTCTTTTTAAATCTGTGTGTTCTTTATTGTCTTTTAAAATTCCTTCCTGTCTGTCCGATGCAGCTAGCATTACAATCAGAGAAGTAAATTTTATACGAGCCACTGTTTTAGTGTAAGTTTTATATTGTATTAATGTCATGTATGAAGAGAGATAACAGTGAATGTTCAGGTTTATATGTGACATTTACATTATGTGTGTGGTTTTTTTTTTTTTAAATGGTTTCTCAGTCTGTATGACAGTTGGCCACAGAAAGGTAGTAATACAAATTGTCTTTTATGTAGCACCTCTATTTGTGTCAACTGATTTATTTATAGAAAATAAATTTTGGAATACGTCAAAACATAAATCCTCTTAAATCCAAAAAATACTTATACACTCTTGACATGCCCATATTTCTTAGATTGGGCACGAAACATTTAAATCCACCTGACTTGTACTTTTAACAGTATAGGAAGAGACAGACTGCTACTTACCATAAAGAAAACAGGCACAACTGGAAGGCACTTTCAAGCTTTATGTAAGTGTCTTTTAATTGTGCCTGTCTGCAACTTAACATGTCTTCTTCATGGTAAGTACCAATCTGTCTTTTCCTACATTGTTGATATTCCTACGTGGACTTTTCATTGTTTGACTTGTACTTTTTTCATTTAGATGTTGCTTACCTACAGCATCCTGTAAGTTCAATACTCTACATGGTATTATATATATATATACCATCTGAAAAAGATCTGCTTCACGAGGTTTTTATCTTCAATTGTTTTCTGTGGACATTCCAAACATTCGAGAATGTAGTAAAAATGAATATTCAAAAAACTGTAAAATGTTGGTACATCACACTAGAAAGTAATTTTGAATGCTCAAAAATACTCTCCATGCTCGTAACTCCACTAAAGTATTCAACAATGGCCTACTTTGAAATAAAGTATTCTGCCAAACACTTCTTTATAGCATACCTAGAACATTCTAAAACATTCGAGAACATGTTAAAAAGTTCCTCGGTTTTTTAAAATCTAGTACACTCCAGAATATTTTAGATCATTAAAAACATTCAAAACTATTCATAAAAGCTTGACAACACAGATAAATCTTGCACTTTTCCCCTCAAAATATACAGTGATCCAAAAGAGACAGAACATGCCCTGGTGACCAGCACAATGTGAGAGTGACCACTTCAAACACTCATGTCTCTAGAAACATAACAGCTATCAGTGCACAACCATTATGGTATTCAACAGGGGAACCAGCTTTTAAATACAGAAATTATCAGGTTATACTAAATAATATAGATGGCAGTGAAAAAAGGTACGCGAAAATCGAGTTTCACAAAAAATGTATTCAGTGCAAAAGAGTATCATGGTTTGACCTCGAAAATGTTACTACTGTGAAGTTAAAGCAAAAAACAGAAACGAAATCATCACAAGATCAAAATCTAGTGAAAAAAACTGTGGCAAATGTAAATTCAGTGACATCAATATGTAAACATTGCAATGACTTTTGTCTCATTTTAACTAGAAAAAACAGTGAAATCAGCGAACTTAAAAGGACTGTAGCCTTATTGGAGAAACAGTTGCAACATCTTAATTGTAAAACTCAATCTTAAAGAAAAATTGGCTACCAATGATATAAACAAAAGAAGAACAACTGTGAAAACCTGTGCAAAACTAGGAAATATAAAAGCATGTGCATCAAATAGCCACAATGACAAACATGATTCTGCAAACAATGACACTCAGAAACATATGAGTCCAGATAATAATTACAAACAACTCCAACAGTACACTGTAAATTTTTCGTACATGCCACATCGTAAACAAAGTAATGTGATTTAAAAAAATCAGTCGGCTGACCTCAAGTGTGCAAAAAAGAACAAAAAGTCTTAATTTGTGCCAATAATCATGGATGTCAGAGGGCAGAAAAGGTGGCAGATACAAAAACTACTTTGTCAAACCAGGAGCAGGCATTGCGGAAAGGACAAAAACAGTGCTGAGATCATGTGAAAACCTTGACTCAAAGACTGTGTCATAATTTGTGCAGGTGCTAATGATATTGCCAGAGATAAAGGTAGTGAACTCATCACTGTTCTTGAAAGTGTGCTACCCAAATTAGGCAACACAAATGTAGCTGTCGTAAATCAGCCACACAGATATGACCTATCTCCTTGGTCATGTGTAAATAAATTAATAGGAAGAATAAGCAAAGGGATAGATGATGAATGCATAAAATTTCTGTATGTGAACTTAATAAATGTAAGCATGTTAGACAGGTCCATGCATACCAGCCATGGCCTTCATTTAAATCACAGTGGGAAACAATTTTTGGTTCAAGAAATGGGCTGTTTAGCAAATTTGAGTCATAACAGGCAGTCCAAAGTACCTTGGACAAACAGGTCATAAAGAAAGATGTGATGGCTTATAAAAAGGGCAAAAGACTTTTTATTTAGGGAAGTAGACTGTATCACAAAAAAATGTGATGCAGAATTAAATTGCAAATACACAATGAAGATTGCACACCAGAACGTGCAGTCATTAACAAAGTTGATGAAATAAGTATACTCCTCAATAGTGAATGGAAGGATGTTTCAGTTTTATACTTTTGTGAGCATTGGTTATAAAATGAGTATTTTCTATGCTTAAAAAATTGCATTTTAAACTTGCAAACTGCTTTCGTAGAATGGAATAAAAACATGGGGGAACTTGCATATACGTAAAAGATAATGTAGATTATAAGAATATAGCCTCTGTTTGCAAACTAGCGTGTGAAAGAGATTTTCAAATCTCAGCTGTTGAGTTAATGTCTGAAAAAACTATTATTTTATGTGTGTATAGATCTCTTGTTAGCAACATAATTGTTTTTTTTTTTTTCCAAAAAAGTTGCTTTAGGCAAACTCAAGACAACTGGGAAAACAGTGGTACTGTGTGGAGACTTTAATATTGACTTTCTGAGTCATGGCCTTCACAGGGAAAAGTTCTTGATTGATTGACTGATTAACTGAGAGAGTATGGGACCAAACAGCAAGGTCATCGATCCCGCGATTCCAAAGGGGGTTACATAAGAAAGAGCCTGCTAAAAGTGAACAGTTTCAGTCCGAGGAGTCATACAAGAATGAACATTAAACACACACAGTATACGCATGAGACCAAATCTAAAAACTGGAAAGGGGGGGGGGGGGCAGGCGGTCATGGGGTCACAGACTGTGAAGACTGCAAAAGGAGTTCCAATCACAACCAATCTGCCCCTGCTCCAAGACTAAAGGAGAACCTTACATCTGGAAATAAAAACCACTTTCATGGAGGAAACCGAGGACCAGGTCTACCATCCATGGATTGTCCACTAATATTAAATTTAAGGAAGCAGGAAGACTATACTTAGCATGAAGGGTCGAAAGAAGGGGACATGCCACCAATATGGGAGATATCGTCAGTCTGACACCACAACCACTCTGCGGGGTGGGTCATTACGTAGGAGGAAACAATGGGTGAGCCGGGTATGGCCAATGCGCAAATGACGTAAAAAAGTGGACTCCTTCCGAGAGTGGTGGAAAGAAGTGCCCCAAACTGCAGTAGACTCCTTGATTGTGCAGTGTTTATTACTATGAGCAGTAGCGCTCCAGAAGGCATTCCACTGTTGGGCAAAGAGAGATTTGACGCAGATCTGCATATACACGGCTGGAATCATGAAAGGAAAAGGGGGTTAAATATCTGCTTCTCTAGCCAAATGGTCAGCCAATTCATTCCCTGGGTTTCCCACATGACTCGGGACCCAGAGAAAGACAACTGAACAGGCGGCATGCTCAAGGGCAGAAAGAAGGTCATGGAAGGCAGAGACCAAGGGGTGAGTAGCATCGATCGATAGCCTGAAGGCTGCTCATGGAGTCAGAACAAATTAAAACACTATGGGGAGAGGCCTAAGAAACAAAAAGGAGGACCCTGCAAATGGCTAGATACTCTGCTGTAAATACACTACATGATCCTGGCAACAAATGGTACTTGAAGCTGGTAGGAGATGTGAAAACGTATCCCACCTTATCAATAGCCTTACAAGGGAATGGTCAGACTTGTCATGCCGAAACATGTATTGCTTCTTTTAGCACTGTTATTTAACTGTGCAAAAGGTCCGTATGCAAAATTGTAGCTGCTGACATGAACTGGAAGTCACCTAAAAAAAAAATCACGAACATGGCTGTGTTTCCTGCTTGGCGCTTGCAGTGACGGCTGGCCACCCCTCGAAATCGTGAGTCGTGAGCGTTGTGCGCATGGTCGGGAAGTGCGGCCATCTTATCGCGGCGTTCACTAAAGAGGAATATCGCTGCTCGGTTTTGGTGGAAAGGGGACACGAATATTCGTTTCTGTGGCATGCACGTCCTTTTAATTTCTGGTACGTATTTCGAAACATACCATCCTGAAACTGGTTAGAGATGTGAAAGATGTTCTGTACATGTTCGTCTATACTCTGCAAGCCACTTTACGGTGAACTTTCAATCTCCCCTCACAGGTGATGGCGAACCCTGTAAATGTTTTGCTGCTTGCCATGGAGATATACCACAGACGCCAAATGAAGCAATCAACAGAAAACACGCGTGAAGACTGTGTGTTGTGAGACATGGTTGTTAAACTTTTAGACGAGCATGTAAATGGCGCAGACATGCGGCTAGAAACAACTGAAACACTCGATATTGCAGACTGTGAATCTACAGACGGCGAAGACACCGATGAAAGTTGCACTCATGAAGACTCTTTGAGTGATAGTGCCACGTATCGTCATCAATTATCTCTGAAAGTAACACCAGCAACTACAAATACCTTGTCAGACAAAGAAAAAGCGGTGACGTATTGGTTGAACGAAAGTGGTAAGAAACGCCTATGTGTCAGTACTGTTCAAAATAAGTATCGCTTTGTCCGTTATGAACGTGAATTGTATAGATGGGAAAAGGAAGTCGCTGGACAACGTAAGAGTCGACTGGAAATTGTGACGGAGATAAATGTGGGACTTTTTGAGCTATTTACCGATGTCAAACAACAGTCATTTAGTGTCAGCGATACAACTTTGAGTGAATGGGTGTTAGAGATTGCCAACGCGATAGGCGCTAAAGAATTTACAGCTTCTCAAAATTGGATTAGTCGCTTCAAAAGATCACATAAAATTGTGGCAAGAAAAATAACAAAATTTGTATTGAGGAACAGGTCGGAAAATGAAGTGACACAAATCGAAATGATAGAAGCTTTTCTTATGAATGCCAAAAAATAAGATTGCTAGTTTTAGTAAATCGTACGTGTACAATGCAGATCAGTCAGATTTTCAAAAAGAAATGCGTGCGAAAATAACACTGTCATTGAAAGGGGAAAAAACATATTGAGGCAATTGCGCAGTCCACGACTGCACTCACCCATTCATACACTATAATGCCCATAATTAGTCTGGATGGTTCATTGCTGCCTAAACTACATGTGTGTCTTCAAGAACTAACTGGATGTTCTGGACCACGTGTCAAAAGAATAATGTTCTACGCAAACAATCTTGTGGTTGACACATCGAAGTCTGGAAAAATGGGAAATGAAAACGTTACACTTTTCATGCGTCACGCTTTTCTTCCGTTCTGCGGGAACAAATCTCTTCTCCTTCTAGATTCGTGGTCAGGTCATAAAAGGTCTGATTCATTAAAAGCTGTATTTCGAGCCCATCCTGACAAAGAAGTAGAGATACTGCAGATTCCACCCGGCACAACGAACGTAGTTCAACCTTTAGACAGAAAATTTTTCTGTCAGTGGAAGGCATTTTACAGAAAACTAACAGAGAAAATTATGTTGTACAGATCACTGCAATTTCCTGTCTATCACCGTGACAATATTCTCAAGCTGCAATCAGTAGTACATCATCAATTTTCCTCCCCACAGTTTCAGAATTTGATTAAATATGCGTGGCACTCCTCGAAATATACTGATACTAGACCTGATTCATTCCTAACACCAGCCCAGTTTTGTCTACGGACATCTAACAACAACTGTGATTCACAAGGCTGTCATAGGTCGTCTTTGCTTGTATACTCTTGGTGCACAAAAAACCTATGTTTTGAGCATTGTATCAATATTTCACATTTTTGCGGTAATTACAAGAAATAAAATTTGGACGTGTTCTAGACCGTATATTTATTTGTGTTTATTTCATAGCTGTTTGGAAAGAATGTTGTAGATAATATATCAGCCATATTTGTCAACGAATGTTTAATTATCATATGATCACTTTCACTGGGGGAATCAGCTCTCTCACTGCTGTGGCAAGAGAGTGGCACATAGCTAAAGCCACCTTGTCCCTAGATGGTGTTGGTATAATGTAGCGAGAGAGGTCAGGGTTGTACAAGAGGCAGTTATAAGTGCGGAAACCATGCGACAATAATGTCTTACTTCACAAAATTGTTTACAGACTTCCAGGTCATGTCAGCAGCTAAAATTCTGCATACAGACTTCTTGCAATGTTAACTCATAGTGGTATAAAAAGCAACACAGGTTTCGACATGACAAGTCTGACCATTCCCTGGAACTCTGCAAGGATGGCACACACAAGGAGCAACAGAGACCTTAGGACCTTGGAAAGGAGTTGTCCTAATACGTGGTCTAAGCACCATCCAAGAGGGGGGGGGGGAGTTACAGGAGGAAAGACACAGGGCGCAGTCCAGTGAGTGCAGATGGACAGATGGAGATCCCGACAGAGGGTAGTGAGACGCATGCCAACCGGCAATCCCACCTGTGGGCGGGTGTTAAGAGGGAGACTTCCCTCATTGGTGAAGAGCACAGGGTATACAGGATGGTCAGGGAACTGGCGAATGGCGACTGCGTAAGAAACGAGGAGTTGGCTCCATCAGATGTGTGTATGGGGAATCCCTGCTTCTGTGACGAGACTATCAACAAGACTAGTGCGAAAGGCACCAATAGCCAAACGCACCCCACACTGATGGACTGGGTCAAGGAGTTTCAAAGTGGAAGGAGCTGCTGAGCCATAAACCTGACTATCATTATCAAGTGTGGACAAAACCAGAGCACAGTAAATATGGAGAAGAGTGGAACAGTCTGCACCCCAAGATGTGTGGGCCAGTAGGCGGAGAGTATTAAGCTTCCGAATGCATGTAGTCTTTAGGTGACGAATGTGGGGCAGCCATGTCAGCCTGTTATAAAAAACAAGGCCCAAGAAACGGGACTGTGTTACATCATCAAGGAGCTTGTTGCCCAAATGAAGTTCTGGATCAGGGTGTACTGTGGGTTGACGACAAAAATGCATAACCCACATTTTGGAGGAAAACTGGAAGCCATGGATGGTGGCCCACGTAGAGGCCCGTCGGATGGCGCCTTGGAGCAGGTGCTCAGCAGACGCTATTGAGTGGGAGCTGCACCAGATGCAAAAATCGTCAACGTACAACGCCGGGGTAACCAGAGGCCCAACAGAGGTCACAAGCCCATTTATGGCAATGAGGAAGAGCGTGACACTTAGCACAGAACCCTGTGGGATACCATTCTCCTGAATCTGAGGAGTGCCAACTCGAACCCGGAAGAGGCGCTACGATAAAAACTAGTGGATAAAAATTGGAAGGGGACCACAGAAGCCCCAGTCATGGAGGGTAAATAAAATGTGATGGCACCAAGCCATGTCATACGCCTTATGTAGGTCAAAGAACACTGCTAAAAGGTGCTGGTGGTGAGTAAAAGCCTGTCAGATGGCTAATTCCAATTGAAATGAATGGTCAGTTGGAGATCGCCCTACCCGGAAGCCACACTGATATAGTGACAGAAGACCCCGAGATTCGAGTACTCAGCATAATCTGGCATTGATCATCCCTTCAAGTAGTTTACAAAGCACATTTGTAAGGCTAATGGGGCAGTAGCTATTGAGAGACGTGAGATTTTCCCAGGTTTAAGGATGGGTAAAAATATACTGTCTCGCCACTGCGACAGAAAAGCACCCATGAGCCAGATGTGATTGAAGACCCTAAGCAGCTACTGCCTCTGGGGAACATCCAAGTGTTGAATCATCTGATTGTGAATGGAGTCTGGCCCTGTGGCTGTGTCTCGTGAAGAGCTAAGAGCCTGCACCAATTCCCATTCAGTGAAAGGAGTAATGTAGGGCTCAACGTGGTGCAGGAAGAAATGGGGGGGGGGGGGGGGGGTCTGTTCAACTCTGCATTTCTGCTGGAGAAAGGCAGGAGGATAGGAAGGGGACAACGATGCCATCACACAATGTGTCACAAGGTGTTCTGTGAGGACCAATGGATCACTGCACAGAGCTCCTTGGATGTTCAGACCATGGACAGTTGACTGTTGCTGGCAGCCCAGAATGCTACGGACCTTCAACTAAACCTGTGATAAAGAGGCATATGTCCCCAGGGAGAAAACATAGCGCTCCCAGCATTCATTTTTATTCTGATTAATAATGTAACAAGCCTTAGCACGAAGATGCTTAAAAGTGAGGAGGAATTACTTTTTCCCTTCCAATGTATATGTGGAAATGCTCTCTGAAACACAGGTGAAACATTTATGAATTACCTGTATAATATCAATGTACAAAAAGTACATCAACAGTTGTCTCAACTGACAAAACTCCTGTACCAGTACATACACATGAATGTATGAGGAAAGGCCACCACTTACCATACAGAAGGTGTGCTCAGTGCTTATTCTTCATGGTGGTTGGTTGTCTTTCGTCATACCACTGTTTATAGTACAGTCATGACTCTCTCAAATTAATAGTAAGTTGTTGTTGATGATGATCATGATAATAATAATAATAATAATAATAATAATAATAATAATCAAAAAGCTTTTGATAGTGTACCCCACTCATGGTTACTACAAATATTGGAAATATACAAAGTAGATCCTAAATTGATACAGTTCCTAAACATAGTAATGAAAAATTGGAAAACCACACTTAATATCCAAACAAATTCAAATAATATCACATCACAGCCAATACAGATTAAGCGTGGAATATACCAAGAAGACTCATTAAGTCCTTTCTGGTTCTGCCTTGCTCTGAACCCACTATCCAACATGCTAAATAATACAAATTATGGATACAATATTACTGGAACATACCAACACAAAATCACACATTTGCTATACATGGATGATCTAAAACTACTGGCAGCAACAAATCAACAACTCAACCAATTGCTAAAGATAACAGAAGTATTCAGCAATGATATAAATATGGCCTTTGGAACAGACAAATGTAAGAAAAATAGCATAGTCAAGGGGAAACACACTAAACAAGAAGATTACATATTGGATAACCACAGCAACTACACAGAAGCGATGGAAAAAACAGATGCCTAAAAAATATCTAGGATACAGACAAAAAATAGGAATAGATACTACAAATATTAAAGAAGAACTAAGAGAAAAATATAGACAAAGACTAACAAAAATACTGAAAACAGAATTGACAGCAAGAAACAAGACAAAAGCTATAAATACCTATGCTATACCAATATTGACCTACTCATTTGGAGTAGTTAAATGGAGTAACACAGATCTAGAAGCACTCAATACACTTACACGATCACAATGCCACAAATATAGAATACATCACATACATTCAGAAACAGAAAGATTCACATTAAGCATAAAGGAAGGAGGAAGGGGATTTATCGACATAAAAAACCTACATTATGGACAGGTAGAAAATTTAAGAAAATTCTTTATAGAACGAACAGAAACTAGCAAAATACACAAAGCAATCATTCATATAAATACATCGGCTAAACCATTGCAATTTTATAACCACTTCTACAACCCTTTAGATCACATAACATCAACAGATACAAAGAAAGCAAATTGGAAAAAGAAAACACTACATGGCAAGCACCCGTGTCATCTAACACGGCCACACATTGATCAAGACGCATCCAACACATGGCTAAGAAAAGGCAATATATACAGTGAGACAGAAGGATTCATGATTGCAATACAAGATCAAACAATAAACACCAGATATTACAGCAAGCATATTATTAAAGATCCCAATACCACAACAGATAAATGCAGACTTTGCAAACAACAAATAGAAACAGTAGATCACATCACAAGCGGATGTACAATACTAGCAAATACAGAATACCCCAGAAGACATGTAGCAAAAATAATACGTCAACAACTTGCCATACAACATAAACTAATAAAACAACAATACAAGTTATACCGGAACAGAACCATTATAACAGATAAAACAACACCACATAACAAACCTGACATATTACTCACCAATAAAAAGAAGAAATTAACACAACTAATCGAAACATCCATACCCAATACAACAAATATACAGAAGAAAACAGGAGAAAAAATTGAAAAATACTTCCAACTGGCTGAGGAAGTCAAGGAAATGTGGCATCAGGATAAAGTTGACATTGTACCAATTATACAATCAACTACAGGAGTCATACCACACAATATCCACCAGTACATCAACGCAATACAGCTACATCCAAACTTATATATACAACTACAGAAATCTGTAATTATTGATACGTGTTCAATTACCCGAAAGTTCCTAAATGTAATGTAACATATACCGTACAGTTAAAAGGAAGTCACGCTTGATCAAGGTCCACGTCACTCTCCATTTTTAACCAGACATAACGTCTGAGAAAGGAAAGAAATAATAATAATAAAATTTATCAAATAAAATAAAAATTTGGAAGTACCTTGGAAGTGAACCAGGCATTCCTGGTGGACCTTCAGGGTCAATGCCATGTGAACCTCTACCAAATGGATTGAATATCATTCCACCACCTCGTGCAAAGGGATCCAAATCAGAGCGACCAACTTGTAGTGGGTCCCGAAGTGGATCTCTCAAGGCCAGTGGGTCCCTGAAAATAGCAAAGAAATGCAATATTCAAATTTGTTACCAAATCAATCCAACACAAAAAGAGTAATTTTAATCATAAAAATATAACACAGTTGGTGGGTTAGACAAATAACCAACTGCAGACAAGTTACAGGCATGAGCACCTAAGCCTTTGGACACCACTGTTGTAATAAAATTTTCCCGTGTTCAAGATGCATCACATTTGATTCGAAACTTCATCTTTTGAATATTTGCACCATCTTCATCAGCTGGAGATGCTAATGGGATAGAAACGTTCTCTTAAACAGTGTTGGTCTGGCAACTCCAATAATCATCCCGACAGTCAATCGTCCCTTGACGACACCAATGTACAAATCTTTAAATGACTAATTTTATACTGAAATGAGATGCAGCTTGAATACCAATAAAATTTTGTACATATTACAGGCATGCATAATTTTTTAATTGCTTAAATTACAGCAATAGGACCAGAGAACACAACAACATAAAAAAGCTGAATACAATCGTTCTTTGGGCAAAAAAGAGAACTTGAGGAGAGGAAAAAACAATAAAGAACAACACAGGCTGTATCACTTAGAAAATTTATATCATTATCCCGTATTCCTTCTGGTGTTAGCTCCTGTGGAGTGACCTTATGGACTGAAGCTTGAGATTAATATTTTTCAGAAATTTGCTTTGTTTCCATTAACAAATAGTATGTCACCACCCAAATGTCCAGAGCACTCTGTCTATCAGTATAACTTCACAAATAAGTTATTATTGACAACCCTTACAAGCAATAAAAGTACTCTGTGAGGCATGACATTATAATATATTACTTCTTTACTACTAACTGCATTCACAACACATTTTGCAGACAGTATCCACATATCTTGCTGAATGCACCTAGAGTATTTTTAACGAGTAGTACATGGACAATCATCAGTACGAGAAAAATAGTATGGATATTCTAGGTGCATTCAGTAACATATTTGGACACTGTCGGCAAAATGTGTTGCGAATACAGTTAGTAGTAAAGAAGTAATATATTATAATGTCATGCCTCACGAAGTACCTTTACTACTTGTAAGGGTTGTCAGTGAGGAAAAAATCTGATAAAGGTTTGAAATTACATGTAAAGTTTATTGAAAGTCACTAAGTACTCTTATTCTCAAATAGTGGGTGAATAAATTCTCGGAATTCACAAATTGTGGGCTACACTTCTTGTTCACCCCCACCCCTTAGATAGGTAGGTGGTTCTTATCCCCATAGCCATTGCTGCTTGACAGTAAAGTATAAGAAAATGGTTGAAATTGGTCGAGTGGTTTAGGAGGAGATGTTGAACATACATAAACACAAACCAACATCCACATTGATAATACATATGGATTTTGTCATATGCCTAAGTAATGCAGTAACCTGGTATTTTTTAAGCAATCAACTAAAGGCAAGACATGTCACAAATGTTTGGAAATATTCACTAAGGTAATTTATGAGGTTCTCCATGAATGATTTATGACTGGCTGAAATCAGGGAACACACCCATTTTTGGTAGGGAACTAAATATGCCATTTATTCACTATCTTATAGTTGGCAAGTATAACAAATGTAATGAACAGCCTATAAGAATGAAGTCACAATGGTAGCACATATTGTAACTTCCTTCCATAAGCAAAAAAAGTATCTTGTTCTCACACCCATTTCATGAAGAAAATAGTATTAATTCATTTGTATAACTTGAACCAAGCTTTTTATTTGCTGAAAATAATAGCATAATTAGAAAGAGTTGTACTTACACAGGAAAGTCAAAAGTAAAATATTCGCATTAAGCACTGTTCTAGAACAGTTTCTCAGTATAGCATTACAATAAACCAGCAACAGCTCACTAGCTTGTTTTATTGTGCTTTATGTGAATTACCAAGTACAAATATTGAAAGTAGCAACCAGTGTAGAATAATGAAACAATTAAAATTGTGCATTTTGGAGAACTGTGTATGACAGTTAATGTTTTGCCTTCTGAAAAGTCTCAGATTATTCTGTTCTGTAAGGGCAATTTGCCAGCCTCACTTGCAAAATAAGTAGCCAATCTCTCTCTTCCTTTTACAGCTGATGCATTTCTTTTTGTATTATTCGAGTTTGAGAAAGACTCAAAACTCCTCACCATAAATGTGTCTTCAAGTTTATGACCATTTTTAAACATTACACAACTAAAATAAAAGTTACAAACTGTAGTTATTTGAACAATAGTAGCACTGTACTTCTCATGAGTCTTTTCAACACTGTTAAGAAAAGTAAGTATTCCCTCTCTTCTGCAGCACCATATTTCAAAAGCTTCAATTCTCTGCTTGTCTGAAACTTATATCATCTGTGTTTCACTTTTGTACAATGCTACACTCCAGACAAATACCTACAAATATCGTCACAAATCGTTTCTTAACATTTAAACAACGGAAAATTCAGGACTGAATAACAACAATATTAATGGGGATACATTGCCGTTCACCACAGAGGTGTCACTGAGTGGCAGACAGGCATATTTAAAAGTAGATGTTGGATATTATTAGGTCGGTACATAAATCTATAGCATTTCTGTTTCGCATGATGGTATTCTGGTTGCTATGGGTTTATTTATCGACTGTCATTTTTTATTTGCTATTTGAGTTTACATATTGTCATTTTGTTATTTGGAGATAGTGAGTAGAGCTGTGGATGCTAGAAAATGGAGTGCCACATGGGGAAATTAGAGCCTTCCCAACACATTCTTCTGTTTCCTCAATAGAGAGATGACAACAGCAGAGGCAGCCAGAAACATTTGCACCATGTATGGGGGTAATGCCATTAGACAGAGCATGGCAAGAAAATTGTTTTTGAGTTTTAAGGAGGATTGTTTTGATATTAGTGACTCTTCACATTCTGGAAGATTTATAGGGTTCATGCGCGCGCGCATGCTTTTGTGTGTCTATTGTTGACGAAGGCCAATGGCCAAAAGCTTTAATTGTGAGTCTTTTTGTTGTGCCTATCTGCAACTCCTCATCTCTGCTATATGGTAAGTAGCAACTTTCCTCCTTATAATATTGTTACATGCCATCCTGGGTTTTCCCTTGTTTGATTAAATAAATAAATAAATAAATAAATAAATACACATTATAGCAGCTTTTGGTGGCTTTGTGCTGTTCTTTAAACTGAATAAGAAAATCCTTAATGTAAGCCTATGACTGATGTAGATGGCAACTGTTTACTATAACTGACGCAAGTTACTTTAAACAAAGATGAGCTGCCAGGTTTAGCAACTGTATTACAAATTAAATTTCGTATATTACTGTGGAAAGAGAGGAAATTGTGCTGGCATGCAACAAAATTGTTCTGAACTACAAAGAAGGTTAATGTCTTATTTACAGCTTACATAAAACTGTCAGAATCAAAATTTAAACTTAATTAACCTGGTAGGTATAAGTCCACTATTTCATGCAACATGATTAGCATAACACACTAACCTTGCATCAAAAAAGAACAAATAGTACTATTATGGTGCCACTAATACAAGATGACACTCCACGCAAAAATGACAGCTAAGAAAAAATGTAATTTGTATCTTTCCCTAAAATGAAATTCTATTACAAAGAGTGAAGTTTCACTTCCATGTATCCATGTTAAATTCCAATTTACTGAACATAGTACGACCAGTAGACTGCAGTAGTGTTCTAAACAATTGAAAAAAAAAAAAAAAACTGGAATCACTGAATACTAGCACAAGGAGCCTACTATGAAGATAACAGAAGAAATTAGGATGCAAAGCTTCTTTAATGATGCACTATTGTGTGTTTTCTCCACCTCAAGCATACTGCAATTTACGAGTGTTTTACACCAGACACATTTTACTTTAATATGCAAAGCAATGTCAGTGGTCACTTATGTTTTTATTACTCATTTTTACAAGTTCAGAAGTCAACAGGTTTTCCCCTCAGTGTCAGCAGAGATTGAGAGATTGAAGTAAAAAAAACAACTTATTTGCAGTTTCACCCTTCGTGACTTATTGAATTCTAAGCAGCAGCTTTTTTTCACACTGTATTCTTAGAAATACTACTGTGGTTTCATCTGTTCTGCACTCAGCAAAACATTTTTGTGTATTCATTTGCTTTTTGCATGGGTTGTGAGTACTGTCAACCTCAACTGCTAACATAAAATAACTGAAAACTTTCCTTTACAGACACACAAGAAGTATACTTTTGAAAACCCAATTTAGTTTACTATAAACACTTGGGCCAATTTTACTTTTCCGTTTATTTATTTCGTTTTTCTGTCCATTCTGTTACGCTCTTCAGATAGCCTAAAGACAAAAACTCACCAAATAGTACCAAGAATTATTTGTTAATCTGTATTACTTTCTTTTCAATGTGTTGGTCATACAGTATTTTAGTTTTACTGTAACTGGTCTTCCTGTTAAGTTTTTCCATAAGTTATTGCACTTATCTTCACTAGAGGCAGGTATACTCAACATGTTGAAGCAATACCTTGTTTTTCAATCATAGTTAGAAGAGATTTAGTTCAGGGTTAAAAGATTTCTCAAAATCCATGAATCACGGACAAAGTGACGGTTTATATGCATTGCTCTGTTCTATAACTTCATGCACAACTTGAAAACAGTTAACTGTGCTATGTATCCACTTCAAACACCATGTTGTTCCTCATCTGGCATTACTTTTGGATTGCCATTATTTGCATAACTCATTTCCTGAACTATACAAACACTTAAAGAAAACATGGATTTTTACATGATTTTCTCCAAGATGTGCCTGAATGTTATGGCTAGGTGCCACCCAGTCGACACCCCCATCATGCACTGGTGATGCTGCTGACAGTGCGGTTTCAGTTGCCTGAGACTGCAATTGTGTGTGCGAGTTGCATTTGTGTGTGTGTGTGGGGGGGGGGGGGGGGGGGGGCGCATGGGCGTGTGCGTGTCAGTCATCTATTGTTGACGAAGACCTTAACACTTTAATTGTAAGAGTCTTTTTGTTGTGCCCATCTGCGACTCAGTTCCTCCATTATATCGTATGTGGCAACTTTCCTTTTCATAATATTGTTGTATTTATACTACGTGTCTTATGTATGACTCTACAAGAAGTGAAAATAAGTGTCATGTTTATTTTTCATCATCAGTTTAGTGGTATAAGTTGAACAACAGTTTTCTGGTGCTTAATAGCATTTATCTTTTTCCAGAATGTTCTCTGCTGCTTCTTGAACTTTAGTGTTGAAGTTGATCTATTCTTTTTCAGCATATTTGCTTGCTGAATTTCTTATTAAGTTATGTTTAAATCTGTGGTAACATTTAGTCTAATTCCTGTTTCAATTGTATTATAATTTAATATATATGTCATAACCTGCTCTAGAAGATGCTGGCATTTTTATGGGTAAATTGGGTGATTAATGAAGAGGTACTGAAAGACTCAGACAGAAAAGAAATTTATGGCACAACATTGTCAAAAGAAGGGATCGGTTAATAGGACACATCCTGGGGCATCAAAGAATAGCTAATTTGGAAACGGAGGGAAGTGTGGAGAGTAAAATTTGTAGAAGGAGACCAACACTTGAATACAACAAGCATGTTGAAGGAAAATAGGCTGCAACACTTTGACAAAGATAAAGAGACTTGCACATGGTAGACTACAAAGGGACACGGGATCAAGAACACAACAAGACACATCAGCCTTGTACATTTTTGGTGATGACTTTAAAGAAATTGACATTTTCTTTCTCATTTATTTATAAGTTTTTGTGTTTCATTGTCAAGGCAGTTAGTAAAGATTCTATGCAGTTGTAGATTTTCTCCTTACGATTTACATTTTAACTTATTCAATCCGCACTGCTGTGTTCTTTTCATTTCATTTTCATTTCTTCTCCACGGCAATTGTAAATTTGATTTCTTTCATCTCTCCAGTGTTCTTACATTTCTTACTCTGAGCACTTAGTCACAACTATCATTTAACTTTTGAGCCAGTATCTCAGACATTTACTTATGCCTGCAGTTTCCATGACCCTCAATGTAAATGTAGTGAACTCTTCTGTCAAGTAATTTGAGAATCAATAGTGATTAACAATCTTTAAGCTTTCATATTTTTTCTTAATCCTTTCCAAGCCACCATCGGACTAAGTCTGACATTACAATTTTCACTACGACCCTGATGTCGGACGATGTCGGGCACGTTTCCACTACTGTGTTTGCCATCTGTTCCTTTGTTGGAATTCACCAGGTGCAAGGTAACACTTAGTATGAAGACCTGACAACTCAAAGCACGTTGTATTCACAAATTTCTAGTACGATAATGACCAGTAGAAAAAGTGTAAGTGATAACGATATTGCCCGGTGGCTTCTCAAAGATACTGAGCATGAAAGAGAATTTAGTGATGAAATCGAGTAGGAAGAAACTTCTGTCGTGTATAGGAATATAAGTTCTGGTGAATCAGAACCTACTGGTGGGGTGGAAAGTGATGAAGAGACACAACCTGTAGCACATACATGGAAAGTTTATTGCGATGTCAATGATGATCTCATTAAGTTTCCTGTTTCTGTCATGCAACCATTCCTCAAGGTCTTTGACCAAAATCTGAACTTGAATATTTCCAGTTTTTCTTCACAATAATCTTATCAGTGAAAATGTGAATGCTACAAATAGGTATTCGAAAGAAAAGATACAGAAAGTCACTCCACTTATAAAACACTTAATGTGACATTTGTGGAGAGATGTTTCATTAGAAGAACTGAAGGCTTTTCTTGGTGTAATATTGAATAAGGCCTTAAATTTGAAGAAAGAAATAGTTGACTATTTTACAGAAGACTGGCTAGAATGAAAATCATTTGTCAAGGATGTTTTTTTCCTTGCTCCATTTTTTCTGAATATTTTGGATGCTGGATTTAGTTTCACCTGTCAAAGTTCAGGTATGTCAACATAAGAGAGGGAGCAAGAATGTTAGTGAGTATATTAACAATAAATGCAAAGAACTTTATGTATCAAAAAGAAATGTGGCTATAAATGAAAGCACAGTATGATTCAAAGGAAGAACTCAATTCAAGTGCTACAATCCAAAGAAGCTTATGAAGTGGGGTTTACAAGTTTTCTGTATGTGTTATTCAGAAAATAGCTATGTTTTCTCTCTCATCCAATATTACCACATTACTTACGGAGAACTACAGAAAAGAACAGATATCTATATCTCCTGGAGGAGATGGAGACATTCTGTAATCAAAAATCTCCTGGTTACACCTTGCTTAATGAGCAGACAGCAATGAGGGGCACCCATTCTTGGGAACACTTCAAATGCTTTATGACTCCTTTGAAAAGTGTGATAGCCAGCAGTCCATCAATAGAACGATAAACATCTTAATGGGAGCTCTTATACAGTGCCACCCAATTACTCGTGATACTAGTACACTTGTCATAATCAATGTGTTACACTTCTTCTCTACTAATTTTCATTTGCATCTTGTTTTACGTGTTTCACAACACTGAACTATATTATTATTCATCCCACTAACGGTCTTTTTATCTGTTGTTATGGAAATTTATGGTATTTTCTATAAAGTGTTCCGCAGCTGCTTCTGCACTCGTTTGTTCAAGAATCTTCATTTACAGGTGAAGCAAAAATTAATTAGTTAATTAATTAATTAAAAATAAATAATAATAATAATAAATATTAACTTAAAATGGTGGTATGCAAACTATTATTACTTGTTGGAGTTCTTCAATTATTAATTGTACTACCGTCATGCAATCTATGTTAGTGCCTATTGATGATTTTGTGAATGGTACGCCAAAGGGCATAATTTCTCTTATTGCTGTATTTTTATGTTCTTGATTTCTCAGGTTACAAAGATCGTGTTTTAATGTTGAATTGGTTTTTATTGTTCTTTGGTATAAAATCTAGGTCCTCTGCTTTTAATAAAATATATCTTATGTGACGTGTTATTCGAATAAAGAGTGTACTGTGAGGCCTACGTCATGTACCAAACTTTGCTGTGACTGTAAGCTGCAAGCTCAGTTCAAAATTTGTTTGTTAGCTGCTATGCCCATGCGTATTGGTGTCATGTTGAAGTTGTAGTACATGGTTTTATTAGTGAGTCTTCAATACTTTAATATTTGGTATGTGCTATATGTCATAACTATAGTGTACTCAATGTGACTTATGCCTGTGTTATACAGGTTGTTTCAAATAGAATATACATATATCATATGCATATACACTCATGCTCATAAATTAAGGATAATCCTGATACATGGTGAAACAACGCTCTGGTGGGCGGTCTGCAGGTTTAAATCACCTCGGGGTGTGACCATGCAGTGCATTTGACCTGTGGTCGTTGCACGGTGACGCTGGCAGCAGTCCACATACGCAGAGGTGTGTTGGTGCATGTCAGAGTACGGTGCAGCGAGTAAGTGTGCAGATGTTTTCAGACGTGTCAATGGTGACTGTGTGTTGACAATGGCTCAAAGAACACATATTGACGTCGTTATGAGGGGTAGAATACTAGGGCAACTGGAGGCTGGTCAAACACAGCAGGTCGTAGCACGGGCCCTTCGTGTGCCACAAAGTGTGAACTCACGATTATGGCAATGATTCCAGCAGACAAGAAATGGGACCAAGCGCTACAGTACGGGACGTCCATAGTGTACAACACCACAAGAAGACTGATATCTCACCATCAGTGCCCGCAGACGGCCACAGAGTACTGCAGGTAGCCTTGCTCAGGAACTTACCGCAGCCACTGGAACAGTTGTCTCCAGACACACAGTCTACAAACAACTGAACAGGCATGGTTTATTCACTCGGAGACCTGCAAGTTGCATTCCACTGACCCCCAGTCACAGGAGAGCCCGTAAAGCCTGGTGTCAAAAACACAGTACATGGTCATTGGAACAGTGGTCCCAGGTTATGTTCACGGACGAGTCCAGGTATAGTCTGAACAGTGATTCTTGCCGGGCGTGAACTAGGAACCAGATACCAACCCCTTAATGTCCTTGAAAGGGACCTGTATGGAGGTCGTGGTTTGATGGTGCGGGGTGGGACTAAGATTAGTGCATGTACACGCCTGCACATCTTTGACAGAGGAAATGTAACAGGTCAGGTGTATCGGGATGTCATTTTGCACCAGTATGTCTGCCTTTTAGTGGGTGCAGTGGGTCCCACCATCCTCCTGGTGGATGACAACGCACGGCCCAATCGAGTTGCCATCGTGGAGGAGTACCTTGAAACAAAAGATATCAGGTGAATGGAGTGGCCTGCCTGTTCTCCAGACCCAAGCCCATCGAGCACGTCTAGGATACTCTCGGTCGACGTATTGCTGCACGTCTTCAAACCCCTATGACACTTCAGGAGCTCCGACAGGCACTGGTGCAAGAATGGAAGGCTATACCGCAGCAGCTGCTCAACCACCTGATCCAGAGTATGCCACCCCATTGTGCGGCCTGTGTACGTGTGCATGGTGATCATATCCTGTATTGATGTTGGGGTACATGCGCAGGAAACAGTGGCGTTTTGTAGCACGTGTTTTGGGACAGTTTTCTCAACTTATCACCAATACTGTGGACTTACAGATCTGTGTCGTGTGTGTTCCCTATGTGCCTATGCTATTAGTGCCAGTTTTGTGTAGTGCCACATTGTGTGGCACCACATTCTGCAATTATACTTAATTTATGAGCATGAGTGTATTTATTAAACTTTAAGACATACAAATATGAAACTTTACACATATTTATGAACCTCTCAAGTTCAGATTACAGATGTTCAATATGTCCTCCCTCCAGCAACATGAACAATATCATATCAATACTCAAATTCCTCTGTACTAGGGCAAGCATGTCCTTCATTACTGATGTTATGACAGTACAGATCCGGTTCTTCAACTCTTCCAGGTTCTGTGGGAGTGGTAGTACATAAACATTGTCCTTAACAAAACCCCACAGGAAGAAGTCAGAGGGTGTCATATACAGTGACTGTGGAGCCCGGCTGAGACATGCTAAGTTGCCAGCTCCTTGATGACCAATCCAACGGTTTGGTAGAGTTTCATTCTGATATTCACACACTTGGTGATTCCAGTGATTGGGTGCCACGTCCTATTGAAAAATGAAGTTGCCCTCATTCAACCTTGAGAACAACCAGTTTTGTAACATAGCGAGATACTGCTGACCGTTAACCACGTTTCCATCACAGAAGAATGGGCCATAAACAGGTTATTGGGATATTGCACAAAACACACTGACTTTGGGCGAACCTCGTACATGTTCAATGGTTGCATGTGGGTTCTGTAGGACCCAAATTCGAACATTGTATTTGTTTACCTGACCACTAACATGGAAAGTCGCTTCATCATTGAACATGATGCATTGTGCGAAAGTGTTATCACTGTCAACAGAATCAAGAATTTTGTTACAAAAAGCCACACATTTGCGTTCGTCATCAGGGCACAGAGCTTTTAACAGCTGTAACTTGCACGGCTTCATAACCAATCGATGTCTCAAAACTTGCAAAATTGTTCTTGTACGTAGTTGTAACTCCCAACTGGCACAAAGGACTACATTGGAAAGCAGTTTGAATTTGGGCAACATTTTCTTCAGGAACATGAGGGCGGCCAGGGCTCTTTCCTTTACATACACAGCCTGTATCTAGAAACTGATGTTACCATCTGCGAATGTTCCACCCATTTGGAGGATCAAATTGGTACCTCAACCTGAAATTATCTTTGCACTGTAATCACAGAATTGCACTTCGTAAACTCGAGAACACAACATGAATTCTGCTGCGGAGTAGCCATTTTAAACATATGACTGTTACCAAGCAAAACAGAAAACAACTGACATCTATCGGCTATTAATATTTACTAGATTATGTATTTGTTTCTCCAATAGCTGAGCCGTGGCACAGCGATCGATAGTTTGGACAAAATAATACTTTGTAATATGCATATTCTTTTTGAAACACCCCGTATAATATGGTGATGTGGATTTTATGTCTTATACCTTTCTAATACATAAGATTGTCACACAGTGACTGAAATCTGTTGTATACTGATACAACACACAAAAAGACTTTGTGGCAGTTGGTACAAGTACTACTAAGGTCCATCTGCAGCAGGAACATCACTGCTTGCAAACCAATCATGATGTCAGCGAGAATCGTGTCCCCTGGAGTGGCAGCACCACCAGGAAGAGAGATGCATGCTTAGACAGTGGTTAGTCTTCAGTAGAAGCAGGGCAGCAAACAAAATTATCGTATATGGACAGGGACTGCTTGCCTAGAGACCTAAATGAGTACTGTTAGTTTGGAACTGATCTTCGAATAGTACATCAAGAAAGAAGATTAGTTTTTTTCCAGCTTCAGTTCAGAGAACATTAATTAGTTTGTGTTCATAGAGATGTAGTCGACACAGGACAGACAGATTAAACCTGCATTCTACAACTGCTGTAACCAGCGGCACCAAAGTTGAGTAATAATATTTCACCATTCACTATTCTGTTACTTGCACTGTGTGTGTGTGTGTGTGTGTGTGTGTGTGTGGGTGGGTAGGTGCATAAGCTGCCCTAGAACCCACACATCCATCCTATCAGGACACCCTCATTAGTCTTTTTCAGCAGCAGTGAGATTTTAATTAAGGTGGATGCCCCCAGTCCGCAACAAAATCAATTTGCTATAATAAGTGATTTCGAACCTTTTATGACCGAGGCTTCCATTTTTCTTGTTTACAAAACTACAGAAAGTCTAATTCATTTTGATCTACCTTTTGCAATCTGAACAGTAGTTCATTTGGCACAGTAACTGCTAGCTTGTGCAAGTGGTTCAGGGTATCACATCTCTGCTGACAGGGTCTACAAAAGCCATCAACATTACATTACAATACATCACATTAAGACTTGTTCCGTAGACCATGAATGATGTGGAACGTGTCACTTTAACACACATTTTCTTTACTTGGTTGGGGATTGTACGAAATGAAACTTCGACTAACAGGTGCAGTTACGCCTTCTAGGAAGCATTTTCTAAGCAATTTGAAGAATAAGAGTTACGTTCCTATCAAAATGAGATGTAAATTATGTGTCATTCATTCCACGACAAGAGGTTAGTGACAACACTGTGTGTACTCTTTGGTCCTCAAATCCATTGATCACTGGTTATAAGAAAAAAGAGCCTGCACAGTTCTTGAAACCCAGTTCTACTTTGGAATACGTGAAGTTTATGGGAAGAGTGGACAGGGCTGATCAGTATTGTCGTTGCTATAGTTTTACAAGAAACTCATACAAGTGATGGAAAAAAATTTCTTCTGGTGAGAGAATTTGCTGAAGTAAACAGTTATATTCTTTACAAAATAGACAAAATGAATGAAGAGAACAACTGCACGCTCATCTTTTCTATAGAAGAAATTTAATCAGACAGCAAGTCAAACAGGTGAGAAATACAAATTTAAAGAGGAGGGGAAGACCATCATTGTCTGACACCAAGGAGAGACCAAATGGGAAGAAGAATTTTATAATGAAAAATCAACAAAGGATGGAAGGAAATGCAAGGAGAAAGGTGGAAGAAGAGAAACAATTTTCTACTGTGAAACATGTCACAGGAAGCCTGGACTTCACCTGAGAGAATATACTATATAGATACTATAAAGAAAAAATTATAAACAACCATAAACAAGAACACCCTATGTAGTATCAAGAACTAGTGTAAAAGAAAATAAAGTTTCAAGTGACCTCATATAGCATTTTACTTTTTAAAGCAGCAGCATAATAACCCATAATCCCTTACATACTTATCCACACACAAAGAAGAATGGGGAGAATGCAGTGGGTAGAAAAATTGAACTGGAAAGGGTTAATGGTAATATCAATAGATATTTTTAGTCCTATTTCCAATAAATCTTTAATACGTGCAGTTAGCACTACACCAAGATCTAAACTACCTAAAATAATTTCTTTCTGGTGGAATGCCTCTAGTGGAACTAACGCCAAACAACATTTCATGCAATATCATCTGCATTCTTCTCACTGGAGGCAAAAGTAAATTATATTGCTTCTCACCCTTAACAGTTCATCACACCCTCCCTTTTGAAGACTACACTATTGATGCCAATGCTCCAGCTCCTAATTGGTGTTTAACTGGGATGGAGGAGGCTGAAAGTAAATTTATTAGTGTTTAAAACACCGTTGACAGTGATGACATTAGTTTAGTAAACCCATTGAATGTGCAAATCATTCTTATCCAGTGAGGACACCTCTGAGGGGGTGGGGGGTGGGGGTGGGGGGGGGGGGGGTGGGGGGGGGGGGGAAGAGAGGGGAAGGAGCCACCGATATCACAAGCCGGGTCAATATAACATCGCCTGGCAGCTGGCTCACTCTCAATAGCTGCTATTATCCAACTCTACCTCTACAAAGCGAACTCCGCCACTGCAGTTTCTCTGGGATGGATTGGACTTGTGTTGAAGAGTGACTGCCCTGCTTTCCAAGTACTGAGAGATTACAGTGATGGGCCTATTATCAGCATTCCACAAGCTGGTACAACGATCCCATATAGAGATTCTATTTGACGAGTGTGTGCCGTCCACCACCGTAAGACTTATTTGGAACTGTGCTTAATATTGTGATTGCAATACAACACGAGTGCAACAAAGTAGTCCTGCTTGGAGCTATATTAATTTCAATCAGAACTAAATGTTTGTTGGATCTAAAGCAAGAGTTATAATAAACACACACACAGAATACGCTTGGATCGGACAATGACTAGAAGTGAAAACTTTGATCATGGATTACCTAAATCAAGAAAATTACACTATGTTACCAAACAAATAATACCATTTCACTTTATGAACATGAAACACTCTTGACGAATATAGTTAAAACAAATCTTACCAAATAGCATCAGGATCCGGAATAGCTCTTTCAGGACGAGGACGATCTATTCGTAAAGGATCATAATCTGGTGCCCGTTGTGGCTGTGCCGGAGTCTGAGTAGTTGCTTCTTTATTAACACCAGAAAATACAGGATCCAACAAATCCTTCTGAATCTGAGCTATTGCTTCCTTGTACGTTGGTATTAATGTCTCTATGGGACCTTTAAGACCTTTCACAGTTTCATCAACATTGAATAATGCCTTTGCAACATTTAAATCTGGCATCAACTGAAAAAAAGAAAAACAGTCAAATAGGATTGTACAGAAAATGCATTTCTTGCTTAAAAACGAGATTGGAAAGTTCTGCTTAGAGAAAGGAACAGTGGCATGAGTTGAAACAATCAATCTTACAGTGTAATTATTAAACAGCAAAGTACTACTGAACCATCAGTTTGCTACGTCATGGTTGTAGAACATTGACATTAATTATTTACAGACAAATGGAAAAACTGGTAAAAGCCGACATCAGGGAAGATCAGTCTGGGTCCAGAGAAATAAAGAAACACGAGAGGCAACACTGACCCTATGACTTTTCTTGGAAGAAAGGTTGAAGAAAGGCAAACCCCCATTTATAGCTCTTGTAGATTTGGAGAAAGCTTTTGACTGTTGATTGGACTACATTCTTCAAAATTTTGAAGGTAGCAGGGATCAAAATATGGGTAGCAAAAGGTTATTTGCAACTTGTACACAAACCAGGCTGAGTTATAAGGGTCAAAAGACTTTAAACTGAAGCCATAGTTGAGAAGGGAGTGAAACACAGTCGTCACCTATCCCTCCAAATTATTCAGTCTGTACATTGAGCAAGCTGTGAATAAAACTAAGGAGAAATTTGCGAAGGAAATTAAATTTCAGGGAGGGAGGGAAAATCTTTGAAGCTTGCCAATAATATTATAATTCTGTCAGACATGACAAAGAACTTGAAAGCATAGTGGAAGGGAATGGATAGTGTCTCGAAAAGAAATTATGAAATGTAGTTGTATTAAATCAGGAAATGCTGAGGGAATTAGATTAGGAAATGAGACACCAAAAGTAGTAGATGAGTTTTGCTTCTTGGGCAGCAAAATAACTGATGATGGCTGAAGTACAGAGGATATAAAATGAATGCAAGAAAAGCATTATGAGAAAGAGGAATTTGTTACCAATGACTATAAATCTGCGTGTTAGGAAGTCTTGTGGCATTTATGTCCCATGTTGACCAACATTTTATTAGCTTTTATCATAGAGTGTAGAAGGGCTTACACTGCTATGCACTAGCAAGCAGTTAGGATCTGCAGCAGCCATCGTAATTTGACAGATGGTCATGGAGAATGAAACGGAAACATGAACAGGAGCCGTGTCATTTTGGAGTATTACAATGGTGTTTTACACTGCGAGTCTTGGTGGTAAACTTATAAATTTGTTTAATAATATTAACTGTTTAAATGTTTATACATGACTCCATTTAAACTTTTGTATCCACACTGACAGTTTCCTAAATTTAATTTCAGTAACTCCAAAGTCGGCCATATTTTAATTATAATTCTGTTTAATGTTATCTACTGCTGTCTGATTAGACTGACCAATCAGAAATGCACCACGTGAAGGGAGGTACAAAAACGCTGCAGCTAGCTCACTATACAGTTTTGGAGTAGTTTTTGGAGAGGCACCATTCATCTACAGTAAATTGAACACTTTTTCATGTAGAAGTGATTATTTGAGTCTCTCACAGAGTATTTATGTATGAATTCGCATGTGTGCAGCTTTTAGCTGCTATTAATTCACATGGATATTGTTTTATGAACTTGAAATGGTGCTCTGTAAGTGAAGTTTAGAAATTATGAACTTACATTCAAGTATTACCCCTAAACTGACTTCGAAGCCTGTCTCCCGCCGCCCCCATTAAAACAAGGAGGCATACCACTATTTCAACAAGTCTTTTCATTCAAACTAGTGTTGAGGTATCCCTACTTACCATTCAATTACTTACAGTCAACTGAATGCTTGGGCAGAGCCATGATTTTTGGATTAGAAGAGGACCAACTGGGACAGCATGACAACTTTACAAGATGTGAGGCATGCAAATCTATTAATGGTGAATCAGCGAACTTGCCCAGGTGTTCTGGAACTTCTCTTTACGAGCTGAACAACATAGTCCTCCACATGCAATGATTCATGAGAAACAACTCATACCATTATTGTGTTTGACACAATAAAGCATTGTAGCAGGAGCACTCCATATATTGCCCTAATTAAATAATTATATTTAAAAACAAAGATGATGTGACTTACCATACGAAAGCGCTGGCAGGTCGACAGAAACACAAACAGACACATACATACACACAAAATTCTAGCTTTCGCAACCAATGGTTGCTTCGTCAGGAAAGAGGGAAGGAGAGGGAAAGACGAAAGGATGCGGGTTTTAAGGGAGAGGGTAAGGAGTCATTCCAATACCGGGAGTGGAAAGACTTACCTTAGGGGGAAAAAAGGACAGGTATACACTCGCTCGCGCGCGCGCGCACACACACACACACACACACACACACACACACACACACACACACACACACACACACACATATATATCCATCCGCACATACACAGACACAAGCAGATGTCTGCTTGTGTCTGTGTACGTGCGGATGGATATGTGTGTGTGTGTGTGTGTGTGTGTGTGTGTGTGTGTGTGTGTGCGCGCGCGCGCGCGCGCGCGCGCGCGCGCGCGCGAGTGTATACCTGTCCTTTTTTCCCCCTAAGGTAAGTCTTTCCGCTCCCGGGATTGGAATGACTCCTTACCCTCTCCCTTAAAACCCGCATCCTTTCGTCTTTCCCTCTCCTTCCCTCTTTCCTGACGAAGCAACCATTGGTTGCGAAAGCTAGAATTTTGTGTGTATGTATGTGTCTGTTTGTGTTTCTGTCGACCTGCCAGCGCTTTCGTATGGTAAGTCACATCATCTTTGTTTTTAAATATATTTTTCCCACGTGGAATGTTTCCCTATTATATTCATATAATTAAATAATTAGTTAGAAAGGGTTAGGGATCATTATAGTCTTTTTATGAAGGAATTTGTCTGGAGATCAGTTTTTATCTTATACAGAATTGAAACCTTGACGATAAGTAGTTCAGACAAGAAGAGAACAGAAACTTTTGAAATGTGGGGCTATGGATGAATGCTGAAGATTAGATAGGTTGATCAAATAACTTACGAGGAGATACTGAATCGATCTGGCAAAAAAGTGGCAGAATCTGACTAAAGTAAGTGATCAATTGATAAGACACAATGCGAGGCATCATGTGATTGTCAGTTTGGTAATGGAAGGAAATGTGGAAGTAAAATTTGTAGAGGGAGACCAAGGCTTGAATACAGTGAGCAAGTTCAAATGGTTGTATGTTGCAGCTGTTACACAGATATGAACAGGCTTGCACAGGATAGATTACCATCGAGAGCAACATCAAACCCGTCCTTGGACAGAAGACTGCGGCGACTATGGCTACTACCACTAACATAAAAATTGAACATATCAGCTCAGCTTGTATAACTTATGAACTTCTATTCTTCTTCAGAGCTCATAAAACCACACATATAAATATCATCTCAGCATTACGGCCTGATTGGGGAGAGCTGTTTTCTTGACTGAAGCAACTGAAAGTGAACTTATAAGGGATGTGTAGGTGCTATGATGGAATGACCAGGAAGAAAGACAACAGGAAACAGAGAGGAATCTGATCCTGCTGCAGGCAACTACAGTAGGTTATTGCACATGAAGCCCAGGAGAGAGGGTGTTTGTTTTGGGGGAGGGAGAGTAAAATAATAATTTTTTTTTAAGTCATTAGTCTTCTTGCTGGTGCTATACAGACAGCCACAAATTTAACTACTTCTCCATGTCAATCTTTTCATCTCAGAGCAGCACTTACACCGAACATCCTGAATTATTTGTTGGATGTACTTCAGTCTCCACCTTATCCTATAGCAGGGTCAGTCACAGCGTGCCAAACTGCATGCGAGTACGATTTGTGGGCTACCATGCAGGCAGAGTCTCGGTCTTGCTCGGTACATCTCAGAAGTACTCGGCATAGCGTGACATTTCATTTAGCACTATGATACGGCATTTTTCGACCAGTACTACTTTCTTCGGTTTGGAGGAATCATGATATCGCCCTTCGCTATTTGTTTCTGGTACAAACAAAGACCACAGGTCCCATGTCTGTCTGCACAAGAGAAGGCAGTCTAGCAATTTATCATCAAAAGGCTTTAAAATTAATGGGAATGTCAGGAGAGAAGGATAAGAATTCTCCAGCAGTAGCATAATCAAGGGGAACTACAAATTTGCGGTATAATGACATTACTACACCATACAGAGCAAACGCCATGAAAGAAAAAAAAAATACAATGGTTGACAGATGGCATTCATTGTTCTGTAGAAGTACTCTGTGCTTAGTTTGCAGGCAAGGAGCACATGAAGAAAATGCTGCTATGAATAGTAAATTTTCTGAAGTTGCTTGCATTATTCTGTGTCAGTTGCAACATTTTTTGATGGAACTGAACGACGAAAATGGACATGTATTATACTGTATTACTGCAAGGTATATTGGTTATATCAAGGGACATACCTGTAATAATTTTTCAATTAAAGAACTAATATATTGAAGCTGTGAAGGAAAAAAGTGAGCAGAATGAAAATTAGAGCACCCGGAATGGATTTCAGACCTTGTATTTAAAGTGGGCCCGACTGCACACTGCTCACAGTAAAGACACTGCAAGGTGAGAAACAACTTATTTCTGATATGAAGGGACAAATTCTGACCAAAAACACCATCCATTTCCATACATTCACTGGCATTACAGGAAACACAAGCTTTGAAGAATTCTTAGTGGCCTTGAAAGAATTACAGGGATTTGAGAACACTGCCAATCTTACATCTGTTTTCAAGACTGTTGGCTGTTTCAGTTGAAAGTGCCACTGTGCATATGCAGATAGATTTTTGTCTCCATAATGAGACTGCAAATATGATAAAACATTTCGATCAACGTGTGTGTGTGTGTGTGTGTGTGTGTGTGTGTGTGTGTGTGTGTGTGTGTGTGGCAAGAAGAGTGTGAAAGTCTGTGAAACTGTCCACATTTGTCTGTACACCGACAGTTAGTACTAGATAAAAATTATATTATGTCTTCAGTCTGTCAACAATAATTAAATAATACTGAAAATTTGTTTTATTTGTCATATATGTTGTTCAGAAATGTAAAATATAAAACAAAGTCATATTCTGTGGCAATGCATTACCATTTAAAAGTGGTGCTTTTGCAAATTCCCCCATGTTCCCCCTCCCCACACTCAAACGGCATGCCACGGCAGTGGGCGGGGTGGGTGGTGGTGGTGGAGGGGGAGGGGGGGGGGTAGCCAGGCTGTGAATTAGGGCACATGGTTTGTGTGACGAATTATTGTTTGGTCATCTCAGCCCTACAGTCTTGTCCTCCACAGACATCTCTCTTAAGATAGAAGTTGTTCTCTGAGGTCTTAATGAATATTCCATCTTCCTGCCCCTTCTTCTAGCCATTGGTGTCCAGATATTTCTTTCCTCAGCAATTCTGCAGATAATGTCCTTATTCCTTACCTTATCAGAGCTTAGTGTTCTTCTGCAACACCACATATTAAAACTTCAGCCAGTTTTTCTACAGTTCACAATTCAATTACATTTTCCAGGCGGGTATTCGGAAAATTTCTTCCTCAAATTAAGGACTATGTTTGATACTACTAGACTTTTATTTTAGTGAGAAATGGCACCTTTGTTGTGGCAGTCTGTCTCTTATATCCACCACATTTTGTCCTCCGTGAATTGTTTTGCTTCACTTCATCGACTAAATGGTCTTCAATTATGAGATCAAGTTTATCATTAATGTCATTTCTGCTACAACTCATTACCTTTGTCTTTCACTGGTTTACTCTTAGTCCATTTTCTGTGCTCTTTACACTGCCCATTCGATTCAACAAGTTCTGTATTTCCTCTTCATATTCACTGAGGATGGTGAAGTCATCAGTAAGTTTATCACTGATATTCTTTCACTCTGGAACCTTTCTCTCATTTCTGTCATGGCTTCTTTGACATAGAGTTTGGAGAAAAGGGAGAAAGATTACATCCTTGCTTCTGGGAAAACATGGAGATAAACAGAAAGCAGTCATATTGGGAAGAGTTCGAGTAACACTGAGGTCATGAGATGAAACGGAGTGTGAGCAGGCATTCCAAGTTGTAGACAAGGCTATTGATCTACCATTTCATGGACTAGTAGGGAGAGATTTTTTAGAGAGGCACAAGGTAGTATTTCACTATGCGAATCAACGGTTAAAACTGAATGGTAATTGAGATGAGATGAGGGAGGTGGAAGAAGGAACCGCCCTAGCAAAGTTAGCGAAGATGACACGAAGCATTGTTCCTACAGATAAAGTTAGCAATGCGGCCAAGGTCAAAGGAAGGTTGCTGCGCCAAGGAGACAAACAAGAGAATACACAGTAACAGAGCCGTTTCCAGGGGCCGGCAGCACGGGCCGTAGTGTATGTAAGACACCAGCGGGTATGCCAAGGCGGAGGCGAACCGTTAAGAGTGCGATAACAGGACAGTCGCCTAGGAGTGACTAAGCATATCAGAGTTTACATAAGCAGACAAAGGCCGTGTAGTGACCCAGACGAACTGCTAGAGATGAGGCGACCCAATCAACACCCGGGGCTACCAGCTCGGGCCAGAGCACCCAGCCCGAAGTGAAGCAAGCGAATGTTTGGACAAGACTGCAACACAGACAAAGAAGCGAAAGCAGGTGGCCAGGATATGGGCCACTGAAAAACATGTGTAAGGCATGCACTTACGAAGCAAGAGCTGACGAGTGTGATAAGAGATGGCATGACAGCAAGATTACGAGGTGGAATCCAAAATTTTTGGAACTGGTGCTGCCATCTGGAAAGTAGGAGTAGTAGATCTTTGCACCGCTAGGTGGCAAGAGCTGCATATCTGGTGAGTCAGTGTGTGGAGTGGCATTCAGCTGGGAGGATGTGTTGCGTGTCCACAGTGATTTCCGTAATACTCTGTGTTTGGTGTGTGGTGATTTTATGATGGATCTGTGAACAGAACAGCGCATGTGTATCAAATTCCGTGTGAATCTCTGGAAAAGAGCTATGGAGACGATTGCAATGATTCAACAAGTGTTTGGGGGACAGAGCATGAGCCATATGTGTGTGTTTGAGTGGCATGCTCGGTTCAGGGCCGGCCGTACAGATGTCAAAGATGATGCTCACACTGGAAGGCCTGTCAGCCGCACAACACCAGACACTGTTGGCAAACTTGAGCAATTGGTTTGTGCGGATCGACGTCGAACCATTCAAGACCTTGCGGATGAAGTGGGTATTGGTTGTGGGACATGTCAACAAATGTTGACTGATAAATTAGGCATGCATTGTGTCGTCATAAAATTTATGCCAAGGATCTTGACCGATGACCAGAAGGCACAGCGTGTTGAAGTGTGCACGGACTTTCGTCAGACTGCATCTGATGATCCAACCTCCTTGTCACAGGTTATCACCAGCAACGAGAGCTGGATTTACGGTTATGACCCACAGACAAAGCAACAATCGTCCCAGTGGAAGAGCCTGGGCTGTCCAAGACTGAAAAATGCAAGACAGGTGAAGAGCATGATCATCGTTTTCTTTGATACCAAGGGAGTTGTGCGCAGAGAATTCGTTCCACTCAAACAAATAGTGAATTCCGCATACTACTGTGGCGTTTTGCGACGGCTCCATGAAAGTGTGTGTCGACGATGGCCCGAACTTTGGCGTCAAGGGAACCGGCTGCTGCATCACGACAACACATCCTCTCATACGTCCTTTTCTCACCAGGACCTTTTTGGCAAAAAACAACATGGCGGTTGTACCCCACCCACTGTACTGGCCAGATTTGGCACCTTGCGACTTCCCGCTATTCCCAAAACTGAAACTCAGGTGAAAGGCCATTGGTTCAACACTCTAGAGAGGATTCAAGAAGCATCGGTGGCGGTGATAAACAGCCTCAAAGAACAGGACTTCCAGAAAACGTTTGACCAGTGGCAGAAGTGCTGGGACCGGAGTCTACATGTGTATGGGAACTACTTTGAGGGTGATGGTGACCATTAGTCCAAAGGTAAGGTTTTCAACAGATGGCAGCACCAGTCCCAAAAATTTTGGCTAGTACCTCACATTACAGTAGACACATGAGAATGATGCACAATTAAAGTGCGAATAACAAAATTAAAGGAAACCGAAGTGATCATTCCGAAACAGGAAATTTGGCCTGGGGTGTACATTCCGGAGGCACTGGTAACTGTGCAGGATGGAACATGCATAACAAGTGTACTCAGGATGTGAAATGAGGAAATTATATTCAACATTCCAGAAGTGCTGGCAGAAGCATTGTCCGTGCAAAGCGAGTACAAGGTTTGAAAGGTGGCGGCAAAGTCTCCAGCCGTAACAAGATTGAGAGTTAGTATACTGAAGGAAAATATGAGATTAGGACATTTAAATCATGAAGAGAAGGAACAGTTAGAACAACTATGTGCTGCCTATGACAACGTTTTCCATTGGCCAAGAGACACACTGACACATTTGGACTTGGTGAAACATAGCATACCTCTCCTACCGGAGGCCAAGGGAACGATAATCAATCAAAGGCCCAATACAATTCTGCAAGCACATCAAGAGGCTCTGCATAGTGAAGTGAATGCAATTCTGGCAGATGGGATAATTTCCCCCAGTACTAGTCCCTGGAACAGCCCTTTGCTGTTATTACCAAAAAAGGTACATGCCAGTGGTAAAAGGAAGTGGCAATTGGTGGTAGACTATAGGAAGCTGAATGACATACCCATTAATATGGTGCATCCACTTCCAAGATTTGACAAAACTCTAGATAGCTTACGAAAAGCGAAGTACTTCTCAACTTTGGACCTAGCCAAGGGCTACTATCAAGTACTCACAGATGAGAAAGATCACGAAAATACAGCATTCAGCACACCCACGGCCCATTATGAGTACAACAAAATGGCAATGGGACTGAAAGTCGCACCATCAACATTTCAAAGATTAATGAATATGGCACTAACTGGAGCTCATGGGCACAGGGCACTATACCTGTACGACATAGTGGTAGTAGGTGCTACCTTGGAAGAGCACAATGTGCAGCTAGAGGAAGTGCTAGGCAGGTTGAGGCATGCTAACCTAAAGTTACAAGTAGATCAGTGTGAGTTTCTGAGGAAAGAAGTCACTTTCTTGAGACACGTGTTAACGACAACATGGCTGCAACCAGATCCTTCAAAGGTAGAAGTGAGAAAGAACTACCCACAACCAATGACCACTACTGAACTAAAAGCCTATTTTAGGTCTAATAGAGAATTATAGGCGTTTCTTAAGGAACTGCAGTCAAATTTCAAAGCCTCTTCATGAATTACTAAAGAAAAAAGTGCCATATGCACGGGGACCGCTTCAAGAAGCAGCATTCTAGCAATTAAAGGAAAAATTAATATCACCACCCATATTGCAATTCCTGGACTTTGAAAAGGAATTTACAGTGACTACAGATGCTAGCAAGTTTGCAATTGGAATGTATCTGAGTCAAGGCACAGTTGGAAAAGATCTACTGGTAGCGTTTATCTCATGAACATTAAACAAAGCAGAGCAGAACTATAGCATTGTTGAAAGAGAATTACTTGCCATAGTATAGAGAGAGCAAAGGGCAATGCAGGCCCAAAGCTGAGTGAAGGAGAAAAACTAGCCATAATAAAGCAGATGCATGTCTCCCTGATAGGTGGACATTAGAGGATGGGACGTACGTATGATACAGTAAAAGAGTACTGTACCTGGGTCAGAACGAAGTCCGAGATAGAAAACATGTGAAAGCTGCCAAAAGAATAAGATCACCCAGGCAAAAATGAAGCAACCACTAGAAGTACCGCCTAAATCAGACTTTATTTTTAACAGGTGTGATATTAATATACTAGGCCCATTACCCATATCAAGCACAGGGAATTAGGTACATCCTGACATTTCAAGATTCAATGACAAAGTTTGTTGTAGTGGAGCCAATGGAGCGGCAAGATGCCAACATGGTAGCCCGGAAACTAGTGAAACAGATCATTTTGAAGTTCGGTATACTGACTGCCAATTAAGTGACATGGGTAGTCATTTTTCGAGCAAAACACTAAAGTGAGTCTGCAAGTTATTAAAAATAGAGAAAATGCAGATCACCAGCTATCACCCACAGATGAATGGTGCACTACAGCGAATGCACAGAATGATCACAGAGATGCTACGTCACTATATTAATGCCGAACAAACCAACGGAGATGAATCGTTGCCATTTGCAACTTTTGTATTCAACACAATTTCACACAGTATGACAGGATACACACCATTCGAACTATTTTTCGGGAGGAAATGCAATTTACTGGGATTGTTGCAGAAGAAACCAACAAACATATGACATGATCATGATGATTACGATACAGAGGTTCGTCAGAGGATGCAGATACTGCATCAGGAGGCAAGGGCAGCAACAAAAGAACAGAAGGAACATAATAAGATGCAGTACGACAAAACCCAGAATCCTAAGCAGTTTGACAAAAGCCATCGTGTTTTATTATTTGATGAGTGGGTACAGAGGGTAAGGTCCAAAAAGTTAGACAGTCAGTGGAGCGGACCATACACAGTGGTAGATGTAAGACGACCAAATGTAGTGATTAGGATAAAAGGCGAAAAACGTGTAAAGGTGCATGCCAACAGATTAAAAGAGTTTTCTGATGTGACGTTTCTAGGTGAAAGGAGTTTTGAGTGAAGAAGAACTTTGATGTGATGTAAGGTGACAAAAGGAGTTGAGGAAGTAATGCAAATGGACTGCGGGAGTTGTTTTAAATTAAAGTAAAACAGTTGCTAAAGTTTGCTGAGTTAATGTAAAGAGGCTGAAGAAGTTTTATTGAATTGGAGAGAGTGAAAGAGCTTTTGATTTACAGATGGCAGGAGGACAAGGACAGAGAATGATGGACTTAGCCGTGCTAACAGGCATCGTGTTGCGCAGTACAGCGGGAAACGAGACTCCGAGGACGCAGCTAGATGTGCAAGTGCAACGATTCCAGTTGGCTCCAGGAGTTTATTATGATAATAAGGGAACTGTCAGTTTATACAGCACCACGTGGAGGATTGTGAGTTATTTTAATTTAAAAGAACTGCACGACAAACTCGAGAGCACGTAGTAGGCAGCAACAAGGGCAACAGGACATTGCAAGGGAAGAATGCAAGCTGTTAAGCTAAGTACGACAGAGTGTGAGCACACGCAACAAGCAGTCAATTGGCACGTCAGAAAAATAGTAGAGGCTCAAGGGTTGATAGGACAATTAGCCAGACACGAATGGAGACGTTCGAAATTGGGAATTCTAAACTTTATTGGTGAAGCTAGTAAAGTATTGTTCGGAATGCTAGACAAAAATGATGCCTCCTCCTTTACCGCCAAAATTGATACATAAGAAGAGCAGCAGAGATAACTACTATGGTTATCAAAGGAGCAGGTAACCATTGTCAGAGCATCATTATCAGGATTTAATCAGTTGATAAACGCAGTAGTAAAGAACGAGAAAATAATAGCAGATGGGATCCAGAAGTTAAGTGCTAATGCAGAGGAATCCGAAAACAGTACCAATAAGAAGGTACAGCAAGTGATGATTCTGTTGACAGTAACCAAGCAATTAGCGAAGTTAAAGGCAATATTCAATGAGATAGAACGGGTATATGATTTGCTGATGAATGCAATAGTGAATGCACAAAAAGGGTTGTTGGAGCCACATCTCGTGAATCCGGCGCAAATTGTTAAGTATTTAGAACTGATTAATGATGAATTAAAGGACAAAAAGTTTCCTATTGAAGAGCAGACACCAAGAGTATCAGTCGTTACGAATAATAGACATTGATATTTTTACCACCGGCATTACTTTAAGCTATATATTAAATTTACCAGTAGCGGATAGTAATTAGTATACTTTTTATAAGATATGGCCATTACCCGCAGATGCGGATAGTACGAAGAGGATGTTTATGTACATCTCACCTGAAAAAGAGTTTTTGCTGATGGATGATGCCAAACGGCAGTATGCGCAACTGTCCAGTGACCAATTGGTCTGTAAAAGTGTAAATGCAAAACATCGAATATGCAAGCAAACATTTGTACTAATGTCAACCTATGACCATGAAAGGTGTGAAACCAGGATGCTTCAACCAGTAAGAGCAATGCCCCCCGATTGTAACTTAAAATATACAGTACTAAACGAAAGTATCTGGACGCAGATATGGAACAACAAATGGTTGTTTGTTGTCCCAAAGGATGAATGGTTAATAGTGCTCTCAAACGATTCACCACCAGCAGATCTCATTATACGAGAAACACTAAAATTAAGCTTTAAGATTAAGTGTAAGAGGTATGGAGCACAAATTATGCTCCAGTCAGACCACACATTATACGTACCAATAGCAGTAAGCAGGACACAGTTCCTACACTAAACATAGATGTAGATTGTTGTATTGTAGAAAATGAGAAACAAAAAGTATTGGACATACTGGTACTTCTACCCTTACAACATGTCGTAAGACATTTAGATGAATTAAAAGCAGCAGGCAGAAAAATTGAAGACCTTCAAGATGAAATAGACTACTAGCAATGGACTACATTTAAGGGATGGTCAATGAGCAAGTATCCAAAGTGGGGATATTTGAGATCACTAGCTTTACATATATTGATAATATTATGTTGTTGTTGTTGTTGCAGAAAGTGTGGAAAACCGCCATGTGGACTGAGCAACAGATGCTGTGCTAGGATATGTGTAACCAATAACACAGTAACTAGAAGTCCCAAAAGACAATTAGTAAGGTACACACCCACCCTTCACAGCGTGCCCAGTAGTGAGGAGGAAGAGGAGAGGATGGTGAGTCTCACACTGTACCCAGACAGAGTACTGTGGAGAGAGCGGAGTCAAACTCCACACCTAACCAAACTTACCGGTAGACACACTCCAACGATCAGGTCTCCGATACTCCGCACTGACAAGCAATAGGTAATGAAACAAATAGCAAATAAGATGACTACAGTAGAATGTGTATATATTAAAGGAATGAGGAACCAAAATTGTGTGTGTAAAACTAGATGTAAGGCTCTCAGTGGGTGACTTGTTATAGAAGGACTCTCAAATCTCAGACTTAATGTAGTGGAATGAATGTGTGAAACAAAATGGAAGATTGTGTACATGAAGATGTAACATATTAGATGCTATGAAGTGTGTATAACAATGTATATCAGACAATAAGTTACTGTGAAGGAAAATATATGTAAAAATGTCAATGTATATTAAATAATAAGGTACTATGAAGGAAAATATATGTAAAAATGTCAATGTATAATAAATAATAAGGTTCTATGAAGGAAAATATATGTAAAAATGTCAATGTATAACAGAGCATAAGATCCTATAAATACCAAGAACTGAAGATTCGTGTAGCAAGAACTGAAGATTCGTGTAGAAGTACCATGTAAAAACATAAAATGTAACCTATGTATTCTTTGATTAATCACAATAAACAAGGACTTTTGACGGCACAAAAAGAAAGATATAAATTTTATAATCTCTGAGGACAGAGTTTATAAAATTTGCCCCGGGGAATGGGAGGTGCAATAAACCTCAGTAGGATTAATTGATATTTTAACTAACACTCAAGTTGGTTAGTTTCAAATATTCTGAAGTCACGATTGAGCACCAGCAGCAAGCCCGGATATGCAGTCGTATTGCGTAAGTGAGAGAAACTGCAGGCTGATTCCTCGGTGCAAAGTGACAAACACGAGCAAGGCCGCGGTAATCTGCCACAAGACAACAGACCAGTTGAAGTGTCATATAAACGGGAGGACACAAAAGCACTCTGATTTAGTACTCAGTTACTCTGTTAACAGCAGCATCACCGCCGGCACCTGCTAGTCTCCATGTCACTAGGCTTCATCCGTCGAACTTAGGATGAGTTCACAGCCGCAGTAGCGAGCTATGGAGATAGAACCTAGGGCAACCATAAGGGGCTAGTGCCAGAGGAATCATCCTATTCTTATTTGTACATGTAGTTCTTGTGGACAGAACCTGGTTTGCTTCACTGAGTCCTGTATCTTTGAAACATTGCAGCTTTAGTAGGTCACCGAAGTTGGAGGTCTCCAATCAGCTGTCCACGAATAGCAACTCAGCGGCAGATAAGATTGAAGTAAGCTACCCTGTAACATGACAACGTGTCCCACACCGCTCGGGGACACGACAAGCTGCCAAAGACAAAACTATTCCATCTTATGAGCAAGATGTATCAGACAGACAAAATACACTCTGGTTTAAAAAAGAATGTAATAATTCCAATTCGAAAGAAAGCAGGTGCTGACAGGTGTGAATATTACTGAACTATCAGTTTAATAAGTCATGGTTGCAAAATACTAACACAAATTCTTTACAGGATAATTTGAAAACTGGTAGATACTGATATCAGGGAAGATCAGTTTGGATTCCAGAGAAATGTAGGAACACGTGAGGCAATACTGACACTATGACTTCTCTTAGAAGATAGATTAATGAAAGGCGAACCTATCTTTATAACATTTATAGACTTAGAGAAAGCTTTTGACAATGTTGACTAAAATACTCTCTTTGAAATTCTGAGGATATCAGGGGTAAAATGCAGGGAGCAAAAGGTTGTCTACAACCTATACAGAAACCAGACAGCAGTTATAAGAGTTGAGAGGCATGAAAGGGAAGCAGTGGCTGAGAAGGGAATGAGACAGAGCTGTAGCCTTTCCCTGCTGTTATTCAATCTGTGTGTTGAGCAAGCAGTAAAGGAAATCAAAGAAAAAATTGGAGTAGAAATTAAAGTTGAGGGAGAAGAATTAAAAAACTTTGATGTGTGCTGATGACATTGTAATTCTGCCAGAGACCGTGAAGGACTTGGAAGAGCAGTGGAATGGAATTGACACCATCTTGAAATGAGGATATAAGATGAACATTAAGAAAAGCAAAATATGGATAATGGAATGTAGTTGAATTAAATCAGGTGATGTTAAAAAAATTGGATTAGGAAACAAGTCACTAAAAGTAGTAGGTGAGTTTTGCTATTTGACCACCAAACTAACTGACAAGACAACGGCCTAAGTAGAGGAGATATAAAATATAGACTGGCAATGACAAGAGGAGCATTTCTGAAGAAGAGAAATTTGTTAACATCAAATATAGATTTAAGTGTTAGGAATCTTTTCTGAAGCTATTTGTTTGGAATGTAGCAATGTGCGGAAGTGAAACATGGATTTTTAACAGTTTAGACAACAGAGAATATAGGCTTTTGAAATGGGATGTTACAGAAAAATGCTGAGGATTAGACTGGCAGATCGCAGAGCCAGTGAGGAGCTACTGAATAGAATTTGAGACAAGAACTTGACTAAAAGAAGGGATATGTTGAAACTTCCTGGTAGATTAAAACTGTGTGCTGGACCGAGATTCGAAGTCAGGACCTTTGCCTCTCGCGGGCAAGTGCTATCATCTTCACTTGTTACGTTCCAAATGCTGAGATTATTTTCAGCTTGTGATAAAATGTGTTAGTGAGATCCTCTGCTTTCAGTTACAGAGGTAAGGTACCAGCCACACAATAGGGCTGCCATTAATGCTATAAGACTTTAGCCCGCTAAGTAGAATTTTTGGATCCTTGCAATTAAAGGCTCAGCACTGAGAAAAAACGGTGTTTTGCATAACTGGCGGACCTCACATCCAACAATTTTAACTGTAAACACGGCCAACACAAAGAACTGCAAATCAAAATTATGAATAAAGACTATTATTTTTTGAGTATAATATGTGTTTTGCTTTTGTAATCACAGAGTGGATGCTAGTGGTAATGGAGTTTCAACTCTTGACTACAGCTTGTTCTATGATTTACATAAAGCTCTCTCTTCCTCACACAAGATACTTTAATCACAGGAGTTAACCAACCTCTATCCTTGGTCCTGCTTGATTTTGTCCTTATTTGTTTTAGGGGACAGCATGACTCAAATAGCTTCACGATTATGTTTGAAAGTGAGTTAAGTTTTCCATCAACACTCTCTGCTTTCTGAATTTCTTCCTAGCATTCTTTCCAGAATTTCTATCTAAACACTGTGATCGAGTCATTGTTTATGACTTTGTGACAATACTGTTATTATACAAACTGCACCTAACTAGTAAGTAAATTTTGTTGTTAACATTTGACCATTGTGATAAAATACAACACTGACTATGGATTTTACAGATAAATCTCTGTGGACTGTTAGGTCTAAAAACAAACTGTCAATAGCTATTGCACTATGTCCTTCAATTTTTGTTGGAAATTTTACTGTATAAAATTATTCAAAGCTGGACACTGTCAACTCTTGGTCCCTCGGTCAGTACTATCTGACAGAAAACCAAAATTAAAGTCTCCACATACAATGATTTTCAGTTAATTCAGTGTAACCTTATTAAAGCTGTATCTAACAAGTTTATGAAGCTTAAGATACTTCCTGCTGGTGTTCGTAAACTGTCAGTACTGCAAGTTTGTATTTTACAATAAATCAAATCTCAGATTGTCATAAAAACTCTTAGTGCTTACCACATTGCCTGAAACCAGTAAGCTTGAACATATTACTAACTACATTCATTGTAGTTCAACAACTGGCATTGATGATTGGATGCACCTCAATGTTCCATAAACATAAAAAGCTTTTACTTATTTCACTTACTGTGTGTCTGCATTTTCACTCTGGAGACACTGCCACAAACTGAAGTTCTTGTCTGTTTAGCACAAATTCTGATGTTCTCCTTTAATACTGTACACGGCTCAAGCTACATGTGCACCAGAAGAAATGAGTAACACATGTAATAATCACAACGAAATGAAATTAATGAGTCAGTGGGGAAGAAACCAATGAAGAAGTACTCCCCTTGTTGTTTTGTGTGGCACTATCACAGCACAGGCCTACAGTGATGTTTTAAGCACCTTCTTGCTTCCCACTTTAAAGAGCTATTTGGGGGTAGGTGATTGCATCTTTCAACACGATCGAGCACTTATTCATACTGCATGGCCTGTGGCGAAGTGGTTACACGACAATAACATCCCTGTAATGAACTGGCCTGCACAGAGTCCTGACCTGAATCCTACAGAACACCTTTGGGACGTTTTGGAGCGCCGACTTCGTGCCAGGCCTCACCGACCGACATCGTTATCTCTCCTCAGTGCAGCACTTCATGAAGAATGGGCTGCCATTCCCCAAGAAACCTTGCAGCACCTGATTGAACGTATGCCTGCGAGAGTGGAAGCTGTCATTAAGGTTAAGGGTGTGCCAACACATACTGAATTGCAGCATTACTGATGGAGGGCGCCACATACTTGAAAGTCATTTTCAGCCAGGTGTCAAGATACTTTTTATCACATAGTGTATCTAGTATGTACGAGGAGATTTAGTTCCATCACAGCCATAGTCATCCCATTCATATTCCAATGAAAAAACAATCCCACAGATGAATTTTCTCAGGCAGAGGGGAGTGGGAAGTTAACAATTTATAAATTTCTAAGACAGACCTTATTCCTAACATTCTAGGTAAAAGATGTTAGCTGAGACTTCCAATGAAACATCTGACTTTATTTTTCAGTTTATCCTCTGCCCACTTCCTCTATGTGAAATGTGGGTTGTTCTGCAATAGAAGTACACATTTCATAGTACTGATACTGTTTGTCTGATGCGAAATCACAGCCTGTTTAAGCATAGCAACAGTTATATTTTCGGGTGAAATTACAAAGAGGAGACTTTTTTGTCTATCTTTCTCAATTCAGTGCAAGAATTCAGCTGAAAATCCAGGTTCCTGGCAGTCTCAGTTTAAACATACAAAGGATCATTTCACTTCCAGTCAATACTGCTATCACTGGCAAACCCGGCAATGCTTTGCAACTGCTAAATATGTGTGGGAATCAGGTATACATCCTAAACTTTTTCCTCCCCTTCTAAACTGCTTCCTCCCCTCCTCTGCCCATTTCCTCCTCCTACCCCATGTCTCTGTGCTCCACCACCTCCCCTCTCTTTATGCTCTCTCCATGTCCATTGCTCCCGCCTCCGTTGTCTTGCTCCTCTCTCTGAAATTGTGCCTTTTTTAACGTTACTGCAAACAAAACTCTTGTTGCGAAGTAAAGTCATTTACAATGAATGAGTAGATTGGTTGGGATTGTTCATATATGGGGTATGAGAGACACCTCTCCGGGCTGCTGGACCTCTGAGAGTAGTAGTTTGGATGACAGTATGTCACATAGTTTTAATCTGCGAATGGATAAGATAACAAAGTTTTGGATGATTCAGATTCCATAGTAGTATTCTAATCATAAGCCGATAGATCATAAATACAACTTTTCTGTTTCCTGTAAAACTGATGGTGGGGAAGAAAACAAAACAGTGTATTGTTGTGTATCCAATTTTTCTTTGCCAATGTGTGTATGGAGAACGAATAAGTATGGCTGAAACAATTTATCTAATGGTTTATGTGCCCTCCTATCATAGCTGAAACTGAGTGTGTGAAAGGAATCCAAACCACATGTTTTCACAGCACAGCATTTTCTTCCACGCAGTTGTTTTTAACAGAAAACTTATAAGTGTCATTTTAAAAAAATGTTTTGCCTATGTCCATCTGAACGTTATGTCTTGTGTAAAATTTGAATTAAAAATATGTAGCTTCTGTCTGTCCAAACATTTATTACAGTATCATGCAAAAATTTGAAGTTAATTGGTCAAAAGCTTTTCAGCATGTTTGCTAACAATGTTCCACCTCTATGTATCACACACACACACTTAATTATATATGTTAAAAATAAACACCTATCAAATGTACATTAGAGTAGCATTTAAATATTTGTAGTTAATTAGTCAAGAATTTTTTGAGATTTTTGGAAACAACTTTTCACCATTATATAGTGTATATATACTTATGTACTGAATATATTTAAAAATAGTTTATTCTTGAAATTCAACTTTACTGTAATAGATATGGATGCAATATATTTCAGAAATACATTTCAATATTTGAATCTGTAGTTTGTCATCCAATATTGGTATATATGCAACAGCTGTTGGGCTACACACCATGTGTCTACCCAATAGAAGGTTCGTTTTGGTGTCACTATCCTACAGTACAAGGTCAGAGAATGAATGTTACGTACTTTCTCCTGCTTAGGCAAACTGAGCAAACTGATTGGTTCTTTTTGCATTTGATATGGTCTATGGTGGGCTTGAAAGGACTTATCAAGGTGCCGTTTGTTCAGGGCAGTTCCTTGGAAAACCCCCAAGAAAGGTTTTTTTTTACTATATTTTTGCTGTCACCAGCAGATCAAAACCCAGTGGAGGATTCCAAGATGGCTATACACAGCAAACGGCTGAAATTTTTATGATATATTCATAAGACCCTGATCTCGAACAACCTCAAAAATTTTCTTAATATCTCTATCAGTTTCCTAGACAAAGAGGTTCAAAGTTACCCTTCTTCCCCAGATAAAATCCAATATTAAGCAACATCCAAACAATAAATAACTACAGCAAATTACTCAAATTTTAACAGCATATTATCTAGGCAATTATCTAAAAGAGCCACCTCCCCATTTTCAAAACCCATAAACTTGTTTTTTGGGTACCAAAACCCAGCTGTGGATTCTGAGATGGCTATGCCCAGCAAACAGCTGTAATTTTTCCGATGTGTTCTTAAGATACCGATCTCAAACAACCTTGAAACTTTTTCTTTGTATCTTTCCCTGTTTGCGAGATACAGAGATACAAAGTTACCCTACTTGTACATGTAAAATCCGGTCTGAAGCAAAAACCTAGTTTATAAAGTGATGTAGCATGGAGAACTATGCTGTTAAGTGTTTTCATTATCATCTGGAAACCCCACGTTGTAGTACTGAAACACAAGTAAAATTTTTTTGAATGTAAAATACGATCTGAGTTGTAAAATTAATTTTTTGTTATTTCAATTTCACATAAATAAACTATCTAAATTTTCCTGACCAATACATTTCTTTCCATATGAGTTACATGCCCTGCAGCAGCAGAGAGCAGAGAAAAGGAGGGAGACAGTGGAAAAGTGCTCTTATCAGAAAAAAAAAAATGCAAATATGTTCCCACCTACTTAAAACACTGACTGAAAAGTGCATTACCGGCTGGCTCATTCTACCTTCCTCAAGACCTTCAAAATTTTTCCTGACAAAATTTATCATGCAAAAATATTTGTACTTTTTTATGCTGAGAAAGAAGAAGACAGTGGCAGTGGTAAAGAAACAGAAAAGTAATAAATACTGGAAGATAGTGGTTGTGTTATAGAAAGAGCAAAGGAGACAATGACAGTGTGAGAGAAAGAGAGACAATGAAGTACTTGAACATAGTCAACAGTAACAGAAATGTTGTAACTGCGACCGTTCCAGTAACAGAAATGTTGTAACTGCGACCGTTCCAGTCACAGGGTGACCATGAACGAAAGCATGGCAGGCCTGCAAACAAACAAGACGGATGAAAGGAAAAGGATGGACATGCACGACGACAGATGACCAAGCAAGACACCAACAACAACAACATGCAAGAAACAACAGGGTCACAAGCGAAAACCTCACGAAATCAACAATGTCCACTAGTACATGGAAATAAGCAAAGTAAACACGATGTCTGTAAGAGAGATATCAAGAGACTGACGTGAATAACAGACTCCCTCGCTGAGTGAGAGGCAGGTGCTTAAATACATGATAGGGTACGTCGCTATTGGTTGCTGGGACCACATGTTCTACAGTGGCGCCCTCACAATATACTCAGGCCAGGAGCACATGCAGCCACATCTTACAGTGCGACAGCTGCAGAGACCTCTAGTATAGTGATAATCGAGGTCCATGCCCTCTGGCGCGGGTTCGAAACCCGCGGCACTCGGTACCAGGAGAACAGTGCCAGGAAGGGAGTGAAGGAGACAGTGCCAGGAAGGGGGGGGGGGGGGGGGAAGAGAAAAGTGGAAGTGAATGAGAGCCAGTGTATATGACAAAGACAACAAGGAAGAGAGAGAGAGCCAGTCAGTGTGAAAAGACAGCAGTAGGAATTAACAGCCTTTCAATCAGTCAAAACTTCATTTCCTCAGGAAATCGTTAACATCTTTTTGATTCAGTAACATTTGTAAGCATTGATGACACAAAAAACTGCATGATGACATCATCAATTCAGAATCAAGATTTGTGAAAGCTACTAAACAATTATCGACATACTTTATAATTTGCACAAGTAATTTGCATCTTGACTGGAATACTCTCTTTCAAATTCTAAAGATGGCAGGAGTAAAATACAGGGAGTGAAAGGCTATTTACAATTTGTACAGAAACCAGATGGCAGTTATGAGTCGAGGGGCATGAAAGGGAAGCAGCGGTTGGGAAGGGAATGAGACAGGGTTGTAGCCTCTCCCCGATGTTATTCAATCTGCATATTGAGCAAGCAGTAAAGGAAACAAAAGAAAAATTCGGAGTAGGTATTAAAATCCATGGAGAAGAAATAAAAATGTTGAGGTTCGCCAATGACATTGTAATTCTGTCAGAGACAGGAAAGGACTTGGAAGAGCAATTGAACGGAATGGTCAGTGCCTTGAAAGGAGGATATACAATGAACATCAACAAAAGCAAAACGAGGATAATGGAATGTAGTCGAATTAAGTCGGGTGATGCTGAGGGAATTCGATTAGGAAATGAGACATTTAAAGTAGTAAAGGAGTTTTGCTACTTGGGGAGCAAAATAACTGATGATGGTCGAAGTAGAGAAGATTTAAAATGTAGACTGTCAATAGCAAGGAAAGCATTTCTGAAGAAGAGAAATTTGTTAAAATTAAGTATAGATTTAAGTGTCAGGATGTCGTTTCTGAAAGTATTTGTATGGAGTGTAGCCATGTATGGAAGTGAAACATGGACGATAAATGGTTTGGACAAGACGAGAATAGAAGCTTTTGAAATGTGGTGCTACAGGAGAATGCTGAAGATTAGATGGGTAGATCACATAACTAATGAGGAGGTATTGAATAGAATTGGAGAAAAGAGGAGTTTGTGGCACAACTTGACAAGAAGAAGGGATCGGTTGGTAGGACATGTTCTGAGGCATCAAGGAATCAAAAGTTTCGCATTGGAGGGCAGTGTGGAGGGTAAAAATCGTAGAGGGAGACCAAGAGATGAATACACTAAGCAGATTCAGAAGGATGTAGGTTGCAGTAAGTACTGGGAGATGAAGAAGCTTGCACAGGATAGAGTAGCATGGAGAGCTGCATCAAACCAGTCTCAGGACTGAAGACAACAACAACAACAACAACAACAACAACAACATATGCATCAATATATTTTACTTTGCTATTCACAGATAATTTTTTTCTTCAAATTATATACTCTCTCTTATTAGGCAAATGAACTTCTAGTTATGCTTGTGCCACCATTTGTTAGTGGCCATGTTTGCTATCTCTTGGTACACAGAATGAATTTTTCTTTACTCATTTACACTATAATTTCAGAGAATCTATTCCTCAACAATAACTACTAAAATAAGGGGTCTTTCATTAAGAGTGATACTTTCTAAAATTGCATTTTCCAGTTTCCAATATACTTTTTGTGTGCTTACAGGAGTTAAAATATCCAGTACAATTTGCAGTTTAATTATGCAGCAGTTCACACTTCCTTAGCATTAAGAAATCATTTTAAAAAATTTAATCAAGTGGCAGGGCAGTTTTGGGTGCTATCGTTTGTTCACCGGGGAACTAGGTCGCTATACGCTGTACTGTGACCAAGTTTGAGTGGGATTTTACTCTACATGACCAGTTGACAATGTCAAACACAAAATGAGGACAATATTACAGCAACAGTTGCCAGTATTGAGGAAGTGCCAAATACGTCAGTTTCAAGACAATCTCAATGGTTGCGGGCTATCTGAGACATAAACTTGGCGAATCTTGTGAAATGATTAGGGCTCATATTCATAAAAAGCTGTACTGACTCAAGAGTTGAAACCAAATGATCACAGATCGCATGATGAGTTTGCTGACTGGGCCATACAGCAATTGAAAGCTGATCAGTGGAAAAATCATCTCAGGCAAGGCACATTCTTGTCTTAGTGGCTTTGTCACAAAGTAAAATTGTCCTTACTCAAGTAAGAAGAACCCACAAGTGATCCAAAAGTTGCCATTCCATTCAGAAAAACTCAATGTGTGGTGCAGTTTATGGCGTGGGGGCATCATTGGACCTTATTTCTTCTGAGGTGATGAGAGAAGAAATGTTACTGTCAATGGCAACTGGTAAAGATCCATGTTACGTGAATTTCTGTGGCCAGAAGTTGGGACCTTAGATATTGAAACCAAGTGGTTCCAGCAGGATGGTGCTACATGCCACAGAGCTGATGCTATACTCGATTTGCTGAGGGAAAAGTTTGGCAATCGGATCATAAAAAGACATGGATCTGTGAATTGGCCATCACAGTCATGTGATTTAATTCCCTTGGATTTTTTTCTTTGGAGCTACATCAAAGCCATGGTTTCAGTTTCACTGAATGACATAATGTTTCCATTTATGCTCTGCTGCATTGTGCAGTTTCAAAGAACATTCTTCAACATCCCTGATCTTTTACTAATTCATGACAACATAAAACAGAACAGACTACTCATTTATTTTACCTCCATTTCTTGGTTTATGAAAAACGTACTTTACAAATATGAGTCCCTTGGTGTAAACATTCTTTCTATATATTCACATCTTCCATGTGTTACTAACCTCTCTCTGCCAAGTTTCACATTTTTCTGACACTCATGCAAATCAAACATCATTGCTTAACACTGGCATACATACCTGTGCATAAGAACAATTCTATGTCAGATGACAACTTTCTATATGCTTATCAAAACATTCATTTTCTGTTCTAATTTGATCTTTGCTTGTGTTGTATGTGCAAGAAATCTTTATGACATTCTTTTTCGGCACATTATGCCATTTCATATGGTCATATCTTGTTGGCCAGTTAGTCGCAACATAGTTCACCCTGGAACAGAAAATAGCCCAATGACATCAGTATTTCTTTTTTATTTTTTTACATTCCAGGGGAGCAGTATTTCATCACAAATTCTTTCATTATTTCTTATTTAATCTTGTCATTCTACACTTTAAAAAACGTGTGTATGCATTTATTCTTATTTTATTTTGCACATCTCTGACATTCCATCAGTGTCTCAAAGTTAATCTTATGGCTCAGAGAAGTAAGTCTATGTAATTTTTTCTGTTTACTGTTAACATCTTCTATTTTAATTTTTTTCTTTCCCCTTTTCTCATTGTAGATCTAATTTCTTTTAATTAATGTTTCCTAATATAAATATCTTGACATCTTTTCACATAGAACATCGTGAACAAACCATGAAAACCAAAAACAATTTATTCTGGCGCATTCTGCATATTCTTTAACTTCCTAAGTGACTCTTATCACTTGACAAATTGTGGCCTAGGCTTCTCTTCTGGCTGAACTCTGATGATCTCTGTTTGCTGAAACTGATCAAATGCCTTACAAAACTGCTACTGAGAATAAGCACACTACAGGAGCGCAGATAATGTGCTCCCTCAGTAAAGCAAGATCAGGGTCCATATGGTTTCATATAATTTTTTAGTTGTCATCATGGCATAATCATCATCATTTTCCCTTTTCTGTAAAAGGTATTGTTTTCTTGTTACTCCTCTCTTCTCTTAGCTCTGTTTAATATGCAGAAACATCCAGTATCTGGTTCTTACCTTCGTTCTTTCATTCAGTTCACAATTATGTATGATATTAGTCCTCCCTTCAAATCCATACTGGTCTTACCTGTCAAAGAGTCTTTCAATAAATTTTAAAATATTCATTCCTCATTCAGTCTTTACTCATTTGTACTACCATGGTGCTCCAGAAATCCATTGCATTCATGAGGAACTCACAGTCTCTTTTTTTCTGTTGCATGTTTTCATTGCTTTGCTATTACACAATTGATTTCTCATGCTCCTTAGAAACCTACAGCCCCCATATTTTGAAATCACAATGTTTTTCTTATATTTAGAGGTCCATTCAAATCCATACTGTTCTCAACTGTGAAGAGTCTTTCACTACACATGCTATTCTACAAGAAGTTCTGTGAAGTTTTTCATGATTTTCAATCATTTTTCATGGTATACCTCTTTCAATTTTGGCTCTTGAAGTAACTATGGCTTATTTTTGGTCCCCTATTCATATCATTTAATTCAGTATGTGTACTTCACAGTATATACTCTCAAATTTCACACAATGCTGCTGTGTGGATATCAAACAATCATGTTTTCAATGTTACTGCATCATTGTAAGTTCTCAAGGGTTTCTTTATTCATCTCACCAATAATGACAAAACTGAAGTAAATGATACAGTGCTGTATATTAGAGTTTATTTACCTGTGTATTATAGGACAGAGTCAGTCTCATTACACAGTCACACTAAAAAAGGAAATTTAATCAAATATTCACGATACCTAAGTTTTCAAATCCATGCACGCTACCCTGCACTATTGTGGCAAACTTTTGAATTTAATTTCAAATTTGCCTAACTACCATAGCAAAACTACAAACCAATTGGATTCAATTGGAACATTTTATACATCATTGTATAAGATATTGAATAAACATTGCAAATATGCTACTTAGAACTGTTATGTGACCGATAAAAAAACTGCTCAACTGAAATGAGCATTAAAACATGTCTGTTTACTTAGTTTGCACTACTACTGATGTCATTTGGATTGTGTAAAATGCAGAAAGAAAACACTGCACGAAGACTAATAGTAAGTGTGATATAGTTCACCTTCCTACTCAATTGCAAAGCTTTTGATGACACAATTACAAAAGCAAATCATTCAATCAGACTCTTATAACAAGGATTTGGCACATACATTTAATAAATTAAATGTATACCGATGCAGCCATAGGACATATTATTGGGGTGGTGCATAAGTTCGTAGTGTTTTTGCTTAAGTTTAATAAACACAACAGACACATATAACAGAGACTTTAATCATCAAGAACATATTCTCCTTCACTATTTACAACAGGCTTCCAATGCTGGGGTAACTTTTTGATTCCAAAACTGTAGAAATCACATGGTTTGGAGGCGAAGGACTCAACAAGCCATATGTTCAGAGTGCAGTTTCATTCGGCAAGGAAGTTCCTCGAAGGCTGCTCGACAGAGAATGGAAAACGTAAAAATCTGAGGGCATAAGATCGGATGAATAAGGTGGATACAGAACGACTTCCCAACCCAACTCCTGTACAGTGTTTTTCGTCAGTCTAGCAGAACACAGGTGGGCATTATCATGGAGTAGCAGTCTCCCTGGTCATTGTTCTTGGATTGTGTCTGCAAGACATCTCAGCTGTTGACAATAAATGTTAGCAGTGATGGTTACACCTCGGGAAAACAATTCATAGTACACCACACCATCACTGTTCCACCAGATGCATAACATTATCTTTTGTGGATGCCCACAGGTCTTTTTATGGGGAGTTGCTGCTTTGTTTGGGCTCAACCATTCCTTTCTTTTCCTTATGTTGGCATAAGGACACCACTTCTCGTCGTCAGTAACGATATAGGACAGAAGTGGTCAGTGGTACTCATGAGCCAATTGATGAAGAGCAAGCAGAGATGCATATACGACAACCTGCTGATTTTTTGTGACTTTGGCTTAGAGCAGGCAGTTCCCATACACCTGATTTCTGAAACTTCTCCACTGCATGCAAATGTTGCACGACAATAGAATGATCACAGTTCATCACATCTGCAAGTTCTCGAGTACACTGACAGGGATAATTGTGAATTAATGTGTTTAAATGATCTTCATCAAACCTCGAAGGTTTTCCTGAACATGGAGAGTCCCTAACATCAAAACAATCCTCCCTAAAACGAGAAAATCATTTTCTTTCCATGTTCCATCAAATGGTATTATCTCTATACATGGTGCAAATCTTTCTGGCTTCCTCCACTGCTGTCACCCCTCTACTGAACTCAAACAGAAGAATACATCAGAAATGTTCTGATTTCTCCACTTATCACTACATTTTCTAGTGTCACAGCTCCACTCACTATCTCCAAATGACAAAATGACAACTTTTAAATTCAAACAGCAACAGTGATCTACCAATTAAAAATGACAATCAATAAATAAACCCACAGTAACTGAAATACCAACAAGCAAAGCAAAAACGCTACGCCAAACAAAAACATTACAAACTTATGCACCAACCTAATACTCAGCTTCACTGTAGTGTTGTTATTTACAATGGTTATGCTTATAGAAATTTTGTAACACTTACATCAATTTTTCCCTGCAAATAGTGCAGTTGTTTCAATACTTTCTCATGAATATATATTTTAAAAGAAATGAACAGCTATCACTTTGGGGAACCCATTAAGCCCGCTGGTGGCAACGTTTCAAGTATCAGTCATGGTCAGAACAGTGGTCTCTGTAGTTGTGAGTGCTTGATGTTGGAGCTAAGTGAATAAGAACATGGGAAAATTGTTGGTGCTCATATGGTAGGTGTTTCTATAACCAAGGTGGCCAAAGACTTTGGTGTTTCAAGAGGGACTGTATTGTAGTTATAAACCACATACAGGGAAAGCAGAAAAACATCATCCACTACATGACAATGTGACAAGATTATATCACTACTCGACACATTACTGTGAATTAGATAAATTATCATAAAATACAGTGAAAAGTCTGACTTGCTCCCTAAAAATAGTAGGGTGGAGATTTTAATGTGTTATTTCAGTGGCTGGCTCATTCAAGTTTTTTATAAGTGATCAGCCAAACACTGCAGTGGTACATGTTGCTATAAAGCATAGCATAGAAACACATCTCATTTTCCTTTCACTACATCAATGAAAGATGTGCACATCAAAAACAGGACTCTAATTAGCAGCAGTGCAAAGAGCATCTACTGTGCCCATGTTTTTTGGAATTTATGTGCAGATATGAGAAAGAAAAATGTAATTACTGGCCAGTGAGGGGTCATTTGCAGTTTGCAGTCGTACTTTGGGGGGGGGGGGGGCCTTGCTATGGACTCCAAAGAACAAAATAGGGCCCGATGACAATGGCCGAGCACTAAAGAAAAATGAATGTTTTATATAGACTCTTATGCTGTGCTATCTCAAGTTAAATACGAACTTATGTTTTGGTCAAGCACAGAAGCATCATGTATGAACATGCTGTCTGAAAAGCTCTATAAATTATCAGTTGCTGTGAGCTGAGAACTTATTTGAATGTAGAAGAATTACAGGATTTTTTTGTGATTTTGTAGTGAGTTGTTTAAATTTAGAAACTCTTTAATAGTCCTCATCCCTCTGCAAGCAGAAAAGAAGTCAACAGTAAAATACATGGCACTGCATAGCAGGACTACAATATCAAGACAGTGACTGTGAAATTTGGAAAAGAAGGTAACTGTTAGTAAAGGGAATGAGTAAAGACTTGACATCTTGCAATACACTGATCACTTAAAATCAACCCACCACAAGAAAAACAGCTCACCACACATCCATGTCCACTTACTTAAGGGTTCATTCATTATCTGTGTTCTAAAAATTTTATAGAACATTTGATGGTAGTGATAGTCTTTCACTGATTGACAGTATGAATATGCAGGTGGACATGAGTAAGAAAGAACCATTTCACCTTCAACAGGTACTCCTCATTTGCCTCATTTTAACCATGTGCCCTATCCTCTGGCTACTACAACACAGTCTGTTTCAATCTATATATGAAGCTGTAGGAAATTATAAGGAAATTTCTGGTACGGACATACACCATCACTCAAGCAACAGGTTCTATTAAAATCTTGTCCAAGTAGTTATGTGCATAAGAACTGGCTGGTCACAGTTAACATTAGCAGATATGCAACTGCATATGTTTTATCAGGTGCAGCACTAGCTATCATTAATTAATGAGGCTGTTCTGTGGATTCTAACTGAAGAGAATGTTGTGCTATCATCTCCACAGTTTTCAGATTGCAGATTCTAACATTGCTACAGAGAAGGCTCCAGGGAGGGACCACAATGGCAACATCAGAACCAAAGTTGGCTTTGGCCTTTACTAGCCACAACTTATTATCTGTTACTTCCAGCCACACTCCTTTATATCTACACATGATTCATTCCTCCGCCAGTGAGGTGATAGTGTGCAGTGGGACAGCATGCCAAATCACTGGATTATCAGTACATATGTGCTTGATTGACTAATTCATATTCAATTCACTTCTTTGAATTCCTCTGTGGCATGGTACCAAACAGAATAGCATCTTCCTTAGCATGTGTAGGCAGAGAAGGACAAACTTGTTTATTTAAAAAGCTGGACATAAGTGTTGTATAGGTTGAAATACATTTACAGAGTCATAGCACATACATTATGTGATCAAAAGTATCCGGACACCTGGCTGAAAATGACTTACAAGTTCGTGGCACCCTCCATCGGTAACGCTGGAATTCAATATGGTGTTGGCCCATCCTTAGCCTTGTGACAGCTTCCACTGTCACAGGCATATGTTCAATCAGGTGCTGGCAGGTTTCTTGGGGAATGGCAGCCCATAATTCATGGAGTGCTGCACTGAGGAGAGCTTTCAATGTCGATCGGTGAGGCCTGATACGAAGTCGGCGCACCAAAACATGCCAAAGGTGTTCTGTAGGATTCAGGTCAGGACTCTGTGCAGGCCAGTCCATTCTCTCTCTCTATTCGTTTAGTCGGTTCCGACTCTTTGTGACCCCATGAACCAAATCACGCCACTTTTTCCTGTCTTGCACTTTCTCCCATAGACCTTCCAGGTTGGAACACATTGCTTCTGTGATGCCATTGATCCACCTCATCCTCTGACATCCTCTTCTTCTAGTTCCTTCAACCTTCCCCAGCATTAATGTTTTTTCCAGCGAGGCATGCCTTCGCACTGTGTGTCCAAAGTAGGTCAGCTTTACTGACTACGCCAAAGCCTTTGACTGCATCGATCACAACAAATTATGGAATGTACTGAAAAACATGGGTGTACCAGATCACCTCATTCATCTGATACGGAGTTTATACCTTGACCAAGAAGCCACGGTGAGAACTATGTATGGAACAACGAAATGGATAGAGATTCAGAAAGGTGTCAGGCAAGGCTGCATACTGTCACCGTACTTATTCAATCTGTATGCAGAACATGTTATGAGGAATGTGAGGCTAGATGAAGGAGAAACAGGAATTAAAATAGCTGGAATAAATGTAAACAACTTCAGGTACGCGGATGATACGATCCTGTTGGCAGAAAGTGAAGAAGAATTGAGAACACTCTTGCTGAAGGTGAAAGACGAAAGTGAAAAGGCCGGTCTTAGGCTGATTGTGAAGAAAATGAAAATTGTGGCAACTACACTTACCAATTTGAGGGATATAGCAGGAGTAACCATGGAGATAGTGACCACATTCAGTTATCTTGGTTCCCAGATCTCTGCTGATGGTGACTGCAGCCATGAAATCCGGAGACGCCTGTTGCTCGGTAGACAGGTGATGTCAAACTGTGACAAGGTTATAAGGTCCAGAGATATAACACTAGCAACAAAGATCCGTATTGTGAGGGCTATGGTCTTTCCAGTTGTGATGTATGAATGTGAGACCTGGACCATTAGAGAGGCTGAACAGCGAAGAATTGACTCCTTCGAATTGTGGTGTTGGAGGAAACTTCTTAGAGTTCCATGGGCTGCAAAGAGAACCAACAGATCAATATTGGATCAAATAAAACCAGATTTCTCCCTGGAAGGCCAGTCCCCAGTCCATTACAGAGATGTTACTGTCATGTAACCATTCCATTACAGGCCGTGCATTCTGAGCAGGTGCTCGATCATGTTGAAAGATGTAACTGACATCCCCGAACTGTTCTTCAACAGTGGGAAGCAAAAAAGTGCTTAAAACATCAATGTAGGAATGTGCTATCATAGTGCCACGTGAAACAACAAGCGGTGTAAGCCCCCTCCATGAATAACATGACCACACCATAACACCACACCTCCGAATTTTACTGTTGGCACTACACAAGCTGGCAAATGACATTCACCAGACATTCGCCATACCCACACGGTGTCATCGGATCGCCACATTGTGTACCATGATTTGTCACTCCACACACACTGTTCAATCGTCCAATGTTTACGCTCCTTACACCAAGCGAGGTGTCGTTTGGAAATTTATCGACGTGATGTGTGGCTTATGAGCAGCCGTTTGACCATGAAATCCAAGTTTTCTCATCTTCAGCCTAACTGTCATAGTACTTGCAGTGGATCCTGATGCAGTATGGAATTCCTGTGTGATGGTCTGGATAGATGTCTGCCTATTACACATTACAACCCTCTTCAACTGTCAGGTCTCTGTCAGCCAGTACGCTTGTGTGTGGCACGTGTCCCTTCATGTTTCCACTTTACTATCACATCAGAAGCAGTGGAACTAGGGATGTTTAGGAGTGCCGAAATCTTTTTTATTTATTTATTTATTTATTTATTGTTCCGTGGGACCAAATTAAGGAGAAGTCTCCATGGTCATGGAACGAGTCAATACATGAAATTATAACACGATATTAGAAACAGATAAAATGAAATATAAAAAAACATATTCAGGTGACAAGTCGTAAGTTTAAATGAAGAAAATCAACAATGTAGCACTGGAATTTGCTTAATTTTTTAGCTCTTCCAGGAGCTCCTCGACAGAATAGGAGTAGTGAGCCATGAGGAAACTCTTCAGTTTAGACTTAAAAGAGTTTGGGCTACTGCTAAGATTTTTGAGTTCTTGTGGTAGCTTATTGAAAATGGATGCAGCAGAATACTGCACTCCTTTCTGCACAAGAGTCAAGGAAGTGCATTCTACATGCAGATTTGATTTCTGCCTAGTATTAACTGAGTGAAAGCTGCTAACTCTTGGAAATAGGCTAATATTGCTAATAACAAATGACATTAAAGAAAATATATACTGTGAGGGTAATGTCAGAATTCCCAGATTTTTGAATAGGGGTCGACAAGAGATTCTCGAACTTACACCACATATAGCTCAAACAGCCCGTTTTTGAGCCAAAAATACCCTTTTTGAATCAGAAGAATTACCCCAAAAAATAATACCATATGACATAAGCGTATGAAAATATGCGAAGTAGACTACTTTTCGTGTTGAAGTGTCACTTATTTCAGATACTATTCTAACGGTAAATAAAGCAGCATTTAGCTTCTGAGCAATATCCTGGACATGGGCTTTCCACAACAGCTTACTATCTATCCGAACGCCTAGGAACTTGAACTGTTCCGTCTCGCTTATAATATGCCTATTCTGTCTGATCAAAATATCGGTTCTTGTTGAATTGTGAGTTAGAAACTGTAAAAACTGAGTCTTACTGTGATTTAGCATCAAATTATTTTCCACAAGCCACGAACTTACTTCATGAACTACATTATTTGTTACTGTTTCAATATTACACACAAGATCCTTCACTATCAAGCTGGTGTTATCAGCAAACAGAAATATTTTTGAATCACCTGTAATACTAGACTGATGACACAAGAGACACCCAACCACCTGACCAAGTTCGAAGTCCATGAGTTCCATGGAGCATCCCATTCTGCTCTCTCACAATGTCTAATGATGGCTGAGGTCGCTGTTATGGAGTACTTGGCAGTAGGTGGCAGCGCAATACACGTAATATGAAAAAGGTATGTTTTGTGGGTGTCTGGATATTTTTGATCACATAGTGAAGATAATTTATCGGATATGGGCACCTACATGGCACCATTCTACGCCAAACTGTTCATAGGCCATCTAGAGGAATCCTTCCCTAAAATCCAGAATCCTAAACCCCTCAGCTGGTTCAGATTCACTGATGACATCTTTGCTATCTGGATCAAAGGTGAGGACACCATATCCACATTCCCCCAGAACCTCAACAACTCCTCCCTCATTTGCTTCACCTGGACCTACTCAACCCAACAAGCCACCTCAGAGATAGCTACATCAGTATCTCCATCCATATCAAACCTGCTAACTACCAGCAATATCTCCACTTTGACAGCTGCCACCCATTCCATATCAAGATGTCCCTTCCATACAGCCTAGCCACCCATGGTCGTCGCATCTGCAGTGATGAGCAGTCCTCCTCTGAATACAGCGAGGGTCTCACTGAAGCCTTCACTGACCGTAATTATCCTCCCAACATAGTACAAAAGCAAATCTACCGTGCCTTAACTTTCCAGTCTCCCACAACTTCCTGAAGTCCCACAGTCCACCCACGGAGGAGCATTCCCCTCTTAACTCAGTACCATCCAGGACTGGAGCAAATGAATTACATTCTCCACCAGGGTTTTGATTACGTCTCATTGTGCCCTGAAATGAGAAATGTCCTGCCCACTACCCTTTCCACTCCTCCCACAATGGTATTCTGTCGTGTATCCTTACGCAACCCCTGTTCTCAATTCCGTACCTCATAGTTCATACCCCTGTAATAGACCTAGAGGCAAAGCCTGTTCCATACATCCTCCCACCACCACCAACTACTCCAGTCCAGCCACTAACATCATCTGTCCCATCAAAGTCAGGGCTACCTGTCAAACCAGTCATGTGATTTACAGGCTAAGCTGCAACCACTGTGCTGCATTCTATGTAGGCATGACAACCAACAAGCTGTCTGTCCATATGAATGGCCACTGACAAACAGTGGCCAAGAAACAAGTGGACCACCCTGTTGCTGAACACTGTGCCAAAGATGATATCCCTCATTTTAATGACTGTTTCACAGCCTGTGCCATATGGATCCTTCTCACCAACACCAGCTTTTCTGAACTGCCCATTGGGAACTTTCCCTGCAATACATTCTACGTTCCCGTAACCCTCCTGGCCTCAATCTTCATTAGTCACTGTCCTCAGCCATCCAGCCCCCTCCCTGTTCCCATTCCAGCACTACACAAGACATCATTTCACTGCCACACCCAATCTTCTAATTTCTTTTTCTTTCTCTCCTTTACACTACATCCCCCCCCCTTTTCCTCCTGCCCTCTGCCTAAACTGCAGCACTTCACTGTTTGCCACCCCCACCATATTATCCCTCTCCCTCCCCGCCCCAGCCTCCTCCTTACCCCTACCCAGTAGCCACTCCCATAATGCACTGGTGCTGCTGTTCGCAATGTGGTTTCAGCTGCCCGAGACTGCAGACGTGTGCACACGTTGCGTTTGCATGCATGCGTGTGTGTGTGTGTGTGTCTACTACTGACAAAGGCCTTAATGGCCAATAGCTATAATTGTGTGAATCTTTTTGTTGTGCCTATCGCGACTCAGTGTCTCTGCTATATGGTGGGTAGCAACTTTTCTTCTCTAATATTGTTACGTTACATCCTGGATTTTCCATTGTTTAATTTATCATTTTAATTGAATCAACTGTGGTTTCTTGGTGAAACATTGTAAATTAACTAAACCACCATCATTTTTGCCTTGTTTTACATATTTTATTATGGTTACTGCACAACCTAGGTTTTGGGTTATAAAAACATTCTCAAACCTGAAACCTAGTTGTGCAGTAATCATAACAAAAATTGTGAAACAAGGCAACAAACAATGTTTGTCTGGTTAAATAATTCGCTGTACAGATAAGCCTCATCCACTTCAGTGCCTTCAAGTTCATCCGTAACATTTAAAAATTTGCCTTGAGGGACACCACTCCCTGCTCATAACCCCCCAAATAAAACTTCACTATGGAATGGAAGACCCATCAATGAAGCTGTTCTAGAGTATTGCACCCCAAGTAGTGGCATCCACTCACTCAGATGACCTTCAGTACTGTGGGACGTCCATTCCTTTCGAAATCACCACCTTCCACAAATTGGGAAATTAACCTCACATTTGCTGTAACTGTTTTAGAGAAGTTATGGAAAACCTAAATCTGGATGGCCAGACAGCCATTTGAACTGCCATCCTCCCAAAAACAATTTCAATGTCTTTCCATTCAGCCACCACACTCAGTGGGTGGCTCACAAGTGTTGCAGGAAGTAGTAATGGATTGTGTTGTCATTGGGTACAGTATCACAGCCTTCAGACAGTGAAGAATCTAGTTCCCAGTCAGATAAGGGACAGTTATATGACACAGAATTGTACAATCTGAAGTCCAGTTCATTCCTCTTCGGTCATAGGGGAGTGACAGAATGATGGATCCTGGCTGCCAGTGGCAGTAGCCATGTGAACGGCTCTTTAATTGTCCGTGTACTGTTTGGAAACACCTCAAGTCTGGTCCAGCTGCTGGAAGGGGCTGACTATGTTTAGCACAAGTCCTCCTGATGGCTTCCTGAACTTGGGTGGAGCAAGTGAAATGGTTGATAACGAGTCGAGGAATGCTTAACATGATCCTGCTTTGCTCTCTTTGACTGTACGTCAAGCTCAGGCTCTGGAATCCATCAGTATTTAAACTGTCTCAGACCTGCATGATTGACTCAAATTGCTGAGTGGCACTGATGGCTCTGTCAAGGTATAGGCTGCCGGCTAAGATGATCGGAGGGCTTTGGCACGGAAAAATCAGAGGAATGGTGGATAGCACTTATGATGTACTCAAAGCTAACCAGGTGTTGAAAACAATCACTTGCTGGTACGGTATAGGGTATTCTGTGTCAATTATGTGTTTTGCTAGCTTGCTTTTAAGGATTGTTCCATCTAGTAGAAGGATTCAGAGTGGAAAGAGATCAATCACATGAAGATCATTAGAATCTGAAAACACAAAAGAACAGAATGAGAGTTCTTTGACTAAAAATAGCCCTTAAGCAGTGCTCAACCATGTGTGGCTGCCAGTGTTAAGGATATAAAGCTCTTGATGCATCATGAGAATCTCTAAAACATGATCCCAGCAACAGTTAGAGGATAAGTCTCTATAACACAATGTGTGCATTAAAGACTCCCAGTAGGAAAAAATGGCTGAAGAAGTTGAATTATGAGATCTGTGAGAGCATCACAGATCACAGTCTGATGTCTCTTGTGGTGGTAAGTACAGGGAGCATACTGCAATCCTTTGTCTCATATTACTTTCAACAGCAACTGTTTGAAGGTCTGTAGCCAAGAAGACAGCAGAGGAGTGGCATGTGTTATTTATAAACACACCCATCCCTTCTTTGGAACTTTCTCCAGCCTGAACATGTTAATATCCCATAACAATATGGGAGCCCCCTTAGCATTGAAGTTTGTCTTTTTCGTTACTCTCCCATGGAAATACATAAAACAGGTGGTGGATCAAATGAGGGACTCTGTGATACTGCCAGACTTCACAGTCTACCTCTCTGTAGAATCAGCATCAGATAACATGAGTGTGAATGTTTCTTACTTCTTATTTTCTGCTTAATTTTGTAAATTTACCAAAAGCTTCTTCTCTTCTTCAGTTCTTCATTACTGTTCCTACCCTCTGCCCCTACAAATTGTGCATTTTCACCCTACCCTTTCTGTTCCTACAAGCACTTATTTATCTTCTCAATATGGGCTACTATTGTGAATATGACAAAAATGTATTACATAAAACTCCTTAATGCTGATCTTCTGCTTGTTTTTTTCCCTCTTTTTTCTTTTCTTCTAATACAGCTGCTGTACCCTAGATGTGAATCAAGAGACACCTAATCAAATCAGAAACTGGCTAAAGTAAATTGTATGGATTTCTTCAGTCACTCGAATTCTACCACATCTAAATACTAAATTTAGTGTAAAACAAAATTTCAAAATGCAACTGAATTCGCTCTTTTACTGTAAGCTGATTTCCTTACAATAATGACGTCACTTTATACTCTAGAATCTACATTATCATCTATATCATATTTCTTTCAGTACTTCCCCGTGCTTCATCCTCAGTCAGCCCCACATTCATCAATGAGTGTCGGGACATAATTAGATTCCTATACAGTTGGTCTGGGCGACTTCTTGAAGGAGATTACTGATCTTCAGTTTCTTCAGAGATGTTATAAAATGTGAGTCAAGTATCTGTACTATGTGGATGATTGATGCTAGCTTGCCTAGCGCAGTCTTGTTACGGGTGGGAACAGAATAAAAGAAATGCAGCACTTAAAATCCATTGCTAGCAAATATGCCATAGTATATATGGTGGCTGCCCAGCTTAATGTACCCATCTCATGCACAGATTACCATCTCTACACCTCAACACAGCAAAATATTGATGCTGTAAGTTTCTTGCATCCCAATCATTCGAAAGTTTTATCCAAGCTGAGTGACACCACCCATAAGATACAATAGTGATAACGGCTACAAAAGTGTCAAAATGATTGTGGAAGCCCACTAACATCATGCCACTGAACTTATAAAATTAAGGCTTTTATAAGAGACATCTAAGTGTGGCTTACCAGCAAGTTGAACAATATGTCATCCTCTGTTCTAGCACCTCTCAGGACATACAGTTTATTTTCATAAACATAGCGCAGAGCATAGCTGGCCTCCTTGTTCCAGTCTTCCGGAAGAGCTTCACTACCAGTCTCAGAGTCCTTTATTGTTGTCTGGAATGAATATTGAATGTTTAGTTACTAGAAACATAACTGCAAAATTAAATATAAAATGTCATATTGGTGTTGAGGGGATGAGACATTATTGGAGCTCCAATTTGCTAAAGAATGTGCAACAAAATGATCCTGTATCCTTACATCTAAACCAAAACACAATAAAAGAAGTAACAGAGAATTTATTGTTGAACGCGAGGTCCACAAACTGAACATATTAAACACATCAACTATATTCATTAATTATTTACTTAATGTCACTCATATTTGAAACTAATGTTTATTATTTGCATGAGACTTAAACAATATACACTCAAAGCAGGTTTACACCTTTCAAATCTGTTGAATAAATATGGGCAAGTGTCTGACAATATCATCTACACTAATCAATGTCCTGTTGATGTGTTGCACACAAGAAACTGCTCTGAGTTCCTTTGCCCTCCAAAGTTTCCGTTAATCCATTCCTGACATAAGTCAACATACCCATAAGAATCTTGTCAGGAAGTAATAGGAATCATATTGATTTGACCTCCTTACATGTCTGATGAAGAATTATTTCCTCATTAAACAATGTGAGAGTGCTTTTTGTAGTACAGCTTGTGGTAATTATTACAGAAGGTGCATATAAACTGTTCTGGGAATCTATATGGTATTGTTTGTAAAAATATGTGACTGTGTATGGGGACATGTGAAAGATCATACTGTGACAAACACTTGAAGTGGAAACGGATTTATCTGCTACTGACAATCAAGAATAGTTAACATGAAGAGTCATTTAATAGTGTAATTGTTTGCTACAATTGGGAAATAGATAAATAATGGCGACAGAGGTATATTAAATGTTGGTGCCAAGGATATGGAACAGAAATTACATGTATAAAATGTGTTTTCAATTGGCACAAGTGCTTTCAGTAAGTGTAGGAACATGATGATGCTCCACATTTGGGTCCATCTACAAAATGCATAACGACATTGACCGAGTGTGACAGATGTGAAAACAATATCAGTAACTGTTTATGGAATCAGAATGAATCCAGCATTAAAACCATCTTTTACAAGAACTCTGTTACATGGAAGCCCTGTTCCTGACTCTAGTTACACAAACTGTGGGATTGACAGGAGGGAACACAACTGGAAACACTCAGTAGTTCTACATTTGGGCTGACCGGGTCACAACAGTAAAAGTCAAACGTTAGACAAGGAATGACTTTATTGGTTAAATTATGTGTTTTGGAATTTATTTGTCAGATATTTATAAAAAATCAGATACAAAGATATTATGTAAATCATAGCAATGGATAGCACTTCACTTTGATTGAAATCATCTGGCACAAACTGTACTGCACCTACCCACAAGTGATTGTTGCACACAGATATGGCATTTCATGTTGTAAGTGAAACAAAAATTTGCTGACTATCGACACAATTTTGGAGAATGCAGACCAAGGAGATGTTTTTGCCATCACGTAGCATTAAAAAACGTATCGTATCGTGAAAGTGCATCAATTAATGTGCATTTTTTAATACTGCATGTCTGACGACTGTGAACCAACTTATTATAAAAAAAATATTTTTTTCATACAAATGGTAATGACTCCCTAACAGTGATATGTGCTCCATGGCACCACACTTCCTCAAAAGCTACAATCACAACAGCTCTGCGATATGACAAGCAACATAAAACTAAAGCACAAAATAGCAATATAAACATATACCACGAATTTACACACATGTAGTAAAACAGGGGAGTTGCCCTACATAAAAATTAAATTGAAACAGGAGAATTTATCAGAATCACGCAAAGGTACCAGATAGACACGCAAATGACAAATCATGGAAAATATTGAAAAACCATTTCCTACGGGAGCAGATCTGCTCCTTCAAGTTTCCACATTAGTTCATATTGAAATGCTTTTAAATCTCAGTTTCTTCTAAAATGTGTAGGTCTTTTGGCTCTATGTATAAGATCATTAGAGAAGATTTCTCATTTGTATCTAAACGATGATTCTTGTTGCTGTGATGAGAAACCACAGCATTAGTGTTTTTATTACAGTATTCCCTGAATATGGTTAAAAAGTCACACCCTGTCTACTCAATGTAAACACTATCACAGGATTCACAAGTGATTTTACATACTCCTGATTTACTAAATTTATTCTGCTTATTGTCAACATATGTACACTAAACTGTCTTAAGTTTCCTGCACATCTGGAAGCCAATTTGTATGTTGGCTTTTTTAAATGCATTGGCAATTCATTCACAGAAATGCCCTGTGTAGGATATAGCTGCAAATTTAGTTGGGTTTTCCCGAGAAATGGGCAAAGATTTTTTCCTTCTTCTGAAAACCGATTCACAAATGCTCTGTATCGCACGACCTATTTGTGTGTTGATATCAATTTCTTTTTAATACATGCTGGGCTAAAGTCAAATTTAGCTAACGTGTTGAACACTGATGGGGAAGAATCATTGTTATGCATGCATGTATGGCAAGAGTCTACATCATTAATTGCGTCAGTAGTGGATGGTTTTCTGAAAGTATCTAAACAAAAATCTGTAGATTACCTAGTAATATTCAAGTCTAAGTAGTTGTGACTTCTATTTGATTCCAATTCTACGGTGAAGTGTATTTTTGAATGCAACAGATTGAAGGAGCCTGCCAAGTCTATCATGTCTGATTCTGTACCTCAAAGTGCAATAAAGATATTGTCTACACATCTATACTATAAAACTATTTCATCATACACTGCCCTATTATCTGCAAAGAAATTTCTTTCTAAATAATTAATGAAAATGTTAGCCAAAATGCCAGAAAGGCAGCACCCTGCTGCCAGGCTGTCCTTCTGAAGATAAATCTTAGTGTTAAAAATCATACAGTTACAGGCTGGCATTGTGTGCAACAAGTCTAACAGTTCAATAATTTCCTCTGCTGTAAGTTTCATATGCATCAGAAGAGTCAGTCTTGCAATCTTCAAAGCTTCTTCAACTGTGAGATTTGTATATAAATAGGTTATATCCAGGGACATGATAATAAATGTCTCGCGCGGAATCTCAGTATCTCTTAACAATGTCACCATCTCATAACCATTTTTGATGGCACATTGTTGCTTTAAAAGTGAATGCCAATTTTATCTTAGGATAGCAAAATCTGTTAATTTTATAATTTGGACCTTGGCATCCACCCGCAATTGGACGTGTTAGTCAATCACTCTTATGGAGCTTTATTTGTGACCAAAGAACTGGTAGTTTTGGATTCATGGGGATTGGTCTCTGTTTACCATACTCAGATGCAAACAGAAATTTGGAACCTTTCACATATTTCTTCAATCCAATAACAAATTTGGGAAGAGCATTCCTTACAGCTTCCACTATCTCATTAGAATGAAATAAATCCAATGTCTTAAATGCATATTTAGAATCTGTTATAAGGACGAGAGTGCTTACCTTTATCTGCCTTTGTGCTGCCTACCATATTTTCAAGTAATTTTGCATTCTACTTTTTCATGATGGCAGAGAGAGAATCTGAGACTGAGTCTGTAGGTAAAGTTTTACAAAGTGTTTTTTGAGTGGACATAGCAATCTTGGCCTGTACAAGCTGTCGGCCCTAAAGAATCTCACATATGCCTTTGACTTCAGTCACCGTCTTTTTAATAATGTTAGTGTGGTGTCACCGCCAGACACCACACTTGCTAGGTGGTAGCCTTTAAATTGGCCGCGGTCCATTAGTATATGCCGGCCCCGCATGTCGCCAATGTAATGTGCCGAGACGATAGTTAGCATAGCCTTCAGCTACATTTGCTACGACCTAGCAAGGCGCCGTATTCAATTGATATTTATTATGTGAAGCATGTATCATCAAGAGCGATGTTCTACAATTGTGGATTAAAGTTAAGTATTATATCAACTACTTACTTTATTTGCTACTATTAATTCCTTTAACTGTTCCAGACCTCATGCCAGTCAGCGTGTAATTAAACGCGTGCATTTCGGCCTCCTCTAGAAACCCAGTGTTGGCTCTTCTGCCAACACTACAGTTAGTATCTCCCTTAGTGGGTAAACTGAAATTTAGGCGCTTTTGTAATAAAGAATTTTCATCATGAGAAAGATTCATGTCCGTCAGATTAACTACTCTATCTGTAAAAAGAGTGTTTGTGCACGCAGAATCATGTCCAAAAGGCAAGATGCTGTGCATTTTTGAAGATTTTAGTGATGACAAACATTTATAATGTGCTTAGTTTTATCCACTTCACATCTTGAGCATGAGGTCAGCATAAAAAGAACATGTTTTACTAAAAAAAGAAGTTTAAGACCTAAAGACGACAGCTGTAACTGTTGAAACCGGTTGCCTTGAATAAAAAATATTTTGTGCAATCTTTGCTTTACAGCAGTTTTTAACAATTAAAAAAGACTGCCCTTCAATACTCTCATAATGAGCAAATTCAAACATCAGTGGTGTTAACCGCCATCTGATGGGCAACAAGCGCCCATAGTTTGTGGGCATGCCTTCTGGCAACAATTTTACATTCCCAGAAAAGCCAGTCACCAACCAACCCACACAGATCATAAAACAAAAAACCTGGAATAATATGTGACAAATGACTGGATAAGTAAGTGCCTGCAATCTCAACCAAGTGTCTAGACCCATGTGCCATGTGAATTTCACTTTTTATGAACAGATGTTCACACTTTCTTGACATTATGTGCACTTCACGAAACAGAAATAAATTTAAGCTTAAGATATTTTTGGAATGACACCACTCACTAAACAGCTTTTACCGAAATTAATTTGTAGTCGACTAACCATCACTTTTCTTCTGGATATCTATAACAACTTGGCTTCCCTGATTGCCCAGATTAGCATGAATGGCTCTGAATTCTATGTAAAAAAAAAAAAAAGCCCCCCCAGTTAATTGAATAAAATTATTTATCAAAGACATTTTGATAGATTTAAAAATAAGCAATTTTCTAAGCACCTGACGAAATTCTAAACCACAACTGTCTGCTCATGAGGCCTGTACCTTAACGATTACACTACACTAGCAATCAGTAAAATCTTCCTATTTTTAAAGCTGTAGAGGGGCTTGTGAAATTAAGATTTTTTTCTCCTTTGATTACTCACAAACGAGTGACCACCATATAGATGGTTTCAAAGAGTCAATAATCCCACTGCTGGGCACTTCTTTTAAGACCCATATCACCTATGAGGAAATCACAAGGAATTAGACACTGTACTACTACTTCAAACAGGAGTCCAAAAAACAGTCAATAGAATGATACAGGAGTCCAAAAAACAGTCAATAGAATGATACAGGAGTCCAAAAAACAGTCAATAGAATGATACAGGAGTCCAAAACAGTCAATAGAATGATATTTATTTTCTTCCCTATGTACCGAACGAATTAACTTAAGTGTCCAGGATCAAGACAACACAGATGAGCATTCTCAACAAAAATGGCATGACCCATTGCAAATTCTGACCTTAAGGTCAAAACACAGAATTCTACAAGGTAGTTTTGAAATGATACCTTATGTATGTTTGAGAAAAGTTGTTCAAGTTTGGAATGTGAGATCTACTCCTTTATAAAGCCTACTCACAAGCTGCAATACATACAAATGTATCTTCTTAGCTACATGTTATGGAACTGTTCTCAAACTTCCCTCACATTCCAAGTATGTGGGATGTGGATACTTTCTTCGTCTCCCCCACAGCAAGACAAATCTGAAAGGCACTCATTGTGCAGGCACACTGGACATTGAAAGACATGCATCAATGCTTCAGTTCATAACACAGGGAGCTCCTACTGTCGGTTAGTTTCCAGCTGCTTTATAATTACTGCAAAAAGTGTGTTGCTGATGGACATTACTTCGAACGGAAATACAAGTATTTTGTTAGGTTTTTTTTTTCCTAATAAATCTTTTAGAGTCACATTTTGTGTTCACAGGAAGAAAGTTGTATTCAGAAAAGATATGAAACCTCCAAAGACACCATATCATTCAATTTGGATATTCCAAGAGGGCTAACTGTTCATTTTACAACTGTAGCCAAGACTTCATATTAGCATCACTTCTCCACAGGACTGGTAATACAGAGTAGCACAAAAGCCAAAGATGCTGATCGGCAACAAATCTGCAGACTGGAGCGTGTTTTCTTACATTTTGCTGTATTTCTGCAGAGATGTACAAGTCTTCTTAATGGTGGTGTCAAATTTAGCATTTCATCCCCAATGCAAAGGTAACATATAGCAGGATTTATCTTAGTATTAATGATTATCCACTTATATTTATTTTCTACATTCTTTTACATCAGTGAACTGCAATGACACTATAGTATATGCACAAGAACAACAATGCCACAGAATCATCACTGTCAGCAAGATTGTAACTATATTAACCAAAAGTGGGTTGACTGCAAGCAGGAGAGCTGAACCTCAGAAGAGGGAATGAATATCAATGTGTGAGCCAATCTGTAAGGGAGCAGAGAGTCCAAACAGCGTGTACGAATGAGCACAGAGAGAAACACAACACATGACTAGTGCAAGCAACTGACAACTGAGCACATGGAAACAGCACTGTACAAGATGAAGGCTTGGTCTGTGGGTGTTGAAATCAATGTTAGAACTGCTGGGCCAAGCCTGTTGCCATCAGCAGGCAAACACCTGGGCCAGTAGCTTTGACCATGCCACGCTTTGCACACAACTTCCAAGACAGTGTTTTGTACAGTTCCACTGCAATGACCATGTCATCTCCTCTGCATCCATGTTGATGTCCACTGGTCCCTACTATATATCTCTGCAATGAAAATGCCACATAGGGCCAAAACTGGCATGGTTTGTACTGTGGCCAATACAGAAGAAACAGACAGGGTGCGATATTACACAGCAGTGGAACGACCACTGAACGAGACAATACTGACATAGTTTGCTCCATCAGAGGGGCAGAAAACTGTGGCATGGGCGGCGCAAGGACACTCGTGAGAAGGGACCAAGGGTACTGGTTCAAATTCCATGGGCTCCGCAGTGGTAAGAGCAGAAGCTAGCCCTGCTGTTGTTCCATACCGTAGACGAAAGTGAGTGAGTGGAGGGTGCAGTTGGGTGCCCAGCAGTTGAGCAGCTGCCAGAATTGGGAGCCTTACACTGGAACAATACCACAACTGATGCCATCACTTGGCTGACTTGGAGATAGTGGTGGCAAAGATCCAACAGGTTGCAGCCACAACTGACTGCAATGCCAAATCGACTGCTTCCAACTGACATCCACTAAAAACAGCTACCGACTTTTGTTGCCCACCACTGTATCCGGTAGCCACTTCAGCTGTTGGCCAAATGACAGAGCTCAAACAGCAGCCCTGTGTGGAAAACACCATGAGCTGCGATGGTCCGGGCAGTCAACTCTGGGTGCTGCATGCAAACATTCTTCTGGACTAAACCCATTAACCAGCATCATGTGGCATGCACCCAAAAACTTCAAGAGCGCACGAAACAGACACAAGCTTCTTCATTTGGGTTTTTAATGTATGCACAAACAGCTCCAGCTTCGAGTTAGAGGTCAGGTGAAATGTAGTGATAGTCTGATGTTGGATATCTGGATATCAGTGTGAATACAAAGTCTTCAAATTCCAACAACAAAAACTGACAATCATCAGTGGCGGGGAGGGGGCGGTAGGGGGGGGAAGGAGGCACGATAGCAAAAATTACCAAGAATGCACCAACAGTTGCTGTCAATGTTGTGGAGTATAGCTTCGCAACATATGGGGAATATGATAGTACATTGACAACCACATGCTTTCCAACAAGGGGTTCCCAGAGTCAACGTGCACCAAACTGACATGGCAGTGCAGCCCGGTTCTGGGCATAAGCTGTGCAAGCACGCACAAGACTTCAATCTTGTGGTCTACAACTGGCCAGTAGATGTGACGGTGTGCCAATGCCTTGATTCAATTATAGCCCAGTGCGACACATGCAGCAGCTGGAGTTCGCGAGGATGCAGTGCAGGAGGGATAACCACATGACAGCTTTGCTCCTCCTCGGTGAGCAAGAGAACCCACTAGACAACACTGAATCACTCATGCAGGAGAAAAAACATACACTACACCAAATCTGCTCCCAGAAGAGAGTGCAATAGCCACTCCGCATGGAGAGCTGATACAATTTTCCAGAAAAGTGGGTTTGCGGACACAGCAGCCATGACCTCCAGCATCATCAAAGGAAAATCAAGCAAAGTCTGCTGCAAGGCATCGTCCAAGGCATAAACATGAGCCTGCTGTTGGTCGAATGCCAGATCTGATCCTACAATAGTGCATCCACATTTGCAGGCACTGGGAAGGTATCAAATATCATAACAATAATTACTGAGGAAGAGTCCACATCTGCAACTGGAGGGCAGTCCTATCTGGCAGCTCTGAATGAAGGCTGACTTAAGGAAACCAGTGGCTTGTAGTTGGTGATGAGGAGGAATTTCACTTCAGACAAGAAAACAAGTAACTTTTAAATTCCAAAAATAATAGCCTGTGTCTCCTTTCCCACCTGAGAATAATTATATTGCACCGTGAAATGCAGCACTGATGCATAAGCATTCAGCAATTGGTGCCATCTGGATTTCGATGCAAGGGGACCACACCAATGCCATACTGGGACATGTTACAGGGCAGAGATAAAGGTTCACCCATCATAAAAGAAGCCAAAAGGAGCACAGCTCAAACACTGCTCGAAGAACAGCAAAATCTGTTGACAATCTGCAGACCAGTCAACTCTGATACTCTTTTCATGAGGCCTGTTAAGAGGATGGCAATGTGCGCTGCATCGTATGAGATCTTACCCAAAAAGGACTAGAGATTCCTCATGTTCTTGGATGCTGACAAGCTGATGATGGCTTTGACATGATCGGCTGTAGTGACAAGGTCACCTTTGCTGAGCACATGAACCAAAAAAATTCACTTTGGGGAAAACGTAATATTTTCCAATTTGCAATGAAGGCCATCCTCCAGAAGGCACTGGAGACCTGCCTGCAGATTCCACAAATGCTCACGGAAAGCCCATGACCCAGAGGTCATCAAGGTAGTTTACAGAACAAGGAATGTGCTGTATTAATTGCTCCAAATATCACTGATAATTTCCAGCACAGATATGATCCCAAAAGGCAAGCGATTAATCTGATAAGGCCAAAAGGGAATTTTAAGGACCAAGAAATTCCAACAAACGGGCGTCCAGCAGCAACTGTAGGTTTGCATCGTGCAAGCTGATCTGTGAAAAATACTATGCCTTGATAACTTCACCAACAATTTCTTTGGGTGCAGGACTGGATATTAGTCTGTGTCTCACTGCGCATTTGCCATCTGTTTAAAATCTTTGATTAGGAGCGCTGCACTGTCTGGCTTCTGAATCCCACTAAAGGGATGATCACTGACTCTATGAAATAGGAGACGTCCTGCCAACACTGAAATTCAGCCTTGATATTGTCGCTCATGGTGAAGGGAAAGGGGCAGGGGGTGACAAAATTTACACAGTGTAAATGGCTTAAGGGAGACTGACTGAGACACTAAATGTACTTTGTCAACAATCTGGAAGCCAGAAACAGAAAAGATATATAAGCCAAAAATATTTTGTGCCAACGGTGAATCGTGCGTATATTGCCTTTCCATATTCATATAATGTGTAGAAATGGAGAATTGTCCCCTCAAATGAATACGTGTTTTACTCCATCACATAGCTTGACATAGTGGGTGCTGCATGCAGGGCAGTCCAGGAGGCTGTGCAATCTACGCTAATTACACTGACCTTCGCTGCGATGTCTACCTGAGACTCGATCGGTCACCCATCCACTACCAACAACAGCAGAATTCACTTAGGCGATGCTTCTGGAGTGCTGGAGACACTTCCCGAGTCCATAGAAAACACTAGATCCTTCAATGATCGTCCAGTGGCTCGTTGACACTCTCAAACTGTTGCCAAATAGCGTATTTTGCGGCAGCCTCAAAAGCACCCTTCCTGAGCAAGGCCAGTCATGGTCTCATTGACGGAACACGCCATGGTACAATTATTCTAGTACACTAACTTTAGGGTCGACAGAAGCGTCCGATCCCACGCGTCGGCTTTGACCCGTGACGTAAGGGTGTTGTCGTGTGTGACGTCATGATGGCACGGAGTTTGGTTTGAGTGTGGCTGTCTCCAGTTCTGTTTTATCTTATTTTATTTACTTTTCTGATCTGTTCGTTCTATCTCACGAGATTTTTTTTAAATTTAAAAACACTTATTACTTATTTTAATTATCTGTTTCCTCCAATTTCTGTTTTAGTTTATTATATTTATCTTTCTGATCTGTTCGTTCTATCCCGTGAGATTTTTTTTTTTTAAAGACAAAAAACACTAATCAGTTACTGAAGCATCTTTATCTTCTATGGGTTGCAGGGGTTACGACCCCTGGGGAGGTGGGTGGGTATTCATGCATGGCTGTCTTCACTTACACGTTGTAGCTACGCAAGGCGTCTAAATTTGTTTATATTTAGTTTGCCCCCCCCCACCCAAAACACCCCATTTCCCGCGCTTGTCCCGTTAGTGTCATTAGGCTTCTTGTGGAAAGTGTGTGTGTTTGTTTTTGTTTCCGCCATATTTGTGACGTCATGGGTCAAAGCAGACGGGCGGGATCGGACGCTTCCGTATTTCCCTAACTTTATGACTGCAAAATATCTTTCTAAATTAAAATCTGGATTAGACACGTGAGTTCTTACAAAAACTTGATCCTGCAACACCCAGAAACAATGTATTACATGTATTATATAATTTAAACTGCTCAAGTCACTTTTTACTAATATTTATAAGCATGATGTATTTCAGTGGCATGCTGCCACAATCTGGTGCATTACAGTTACATGTACGTAACATCAATCTGTAGTATGATGAGTATTATTTTCCCGGTGTGCCAGTATGCTTACATATTGCAATTTAACCATTTTTGCTGGGAATCTGTCTGACACACAGAACACAGCAATAAACATATCACTGTTGTGTAAATCTTAGGTAGGCACCCTACATGAATGTAGCAGGAAGTGAACCACCTACCACAGATAACTTCCTAAATGGAAGTGGTCTGCTTGCATGCTAGCTGCACACCCTTCACAAAGCACAATCACTACAACAGAATAACTAGTGGCAACACATGAATACAATAACAATCATTTGTTGAAATGATACACATTACAAAAAATATACTCAACTCTTTGAGATAGCATGGCACTGATGAACAAAGTAGATGATTTCTAACTATCTGATTGAAGTTTGGAGAGTTCAAGAGCAGTCTTCCAATACGCAAACCACTTTGACTATCACTTCTAGTAATGCTAGATGCTTGGCATTAACTGTCCAATGATTAGACTAGTCAGCATCTGTAAGGATTTGCAGAGTTCACTGCTGATGACTACTGGGTTACGACTGTCCAAGAACTGCTGGAACTGGGACTGTGTGATAACTGAAACTGGCTGAGTGTTGGCGTGCAGTAACTTAAATCACGCACCCAGTCTTTGAATGTCTTCTGTGAACAGTCTAGCACATGTATCAAATAGTTCTGGGTTTCAGCATTCTCTACAGTGGAAGACATATCTATTGGCGGATGAATGGGCTATTTGACTGCCTTGTAGTGGAAGCACAAAACTGTTCCTCACACATGCGCCATCTAGGAGGCAGCTGACCAAGCGTAGCACCATGCTGAGACCTTCCTGTTGTGTGGCAGCCTCTGAATATAATGCCGAGTAACATGTGTGGCAGACACACACCAGTCATCTTCCCTTAACATTTCACACTCAGATGTTTAAATCACTCCAGAGAGTTAAGAATCTCTGTGAAAATGATAAGGGAGGGGAATGTGTTCATTGCTGTAATAGGTGAGTCAGACAATAAATTTCCAGCAAAAACAGCTAAATTATGATACATTACCTCACTGGCCTAACCAGCAAATAATACTCATCATACTGCAGATATATGTAATGTGCACATAACTGCACCTCATGGCTGCAACATGGTGCAAAAATATTCCTTACTAATAAATATTAGTAAAAAGTGACCGAAGCAGTTAAAATTATTTCATAAATTTAAATTACAGTCACAGACCTCAAACAATTCTGTGAACACGGAGAATATTAAACAATACATTACAGTTTCACTGTATTATGAGAACCATTCCGTCAATGACCTTTTCCATTGTTTTACTCATTCTGTTTAGAAGATAAGCATTACAAGGAGAGTGCTCCAGGGATGGTATTGATTTTTTGAAACCATCTACATGGTGATGTAGGTTATGAACCCAGGTAACCTAGAAATTTAAAAAACTACATTTAAACCAATTATTTGAACAAAACTAATAATCAAAGACAAGATCTGAAAACAAAAAATTTTAAAGCACTCGATGAGATTAGAATCCACAAGCTCCTGTGTGTCAAGAACGTGTGTTGACCACTACACCACAATGCCACTGTGTGAAGAATTACTACTTTTTTGCTCAAGAGCATCACGCAGAATTCCAAATTTATTTTCATCAATTACCTGCGAACAAGGCCCACACACGTCAGTGGCTGCAGGGTTTGATATCTGGGGTAACCTACATCACCATATAGATGGTTGCAGAAAGTCAATTCCATCTCTGGGGACCTCTCCTTGTTACACAAATGAAAGATGGGTTGATCGATTTGTTGCTCTACACATCAGCATCAGTGCTGACTGTAACAGGATAATAATGACCAAAAATGTCTCTGTGTTGTCTGGATCATACAGATACCTTCTAATTGTTTTTTTGTTGTTTTAGGATTGTGGGATGCTAAACTTTCCTTCAGAGAGTTCAGTTTTCAATAACAAACCTCATTTCTATGGTACTCCTTGGATGAAATGATAACATTGCTGGGTACACATCACCACCCGTCTTTAACTGCACATCCATTTTGAACATCATGGTTGATACACATTTTATCAGATAAACCTTATGCTGATGACAATTATGATTGTTTAATTGTGTCATTAAAATAATGTCCTTAGTAATATAGGAACCAGGTTTTAAATTGTAAGACATTTCCAGGGGCAGATGTGGACTCTGACCACAATCTATTTGTTATGAACTGTAAATTAAAACTGAAGAAACTGCAAAAAGGCGGGAAAAGGAGATGGGACCTGGATAAACTGAAAGAACCAGAGGTTGTACATAGTTTCAGGGAGAGCATAAGGGAACAATTGACAGGAATGGGGGAAAGAAGTACAGTAGTAGAAGAAGAATGGGTAGCTCTGAGGGATGAAGTAATGAAGGCAGCAGAGGATCAAGTAGGCAAAAAGACGAGGGCTAGTAGAACTCCTTGGGTAACAGAAAAAATATTCAACTCAATTGACGAAAGGAGAAAATATAAAAATGCAGTAAATGAAGCAGCCAAAAAGGAATACAGACGTCTCAAAAATGAGATCGACAGGAAGTGCAAAATGGCTAAGCAGGGATGGCTAGAGGACAAATGTAAGGATGTAGAGGCTTATATCACTAGGGGTAAGATAGATACTGCCTACAGGAAAATTAGAGAGACCTTTGGAGAAAAGAGAACCACTTGTATGAATATCAAGAGCTCAGATGGAAACCCAGTTCTAAGCAAAGAAGGGAAAGCAGAAAGGTGGAAGGAGTATATAGAGGGTCTATACAAGGGCGATGTACTTGAGGACAATATTATTATGGAAATGGAAGAAGATGAAGATGAAATGGGAGATAAGATACTGCGTGAAGAGTTTGATAGAGCACTGAAAGACCTGAGTCGAAACAAGGCCCCGGGAGTAGACAACATTCCATTAGAACTAATGATGGCCTTGGGAGAGCCAGTCCTGACAAAACTCTACCATCTGCTGAGCAAGACGTATGAGACAGGCGAAATACCCTCAGACTTCAAGAAGAATATAATAATTCCAATCCCAAAGAAAGCAGGTGTTGACAGATGTGAAAATTACCGAACTATCAGTTTAATAAGTCACAGCTGCAAAATACTAGCGCGAATTTTTTACAGACGAATGAAAAAACTAGTAGAAGCCGACCTCGGGGAAGATCAGTTTGGATTCCGTAGAAAAAATTGGAACACGTGAGGCAATACTGACCTTACGACTTATCTTAGCAGAAAGATTAAGGAAAGGCAAACCTATGTTTCTAGCATTTGTAGACTTAGAGAAAGCTTTTGACAATGTTGACTGGAATACTCTCTTTCAAATTCTAAAGGTGGCAGGGGTAAAATACAGGGAGCAAAAGGCTATTTACAATTTGTACAGAAACAAGATGGCAGTTATAAGAGTCAAGGGTCATGAAAGAGAAGCAGTGGTTGGGAAGGGAGTGAGACAGGGTTGTAGCCTCTCCCCGACGTTATTCAATCTGTATATTGAGCAAGCAGTAAAGGAAACAAAAGAAAAATTTGGAGTAGGTATTAAAATCCATGGAGAAGAAATAAAAACTTTGAGGTTCGCCGATGACATTGTAATTCTATCAGAGACAGCAAAGGACTTGGAAGAGCAGTTGAACAGAATGGACAGTGTCTTGAAAGGAGGATATAAGATGAACATCAACAAAAGCAAAACGAGGATAATGGAATGTAGTCGAATTATGTCGGGCGATGCTGAGGGAATTAGATTAGGAAATGAGGCACTTAAAGTAGTAAAGGAGTTTTGCTATTTGGGGAACAAAATAACTGATGATGGTCGAAGTAGAGAAGATATAAAATGTAGACTGGCAATGGCAGGGAAAGCGTTTCTGAAGAAGATGGTTCAAATGGCTCTGAGCACTATGGGACTTAACATCTTAGGTCATCAGTCCCCCAGAACTTAGAACTACTTAAACCTAACTAACCTAAGGACATCACACACATCCATGCCCAAGGCAGGATTCAAACCTGCGACCGCAGCAGTCCTGTGGTTCCGACTGCAGCGCCTAGAACCACACGGCCACCGCGGCCGGCTCTGAAGAAGAGAAATTTGTTAACATCGAGTATAGATATAAGTGTCAGGAAGTCGTTTCTGAAAGTATTTGTATGGAGTGTAGCCATGTATGGAAGTGAAACATGGACGATAAATAGTTTGGACAAGAAGAGAATAGAAGCTTTCGAAATGCGGTGCTACAGAAGAATGCTGAAGATTAGATGGGTACATCACATAACTAATGACGAGGTATTGAATAGAATTGGGGAGAAGAGGAGTATGTGGCACAGCTTGACAAAAAGAAGGGACCGGTTAGTAGGACATGTTCTGAGGCATCAAGGGATCATAAATTCAGCATTGGAGGGCAGCGTGGAGGGTAAAAATCATAGAGGGAGACCAAGAGATGAATAAACTAAGCAGATTGAGAAGGATGTGGGTTGCAGTAAGTACTGGGAGATGAAGAAGCTTGCACAGGATAGGGTAGCATGGAGAGCTGCATCAAACCAGTCTCAGGACTGAAGACCACAACAACAACATAGTAATATTAATTTATCACAATCAAACGAACAAGTCAGGCTGTTCCTGTTTAGAAGCTAGCAGTGTTTGGGGTGTTCCCAGACCATATTATGGTTGCTGTGCAGGGTAAGCAAACTTGCATTGCCAATTCCCTGTACTAGGCTGCACACACATCAGATGACGAGCTATGATGCAGAAACCTTAGTGCCTAATCCTTGATGGGGGGTGAGGGGCAGGGGATGAGAGCAGAAAGAGAAGGGGTTGGAGGGGGCAGGGGAGGGGGAGGAGGAGAAAAAGATATGAAAAATTCCAAACACAACATGGTGAAAACTAAATTCCTTATTACGTTTCTGGCTCTCTCCCATTCATTCATTGGCACACTATAACCCAAGCAATCACATTTAAAAGTGAAGCAGTTGTCTTGATGTAGTAAAACCACTAAAATAGAAATGAAGAAACTGAACAATCATTAAACTCTCTCTCCTGTGTCAAAAATAAAAAAGGGTGAATAAGGCACTTCAGAAAAAGTATCAAGTTTTAAAACTTAAAAAACTCTTCATCAACAACTAAAGTAAAATGCTACAACCTCCAAGTGATACTTTACAACTGTCTGTATTACAAAACTTGAAGCATGCCATAAAAACTACACTCTGCTAAGCCATCTCATGAATGGGGACGCATACATCACGAAATGTTCTGTTCAAAGATAGATCACAACTATTAGGTCTACATCCCTCCCAAGTGGCTGTAAGAAAGTGTTATTGTCAGATAGTACATTTCACAAAATTGCAGCTTAATATTCCACATGCCCATTATTCCCATGATTGAATGATGCTACATCTTCAAACCAATGCAATGATGAAGGGCCAACAGTTTTTGGTATACACAGTTTGATAATTTTTCTGAAGTGCCTTATTCACCCTTTTTTATTAGCTGCCATGTTAGCTAACCGATTTTCCAGAAGTCCTCTGTGCACTGATTCCAAACAGAAGAACACTTTGCAGATAGAAATTTAATACACAAGTAGCATTTACATCTTAAGACAAACCACTAACTCAGTTTGTCAACGATGGAAAAAGAAATCTCTATACTGGAGTGCACAGGGGTCTGGAAATGGCATTAATGATATGCCGAAACTGGTCGTGTGAATAAAAATAACAACTTCTGGAAACATACGGCTATCTGTTAATTTTTCTTTAGTAAATATCTGACAGGCCATTGTGCCGTATCCGCAATGTATCAACAGAGTGTTACAAAACTGGCTAAACTTCATAATCAATACCATTTCTGCAATCTGTTCATAAAGTACCGGTACTCCTTGGTCTATGGAGTCATAGCTTACAATTACAATCTCGCACGCTTAAAAACGTATGAATTTTGCTAATGTAGCATGAAAAGCAATCACATAACAGTCTTTATAAGCATAGTACACTGACTCACGCCTGCAAAATGAATTTATTATATGAAAGACCACTACAATCTCTCCGTACTCATGTTGAGGATTTTTGGGAATATGGGAGTGTGGCAAATTTGCAACGGCAACTGCATGAAATTGTGACATGACACAACGAGTTATCTATACGCTGTGATGAAGCAAAAACATTCGGTGGTTTATTTGTTAAATGCATCGGTTTTCGGTATTTAGTTCATAAAACAACGTAAAAGCTTACATCATTTCCAACTCCAAGACATTTGAAGCCACAGTTAATCAGCTTCCAGTGTACTAAAGCAACTAAAATATCTTCTTTTCTTGTTATTGTGTTTTCTACAAGACGATACAACAAGTCCCATCCAAACAATTCCTTTGCACCTGACATGTCGTCGGCTAAGTTTATTTTTCCACCTGATACAATATACTTGTTCTACAAAAGCAAAACAAAACTCCCAAACATTTTCAGAAACTGCAGAATCATACACTTTGCGTCAAAGATGATCATATTGTCAATGATAAAATATCATTCTATATTAAGTCATATTTTAAGAAAAATAGCGCAAACTGTTATGAATCATTTTAATATGATGTAATAATCTTAAATTTATTGATTAGAAGCGTTAAAATTAAAATTGTTTATGAAATTGTGTTTGAATTTAAAAAGTTTTTCCGGCAAAAGAAACAATTCACAATTGTACTAAAACTATTTTTTATATACTACATGTGAATTAATTACATTTAAGACGAAACAGTGTGCTAATGATTGTGTCTTAACGATAGCTCGAATCTACAGTCGACTTAGCTGTGTTGAAAAAAAGAAAACACTTTTCGCTCTCTGACAAGTGAGTTCACAGAGGTTCAGTTTCAAGATGGCGCATTGTGAGCAGTAGTGAGGTGTCCGTGTGCCGTTCAATTGTAAATTACATTCCGTAAATGAGATGGGGTGAAAATGTGAAGTTCCGGGAAACGCAGTGAAAGTCGTTTGGTGTATATATTTTTGTTTAATTTATTCCAGTACTCATTATTGTGAAGCATCATGGCAACTGATAAAATTAAAGTTGCGGTGAGGGTTCGCCCTTTCAACAGGCGAGGTATGTATCTTACAGAATATAAACTCACGCACATTGATATGTTCTATTTTTTATAGTATAGAACACCATAGGTTTGCACAGATGGTATGTTTATCCTCGGTGTGGCGTAATGTCAGATGTCATCAAAGTTAGAATGGTGAAAACATTTCCTTGTGTAGATGTCATTTAAGCGCAATATTTTTTTTAGGTCTTTTTTTTCCTAGTGGTACAATGGAATTAAAATTTGCAAAGTAGCAGGTTGTCTTTAATAACGTCTTATACAGAAGAGCGTTCGCGTTAGCTTGGAAATAGTTTCGGACGGTTTTTTATGTGCAAAACATCGTATGAGCTGCTTCGCGTAATTATTGTCTTGTCATATACTTGTAAGCGTAAAGCAGAATGGAAAAGAATTACGACCTATTTAGACATCAAAGTCAGATAAATATGGTTTTCTCTAGTAGTCAGTTTGTTGTCAGTAAATGAACAAGCTATAAAGCTCTACGGTATGCATCTGTGCTTACGCTTAATGCAGTATGTGCTTCGATTTACAGAACTGGAGCTGGGAACCCAGTGCGTCGTTCGGATGGAGGGTCAGCAGACCATACTTCATCACACTGAAAGGTAAGAAATGGAAATAAAGTTCTAGATACTATCCTAATTCTGTAGATATTACTTTTAAAAGTGATATGAATTGCAAACATTTTTTATTGACTCATCCATGGTGATAAATGAGAACTTTCAATGCAAAAACACCATCATCCGCAGTGACTGCTTTACATTTTCTTTTAGATACAATCTCCACTCAATTAACGTAGCGTATGTTGTTGCATATTATTTACTTTTGTCGAGTATTACGTTATAGCATATGTCATTGTCTCGCCAAAAAAAAATACTTTTCCTATAATTTCTCATAATTTGCTTTACTGTTTCCATTGACTGACACCCGTGCCTTATCCTAATACAGTAACGTTTTTATTTTTTTTATCGGTTTACTGCTACCGAAGGCAAGGACATAGCTCTACGCGCGGTGGAATTGTGGAAGATGGTGCCGTCCTGTCAACAACTGTGTGTTTGGATAATGATATAGCCTAGACAGTCATGAAGGAAGCACACTTAGTGACGTGTTATAAGGAACCGCCCAGTATTCGCTTTGGAGCCACACAAGATAAATCCTGGTATCTTGAGGCATAAATCGAATCAGTGACTATTATTTACACGCTCTGAACAGATAATATTTAAATTTGTGTTTCTAAATGTATACGAGAAGTTTGACTCTTCAAGATGTGTACAATTTCGCTGAACTTCATACTTATGTAATGTATACTTTTCCTCTCGTTTTCGTGTCGCCGAAATCATGTGCCTCGCGATAGCATGAATAATAATGAAAGAGAAATAATAAAGATCATTACCGTCGAAATGCTGTACCACCCTTGTACTCCTGTTTCTCCGCAATGGGGAAAGTAAGGTCTGCATCTTTTCTGTTTTTCTCTTCGCCTTTATATTTCGCCTAGTTTTGACGTGGTAGCTAACTGGCATTGCATTTGATTCGATTAATATAGAAATGCTCGCCAGAACACTACTAAGTTTATTCCGCCCAGCTGCGAGGCGTGTTTACTTCTTCAATGAAGCAACCATCTAATGAAATATTTAATCGAATGATACTTTAACGTGCACCTGTTTTTTAGTGTTTTCCATTACTGTCCAGAACCATGGAACTGAAGGAGAGGGAAGCTAATGTTGTTTAAGTTTCCGTTAAAGGACAGTGCGACCTTCGCCAGGATGCAAGGGGGACGCATCTGCCAATGTCAGGTCATGCTTCACGTAAGATCAACTCAGTCATGGTTCATTAAACAAGTTTGATAAAGCTGATGTCTTACAGTACCGTTGTCTAGCTGAGCGAGTGTCCATGTGCCAAAGGAACATCTCACCACATCATAAAACAGTTTAGAAATTATCACAAATGGTAAACAGCTGCATTTCCCTGGTTACCTTTTCGTGTGTAACTGAACTGTGAACATCTTTTTGTCAGTGATAAATCTCAGATCGGATGTTCCATTGTTTAAGATATAACTGCAGTATTTCAGTGCTGTTATTAGTATAAAGTTGCTTTCCTTATATATGAAATCGGCATTGACTCAACGAAGACTGCTGCTCTGCATTGAGAAGTAAAAAACAAATGCACCGAGTGTCAAAATTTCGCTCGATGCTTAGCTCGTCCCGGCATTCTTTTACGTGATGAGCAGTCAGAGAACTGACTGGACTGGTTTAATGTTAGTTTCAGTAGGGTCGCAGGTTTTTAATATAGTCTCGTTCCATAATTTGCCAAATATTTCGCCCCATCCCTTAGGTGCGATCACTTAGGACTGTTTTATCAAACACCTGAAAATTTTTAACACTTCGTTATTTCAATCAGTCGCTTTATTCCCATCGCTTTAGGCTAATCGATTACACCTAATGGATCATTCACAGCGAACAAGAATGTGCAGATGGTGGTCCCATCACAAATTGGTGGGCCATCCCTCGAATCTTGGTCCGGGCGCCCTGTTTAAGGCGAGCTTTGGTTTAAGTCCTGTCTAGTTCACTTCTCGTGTCTGTCAGATCTAAGGCAAGCACAAAGCTTTAAATTCCGCCCACAAACAGTGCTCGCTAGCCCACTCATACCCCAGAGATTTGCCATGGTGTGGTAACTAAAAATGCGTAATATGGAGATATGAACCAGTAGATCGTCATTGGACAGACTAGTGACTGTTGGAGGTGCCACAATGTACACTCATTATAATCAGATCCGTAACGTGCACTGTGGAGATCGCTTACATTGTACTGTGCGTTCAATTTTCCCCGTTATATATGTGGACGGATCGTTTGAACTGACTGTTGGTCAAATCTTCTCTTTTAGTGCCCCTGCAGGAGCTGTCTGCATTATATCTTCCATCGAACCGGATTCTGGAATATAAATAAGTGCCTTGGTTGGAGGCGTAAGGGTTTAGGTTTTTTAACATTTCCGTGACATTCTTTTGCTGTGAGGAAAAGGAAATTAACCATCATTCATATTTTTGTATTTAGCTCCTATGAACAAGTTTTATTTGTATCAGGTATCAATTCAGTAAACAGGCATTAGATATGCCGTCCAATTTGCAGGCTCTGGGCAATTTGGTAATATCGCACAAATGAATCGAGATCACTGATTTTATACATTACTGAATCCACTTCGTGTCTCAGGTTTATATAAGAATTACTGAATCCACTTCGTGTCTCAGGTTTATATAAGAATATTGAAATTGTAATGATTTAATCAAAGCTTTGTTATTGTAGGATATGTGACTCACACATTTTGTGTGATCTCAGTTCCAACGCCGTACCGCTCATCCTAGCTTTTCCCTGGTTTCCTAAAATCACCCAGGCGGATACCAGGCTAGCTTTGTTAGTAAGACGCTACCGATTGCTTTCTGTAACATATCCCGGAGATTCTGATCATCCAAAGTGTCCCAAATGGAACTTCGGGGAAGAGGGGGGAGGTTAGCGCCGTGTTGGCTTTGCAAGAAGGTGTATATCCTTCCGCAAAATTTGATTGATGTCAAGAAGCCTCTAAGGCCAAGTTAATGGCTGTGGAAGAGCAAGGTAAGAACTTGACCTGAGAGATAAGCCATTGGTGTCATTGGCTTTATTATGTAGTGTAGTTGGCTTTACTATGTAGTGTAGTAACGCAGATAGTGTCTACTGCACTCATTTAATCATACAGCACCAGTTCTGTCCAAATGGATGTTTTCGGAATACCGCGTCATCAAAGACCTGGTCAGTTTATCGCGAGCGGAAATTCGTCTGAGGTTTCCGGAGATCTATAAGGAGTCTGCTCCATCATGATAAACAGTTAGAAGCTGAATGCAGGTTTGACGCTGATCCACGTTTTGGGACATCCCTCCACTGCAACCTTAGAGGAAAATATCAGCACATTGTATAAGATAGTATTGAACGTTTGGCCGTAGGCATATCAGAAGAAAGGGAGCATCATATTTAATGTGAAGAACTAGCTGATATCTTGCGCGCGCATATGCTAATTCATCCCAGTAATTTTGTTTACCTGTTTTTGGAAGTACAACAGCAGCTTAGAAACGTCAGTTTAACGTTAAACTCAGTCGTAGTCATTTTTAGTTTAGCTGCTAAGGTCACGAATAAGAGTTTCTGGCTGAATAAAATTGTGTGCTTGGCTAAAGCATCTCACCACGACATCCGATTAAACCGTACTACCCTTCTCCCAATCCCCCCGGGCGCTATGTATAAATATGGGTTTCCTGAAAACAGAATAGGTAAATATTTATAAAAACAACTGAACAAGTCCAAAGAGTTCTGTTCGACTAAAATTAGACGTCTATTACCCGGACTCGTTACTAGTAAGTCTAGCCTCCAAAAAAGCTGTGCATTCGACACAAATATAGTCGTTTCCGATTACAATTATTTATAGACGGCCCGTCCCTTCCTTGTTGCCATACTCACCACAAAGGATGCTACGGTGCTTTACTCCACGGAATTTTTTTACCAGTACCTGTATTTGAACAAATTTTGGCTAAATTTCCCCAGCTGTTCCAGAGCTAGCCTGGAACACACACACACACACACACACACACACACACACACACACACACACACACACACTTTTTCTAAAAGCGCTGCGATATACATATGCCCAATTTTCTGGATACCGACCGAAGATCTGATGCGAAAAGTTTCTCAGAATCTGATTTTGTGCGTTGATTTGTTACTGAAGATGTGTGAGTGAAACACTTCATTCCACAAACCAAGCAGAAATGAAAGCAGTGGGCGGGAGCCAGTGGACCTACGCGAAACATGTAAAATGGGTATCATCAGCCGGCGATGTTACGGTAACTGTTTCCTGAGATACAAAGATTCCTTGCTCTTGTGGGTTTGATTTGCAAAGTGTAAATTAATAACTGTTGAATACTACAGAGCTATTATAGACGAAATGGATTAATTCCATAGGTGTAACAGACCTGAGTTCTAATATCTTAAAAATCAGTCCAAATTCGGGCAATTCATGCAGTCAAAAAGTTAGGCGGGGGCAGAGCTGACGTATTTGAAGTACGAATTTTTGTTGTCTGCTTTATTTATTAGTTTATGTACGCACCTAACTTCGGCTTACTAGCTCATCTAACATCAGAGGCGGTTTGCTTTATCCATATAGGGCCATTCTAAAAGTAAAGAACTTTTATTTCACCAGACATTTTTGAGTATAAGGGAAGAAAGCTTGTTTTACGACAATTTTGATATCTTAGGTATTTTTCTACGTAGTCACCATTCAGATTTAAACAATGTTCTTAGCGTTCCACTAACTTTCGTATGCCTTGTGCACACTCAGTTGCTTCGAAGTCGTTGAACCAGTCTTTAACGTCCTCTTTCAGTTCATTGTCATTTGCGTCCAAAAAATCATTCAATTTTGCAACAAGATGATAATCACTCGGCTCAGAGTACTGCATTCGAAGGGGATGTTCAAAAACGCCTCACTTCGTCAGTCACATCTGAAGGTCGTTCTGAGCGTTCATTGTTATGCATATTAGTTCGTGTTCCATTAAACAAGATGCACAATTTTAGAGTTCAAATATTTATCGCATTTCCATAAACTCGGTTCTATGTCTGCAAATTTTGATAGCATGCCCCATTTTTTCACACATTTTAAAAGTGCTCAGATAAGCGCTAAATGACAGCTTCACGTCTTGGTTAACGCCGTACTGGCGGCAACGGCTAGTAAAATCTGTGCGAGGGGATGGGGGCTAGAGTTAAGCGGTTCGTCAGATCAAAATGTTCTTTTCTTTCAGAATAATGCTCGTAGTACATATAACATATGCTACGGGACAAGCACGGATTTTACCGAGAAAGATCAATCATCAGCTGTTCCGAATTCAAGATAACACGATTAGAGTGTTCAGGCATCTTGGCACGTTTGGCTCCAAATAACGACATCTGTTATGATAGCCCACAATCGATGAATCGCACGCTATAGCGGCTATTCAGTGTGTTTACCTCTCTAGGAGAGACAGTGTCTAGACAATCTGGTGTACAGAGCATGCCAAGTTGTCGGCACTCACTGCTCGCCGTGATTTTCTGCCAGGCGGTCGATAGTGTTTACGCGATTGTCATGTTCCAGTGTTTCCTTTTAACATTGCGTTAGATAACTAGACTTAATTTATGGTACTGGCACAACTCTATGGGGATTTCTGGCGGAGGCTGTTGCCAGTGAGTTCTCATTTACAATTGTCATTTGGTATAGCTTTTATCCTAATTTTTGTGATCAGCTGCAGGTAATCTGATGTTCTTTCGAACACAAGTATATCAGTACAGCTGTTGTGGTTTCTTAGTAACACTAACAAGAATCAGCTGTGGAGATTAAAATAAGCAAGAAAAAACACTGTGCAGGGTTATGTGCGCGTGATTGTGCAATTTTTTAAAGCACTGGAAATTATATATTATGGGCGTAAAATTGTGTGAATTTTCGATCATTTGAAGAGTACATTCGAAATAATATCTAAGTAAAGCACTTTATACATATTGGAAATTGACACAAGGGTTTTATTAAACGTTCTATTCCACCACAATCTGGTGTGCGTTATTACGAACTGTGCTTATGGACGAGAGAGAAAATTTGCCTTGTATTCCTAACAAAGTTCGCTTAACATCGTTGGTATGCCCTCCCAGCAAACGATAGGCCGAAACAGTTGGATAACCATAATACTCCCAAAACCTCACAGCTATTCGTTTGAATTAAAGTTAGTGATGATTTGGTTCAGGTAGCGCTGTTTTTGCGGTTGTCTTTGTTTCTTTCACTAATCGTGAGTAGAGGCACAATGCGTATTTGTAATATGTTCGTCTACCATGTTTCAAGATATTTAAGTAAAGTATCCAGCCTTGCTTTAACCTTTAATCCATCCAGTTACGACAGTGTTCTCATTCTCTCTTGACAAATGTTGTAGGGCTCCCACCTTGCACCACTAATAACAGATTAGGTTTTACCAATCCATGTATTTCGGCGTTTTAATGTGTGACACCGAACTGTAGGTGTGGTGCAAAATTGTCTTCCACCTAGAGATCTGAAATTTAGATTATGACGCATTTTACTGTTTAACATAAGCTGTTATAACTCATAATGAGCCTCAAGATAATCTGCGCAAGTCAGCGCCTGCAATGACGGGCAGGTGTCACTTTTGCTCTCTGGTTAATCGATCGATGGTAGCGGTTTCCTTACTCTTCCCACTTAGTGAAATCAAGAATAAGAGCACCCTGGTCAGTTCCAATGAGTGCACGGTCTACACTCCTGGAAATGGAAAAAAGAACACATTGACACCGGTGTGTCAGACCCACCATACTTGCTCCGGACACTGCGAGAGGGCTGTACAAGCAATGATCACACGCACGGCACAGCGGACACACCAGGAACCGCGGTGTTGGCCGTCGAATGGCGCTAGCTGCGCAGCATTTGTGCACCGCCGCCGTCAGTGTCAGCCAGTTTGCCGTGGCATACGGAGCTCCCTCGCAGTCTTTAACACTGGTAGCATGCCGCGACAGCGTGGACGTGAACCGTATGTGCAGTTGACGGACTTTGAGCGAGGGCGTATAGTGGGCATGCGGGAGGCCGGGTGGACGTACCGCCGAATTGCTCAACACGTGGGGCGTGAGGTCTCCACAGTACATCGATGTTGTCGCCAGTGGTCGGCGGAAGGTGCACGTGCCCGTCGACCTGGGACCGGACCGCAGCGACGCACGGATGCACGCCAAGACAGTAGGATCCTACGCAGTGCCGTAGGGGACCGCACCGCCACTTCCCAGCAAATTAGGGACACTGTTGCTCCTGGGGTATCGGCGAGGACCATTCGCAACCGTCCCCATGAAGCAGGGCTACGGTCCCGCACACCGTTAGGCCGTCTTCCGCTCACGCCCCAACATCGTGCAGCCCGCCTCCAGTGGTGTCGCGACAGGCGTGAATGGAGGGACGAATGGAGACGTGTCGTCTTCAGCGATGAGAGTCGCTTCTGCCTTGGTGCCAATGATGGTCGTATGCGTGTTTGGCGCCGTGCAGATGAGCGCCGCAATCAGGACTGCATACGACCGAGGCACACAGGGCCAACACCCGGCATCATGGTGTGGGGAGCGATCTCCTACACTGGCCGTACACCACTGGTGATCGTCGAGGGGACACTGAATAGTGCACGGTACATCCAAACCGTCATCGAACCCATCGTTCTACCATTCCTAGACCGGCAAGGGAACTTGCTGTTCCAACAGGACAATGCACGTCCGCATGTATCCCGTGCCACCCAACGTGCTCTAGAAGGTGTAAGTCAACTACCCTGGCCAGCAAGATCTCCGGATCTGTCCCCCATTGAGCATGTTTGGGACTGGATGAAGCGTCGTCTCACGCGGTCTGCACGTCCAGCACGAACGCTGGTCCAACTGAGGCGCCAGGTGGAAATGGCATGGCAAGCCGTTCCACAGGACTACATCCAGCATCTCTACGATCGCCTCCATGGGAGAATAGCAGCCTGCATTGCTGCGAAAGGTGGATATACACTGTACTAGTGCCGACATTGTGCATGCTCTGTTGCCTGTGTCTATGTGCCTGTGGTTCTGTCAGTGTGATCATGTGATGTATCTGACCCCAGGAATGTGTCAATAAAGTTTCCCCTTCCTGGGACAATGAATTCACGGTGTTCTTATTTCAATTTCCAGGAGTGTAATTCTCTTTTTCCTTGTTATGTAAATAGAGCTAATAAATCAGCTACAAAGGGTAATTTCAGTTGGCGATTTATCTGGTAATAAATATACAGCCAGTCGCTTTTTCCAGTTTATTGGTGCGATTTATTCCACCAAAAACACGTTTTCGAGCCATTGCAGGCTCATCGCCAGATGGAGGTGTTACAAGAATATTATGGTGTGGACCAAGTGGAGCTAGATCATAGAAAGTGAGTCAGTGTAAAACCAACTGCAGCTAAATACTGTGTATATCTGTGTACATAGCTTGATAATGTACGTTATAGGAGTAGATTTGATATATATACCATAAGGCAGTGCACTCATCAGCACTGGATCTAGCTACACTTGGTCCGCAGAATGTTCTTGTAACACCTCCATCTGATGAGCCTGCATTGATTCGAAAACGTGTTTTTGATTGAATAAATCGCATCAAAAAAACTAGAAAAAGCGACTGGTTGCGTATTTATTACCAGATAAATCGTCAATTTAATTCGCAGTCGCAGCTCGTCATCCACAACGGATATACAGTAATTTCAGTGTCTCGAGTAATGTTTGAAACTTTGGAAGGGCTATCCCAAGAATAAACATTTGCTTTCAGTAATCATTAAAATATGTGTGGTAAAACGCCTGGGAGAGTAAGTTCTTTTGAAGAGTATGTGAACATGTGATTCGCTAAGTGATTATTTTACTGGATTTCATATGAAGAAAGTGGAACGTAACCAAGTGTTGCGTACTTATTAACCTCTCACGTGGTGTGTGGTTGCAGTTCAATAATTGGAAGAATGAAAACAATTAAAAATACATTAAACTGTTCGACAGTGCAATACCGAAGAGGAAGTATAAATACTAGCACTTGTAAACAATGAAGCGGACAGGCAGAATAGAATTTTGTTGTATAATAATAATAATAATAATAATAAACTGAGATAGCAGAAATGGAATTGCCAGAGAAATGAAGCGAACAGGACCAACATAAACATGAGAAAATCTGCTTCAAGAACCACCCACGGGATGAAGCGTGCGTTTCGTAAGAGTCATTTGATACAAATTGAGCAAGATTTAAAAAAAAAAAATTCAAATGCAAAATGAATACAAACCCTCGAGCCTACAGTTCAAAGATACCAAGGGGGAAACTAGCCCACAGTGACGAAGATAATTTCAGATTCTAACAAGGAGACATTTTGAATGTTTCCACAGCTGTGAGGATCCAGAAACTGCATTCGTTTATGAAAACAATCCAGACATCTACGCAGCGTCGTCTCCATCTACGAAGGAAGAAGCCAGGAATATCAACCACAGGAGGACTACAAAGTACGGGTTGAAGATAAAGTAGTCGCCGAAATGTGGAAGCATGCAGTGGGTAATGCAGTTGATAAACATGTTGCAACTACTCGAGAGACTTGGGAAAGCGAAGAAAGTGCAAGTGGATGGACCCCCGCTGTAATTCATACACTACGTAAGAAAAGGGAGAAAAGAAGTGACAGACTACCGTGGAGTCTGTCTCCTCCCAACAACTTCAAAGATCCTCCCAAAAGCTCAGTAGAATGGGTCGGACCAACAACTCGAATCCATAAACGTGGGAATACCAAGACTATTTCAGGAAGGGACGATTATGTGCTGAGCAGATTTTGAATCTGAAGTCGATCCCTTTACACGTGAAACTAAGGAACGGGAAATTGACCGAACCAACCTATCTGAAATCCTTGAAGAGTTTGGCGTAGGTAACAAAAAAAAAAGACGATTATCAAGCAAACTCTAATAAACACCACCTCTAAAGTGAAGTTCAGAGGGGAGATGTCTTATCCCTTTGTATTTGGGATAAGTGGTACAAGGAGTTGGATTGTCGTCTTTGCTCTTCTACAGTGTTTTAGAAAAGGCTGTCCGAGAATGGTGGAAAGAAATGAATAATTCAAGGGTGAAAAATAGGGAACGGCTACAGTACATCAATTGACTGTCTAGCTTTTGCGGATGATCTAGTGATCTTTTCAGATTCAATAGCTACGGTAGGAAAACACCCTAATCACCTGAAGAGACAGGCAGCGAAGGCTGGGCTCAGAGGCCCTTTTAGAAGACGCACTTTGACAAACATAAAATCAGTGCAAAGAGAACTCTTAAGTCGGACCATGAAAAATTAAGCAGACAAAAAGGTTTAAATAATCAGCTGAGTGGATGGAACCTAACATATCAGAGAAAGAAGCATTCGTATCACGCATTACCAAAACGGAAATGGCCTGTCAACTAACTAAAGGCATCTACAATAAGAGATCGATAACCTTAAACGCCAAAATTAGACACCATTGCTGTTATACCGGAGGTTTTGTATGCGGCAGAGACTCTTAGAATGAACAAGGAAGGTCAAATGCAGAAATTTGAGCCCGAAGAAAGAAATACGTCGAGAAAAATTGTGCATCCTATTGAAGAAAATAGTGTACAAAAGACGTCAGAGCCACGAACTATACGATTATAAACACGTGGAAAAAATAAGTGACAAGATTGGGAAAAGAAGGGTTGCCTTTTATGACACGAATGAGCCCATTAAGGATATCTAGAAGCATACTAACGTTCTTTAAAGACAAGAAAACCAAAGGGGCATGGTTTACATAAGTAGAATAAGATCTTCAGGGACTGAAAATTTCTCATAAAGATATCTGCTAAAGGAAAAACTATGAACGGAAAAACTATGAACGCTCAAATTCCTCCAGGAGAAGCCGAAACCGAAGTTGAAGACAGGGAAGAGAAAAGAATAACACCGGAAACGAATGCTAGCTTGTAGTATCAACTCCCTATCTTATATGTTAAGTTGCTGAGATGATGGTTCAAAAATCCAGGTGCCTAACATCAGTTAGTGCGTTAATTAGTGGATAAAATGTTAAATGAAAGTAAAATAATACGTTTTGAAAAATGTATGTACGTATTGCTGAATAGGGACACCGCGCGATCTTAAACCATCCCTGCTTAAAATCGTTTGTGGCTGGGAATCATTCTAAGTGCAGCGAGGTTACAGCATCTGCAGGTAGGTATTTTGTATACCTTCCAGAATCGCATACCAAGGATGGAATCTATGCACTAGATAAATTTTGAGTAAAGTGCAGTCATATAAATGGGACTTACACGGAAAATGTCTACATCTATACTCCGCAAGCGACCTTACGATGTGTGGCGGAAGGTACCTCTAATACCACAATCATTTTTTTTCCTCTTCTCTGTTCCACTCACGAATGGTGCATGGGAACAGCGACTATGATAAATTCAGTATGAGCTCTAATTTATCTGATTCTGCCTGATTCCCACTGGCAGGTAGACTTTTTCCCTTGCGTTGTCATCGTGAAGTGCGGCTTAGGACGCCGTCCTCACAAGGGACGAGTCAGCTAACGCAGACGTGGTGCTCTGCGAGCTTTGTGACGTCGTTTCTTGCTGTTTCACGTTGAGGAACCATTTCGTCACGTGAAACACGAAATAAGTTCTGCGATATTTCGACAATGTGGCAAGTGAAGTTAACCAATAAGACGGTAGGAAGGTCTCTGCGTCACCAGTAGAACGTAATAGATGCCATATCGTATTTATAGTGTTCAGTTGAAGCCCACATTTTATTGGTTTTTATGTTACAACTTAACACCCATTGAATATCCGCTCTTTCTAAGCACCAGCTCACTGAATCACTGCAGACCGCGAATTTATTGGTACAGTTTGTTATAATAAAGTGACGTGTTACAGAATTTTCGTGTTTAGTTACTTTCGTGTTATAACTCGCGTGTTATGGCACGTTGAAGATTAATCACAAACATGTCGTCCTTGATTGGCTTTGTTATAATTAAATGGCATACCAGCGATTCAAACCTTCAGAAGACCGTAACATAAAATACAAGGTCACGCCTTATACAGTTTCAGCCTAACATGGTTGATTGGAGCGCCACGTTACGAGAACAGTAGGTAGCAGGTTCGCGTTCCCCTGTATCCAGATTTTTTTCCACCTTCGCTGTTTCTGAAATTTTGTGGGATTTTCTCGTTGTTGATTGGAACGCCACGTTACGAGAACAGTAGGTAGCGGGTTCGCGTTCCCTTGTATCCAGATTTTTTTCCACCTTCGCTGTTTCTGAAATTTTGTGGGATTTTCTCGTTAACTTCATACAAATAATTTCTGTAATATTTCATATTATGTAAATATAAGTTCGCTGTGTCAGGAGTAAATTTGTTCGATTTTGTTAACTTCTATAAGTTGATGTCGTTACTGACTGGGTGTGTATCTTTCCTTTTTGTATTTTTACGTGTTCACGGATGTTGAATTTTTCTTTTATGTGTGCTACAGACAGAACAACGTGACTAGCATATGCACAAAGGAGGAAATTTGCATTTTAATAGAGCTATCGTAGTCATTCTACGCGCGTCCATTTTCGTAAACAAACGGTGTAGTTTGCGAGCAGAGTGAAGCCGAAACTGCCGCTGGAGAGCTGTAAGGGAGGCAAAATCACATTAACATGGAGAGGAGTCTTCCGAAGTAAGAATGATTTCAGGTGTGCCACAGGGGAGTGTCGTAGGACCGTTGCTATTCACAATATACATAAATGACCTTGTGGATGAGATCGGAAGTTCACTGAGGCTTTTTGCGGATGATGCTGTGGTATATCGAGAGGTTGTAACAATGGAAAACTACTGAAATGCAGGAGGATCTGCAGCGAATTGACGCATGGTGCAAGGAATGGCAATTGAATCTCAATGTAGACAAGTGTAATGTGCTGCGAATACATAGAAAGAAAGATCCCATATCATTTAGCTGCAATATAGCAGGTCAGCAACTGGAAGCAGTTAATTCTATAAATTATCTGGGGGTACGCATTAGGAGTGATTTAAAATGGAATGATCATATAAAGTTGATCGTCGGTAAAACAGATGCCAGACTGAGATTCATTAGAAGAATCCTAAGGAAATGCAATCCGAAAACAAAGGAAGTAGGTTACAGTACGCTTGTTCGCCCACTACTTGAATACTGCTCAGCAGTGTGGGATCCGTACCAGATAGGATTGATAGAAGAGATAGAGAAGATCCAACGGAGAGCAGCGCGCTTCGTTAGAGGATGATTTAGTAACCGCGAAAGCGTTACGAAGATGATAAACTCCAGTGGAGGACTCCGCAAGGGAGACGCTCAGTAGCTCGGTACGGGCTTTTGTTGAAGTTTCGAGAACATACCTTCACCGAGGAGTCAAGCAGTATATTGCTCCCTCCTACGTATATCTCGCGAAGAGACCACGAAGATAAAATCAGAGAGATTAGAGCCCACACAGAGGCATACCGACAATCCTTCTTTCCACGAACTATACGAGGCTGGTATAGGAGGGAGAACCAATAGATACTCAAGGTACCATCTGCCACACACCTTCAGGTGGCATGCGGAGTATGGATGTAGATGTAGCCAGAACATTCCGTGTGCCGACGGTGCTGTGTCACGTGACGCTGGATTTCCCGTCCGCGTCCACGTTAGCTGCCTCGTCCCGTGTGACGACAGCCTTAGATGAGCGTTGCGGCTGCGCCCCCACCAGGTGGACAGAACGGTAGCAGCCGCGTGGCGTCCGGGCCTTGTCAGCAGTGCCCGCGTGTGCTGACCTGAATGGGCGGGCAGGTTGCGCAAGGCCCACGCCGCTGGTGTAGTGGCGGCCGACGAGCGCCACCGGCTGAAGCCCGCCTAGCGAAGCCTCGCAGCTGCCGGAATTTTGGGGACAGCGCGCGACTGTCACGGCGGTTACACCTCCTGTCCGTCATGGTACCGGGGCAAAAAGGTTGGCTTGGACGCAAGAGGGCGATTCAGTGTCGTCGTTCAGCATGCGGGAACCGTGCGCCCCGCAGAAGTGTACGGTGTGTACGTCGAAATACGGAATGTCCCGCAAACATCTACAGCGATACTCCGCCAGCCACCGTACGGTGCGTGGCGGAGGGTACCCTGTACCACAAGTCGTTTCCTTTCCTGTTAACTCGCAAATATAGCGAGGGAAAAACGACTGCCTACATGTCTTCGTGATGATGATGAAGTCCCATACTCTTTGACAAAGCGTAGGAGACCCTCACCGCCGTACTGGGCAAGGTCCTAGTGGAGGTGGTTTGCCATTGCCTTCCTCCGACCGTAATGGGGATGGATGACGATGACGACGACGACGACACCCAGTCATCTCGAGGCAGGTGAAAATCCCTGACCCCGCCGGGAATCGAACCCGGGACCCAGTGCTCTGGAAGCGAGAACGCTACCGCAAGACCACGAGCTCCGTATGAGCCCAAATTTCTATACTTTTACCGTCGTTGTCCTTACGCGCAATGTATGTTGGCGTCAGCAGAATGGTTCGACAGTCAGCTTCAAATGCCGAGTTCCTAAATTTTCCCAACAGTATTTTCGAAAAGAGGTCACCATGGACTCCCATTTAAGTTCACGAAGCATGTCTGTAACACCTAGATGATCTTCGAACATACCTGTAACAAATCCAGCAGCCCGCCTCCGAATTGCTTCAATGTCATCCTTCATTCTGACCTGGTACAGATCCCAAACACTCGAGCAGTACTCAAGAATAGGTCGTACCAGCCTCCTATAGGCGGTCTCCTTTATAGATGAACCACTCTTTCTTAAAGTTCTCCCAATAAAGCGAAGTCAATGATTCGCCTTCCCTATCATAGTTCTAGCACATTCGTTCCATTTCATATCGCTTTGCAAAGTTCCGCGCAGATATTTAAACAACTTGACTGTGTTCAGCAGGACACTAGCAATACTGTATCAGAACATTACAGTTTTGGTCTTCTTACTCATCCTCATTAACTTAATTTTTCCACATTTAGGATTAGCTGCCATTCATAACACCAACTGGAAATGTTGCCTACGTCGTATCTTCGTACAGTCAGTCAGCTTTGACACCTTACCCTACATGACAGGATCATCAGCAAACAACAGCAATTTGCCGCGCACCCTGTCCGCCAAATCATTTATATACGTATACAACAACAGCTTTCTTATAACACTTCCCTGGGGCACTCCTGACAATACTCTTTTCTCTGAACACTCGCCGTTGAAGACAACATACTGGGTTCTATTATTTAAGAAGTCTTCAAGTCACATATCTATGGACTGGACTTCTTTCCGTAAGCTCGTACATTTGTTAACAGCCTGCAATGGGGCACCATGTCAAATGCTTTCCGGAAATCAAGAAATATGCAATCTTAGTTCGCAGTATATCATTTGAGGAAAGGAGAAATTGAGTTTAGCACGATCGACACTTTCTAAAACCACGCTGATTCTTGGACATAATCTACTTTTATTCATGTACCTATATGTCGGTATAGGTCTGTCCGCTTGTTTCCATGGCACCATGTAAGCCAAAGCTACACTGATGGGGGAAAAATCGTAACACCAAGGACGAGTTATGTGACATAAACGTAAGTTGGTAGGCGTGTTTCTACATCCGAAAGTTGATGTCTATTCAAATTTCTCGCCAGTCGCACTAGAGTGGCACATGGTCACTGTGAGGATGCAAATCAGGTTTGCTTGAAATTCCCGCTGTAGTGGTCGTTAGTTACCTTTGACATTGAACTTGGTGAGTTGATGTTAGTCAAGAATGCCTTTAGGACAACAGAGATGCCACTATCGACACCTCACTTGAGTTTGAAGGAGGTCGCGTAATAGGGCTACGAGAAGCTGAATGTTCCGCCTGTGATAGACTAGGCAAAATTGATTTCCGCCTGTTTATCAAAAACATGTCCTCTAGAAAATACTTTGAGGTCTGGCAGAAAAACTTGGCAGGAATGTCGCCACTTCACATGATTGCTGGCAGCGGTGATCACGAGAATCTACGGTCACAGGAAGAGCGGGCTCTGGACGGCCATGTGTCACCACCGATAAAGAAAACCATCGTGCTCGTCATATGCCTCTGGGGCATCGTACTGCATCTACAGCAGCAATCTGAGTAGAAGTTAGCTGCACAGTGACAAAACGAACTGTTACAAATGGTTACTTAAAGGACAGCTCGGAGCCAGTCGCCCTGTAGCGTGCGTTCCACTGACTCCAAACCACCACCATTTGAGACTTCAGTGGTGTCAAGCGAGAGCTCACTGGAAGGCAGGGTGGAGGTCTGTTGTGTTTTCTGGTGAAATCAGGTTCTGCCTTGGTGCCGGTGATGGCAACGTGTTGATTAGAAGGGAGCTAATTAATGGCCTGTAACCAACCTGTCTCCGTCCTAGACACGCTGCAACTACACCTGGAGTTAGTCTGGGGTGCGATTTCCTTTGACAGCAGGAACACTCTCGTGATTATCCCACGCACCCTAACTGCAAAATTGTACGTCAGTCTAGCGATTCGACCCCTTCTGCTGCTATTCATGAACAGTATTGTAGGGGGTGTTTTCCAACAGGCGTGGAATTCTATGCCACAAACTGACATTCGACACCTGTACAACACAATGCATACACGTTTGCATGTTAGCGTTCAAAATTTTGGCGGTTACACCGGTTATTGAAGTACCGGATAAAATAAGAGAAATCAGGGCTCGCACAGAAAAATTTAAGTGCTCGTTTTTCCCGCGTGCCGTTCGAGAGCGGAACGGTAGAGAGACAGCTTGAAGGTGTTTCATTGAACCCTCTGCCAGGCACTTTATTGTGAATAACAGAGTAATCACGTAGATGTAGACCAGCATTTCACGTTTGCAATTGCTTATCTAGGCCTTACATTAACCTGTGATCTTGCAATGTTAATCGCTTAAATATGCAATGTAAACAAATGTATTCCCGAAATTTCAATACTGTACATTATTTTTTGGTGTTGCCATTTTTTTTTTTTTTTTTTTTTCGTGTATGAGACTACGTATTTTACATTATGCGGATTAGAAAATTGACCAACAGAGAATTGGAGAAATAATAAAACACGAAACAGAGTATAAGAATAAATAACTCATTGCAAAGAAAAATTCTCGACTATTGCGAGATTTCCTGTATCGGATAGCAGCAGTTGGATACAAGGAAGCCTTAAACTTGAATTTGAATACTTTGGATTTGCCACTCAATTCTTTCGAGTTCTGCTGGAAGCCTATTGAAAATCAAACCTGCTGATCACTGTACAACTTTCTGTAAAATGCTTAAAGTAGTATTATGGAGTGTGTATCGTTCCTCCGTCTTGTGTTCATTGGGTGACTGTTGCAGTTTCTTCTGAATGAGTCAATACTGTCAACAGCAAATCCCGTGATTGAACATATGTACAGGAATGGCAGAATTAGATTCAGTCAGGGAATTTGAAGTGTCGACAGTAATTCGCGAGATTAATATTTATAACCGTGATCACTGATGAAATACGGGAGATCCCGGGAAGTACGGGAGAGTTGGTCGCCCTTGTTCTTATACTGTGACAACTTTCGATTCCCGTGGCCGAGACGAGGCTCGAAATATCGACATTCGATTTACGAGATAGTAAAATTAAAATCTTATGTTGCTTGAGAGCCCACGGAAGAGGTCCAGTCACGTAACTGGAAAATCTGGCGAGGTAGCGCAGTGGTGATGTCGCTGGACTTGGATTCGGGAGGACAGCGGTTGAAATCACCGTCCAGTCACCCAGATTTAGGTTTCTTGTGTGATTCGTTTCATTCGCTTTAGGCAAGTGCCAGGAGGCCTTTAAAAAGGACGCAGTGAAATCCTTTGCCAGTCGGAACTAGTTCTCCGTCTCTAACGACCTCGTCGTCGACGGGACATTGAATCCTAATTTCCCTTTCTAACTACAAAGGTTTTCCTTCCTCGCAGAGTGCGGGAGAGTTGGTTCTTACGTCTATGGTGTGTGTCAGTATGATGGGTGCTTGCAGCGATTTGTCATTTTTGTGTTGTTGACGCTGTGGGACAGAAGGGAGCTCTCCAGCAAGGTATGCGGGAGTACGTCTGTGAAGTCTGCAACAGTGGGTGAGAGGTAATGACGGAAGTAAAGCTTTAAGGCCGAGTCGAGCTCAGTCGGTAAGAACATTGCTCGTGAAACCCGACGCTTTACCGCAGAGTGAAATATCTGCTCTGAGAATACTCTGACCAAACGTATCCGGACACCTACCAGAGAAGGTACTGACTTGGACTCAGAGGTTTGCAGCGAAGCCGACGTTCTAACTCATCCCAAAGGTGTTCCATTGGTTTGTGTCGGCAGTCTGGGCGAACCAGTCCATTTCAGCAGCGTTACTGCCCTCGAGCCATTGCCTCGCAGATACAGCCGTATGACAGGCAGAATCGTCATGCTGGTACAAACAGTCAGCGTCTCTAAACTGTTCTTCTACTGCAGGCAGTACAAAATGCTGTGAAAGGTGTTCATATCCTTTCGCATATACCGTTTTCTTAAGCGCAATAGGGGGCCAACATCCCAACCACGGAGAACTACTGCATACCACCGTACCACCACCTCCTCCAAGCTTCACTGTTGGCACTATGCGTGATGGCAAGTAAAGTTCTCCAGGCATTCTGCAAACTCTTCCATCGGATTGCCGTAGAGTGTAGCATGACTTATCATTCCAAGATCAACCGTTTCCAGTCACCCACTGTCAAATGGCGTCGTTCTTTCATCACCTCAAGCGTTCCTTAGCATTGAGGGCAGAAATTCGTGGCTTATGAGGAGCTGCTCTGTGCCTCATTCTTTTTAACTCACCATGCACAGTTATTGTGCTAGCAGGATTGCTGGTAGCAGTTTGGAACTCACGAGTGATTCCTTCCACTGACTTCATCCCATTTTCTTATAACCGTTCTCCGCAGTGCTCGACGGTCCCTGTTCATCAGTACACGAGGCCTGGCTAGTCTTCGTTTAGCTATGGTTCTTCCTTCGCGCTTCCACTTTACAATCACGTTACGAGCAGTCGAGTTGGGCAGCTTAGAAGGTTTGAAATGTCCCCGATGGTTTTGTTACTCGGGTGGCGTATAGTGGCTATAGTCCGATTAAAATTACTTGATAGTTGACAGTTCGGGCGTTGGAGCTGTTTTTCTCCAGTCAGAATGCTCAATGTCATGCCGTTGCCATTTGCTATAACAGTTGGTCAGTTCACTTCCAATTCCTTGCCTGGCTTTCTTTCTTGATTTGTTTGGATCCCGAATCCTGGGTCTGGTCCTTTTACTTCATCACACGTGACAACCACGCCATAAACACACACACACACACACACACACACACACACACACACACACACACATACCATACCCCACTGGATCCTTCCGCAGAAGAAACGATTTAGCGTCAGATGTACAACTATCGTAAGCACAGAGATCAGATTGCGTTAGAAAGAGTAGCACAACATTGAGTAAAACCGAATTTTAGTAGGCTGCAATTCATCGTTACAATTGGTTCTTTGGAGTCAAAAATATGACAACACCAAGCAGTCTAGTAGCGTAGTGCAGTGGATAGCGTAAAAGCCCGACGTAGGATCGTATCTCGGCAGATGCGGTGAAATGTTTTTATTTCTAAACCTAGTCGAAAGACATTATTTTTGTTCAGTTAATTGATTTAAATGTATTTTTATTTCTAATACTTTGCAACGTCATTTTAATCATAATATTTACATTGTTATTTGTCCTTATTTTTCTTCCTATCATTCTGTTTTCGTTTGGAATCTATCTGTGTCGCCTATAATCTCCAATCAAGTGTCAACCAGATCTGCTCGTTGGTTGGTAACGCTGCAGCTTATCAGCGTGAGGCTAATTTCAGGTGATCAGTGATAATGAGAAATCACGGTTTGCTTTTAGCCTTGAAATGAGTTTACTTGTGGAGGTTAGTCATAATCGCCGTGAACAAAGCCATCATGATTTTGGTTCTGCCGCAGATTGTTGACAGCCTTTTTTTTATCCATTGCACATGATAGGTCGTGGTTATCTTAGGACATGAGTTTAAATTCAGGGCAGCAAAAAAAGTCGCATGCCGCAGCTTAGTCGTTGCTCGCTTAAAATCAGCTGTCGACAGAGCATCTCGCATTTCCGTTATATCTCACGACGGCCACTTCCAACAGTGCTCCGCGTTATGCATAACACACCATTTGTGAAGTGAAGTGCTTCCCCCCCTCCCCTCGGCTCACACGTGGGTGGGGGTGGGCTGTCAGCGGTACAGTATTTCACTCTTCGGCCAAATGATTTTTTAAAAAACTTAGTAATGATATGGGGCTGTTTTTTACTTTTAATTCAAAATCAAAGACAGTTAAAAAAAGGAAAATTGTACATTTTAAAAACGTTACAGGAACTTGAAATTTTTCTGATAAAAAACATTGAACCAGCACGCTTTCACTTAAAACTTGAGGGACATGCACATGGTGAGAAGTATAGTCGGAGGAGAGTGTGTTTCATAGGGTTGAGGGATGTGGGTAAAATGATAGGGGTTAGGTAAGTAGGAAAATTATGGAGATGATAGATAGGAGTGGTGTGGTATGTGGGTGGGATAGTGTTAAAAGAGGAAAGAGATGGGGATGGAAGGGGAGGGAAAAGAAGAGATGAGCTCTGATGTGGAGTGGGATAGGTGAGTGAAGAGTTGATAGGAGGGATAGATATCGTGACAGATCTCATTGTTTGGGAGAGGGAGTTGGTTGAAGTTACATTGTTATAGGTTTCGGAGAGTGTAGGTGTAGGGACTGGGAGGTGTGTTTGTGAAGGCGAGGCAGCGTACTAGGGTCGGTGGTCAGAGGGAAGACAATGGGACTATGAGAATCTTGTCTCCGGATAGTATAGGAGATGCGGAGGTGTTGGATGAGGGTGAGGAGTGATGGGAATTTGATGAGATGGTAGAAGATCCGCGAGGGGGAAGGTAAGCGGATGCGGAAAACGAAACAGGGTGCATGGCGCTCCAAGATTAGGAGTAGTTTATAGAATTTTGGTGGGGCGGAGATCCTAGCAACATTTGCATAGCAGAGGAGATCCACCGTGTTTGAGTGTCGCCTATAACCGTGCGCTAGCCGGCAGCTGGTGTGGCAACATTGTAGCGGCAAGTGACAGACGTCAGTTGTCAAGTAATTTTAATCGGACTATAGGTCATGTTCGAAGTCAGCGAGCTCTGCTGATTGACCCAATCTGCTCTTATACTGTGTCTCTGCTGACAAAACAGCACTCCCCGGCTCCTTTTATATTTGCCGCTCCTCCTATCGCGACATCTAGTGGTGATTTACGCATTACACATAGGTGTCCACGAGCTTTTGATAGTGTGTGTGGACTTAACAGTGAAAGCGATAAATGGGTATACCGCAATGGTTAAGACAGTAGACTAGCATTCACTAGCAGCCTATTTCATTTTTGCTGTACCCTAGCAGAAGAATTCATATTTGACGAGAAATACGCCGTTATTAACAATCCATCCATCCTCACTGGCGGTTTATGTAGGTATGACACGCGACTAGTCGCTTTTTCATTGTATGAACTTTGATGCACCACTAACTAGTTTTCGAATCAGTGCAGGCTCGCCAGCAGATGGTGGGGCTACTGGAACATTATTTTCTGGATCATATTTGCCAGGGTCGTGGTGCTGGCGAAAATAATGGAAATTCAGGCATAAGTTTCATTGTAAACGAACACTGCAGATAAGATGCTAGATTGTTATTTTTGCCTTATTGCATTACATATATAAAAGCATAGGTAATGGACGCATGCGAACATTCCAAGGTGCAAGTGTGTCCATATGTTGACAATGTAGATGTAATACAGACAAAAAGTCACAGATAAACATGGAAAAAGTGAATGAGTTACTAGTGCCGCGTGGTTTGGGGCGCGGCTATCCCCATTGGAGATTCGGGTCCTCTCTCGGGCATGGGTATGTGTGTTGTCCTTAGCGTCAGTTAGTTTGATTAAGTGGTTTTTAAACCTAGGGACCGATGACGTCAACAGTTTGGTTCCATAGGAACTTACCACAAATTTAATAAATAATAATTTAGTTCCTAGCGTAGTTAAGAGATACAGATGACAATGGGAAACTGTAGGTGTGTACATGACTTGAACTTCTCTCTGTGCACACATGGCACTATAAAAGAATAAACAACAAAACAGTTACAGGTGAAATATGAGAGTGAAATAGTTGTTCCATGAATTAAAGAGCGAAAGAGTTAGGAACATAACACGGCACTCACAAATGAACATAGAAAGCTGAAGGAGTGTACATTAATTGAATCCACGTTGGGTATTACGAATCTACCCTTACGTTCCAAACAACTAAATACAACAATAATGTGTGATAAGTACGTACTAGATATACTAGACTCTCGCTAATCCGGCCCTCAGTAGTCCGGCCTCGCACTAATTCGGCGCACATGCAAAAACACGTGCACAATAAATTATCGTGTGCAACAATGCTTAGTTAAACAGTGCTTTATATACTGTATTTGAAATTGTAGCTTTCTTTACAATTCGGAATCGTGTCTTCTAAAACGAAACACGTTACGCTAGACCTCAAGCAGAAACTCGAAATTTTAGGTAAGTTAAATCGAGGTTCTTCGCAGAAAGCCATTGCTGCTGAATTCAGTGTTGGGTGAGCAACTATTTACATCAAAAAGAAAGATGTTATTAGACAGTACTCAACACAAATGGATAGTTAGTTGGGAAAACGGAAGGTTATGCGAAAGAGGAAGAACTGGACGTAGCTGTTTATAGATGGTTCATACATCAACGCAGTAAAGGAATTCCAGTCAGTGGCTCGATTATAAAGGAAAAAGCAGCTGCATTTAACCAACAACTTGATGGTAGTAACTCGTTTGCAGCGAGCGAAGGTTGGCTATCAAACTGCAAAAAACGGCATAGCATTCGGCAACTGACGATCACCGGGGAAAGTCGCTCAGCTAACCGTAAGGATGCTGATGAGTTTGTAAGCAAGATACGGAAGATAATAGAGGAAGAAGATTTAAATGTTGATGGCTTGTATAATGCTGATGGAACAGGACTCTTTTACAAGATGCTTCCTTCAAAAACATTATGTGGTGTCACCGCCAGACACCACACCTGCTAGGTGGTAGCCTTTAAATCGGCCGCGGTCCGTTAGTATACGCCGGACCCGCGTGTCGCCACTGTCAGTGATTGCAGACCGAGCGCCGCCACACGGCAGGTCTAGAGAGACGTCCTAGCACTCGCCCCAGTTGTACAGCCGACTTTGCTAGCGATGGTTCACTGACAAAAACGCTCTCATTTGCCGAGACGATAGTTAGCATAGCCTTCAGCTACGTCATTTGCTACGACCTAGCAAGGCGCCATTACCAGTTTATATTGATATTGTTAATAATATCTAAACAAGAGCGATGTTCTCCAATTGTGGATTAAAATTAAGTATTCCAAGAACTACGTTCTTTTCTTTATAGGATAATTACTTTACCTTGTTCCAGACCTCACGCCAATCTGCGTGAGCTTAAAAGCGTGCATTGCGGCTTCCTCCAAACCCCGTGAATTGGCTCCTGCCAATTCACAACACATTAGCTGCCAACAACGGGAAGGAAGCCCGTGGTTACAAGCAACAGAAACAGTGCATAAGATTGATGACGTGTTGTAATGCAAATGGGAGTCATAAACTACCGCTTATGATGATTTGAAAATCCCAACATCCACGTTGTTTACAAGTCACTGACGTTAAATACTCTACCAGTGCAGTTTTGCGCATAGAAGAAAGCGTGGATGGACAAACAAATATTCTCTCGGTGGTTCTATGAAACGTTTGTACCAGCAATGAGAAAAGAGGTAAAGAAGAAAAAGCTTCCACTGAAAGCTATCCTTGTAATTGACAAGCCGGCCGGAGTGGCCAAGCGGTTCTGGGCGCTACAGTCTGGAACCGCGCGACCGCTACGGTCGCAGGTTCGAATCCTGCCTCGGGCATGGATGTGTGTGATGTCCTTAGGTTAGTTAGGTTTAAGTAGTTCTAAGTTCTAGGGGACTGATGACCTCAGCAGTTAAGTCCCATAGTGCTCAGAGCCATTTTTTTTTTTTTTGTAATTGACAATCCCCCCAGTCATCCTTCAGATGTTTCTCTGAAGTCAGATGGTACACAAGCACTCTTCTCCCACCCTACGGGACAGCCCTAATTCAGACCATGGACCAGGGAGTTTTGGAACCAATTAAACGTCATTATCGACATTCACTTCTCGTCTCCTTGCTGAACGAAAGTGAAAAAGTCTCTATCGAGACTACGCCGAAGGCGTGGAAAGCAATTAACATATATGATGGTGTTTTCCAAGCAGCCGAAGCATGGGATAAAGTGGAGACTACCATAATGAAGAGCTGGAGAAAATAGTGGCCACAATTCGGAGTTACCTATTACTTCGTTCACTGACACGTTCCACAACGTCCCAGGAGGAGAAGAAATTGATGATGAAGATGTAACTAAGTGGCTGAATGAGGAAAACTGTGATACGGACCAAACTTTAACGGATGAAGAAATAATCAAAAGCTTGAAAGAAAGTAGTAATGAAAGTAATGAAGACACGGGAGGAAAAAGCATGAAGATTTCTCACAGTGCTGGTGCTGAAGCTGCCGAGGTCTTCCTGGAGTACATTATGCTACAACCAGATACATGCAGTACCGATGTAATGCTTGTTGAAGCATTTGCGTGATAAAACATGCCACTGTCGCGTATCATCATTGTCACAGTTAGAGATTAGGGACACGTTTCATAGCGAGTGATAAGACTGTATAATTATGTACGGCATATTGTACACTCAAACACCAACTTTTCTTTGAAAATTAATGTATTTTTGGATTTAATAAAGTATATCCTCTGTTTTAAAATTGTATCCATCGGTTTGATAAAGTACAGTACACTACATCCCCTGTGTCTTCAAAATACACTACTGCACATTAAAATTGCTACACCAAGAAGAAATGCAGATGATAAACGGGTATTCATTGGACAAATATATTATACTAGAACTGACATGTGATTACATTTTCACGCAATTTGGGTGCATAGATCCTGAGAAATCAGTACCCAGAACAACCACCTCTGGCCGTAATAACGGCCTTGATACGCCTGGGCATTGAGTCAAACAGAGCTTGGATGGCGTGTACAGGTACAGCTGCACATGCAGCTTCAGCACGATACCACAGTTCATCAAGAGTAGTGACTGGCGTATTGCGCCGAGCCAGTTGCTCGGCCACCATTGACCAGACGTTTTCAATTGGTGAGAGATCTGGAGAATGTGCTGCAGTCTAACATTTTCTGTATCCAAAAAGGCCTGTACACGACCTGCGGTCGCGCATTATCCTGCTGAAATGTAGGGTTTCGCAGGGATCGAATGAAGGGTAGAGCTACGGGTCGTAACACATCTTAAATGTAACGTCCACTGTTCAAAGTGCCGTCAATGCCAACAAGAGGTGACAGACGTGTAACCAATGGCAATCCCTACCATCACGCCGGGTGATACGCCAGTATGACGATGACGAATATACGCTCTCAGTGTGCGTTCACAGCGATGTCCTCAAACACGGATGCGATCATCATGATGCTGTAAACAGAACCTGGATTCATCCGAAAAAATGGCGTTTTACCATTCGTGCACCCAGGTTCGTCGTTGAGTACACCATCGCAGGCGCTCCTGTCTGTGATGCAGCGTCGAGGGTAACCGCAGCCGTGGTCTCAGAGCTGACAGTCCATGCTGCTGCAAACGTCGTCGAACTGTTCGTGCAGATGGTTGTCGTCTTGCAAACGTCCCCATCTGTTGACTCAGGGATCGAGACGTGGCAGCACGATCCGTTACAGCCATGCGGATAAGATGCCTGTCATCTCGACTGCTAGTGATACGAGGCCGTTGGGATCCAGCACTGCGTTCCGTATTGTCCTCCTGAACCCAACTATTCCATATGCTGCTAACAGTCATTGGATATTGACCAAAGCGAGCAGCAATGTCGCGATACGATAAACCGCAATCGCGATAGGCTACAATCCGAACTTTATCAAAGTCGGAAACGTGACGGTATGCATTTCTCCTCCTTACACGAGGCATCACAACAACGTTTCACCAGGCAACACCGGTCAACTGCTGTTTGTGTATGAGAAATCGGTTGGAAACTTTCCTCATGTCAGCACGTTGGAGGTAACGCCACCGGCGCCAACCTTGTGTGAATGCTCTGAAAAACTAATCATTTGCACATCACAGGATCTTCTTCCTGTCGGTTAAATTTCGCGACTGTAGCACGTCATCTTCGTGGTTTAGCAATTTTAATGGTCAGTAGTGTAAATAAAAACACAATAAATGAACAGAATAAATTTCAGACACTCAGTAATCCGACACTTCCGCTAATCCGACACCCATATGTGCCAGGAATGGCCGGGTTAGCGGTAGTCTAGTGTAGTTTAGACTTCAAAACTAATTTGTGTCCTATTAGCCAAATGCCGGTTAATCTTTCGACCTATCAATCGTGGGACGATTTCTCAAAAGTAGCATGACCCTTGCCATGATGCCTACGCGCCATAACGCGCGCGGGTGTGTGTGATAATGTTTTTTAATGATCTCGCGCCCACTTAAAATGAAACACCTTCAAAATGTTGGTAACCCACGTAATAAGTGGCAGTGGGAGCGCAGAGACAGGCACGTGCGAAACGGTAAACCGAGTCGCACGGCGCTTAATTTATGAGGACAGGCTCGGGTGTGTTCTCTTGACACTGAAGGGACGCGTGCCTGCCGGGACGTGTTTAATAAATTATGTCGCACTCGCAGGACGTCACGAACCTGCTCAACGCCATTCGCCGCCTGCAGCGACGAGCCATGGCTGCCCCACAAAGAGGGCTCCAGTTGTAGAGCATGTGGCTTACCAGGCCACGATATCTCTTATTAATAACGAACGTACTACCGTCCTATACCACTATAAACCTCCCTGCGTATCATACGCGTGACTAAATACTAGGGACGTTCAATACGTAATGCAACCATTTTTTTTTCTGAAAGTAGGTCTGTTTTATTGAGGATTCCAGTACACCATATTATTCCCCATAGTTTAGGCTACAATGCCGTGTTTTTCATCATAGTCTCCGCTCAACGCGACAGCCTTTCGCCACATTACTAGGACTGTACGCCCGCCTGTTACCACTCGACTGGTCGACGTCGGAGCCAACGCCTTGCTGCATCAACCACTTACTGCTCCCCACGGTGTTCTCTGGACCAAACAGATGGAAGTCATAAGGTACGAGATCCGGGCTGTGGAGTGGATGAGGGAGAACAGTCCAGTGAAGTTTTGTGAGCAGCTCTCGGGTGCGCGGACTTGTGTGAGGCCTCTTGTTGTCATGGAGAAGAAAAAGTTCGCTTGCTTTGTTGTGACGACGAACACGCTGAAGTCCTGAGGATAGCACAGTACACTTCAGGGTTGATCGTTGCTGCATGAGGGAGGACATCAAACAGAATAGGCCCTTCACAGTCCCAGAAGCCCGTCACGCGGGCGTTACCGGCTAAGTGTGCGGCTTTGAACTTCTTCTTCGGAGAAGAGGTGGTGTGGCGCCACTCCATTGATTGCCATTTTTTTCCCGGTTCGAAGTTACGAACCCATGTTTCGTCGCCTGTGACTGCGTAGCACAAAAAAGGTCACGATTAGCCTCGTAACACACAAGCAGTTCCTTCGGGTCTTATGGTCTTCTGTTAGGCGGCGAGGGATCCAGTGGGTTGAGCAGCGAAGTGTTTGTCATCCGTCAATCACCTCGAACGAGAGTGTCCACACGTTCCGACATCGCAGAATCCACAGCTTTGTGTGGCCGGACGGCACACGTGAGATCGGACAGGTTTACGCGATCTTGTTGCGATGATGGCAGACGCCTCGCCCGACGACTCATCGTGCTTTTGTTCACTGCCTGGTCTCTGTGGACTAGACACTTTGCAAGCCCCTATATCTGCGATGCTCTGGTTTCCCGCCAAAAGAAACTCAATGACAGCTCTCTGCTTATAAAGCACCTCTGTTACAGACGCCATTTTGAAGCCTACGTATAGCGTCGCCACCTGGCGAAATGTCTTGATACTATAAGGGCTCAAGTGGAAATGTCCGTCAACAAATTCCGCATTTTTTTTCAACCGAAACTGGCTGAGGAAAAAATGTGTTGCAATACTTATTGAACGCCCATCGTACATACAGTGCACAAACGAGGAAGGTGTGCTTTTTAGTTGGGAATATCTTGTGCTTCCCTTACCTCATTACATGCTCCCATGGCTACCAGACCGCGTGAATCGCAGTGAGCAGTGGGCACAGCATTTCGGCTCATCAGCATATTTTCTAACAATAATAAAGAAAACTGGTCTTCTTGGAGTCGACTGTCGGATCGTTGTGCAGTAACTAGTGGTAGCGGGCAGAGTCAGATACGGGGCTAATTAAGGGCGACATCTCTGTGTGGTCCGGGTAATAAGCTCGCCCCGGGCCGTCTCATTAGATGCCGCAACGTTGCAGCAGCAAAGACGGCCCTGCACCAGTCGCGGGGAGAGAGTCACAGTCCTGTGTGCCCGCGCCCGCACTGTGTACTGCACACAATTGCCGCTCCGTGCAACTCCCTCTCATTACAGCGGCAAGTACTGTGCGAAACAGCTTAAGGCGTAGCGGCGGGATAGCTCTAATCAGGTGACGTTATGAGATAACCTGGTGGCAGTCTCGCGGCATTTCACGTAAAACGCAGCACAGAGAAAACGGCGTAGGAAAATATTACGCAGCAGTTTGGGCGGGCGTTTTTCATTCTTGACACAGATATAATCAATTGCACTATGTGCATGTGAGCTGTAGGAAGTTGAACAAAAGTCTTTTGTGAGGGCCCGCGGCCATTCCAGTCAGCGGAAGTGAAACACTCCTTTCCGTATACAGCGCCCTTCCAAAGTTAAGCATGATAGGGAAAAGAAGATTGTAATTCTCCTTCATCACATGACTGTACTTCTTGTGTGTGTGTGTGTGTGTGTGTGTGTGTGTGTGTGTGTGTGTGTGTGTGTCTCTCTGCTTCCGTTTGGCACCTTGTCGCGGACGGCGAGTGTTTGTCGGAGGCAAGGGTGTCGTCACCCCAGGGAAGTGTGGTAGGACCGCTGTTGTTCCCTGTCTACATGGACGATATGACGGGTAGGGTTAGCAACAGTCTGCGATTGTTTACTGAAGACGCTGTAGTGTGCGGAAAAATGTTGTAGTCGTGACTGTAGGAGAATACGAGATGACTTGGGCAGAATTTCTATGTATCTGATCGGTGGCAATTTGACCTAAATGTAGAAAAGTTAAGTTTAATGCAGATGGGTACTAAAAACGATCCTGTAATGTTCGAATACAGTATTAGTGGTCTGCTGCTTGACTATCACGTCCGTTTGCTATAAGCGACGTAAAATGGAACGAGCACGTAAGATCGGTTTTAGGGATGATGAACGGTCGACTTGGATTTATTGGGAGAATTCTGGGAAAGCGTAGCTCACCTGTAGAGGAGATTGCGTAAAGAACACTTGTGCTACCAATTCTTGAGTGGCTGGGATTCCCACATGGGCGAATTAAAAGAAGACGTCGGATCAGTCCGTGGCGTGCTGCTAGATTTGTTACCGGTGTGTTCGATCAACACACGAGTATTACGGAAGTGCTACGTGAATTCATGTGGGACTACCCGGAGAGAGTAAAACGTTTTTTTCGCGAAACACTGTTCAATAATTTTAGAGAACCAGCTTTTGCGACCGACTGCAGAACGATGCTTCTGCCACGAACGCGTAAAGTCAACAGTGCCAATATAAGAGAAATCATGGCTCATACGTAAGTAAACACAGTAATCTTCCCCTCGCTCCATTTGCGAGTGGCACAGGGAAATAAATGATAGGCCCTCCACCAGGCACCGCGCTCCGACACTGTATTGTGGCTTTTTGAATGCGTGGTTCAGCTGTAGTTTCAGAGACAATAATAACCAGCTGTACACTACACCCATAACATGTCATATTTGCACTTTGTTTGTGAGTTGAACATTGTCCCCTGGTGACGTTTACTGCCGAATTACCATAAAGAAACATTGCAGGAGAGAAGCCTGCTTGTGTTTTGGCTAATTTACAGGCCACGTTTACCAGTCCCTGGTGATAACACATCCATGATCACGACTCTTCACAAAACGTTCTGTAATAGGCGCCTGTATTTTGTTCAAAAGTCAGTAATCGCAGTAACTAGTGGACGTAGGACATTGTCTTATCAGTTTTTTAAATTGTTCTGTACTCTTCCATTTAAGAGGTCTACGATATCAGCATGTATTCATTTTTTGGTCTTCTATTATATCGTAGACCTCATCAATGTCTGCCTCTGTGTTGATCTCAATAGCGCAGCCGCAGCGCAATTCGACTTTTGCGCCCCAGCGGCTGCCCTTGAGCTCATTAAAGCACAAATAATAATAAATTGCCGTGCAGACACCCCAGGTAATCCAGTATTGTTTCGATCTTTGCAGCTGTGTAATAATTCAAATTAAAATGTGTTATCGGCAAAAAACTATATTTTGACCGTGTTCTGTACGTCAAAGTGCAACGACTTCACGTGAGCGTCGGATGATAATCGGCATACGGTATACACTTCACGCTTCCACGTTTCTCTCTCATCCCCGCCTCGTCATCCACCAAAAATAGATAAACTTTTCAAGATTCATGCGTGCCAGCACGATAATTTTCCCGCTTATTATAGAAACTTGATCTGATTTATCAATGTACCTTCGTAAGTGTAGACCTACAGTTTTACACGGAACTCAATACATAGTACAATTTGTAGTCTGCAAATAGCCAAAGCTTCGGAACTGATGAGACATATTAACCCATCAATCCTCTGAGCAACAGTGGTTTCTGCCTCAGACCACCGTTTTTCTGCTTGTGTTTTGAATATCAGTGCCTTTCGCGTGAAACCACCGATGCTATTGCAAGACAGATACATCTAGCGCTGCGCTGATGTACTTGTACGAATGCAGTTACAGTGTTCAAAGCAACAGCCGGCGCGGAGTTTTTGCTACATGGATGTAGGAAATTGTGACGTGTTATTTTTTTCATTTTAGTGGTCATGTTGAGGTGATTGATTGACAGTGAAAGTCAGTATATCTAAAGTTATTAGACGTAAATTTGAGTTTGTACTACTGGTTTTACGAATAATTTTGACATGAAACCACTGGGCCAGTATGTGCTTTTATAAATTTGGTAATTGTATATAAATTTATTACACTTTAGGTCCGTTTTTTGATTGTTGCTTAGGACTATAATTCACGCAAGTTTCGAATTGTGGGATTGTGTCAAGGAAAAGTGTGAAATTGCTTTCAAACTTATCACGTGAAATTTTGGGGGGTTGAAAACTGTAAGTGCCAGTAGTTCCAAAGCAGTGCAGCTTCTCAAACTTGAAAAATTTTTTCCTAATAATTCCATGTGTGGGGAGCAAGATGGCGTCGTAAGAAGCCCCTGTTAATTACGACGAGTCTGTATAGGAGTGGGGGAGAGCATCTCGCAATACAGACTTCTTTTGCTCTTGGCTGAGGTAGTTTGACCGCAGTTTTTAAACATCGATAATTTATGTTTAATAATGTTCATACAACTAACGTACTTTGAAACATTAAGTATTTTAAAGATTGTTATTTATAAAAGTCAATAACATTAAATTCCAATGCTCAGATAAAAACACAGAATTCCCTGAGATTTCATGTATTCCTGAAATTCCCTGAGATTTTCCAGAATTTTCCCGGTAAAATGTAATTCCGTGAAAGTTACAAGCTTTCTAGGCGAATCGCCACCCTGTAAAATGAAACCACATCTTTAAAACAACTGACTGTTTACTTTTTGCCGTTTCGTCTTGTATTCGTTGCTTGCTATAATGGTAAGGATTAATTTTGTGAAAAATAAAATAAAATTGTATATTTTTTATATGGTTGGCACTCAGAGGGTTAAGTGGTGTCACGGGTATATTCGTCCATGGCCGCTCTCTCTAAGGTGGTTCGTCGGTTATATCCGTCCTCAGCATTCTGTGGTTTGTAGCTAAAGCCACGTATCACCTGAGCGCGGCAGCGTCCCCGGCAGCGTTGGTTGTTGTACCTCGTGCAGCCCGCGGCTGTCACGATCGAAAATGCCGCGCAGCGATCCGAAGCGGAACGATCTAACGTCTCGCAGCAGATTCCAGAATGCTCTGCTCCTACAGTCGAGACGGTAGCTCTCCTGGTTGTGCGCGGCAAAAATGATCAGCGAAGTGTGTCTTCCTCTGATAGAACTCTATAGAACAAATGGGGTGTTGTGGAACCCAAATAACAGAGACTGCCACAACAAAAAATACGCGTGAGGGTGCATGGTAGGACATAAACAGCGAAATGAAGATGCCCGTTTAAGATCTCGAAAAGAAAGGAAATCTTTATTGGCTTTCTGCAGAAGATAGACAGAACCTTTCCTTCACAGTAGTCGCATCTCTGCTGTTGCCGTCTAGTTTTCTTGTTTTTGGGTCGATCAGTGCGTCTCATTGTTCGACATCCTGTAACGGCGTTAGAGTAAAATTTTTAATTGTATCTTCCATCCCTTCAAAATTCATATCTTGCACAGTTCTTTTTCCGTACTGCATTCTTTGGCGATAAGATTGTCATCCACCAACGCGCTTGTCGTTTAGATTTCGTATTGTTTTCGATGTTATATGTCATTATGAAGGCAGCCGCTGCACTTGTCCTTTTCACGGTATTGTCGCACGCACTGAGTAACCACCGATAAGTAGCGAAAGCCCGCCGCGAAGTGAAGCCGCATATCGACTGAGCGCAGCTGCCAAGGCTTAATGGGAATGACGAATTGCAGACCGCCAGGTGTTGTATTAGTTAATGCTCCCTCCACCGTATGGTACCTCTCACTAATCAAGATAATGTATTCTCCACCAGTTATAACGTTGTTCAATGTTTATACTAGAAAGGACACAAATTATGGCAGTCATTATTCTGAAGAGAAATTAACTTGTCGAATCGTTTTGGAGCTTGCTCACGATTTGCTCGGAAAAGACTACTGTATTTATCACGAGAACTAATATCCTAATCCATGACAAAGTAACTGGTAGGAACACCGATGGTTATGCCATTTCGACGTTCGTGCGACGATTGAAGTGAGGGACCGTGTTAAATCTTCCGCTGTGAAGCAATTTCCGAGGACCGATTTCAATGTTTCGGTCTCCTCTCGACCTTCAGTTTCGGCGCCAGTATTGTCACCCATTTCAGTGCTTCGGCCTTCTGTTATCTTCAACGGCACAATGCGACAAAATATAAATGAGTTAAAAAAAAAGTTCAGATGTGTGTGGAATCTTATGGGACTTAACTGCTAAGGTCATCAATCCCTAAGCCTACACACTACTTAGCCTAAATTATCCTAAGGACAAACACACACACTCATACCCGAGGGAGGACTCGAACCTCCGCCGGGAGCAGCCGCACAGTCCATGACTGCAGCGCCTCAGACCGCTCGGCTAATCCGGCGCGGCGAAATGAGTTCCCTGACAGAATAAAAAATGACAAAAGCCAAGTGTTTTAATTAACTGCAACAAGAATATGTTAGGCTTGGGTAGGTTGATTCCCATCTGGAAAGCCACCAGTTGTGGTATCATGTATCGATACCACCGTATCACAGTTGTCAACGGCATAGCAAGTTTCCGTTTGACGCCAGTAGTGATTGCGCGGGATCCGGCGGACCCAATGGTGCGCGCCTGCTGGGCCACACGTCCAGTGGCTCTGGACTACGAGCGCTCTCTGGTGCCGCGATATAGAACGGCAGGTGGCAGCCACTCAATCCACTTAATGCCTCTTTGCTTCGACACCATCATTAGTGCTTACTATAGGAAGGCTCTTCATTGTTGACAGTGATAGCTGGTCTCTGTTTCTTGCTGCATTATTTGTACTGCGTATTTGCACACTTGGAGAAATAAAAATTAAGTACATCTTCTGTTTGGCCCGCCCGGTTGGCCGTGCGGTCTAACCCACGGTTTTTCGGGCGGGAAGGAGCGCCTGGTCCCCGGCACGAATCCGCCCGGCGGATTTGTGTCGAGGTCCGGTGAACCGGCCAGTCTGTGGATGGTTTTTCGGCGGTTTTCCCATCTGCCTCGGCGAATGCGGGCTGGTTCCCCTTATTCCGCCTGAGTTACACTATGTCGGCGATTGCTGCCAAACAAGTTCTCCACGTACGCGTACACCACCATTACTCTACCACGCAAACATAGGGGTTACACTCGTCTGGTGTGAGACGTTCCCTGGGGGGTCCACCGGGAGCCGAACCGCACAGTAACCCTGGGTTCGGTGTGGGGCGGCTGGTGGGGTGAAGTGGACTGCGGTAGTCGTCGTGGGGTTGTGGACCACTGCGGCTGCAGCGGGGACGAAGCCTCTCCGTCGTTTCTAGGTCCCCGGTTAACATACAACAAAATATATTCTGTTTACTGTGTTAACTTGTTCGATAATCACTTCTACTCCTGTCCACTATTCTGTAGCCCACCTCTCCGTGCATTAAATCGTACACAACACCAATTGGCCCAGAGCAGTTTGCAGAAACAAATTATCAGAAGGGTTTTCACTATTTATTGGACATTTCAAGGTTCCATGTGTAGGTCCTGTGCAAAAATGTCAGCGAAAGATAAGTGATTGAGTTTGATGACTAGCCTCGGAAAACAACTGGCCATCCTCTCCAAAGCGAGAGTCATCAATTGCATAACCACCTTGAACACCAAAAGCGACTCGTCTTACACCAAGGCATTTTCCAAAATTTTCGCCAAACACAGAGAAGAAAACACCAACAAGGAGGTGTGGATTACACGCAAGAAGAGGCCCTTGGGAAGAGACAGCTTATTCGTGTGCAGAATACAAGCTTCCTCTCCGTGCAGCATCATTTTGTAAAATATTTCACTCAAAAAAAGACCAGGAATTACGTGAAAATAAATGTCTTCTCAAATACGTTCTATTCCATTATAATCCATTTTAGTTTGGTCCATAAACTAGAATGTAGAAAGAAACGTTCCAGTGAACCACGCGTTTAGAAAAATGGCATTTTTGGCGCGGATTGGTCGAGACGCGGGCCATTTTTGTTAGCGTGGTTTGCAGGCCGCAGTTGGCGCAGCGGAAAGAGTACAGCAGGATAGCGAGAGGGTTGTGATGTCGACTCCATATGCGGATACTTTTTAATTTTTACGTTACAGACATTTTAAATAAATCGAATTAATGCTCAGTATATCGTATTTATTAATACCTTCGTAAAAGGCATTACAGGGAAAGGCAAAGGAAAATTTGGGATTACGGATACTTCCCAAGAAAAGATTGTACTTCCAGCGTCCATGAGGAATCTCCAAATAACTTTCCAAGAACGGATTTTAATCAAAGCACGCAGGACTTCCGTTGGTTTCATTTTGACCTTGGACTTGCCCTCTGCAGCTGCATGCGAACAATAAATTCCCCCTATTTTTGTGATCAACATCACCCCCCAGCACGTGTAAATCATTGACTGTAAAATAATAAAATAATCTAATTTTAGGATGGCGTGCTGAAAACTGATGGCTCCGAATTTTTAAAATGAAAACTCTTACAGCTTTTTGAATAATTCAAACTGTAATAACATTCTACGGATTTGTTTTTCATGTCTACATATTTATTTCTCAACATAGTCACCCTGGCGACGAACACATTTCTCCCAACGAGAGACCGCCACTGTAGAATATTTGACTTTGTTGACAGAGCCACAACCTCACCTCATCTTGCACTGCTTCATCACTATCAAAGTCAAGTCCTCTAAGGTGTTCCTTAAGTTTTAAAAACAGGTGAAAATGGGATTGGGCCAAATAGGGATTGTGTGGAGGATGAGCGATTACAGGGAACCCAAGACGTTGGGTTGTTGCATATGTCGCAGTTCACATGTACGGTATACCATGGTATTGCTGAAGGAGAGAGGGTGTTGCGAGTGTGGAAAATCTCTATTTCGTGCTTTCGGTTTTCTGAGCGTCTGTTTCTCACGCACCGACATAGATGCGTCACACAACTCCACGTTACTCACTATAGTTTGGAGACCTCTCGCGGCAGGCGGTTGCAACTTGTATGAGCGAAGCGGGAAAACTCGACCGAGTACTATTCATGACATGTAATACCTTAACTGATATTGAGAACAGAACAAAAAAAAAAATCGGAGGCATTACTTTTCAGCACGGCCTCGTATACGCGAAGTTCTCCCCTCCTGTAAACTTACTTGCAATACTTTCTTTTTCATGCCTTTTATGAAAATATTAATAAAAACAATATATTGGACATTATTTCGGTTATTTGCAGTGTAAGTAACGTAAAAACTGAAAAGTCAGTTTCCACATAGAGAACTGCTCCAAGAACCTCGGATTACTGTCCTGCATTCTTTCTGCAACGTCCAGCAGCTACCTGGTAACTAGTTTTAACATAAATGCCACATGTCTCGCGCGATCCGCGCCAGGAATGCTATTTATAGGGTTCCGTTTCTCAATTCGTAAAAACGTTACACTTACTCAGGATCGCTTTATTGTCTGTCTGTCTGTCTGTCTGTCTGTCGGAGGCGGAGGATATTAGCGTTTAACGTCCCGTCGACAACGAAGTCATTAGAGACGGAGCGCAAGCTCGGGTGACCCCCCTGCGGGTCCGGGGATTAGAATAGGCCCGCGGTATTCCTGCCTGTCGTAAGAGGCGACTAAAAGGAGTCCATCCCCCTCTCGGGGGTAGTTCGCGCCTGCGTCCGGAAACGGACGGTTCCACGACCTATCATCGTGGTCCTTTTGGTTTTTTCACTTCTCGTTTCTTCCTTCCTTTTGTTGGTTCCTTTCTTTGCTCTTCTCCACCTCACTGTCTTCCTTACTCTTTCCCTTGCCTTCTCCTTGCCTTCTCATTGCCTTTTTCTCCTTGCCTTCTCATTGCCTTCTTCTCCTTGCCTTCTTATTGCCTTCTTCCCCTTGCTTTCTCATTGCCTTCTTCTCCTTGCCTTCTCTGGTCTCCGCCTCGGCGTTTGAGACAGTCTGTCCTCTTTCTCCCTCTCTCTCTTCTTTTTCCTCTTCTTCCTTCCTCCCTGTGCGTGCCTGAAGGCCGACCCACGCGTTCGCACGCGTAGCCGGTGACGGGGTAACGCGTAAGTCCCCGCCCTGGGTAGACATGTAAGGCACGCGCGTACCCCCTGGTAAAGGCCAGGCCCGGGGAGGGGTGATTGCCTGAGCTGATACCTTCTGACCATGCCGATTGGTCCCTCCGTCTGTTTCTCGGGAGGTGTGACCTGAGGTGTAAACATTCACCTAAGGCGGGAGTGCCCTCTGAGAGGGTCCCCACAAGGAAGGAGCGCGCCATCGGAGACGCTGGCAATCATGGGGGATTCCTCCGCAATGGATTCTACTCCATCTCTTTCGACTTCGACCCAAAAACGGAAACGTGACCAGCCAACAGTGACAAAAGTACTACCGCCTGCCCCACAGTTCCTCGTAGTTTCTCGAACTGAGGACGGAAAGGATTTTTCCTCTGTCAACCCTTTCGTTATTCAGAAGGGCGTAGATGCCATAGCCGGATCTGTCAAATCCTGTACCAGGTTGCGTAACGGCACCTTATTACTAGAAACTGAGAATGCCTTTCAGGCACAAAAACTGCTTCGGGCCACCCTCCTGTACACGTTCCCTGTCCGGGTGGAGGCCCACCGAACTTTGAATTCGTCTCGTGGTGTGGTCTATACTGGCTCCCTCGACGGATTGACTGACGAGGAGCTTCAATCATTCCTCGCTGAGCAGGGCGTGACGGCTGTCCATAGGGTCATGAAAAAGGTCAACAATGACCTTGTACCGACCCGGACAATTTTCTTGACCTTCGATAGTGTTAAGCTGCCATCGCGCATCAAGGCGGGCTACGAGGTTATTTCTGTTCGCCCCTATATGCCGACACCTACGCGCTGCTACCAGTGTCAGCGTTTCAATCACACTCGACAGTCTTGTTCCAATGCGGCTAAATGTGTCACCTGTGGCAGGGATGCCCATGAGGGTGACTGTCCACCTCCGTCTCCTCGTTGTGTGAACTGTCAGGGTGACCATGCAGCATCCTCCCGCGACTGTTGTGTCTATAAGGAAGAACGCTGTATCCAGGAAATTCGGGTCAAAGAGAAAGTGTCCACCTCGGCTGCTCGCAAGCTATTGGCTAGTAGGAAGCCCACGCTGCTCCCAGCGGGGAAATACAGTACTGTCCTCGCCTCTCCTCGGACTACCCGGGAGGTAGCAACCCAGACATGCGATCTGACCTTCAGCACCACGGTCGTCCGTTCGGCCAGTGCTAAGATCGCGCGGTCGACGTCTCCTCTTCCTCCCATCACCCTACAGACACGAGCACCTTCTTCAGCTTCTGCTAAGACGAAGACACCGAAGTCAGATGCACGGGCCTTCAAGAAGGAACCATCCCGTGCAGACTTCCTCCGTACCTCGACCTCACAGCCTTCGACCGGTACTTCCACTACACGTCCTTCCAAAAAGGCGCATAGGAAGCACAGTTCTCCTTCCCCGCCACGGCGCATTTCTTCTCTTGCGCCACCCAGCGGCTGCCGCCCCAGGCCGTCATCCGTTTCGCCTGGCCGCACCGCTGGTCGCCGTACATCTGGCCGTTCACTGGTGGAGGAAGCTCCCCCTCCCGGCCATCCTCCCGAGATGGCCGATGACCCTATAGACCCAATGGACGATGACTGTCCGCCTACTGATAGCGGCGGCAGTGCTCGCTCGAAGCCAGGCCCTAAGCGGCCTTCGAGGTGACCACTTCTCTCATCTTTCTTTTCTTACGATGACACTTATTCACTGGAATATTCGCAGCATTCGCTCCAACCGAGAGGACTTGAAGTTGCTGCTCCGCTTGCACCGTCCGCTTGTCGTAGCCCTCCAGGAAACGAAGCTACGCCCATGCGATCAAATTGCCTTGGCACACTACACCTCTGTGCGTTTTGACCTACCCCCTGTGGTAGGTATCCCAGCTCATGGAGGGGTTATGTTGCTGGTTCGGGATGATATTCACTACGATCCCATCACGTTGCACACCGGCCTGCAGGCAGTTGCCATCCGTATTACTCTCCCCACTTTTACGTTTTCCTTTTGTACCGTTTACACTCCATCGTCATCTGCCGTTACCAGGGCAGACGTGATGCAACTTATTGCTCAGCTACCTGCACCATTTTTGTTAACTGGAGACTTCAATGCCCACCATCCCCTTTGGGGCTCTCCAGCATCCTGCCCGAGGGGCTCCTTGTTAGCAGACCTTTTCAACCAGCTCGATCTTGTCTGCCTCAATACTGGCGCCCCTACTTTTCTTTCGGACACATCTCACACCTATTCCCATTTAGACCTCTCTATATGTACTCCCCAACTTGCACGCCGGTTTGAGTGGTATGCACTTTCTGATACATATTCGAGCGACCACTTCCCGTGTGTTATCCATCTCCTGCAGCATACCCCCTCTCCGTGCTTCTCTAATTGGACCATCTCCAAGGCAGACTGGGGGCTCTTCTCTTCCAGGGCGACCTTTCAGGATCAAACCTTTACAAGCTGCGATCGTCAGGTCGCACACCTCACGGAAGTCATTCTCGCTGCTGCTGAATATTCCATCCCTCACCCTCCTTCTTCTCCACGTCGCGTACCGGTCCCCTGGTGGACCGCAGCATGTAGAGACGCTTTACGTGCCCGTCGACGTGCTTTACGCACTTTTAAACGCCACCCTACAGTGGCGAATTGTATCAATTATAAACGATTACGTGCTCAGTGTCGTCGTATTATCAAAGAAAGCAAGAAAGCCAGCTGGGCTGCTTTCACAAGCACCTTCAACAGTTTTACTCCTTCTTCTGTTGTCTGGGGTAGCCTGCGCCGGCTATCTGGCACTAAGGTCCACTCACCAGTTTCTGGCTTGAAGGTCGCGAATGACGTCCTTGTGGCCCCTGAGGCTGTCTCCAATGCCTTCGGCCGCTTTTTCGCAGAGGTTTCGAGCTCCGCTCATTACCACCCTGCCTTCCTCCCCCGCAAACAGGCAGAGGAGGCTAGGCCACTTAACTTCCGCTCCTCGAATTGTGAAAGTTATAATGCCCCATTCACCATGCGGGAACTCGAAAACGCACTTGGCCGATCACGGTCCTCTGCTCCAGGGCCAGATTCTATTCATATTCAGATGCTGAAGAACCTTTCTCCTGCGGGTAAAGGTTTTCTTCTTCGTACATACAATCGCATCTGGATTGAGGGACATGTTCCCGCATGCTGGCGCGAGTCTATTGTTGTCCCGATTCCTAAGCCGGGGAAGGACAAGCACTTGCCTTCCAGTTATCGACCTATCTCGCTTACCAGCTGTGTCTGTAAAGTGATGGAGCGAATGGTTAACTCTCGATTGGTTTGGCTGCTCTAGTCTCGACGCCTACTTACCAATGTACAATGTGGATTTCGTAGGCGCCGCTCTGCTGTTGACCATCTGGTTACCTTGTCGACCTTCATTATGAATAACTTCTTGCGGAAGCGCCCGACCGCGGCTGTGTTCTTTGATTTGGAGAAGGCTTACGACACCTGTTGGAACGCGGGCATCCTCCGCACCATGCATACATGGGGCCTTCGCGGTCGCCTCCCTCTTTTTATTCGTTCCTTTTTAATGGATCGACAGTTCAGGGTACGTGTGGGTTCTGTCCTGTCCGACACCTTTCGCCAGGAGAATGGGGTGCCACAGGGCTCAGTTTTGAGCGTCGCTCTCTTCGCCATCGCGATCAATCCAATAATGGATTGCCTCCCAGCTGATGTATCAGGCTCCCTTTTCGTGGACGATTTTACCATCTATTGCAGCGCGCAGTGTACACGTGTCCTGGAGCGCTGTCTTCAGCGTTCTCTTGACCGTCTTTACTCCTGGAGTGTCGCCAATGGCTTCCGTTTTTCTGCCGAGAAGACGGTCTGTATTAACTTCTGGCGATACAAAGAGTTTCTCCCACCGTCCTTAAGACTCGGTCCCGTTGCTCTCCCAATCGTGGAGACAACCAAATTTTTAGGCCTTACATTTGACAGGAAACTTAGCTGGTCTCCACATGTGTCATATTTGGCCGCCCGTTGTACCCGTTCTTTAAATGTCCACCGTGTTCTCAGTGGTCTGTCGTGGGGAGCGGATCGAACCGTCCTACTTCGTCTATATCGGTCGATCGTCCGCTCCAAGCTGGATTATGGGAGCTTCGTATACTCCTCTGCACGGCCATCCATCTTACGCCGCCTCAACTCCATACAACATCGGGGTTTACGACTTGCGATCGGAGCATTTTATACCAGTCCCGTAGAGAGTCTTCATGCTGACGCTGGCGAATTGCCACTCACCTACCGGCGCGATATACTGCTTTGTCGGTATGCCTGTCGGCTACTGTCAATGCCCGACCATCCGTCTTATCGTTCCTTTTTTGACGACTCTCTTGACCGTCAATACGGGTTGTATGTCTCTGCCCTGCTACCCCCTGGAGTTCGCTTTCGTCGCCTCCTTCAACACCTTACTTTTTCCCTCCCTGCAACCTTTCGAGTGGGCGAGAGCCGCACGCCACCTTGGCTCCAGGCTCAGGTCCGCGTTCACCTTGACCTCAGCTCGCTCCCAAAAGAGGTCACTCCCAGTTCGGTCTACCACTCCCGTTTTTTGGAACTTCGTTCGAAGTTCATCGACATGACTTTCATTTATACAGATGGCTCTAAGACCAATGACGGGGTCGGGTGTTCCTTTATTGTCGAGGCAAAAAGTTTCAAATACCGGCTCCATGGCCATTGTTCGGTCTTCACAGCTGAGCTCTTTGCCCTCTACCAGGCTGTTCTTTACATCTGCCGCCACCGACATTCTGCTTATGTCATCTGCTCAGATTCCCTGAGCGCCATCCAGAGCCTCAGTGATCCGTACCCGGTTCACCCCTTCGTACACCGGATCCAACGCTCTCTTCAGCAGCTGGTGGACGTCGGTTCTCCAGTTAGCTTTATGTGGGTTCCTGGCCATGTCGGTATCCCTGGGAACGAAGCTGCAGATGCCGCGGCCAAGGCTGCGGTCCTCCAGCCTCGGACAGCTTCTTGTTGTGTCCCTTCGTCCGATTTTAGCAGGGTGATTTGTCGGCGCATCTTATCTCTGTGGCATGCCGATTGGGCTGCCCTTACCGACAACAAGCTTCGGGCCTTAAAACCTCTTCCCGTGGCTTGGACGTCCTCCTCACGCCCTTCTCGGCGGGAGGAGGTGGTTTTAGCCCGGTTAAGAATTGGACACTGCCGGTTCAGCCATCGCCATCTGCTGACGGCTGCGCCGGCGCCGTTCTGCCCATGTGGGCACTTGCTGACGGTTAGACACATTTTAATGTCCTGTCCAGATCTTAACACACTGCGCCTCGATCTTAACCTGCCAAATACTTTCGATGCCATTTTAGCGGATGACCCACGAGCAGCTGCTCGTGTTCTTCGTTTTATCAATTTGACAAACCTCGCTAAGGACATTTGATGATGCTGTTTTTTAATCCTATGCCTGTCAGTCTGTCTTTTATCGTGTTTTCCCTTTTAGTTGTTGTGGTCAACTTGTGCCTCGCGGTGCATTCTTAGAGTAGTCAGGGCGCTAATGACCATTGAAGTTGTGCGCCCTAAAACCACAAAAAAAAAAAAAAAGAAAAAAAAAAAGCTCGGGTGAGGGAAGGATGGGGAAGGAAATCGGCCGTGCCCTTTCAAAGGAACCATCCCGGCATTTGCCTGAAGCGATTTAGGGAAATCACGGAAAACCTAAATCAGGATGGCCGGAGACGGGATTGAACCGTCGTCCTCCCGAATGCGAGTCCAGTGTGCTAACCACTGCGCCACCTCGCTCGGTATCTGTCTGACTGACTGACTGTTAAGAACACTTTTTCGCAGTAACGGGTAGATGTATCAAGTTAATATTTACGTAAGGTACTAAGGTCTACAGTCCCTTTGCGATGTAAAAGCATTAAAGCTTCTATGTCGGTGCAGTCTGAAGACATGGCCATTTATCACAAATTCCGATACTCGCAAATTAACCCATCAAAACCTATAGGATACTTCGCGTTGACCTAGAATCATGAAATTTGGTACGAAGCAAGGTTTCACTGTGCAATTAAAGGGGAAAAATAAAATTTGTTAAATTTTAGTTATATCAAATTAAAAATAAATTTTTGACGTTGGAATTCACAATGTATGGATCATCAGGCGGAAGTGTATTAGAGAAACATATTACCACATGCAAATATAAAATGTAAGTGGTAGTGGCAATAAAAATATTTTATTAAATCTTCTCTCTCTCTACATACAGGTTATAAACCGAAATCCGCTGCTTGTTTTTTACATGTAGAGATTTTCTTACCGTCTTGGACTTCCTGCGACCGATATCTTATCAGTATCGATCAGGCAAAAAGTTAAGAGATCCTCGATTCCCTGGGTGGATGAACTGTGTACATAATTAAGTTTGAACGCAACCTTCAGTGCCAGAGCCCTACTCGCACTTGGCCGATCTTTCGTAACCGCTTGACCATCTGGAGCCCACATTTTTGTCACTTCCACTTCTGGTCAATCCGTACATGTACAATGAATTTCGACGAAATTGGTGATGAGTAGACGCGGTCTCCATTTGAGGAAGAGTAACGTGTACGAAAATTGCCTAAGCGGTTAAATGAAAAATACATACGTCTTCAGGTGGCTGGATCTGAAGTGCAGTTAGCTGCGCCATTGTCTGCCTGAAGCATCCGAACCAGGTACGTATACGTGAGAAACCAGAGGGGTGACACTCTTGAACCGTCAGTCACGCGTGATACGTAAGCCAGAGCCACATAAGCGAGGCGGCGTCGTGCTACTCGGGGGCAGCGAGGTGCGCCTTCGAATCCGGGCGGCCGGAGCCAGCGCTGGATGTCCGGCGAGGGACGGCTCAGCGCCACGTCTCGTTGTCAGCGGCCCGGCGGCGCTATCGGCAATCGATGTCGCCGTCCCACACCACACCAGGCGGCTGGCCATTGTCGCTGCGGGCTTGTCAGCGCAGCCCGCCCACGCTCCCGCTGGCCGCCCCGTCTCACAGGGGCAGAGATGCCCAGCGCCGCGTTTTGTTTGCACCGGGCGTAACGTCACGAGAACTCGCCCTGCCGGCCAGCAAGTTGTGCGCTGCGCCAGCCAGCACATGGATTTGCAGAACACTGTCACCGAATAGCTTATCGATCAGCTTCGTCTACGCGACAAAATTGTAATTCATTGTTAACAAGGATTTGTTCTTTTGAACACAAATTCAGCGGGCACCCACTGTTAAAGAACTTTATGTTGAGTAAAAAACATCGCTCCAGCTGTTTGGTTACTACACACTGAGGTCACAAAAGTCATGGGACATCTCCTAATATAGTGTCCGACCTTCTTTTGCGCGGCGTAGTGCAGCAACTCGACGCGGTATTGACTCGCAAGTCCCCTGCAGAAAAAAATTGAGCCATGCGGCCTCCGTAGCCGTTCACAATTGCGAAAGTGATACCTTTTTGTGCACGACCTGACCGAGGGTCAGCCACTGACAGGGGAGTGTTATGGAACCATTGCTTTTCACAATATATATAAATGACCTAGTAGATAGTGTCGGAAGTTCCATGCGGCTTTTCGCGGATGATGCTGTAGTATACAGAGCAGTTGCAGCATTAGAAAATTGCAGCGAACTGCAGGAAGATCTGCAGCGGTTAGGCACTTGGTGCAGGGAGTGGCAACTGACCCTTAACACAGACAAATGTAATGTATTGCGAATATATAGAAAGAAGGATCCTTTATTGTATGATTATATGATGGCGGAACAAACACTGGTAGCAGTTACTTCTGTAAAATATCTGGGAGTATGCGTACGGAACCATTTGAAGTGGAATGATCATATAAAATTAATTGTTGGTAAGGCGGGTGCCAGGTTGAGATTCATTGGGAGAGTCCTTAGAAAATGTAGTCCGTCAACAAAGGAGATGGCTTACAAAACACTCGTTCGACCTATACTTGTGTATTGCTCATTGGTGTGGGATCCGTACCAGGTCGCGTTGTCAGAGGAGACAGAGAAGATCCAAAGAGAGCGGCGCGTTTCGTCACAGGGTTATTTGGTAAGCGTGATAGCATTACGGAGATGTTTAGCAAACTCAAGTGGCAGACTCTGCAAGAGAGGCGCTCTGCATCGCTGTGTAGCTTGCTGTCCAGGTTCGAGAGGGTGCGTTTCTGGATGAGGTATCGAATATATTACTTCCCCCTACGTAATACCTCCCGAGGAGATCACGAATGTAAAATTAGAGAGATTCGAGCTGCACGGAGCCTTTCAGGCAGTCGTTCTTCCCGCGAACCATACGCGACTGGAACACGAAAGGGAGGTATTGACAGTGACACGTAAAGTGCCCTCCGCCACATACCGTTGGGTGGCTTGCGGAGTATAAATGAAGATGTAGAACCGATATGGTCACGAGCCCACGAGATTCGCCTCAGGCAGTGTCGTGCTGTTAGCAAAGACACTCGCGTCTGTCGCCTACTGCCATAGCCCATTAACGCCAGATTTCGCTGCACTGTCATGACGGATGCGTTCGTCGTACGTCCCACGTTGATTTCTGCAGGTATTTCACGCAGTGTTGCTTGTCTGTTACCACTGACAACTCTGCGCAAACGCGCTGTTCTCGATCATTAAGTAAAGGCCACCGGGCCATGCGTTGTTCGTGGAGATAGGAGGAGGAAGAGATTAGCGTTTAACGTCCCGTCGACAACGTGATCATTAGAGACGGAGCACAAGCTCGGAGTAGGGAAGGATGGGGTAAGGAAATCGGCCGTGCCCTTTCAAAGGATCCATTCCGGCATTTGCCTGAAGCGATTTAGGGAAATCATGGAAAACCTAAATCAGGATGGCCGGAGACGGGTTTGAAGCGTCGTCCTCTCGAATGCGAGTCCATTGTGTTAACCACTCCGCCACTTCGATCGGCCGTGGAAAGAGGTAATGTCCGAAATTCACTGTGGATCGCGGAATACTGAATTCCCTAACAGTTTCCCAAATGGAATGTCCCATGCGTCTAGATCCAACTACCATTCCGCGTTCAAAGTCCATTAATTCCCATCGTGCGGCCACAGTCACGTAGAAACCTTTTCATGTGAATCGTCTTAGTACAAGTGAGAGTTCCGCCAGGGCACAGCCCTTCTGTATCTTCTGTACGTGACACTAGAGCCATCTGCTTATGTGGATATCGCTGTCCCACGACTTTCGTCACATCAACGTAATACGTTGTAATATGTGTTTGTTACTTACTACCACAGTTATGAAACCTGATGTTGAGTAAAAAACACGGCTGCAGCTGTATGGTTTCTTTATTTAAAAACCAAGACCAGTTTCCTAACTTTAGTTACGTCATCAGGTTATCTCAGTTGAAACATGGTACTAGAGTATAATTGATATCAAACTTTCTCCCGATTGTTAGTATTTCATTCCATTCTAAAAATCATTGGGGCCTACGGTTGACTAATGTGGAACGCAGGGGGGGGGGGGTAGAGAGATAGCAGGAACTACAATAAAAAGCAGTGGTACCTGTCCGCAATATGTGCAGACGGCGAACTTACCGCTTCGTTACTGTAGAATGAGCACAGTCTGTTGGAAACTCATAACGGTAATTTATTTAGGTTACTAATTTAATAACAAGGTCGGTACATACGCGGCCTGAAGTACCGCTCCACAATGTCAGTACTGGCTCTTGAACAAACTAGTTCGACGACCTCTGTATTAGTGGATGAGGCGCGTGCAGTATACGGTAATGCCGCGGCGGTCGAGGGAATTATCAAACTAGGAAGCATGAGGTTGGTAGCTGGACATAGAAGACAATCGTCAAGCGTTTTTGCAGAAGACTTAGCTCCGGAATGACGGTGGTAATTCTACAGCTCCCACATAGGGGGTCTTAACTGAACTGATGATGATGATGATGATGATGATGATGATGATGATGATGATGATGATGATGATGGTCCCATACTCCGAGGAGCGTAGGGGACGATGCGGGAAACTCGCACCGCTGTCTGGGCAAGGTCCTAGCGGAGGTGATTTGCCATTGCGTTCCTCCGACCGTAATTGGGATGAAGACGACGACAACACCCAGACATCTCGAGGCAGGGAAAATCCCTGAACCCGCCGGGAATCGAACCGGGCACCCCGTGCGCGGGAAGCGAGAACGCTACCGCAAGACCACGAGCTGCGGACTCTGTAACTGAACTAGCAGTAGCCAAACGGCTCTACCAGTCCTTGGGAAATGGCAGAGAGAACATGATACCATATGTGGACTTCCAACTCGTGTAGTTCAAGCGGTACATAAGGAGGTAGAGAAATCCACGACACTTTAAAACTTCGCACCAGAGGAGTATTCGAAGTTCGATCCGTGCCTTTAGACGGCACTTTCCTTACCGACTGATCCAGTCACGCGCTCTTTTTCTAAGCTGAGCAAAAAGCTGGACCATCACCATGCTACACCATAGACGTGGGACAGTAAGCTTGTTAGGTCACCGATCAACACACGTCAGCTGCACATGTTTCTAGCAAGCGAGGTGGCGAAGTGGCTGAGGTGTTGGTCTCTGGAGAAGTGGGATTCAGATCACCGATCGGCAACGCAGGTTTTGGCTCTCAGTGGTTTCTCTAAGTTACTTAAGGCGAATGCTGGAATGGTTCTTCACTGTTCTTTACTTTTCTTTACTTTTTTAATTTTATTATTTTTTTCGGCGCACCTTTTGAAACGCTTGAATTTGCCTGGGTACTCGCTTTTTGCATTCCATGTCTGCTGTCTTGACCTCTGTGTGAGCGCTTCGACCACTTCTTTAGGGTTTAGCGTACAGTTGTCATTTTCTAGGTTCCCGTACCTCATTTTATTCCTGTGGCCACTTTATACGCAGACATATCAGGTAGGCGGTTATCCACAATGCGTCAGCTTTTGAATTACTGTAAGCTCAGATGTGATTGTGAACTGCGGTCGACGTCGGTTAGGGGAAAATACTCTTTTAACTACGAATATAATTATAACAATTAGTCACATTCGTTGTTGTTGTTTATTTATATTACTAGTTTTATGGGACAACTACTACTTTCACAAGCTTGGTACTTGCTTTATTACATGTGTGTTCAAGAGCTAGCGCTAATAGAAATCCACTGCGTGAAAATAGGAATTAAGCATCAGTCATTGCAACTTTTACGCAGTGTGCCGGCTATTAGCATACGCTATTGATCAGACATGTAAAAACACATGTTCAGACATGTTCCGAGCATCTGAAGATGAAACTTATAAACTACAAAATGAAAATGTCTCGTTGGAGTAATTTTATTACTGTCGAATGTTACACTCTGCGCTTACACAATACTCTTTAAGACCACAGTGGACAAAAATAATGCTCTTTTTGCTATGCAGTGTTCTTATAACATACTAATAGCACAAAATGCCACTCCACGATCAGTTTGACGCGCGATTTTTAGGACTCTGATACGTGATGTTTTCATATTTTCTTCCAACCTCTGTAGGGCGTTGAGCGTCCATTGTTTTATAGTGTCGCACAGTGACTGACTACAATCTGAAATTGACCCAATCATTATCGACTAGTCGCATACACATTGTGCTCCCTGTTGAGGTAACGTGGCTGATTCAGCTGATGTTGGAAACAAACACAGCAGCGTCGTTCAAAACACATCTTACTGCTGTTCTTTGTCACCGAGATCATTCCCCCCCAGGGGATCCACAACTCTTTTGTGGATACGTGTGTAGCGAGCACGGGACCCCGAGCTAATGTGGCCTTCCTTCCTTTCCGGGCTGCATACCTTCCTTTTCCGTATCCTTCCCCATCCCCCATCTTCGCCCCCCCCCCCTCACCTCTGGCTCTCTCCTTCCCTTTCTCCCCCTCTGGGAGTATGGTTTGTGCCTACGTCCGGAGACGGACGCTTGTAAATGTACCGCACTCTTCGCCTTCCTTGCTTGTATGTCTTCATCTTTCTTTGTCCTTTTCTTTTCCTTACCTCTTCTCTTTACCTCTTCTCCGCTGCGGCGTTTGAGACCTCCCTTCTTTCCTTTCCCTGTCTCTTTCTTCCTCCCTGTGCGTGTCTGAAGGCCGACCCACGCACTTCCATGCGTAGCCGGTGACGGGGTAACGCGTAATTCCCCGCCCCGGGTAGACAGATAGGACACGTACGTACCCCCTGGTAACGGCCAGGCCCAGGGAGGGGTGATTATCCGAGCTGATACCTTCCGAAAGTGCCGATTGGTCCCTCCGTCCGTTTGTCGGGAGGTGTGACCTGAGGTGTGAACAATCACCTAAGGCAGGTGTGCCCTCGGTGAGGGCCCCCACAAGGGAGGAGCGCGCCATCGGAGACGCCGGTAATCATGGGGGATTCTTCCGCAATGGTTTCCTCACCTTCCACTATGTCTGCTCACAAACGTAAGTTCACTGAGTCTCAGCCACAGACGGTTCTCCCATCGTTGCCACAGTTCCTTGTTGTTTCTCGGTCTGACGAAGGTCACGACTTTTCCACGGTCAACCCTTTCATTATTCAGAAAGGTGTCGACGCAATTGCGGGTCCTGTAAAGTCTTGTTCCAGATTACGGAATGGCACCCTGTTGTTAGAAACACACAGTGCCCTCCAGGCTCAAAAATTGCTGCGTACTTCTCTGCTCCACACCTTCCCTGTCCGGGTGGAACCGCACCGTACCTTAAATTCCTCGCGTGGAGTCGTTTATACACGCTCCCTCGATGGATTGTCTGACGAAGAAATTCAGCACTACCTGTCTGACCAGGGCGTCACGGCTGTTCATCGGGTTATGAAAAGGGTTGACTCGAACATCATTCCAACCCGCACTGTCTTCTTGACATTTGACTAAGTTCAACTCCCATCAAAAATCAAAGCAGGCTATGAGATAATTTCCGTTCGCCCTTATGTCCCAAACCCTACGCGTTGCTATCGATGTCAGCGGTTCAATCACACCAGCCAGTCCTGGTCCAATCCGGCCAAATGTGTTACGTGTAGCAAGGATGCCCATGAGGGTGCTTGTCCACCTCCATCCCCTCGTTGCATCAACTGTATGGGTGACCACGCTGCTTCCTCTCGAGATTGCCCCGTTTTTAAGGACGAAAAGCTCATCCAGGAAATCAGAGTGAAGGAAAAGGTGTTGACCTTTGCTGCTCGAAAGTTACTCGCCAGTCGATTGCCCACTGTGTCTCAGAAAGGAAAATACAGCACTGTCCTTGCTTCTCCTCGGCCAACAAAGGAGGCGGCCACGCAGACTTGCGACCTCACCTTTAGTACCACGGTCGTCAGATCGGCCAGCGCAAAGATCGCCCGTTCAACCTCACCACTTTCGCCTGCCCACTCTATGGCTCACCCTTCGTCGGGTTGTGCTCAATCTCGAGCCCAAAAGTCAGACGCCAAGTCTTCGAAAAAAGAGCATTCTCGTGAAGAGTTTTTACTTACTGCAACTTCACAACCATCGGTTCCTCCTTCATCTAAACATCATACTTCCAAGAAGGCTACGAAGAAACACAGTTCCTCTCCTTCTCCGCCAAGGCGTGTCCCATCTACAGCACCACCTGGCGGAAATCGCTCTCGGCCGTCTTCTGTGTCGCCGAGGCGCACTGCTGGTGGCCGGTCAACTGGCCGATCGTTGGTGGCAGGAGCTGCTCCTGACCAACCTATGGATCAGGATCTTCTGCCTTCGACTGAATGCCATTCCATGCTGTCGGTCGCAAGCTCTGAGCAGTCGTTGAGTTGACAGCACCCTTGGTCACGTTCCTCCATTTTCTGTTCACCCTATGTCCATTATCCACTGGAATATCCGCGGCATTCGAGCCAATCGGGATGAATTGTCGATCCTCTTACGATCCTACTCGCCGGTCATCTTCTGTCTTCAGGAAACAAAGCTGCGTCCCCATGACCGCTTTGTTCTCCTTCATTTTCAGTCTGTCCGATATGATCTCCCCTCTGTTGAAGGCACTCCAGCCCATGGAGGACTCATGATTCTGCTCCACGATACTCTCCATTATCACCAAATCCCCTTAAACAGTTCCTTCCAAGCTGTCCCCGTCCGTCTTTCCCTTTCTGGATACACGTTCTCTCTTTGTACGGTATACATTCCATCGTCCACACCAATGGCACGAGCTGATCTCCTTCATCTTCTTGATCAGCTTCCACCCCCCTATTTGCTGGTTGGGGACTTCAATGCCCACCACCCGCTTTGGGGATCTCCACATCCTTGTCCACGTGGCTCACTATTGCTAGACGTCTTCCACCAAGCGGATCTAGTCTGCCTCAACACTGGGGTCCCCACATTTTTGTCTGCCTCCACGACAAATTTATCTCATTTGGACCTTGCGGTCGGTACTGTTCCGCTAGCTCGGCGCTTCGAATGGTTCGCCCTTGATGATACACACTCGAGTAACCACTTTCCATGTGTTCTTCGACTGCAGCCTCAACTGCCATATATGCGCTCGCGACGCTGGAAGTTTGCCCAAGCCGATTGGACACTTTTTTCGTCTCTAGCGACATTCGATGACCGTCGCTTTCCCAGCGTCGACGATGAGGTCACACATGTTACCGACGTTATTCTCACAGCTGCCGAACGTTCAATACCACGCACCTCCGAATTGCCCCGGCGCCCCCCAGTTCCTTGGTGGAACGAGGCATGCCGTGACGCAATACGTGCGCGGCGACGTGCTCTTCGCATTTTCCGTCACCATCCAACTTTGGCCAACTGTATCCGATATAAGCAGCTCCGTGCGCGATGCCGTCGCGTCATCCGCGATAGCAAGAAGGCAAGCTGGAAATTCTTTATTAGCTCATTTAACACCTTCACTCCCTCCTCGGAAGTTTGGAGTCGGCTTCGACGGTTCTCAGGCACGCCTAGTTTCTCCCCGGTCTCTGGGCTCACTGTCGCGCATGATACCTTAGTGGACCCCGTCGCAATTTCTAACTCATTGGGTCAGCACTTTGCTGAGATTTCGAGCTCTTCAAATTACCCGCCAGCGTTTCTCCCGAAGAAACGTGCAGCGGAAGTGCGACGTCTTGCTTTCTGCTCTCAAAATCACGAAAGCTACAATACTGTTTTCTCCATGCGGGAACTCCAACATGCCCTCTCTTCTTCTCGCTCCTCCGCCCCAGGACCGGATGGTATCCATGTCCAAATGTTGCTGCATTTATCAACCCATAGCCTGCGTTACCTCCTTCGCCTTTATAATCGAATTTGGACCGACAGTACCTTTCCCAGGCGATGGCGGGAAGCTATTGTCGTTCCCGTTCCGAAACCTGTAAAGGACAAACATCTCCCCTCTAGCTATCGCCCCATTTCTCTCACGAGTAGTGTCTGTAAGGTTTTGGAGCGTATGGTGAATTACCGTTTAGCTTGGTGGCTGGAATCCCGCAGTCTTTTAACACCAGCCCAATGCGGATTCCGAAAGCATCGTTCTGCAGTTGACAATCTTGTTGCTCTCTCCACTTATATCATGAACAATTTTCTCCGGAAACGCCAAACGGTAGCAATATTTTTTGATCTGGAGAGAGCGTACGATACCTGTTGGAGGACAGGCATCCTCCGCACACTGTTCTCTTGGGGCTTTCGAGGCCGGCTGCCCCTTTTTCTTCGCGAATTTATGGCAGAGCGCACATTTAGGGTGCGGGTGAACACTACTCTCTCCCGTACTTTCTCCCAAGAAAACGGGGTACCCCAGGGCTCCGTGCTGAGTGTTGTACTGTTTGCCATCGCCATTAATCCAATTATGGATTGTCTCCTTCCTGATGTCTCGGGCTCCCTCTTTGTGGACGATTTTGCGATCTACTACAGCTCTCAATGGACCAGCCTGCTTGAAAGACGTCTTCAAGGATGTCTCGATCGCCTCCACTCGTGGAGCATCGAAACCGGCTTCCGTTTCTCACCCAGTAAGACCGTTTGTGTTAATTTTTGGCGACGTAAGGAGTTTCTTCCGCCCTCCTTACATCTAGGTCCTGTCAACCTTCCGTTTTCCGACGTCGCTAAATTCTTGGGTCTTATGTTTGACAGAAAACTGTGCTGGTCCTCCCACGTTTCCTATCTTTCGGCTCGCTGTCTGCGTTCCCTTAACACCCTCCGTGTCCTGAATGGTACCTCCTGGGGAGCGGACCGAGTGGTCCTTCTCCGCCTCTATCGCGCCTTAGTGCGCTCGAAATTGGATTATGGAAGCATAGTCTACTCCTCTGCTCGGCCGTCTCTTCTTCGGCGTCTCGACTCTATCCACCACCGTGGATTACGTTTAGTGTCTGGAGCTTTTTACACCAGCCCTGTGGAAAGCCTTTATGCTGAGACTGCTGATCCTCTGCTGTCCAATCGGCGGGCAGTCCTTCTGAGTCGTTATGCTAGCCATCTGTCTTCCATGCCTGCTAATCCAGCCCATGACCTTTTTTTCGACGCCTCCTTTGATGTAGCGTATGCAGGCCGCTCCTCCTCCTTACTACCCCCGGGAGTCCGCTTCCGTCAACTGCTCCATTCTCTCTCCTTCCGCTTTCCTAAAACCTTCTTGACAACTTGGGGTACAGCACCGCCTTGGCTCCGTCCCCGGATCGACTTGCTCAGAGACCTATGTAAATTTCCCCAGGATGGTACCCCTACATTTGTCTACCGTCGGGCATTTGCTGCTCTATGTGCACAAATGACGGAAGCCACATTTATTTACACCGACGGCTCGAAAACATCGTTAGGTGTAGGGAGTGCCTATATTGTTGGCGACACCCCAAATCACTTTCGGCTTCCCGACCAGTGTTCGGTTTATACTGCGGAGCTTTACGCTGTCCTCCAGGCTGTCCACTACATCCGCCGCCATCAGCGGATACAGTACGTAATCTGCTCAGATTCTCTCAGCTCTCTCCTAAGTCTCCAAGCTCTTTACCCTGTGCACCCTCTGGTCCACCGGATTCAGGACTGTCTGCGCTTGCTCCACCTGGGGGGCGTCTCAGTGGCGTTCCTCTGGCTCCCCGGACACGCTGGTATCTGTGGGAATGAGGCGGCCGATATAGCGGCCAAGGCTGCAGTCTCTCTTCCTCGGCCAGCTATTCAGTCTCTTCCGTTTACCGATCTACGGAGCGGTTTATGTCGCCAAGTTGCTCATTTATGGCATGCGCATTGGTCAACACTTCCCCATAATAAATTGCGGGAAGTGAAAGCCCTTCCTTGCGCATGGACCTCTTCCTCCCGAACGCGTCGTCGGGAGGAGGTAATTTTAGCTAGACTCCGGATAGGGCACTGTCTTTTTAGCCATCGACATCTTTTAAGCGGTGATCCTCCCCCACTCTGTCCCCACTGCTCTCAGCTGTGGACGGTCAGACACCTTTTAATTGAGTGCCCCTATTTTAATCCGTTACGCTCCCGTCTACAGCTATCGCCTGATCTATCGTCGATTTTAGCAGATGACACGCGCTCAGCTGACCGCGTTCTACAGTTTATTAGTGACAGTGAAATGACGTCAGTCATTTGAAGCTTTTTTTGGGGACAACCAACCCCTTTTTATAGTGGATTTTTAAGCATTCCTTCTGCCTTAGGTTCTCAAATTTTATGACTTTGTTCCCATTGCTGCTGATTTTAAATTTCGTTTTTTCCTGTTTCCTACGTCACGGGCTGGGCGCTAATGACCATAGAAGTTTTGCGCCTTAAAACCACAAAAAAAAAAACCGAGATCATTCGTGCAGTCACTTGACTCGTTTGTGTCAGCGTCTTTCTATGAATAACGCTATGTAGTAATGAATTATCTTGCGCGCACGTAATGCTTTCGTATCCCGTCACTGCATGTATTTTGTTCCTTTGTCCAGTAACTGTGTGCTTTAAACTGAATGGTTAGCGGCGTCCCCTTCAGTTTTTCGCGTTGGGTCGTTACGGATGAGTGACTCATAGCTGAGGTAGTCACACATGTTAAATGAGGGAGTGTAGTGAGCAGAATGTTACAGGCACGATACACGTCCTTGGTACTTGTTTGGCAGCCATCCCGAAGTGCTCTTATGTTCCATTTATTTTCTTATGTATTTCTTTTTTCTTTGTTCCGCATTTATCTCCTTAACCTTTCTGTAGTCAAGAAGTTGATTGTTTTTTGCATTAACTACATATGAGTTTCGGAAACAATAGACTGTGCCCACATATTGACAAGAAGAAATCGGTAAAAACATTAGCATAATTTTATTGTTTCGTCTTTCTCCGTTGGGAGAGTGCCTCAAATTCCAAAAAGAATGTTTGAAGGTTGCACCATCCTTTTTCCTCCTTTTAGTAGCAGGTGGTGGTACTACTACTACTTCTTTTGAGTATGAAATATTCACGTTATGAATTTTAAAATTTAAAGAAATTTCGGGCATGCAGCCGGTAGCTCTTCAATTCACTGTGCGATATTTCGAGTGGGCAAATGCAAGTCACCAAAACCTCGTTTCGACATCTTGAATGGTTCACGAAATAAAAAAGGTGATACATCTTATCTGACTCAAAGCACGTGTAGATCACGACGATCGTAGCGACAAGCTGCACCTTACACAAAACGTGAAGGGCCTGTAAATACTCGCCATTTGAAGATGAACCGTCACTGGCTCGGGAGCTATCTAATGGAAAAATAAAGATTTTTAGAATTATTTATTAATTTTTAAAGCACTATTTCAGTACAAAGCATCCGCAGTGTTAACCACAGTCTACAGGTTAAATGCCATTAATAGATAAGATGAAAGTAGAAGAGTTGCAGAGCTCAAGTTGCGTTGTTTTTGCAGTGCCGTTCCTGTCTTTTCTGAATGATAAAACTCTGTTTCCTCTAAGGTAAACGGGAAACACTTTTTTCTTTCTTTCATTTACCGGAGCACAATACTTCTAATCGATGATTGTTCCGGAAATTTTCAAAAATGTCTGGTGAATAGTGTCTTTTTTACACCACTGTTGTCATACTTCTAATGAGATATGGATCTTCGTGTGCAGACAGCTGTTGGATTTTTCGTCACACATTAGTAGTGACGGTACTATTGCGAACAGAAAGCAGTGTTTTCGTCTCAGAGAACCGACAAATAGTAAGATGGTAGCGGTTTAACGTTTTCACGATGCCGATGTCATTGAAATTGTTACAGCGGCTAAATTACGGAACGAATGGCGGTGGGAGAAAAAAATGGCTCTGAGCACTATGGGACTTAACTTCTGAGGTCATCAGTCCCCTAGAACTTAAAACTACTTAAACCTAACTAATCTAAGGACACTACACACAGCCATGCCCGAGGCAGCATTCGAATTTGCGACCGTGGCGGTTGCGCGGTTCCAGACTGTAGCGCCAGAACCGCTCGGCCACTTCGGCCGGCGGCTGCGGGAGAGATGTATGAATGAATGTGGGAGTGTGTCTTGGCATTGTTATCGACAGCAAGCACGGTTGGAAACATGTTTTTCGTAACAGTGCGACCGTGACTGCAAATCTACAACTAAAAAGTGGGTGTAGTATATTATCTATGTCTGACAATAACAACACCATCAACTGTGAGTATTGGTTTTATCTCAGGGCAACCGGTTTCCGTGATACAAACTACCATTTCAGGTCCCTTGATATATCTGCCTCTACATCTACATCATAGTCTGCAAGCCACGTACCGGTGTGATGCGGAAGGTACTTTTGGTTCCACTATCTGATCCTCCCCTTTGCTGTTCCAATAGCAATGGCGCGTGGGAAGAACGATTGTCGGTAAATGCGTGGTGTAATGACTGGCCGTTATCTCTCAATATTAGTAAGTGTAACCTAATGGGTATAACAAGGTGAAAATCCTCATTAATGTAAGAGTACAAAATAAATGCCCAGCCATTTGAAGCAGTAACATTCGTCAAGTTTCTGGGTGTGACTATTCGAAATGATCTCAAATGTAATGATCAGATTACACAAGTAACGGGCAAGGCGAACTCTAGATTGCTGTTTATTGGTAGAATCCTGAAGCGATGCAGTCCTTCAACAAAGGAAATAGCTTACAATACGTTAGTTCGTCCAGTCTTAGAGTACTGTTCGTCTGTATAGGACCCTCACCAGTTGGGTCTGATTCAAGAAATTGAGAAGGTCCAAAGAAGAGCGGCAAGATTCGTGACTGGTACATTTAGCCATCGCGAGAGCGTTACAAATCTCATAGAAAGTTTGAAGTGGGACACATTTGCAGATAGACGGCACGCTAAGCAGAAGGGGCTGCTCACTAAATTCCGAAATCCGATCTTTGTCGAGGATGTAGAGCATATATTATTACCACCAACTTTCAGATCGCGCAGTGATCAACATTCAAAGGTAAGGGAAATTAGAGCTCGCACTGAGGCGTTCAGACAGTCGTTTTTCCCTCGCGCGATCCGCGACTGGAACAGACAGGCGAACATATAATTTTGGCGCGAATTGTGCCCCCCACCACACACCGCTTGGTGGCTAGCGGAGTATGTATACAGATGTAAGCCCCTGTATTAGCTCTAATTCTCAGATTTTCTTGTCGTGGCCTTTTCGAGAGATGTATGCGGGCGGAAGTAATACATTGTCCGACTCTTCCCGAAAAGTGCTCTCTCGAAATTTCAATAGTAAGCGTCTTCCAAGATGCTCAACACCCCCTTTATAACGTCTGCCACTGGAATTTGTTGATTTGTGTGACGCTCTCGCGCCGACCAAACGATCCCGTGACGAAACGCGCCGCTCTTCGTAGGATCTTCTCTACCTCTTCTATCAGTCCAACCTGATAGCGATCCCAGTCGATGAGCAATACTCAAGAATTCGTCGTACAAGCGCCTTGTCAGCTACTTCCTTCGTGAATGAGTTAAATTTCTCAAAATCCTTCCCATGGATATCAGTCCGGCATCTGTTTTTCGTACTATTTGTTTTATTTGGTCATTCCACTTAAGGTCTCTCTGGATAGTTACTCTTAACTATTTTAAGGGTAGATACTGTTTTCAGCAAGTTATCAATAGTGTAGTTGTACAGTAGTGGATTCCTGTTCCCATGTATTCGTAATATGTTACATTTTTTTACGTTCAGGGTCAACTGCCAGAGCCTGCACCATTTGTCAATGCTCTATAGGTCATTCTAAAAGTCGACAGTATCTTCCTGCGTTGCTGCTTTCTTATAGACAAACATATCATCTGCCCACTGTCTTAATGAGCTTCCGACGCTTTTTCACTAGATCATTTATATACATTGTGAACAGTAATGGTACTATGACAATTCCTTGGGATACTCTGGAAATTGTTTCATCTGTCAATTTTGTTCCGTTGAGAGAGGCGTGTTGAGATGTGTCTGCAAGGAAGTCTTGAATCCAGTCGCAAATCTGGTCCGATATTCCGCAAGTTCGTTTCACTAAGCGGGGATAAACATATCGTCGTCACGCTGTTCGTTAACTTAATTATAGATACAGAAATATAAAATAATAGATTCTTTGTGGTCTTTCATTCCCAACGCTCTATAGTTACGGCGGACTGGTATTCTTGCAAACGAGAGGGCAACAGCACAGAATTGGGGGCAAGAGGTGTCGCAGTCAGTAATAATTCGCTTTGAACGAACACATCACTTCAATAAAACGGGGGTCATTCAGTTGGCTACAAGTTAACTGCACAGTCTCCTTGTTACAGAGTGATGACAGCTACACCATTTCGGTTTGACCCTTTTAAGGCTCTTTTAAACGGAGACCTTCCTTCGATCACACGCTTTCCTGCCCAGTATGAACTTTCAGATATAAACCACTAGCCTCTTTGCGGTGAAGATAGTCGGAAGTCTTTTAAAACTCAGTCCGACCTACAAACTTTACGGTCGCTTGTGAAGTGCTTATTCTCTCGAGCTATCAAGCTACATCTCCGTCCAACGCCATCGTAAAATTTTGCGTCGTATTAAAAGAACCCTGTACTCGTAAAATTTCACATTTCACCAGAGTTCCAACGGAAGTGGAGCAGTGTAGGCGAACATGACATAGCACATACTCCAGAGAAGGAAGGAATGTCAGGCTTACGGCACTGCAGTGAGACGAAACTGAGGCTGCTGGCGCTGCAAGAAAATGCTGGAATGCAAGAACATAGCGCTACTAGGAGAGTGCTAGTTCTGCGGGTGTTTTGCGTGCAAAGCATAGGAGCCATCGGATCGTCGTCATGTAACATACAATAAATCGTCAGTCACAACGTGCAGAAAAATTGTCTTTTTTGTAATGTCGTTTGCTTATGTTTCCTTCTTATTTTCCTTAAAAACACTTATTAGCGTTAAGTCTATATCTTAAATTAAGAAGTCTGAACTACACTACACAATACGTTTGTCGATGAACAGTATAGCCAACAGAAGAAAGGGTATTAATAGGACCTTACGCGATAAAACACGCGTATGCACGACACAAACTAAAACGTGAGCGTCAGAGATCATCTTATGCATAGTGTTTTTAAAAACAGATTCCAGTATTTGTATACGTGATGAGAGGGGGAAGGTTCTGTAAGCATATACCCGGAAACTAGTGTATGATGAGATGTGGGGCATTTTATGTGCAGCATGAGGATTTGATGCTAACAAGGGGTCTTCACAGATTGCCCGGGCATCAGTTTCCTAGAGCAGTACGACGCAATTCTCAGGAAGATTCGAAATCTTGCGTTTGAAGGTTAAGCGATTTCCGAGCGATGTTAACCCTTTCAGACCTGATTTTTTTTTTCTGGAGGAAGGAAATTTTTTCTTAATGTACTAATGCTCTTAGGTGATTTTTTTAATGATTTTAGATGCAAGATTAATGCAAAAATATTTACCCGTTTTCAGAACATACTTTGTACATTTGCCGTCATTTTATGGACTAAAATAACTAATTACAGAATATTCTCTACTTTAATAAATAGTAAAATGATCATTGAATAATTACCACGCAAAATAACAATAACAATATTCAGTTGTAAAGCGCACCAACCACATCTGTGTATTCCTTTGGTCACGAGCTGCTGCACACTGCTACATTGACTTGCTGATATTTTCGCAGTGATGCCCAACAGTTGGCAGTACTTCTGCATGATGAAAAGGTTGAACATTCATAAATGTGTACCTCAGGTTTCCGCCGGAAGAAAATGCTTCTGTTGCAGCTAAGACACAGTAAAAGTTAATATACACAATTGCAGCCAGAGGGATTGAAATGGTTAAGTACGTAGGGACTTTAGAAAGTTACGCATGTCACGAGCTAAGAGCACTGCACAGTAAGAGTGATGCATTGTCAGAAGAGAGTATATGTTCCGCGTTCCCTGTAGACACAGCCCTGCTGCGGTACAGATAGCACAGGTGCATCACAGTGTGTGATTGAAATGGCGCGGCAACTGGAAACGTGTTCCGACGTTGAAGTACGCGGTACAGAAAGTGTCTTGTGGACAAAACGTCTAACCTGCACACAGATTCACCGGGAAATTCTGAGGGTGCATGGAATAAGTGCAGTGTCACGTCCAGCCGTAGAAAAATGCTCCTGACCAAAACCACACAGACGCGGGTGATGCTGGTCGGGAAGTTCAGATCTTGCACCGTGTGACTTCCATCTTTCCGGTAAGCTGGAAGAACGTCTTGGGAGGCAGAAAGGTTTTCGAACGATGAGGACGACAATAATTCTCGAATGGCTCTGCCACAAGTGAGCTGATTTATGTCATCGAAAAGTTGAAAATCCTGGTAGAACCTTCTGTCCTTTGTTCATGGGGACTTGATGACAAGGTTCGAAAATAGTGTCGTGAATCTGCGTTACTTTGAAGTGTACTGCAGCCACAATAGTCTGTTACTTGGGGCTATGTGGCAGAAAAGTGAGTAAAACTAAACGATTTCTTTTTGCCAAATGTTGTCAACAACAACAATGGCATGGAGAGGTGGTGCACGAAGTGTTGTAGCAGCTGTCGTCATAGGAGCAGGGATGATTAGCAAACACCTAAATACAGAAAACAGGAGTTTTATTTAACTTGTAGCTTTCTCCAAGCTTTGGGAAGAGACTTTACAAAAGAACAAACAGCAATAAAGTCCAACTGTTACAAGAAGCAAACCAAGGAGTGTCGTGCAGTGTGACACACTCGGATACTACTGGACGACCGAACTGTCAAAGGCTGACTAAGACTGAAGACTGTGGAAGACTTCGGCCGGACCGTGTAGCTGCCGCCGCCAGCCAATATCGCGGCAGGAGAGGGGGTGCTCGTAGTCAGTGCCACTGAAGGCTTGGTGGCCAGCGGGCGCGCGTCATTGGATCCACTTGGTCCCCACGCGACCGCTACCGGCGTCTGTTGGAAATGTGCGTTTCCGCTGCCAACTGTGAGGCGCCGGTAGGCGTGGTATCGGTTTATGATGCCACATAAAGTGTGTCTCATCATTATCCATCATCGCCAGCAGTGTTTCATCAAGGCTGGGCTTAACATGCCGAATTAAAATATTTTAAGTAATCAACAAACTTTCCAGATGTGGAGCAACAAAGGCAAGTGCGGCTTCTACTGATGCTGAAGGAGCACCTTTCAACAAGTTGGCCGTAAAATGAAGCTTGAAAAAACCATCATGGGTGGAAGAGAATTCCCAACTACATTAATACCGCAAATAATAGTTATGTGTAGTCCACTTTTCCAGAGAGCGTGCACACCACTTGCTTGGCTGCGTTTTCCAGCTACCACGTGCACTTGAATGTGAATTGTTGTTATGCCTGACTTCTCAACACTATGAATATGTTCTGGAGGGAATTTTTGTTTCTCCGTAACTTCATATTATTTGTCAAAAGTAGTTTTAATATTAGCCTTGTTAAAAGCAGAACTCTTGCAAGGCTTGTTGCTTGTGGTTTTAATAAACTAAGAATAGATTCTTTTGGCTTCATAAAGTCTGTGTAGCATTGCTCACTAGCTTGACCATTTATTTCCCAGGAGGTACAGTAGGTTTTTCCATTGTTTTTCACAGATTCAAAAGCAATCTTCCGAACTTCCTTACGTAAAAGCCCTCAATCCAAATTTCTTGACTCCAAGAGACGTTATTCACGCTGAAAATCCTCTTCTTTTGTGAAAACAGTCCATACTGCTTATGTCTCAAAGTAGCTCCCAGATACCTGCTTTCCATTAGCATTCATGGTGTGACAAGTACCTCTGTAGCGTGGTCTGGAAGCTGATTTATTTATTTATTTTTGACAGCTTCTAGGACAGATAAGTAGTCTGCCTGCGCTCACTTTGCTGTTTTGATTGCTGCAGCTGTATCATCTGTTTGGACGTCTTCTTACCCTTCTTTCTTCGTGGCAACTGAAGATAAAAAAGTTTTAAATCCTAGGTTGATGTACGCTTATATTTACGGGTAGGAGAATCTAAAAGGTTTTCGGAACCTAGGCCTGCCAAGATCTATTAGTATGACATTCTAAACTTCGATGAAACCACGACAAATGTCAATAGCGTGATTATTTTTTAAGAATTTTAGACCTTATCAGGTTTTTTTACAATTTATCAACAGAAAGCTCATTCTTGTGATTTAACTTTGCTGTGAAAATTATGCACTGTCTTAATATGTTTATCCTCCGAATGCGAAAATATTTTGTTGACACCGTCGTACATAGGACGGAACGATCACTACGATAAAACAAGGGAAATCAGAGCTCGTACGGAAAGATATAGGTGTTCATTCTTTCCGCGCGCTATACGAGATTGGAATAACAGAGAATTGTGAAGGTGGTTCGTTGAACCCTCTGCCAGGCACTTAAATGTGATTTGCAGAGTGTCCATGTAGATGTAGAACTTGCGAATGTGATCGTAAGAAGACATCCTAATAATACAATATATAGATAAATAATACATTAAACTATACCTTCCGTGCCGGCCGATGTGGCGAGCGGTTCTAGGCGCTTGAGTCCGGTACTGCGCCGCTACGGTCGCAGGTTCGAATCCTGCCTCGGGCATGGATGTGTGTGATGTCCTTAGGTTAGTTAGGTTTAAGTAGTTCTAAGTTCTAGGGGACTGATGACCTCAGATGTTAAGTCCCATAGTGCTCAGAGCCATTTGAACCATTTTTGTCGCTATGTATGTTGGTCTGCCCTACGCTTTGAAGACCCCTTGTACAAAATTTTTTTTTGATTATTAGCATAAAAGCTGGTGTAATTATAAAGTCTCTGGTTCGAATCTCGCTAGTGGCAGTTCTTTTCATCTTTTTTTAGATGCTGTATTTATTATTAAATGGAAATGTGAATTAACAAATATTGAATCATTATTTTTCAATAAAAATAACATCTATTTTTAATTACTGGTCATATAAAAATAAATTGAAATTTTACGCAGACATCGAAATGCCATATTGTTAAATGAGGAGAATTATGTACATCGGTAATACTGTTCACTATGTGAATAAAAAGGTATTTTATTTTCTCTTTGATCTTTCTCATTTTATACCAAATTTTAATTTATTGTGAATACTCTTATTCATGCAAGCAATAATTTAAAAGTAAAAATGTTATTTTCATTAAAAATTATGATTAAATTTTATTAATAAATACGGATTTAAAGAAAAGTAGGAAGAGTTGGGCACTATTGAGATTCGAACCAGCAGCTTTCCATTTACAAGACCTACGCGCTTCACACTGAGCTGTCGGCGATTGCATTAATTTTAAAGAAATGTTTTTGTACCTAATGCCACTCGGAAATCTAACCTTCAAAGTCGATTTTTTTCGAATTTCTTTGAGAACTGCGTCTTACCGCTTCAGAAAATTGATGTCTGGGCACTGATCTACAAGTTCCGGAAATACAGAGAAATCGAAAAGATCCCATCCGTAAATTGCCATTTTAAGTGCAGTTGGCTGCCTTCCTAACAGTGAGATTCAGTGGCCATTTCCTATAGCCTCTGTTTGTCGCTGTATTTTTTGCACTGTCGGGGATGGCTACAGCCATAGTTACATATGCTTCCGACGTACCTTATTGAGCTTGTACTGATATAGGAATAAGGTTAGTGCAGTGTGAACAACTCCATTGAACTTAATGTAGGTACATAAGTGTTCGTGAGAAGTGTCACAAATCACATTCTGTTGCACGACGCCCAGAATGCCGACTTCCGTTAGAAAAGAAATGTTCAGGAAGTTATTCCAGAGACTTGCAGACGAGCGATGACAGGGAGAAGGGACGCAGATTGTGTGCTAGGTATTGCAGAACGAGTGTTGCGGTAAACAGACGATTCTAAAATGAGTTTGCGAAAATCTGCAGGTGCTGAGTTCATCACCCACCCCCTCGCGTAGTCACTTCGCCACGAGAAGTTCCTTTATTCATGTGTCATTTATACCGTATACAGGCTCTTAGCCCACAGTACCAGATTACAGTTCTGCTATGACGCCGGGTGCTCTTCTGTGTCAAAGTATTGGGCAGCAGTGGTACGTGGAGGACTCGTATGGTTGTGCATTTTACTTATAGGGACATTATTGTAGTTTTAACCAGTATGTGCGGTATGAAATAAGAGACATTGATACGAAAACAATCTCGCATAATATTATATGACAACTTTTTGTGGCCTTCAGTTTCTGTGCTATGTGATAGTGTCTGTACAACTCATTCCTTGTAAAATAGGCATTTATCGAGGAGTGATACTTCCAAGTTCTGTTTCACGGTGTTTGACGTATCAAATATTTACTGATTACTGTGAGAGCGAACAAGGCGTAACGTTATCCACCAGTTGTCAGCCAGTTCGAAACACAAAGAAGGCTGCAGCTGTTTCACCCTTTCAATTTCCCATTGCTAACAGGAAACTGTGTTCCAAACGCATGTTCTCTTCATTTCTAGTTTTCGTTCATCTTCATCCCTTGTTGTCTTCTTTCAGATTTGTTATTCATTTCGCTATATGTATCATTATAAATTTAATACTTTAACTCTTAAAGTAGTTCACTATTTCTCATTTCTGGATATTATCTCTTGAAAAATAATTATTAAGTTTCGTGATACAAATCGATGCTGATTTCTTTTTCAAAAAATGGATTATTCATTCTCATTCCTTTTTGCTTTTACATTAGTCAATATCTGTTACATTTTCCATACTCGGGAACAACGTTTCTCATTTCCTGTCATTTTACATTCATACTTTGCCTGCATTTCATTCGCACTTTGGTTTGGGTCCATTCATTCTTGTTTCGCTATCTCGTTAAGTATATATTATTTCCCATTCTTACTGTTATCGTTTCTGTTTCGTCTCATTCAAAGACATTTACCTAATTTTATCATGTTTTTGCGAACTGTGTAATCGTAATCTTAAGACATCTCTAACTAACGATTCAACCGTGCCATATTGTACCCCGGTTAAGAGATTTGGGACCACAATGACAATTCTTTGCGTTGCTAAATGCTGTAAAAGAGATTACCCATTTTAAGAAAGGAGGTGCCAGCTACACTGCGTAGTCTGTTCTGCAGAGTATAGGCTCAGATTCATCTCGATGATAGATTGTACTCAGTAGCTTTCAAGGTTCCTTTCTTAACAGATATTTTTTCCGGAAGTTAACGTATATAAAAAAAAAAACGATTCAGTACAACGTGACTCAATATATTTCCTATGTTAGTTGGCGGAGTTGTCACCTTTCGTAATATCTTCTTCTTACGTAAGCCCATGAGAGACACAAAGTGGGCTATCTAAACCATACAAGGGCCTATGCAGAAACGTCGTTTAAAGAAATGGCGAAGATGTGTTCGACTCCCCAAGAAGACTACAGAGGCCAAAAAGTTCTGCGTACAAAATGACGAAAGAAACTGAGTACTTAGAACAAGCTAGAATAGCCTGCATTTATATAAGGAGTTTTTCGTGATTATCAGTGAAATTTATAGTTGTTTATAGAAGACATGAAAAAATATGGTGTAAACACAGGACTACACTAAAATTCCAATACTAGTTTTTTGTTTAAAAAAAAGCCATTAATTTTTGCATTTAAAGTGCGAATTAAAAGTAAATTGCTTAATCCGCCCTTTTCGGACTAAAGCCGCTGCTTCATTATAATTATGGGCTGCTCTTAATTGAAATGGCAGTGAAACTTGTAGGCGAGAATCATTAGGAGTTTGGAAGTCCGTGGAGGCGAACGGTTCAGCGAACTGTTTAACGAGCCCATGAATTAGTGGAAGCGATCTTCTGAATGCTACAGTTCAAGCGTTAAATCTGCTCTCGATAATATTTGCTGCAGTTTTTCGTGAAGTTAAGACAGTACGAAGCCCACAAACATCAACACTGATATGTAAGACTTACGGACGAAAGTAACTTTCGCGTGATAGGTCACTGCCGACTAACACAGCTCGATAAAACTTGGATCGTACGTAGATAAAACTGCTGCAGTGTAGCACAGAAGGAAAGTGAAAGAATATCGCAACGAGACGAACAGAAATTACACTTTTATTCAAGGACTATAACTGCAGTGAAGACAACGCGATTTACGATGATCCCCTGGACATTACAAAAGGCAGGACATGGTTTTAATAGGGTGCGTGATCGCTACGGACAGCGTGCATGCTCTGCAACGTATTGCCATGGAGGCCACAAGACTAGTACGGTGTTGTTGTGGTAAGGCGATCCAGTCAGTCCTCCACCAGGGCGCTTGACAACCGCTGGACCGTCGATGGTGCATGTGGACGTGCCGCAGTATGTCTTCCCAAAGAAGCTCACACACGGTAGATGGGATTTACGTCGGGGAAACTGACAGGCCAGTCCATTCCCCGAATATCCTGCCGTTCGAATAGCTCCTCCAGTTTCGCTATTCGCCAGAGCTGCGCATTGTCATCCATAAAAATGAAGTCATAGCCAGATGTACCTCTGTGAAGACGCAGGTGGGGAAGGGGCACAGTCTCTCAATAATGTCGGCAGGTGAGCTCATCAAGTCCATGCAACATTACGCCTTCTCACACTGAATATAACACCTGGACCACCAAAACCACTATGTTCAACAATGTTCTTGGGTGCCTACCAAGTTTCCACGTCTTGCTTTGAGGGTACTTCCAGAATCACTACTCTGACTGAAACTGGTCTCATTCAGGAAGAGCACGCCACGCCACCCCACTCCTCGTTGGTCCTGTCCTTTGCGCTTGGCACCATCACAGACGGTGCCATCGATGTGCAGGCGTCAACCGAACACAACGCACTGATCGCCAGGCAGAGAGACCACCCCTACACAGTCACCGTGCCATTGTGGAGCGTGCGGTTGCTTGCCTTACAGACCTGTTAAGTGTGGTTGTAACTGCACCGCTGTCTGACATGGGTCTCCTCTTGTGTGTTGCACAGTGTGGCGGTCATGTGCTGCTGTAGCTGACCGTGGTCAACTACTCGCCTCATGCGGGCAGCAGTTACTGTGGTTAGGAACACTCCCTATGCACGCGAAACAATGCTGTGGGCAGTACCAAACTCCTGCGCTGCACTTGTCACACGTCGTCTTTCTTCCTGTTTCCGTTGATTCTTACTCGTGTGAAGTCATCCAAATGTTGTCTCTGGGACATTTCCAATGAAGAGTACCACCATAACGCACCGTAACTGCTCGCTATTTCGCACACGCACTCACACACATACATACATACATACATACACACTCAATCACTCTCTCACTCTGCTTTTTCCCGTTCCTTCAACTGTCAAGTGTTGCGGAGCCAGTCCCATTTGGCGCTGTAGTTACGTTGACCTCACCCAAGCGGCGTCCAACTTTCTGTACCCGACTGGGACACGTCTGGCAATATGGTCCCGCACTTTCATTGATTCCCGCTGTGCACTTACCATGTTGTGGTACATTATCTGTCTCGTCCTCAAGTTTTGCAGAGCAGTGTGGTAAACGATTCTCGGCACTACCTGGAAAAGTAAACACTAAGGGCATTCAACAAGTAATGCAACAACGTTTTTCTGAAAGCAGGTCGGTTTTATTCACGATTCCAATAACCGTATTATTTACCACTCTTTTGACTACAAAACCATATTTTCGATCATAATCTCCGTTAAATGTGACGACAGTACGCCACGTTACTGGGAGGCCCTGTATGCCCACATGGTACAAACGTCTTGCTGCGTTAATAACTTCCACATCATCCACGTACTGCTTCCAGCGTAGTGTATTCTTCATTGCGCCAAACTGTGTTTTGTGTCTTCTGTTGGGCGGGGAGAAACCCAGCGGGCATACACCTGGTGGACGAGTGTGTCAGCACTACAGAGGCGTCCAGGGAGGTGTTTGATTGTGATGCGTCGATCACCTCGAATGAAAGTGTCCACACGTTATAACATTGAAGGTGTCACAGCTGTGTGCGGCTGGCCGGCACGCGGGAAATCAAAACGGGTTTGGGGCGGTTAAGGTAGACGCCTCGCCCAACGGGTCACCGTGCTTTTGTTCGGTGCCAAGTCTCCGTAGACATTCTTCAGGCGTCTATGAATATCTGCAAGCTCTGGTTTTCGCCAAAAGAAAGTCAGTACCAGCTCTCTGCTTGGAACGCACCTTCATTACAGACGTCATATTGAATGATATGTATAGCGACGCCGCCTATCGAAATTCATAAAACAGTAGGGGCTGAAGCGGGAAAATTCCACAATGTCCCGCAAAAAATTCTGTATTTTTCGACCCACATTGGCCGAGAAAGAAAGTATTGTATTAGTTACTAAACGGAGTGTCCAAATGGATTTGATTCTTGTTCTGCTTCCACTCACAGCGGGTCCGCCAGTATGTGAATTTTTCAGCAATGGTATAATGACGCTTAGAGAAATTAAAGGAAATAGTATAACATATAATAAAAATACACCATTTCAGCTGAGAAAGAGCGCCTGTACGAACTTGAACGGAGTTGTGTATAGATTCAGCAGAGTTGAAAAATGTAGTCACCTACGTCGCAGCCGTGTAACACATTTGCAGGTCCATTTCAGTCAGTTTCCGAGCGAACATTCCGCGTAGAGCTGCACGCACTGGAGACTTTTGAGTCCGATACGTTGCAAGTGGAACTATTTGTAACAGCGAGTGAGACGTAGTAGTCAACGTCCCCGTAGAATGCTAGTAGCCCTACGGACTACCTGAACAAAACTTAGCCGTTATGACAGGTAGAGTCGGTGTTACACGGTATTAGCGTGATGTTCGGCCGGGCGATGCAGCGGGGGAGGGGGGTGCTCACAGCGTCTTGATCAGTACATGCCAGAATGATCGTGTTGTTTCAGGTATCTTGACACACAAAGACGAAACTTCTCACAATGACTAAGGCACTGTTTGCCAAGTCGTATTAGGGCGCTCCAGCTTTTAAGTTTGTCCTGTTGATGATATACGGTTTCTGTGTGTGGGGTGAAATGTAATTTTCGGAGGGGTAAAAACGAAAGGTTCAGTTGGTTTCGATCACGAAACTACATTATTTTCAAAGGACCATTACGATTTTTTACTATTTGGTAAGAGAGTAATACACATTACTTAAGTTAGCAATAATTACATTTTTATTTCAAAACTAGCATTAGCGCGTCGAATGATGTGGTGGACATTACAGCGTGTGAAACGAATGTATGAACACCTTCCTCACACAATAAATCACAGCACACATACTTTCTAGTTCTGGTCTATTGTGGGAACCATCTACAACTCGCAGAAGGTATTTTCTTGAGATTCGTGTGATATTTAAGGACGTTTTATTTATATGTCTTAATTTTACTGTCATAGACGCATGGCGCAAATTATTTGTGTAGAGGTTCGACTATGTGAAGAAGATATTGTTCATACATTCGTTTAGGAAGCTGTGACTCCGGATATGTTATGTCATGCGTTACTGCTACTGTTAAAAAATGTAATTGTTGATAACTAATGTAATCAGTATTACAGTGTTGATAATACAGCAATGATGCTTTAAAAAATAACGATGTAGTCTGAAGCAATGAATTAAAATTTTTACCAGTGCCAGGATTTTTTTTGTGTAACCATATAGGTTATATCTATAAATTGTTAACAACGATACATTCTTAACATTTCAACCTATTAAGGTTGTTGAGTCCTACAGTTTTTAACCTTACTGTCGTTTCGTTTGTATTGTTTTTCGTTTGTATATTCTGTTTCTTTTTGATTTCCCCTTATTGTTCTTCCTCAAGTGCGTGTGTGCGTGTATGTATGCGTGCGTGCGCGCGCGCACGCGCCATATACACCAACACTAGTTTTCTGTCAGCACTGTTATTTTGTGTAAGTATGAGTTGGCTGGATGATGTGAACCAAAGACCAACAAATTCAATAAAAAACCGTCAAAACTTCGGCGCGATATGACGAATTTCTTTGTCAAAGGAAGCTAATAAGTTACGGAATCACAACCACACGTGGCCCTCGTCCGTCGCAGAACGATGTCTGCCAAAGTCTAGGTCGGTTTAAGTCTGGAAGACATACAGCGAAAGCAAATAGTCCTGGCCAAATCCCTCACTCGTATCCCTCAACACTTCCCGAATCTCGGGACGAACGCTTACATAGGACGGGTAATTCCTTTCGCTAGCTTTCCCCGCGGCGCATCGATTTGGACATGTGCCATATAGCTCAGACATTACGACGTGAGAGTTCCGCATTTCAGGGTACGATAAAACGAATAGACATGGTTTTATCTTGATCGACATCGTGTAAATTCGAATGGGGGCGTCACTGCCTGGAACGCAGACAAACTGCAGTCAGTAGCAGGATTAAACTTTTTCTGTTTATCATCGTAGCTTCGTTTCCAAAATCGCGTAAACACTATCGTTCTGTCAGGTTAGCATAATATCAATACTCTCCACATTTCATTGCCAGCACTGTTCGCGTGACGTTGCTTTCTTCTCTTGTTACGTTTGTACAGCCTCCTGTGAACTGTTCTCGTTCTAATATTAGCATGTGATACACATTAAAGTATTCAGAAGCACTTCCTTTGAGTACTTGTGTGCAGTGTAGCCTTTTGCATAAGTCAAACTTGTGCTATAACAATACAGACAAGAGAATAAAAGGATTTGAAATATTGTGCTACAGAACAATGCTAAAGATTAGATGGGTACACCGGATAACTAATGAAGAGGCAGTGAACTGAATCGGGAAGAAAATAAATTTGTGGCGCAATTTGACTAACGTCAACATTGTCATCCAGTTGTGAGCTGTGTTAAGTCTCTAGCTCATCGAGAAACGACGCTGTTAAACAAAGTACCCTCCGCCTTACACCAGACTAAAATGCGACTTAACGAATCATTGTCATCCAGCGCTGAAGTATATCTAAAATTCCAAGTCACTAGCTTATCGGGAATTTAGTTTAAAACCAATTGCAAAATCTGCATCGAATAGGAAGACGGCAAAAAATCATTTCTTGCGGGATTGATAATCACATAATTTATGCAGGAGAACTTGTGTAATGTTTGTAAGGTGGTAGATAAGGTGCTGGTGGAACTAAAGCTGTGAGGACAGGTCGTGGGTCGTAGCTGAATAGCTCAGTAGGTGGAGTATTGCTGCGAAAGACAAAGGTCTAGGTTCGAGTCCCGGTCTGACACACGGTTCTAATCGGCCAGGGAGTTTCTAGTGAGAACACACTCTGCTGCAGAGTGAAAATTCATTCTGGCAAGAAAAAATTTGAGGATTCTTTTTTGTAAATGGCTCGTGTGACGTAAGTATTTCTCCGCTGACACGGGAACATCACATACACGCCTCCTTCGATTTTTTCCGCACGCACAATAAATAAATAAATCGCCTTTGAAGACTGGAATATTTCTAAAGGCGTCCACTTACGGGACGTGAAAGCATTAATGAACGAAAAGTTGGTCCAGTTTTGTGACATCACAGCTTGGAATTTCGCATTCCACTACGTTTTGGAGTGTCAAAGAAAAATATTCCCAGTCTGATTTTTGCTTCGTGGAGGGAAACGTGACCAATAAGGTGCAACATCAGTTTTACGTCACAGGCAGAACTTAGGAAACGCCATAATATCACTCAGTACAAGCCGAAAAATTTTATCGTATAGTTGGGACACTGGGTGGCGAGCCAGCACCAGATCAAACCGCCTGGCTGATTTGACGACGAGGGCTGGTGTGCCGGCCAGCCTGGATATGACTTCTAGGGTGCCAAAACCGATGTCAAAGAATGACGACGACGTAGAGAAATGGGAAAAGGTGACAGGGAAAGAAGAGGGGGAGATAAGGAATTCAAACAAAAGTAAAAAAGAATGCTACTAGGGAGATTCGTACTAGCTGGTTGACGATAACAATCTCATGAAGTTAGGCATCCCATCAACTAGGGAAAACGTTAATCGCCCAAAAATGTTTCGCACTTCATAGTGTTTAACATTTTAATGTTCGGATAATAAGTTGCCGTCTCTTTACTCTAAGAATAGATGATCAATGCAGCTAGCCGCTCTCTCTGTGCAATTTCTTGTCTGTATAGACGTGTATATGTTGTCTTTAAGATCCCTTCACCTTCACACATAAGTCTATACAGTAAAGTAAGGCCCTCCCAGTTCTTGGCTGATCCGTGATAAGACAGGCGAAAAATTAGACTAATGGAGAATTATTAGTATTATCTCTATTTTCATTCGCTCTCTCTCTCTCTTTTATCTATGTATAATTTTTAATATAAGATTTCATTACGGATATAGTGATAAAAAGAATCAGCCAAATAGAATCTTTGGTGGAGTCCTTCGTCTTGGTAATCAGCGGCTGGCTTGCTGTAAGAGATCTTTACATTTATTATTACTGTTAAACACTGCAGTCAGTCGGGAGAATCAATCGTTTGGACAGTTTGTTCCTTTTACGAAAGATTGCGAATTCCAGATGTGTACGAAGCCTTTTTGGACGATTTAACAGAGACTCAGTGATTGCAGGCTCTCTTCGACACAGCTGAAAATTCCCCACTAATTACAGGGCCAACGTGATCAACAAATGATTCAGAAAAAACTCATTCGTTCATTCACTCCAGAACAAAAAAGTCACAAACCTTATTTATGGAGGAAATCTTGTATTAAATCCATCTCCATTACATGTCCAGATCTCCGGTGATTCAACGCCTTAATTATTTTCCTTTTACAATCTCTTTCTCTTCAAAACAAACCGCTAGCGGTACAAATGTTAATTTGCTCGCTTTAGCGAGAAGAAAAACAGAATATGTATCTCTCAGAAACACGTCAATCCCTCAACCTATACTCCAGAAGCTGTCCTAATTACCCCTCTAACAACCATGGAGAATGCATATATGCATCTCTGGTATTTCAAAGAATAAACGCACTAGAAAATACTTTGGCGTCGACGAGCTGTCGCCGCATATATTACGAGAAAATCAGATCAGATAATTTTTCCAAAGTGAATGAATGTGGATGGTTTGATTGAAAATGATTCATTGGTGCCTGGTAGAGGGTATTTGCTGTGGGACATTACAAGTGCTCGGAACTCTCCTCATAAGGTCCCTCTGTGAGTTTCTCTCTTACCAGACCCCCCTCAAAATTGAGGCTGCGACTTACATTCGGGTCAGTGCCGTAGTAAGTGGAAGTAGCGGCGTCCACGGCAGGTAAAATGGGCGCCTCTCGTTTAAAGATCCATTGGCTTACATGGCGGCTGTACCGGAACTGCAGCCTCTCTTCTCGTCCGTCGCCTGTCTGCGGAAGGCGAGAGTCGAGCCGGCTGCGGCCGGAATCTGGAGGTGTGGGTCGGGTCCAGGACGGCGGCCGTTGAACTCCGCCTGCAAACGGGTCTGCGGCAGCCTCTCGCCGACGCAACAGTCGCCGCGAAACAACGGACAGCGGCGCAGCGTGGGCTCGCCTTCGCCTCGCCGGTCAGCCGGTCAAAGCCAACGCGCCACTGCCGCTTGCCTCCCACACTCCTCAAGGTGCATGGTGGAGGGTACCTTCCACCACTGCTTGTCACTCGCTTTCCTGTCCCACTCGCAAATGGAGCGAGGGGTGTGCGACTGTGTACACGAGGTCTGTTCAAAAGCTGTTTGTCCACAAAAATTTTCTGCGCTTACCTTTTACTTACTCTGCATGGTCTCCTTCCAAATACTCTCCTTCACAATTGATACACCGCTCGCAACGCCTTTTCCATTCCCGAAAGAAGTCTTGGTACGCTTCTTGCTCGATCGCGCGAAGCGCCGTCTGATAATTTTCTTTTATCTCGTCTATCGTTGCAAATATTCATCCTTTCAACGAGATTTCCACTTCGGAAATAAAAAAAAAGTTTGCAGGGGGCCAGATCTGGAGCATTCGGAGGATGAGGCAGGACAGTGCTTTCGTTTTTTGTGCAGTAGTCAAGCACCAACAGCGACGAATGTGCGGGTGCATTATAGTGATACAAGAACCATCAATTGCTCGCCACATTTTAGGCCGTTTCCTTCTCACAATTTCTCGCAGGCGTCACGACACTTCCGGATAGTACCATTAACAGTTTGTCCCCGTGACACGAATTCGTGATGAAGTAATCCTTCGGGGGTCAAAGAAAACTGTCAGCATGGTTTTGACATTTGAACTGGCGTGACGAGCTTCTTTTGGTCTTCGACAATCATTCCCAGCCCATTGTGAAGATTGAACCTTGGTCCCAACATCATAACCGTAGACTCACGTCTCAACACCAGTTATGATTCTCCTAAGGAACGTCTCGGTCTCATTTGCGCGATCCAAAAGCTCTTCACACATGCATTTATTTTTCATATTTTCACGTCGATCTGGCGGAAGGGAAACAGATAAAATACTTTACAGTAGAAATAATACGAGCCGCTGAATGTCAAGCGAGCTATACGACTTCCTGCAGCACCTGGTTCAGTACGATTCAGATTCTACAAATTCAAAGGAAACAAGGGAGCAGTTACTGAGAAGACGGGAACTTCAAGCAAATGAGAAGACGAATACGATACAATATCGAGAATTGTAACGTCAAAGGGATGTGATGGCAGACAATGAGAAAAAGCATGAAATAAAACAGTTATGTTGGACTGGCAGCACATTTTATCGTTAAAATAACAGCACTTAGAGTAACTAACAACAGAATGAAAGTGGTACAAACATCCGAAGATTTCTTGAATAATGTAATTCAGAAAAACGGGCAGTTCATATTGAAAATAATGATCCAAAACCTGTTCACAGACTGCGAGGCGAAGGCCTTTTTGGTCTTCACTCGTGAGCCGTACTTCGCGGCAGCACGATGCATTCCAAGCTGCGTCAAGCTTTCGTCACATGATCCACCGGAAATGATAAGTTTCTGCAATCTCTCGAACAGTTAGTCTGTAATTGGCAAGGACAACTTCGTTGAAGTTTCTGACATGGGAGTCGTCGGTAGACGTAAGGCCTTCCTGAACGAGGGTCATCTTTAACTTTCGTCCGTCCATTTTTAAACCGTGTGAACCATTCGTAATGCCGAGTATGGCTTAAACATTCATTACCGTAGACTTCCTGCATCATTTGGGGTGTCACTGTAGAGGTTTTCTTAAGTTTCACGCAAAGTTTAATGAAGACGCGTTGCTCGTCTAACTCTGCCGTCTCGAAATTCGCAAATCGTGTGACACAGCGTTCCACTCAGTACAGCATTGAAAAATAACTAACAGACATACAGTGGAGCTTCCGGCAGTTACACATTAAAAGAGGCGTGTGCAGGGATGCCAATCGCATTCCGCTCCAACACACCACTGGCGTGAAGTTAAGAATGTACGAGTGCCTTCGCGGAACGTAAATACGAAATGTACGGTACCGGCAGTTGAGTGTTTCTGCAGTCAGCTACAAGTGCCGTCTCTCTATAGCTTCTCGAAAAGAACTTCGTGTTTCCTTCAGGGATTCCCATTTGAATTCAAGTCGTCTCCATAATACTGTACTTGCTTGTTGACCGAACCTACCCGGTAGCAGATGTACCAGCAAGCCTCTGAATTGTTTTGTCTTTCTTTAACCTGACGCGATGGGTATGCCAAACACTGGAGAAGTACTCGAGAATGGATTGCACAAGATTTCCGTACACTGTCTCTTTTATAGTTTATAGATCAGCTACATTTTCCTAGATCTCGCCCAGTAGACCGAAGTCCACCATTCACCTTCCCAACAACAGATCGTACCTGCTCGTTTAGACACTTAACTGACATGACTATTTCAAGCAGTACACCGCAAATACTGAACTGTAAATTGATAGGATTGGTTTCCCTACTCACCTGCTTTGTCTTACATCTTCTCCACATTTAGAGCAACCTGCCATTCATCACACTAAATAAAAATTCTGTCTAAAGTGATCCTGCATCCTGCTACACTCATTCAATGACGACGCAGATTGCTGTTCATCCTATACGTCACATCGGTTCTCTATGTAGACAACAACAGCGATTCTGTTATTTTCCAGGGACACTCTTGACGACACCTTTACATGCGATGAAAAATCCGTCCAGTACAAGGTACTGCTTTCTATTAGTTAAAAGATCTTCGAGCCGCTCGCGTATCTCAGAACCTATTCCGTATGCTGCATAACAACCTGCAGTGTGTCACTGTGTTAAACGCTTTCTGGATATGTGGGAATATAGAATGTGGTTTGACTGTGACATGAAGCTGAAACTTAGCACTCTACGCACCGACCCAACGTACAGTGATGATACTTCTTCTGTGCCATTTATACAAATTTTTACTAGGGAATGATACATGAAACGCATCCATTGGTACTGTGCACTGCTGAGTGGAATGCACGCGACAGAAATGCTCGGATGTACACTGCGAAATATTCTAGAGGAGAGTAGTACGTACCGTTTTAATAAACATTTTCTTGAATCATTTACGTCAGTATTATGACGGCGACTGATATTGAAGTTACACCGTGCTGGCGACATGCAAAAATCATCAAAGTGGCAGCAACTGTATAATGTGTCTGGATATGCACATCAGTAGCTTTTCAACGCACCATAGGAGTAAGTTCGTATGAACGTTGATGGTTTGTGAGAAGGTCGTGTTACGAATAGTCTAAAAAGGTCCGGCAGGATCTTGACCTATCGCGACAGCGGTTTATCGTTCCCGAGACATTGCTGCTCGCGTTGACGGGAATCCCACGACTGTCGTGGGAATGTCCGACGGACGGACTCAAGAGGGCCGTACGTAACGCTATACAGCAAAGATCAAACTTTTTTTGTCAGCGGCTGGGTAACTTACGGGCCGCTTCATCACTCCGTATAATACTTGCAAGCCAGGACGAAACCTTTATGAAAAAATCTGGGTAAGTGCTAATAGCAATCGCGCACCGAGGGTTCGGTTCAAACTTAATTATGCACGTAGGTAGTTCATCCGTCGTGGAATTCGAGGATCTCGACCATTTTCGCCTATTATAGTTGCCAATGTAGACAAGCAAAAAGGGTCTAACTGAGAGCCGAAGAATCAGACAACAAATGACAAAGAAAATACTTTTTTCCGTGTAATGTAATTATTGAAATTAACAATTTTCGGATTTTTCCCTTTATTTGTGCTGTGTAACCTTGCTTCTTCCCGAATTTCATGATACTAGGTCAACGGGAGAGTTCCCGGAACGTTCTGACGAATGAGCTAGCGAGTATCAAAATATGAGAGATATTTGGCCTCATCTTTTGACTGCATTGACTTAGAAGCTTACATTTATCACACCGACAAAGGACTATAGATCTTAGTATGCGGCTTAAATTTCAACTTGATTCGTGTACCCGTTCCTGAGATAAACTGGTCTTAACAGAAGGGCGGACAGATAGGCAGTCAAATAATAAATGACCAAAATAACTAAAGTTTTCGAATTTTTTTTCCCTGTAACTGTACTGTGAAACCTTGCTTCATGGCAAATTTCATGATCCTAGGTCAACGGGAAGTACCCTACAGGTTATGATGAGCGAATTTGCGAGGATCCAAATATTTTATACAGGATGGTCGGAAATTCCCGTTACAAACTTATAGGACTTGTAGAAGGGACTGAGTATGTAATATTTTGAATAGGAACACATGTACGGAAATGTACTAGTTGGGCGTCATTCACGCGTCTGTCAGTGTTGGAGCAACATGGTTGAGTACAAGTTTGCAGAAAACACCGACATGATCTTACTGAATGGCGAAGCTCACGGCCATGGAAGAGCTGCCCATCGCCTTTATCAAGATAGTTCTCCACAACTTCAGACCCCCCCCCCCCCCTGCGGGTCCGGGGATTAGAATAGGCCCGAGGTATTCCTGCCTGTCGTAAGAGGCGACTAAAAGGAGTCCATCCCCCTCACGGGGGTAGTTAGCGCCTGCGTCCGGAGACGGACGGTTTCACGACCTATAATCGTGGTCTTTTTAGTTTTTCACTTCTCGTTTCTTCCTTCCTTTTGTTGGTTCCTTCCTTTTGTTGGTTCCTTTCTTTGCTCTTCTCCACTTCACTGTCTTCCTTACTCTTTCCCTTGACTTCTCCTTGCCTTCTCATTGCCTTCTTCTCCTTGCCTTCTCATTGCCTTCTTCTCCTTGCCTTCTCATTGCCTCCTTCTCCTTGCTTTCTCATTGCCTTCTTCTCCTTGCCTTCTCTGGTCTCCGCCTCGGCGTTTGAGACAGTCTGTCCTCTTTCTCCCTCTCTCTTCTTTTTCCTCTTCTTCCTTCCTCCCTGTGCGTGTCTGAAGGCCGACCCACGCGTTCGCACCCGTAGCCGGTGACGGGGTAACGCGTAAGTCCCCGCCCTGGGTAGACATGTAAGGCACGCGCGTACCCCCTGGTAAAGGCCAGGCCCGGGGAGGGGTGATTGCCTGAGCTGATACCTTCTGACCATGCCGATTGGTCCCTCCGTCTGTTTCTCGGGAGGTGTGACCTGAGGTGTAAACATTCACCTAAGGCGGGAGTGCCCTCTGAGAGGGTCCCCACAAGGAAGGAGCGCGCCATCGGAGACGCTGGCAATCATGGGGGATTCCTCCGCAATGGATTCTACTCCATCGCTTTCGACTTCGACCCACAAACGGAAACGTGACCAGCCAACAGTGACAAAAGTACTACCGCCTGCCCCACAGTTCCTCGTAGTTTCTCGATCTGAGGACGGAAAGGATTTTTCCTCTGTCAACCCTTTCGTTATTCAGAAGGGCGTAGATGCCATAGCCGGATCTGTCAAATCTTGTACCAGGTTGCGTAACGGTACCTTATTACTAGAAACTGAGAGTGCCTTTCAGGCACAAAAACTGCTTCGGGCCACACTCTTGTACACGTTCCCTGTCCGGGTAGAGGCCCACCGCACTTTGAATTCGTCTCGTGGTGTAGTCTATAGTAGCTCTCTCGACGGATTGACTGACGAGGAGCTTCAATCTTTCCTCGCTGAGCAGGGCGTGACGGCTGTCCATAGGGTCATGAAAAAGGTCAATAATGACCTTGTACCGACCCGGACACTTTTCTTAACCTTCGATAGTGTTAAGCTGCCATCGCGCATCAAGGCGGGCTACGAGGTTATTTCTGTTCGCCCCTATGTCCCGACACCTACGCGCTGCTACCAGTGTCAGCGTTTCAATCACACTCGACAGTCTTGCTCCAATGCGGCTAAATGTGTCACTTGTGGCAGGGATGCCCATGAGAGTGACTGTCCACCTCCGTCTCCTCGTTGTGTGAACTGTCAGGGTGACCATGCCGCATCCTCCCGCGACTGTCCTGTCTATAAGGAAGAACGCTGTATCCAGGAAATTCGAGTCAAAGAGAAAGTGTCCACCTCGGCTGCTCGCAAGCTATTGGCTAGTAGGAAGCCCACGCTGCTCCCAGCGGGGAAATACAGCACTGTCCTCGCCTCTCCTCGGACTACCCGGGAGGTAGCAACCCAGACATGCGATCTGACCTTCAGCACCACGGTCGTCCGTTCGGCCAGTGCTAAGATCGCACGGTCGACGTCTCCTCTTCCTCCCATCACCCCACAGACACCAGCCACTTCCTCAGCTTCTGCTCAGTCGAAGACCCCGAAGTCAGATGCACGGGCCTTCAAGAAGGAACCATCCCGTGCAGACTTCCTCCGTCCCTCGACCTCCCAGCCTTCGACCGGTACTTCCACCAAACGTCCTTCTAAAAAGGCGCATAGGAAGCACAGTTCTCCTTCTCCGCCGCGGCGCCTTTCTTCTCCTGCGCCACCCAGCGGTTGCCGCCCCAGGCCGTCATCCGTTTCGCCTGGCCGCACCGCTGGTAGCCGAACATCTGGCCGTTCACCGGCGGAGGAAGCTCCCCCTCCCGGCCATCCTCCCGAGATGGCCGATGACCCTATAGACCCCATGGACGATGACTGTCCGCCTCCTGCTAGCGGCGGCAGTGCTCGCTCGAAGCCAGGCCCTAAGCGGCCTTCGAGGTGACCCCTTCTCTCATCTTCCTTTTCTTACGATGGCACTTATTAACTGGAATATTCGCAGCATTCGCTCCAACCGAGAGGACTTGAAGTTGCTGCTCCGCTTGCATCGTCCGCTCGTCGTAGCCCTCCAGGAAACGAAGCTACGCCCATGCGATCAAATTGCCTTGGCACACTACACCTCTGTGCGTTTTGACCTACCCCCTGTGGTAGGTATCCCCGCTCATGGAGGGGTTATGTTGCTGGTCCGGGATGATATTTACTACGATCCCATCACGTTGCACACCGGCCTGCAGGCAGTTGCCATCCGCATTACTCTCCCCACTTTTATGTTTTCCTTTTGTACCGTTTACGCTCCATCGTCATCTGCCGTTACCAGGGCAGACATGACGCAGCTTATTGCTCAGCTACCTGCACCATTTTTGTTAACTGGAGACTTCAATGCCCACCATCCTCTTTGGGGCTCTCCAGCATCCTGCCCGAGGGGCTCCTTGTTAGCAGACCTTTTCAACCAGCTCAATCTTGTCTGCCTCAATACTGGCGCCCCTACTTTTCTTTCGGACACATCTCATACCTATTCCCATTTAGACCTCTCTATATGTACTCCCCAACTTGCACGCCGGTTTGAGTGGTATGCACTTTCTGATACATATTCGAGCGACCACTTCCCGTGTGTTATCCATCTCCTGCAGCATACTCCCTCTCCGTGCTCCTCTCGTTGGACCATCTCCAAGGCAGACTGGGGGCTCTTCTCTTCCAGGGCTACCTATCAGGATCAAACCTTCACAAGCTGCGATCGTCAGGTCGCACACCTCACGGAAGTCATTCTCGCTGCTGCTGAATATTCCATCCCTCACCCTACTTCTTCTCCACGTCGCGTACCGGTCCCCTGGTGGACCGCAGCATGTAGAGACGCTTTACGTGCTCGTCGACGTGCTTTACGCACCTTTAAACGCCACCCTACAGTGGCGAATTGTATTAATTATAAACGATTACGTGCTCAGTGTCGTCGTATTATTACAGAAAGCAAGAAAGCCAGCTGGGCTGCTTTCACAACCACTTTCAACAGTTCTACACCTTCTTCTGTTGTCTGGGGTAGCCTGCGCCGGCTATCTGGCACTAAGGTCCACTCCCCAGTTTCTGGCTTGAAGGTCGCGAATGAAGTCCTTGTGGCCCCTGAGGCTGTCTCCAATGCCTTCGGCCGCTTTTTCGCCGAGGTTTCGAGCTCCGCTCATTACCACCCTGCCTTCCTCCCCCGCAAACAGGCAGAGGAGGCTAGGCCACCTGACTTCCGCTCCTCGAATTGTGAAAGTTATAATGCCCCATTCACCATGCGGGAACTCGAAACCGCACTTGGCCGATCACGGTCCTCCGCTCCAGGGCCTGATTCTATTCATATTCAGATGCTGAAGAACCTTTCTCCTGCGGGTAAAGGTTTTCTTCTTCGTACATACAATCGCATCTGGATTGAGGGACATGTTCCCGCATGCTGGCGCGAGTCTATTGTTGTCCCGATTCCTAAGCCGGGGAAGGACAAGCACTTGCCTTCCAGTTATCGACCTATCTCGCTTACCAGCTGTGTCTGTAAAGTGATGGAGCGAATGGTTAACTCTCGATTGGTTTGGCTGCTCGAGTCTCGACGCCTACTTACCAATGTACAATGTGGATTTCGAAGGCGCCGCTCTGCTGTTGACCATCTGGTTACCTTGTCGACCTTCATTATGAATAACTTCTTGCGGAAGCGCCCGACCGCGGCTGTGTTCTTTGATTTGGAGAAGGCTTACGACACCTGTTGGAGGGCGGGCATTCTCCGCACCATGCATACATGGGGCTTTCGCGGTCGCCTCCCTCTTTTTATTCGTTCCTTTTTAATGGATCGACAGTTTCGGGTACGTGTGGGTTCTGTCCTGTCCGACACCTTTCGCCAGGAGAATGGGGTGCCACAGGGCTCAGTTTTGAGCGTCGCTCTCTTCGCCATCGCGATCAATCCAATAATGGATTGCCTCCCAGCTGATGTATCAGGCTCCCTTTTCGTGGACGATTTTACCATCTATTGCAGCGCGCAGTGTGCACGTGTCCTGGAGCGCTGTCTTCAGCGTTCTCTTGACCGTCTTTACTCCTGGAGTGTCGCCAATGGCTTCCGTTTTTCTGCCGAGAAGACGGTCTGTATTAACTTCTGGCGCTACAAAGAGTTTCTCCCACCGTCCCTACGACTCGGTCCCGTTGCTCTCCCACTCGTGGAGACAATCAAATTTTTAGGCCTTACCTTTGACAGGAAACTTAGCTGGTCTCCACATGTGTCATATTTGGCCGCCCGTTGTACCCGTTCTTTAAATGTCCTCCGTGTTCTCAGTGGTATGTCGTGGGGAGCGGATCGAACCGTCCTACTTCGTCTATATCGGTCGATCGTCCGCTCCAAGCTGGATTATGGGAGCTTCGTATACTCCTCTGCACGGCCATCCATCTTACGCCGCCTCAACTCCATACAACATCGGGGTTTACGACTTGCGATCGGAGCATTTTATACCAGTCCCGTAGAGAGTCTTCATGCTGACGCTGGTGAATTGCCACTCACCTACCGGCGCGATATACTGCTTTGTCGGTATGCCTGTCGGCTACTGTCAATGCCCGACCATCCGTCTTATCGTTCCTTTTTTGACGACTCTCTTGACCTTCAATACGGGTTGTATGTCTCTGCCTTGCTACCCCCTGGAGTTCGCTTTCGTCGCCTCCTTCAACACCTTCATTTTTCACTCCCTGCAACCTTTCGAGTGGGCGAGAGCCGCACGCCACCTTGGCTCCAGGCTCAGGTCCGCGTTCACCTCGACCTCAGCTCGCTCCCAAAAGAGGTCACCCCCGGTTCGGTCTACCACTCCCGTTTTTTGGAACTTCGTTCGAAGTTCAACAACATGACTTTCATTTATACAGATGGCTCTAAGACCAATGACGGGGTCGGGTGTTCCTTTATTGTCGGGGCACAAAGTTTCCAATACCGGCTCCATGGCCATTGTTCGGTCTTCACAGCTGAGCTCTTTGCCCTCTACCAGGCTGTTCTTTACATCTGCCGGCACCGACATTCTGCTTATGTCATCTGCTCAGATTCCCTGAGCGCCATCCAGAGCCTCAGTGATCCGTACCCGGTTCACCCTTTCGTACACCGGATCCAACGCTCTCTTCAGCAGCTGGTGGACGTCGGTACGCCGGTTAGCTTTATGTGGGTTCCTGGCCATGTCGGTATCCCTGGGAACGAAGCTGCAGATGCCGCGGCCAAGGCTGCGGTCCTCCAGCCTCGGACAGCTTCTTGTTGTGTCCCTTCGTCCGATTTTAGCAGGGTCATTTGTCGGCGCGTTGTGTCGCTGTGGCATGCCGATTGGGCTGCACTTACCGACAACAAGCTTCGGGCCTTAAAACCTCTTCCCGTGGCTTGGACGTCCTCCTCACGCCCTTCTCGGCGGGAGGAGGTCGTTTTAGCAAGGTTAAGAATTGGACACTGCCGGTTCAGCCATCGCCATCTGCTGACGGCTGCGCCGGCGCCGTTCTGCCCATGTGGGCACTTGCTGACGGTTAGACACATTTTAATGTCCTGTCCTGATCTTAACACACTGCGCCTCGATCTTAACCTGCCTAATACTTTCGATGCCATTTTAGCGGATGACCCACGAGCAGCTGCTCGTGTTCTTTGTTTTATCAATTTGACAAACCTCGCTAAGGACATTTGATGATGTTTTTTAATCCTATGCCTGTCAGTCTGTCTTTTATTGTGTTTTCCCTTTTAGTTGTTGTTGTCAACTTGTGCCTCGCGGTGCATTCTTAGAGTAGTCAGGGCGCTAATGACCATTGAAGTTGTGCGCCCGAAAACCACAAAAAAAAAAAAAAAAAAAAAAACAACTTCAGACTACATCGCGTACACTTTTCGCCACAGTCACGCAACAGTTTCGAGAAAGGGTATCTTCACCAGCAGTAGGCGTGACTGTGGCGCCCGAACTGGAAGAGGCGTTAGCTCATCACGTTGATGGGAACCCGTCAACAAGTACACGAGCAGTCTCATTGTCTATTAATGAGTGGAACTGTAAAACAAGTGTTTTACTGGATCACGCCCAGTCAACTACTTGTAATAATGGTCGCATTAGCAACACGTTTTCAAATGGTTGTAGCACGGAAATGGTACGATTCTGAACATGGGTTCTTATTCAAAATATTATGTACTCACTCCACACTTTAAGTCCTAGAAGTTTGTAACGGGACTTTCCGGCCACCGTGTATAAATTGCCGTATCATGTGACTGCATTGAATTAGAAGCTTTCTTTAATTTCTTACACCGTCAAGGGACCATGTACTTTAATGTGTGACGTATGTTTCAACTTGATATGCCTATCCGTTTCTGAGGCAAATGGTTTTTAACAGACGGACAGACACACACACACACACACACACACACACACACACACACACACACACACACACACACACGGACACACGGACAACAAAGTGATTCTATAAGAGTTCCGTTTTTACCGCTTGCGGTCCGGAATCTTAAAAGATGATAAACTTAATTCATCATTCCGTGTTAATTATGGGTGAGTGGCATGCAGTATACAAAAACAAGGACAACCAACATACTTATTCACCAAGAAAGCTACGAAAGCAGGCGTCGTTAGCAAAAAGATAATTACATCATACATAGTGTGCACAAGCCAGAATATCACAAATTTAAGTAGCAAAAGACGATCGTGAGATGTGTATTGCTGTATCAAATCCACAGATTTCAAAAGAAATAAAAGTTGTTTTATTCATCCAGTAAATACACTCCTGGAAATTGAAATAAGAACACCGTGAATTCATTGTCCCAGGAAGGGGAAACTTTATTGACACATTCCTGGGGTCAGATACATCACATGATCACACTGACAGAACCACAGGCACATAGACACAGGCAACAGAGCATGCACAATGTCGGCACTAGTACAGTGTATATCCACCTTTCGCAGCAATGCAGGCTGCTATTCTCCCATGGAGACGATCGTAGAGATGCTGGATGTAGTCCTGTGGAACGGCTTGCCGTGCCATTTCCACCTGGCGCCTCAGTTGGACCAGCGTTCGTGCTGGACGTGCAGACCGCGTGAGACGACGCTTCATCCAGTCCCAAACATGCTCAATGGGGGACAGATCCGGAGATCTTGCTCGCCAGGGTAGTTGACTTACACCTTCTAGAGCACGTTGGGTGGCACGGGATACATGCGGACGTGCATTGTCCTGTTGGAACAGCAAGTTCCCTTGCCGGTCTAGGAATGGTAGAACGATGGGTTCGACGACGGTTTGGATGTACCGTGCACTATTCAGTGTCCCCTCGACGATCACCAGTGGTGTACGGCCAGTGTAGGAGATCGCTCCCCACACCATGATGCTGGGTGTTGGCCCTGTGTGCCTCGGTCGTATGCAGTCCTGATTGTGGCGCTCACCTGCACGGCGCCAAACACGCATACGACCATCATTGGCACCAAGGCAGAAGCGACTCTCATCGCTGAAGACGACACGTCTCCATTCGTCCCTCCATTCACGCCTGTCGCGACACCACTGGAGGCGGGCTGCACGATGTTGGGGCGTGAGCGGAAGACGGCCTAACGGTGTGCGGGACCGTAGCCCAGCTTCATGGAGACGGTTGCGAATGGTCCTCGCCGATACCCCAGGAGCAACAGTGTCACTAATTTGCTGGGAAGTGGCGGTGCGGTCCCCTACGGCACTGCGTAGGATCCTACGGTCTTGGCGTGCATCCGTGCGTCGCTGCGGTCCGGTCCCAGGTCGACGGGCACGTGCACCTTCCGCCGACCACTGGCGACAACATCGATGTACTGTGGAGACCTCACGCCCCACGTGTTGAGCAATTCGGCGGTACGTCCACCCGGCCTCCCGCATGCCCAGTATACGCCCTCGCTCAAAGTCCGTCAACTGCACATACGGTTCACGTCCACTCTGTCGCGGCATGCTACCAGTGTTAAAGACTGCGATGGAGCTCCGTATGCCACGGCAAACTGGCTGACACTGACGGTGGCGGTGCACAAATGCTGCGCAGCTAGCGCCATTCGACGGCCAACACCGCGGTTCCTGGTGTGTCCGCTGTGCCGTGCGTGTGATCATTGCTTGTACAGCCCTCTCGCAGTGTCTGGAGCAAGTATGTTGGGTCTGACACACCGGTGTCAATGTGTTCTTTTTTCCATTTCCAGGAGTGTATTTGTTTTCTCTGCTTCGTAGCTCACTGTCTATCACTGATGCACGCAGTATGAAATATCTAAAGAAAGTGAAGTGCTTTGGTACATGCCAGTTGTATTGATGTGCTCCGTGCATCCGATAATTTCGTTGTATATTCATTGCTGACGGCAGAAGGTGCGGAATGACTGTTCTCATCTGGAACCTGTCGCTTACCTATCACGGCGGCAGTCAATTTATATGCGAATTAATTACTTGTCAAAGTGATGGGTGATGGAGAGCTGATTAACCTGCATGGCTAGGCAATGTTCAAATGGAACCTATTCAACTTTCCACAAACGAACGTGGCCCCCGTGCAGTTGTCCGGTTTAAACTGTAAACCTATTTTTCTTTCGCCCACTTTTTCTGCTGTGTCCAGTACTGCATCCGCTAGAAAATAGGACAAGTTGTTTCCTGGATCAGATCAATGAGAAGATGATGGGGAGAAAGAGAAACAGGGGAAGAGAAGGAAAGGTAGAGGGGGAGAAAGGGGTGTTGGAGAAAGAGGGTGGGAGCAGCAAAGACGAAGGGAGGCTTAAGAATACTGTCTTTCAGAACTAGAGTACTGAAGAAATAGACAATATAGGAGTATTGTGCTCAAATGCTATGTGTTGTTGCAGATATTTTGACGTAGTGCGAGACTGTGAAGAGTGCACAAACCCACCCTCACATGAGATGTTTCTCTCCTCGTGAAGCACGCCAGACATGGTTTCGATTATGGTTGGTTTACGCTCATAAACAGGCGAGAACTAGAGTATCACACGGAACATGCTTCTCATCGTGATTTGCAACCACAGTGCTCTCCATTGGCGGCTGTCGGCTGTATCTGGCGCGCACACCACACGGTTTGTTTACAAAAATATACGCTGTAAATTTGTTATGCTGCTCAATTAAGACGCACATTTGGTCTCTTGTTCATGTTCTACCCTTGTTGTTTTGTCTTTAGCGTAAATACACTAAGGCTAAAGAAGTCGGAGGATACCTCCTGATATCGTGTCGGATCACTTTTTGCCCCTCGTAGTGCAACCATTCGTTTGGCATAGATCAACAAGTCCTTCGAAGTTCCCTGCCGAAATGTTGAGCCACGCTGCCTCTATAGCCCTTCATAATTGCGAAAGTGTTGCCGATGCAGGATTTTGTGCACCAACTGACCTCTCGATGATGACCCGTAAACGTTCGATGGGATTCATGTCGGGCTATCTGGGTGGTCAAATCATTTGCTCGAGCTGTCCAGAATGTTCTTCAAACCAACGAACAATCGTGGCCCGGTGGCATAGCGCATTGTCATCCATAGAAACTCCGTCGTTCTTTGGGAGAGAAATTCCATGAATTGCTGCAAATGGTCTAATCCAGTCAATGATCGGTTCAGTTGGACCAGAGGGTCCGTCCATTCCTTGGAAACACAGCCCGCACCATTATGGAGCCACTATCAGCTCGCACAGTGCGTTGTTGACGAGTTGGGTCTATGGCTTTTTGATATCTGCGCTACACTCGAACCCTACCATCAGCTCTTAGCAACTGAAATGGGGACTCATCCGACCAGGCCACGGTTTTCCTGTCGACATGGTCACGAGCCCGGGAGAGAAGCTGCAGGCGATATCGTTCTGTTAACAAAGGCAATCGCGTCGGCCGTCTGCTGCCATAACCCATTGACGCCAGATTTCGCCGCGATTTTCCTGATGGGTACGTTCTTCGTACGTCCCACACAGATTTCTGCAGTAATTACACGTAGTGTTGCTTGTCTGTTAGCACTGACATCTCTACGCAAACGCTGCTGCTCTCGGTCGGTAAGTGAAAGCCGTAGGGCGCTGCGTTGTTCGTCGTGATAGGTAATTATTGCAATTTGGTATCGCCGGCACATTCTTGACATTGTCGATCTCGGACTATTAAACTTCCTAACGATTTCTGAAATGGAATGTTCTGTGCATCTAGCTCCAACTACCATTTCGCATTCAAAGTCTTTTAATTCACGTCGTGCGACCGTAACCACGTAGGAAACCCTTTTACATGAATCACCTGAATAAAAATTACAGCTGTGCCAATTCACTTCCCTTTTATATCTTGTGTACACGATACATATTTGCATACCGCTATCTCATGACTTTGGCCACGTCAGTGTATACAAAAATGTCAACGTTCATGAACATGATACAACGCATAAAAAAAGTTCGATGTCCAGTCTGCAAGGACTGCAGCTTACGAAGTTCAATTTCAAATAGGACTATATAAATTGGCAATAGTCTTCCACATAAGATAAAAATTCCCACATTTTTAGCAATACTCGAAGGGCGTTCTTAATCGAGGCTAGAGTAGAATAATTTTTTAAAAATATCCATGTATACTATATCGTTGTTTATTAGAGCCATCGATATTATCTAGGCGAAAGTATCGATATTTAGGTATGTCTGTCGATATTTTCTATATTTACAGCAATTTAAAAAAAGTTGATCGAAGTCACAGAAATTAATAACAAACATTTACAAATTAACAAATGCTTTGTTATATCCAACGTTGACCAAGAAAAGACGCGCACCGTGTTCTATAAAACCTCTTATTTACAAAAGATACTGATTAATGAAGCCAATAATCGTCATCGATAGACATTAACAGACCTCTTTGTTTAATATGTTCCCGTAGCAGTCTGCTCTCTTATCTGGCACAACCTAGTTTACTAATGAAGTCACTCTTTCAGACGAAACAGAAGAGGATTAGCTTATTAAATATTTTTGAGCAACTACTGACAAAACAAATGTGAAATGAGTTCTAAACATTTCAGACAACAGAGTCCTTTTTCCATTAAATACCAGTGCAGTAATGTGTGTGATTTTTGTGCAGAATGTATATTACTTTTACAGTGCACGTCTTTTCTTGATACAGGTAATCAGGAGGGGGGGGGGGGGGTAAGAAAAGCGCGTATTCTGTCTCATAGTTGGGAGCACATGACAATTTCCACCATTATTGTGCAGAGCTGTCACCAAATGTGTCTTCTGCTCCATGTACCCATCATTTGGAGTGGGCGAAATCACATACATAAGTAACAAGCTTTCATGAATATGCAGTGTAGATACATTCATATTCAGATCTGGTGTTCATTTTCAGTACTGAATATGAAATTAAATTAAGCCGATGATAAGACATTTACTGTCAGATTGGACGTAGTTGGAATGGGCAAGAAATCAGCAGATGAGAATTAGAGTTCCTATGAATCAAGAAAAAGACACTCAATAAAAATATCGCGTTTGATATTCAGTATTAATTATAATTGACTGATGTAACGATAATGCATGTATGTATCAACGATATACAACGGACTTATTTCGAAGGTGTATCAATACTTTTATATCGATATTTTTGCTCGTCCCAAGTTCATTAGCAGAATTTTTAGAACATGTAAAACATTGTAGACTTTCAAAAGTGCAAAATCTCCTACTATAAGTAGTGCGTGCTCTCTTGTTGGTTGTAAAAAAAGCCATTTATATACTGTAGTATTACTACTAAATTGTGACACAGCGGAGAGCGTTTTTATAAATAAATAATCAAGAAAATTACAGAATGTTCTTCTGTTAAAATCATAAAAAAATCCCACAATCTTCGGGAAAACATGAAAGCGAAAAAAAAAAATCGCGGGAAAAAGTATCCGAGCTGGCAACAGCCCGTGCCTCTATCCACTGTAGAGTAGAGGTAACAAACGGCGTTTTGAGGCTATGTCTTCGATCTTATCATGTCCTCAAGGCTTTCATCACCGTTATGTCATTACACCAAATCACAAAAAAAAAACGAGGCGTTTTTGATAAATTGTCGGTGACCCGATCACTTAAACTAGGTAACTTTCATAGCATAGCTTATATATAGTGCTAAAAGCACGAAATACGAAAAGCTTTTAACCACCAAGTCGTTTCCCGTCGTTTTAACACGACAAATAGTGGCACAAATGACGAGTTTTTCGAGAGATCCTCAGTGTGCCGGAGCCTCGAAACAGGATTAATTCTTAAAACAAAAGTTGTAATAATTAAACTGCCAAATACAGGCTTTTCAACTGCAAGCGATGTATTCCGATATGGTGCGTACTACGTTTTGCTTATTACGTAAATGCGATCTTGCTGGTATTTGTAGGCACATTTGCCATACTTCCTGCCTAGGGTGTTGGAGACAAACGGTGCATCATTTACCAAAGGGTGGGGCAGATAATTGAGAGTTCATATGAACATGTTTTCGATTTGAATATAAGTTAATACTGGAGACATGTTGCCCGTTTGAAAGACAGCGTTAAGTGAGCTACATATACCGCTGTACGCGTATGCTGTCTAAGGTGGTGTTTATCGTCAGAATAGCATGTACTTAGCATTGTTAATACCAGGTTTTTGTTGCAGTAATTTTGGAGATCGTTCGGCAACGACAAGAGTGCGTGCGGTAATTTACATTTCTGGCAAAATATGTGCGCTAAAAAGCGACTGTCCAGTTGAACGCTTACTAATTTACTTGACAACATTTAATGGAAATTGTTTTTACGTGAATAAACTTAAGGTCACTATTTGGCGACTGATCCACTTTTAAAGGATGTCCCACTCGAAAGAGGCCCCACATACATACATTTGCTTAAATTACATGTAAAGGCTCTGCTTGAAAAACAGGAAATGAACATGCCATACCTTGTTCATGGGGAAATAAGTGCCTCACCAAAGGTGCTAGAAGCGTCCGCCCTCGACTTGTAAACGCAGTGGAACATGACGCTTCAGATTCTAGAATGTTGCTATCAGAACCTCTGGTGTCACTGCTTGGATTTTACCGGTGATGTTCTCTCGTAAATCTTCCAAGTTGTGTGGTTTCTTCCTGTAGACCTTGTCTTTTTGTTCACCGCGGAGGAAAAAGTCAGGTGGTGTTAAATCAAGTGACCTTGGAGGCCACACTCCTTTCGAAATCAGTCTGCCGGAGAAAAATGATTCGACTTCAGCCATGGTCGCTCGAGACGTGTGGCATGTGGCGCGATCCTGTTGAGACCATCTGAGGTTCTTCATTCCCGGAACAATTCGATGTAAACTGCACTTGTCACAATAGACTCGAAAAACACAGGTCCGATGATGCGAAGCTGTGATATTGCACAGAACAGGCCAATCTTTTGTGAATGCATGCATGAATTGCTGGACCAGTGCATGTAGATTTTCACTATACCACAAGCGTGTATTCTGAGAGTTTACATAGCCACAGAGGTTGAACCACGCCTCATCACTGAACGATTCCTGGCCTCGTAGCGATAAATTGTTGACACCAATGGCAAAATGTGATGTCTGCCTTTGTCATTGACATTTAGTTCCCGAACAACTTTAAACCTGTATGGATACATACAGCACACTAACACGTGCTCCGTGACATTCCACATTCCTGAGATAAACGTCGAACGGACTTTGCAGGAGAGGCCAACAATCTTTGTTTCATGTCAGTCACTTTTCTTCCGATACTGGCAGCCGTCCCCCACGGTGAAGATCCAGCACTATTTCACTGCTCTCCATCTTGTTCTCTAGCTTTAGTATCCCGTTCAGCAAACATTCGATAACATATCTTAAAGGAACCAGTAATCCAATGTTTCACAGGAAACACTCGCTCTTCAATATAATACCGATACATTGTCACTAATCACTGAACACTGAGTTCCAGCCACAGCGACGCGAGGAAACACACTGTTGCGTCAAACGATGTTGCAGAGGGCAGCGTTGCCATGTCAAACGTCACAAATCACACTTTCGGCGGAATTACTACACATGTTTGTGGGGCCTCTGTCGAGAGGGACACCCTATATGCAATTGCCCCCACATAAATAATTTTGAAATTACATGTACGTTTTCTTTTTATGTAGGTGTATACGTATGGCCTCTACTCTACAAGTTCATGTAGCGTAAATATGCTAATTCGAAATGTATCGGAATTATCTCTATCAGGCAGTAGCAGCACGATGTACGGGGATGCCCCGTTATACGAGATAGGCGTGGTTTTAACGCCTGCCGATTTGGTCGCGGGAGTACTGGTAGTTAGTCGAGCCTGGGTGAGCTTACCGGTCGGATCACGGGCGAGCCTGATGTGCGCTATCGGGCACCAAAGCGTAATAATTGTGGATTAACATTAGTTTGGCATTCGCTCAGAGATCCTTCAATATTTTTTTTACGGCAGCCGTATCCAGTATGAAAGCAATGCTCAACTCAAGTGGAACTCTGAGAGCGGGTGAGTGGTACTGTAGGGAAATCAGAAGTTGATAAGGAGCAAAAACAAAATTTTAATTTAGTATTGCATGTTTACTTTTAAATAACAAGATATTTGTACCGCCAGGCATTTTCAGTTTAAATCACTATCGTCAGAAACTTTCTTCACAGCCAACGCAATAAAAAAAATAATCACAAGCCCAAGTGTTTGTAGGAAGGTGAAATTACAAAATACGGACTAGAAATCACAGATGTAATACAACTGTTACTTTTAGTACATAGTAATGCAAGTAAGTGGATCACCAGCCATTTGAAACAAAAGTAGTAGACGGGGCAAATATAACTGACTGGTAAAAAGTTACCTTGATTGACTGTGGCTGTACGAAACACGATCGGAACTGGTTACTAAGTGTTTTAAATGCCATTTTTCGTTTGCTTACTGCATTATATTACAACAGCCTTAATTTAATGTTCCTTGCTAAAGACAAGTACCATCTGTGTAATGCACATTCACCAATAGCTGCTTCCTCAGTGTCAGAGTCGGTACGAGTTGCATACGCCCATGAGTTGACAGGACTGGAAGACAAAAAATTTTCCCTCTCATTGCCCTCTTAACTCTGCAATGGCCCGCTACTTACCCCTGTACCCCTCTGCCCCTGGGGTAGGCGGTCAACTTTACTTAGCTCACGGCCGAATTCACCAATGTTAATTAAGTGCATCACAAAATATTACTGTGCCTGTCTGTAAGTTTGTTACTGAGAAGGAAAACTACACTCTTTAAGATCATCTTAACGTCAGTTGTCGTTTTTCGGCTTGGCCGTTAGTTGCTAGAGGCATAAAGGCCGAGAATCGCGGGCCTCGCGAATAGTTGATTCGGGCCGTAAGCGCCGCAGTTCGACGACCACTGGGCTAGGCATCTCCGTGCACAATCGGGCTAGTGGCGGATGCGAAGGAAAGACCTATATGGTACACCTTTAGACGACGGCCGTGGTTTAATGCTCGGCCGTTAACGCCTGGGTGTACATAATGCCGTCACCTGTTGCCGTCTCCCTGTGTCAGCACGGGATCGCGTGGCTTCTCGCTTCTTATCATTCTGCCCGCCGTGCCTTCTCTGTGCTATCTCTGCAGATAACGCGGCTGATAAAGTTCCCGTCTGTATCTGGGTTTTCCGCAGTGAGGCGGAGCCTGCTCTGGGCGACCATCTCGCGTCATCCCACGACCGCTGCCGTTACTCGCTGCAGGCGTAACAGTGCGCGTCATTACCTCCAGCGCTTTGTCTCTTTGGCGCCGTACCAAATCTCCTGGCGCCCGAAGGAGAGCCGGAGGGGCGCAAAAATACTGGACAACGTGGCATCTAAGAACATCGTTCATGTTTTCGAAACAAATTGGGATGATTGATTTTCACGATTGGATTAGTTTTAGCGCATAGCTAAGGAGCAAACTGTGATCACAAAGATGAGTATTCAATCCCCTATAGTTCTGGTAGGCCTGAGGAGGAGGATTGCTTTTGGATGTTCACACGACCAAGTGTCCCAGCGTCGCCGGATGTGACGTGTTGTGTTGGCAGAAGAGCCAACACCGTGTTACCAGAGGAGGCCGAAATGCAGGGATTTTAGCTCACGCAGGCTGGCGTGAGGAGGGAAGAACTATACTGACGCGAGGTCTGGAACATGACAAGGAATTAGAATTCAGAAAGCGGACGTACTTAGTCTGATACTTAACTTTAATCCATTAATGATGAAAGTCGCTCTTGACGGTACATGATTAACAATATTATCTGTTCAGATTATAGTAACTGAATGTGGCGCCATGCTAGGTCGTAGCAAATGACGTAGCTGAAAGCTATGCTAAACTGTCGTCTCGGCAAATGAGAGCGTCTGTAAACAGTGAACCATCGCTAGCAAAGTCGGCTGTACAACTGGGGCGAGTGCTAGGGAGTGTCTCTAGACTAGACCTGCCGTGTGGCGGCGCTCGGTCTGCAATCACGGGTCCGACGTATACTAACGGATCGCGGCCGATTTAAAGGCTACCACCTAGCAAGTGTGGTGTCTGGCGGTGACACCACATGACGTACGGCATTCCTGTCGCTACGACTCCTCTAGTGCAGCAGAGGAATTCGCAAACTTTTCCTCCGACGGAGCCGGCCGTTGTGGCCGAGCGGTTGTAGCCGCTTCAGTCCGGAACCGCGCTTCTGCTACGGTCGCAGGTTCGAATCCTGCCTCGGACATGGATGTGTGTAAAGTCCTTAGGTTTGTCAGGTTTAAGTAGTTCTAAGTCTAGGGGACTGATGACCTCAGACGTTAAGTCCCACAGGACTCAGACCCGTTTCAACCATTTTGCTCTAAATGTGAAGAAAATGTAAGATAAAGCAGGTGAGTAGGAAAAGGATACTGACGAAGGCAGGCAACATTTCTGTCTTCCGAGACCGCCGAACCAACTCAACCACACCACGTCATCCGCCATCGGCGCGATCCGAATAACTCCTACGTGCTTCGTTTGCTCTTTAGGCTTAGCAATTTTTTATCATTCTGGTGGTTATTAATACTTGCGAAGTAATGGAATGATAGCCTGCTATTGAGATATGCTTTTGCGTGAAATGCAAGTAAATTCACGGTTTAGTTTTTACAGTATTAATAGCAAAAGTTTATCATTTTGGCGCACTACTTCCGAACGCAGCAACCAATCGCGGAGGAGGACTGCAAATAAGGCGGTCTTTCTCACAATACTCATACCGAACAAACCATTTGTCATTGGCATGTCACACCACAATACGCCATCTTCCCACTGCCGCCTTCTCAACTGCTCTGAGAAGAGTCTCTAGTAGTTAAATATGATGGCTGCAAAGCCAAAAATGTTAGTCTCTTAGCAAGAAGGTGATCGACCGTTGTACCCCATTCTTTTCTACGCCCTAGGCGCAGTCACTGTGCTAACTGGTCTGCTGATAGAACTTTGAAACTCACGAGCAATTCATTTCGCTGATTCATGCAATTTTTCGCAACGATCCTTTGCGATGGTCGGCGATCTCTGTTCGTCAGTAGTCTGCCTCATCTTTCTTTAGTTTTTGGTTGTCTCTTCTCGTTCCCAGTTCAGTCACATCACCAAAAGTTGACATGAGCAGCTTTAGAAGAGTTGAAATGTTAGTGATGGATTTGTCACTCAGTTGACGTTCGATGACTAGTCCACGTTCAAAGTCACTGAGCTGTTGTTACCGACTAATTATGCTGCTGCTGCCGCTGCTGCTGCTGCTAGAGCTCTTCTCATAGGCAATGTATCCCGCCTTCTTTTAATCTGACAGATCTGTCTCTCGTGACATCTACTCAACTGTGCATTACACGGGGGTGTCCAGATGCTGTTGATCAGATAATACTGCACCCGCACAATAAACAGGTGCCATCGTGTACGAGAGTTGCCCAGAAACTAATGCACCGCATTTTTTCTTCAACATTTCTTTATTGAACATAATGAGGAATTACGCAACAAAAGAATGGTGTTTCATGTACACACTCCATTTTTCCACGTAATCTCCATCCCATTCTATAGCCTTCCTCCAGCGCGAAACAAGGGCGTGTATGCCCTGTCGGTACCAGTCCTTGTCCTGATGGCGGAGCCAGTGCTTCACTGTGGGAATCACCTCCTCATCGTCCTCAAAATGTCTTCCAAAAATGGCATCCTTTAGTAGCCCAAACATGTGTAAGTCCGAGGGGGCTAGGTCAGGTGTGACAGCCGTCGATGGTCTCCCCGACCGCTGCAAATCGTGGAGCTCCGCCGAACCGCCTTCTGATGACTTCAGCCTCCGTGCCCAGCGACTAACTGTGTTTCTGTCGACAGCAGATGCACCATGGACTTTGCACGAGCGTTTGTGAATATTCCCCACAGTTCGTTTCTTTGCAGTGAGAAATTCAATGACGGCACATTGCACGTAACTTACATCACCTACAGGCGCCATTTTAAAACTGTCGTGCAGCTACGCTATCTGTCGGAAGTGACAGAAACTTGGCGCGCTTACTCAGGAGACTTCAAATAATACATGTGTAACATTTTCCATTTGTAGCATTGTTTTCCACTGAGAAAAAAAAATGCGGTGCGTTACTTTCTGGGCAAACTCGTATTATTATCATCATCTCTACTTTCCGATGACTTGCACTGCTCCATATACATATTAAACGTTTTTCGCTATTAAAAAGCACTCGTGTAGTGAAGGTACGAAAGCACTTCCAGCATGATCACGAAGTGTGCTGATAGAATCAGCCGCTATGTTTTTTCCAGTTTTTGTCATTCGTCTTTAATCCACACTCTTAATATTTCTGAGATAAGGTGGCTATTGTGCTTTTCTTTGCTTCTTTCAGACCTGTGATCCTTAAGCAATTGCGCGCAGCGCGTTTTGAGAATCTCGGAAAATCTCGTTTCAGTAGAAATTTCATTTCTTGAAGCAGAAAGATACAGTGACGGCAGACAAATGGCTGCTACGTTAACGGAATAAAGAACGTAGCCTCGTAGCACGCGATACAGTAGCCGGCGTATTCCAGTTGCTCACCGGTTCAATGTCACATAAGCTCACTCAGCGCGAAGAATTGCCTCATCTCGAACTGTTGAGCTTCCCAGAATTGCAGCGTGGGTTTTCAGGTTGCGTTGCGTGATCGCCGACGAGTATGGTGGGGGGGAGGGGGGGGGGGGGCGTTGAATAGCAAACGCACAGTGCAGTGCGGAGTGTCTGCTGTGGGCGGTTGTGACCATCGGTGTTGCGCGCGGCATCTCTGCCGAGTTAACGTGGCGGTCGTAAACAGTTTATTAACGCACGCCTCCGTCGTAAATCAAGGGCCACTCGCTTACTAAAGCCCACCAAATAAACACGGCAGCTCTGCCATTTATCCTCGGCTCTTAATGAGCCCGGCGGGAAAAAAGGCTAATACATTAGAAAAGTGTCACGGTTTGAACTGATGCAAACGAGTGCATGTTTTTAATGTTACGTGTTGACTGAAATAGTTCATCATTCTTTTTATTACGTCAAGCGCTTCTCGACGTTTTGATATTCTAACCTAGATACAGACCTTCTCTCTCTCTCTCTCTCTCTCTCTCTCTCTCTCTCTCTCTCTCTGCCCCCCCCCTCTCTCTCTCTCTCTTTCTCTCGCCCCCCCCTCTCTCTCTCTCTCTTTCTCTCGCCCCCCCTCTCTCTCTCTTTCTCTCGCCCCTCTCTCTCCCTCGCCCCTCTCTCTTTCTCTCGCCCCTCTCTCTCCCTCGCCCCTCTCTCTTTCTCTCGCCCCTCTCTCTCCCTCGCCCCTCTCTCTTTCCCCTTCTCTCTTTCCCTCGCCCCTCTCTCTCTCTTTCCCCTTCTCTCTTCCCCCCTCTCTCTCTTTCCCCCTCCCCCCTCTCTCTCTTTCCCTCCCCCTCCCCCCTCTCCCTCTTTCCCTCGCCCCCCCTCTCTCCCTCTTTCCCTCGCCCCCCCTCTCTCCCTCTTTCCCTCGCCCCCCCTCTCTCCCTCTTTCCCTCGCCCCCCCTCTCTCCCTCTTTCCCTCGCCCCCCCTCTCTCCCTCTTTCCCTCGCCCCCCCTCTCTCCCTCTTTCCCTCGCCCCCCCTCTCTCCCTCTTTCCCTCGCCCCCCTCTCCCCCCTTTCCCCCTCCCCCCTCTCCCCCCTTTCCCCCTCCCCCTCTCTCCCTCTTTCCCCCTCCCCCTCTCTCCCTCTTTCCCCCTCCCCCCCTCTCTCTCTTTCCCCCTCCCCCCTCTCTCTCTTTCCCCCTCCCCCCTCTCTCTCTTTCCCCCTCCCTCCCTCCCCCCTCTCTCACCACCCCTCTCTCCCTCCCCCCTTCTCTCTCTCCACCCCTCTCCCCCTCCCCCCTTCTCTCTCTCCACCCCTCTCCCCCTCCCCCCTTCTCTCTCTCCACCCCTCTCCCCCTCCCCCCTTCTCTCTCTTCACCCCTCTCCCCCTCCCCCCTTCTCTCTCTCCACCCCTCTCCCCCTCCCCCCTTCTCTCTCTCCCTCCTCTGTGTGTGTGTGTGTGTGTGTGTGTGTGTGTGTGTGTGTGTGTGTGTGTGTGTGTGTTCACCCCATACTGTACGATATTCCCTCTTTCTCTCACAGTAATTGCGACTCTCTGGGTTGAGTTTACTTCTGGCTGGACTTCTGGCATCTTGGGAGAAACCTAAAACCCCTAGCCAAACCAAAAAGCTCTTGAAATCGTGCTCTGAGAACACTAGAATCCAACTTTTCTCATACTCTTCGCTAATCCATATGATTATACACATGGGGACAACCAAAGAGAATACCATGGATAAGAGCATCACGACGACATTGAGGAAAATTGAACACTTCCCCGCCATGTTTTTTTGCTGTCAAAACAGTGGGCGTTGTATAGGGTAGTGGCAGATAAGGTGTCAAACAATTACGAAATAACATCCAACGTTCAGCAATTACAGCGTGAAGCTAAATTACCTCTGGTTAAAGCGGACGAACATTTGATATACCGGGTGTCGCGTAAGTATTTCCCTGATTACGAACATTCATAAGCCGTAAAACATGACATACAGACAAACACTTTTTATCTTGAATTGCATGTTACATATTAAAGTTGTTATGTACATACACAATTACTTTTACGTTGTTACATGGCCCAGTGATGTAACAACACGGAATCTGACATCGTTTGCAAACAACATGTACTGAAACCAGGAGAAACACCAATGTGCCCTCTTGTACACACGGAAAAGTAGTTGTTTGTGTAGGATGCGGTGCACTGATGTCTTCGGCATCTGCAAGTCACGTGAGGTTCTGCGGACTGACCTCTGTGGACTTCTCACGATGGCATCCCTCACTGTCTGTATTGTCTGTGCACTAGGTCAGGCCTGCCTGTTTTAGGGAGATCATAGACGCTTCCTGTCTCCTTAAACTTCGCATAACACATCTGGATGCTTTTGACATCTGGTGGCTGTCTATGGTATTTGAATTTCCTGTGGACTGTTTTTGGTGACTATGCCTTGTGATACCAGAGAATACATTGGGCTTTCTGCTGGTTTGAGTACACGTTGTTTGCGAATGGTATCAGATTCCGCTGTAGATGTAGCAATGTACTCCGTAACAAATAATGTAATAGTAAATATGTATGTACACAAACCGGTACATCGTCTTTCAACAGTGACTGTAGCGCATACGTATAAATACCCTAGACACAGATGGTCCATTGCGCGACATTCAGAATGAGAAAACACGGTCCGGATAATTCAGTTAAAGATCAACCTTCGTGGAACGTAATATTGCCTTTACATAAGATAAGCACAGTACAGAAAAATTCCAGTACCGGTAGGGGACAAGTTGTAGAGAACAGACATCGCAGAGAAACGTTTCAGAAAAACTTTGCCTCTATATAAATTGTTTATACCATGTGGATAAATTCGTATTTGAATTTGAAATAAATGAAATAAATTGTGTTACGTCGTTCAAACACGGGGACTGCGACTCACGAATGAAATGCAGTAATACGTAACCGACCCAGCAATGAAGTTGTTGGCTGATCGTAAGATAGTAAAACTACCTAAAAAAATTGTCTGCCTCCTGAATCACTTGATCGTCTGCTCATTATAAATATCGCAGTTTTGTAAAATGGCTCCCCATGTGTAGGACACCAAGCGTGATTCATAGAGTAATTTACACTTTACACTTTTTGCTTTACGTGTAAGGGATTCCTATTATAATATTAAACTAGTAACTTCTTGGCTAATTAGCTGCCACAGGAACTTACAGCTTATTCTGTGTCTAATCCATTTTTTCGTATGTGCGAGCATACTTCGTTTAAAATTTAACGGAAGACAGCAGAAATTAGTAATTTCAACCGTCAATTACTTTGCAGTACTCATACAGAAAGACGTAATTCATCATACTTTCCCTTCAGCAACTGTGTTTTCAATCACGACAGAATCTTAAAATCTTATGCTTCTGATTGTTCAAAAATGTTAAAAAGTATATTGCAAGCACTTGTCAAGATTGACCATCGTCACAAATTCCTGAGTGTTTCATATCGGCTACCACACAAACTTCCAGATGTCAGACACATCGGTACCAAACGTTGTATGGCGATAGAGTATCGACCAAAACTCCGATTTGGTTCTTGCTGTTTGCTGTCGTCTAGTAGAACACGTGTAAATGGTAACTGAAAGCAACACTAGAACTACGGAGCATAGGAAAAGTGTGTCTGTGAGCTTGGAATGTGGAGATCAGTGGAAGGTGACTTGGTAGAGCGTTAGCTCGTCGTACTAAAGGTCCCGATTTCGAAAGCCACTGAATGGATTTTTTAACAGTTTCCGCGTGAAATTGTTATATGGGAGAACATTTTTCTGACATCTAAAAGGACGTTTCGGAGTTTGTAGCAATGTTATTTTGGCAGTCTGCTTTCGTTTCGTTGGGTGAAAGGAGCAAATCTACAGCGCGCATTTTTATAGGTAATATCACGCCTGTCTATACAAATACACTCTATAGGCCAGAAAAATGTTCTCCAACGTAAGTTTCACACGTAAAACTGTTCAAAAATTGCAATCAATGGGCTACGAATTCGGGACCTTTCGTACGACAATCTGAGACTAGTGGTAAATTTGTGGTAACATATCATGGGAATACAAACACACACACACACACACACACACACACACACACACACACACACACACACACACGAACCTCCGACGGGGGGAGCCCTAGACCGCGCGGCGACGATCTGACACTGTACAAACTCACCTACCAGCGATATTCACAGGCAAAGCCTACAGTCATGGTTTCCGCGTTCTCTGTAGTTGCGGTGTTACTTTTAGTTACCGTTTACTCATCTTCTACTGGCCGACAGTACAAAGCACGAACTAAATCGGAGTTTTGGTTGATACTCTATCGACACACAACGTTTGGTACCGACTTCGGTGTCTGACATCTGTAGGTGTAAGATATATAGCAAATTGAACTTGAATGTAAGACCTTTATTACAGAAGTAATAAAAGTTTTACATTGAAATTCTGCTTGGCATGTACCTTCACAAATATGATACATCAACGTACGCAAAAAGTAGCTCACTTACAGAACATAATTGTCTGATCAAATGTATCCGTAAACCCTTATGTAAGGCGGGATTTACCACTAACTATCACGGGAGGAGGACCTGCCAATGTAAAGGGAGGCGGGGAGTATTGTGTTGTCAGTAGTGAAGCATTAACTACAGAATGGGTCGATAAGAATAGCTCAGTGACTTTGAACACGCACTAGCCATTGGATGTCGCCTGAAAGCTGAAGCCGGCTGTTGGTGGTGTGATTGTGAAGTGGAAACGCGAAGCAACAATCACAGTGAAACGAATACCAGGCAGTCCAGTGTTTCCAGCTGTCCAACTAGTACAATGACTATGGGTAGGGACTTAACAAAAAATGGGGTACAGTGGTCGGGCAGCTCCTCATAAGCCACACATTTCTGTGGTCAGTGCTAAGTGACGCTTGAGATGGCATAGAGAGCGACATCACTGGATGACTGGAAACGAGTGATTTGGAGTGATGAATCACGCTCTCTACTGTGGTAATCCATTGGGATGGTTTGGGTTTGGTGCATGCTTGGAGAACTTGACCTGCCATCGTGTGTTGTGCCAACAGCGAAGTACACATGATGGGTTTCAACAAATGGCTGTCTTCCGTGGTTAATGTGGGGTCCCCTCGCTGCGCTTACGAAAACGCTAAGTTATGAACACATTTTACAGAACTGTATACTGCGTACAGTAGAGGAACAGTTCGGAGACCCCCACGACAAACCTCTCCGTTATAAAGCAGCATCATACCGTCCCATAATCCCTGCGATTTCATTGTTTTCCCGTCTTATGAGTATTATATATCCACTTCACTTTTTTTCCTCACTTGTTAATGTATTAGCTCTCTGTTCTTGGCAGCGGTTTGCTCATACGTAAATAGTGTCACCACTAACAGCGAGAGGTACCCTGCGGTACAATCGACTTTTTGAGACCAAATGTGCGGTTATGTAGGTTACTATCCCAAGCATCAAACCCTGGAGCCATTCACCCTGGTAGGTCCTCGTTTGGGAAAAATTGACGAAAAAAATTTTGGAATTTTCCGTGATGCACAATAGCGTTAAAAGAGTTGAATTACGTAGTCTGGTTGCATGGTGTAATGGGTAGAATGATAGCTTCACTTGCAAGAAGTTGTCGGCTCAGATCTCTTCACGCGCAGTAAAACTTTTTATTTTTAAATATTTTCCCAATCGGAATGTCTGTGAATATGTGTTTAATTATACCTATCTATTTTAATATACAATTACTTGAAAGTTCCTTTCTATCAGTTAAAAAACAAAAGACCAAATAATCTATTTATATTGACTGCGCAGAGTTGTGAAACATGTATTTTTCGTTACCACATGTGCAATTTTTTAGCATGGGATTCGTCATACAAACATATCAAATGTAACCTAAATAGGTATTCCACTATAGGCAAAATAAAGTGGATGAAGATTTAAATGAAGAAAACGTTTATAACTAAATTAAAAAAAAATGAGAAATAGGTATAATGAACACAATAAGGTGGACGAAAAAACAGGATGGTAAAGCAAAGGAAATTAAATCGAAAGTAATACATAAAATTAATTACACACACATTAACAAAAATTGCAAGTTCAAATAGAATATAGGAAAAAAATGAGAGCAAATGAAGTTAATATTATGATTAAAATGATGCGACAAAGGAATCTAGGTAAAAAATTACATTTAAATCAATCAATTAATTGAGTAAAAATGATGATCAGAGTTATTTCGATAAAGATGTAAAACTAAAAAAATAACTGCACGAGGTGACATTAGAAGCCGCAACCTCCTGCATGTGAAGCTACTGTCCTATCCATTACACCACGCAGACTATTTAACGCAAATTTTTTGACATTATGGAGTGTCACACAAAATTCCGAACTTTTTTGTCACTTACGCACAAATGAAAGACCGTCAGGGTGAATGGCTGCAGTGTGTGATGTCTGGGATCTTAACCTACGTAACTGTACAGACGATATCAAAAAGTTGATCCCACCGCTGGGGACCTCTCCTTGTATGTTATGATAAATGTGGACAGTAGAAAGTTTTAGTTTACTAATTGATATTCAAATAAATTTCCTAATTTTTACGAAATTCGAATCATTAACGTAGCTGACACAATGCATGTCTGTAACGTAAATACGAATATCTTTTATGCGTATTATAAATTAAAGCCACTCGTCGTGGTTTCTGTCTATATGTAAAGGCTAACCTCAGGAAATACTGTAGGAAAGTCGATAAGTTTTCACTAATAAAATGGACAGATTCACGAAGACGGTTTCTATATAAAATATGTTACCGCTACACCAGACAACCGTCTGACCGTAAATACTTAGTGTCACCCGTGCGAAATCGATTCAGGTCGGTAGTCGAGGATAAATTCAAACGATAAACTATTAATTGCCAAGTAGAGTAAATACTTTTCACTGCCTTCATTGTTGCGTTGTTCTGTTGAAGTTTTGATGACTAGCAGTGCTAGCTGATCTAGGCACTTGGCACTCTCAGCAGGCGCCATGGAGAACCTTTCGACTTTTGATGTGCCTCTTGCTTGCAAGCTCAATAGGTGCATTGTACAACTGCTGTATTGGTCACTAAATAAGAAGCCAACAGCTGATAAACCAATGAATTTGTTTGACGCGTTTCGGATGGAACCCATCCTCAGATTGTCGTGGACATCTTGGTGAGCTTGGAATGACAGCTTTGTCCCATACTGTCTCTACTTACCTGATTACCAAGATGTTCATGACGAACTGAGGACGGGTTCTACTCGAAACGCGTCAAGTCATTGGGTTGTCAGCTGGTGGCTTATTATTTAGTCAGCAATACAACAGTTGTGCAGTACTCCTGTTGATTTGCAATATGGTCGCATTCTTCCTTCGTGACTTTATGTCGCAATTAAAAGTGCTTTTAAGCTACCACAATGATTACACACGCTGCAGTACCGTAAGAGACGTTTCAATATTGTACTTGGGTTGCGGTAGTTCACTGCAGCCCACTGACAACTGCTTTTTAAAGCTTCACGAGTTGTCAGTTCATCTGCCTGAATGCAAGAGAAAAACTGTAGTACACCTTACGAGGCCCCATTCTTATCTGTAATACGACGTGAGATAATGTTTTTGTTGGTTTTAGAAAACGTGATGCGATAACACCCGTCCCCGATATCTAAGGAATGCTGCAGTAATTCAGACAAATGGTGCGAACCTGGAGAGGAGCGAGGGGGGAGGGGTGCGGCTTTGATAACTCTTGATCTCTGTGAACTGAAGCTGGACAACTTAACTGGAGTCTCTCATCGCTGCGTGTTAAATGCGCTGATTGAGGGGACCAAATGAGTATAGGCCGAATCAGCGGTCTTGTAGAAAGACGTTCAACGTTCCACAAGAAATGGATAGGAGCGGCATTCTGGTGAAAGACAATTTTTTTTTTTTTTTTAAATGCGAACATTTTTAGGTTAGGCTTTACCGTGGCTGTTACTGACATTAAATGAAACAACAAGTTTACTGTTACCAGTCTATTTTTTCCACGACGCGTTTCGAAGGTTTAAACCTCCATCATCGGGTGGATTTACATTAGTTAGTATTACATATGTGTGTGTGTTGTGTTACGACATTTGGAGGAACTTGTGGCACTGCCTCCAGTGGTCACAGGTTCCTTTTTCTGTCGTAGCACTTCACATGTATACTGCCACATTTGTAAACAAACATGTTTTATGTAATCTGATCAGATTACGGCCTTCAGGCCCTCTTCTACTTCGGACGAGGTTTTACATATAAAATACTATTTACATGTTCGTTACTTAATAAATGAAATTTTTAATACAGTAATATTATTAATAGGAAAATATCATTTGAATATATTGGTTGATAATGTGGATAACATTGCTGATTAGCAACTAATAGCTTTAATAGCAGTGGCACTGCTACTGTTATTATTATTATTATTATTATTATTATTATTATTTTCGATTATTCCCATTTAAGAGAGCGTTTGAACTTGAATTCCTTTATGATGATTGTTTATGTTTTTTCTGAGCCCAAATTTTCTTCATGTGTTCACTGTGTTGTTTCTTTCGCTCAGCTGTCCATTTGCATCCTGGTCTCTTCTGTGTTGTGGTGTCAAATTTATGTTTTTTGATGATGTTCCTGAATTCAGTTATATTTTCTGCATCGTTTACTGTTATGTGTGCTTGTCTGAGGTCCTCTTCAACTTCTTTTATCCATTTTGTTTTTCCCCTGCCTGAGTTGATGACTTTAAGAATTCGCTTTGAAATTCTGTTTTCATTCATCCTGTGGATATGTCCGTAGAACTGCATTCCTCTTTTCCTTATTGTATCCGTAATCTTGTCTGTGTATTTATATAATTCTGATGTTGGGCTCTTCTTCCAGATTCCTTGCTCTTGTATCGGGCCAAAAATTTTGCTGAGAATTTTCATTTCTTGTTTCTCTATTTCTTTTATTTTAGTTTGCCCACCTATTTGTGTTGTTTCAGGTGCATACAGTGCCTCCGGAAGTACGACAGTGTTGTAGTGCCTCAATTTTGCGTTAATGGATATGGACTTTTTGTTGTAATAGTTCCACGTGAGTTCATATGCTTTCTGTAGTTTTTTTATTCTTTCCTCATTGGCCTTTAGGTTGATCCCTGATGGCTGGATGATTTCTCCCAGGTACTTAAAATGTGGTACTTGTACGATTTTCCCATGGGTTGTCACAATAGGCAATTTGTCTTGTGGCACTCTATGTACTGGGTTTTCTCATATGAGATTTGCAGGCCTGTTCTTTGTGCAATTTCGTGTAACTTCTCTACGGCGTTAGTGGCTTCTTTCCTATTATTTGTGAGGATTGCAAGGTCATCCGCAAAAGCTAAACACTTCACATTGAATCTATTATCTTTTCTAATGCCAATTTGGATTCATTTGACTTCTTTTTCCCATGTCCTGATAATTTTTTCAAGAATGATCTTAAAGAGTAATGGTAAAAGTCCGTCACCCTGTCGCACTCCAGTTTGGATTTCAAATGGTTCCGAGATATCCCCCATAAATTTAACCTTGGAGACTGTGTCAGTTAATGTTTCCCGAATGATTTCTCTTGTCTTTCTGTCAATGCTGAATTCTCCCAGCGTCTTGCAGAGCGCTACTCTGTCTATTGAGTCGTAGGCCTTTTTAAAATCTACAAAAGTAACCACTGTGTTTCGGGTGTTTCTCATCTGGAGAATCATTTTCAGATTCCAGATCTGCTCTATGCATGATCGTCCCTTGCGAAAACCAGCCTGGTATTATTATTATTATTATTATTATTATTAAGAGTAGTAGTAGTAGTAGTAGTAGTAGTAGTAGTAGTAGTAGTAGGTGCAAAACGTATTTATAGATCTACAAAAGTGATATTTTTCTACTATAGCTAGACCTGAGAGAAATTTAGTGAATGTCAAAAGTCCGTTTGGAAGCAACGGTAGTTAGCTGTAATGGGATAAGGGTGCATACAGGAAAAAATCAGACATTATTGTTATTTAGTGGATACGTCGTTAACTGTCTTTTGAGGTGAAGATGTTATTCAGTCTTGAATGCCGCGAGGGAGATCATTTGAGATGCGAGTTCCTGCTATTGAAATGTCTTTAAAAATTAGGTGATTGATTGAATGGGACGGAAAAGATGTTGCTCTGGTTGTCATTTCGTAAACCATTGTGGGTCATGTTATGTTATAGCATAAAGCGACACAGAGAGCTCTGTATTCTTCTTCGGCCCGTGTAACAAATCTGTTGAAAGCACTGGGTTTGCATGTCTCTTACACGTATGCTCAGCGTTAGGTAACACTGAAATATAAAATTACCTCGTGAATGTTTCAAAGGCAGACATAAACACATAGTGTGATGCTAGCACAGTATCTTCCCTGGAAGCGACGTAGCTGTCGCGAAGCATTCGCACACGTTATTCAGCGACAGTGTCACCATATGAGTGATGACACAAGGCCCCTCGCGGTCATATAGATCTTACCGCGGGCACCAAAACTACGACGGTTGGAACTTTAATTTTGTCTACTATTTATTTACAGCTCGTACGAAATAGGTACGTGTTTCAAAGTTTTAATGACCTTGAACGTAGTGACCAGCATAGTGTATAACCCGTTGCCAGCGATGTGGAAGTCGTAGGATACTCTTAGCAGTGCCAGTTGTGTTGACAGTTCGAGCGGCGCCGTCTGTTGCCCGACGAATTTGTGGCAGTTCTAAAGCGAATGCAGTGAAGTCTTTCTTTCAGTTTAGAAATCGAGTTGAACTTACGAGAGATTAAGCCAGGAGAGTGCAGTAGGTGGTATAGCACTCCATCACACTTAAGTCTGAAGACCGCAACAACTACTGCAGTTGCAGATGCACGGAAATGTGAGCTCGTGTGCTTGCTTCGTAAACGGCTCGATGTTGTTGATCCTCAGTTACTCCACAGTAACCATAGAGGTTTGAAATTAATGGACGTGTGTTTGTGGTTCACACAGACAATGTGACAGATGGCCACACAGACTTGCGACCGACTAGGTACGTACACAGCATGGTCCAAGTGGATTGATGCACGTTATCCTTATCTAAATTTCAGTATATGGGTTGATTAATCATGCTTCTCTATGAGCCCTACTGCAACCATTTGCGATGACTTTGCTACACTTTATAAATAGTATAAATTATCGAAGCGAACGTTCTCAGCAGGAGCTGTGAATAGACTTGCAGGAAAATATTTCCACTGCTTTGCAGCTGAAAACTGTCCACGCAAACCTGACTGCTGAGATAAATGCAATAATGAATATATACGTAGAATTTTTTGCAGTGTGTTTTACTATGCAGGTCTTGTATTTCATTTCTTACTATTTTGTAAAGTAACTAGTTGAAGTATCAAGAGGTGGGCCAAATTCAAGTAACTTAATTCTTCAGATGAGAACGAATGAACAGAACCCAAGAAACAGATTGAATAAATAAGTTCCAGTGAATGAAAAATATACCGCGAGAACCTAGAACTCAAGAAAGGAAGCGAGTGCGAACACCAAACTGAAAAAAAAAAAAATAAATCGTGACGTTAGTTTACGCGTACGATCTTTAAAAGATTTCCGCTGTTTCCATTAATGTTTACTGGCGCAGCGTATACAAGTCCCCACTAGACACGCTCTTGAAAGAACTTTTTCAACTGGATTATGGCTTCCCCAGCAGGGAAGAGTAATGGCCCTAGAACGGAATACTTGTGGTGAATAGGCGCGTTACTTGAAAAATTTGAGTTCATAAATTTTGCGTTTCCGCCCTCAGTCATAATGGTCTCAGCGGTTAGTTTATTACGGTTATTATATTGCTTGAATCATGGTGGTTTTTTTTTTTTCATTAGATCCCTTAAGTGCGAGCTGGGAGACTCTTCAGACTAACTACGTGAAAAAAGACCTTCACAACCAGGAAAGGTGGAACGTACAAGACAGCCTGTAACCTGATACGAGGAAAATGAACGTACAAACTGTTTGAGCTATAGCTATCTTGGAAATACCGTAGCAATAGTTTAGCATGAAGGAAGTATTGTCTAGAATTTATCTCACACAACGAAATTGTCACGAGTGCAAAGATAAGTTCCTGAAACCGCGATCAGCTTTGGCTAATCCGGGATTTGAACTATCTTGACAAACCAGTCGTTTTCTTATTCTTCTTTATCGTCGCAATAAGTTGCTTTCTTTCTTTCCTTTCTTCAACAAGTGTATCGTGTCAGTGGACAAGATTTAAAAAATAATTAACACATTTTTGCAATGATTTTGATCGCGTAGATCATAAGACATTAAATTGTGACAACTAGTTTCTGTTGAGTAAGCAGTCATCGTCAGATTGCTCATGGTAAAATAAATGTCAGCATACAGCGTACTGAAAACCCTGCATCGTCTATATAGCTTGGAGCACGTCCCTCGCTACAGCTATGAATACGCCGCAATCAAATCAGTCCTGATGTACACCCAAACATCTCTCAACTTTGACAAGTTACGTTATGTGACGATGTTGTATATACGTATTATAAATGACTGCAATGTCACGCGGACGTGCTCCAAGTTGCATAGACGGAGCATTCTTCTCAATACGCTGTATGGTGCATCTGTTTTACCATGAGCAATCAGGAGATGATCGCTTATTCAGCTTAACCTAGTCATAAGATTTTAATGTTCTATAATTTACGCGATCTAGACAATTATCAAAAGAATTAGTTTTAAGAGATCTATATTTCATTGCTTTTTCCTTATATGACAGTGTCGCATTTAACCAAGATGCAGACTACATCCTTGTATTTACTGGCCGTTAGATTTTTAGCGAAATTTACAAATTTAGAAAATGCCGTATTTCTCGATCATACTAAATGTGCTTAGCACATGTTTTTTTCTTCAAATAGTGATATTTTCTTAGTACTACCGTATGTTTTTTATATCACTTCGTAGTCATCCATAGAATGGAGTGAAGTACTGATAGGAGCAACATAGTTGATACTTTATAATTCTGTAAGGACGTACGTGTTTATCGTCCAGAATGAAATTTTCACTCTGCAACGGAGTGTGCGCTTACATGAAACTTCATGGCAGATTAAAACTGTGTGCCGTATCTCGTTTCGCAGGAGAGCTTCTGTGAAGTTTGGAAGGTAGGAGACGAGGTACTGGCGGAATTAAAGCTGTGAGGACGGGGCGTGAGTCATGCTTGGCTAGCTCAGACGGTAGAGGACGTGCCCGCGAAAGGCAAAGGCCCCTTGTTCGAGTCTCTGTCCGGCACACTGTTTCAATCCGCCAGGAAATTTCGTGTTTATCGTCGTTTGTACTTGAATAAAAATCAGTAATGTACAGCAATGTAAGTCTCTTTTCAAGAAGTGCAGTCTACGCAGTGTAATAACACTTCAGTCGTATTATGCGGACAGCATATCGTGGCAGTCGGCAGCCACCGTAAACAAACGAGGCCGGGGGGAGGGGGGGGGGGGAGGAGGAGAAGAGCGGTGCGGGGATTGAAATAAAGGTCTACTCCTTTTGTTGTGGTCGAAATTGATAAGGGGAAGATATCCGTCCCAGGAATTTCAAGACTTTCACAATGTTTCAAGACGGATAACAAATGACAAAATATTTTTTTCGTGTGATATAATTGCAAATTAATCATTTTCGGTGGTTTTCCTCTAGTTGAACTGTGAAGTCGTACTTCTTAGCAAACTGCGTGATTCTAGGCCAGCGGGAAGTACGGTACCGTACGGTTTCGATAAGTTGCGAATATTAAAATATCTGACACAAACGTGCGAATCTTTTGATTGCATCTACTTTGAAGTTTCAGTTGTTTACACTGCCAAGGGACCATAGATTTTAGTACGTGACGTAAATTTCAACGTGATATTTCTGCCCGTTCCTGAGGAAAATCGGCTTTGGACACACACAGACAGACGGACGGACTGAGAACAAAGTGATCTTATAAGGATTCCGTTTTCCCCGACTGATATACCGAACTCTAAACAGAATTATCGCACAGTATTGCACTTTTATCAGTTTGCTGCGCCGTCTTTTGTTTCTCTTGGGTGTGCTAGAGTATTGTGGCGCGAAGATTTCAGTGCGTACTGGCAGTGCAGAGAGGGACCTGCCAACAAACAAGAAATTAATTACGTAACTCTGTTTTTTTCGATGTGATAATTACAGCCTTGTAACTGTATGTTATAAACTTTACCTGGAAGATAAATACCTCAATCTACCAGAAAAAAAAGTGGTAGTCACGAAATTAAAGGCCGCAAGGTCACACCCGCACCCTGCAGTCCGCCGACGCGAAGCGCAGTGGTTCGGCCGCCTCCATAGCTTTGTTGCCGCATGTACGCTGTTAATAGTGCATCAGGACATCGCCAGCTGAATGTTCCGTTTTCCCGTGCGATATCGTGTGTTTACGTGTCACGGTGCACTGACGCGAGGTTGGTAGTGAGCGAAATACAAGAGCACGCGAGCAATTCTGGCGCTACTCTGGTCGGCGTGCATAAAGGACGAAAAGGCATTCGAAACCAATCTCATTTGTCGCGTCGAACGTACTGACGATTTTCTTTTTACTGATCTGGCCAACAGTGAAGAAGCCAGGAATACAGAATATTTAGCGCAAGTTCATAAAATGACGACAAAACCTCGGGGTATTTCCGAATCGATTGTGTTCCGTACCAACAGCGCAGTAACGTAGGCAGAATTTCTAGATGTGAACGCGTGTTTTAATTCTGCGAGAAAGCGATATAAATGAAAACGGAAGTTAGGAAATATGTCGATTTTCACAAAAAGCTAGTGTGTAGAGCTGTACTTAGATACTGTGAAGAATGATGTCCGTGAAAAAAAATTATGAATTGGCTCGGAGAACTCCGTTCTTTGTCTTCTCCTCTCATTTGTTTTTTATTCAGAAAGTATAACCATGCACAGTTTTTTTAATGGAATGCAGAGAGACGTCGCAGCAGCAAGAACGAAATGTTATGTAAAATGCACTTACTGCATGCCGGGACAGTAGATATTGTAGCATACTTCGATAAAATTTGAGCTACACCAAACCATACGCTAAAATATACACTACTGGCCATTACAAATGCTACACCAAGAAGAAATGCATGTGATAAACGGGTATTCATTGGACAAATATATTATACTAGAACTGACATGTGATTACATTTTCACGCAATTTGGGTGCATAGATACGGAGAAATCAGTACCCAGAACAACCACCTCTGACCGTAATAACGGCCTCGATACGCCTGGGCATTGAGTCAAACAGAGCTTGGATGGCGTGTACAGGTACAGCTGCCCATGCAGCTTCAGTACGATACCACAGTTGATCAAGAGTAGTGACTGGCGTATTGTGACGAGCCAGTTGCTCGGCCACCACTGACCAGACGTTTTCAATTGGTGAGAGACCTGGAGAATGTGCTGGCCAGGGCAGCAGTCGAACATTTTCTGTATCCAGAAAGGCCCGTAAAATGTAGGGTCTCGCAGAAAGAAGGGTAGATCCACGGGTCGTAACACATCTGCAATGTAACGTCCACTGTTCAAAGTGCCGTCAGTGCGAACAAGAGGTGACAGAGACGTGTAACCAATGGCACCCCGTACCATCACGCCGGGTGATACGCCATTATGGCGATGACGAATACACGCTTCCAATGTGCGTTCACCGCGATGTCGCCAAACACGGATGCGACAATCACGTTGCTGTTAACAGAACCTTGATTCATCTGAAAAAATGACGTTTTGCCATTCGTACACCCAGGCGCTCCTGTCTGTGATGCAGCGTCAAGGGTAACTGCAGCCATGGTCTCCGAGCTGATAGTCCCTGCTGCTGCAAACGTCGTCGAACTGTTCGTGCAGATGGTTGTTGTCTTGCAAACGTCCCCATCTGTTGACTCGGGGATCGAGACGTGGCTGCACGATCCGTTACAGCCATGCGGATAAGATGCCTGTCATCTCGACTGCTAGTGATACTAGGCCGTTGGTATCCAGCACGGCGTTCCGTATTACCCTCCTGAATCCACCGATTCCATATAACAGTCGTTGTATCTCGACCAACGCGAGCAGCAATGTCGCGATACGATAAACCGCAATCGCGATAGGCTGCAATCCGACCTTTATCAAAATCGTAAACGTGATGGTACGCATTTCTCCTCCTTACACGGGGCATCACAACAACGTTTCACCAGGCAACGCCGGTCAACTGCTGTTTGTGTGTGAGAAATCGGTTGGAAACTCTCCTCATGTCAGCATGTTGTAGGTGTCGCCACCGCCGCCAACCTTGTGTGAATGCTCTGAAAAGCTAATCATTTGCATAGCACAGCATCTTCTTCCTGTCGGTTGAATTTCGCGTCTGTAGCACGTCATCTTCGTGGTGTAGCAATTTTGATGGCCAGTAGTGTATTATGTTCGACTTCAACTGAAATATTGCCGAGATAGTACTTAGTTATTTTCGTACAGCGTATATCGGCGATTTGTGTGATGGGTGCCTTGACGAACAGTCAGTAAGAGCTCCAAATAAATTTTCAGCGAACATTCTCAGTCCTATCAAGGCAGCACACAAGTACTAGACCGCTGCCGCGCCCGGAGTCTCTCTCAAGTAAAACGCCCATGCATGACACGATACTATAATGATGTCTCAGATATTTCCAAAATTAATTTCGTAGTTTCCTTAACAACTTTCTCGCTGGAAGTTTCTACAACGTGCAACAGAGCGGAAATTCAACAGCGACGACATTTTTCGTTACACTAGGGGAACAGTTTCAGACCTCTTTTCTATCTCGGAATAATTTTGTGTTTTCACGATAAAACATGTATCACTTGCATCTGTAAACTTTAAGCATGTTCATATATTTTCAGCCCATATAGGTCAGTGGTTCTGTTTTTTCCCACAGGCTGAAGTAAAAAACAATTTCTTCAAAAATGTAACGTTTTTATTTATTTGTTTATTTATTTACTTACTTACTTATTCATAGCGCTGTCCAGAATTTTCTTTCGAAAAATGCTGCATCATACTATAGACATTCTTGAGATATCTAACGTTTTTTCGTAATTTTCAGTAACATTTGAATTTATTACCAACTGGCAGTGCTGTAGGTCTGTGGGATGACTTTGAGGTGCCTTTCATCGTGACGGCCGCTATACGTGTGTGTCCCGTTGTTTTACAAGCAGCCTCTGTCGCTGCTCGCTGCTCCGTAAGGCAGGGAAACTTGGCGCAGCCGTTAGTTCTGCAGCCGCCAGAGAGCAGTGAAGCGGTGTTGCGCAAGCTGTCCGTGGGGGCGTCGTACTTTCTGACGTGCAGCGATCCTAGAGAGCTGCGCAAGCGCTCTGTTGCGGTTCTCCCTCTGCGCTGTTGCGGTGGCTACCCCTGCGGGACCCCAACTGCACTTCTCACCTGCATAATTCATGTGTCAGGACTCGCTCTAAACAGCCACTACTTGCGTTTACGCGAAGCTGTGGAGGGAATGACATCATAATTTAATCAAGACCTTCACTGGACAGTCATTCTGTCGCGTGCAAAAAAAACGAAACAAACACTTTGGCATTCTTTCCTAAGAAATTGTTCACCAACTTCTACCAGATGATATCGAAAATTATTGAAATTACTCATAATTAGAGACAAGAAGGGGCGATTCGTAATTGCTTTGGAGAAAATTTAATAGCTACGATCGCATACTATTTATTCCCGATGATTAGATTCAACAGCTTCTGATCTTAAAATGTTGTTGTTGTACGTCCTGTTCCATTATGACTGTATCACACATGCCTCGTTGACGTTCTAGTGGATACTATGTAGCAGTTGAGAGAAATCGTTTTTCGATAGCTTCATTAGAGGCTGAATTAATGGTGAAGACGCATTACTCATTTACGTGCCAGCAGTATTGTTGTTTTCTTGGTGGGGAAGAAGGGAACGTTCTACTAAAATGTTGGCGGAAATATCAATAAGATAAAATACAGTGCTTTGTTGTATTGTATTTTGAATTTTAGACCCTGTGTTTTTTGTAGGTTCAGTGCAAAAAATGTTCAGAAAAAACGTGGCAACCCTGCATTTAGTTGAGATCGTAAGAATTGTCAGTGTAAAAATAACGCGTGTGTATAAATGTAAATCGGGTGAAATAAAGTACTATAGTCTGGATTATTTTTTAACTTTTAAATGGGAAAATTAAGCATTGTAGTCCTAGCTGTGTGCATAAAATTCCCCGAGGAACTCTAATAAACAAGATTCTTGTCGTGCCTTCATGGGGCCTGAGCAGCACTCGAACCCTACCATCAGCTCTTACCTACTGAAATCGGGACTCATCTGACCAGGCCACAGTTTTCCAGTCGTCTGTGGTCCAACCGATATGATCGCCAGAGCCGGCCGCTGTGACTGAGCGGTTCTAGACCCTTCAGTCCGGAACCGCGCTGCTGCTACGGTCCTGTGTTCGAATCCTGCCTCGGGCATGGATGTGTGTGATGTCCTTAGGTTAGTTAGGTTTAATTAGTTCTAAGTTCTAGGCGACTGATGACCTCAGAAGTTAAGTCGCATAGTGCTCAGAGCTATTTTTTTGATCGCGAGCCTAGGAGAGGCGCTGCAGCTGATGTGCTGTCAGCAAAGGCTCTCGTGTCAGTCGTCTGCTTCCATAGCCCATTAACGCCAGATTTCACCACACTGTTCTAACGGATACGTTCGTCGTTTATCCCACATTGATGTCTGCAGTTATTTCACAAAGTGTTGCTTGTCTGTTATCACTGACAACTCTACACAAACGCCGCTGATTACGGTCGTCAAGTGAAGGTCGTCGACCACTGCGTTGTCTGTGGTGAGGGGTAATGTCTGACATTTGGTGTTCGCGACACGCTGTTGACACTGTGGATCTCGAAGTATTGGATTCTCTGACGATATCCGAAATGGAGTGACCCATTCGTCTAGTTCCAACAACCATTCCGTCTTCAGAGTCTTTTTAATTCCCGTCGTGCGGCCATAATCACATCGGAAACCTTTCCACATGAACCACCTGAGTACAACTGACACCTCCGCCACTGCACTGACTTTTTATGCCTTGTGTACATTATACTACCGCCATCTGTATATGTGAATACCGCTATTCCATGACTTGTCTCATTATTTGTGTTACCGTGTTTTATTATTGTCGCTCCACTTGATTCTGTTTTCAGTCTTCTCACTTTCACTATCATGAATCTCCAGGCTGGAAGGCGTTCTCTAGACCGTAACTGCCTTCACCCATAATCGAGTTGATAGGAGGGCAGATACGGTTGGATTTTCTCCACACGGATGAGCCCTAGGAGAACTTCGTCTGCTCTGACCTATATGTTTCTACTTCTCCGTAAATTATTTCTCAACTTTGCCATCAATGTCGCTTTCGGTGCCTCGATTTTATCATTCCTACGTACTTTCATAATTCGATAAAATTTCTGCCTAACATCACTAACTCCAGATGATTTTCCTCTTATCAACGGACTAATTACCTCGCTGTTTAGTACCTTAAGGGGGCAATATTCTATTTATTTTTTACTCATTGGTAGAAATCATGATGTAATAGCATCCGAAGTACATGAAAAAAGATTAAATATGTGTCACGACCTTCCTGCCACGCCCACTTTTTGAAGCAACTCATCAATGTCTACTGGCTGAGAGGAATAACACCACCTACATTCATAAGGAGAGGCTTCCAAATTGTATCCTGGATGTTGTCGAGCCCATTTAAAGGGCTCTGGCCGATACTGAACTTCTAAATCTAAATTCACTGGAATGGAAACGATGCCCTAAAACCACACTTTCACAGGCGTTGCAACTTACGATGCAGCTCTTGTACATAATGATGCAAGCGTATTGGAGAGAATGGGCTTTAAGATAGGAAATTTCACTCAAGACATCTTGACAAAAATAAATTTACAGCGTCTCCGTGCAGCTGAAAAATCAGTTTAAGACCTGATAAAGAAAGGAAGGCAGAAAACAAGAATCGAGAAGAGCAGCCTCGAAGGGAAAGAGAACCATGAGTGTAAACCTGGGAGCTCCTGAAGAGGTGATATGAGAAAAAAAGTTAGTTTGAACTTTAAAATTGTTTCCTGAAAGTTGTTTTATAAAGTTTACGCATCTATGAAGGCTAGAATTATCAAGCTGGGTACATTTATTTCTGTAAATCCAGTAAATGTTGTCTCGAGAGTAAATTTTGAAATTGTAAGAGCCAGCTGAGATATGGGGCAAAATGCTTGATTAAAAAATTATTAAAATCCTCCTATTGGATATACTGAAAAACCTCGAGACAAGCTTACTGTATGCGCAGAGGTTAAAAAGAGAAATTTTGTAGAAACCCCTTGAATAGTTTCTGAGAAAAAGTTACATGTTTTTTAACAGTAAATGCGTTAATTTTATGTAAAAAATGGTACAAAATTTCATTGCCGTATCTTAAAAATTATGGATATGGTGGATGTTTTAAAAAGTATCAGCCAGTTACCTTCCCCTCTGCCTACTGTCATGTAAGGAAAGCCTTGTTTTCATATCAAGGACTATTCACGAAATAAATGTGACATATCTTACACCACTCACTCATTCGTTCACTCATCCTCTACGTCCTCAAGTGGTTTGGTGGAGGCTATTAAAACGTGTGTTGTTTTCTCTTTGAGCCTACTCGTAGTTCCGTGCAGGTGTATTGCTGTCGTGTATTGTGCGTCAGGCAGGTAATTTTGTATTGTTCTTCAGTAGATGTGCAAACGACAGGTGGGACGGGTTAATATTGCCATCTGGCCGGACTGCGTGCAACCTGGGGAAGCGCGACTGCCGGGGGCAGCGGCTGCCTTTTGTCCCACACGTCTGTAGCTGGATATTAATAAATGTCACGCGCTGCTGGTTTATCGGTCGCGCATAGCGTGGGCGTCGCCGGCGCGCCGCCACCTGGACGAGCCCCTGGAAATAGATTGTTTCTGCTGAATTTAATTTCAGCTCCAGCATGATATTGCACCGGGCGCGCGTGCCTTATGCCGGCATTCGTGACGCCACGCGGTTGGCACAGAATTCCGCCGTGCGGAACGTACCTCGCCTAACAATAATTGCGAGCATGATAAAGCTCTCTCAGAAGCAAAGAGTTTAAACTGGCCGTCTACGATTGAATTTTGGGTTATTATCGTGTGTGATCCTTGTTGGCAACTAGCCTTAGGGCTGCTTATTTCGCGCTGAAGACTCCTCTGCGATTACTAGTACCATAGAGTGGAATTACTCTATCTGCAGTGCTAGCTGAAACTCCTAAAGCTCTTTGGTATCATAGTAGGAAATAAAGCTATAATTAAACAGTTTTTTCAGTCAATTTAGCAGTAAAAGATGCTAAAGCATTGCAAAATTACCCATTGGGAAATTGCATGCTTGGTTACAGTTTCATCCACTCGTTAGTGATTGCGACCGCGCTCTACTGTTAAGCAAAACAGCATCTGTTCTCATACATCCGAGATGACATACAACGTCCGCTACTCGTACCTATTACCTTTCTCACTTTTGTTCGCCAGTTTAGCTATAAGCATAGCGACTTTTGATAGCATTTTTACCTATTGTCTCTTCTTCTTCTTCTTCTTCTTCTTCTACTACTACTACTACTACTACTACTACTACTACGTGATCAGGCCCAGTGGAGCGCACTGTATTCTGTCCATTGCTGCTATCCGCCATCCGTTCACATCTATTGCACTTGGTTTAAATCTTCATGGAGTCCATCCCTCCAACGCTTCTTGGGTCTCCCTGGCGGTCTCTTTCCTGTAGGTGTGAAATCCAGGAGCTTCCGAGGCCATCTGTGATCCTCCATCCGGGCCACATGGCCGGCCCACAGCATTCGTTTGGCTTTGACAGTTCCTGCTATGTTGGGCTGCTGGTATAGTTCCTCAAGCTCTTGGTTGTATCTGATCCTCCATTCCCCTGTATCTGCATCCAGAACCGGACCGAAGATCTTTCGAAGCACTTTTCTCTCAAAAACAAGGAGCTTATGGAAGTCCTGTTTCCGGATACTCCATGTCTCACAGCCATATAGAACAACAGGCTGGACCAGGGTTTTTTACAGTCGAATCTTGAACTGTCTGGAGAGATACGTGGACTGAAGCAGTTGTGCTAGGCTGTGGTGAGATAGGTTTCCTGCTTGTATTCTGGCATTGATCTCTGCTTCACATGACGAGATCCCAGTGAAAACTGCCCCTCGGTATTTGAATTCTTGCACTCTCTTGTAGGACTGGTACCCAGGCTGCATTGATTGTAGATGATCAGCAGTCTGACAATGACCACGCGTCATAACGAGGTACTCTGTCTTGGCTTCGCTTATTTTTAGCCCAAATTTGGTGGCAGCCTCCTTTAGTGCTTTGGTCATTTGCTCTTAGTAACAAAAATTTTAACATACTTCATATGAGCTCTCAAAAAGTATAGCTGTAAGCAGTGTTTTATGTTCACAACGGCATATTCTACAAAATTAAACAAAATAGTGTTCCAAAGATGAAAGACTAGAAATTTTATCGTATTATGTTGGTGGATAAGTTGGTAGCGTTTTTGTTTTGCCTGTTGGTATTCCGGTTGCTGTGGGTTTATTTATCGATTGTCATTTGTTAATCTTAGTTCACTGTTGCTATTTCGGTTTATGTATTGTAATTTTGTCATTTGGAGATAGTGAATGTAGTAGACGCTATAAAATGCAGTAGCAAGTGGAAAAGTCGGATTAATTCCGACATATTCTTCAGTTTGAATTCAGTAGAGGGGTGACATTTTCACCGTTTATGGGGATGGGGCAGAGCACGGCAAGAAAATTGTCTCGTTTTAAGGAGGATCGTTTTGACTTCAGTGACTCTCCACATTCTGGAAGACCTTCGGGCCTGGATGAAGATCGTTTAAACGCATTAAGTCAAAATTGTCCACGTTATTGTAATCGATAACTGCAAACGTGATGAACTGTGATCATTCTGACATCGTGCGTCATTTGCACACAGGGGGGAAGGTTCAAAAATAGGGTGTACGGATACCGAATGTTTCGTGTCGTCTCGTTGTAACTGTAGGCTTGAACCACGGGAAGCAAGGTGAGGATGTTGTTTGGTGGCCGGTACCCTCTTTCAATAACGCAACTGCACAGTGTGTTAACTGGGTTCTTTATTCATAAGAATAAGACAACTACTTAACATAGTTGTTGTGGTACAAGCTCTTCCACAATGGTCTACATTAGCCTCACTGCTGGTGAAGTACACGTCCCGCTATGCACACTATTCTGGTCGCTATGTGCTGCTTGAGAGTGGGACTCTTGACTGTGACTGAGACTGTCTACGAGTCCAAGTGACTCTACTCGGTGACTAACTGGATGACTGGCTGGGTGGGCCCTCCAGTGCCCGGCAGCGATCTGAATATTGGCTGCCGAGAGGGCGTTGGCGGCGCGTTGCTTGCTAGTCACTATTTGGCCTCTCTCCTGATAGGTGCATTGCTTCCGTCTGCTGTCGATCTTCCCGCAACCTCTTTGCCGCCTGGTGTTCTGACGAGATGTTGCACCAACACAGAATGCACTATGGCAAAATACAAAAACCAGTGGATGGCCGTATGTGCATCTCTGCTTGCTCGTCACCAGCTGGCTCGTGAACTCCACTGAACATTCCTACCCTGTAGCGGTATTGGTGACGATGCCGATATGAAGAAAAGAAAGGAATGGTTGAGCCTAGACAAAACCACGACTCCCCGTACAAAGACCTGCGCACATCCACAAAAGATAATGTTATGCATCTGGTGGAGCAGCGACTGTGTGGTCTAAAACGAATTGCTTACCCTAAGTGTAACCATCACTGTGACATCTATTGTCAACAACTGAGACATCTTGCAGACATAACCTAAGAACAACGAACAGGAAGACTGCGTGAAGTGACGTTACTCTGCAATAATGCCCCCCTGCATTCTGCTAGGCTGACATGAGCTTGGCTGGGAAGTCATTCCGCATCCACCTTCATCTGATCTTGCACCTTCAGATTTTCACCGTTTCCGCAATCCAGCGAACAACCTTCAAGGAACTTCCTTTCCGGATGAACATGGCTCGACGAGTTCTCCACCTCAAAACCACGTTATTTCTACCCTCACGGAGTCGAACAATTACGTCAGTGTTGGCAGTGTGTTGTAAGTAGTGAAGGAGAATGTATTATTGATATCTAAAGCCTCTGTTGTCTGTATCTGACGTGTGTTTTAAACTTATGAAAAACACTAGGAACTTATGCACGAAACCAATATTTTTCGTGTTTGTTACTGTATCAGTCAAGTACCGTATATTCCGTAGACGTGCTTATCCGTAATACTAAACGGCTAAAACTATCACCCCTTCCCAGTTACTGGTTGTCTATCTAATGGCTTTCACGGACAACAAAAATTTGACTTTCACAACTTCTTATAACTGTTTATCGCACTTAAAAAAAATTATATATGTCCTCATTAACGGTATAGTCTTACGTTAAATGTTGTACACCTTAAGGCAGGGAAGAGAGTTGTGTGTATATGTGTTGGGGCAGCGTAACTCACGGCGCGCATATTACCCGGATTAAATTCATCTGGTATCAGAAATAAGTGAACTTAGTGACTTCCAACACACTTAGCATGCCATTTCAAACATTTTGGAAAGAAAAAGTTTCTAAAATGTTTGAAATCTCATGCCCTCCTACCCAACCTCCTCCCCTACCAAATGTTAAAAGGAAAAAAGTTCGTCGCTTACTACATTTTCGCTCGTCATGTAGTAAAGATTCAGCATTAGGCATGGTTTTTTTTCGTTTATTACTTCTTCAGTTCCAACTCTGATCACAAGACAGTATCCACATATAGCATGGGTGTACCTGAAAAATTATAACATTGTACGAAGCATAGTTCAGGAGATATGATGTCATAATCATTGAGACGTGTGAAAATATATCTTTTAGTATCTACGTGCCAGTTGGATTCTCTACGGGGTTACTTGTTTAGAAACATGACGCTTATTCCCAGATGGGAAAAAAAGAGCGCTTCTTGTTGACCGACGGACTGTACAAAAGCGTTTGAAATTACTGCCGTATGACCACCACACGATCAGCCCTTATACGAGCTGTGTTCAAAAAATTCCGAAACATTCGTAATTTAGCGCCAATGGTGAGTTGGAGCGAAATTCGGTTGGCATTCCTGCACAGGCCTGTGTTTAATGTGAAACTGCCTGAAGTCTCAATGTTGTATGTCGGTCGCTTATTGTTCAGTGCTGTATTGAGTAGAACGTTGTGTCGCATAGTTTGCGAATTTCGAGAGGGCGCAGAATTGGAGGAGGAAAGATTCAATTTTGCGTGAAACTCCAGAAAACCCTTACAGAGAAACACCAAACTATGCAGGAAGCCTACGGTGGCGAATGCTTAAGCCGTCCTCCGTGTTACGAATGTTTCACACGGTTCAAAAGTGGCCGGACGGAAGTTAAAGATGACCCTCGTTCAGGACGCCCTTCGACATCTACCGACGGTGTTCATGTCAGGAACGTCAACGAAATTGTGCCGTGCCAACCGAAGATTGACTGTCCGAGAGACTGCAGAGAATGCGTAATTTCAGTTGGATCGAAGCAATTCAGATGAGGGCTGGTAGATTCGTTATCGGTAGATTCGAACAAGAGCTAAGTATTACGGAGATACTTTGCGAACTCGAATGGGAATTCCTGGAGAGAAGGCGACGTCCTTTTCAGGAAACACTATTGGTTCAAATGGCTCTGAGCACTATGGGACTCAACATCTTAGGTCATAAGTCCCCTAGAACTTAGAACTACTTAAACCTAACTAACCTAAGGACATCACACACACCCATGCCCGAGGCAGGATTCGAACCTGCGACCGTAGCAGTCCCGCGGTTCCTGACTGCAGCGCCAGAACCGCACGGCCACCGCGGCCGGCGGAAACACTATTGAGAAAATTTAGAGAAATGGCATTTGAAGCTGACTGCCGAACGATTCTACAGCCGCCCACGTACATTCCGCGTAAGGACCACGAAGATAATATGCGAGAAATTAGGGCTTATACGGAAGTATATAGATAGTCGCTTTTCCCTCGCTCTATTTGCGAGTGGAACAGAAAAGGAAACGAGTGTAACAGGAAAGGAAATGACAAGTAGTGGTAGCCTCCGCCACACATCATACGGTGGCTTGCAGAGTATCTATGTAGATCATGTCATGAGATCCTGCCGCAGCATCTTGGAATGCATCGTGATGCCGCCAAGTTCGTCCCGTGGCTCGTGAGTCAAGACCAGAAAGACCTTCGCCTCGCAATATTTGAAGAACTTTTGGAACGCGCAACGTCCTTTAAACGTGGCGAGACAATTCATGCTCTTGCATCACGATAACGCACCCGCACATTCATCCCTGTTGGTGCGTGATTATTGCACGAAAAACGTAACCACTGTGTTGCCTCATCCTCCGTACTCTACAGACCCGGCCCCTGCGGGCATTTTTTTTATTTCCAAAGTTGAAAACCCCTTTGAAGGGACGAAGATTTGCAACGATAGACGAGATAAAAGAAAATTCACAGGCTGTGCCTCAAGCGATCCACCAAGAGGCGTAACAAGACTGCTTCCAGAAGTGGAAACGGCGTTGGGAGAGGTGTACCACTTGGGGAAGAGAGTACTTCGAAGGAGACCGTGCTCAATAAGTAAAAGATAAGCACAGAACATTTTTTTTGGACAAAGTTTCGGAGTTTTTTGAACAGATCTCGAATACACTATGCTCTTCCCTCGTATCCTGTTCTCCAGACGCTCCGTGCGCTGTACCCGTGCTACCTTTTAGTACAACGGATCCAGAAATGCCATCAATCGCTCGCTAAAACTGGCTCTAATATGTCGTTCGTTTGGGTTCCTGGACGTGTCGACGTGTCTGTTAATAACCCTGCTAACGTTGTAGCCAAGGCTGCGACTCTACTGCCCAGCCCTTTTAGCTGTTGTGTCCCCTCTGACGACCTCAGCTGTGCTATACGTAGGGACACGCTATCACTCTAGCACGAACACTGGTCGTCTCTCCGAGGGAACAGGCTCAGGGAGATTACAACCCCTCTCTAAGGCTTAGGCGACTTCTCTGGTCCACCTCGTCGCCAGGAGATAATTTTGGCTCGACTACGTGTTGGACACTGTCTTTTCAGGTGTCGCCATCTGTTGAGCGGCGACACGCACCAATTTGCTCTCACTGTATTGACGGTGCGCCATTTTCTAAACTAGTGTCTCTTTTTAACCTCTTATGCTTTAATTTCTGTTTATCATCTGAGCTATCCGAGGTTTCAGCAGGTATAGTACAGGCTTTAGAACGCGTCCTTCTCTCTACTCGCGCTAGCAACATGGCGACGAAAAAATAATTTTCGACCGTGGACACCGGTTCTCCTGCAAACTGTTACTGAACGGCCTCTTAAAAAGAAGGGCCTTTGTAGTAGCTAATTTTGCCTATCGACTGTGTGTGTTGCCTTCGAATGAGCGCTTGAGGTTCACAGTCATTATTCTTTACTATTTTACCCATCTACTAAAGCCGTTTAAGCTGTCATGAGTCGGCTAATTACAAGAACCACGGAGAGCGATCCGCAGAAAACGGTGCATTTTAAGTCATGACGTGTGCGTTTATGACCTGCGCTTTAAAGACCACAAAGAAAGAAAAAAATCAGTCACTTCCAGGTAAAGCTGTTTTTAACAATGCACTTAGCAGTCAACTCCTGCTTCCTCTTAAGTGTATTTTACGCGTTCTGATCTGAAGTAATCTATACAACTTCACTTTTAATTTTTAAATTTAGTTTCATTATTGGTACATCTCGTAAATCTGAAGCCGGCCGGTGATCACACAACCGAATACGTTTTACTGAAATTATATTTGCTTTTGCCGATTAAAAATTTAAAAAGTATTTCGGCACTGGTTAAATACCGCACTTTTGTCTTTCAAATTATCACTGTAAGACGAGAAGTATAGAGCTATTGTAATGTGAGCATCATGATTCCAGCAGTACTGTACTAAATTTGATTACTGTGCAAAGACATCCGAAAATGTTGCAGGAACTGTTATATTTTTTGCTGACATGTTACTCGTACGTACTTGTTTTTAGTATTTTTGCTTCTTTTAGTGATTTTCAACTCTTTCCAGACGAAGCACGTGATTTTAAACAGTGCGTGTAATCCTTTAAAAGCGATGCTACTCAATTTTAAACTGAAGAGATAAGTTGATAGGTCAAAAAAACCGCACACTGTCCTGTGCCATTGGTTCATACTGAACATGAATTACTGCTTTATTCAAATAAATCACTCTGTCGTACTTCACTGCTATTTGTAATGCGTTAGTCGCAGATGGTTTATTCTTCACTGTGCAAGATGGTAATACACAGATTGCTCAGTTACTGATGTGTTAAATGGACGGTTTTAATCAGTATTTACCAGCAGTAATCTTTCATTGGTGCCATTTCGTAGTATGTGCCTAGGAACACAGTTTACGTCGTCTTATACACAATTATCACTTATTCCTAATGTCTTACTATCACAACACTAATTCTGATTTGTTTGTATTGTTCAGTAATTATTTTCGTTTCGGCATAGAAGGCGAACCATGTCCCACCTTAAGCTGTCGGTTTTCCGTTGATGTATCATCAAAATCACCACCACCACCACCACCACCACCACCTCCACTTTTTCATATCCACTTCTAAAATCAGCTTTTACCTTTACTTGAGTAAAATCCAAAATTTATGCGGTTAGGGGATAATATTGAGGAATATCTTGTGTATCACGGAAAGGAGGCTGACAGTTAATTGTTTAACGTTCTGCCTGTTTCGTTTCTTCGGAATAAAAAAAAAAGAAAGTGCATTTTCTTCTTCTCCAAATATTCTGTGAGTGATTTTACAACTTACTTTTGTATTACTTTGTCTCCAATAAAAATCTCTCGGTGTACATGCTGCGTCAATTCAGGATAAAACTCCAAACTTTCGACCACTACCTCCATGGTCGTCGTCAGGGCTAAAACTGACTGTCGTGAACTAGCGAGGTACCCACTTTTATGTGCAAAGGACGGCTTCTGATTGGCTGGAATACGTCATAGCAACAGCGATATGACGCGCAGTGAAGTGGTGCCCTCTACTTCCGTAGATGTAGTTTCTATCCCGCGTTGTTTGCGGCGCCATCCCTTGAATCAGGAGGTAAAGTGCGGGAAGTTTTTCTCTGCGAATTTTCTTTATCCAATGCACTCTTCCAAGTGTTGCTAAGTGCATAGCCGTTGTCTCTGTTAAAGTTATTATCGCTAAGTCTAATTTCGACTGCTTCCCGGATCACAGAGTCCCAGTAATTCGATGCGTGGGCTATTACTCTGGTTTCTTCAAATAAAATCTTATGCTTGTTAAGCAGGCTATGTTCAGCCACCGCTGATTTTTCCAAATACCTGTATTTCAGGTGGCGCTGGTGCTCGATGCATGTACACCGAGAGATTTTTATTCAAGAAATACGTCGCGAAAGACTTCGTAGCCACTTTGTCTCCAGTTTGAATCATTTCTATTTAAACACCATATCCAATCGCATCTCCTTTCATCTCACCTAACATGTCTTTACATATCTCATCTGACGTTATCTCCGGAGTGTCATTATTTTCAATATGAACTGTTAGTATTTCTGATCCACCCTTTTCAAGAAATCTTCGAATGCTTGTACCAATTTCGTTCTGTTGTTAGTTACTCTAAGACCTGCCATTTTAACGATAAAATGCGCTGTCAATCTAACATAACTTTGTCTTGTTTATTTCGTGCTCTTTTTTACTGTCTATTCTCACATCCCCTCGAACTTACATTTTATTCTCGATATTGTACAGGATTCGTCTTCTAATTCGCTTGAAGCTGCCGCCTTCTCAGTAACCGTTGCCTTGTTTCATTTTCGTTTTTATAATCTGAATATTATTGGTCACGTGTTGCGGGAAGTCGTATAGTTTGCTTGACATATCAGCGGCTCGTTTTATTTCTGCTACATAGTACGAGGGTTGAAACTCAAATAGTGGGAACTATTTAATCACAACCGATACAAAAGGGTTACATGTTTGCACTTGTTACTGTCCTTCAAAGTAGTCACTAGCGTTGTGTAGAACCCGTTGCCACCGATGTGGAAGGCGTAGTATACCGTTAGCAGAGCCTGTTCTGTTGATGGAGCGGTCTACTGCCTGTCGAATCTCTGGAACAGGTATGAAGCGAATGCCACGAAGTGGTTCCTTTATCTCCGGAATCAAATCAGTCACAAGGACTTAAGTCCGAGGAGTATGGTGGATGGTACAGTACTTCTGTCTCATCGACCGAACAGAGCAGCCACAGCTTGCGCTGTATGCGCCCGCGCATTGTCGTGCAAAATGATGGGTGGGTTGCGCAGAAAGTGTCGCCGCCTGTTTCGCTCCAAAAACGAACAGTAATACTGTACACTGACGGTCTGCCATGGAGGAACGTAATGCGCTAGAATGACACCATTACAGTCGTACACGAGAATCACCACAACTTTAGACCGCACCATCAACAGAACAGGCTCTGCTAGCGGTATACTGCGCCTTCCATATCGCTGGCAACGGGTTCTACACAACGCTAGTGACTACTTTGAAGGACAGTAACAGGTGCAAACATGTAACTCTTTTGTTTCGGTTGTGAGTAAATAGTTACCACTATTTAATTTCCAACCCTCGTATTTAATTGTGCCGCAGTACTAGGTTGTATTTTTTTATCGTCTGATTTCTCTTCTCGGAGAGACACTAAATGATCCATCTTTGCCGTACCTTTGTTAAGCTTTTCTACTTGCAGTTCATTAGTTTTGCTCGCTGACGACGGATCCGTTTGTAAAATTCTTCACGATTTGTAAAAACATACTTGTTGTATCTTGCCTAGTTGTCAAAAAAGATGATGTGCATAGGAAACGTGCTTTCTCGGATCGCTAGACACAATTAAGCAAATCATATTAATGAAGTTTATTACAAAGAAAAATGATTGCAATATTTAACTTTGTGAAATACAGATTTGTCGCAAGCAAAGGGCTGCAGACAAAATAAGAAATCTCTTCAGTATATACAAGGCCTAATACACTCCTGGAAATGGAAAAAAGAACACATTGACACCGGTGTGTCAGACCCACCATACTTGCTCCGGACACTGCGAGAGGGCTGTACAAGCAATGATCACACGCACGGCACAGCGGACACACCAGGAACCGCGGTGTTGGCCGTCGAATGGCGCTAGCTGCGCAGCATTTGTGCACCGCCGCCGTCAGTGTCAGCCAGTTTGCCGTGGCATACGGAGCTCCATCGCAGTCTTTAACACTGGTAGCATGCCGCGACAGCGTGGACGTGAACCGTATGTGCAGTTGACGGACTTTGAGCGAGGGCGTATAGTGGGCATGCGGGAGGCCGGGTGGACGTACCGCCGAATTGCTCAACACGTGGGGCGTGAGGTGTCCACAGTACATCGATGTTGTCGCCAGTGTTCGGCGGAAGGTGCACGTGCCCGTCGACCTGGGACCGGACCGCAGCGACGCACGGATGCACGCCAAGACCGTAGGATCCTACGCAGTGCCGTAGGGGACCGCACCGCCACTTCCCAGCAAATTAGGGACACTGTTGCTCCTGGGGTATCGGCGAGGACCATTCGCAACCGTCTCCATGAAGCTGGGCTACGGTCCCGCACACCGTTAGGCCGTCTTCCGCTCACGCCCAAACATCGTGCAGCCCGCCTCCAGTGGTGTCGCGACAGGCGTGAATGGAGGGACGAATGGAGACGTGTCGTCTTCAGCGATGAGAGTTGCTTCTGCCTTGGTGCCAATGATGGTCGTATGCGTGTTTGGCGCCGTGCAGGTGAGCGCCACAATCAGGACTGCATACGACCGAGGCACACAGGGCCAACACCCGGCATCATGGTGTGGGGAGCGATCTCCTACACTGGCCGTACACCACTGGTGATCCTCGAGGGGACACTGAATAGTGCACGGTACATCCAAACCGTCATCGAACCCATCGTTCTACCATTCCTAGACCGGCAAGGGAACTTGCTGTTCCAACAGGACAATGCACGTCCGCATGTATCCCGTGCCACCCAACGTGCTCTAGAAGGTGTAAGTCAACTACCCTGGCCAGCAAGATCTCCGTATCTGTCCCCCATTGAGCATGTTTGGGACTGGATGAAGCGTCGTCTCACGCGGTCTGCACGTCCAGCACGAACGCTGGTCCAACTGAGGCGCCAGGTGGAAATGGCATGGCAAGCCGTTCCACAGGACTACATCCAGCATCTCTACGATCGTCTCCATGGGAGAATAGCAGCCTGCATTGCTGCGAAAGGTGGATATACACTGTACTAGTGCCGACATTGTGCATGCTCTGTTGCCTGTGTCTATGTGCCTGTGGTTCTGTCAGTGTGATCATGTGATGTATCTGACCCCAGGAATGTGTCAATAAAGTTTCCCCTTCCTGGGACAATGAATTCACGGTGTTCTTATTTCAATTTCCAGGAGTGTACAAGTAATACAGTGGATGCTTCTACCTAGGTCGCTGGTCTTGACGCTTCTGTATAAGTCGCAAAACCGGCTGCGGCCAGTCGGGTGCAGCACGTATCTTCGCGTAGAGGGCGCTGCCGTCACGTTGTCCTAGAGAGGGGTCGATCAACGTGCAGTTGGCTGACGCCTTCCTCACAGCACACTCTGCTGCAACATTCCCTATCGGCGTGCCGGCGCTTGACTTTACGTCGGAACACTACTAACAACAACCAGTTATTTGCTCGTCTTTTGACCCGCTACTGAATGCGAGTAAGTTCGATGTAACGCATAATGAGTACAACTTTTCCATCAAGCTGTCTTCGTACCAAAAACTGAATTTTTTATTTCAGTTTCTCCACTACTGTGTTAGGATGTACTGAAAGGCCGTAGAAATTCGGAAGTAGGAAAACAATTTTAACAGAAAATAAAAACGACAAATTAGAGATCTTGCGGTCTTTAGTGCTATACAAAACAAACAGCGCCAAATATACGCCTCTACAAGCTTCATACCATAAGGTCGGTGCGACTGCGATCTTAGACGGTCTGGTGACGTCACGATCCGACCGCTACGTGCATACGCGTTAATAGTTCTGCTTGCTGAGCTTATTTGAGACTGTAATTGCTTTCTGAAAATTTATACCCTCGATGATGTCTCCAGCATTAGGAGACGAAACGTTAGAGCTATAAATCTGTTGTGGATGACTTCCTAATGCCCTAAAAACAAAATTCACCAAGGAAGCAAACACCGACCGAGAATGCATTGTATGGTGATCTGTTTTTGTGTAATCGGGACTACTAAATATCCCTGCAAGGTTTGTTCAGCAAGGTTTGATCAGCAGTCGGGTTTCCTACAGGAAAATCGGAAAAATTCCACCCAAATCTGGATGCTAGAGAAGTCTGGAAAACCGTGCGGAGTGGCGTCGCGGTTTGAGACGCCATGTCACGGAATACGCGGCCCTTCCCGCCGGAGGTTCGAGTCCTCCCTCTGGTATGGTTGTATGTGTTGTTGTTAGCATAGGTTAGTTTAAGTTCTGGGTATGTCTTATATCACTGCTGCATTAGTTCGGTAAAACTTCGTGGCAAATTAAAACTGTGTGCTAGAGCGAGACTCGAACTCGGAACGTTTGCCTGTGATGAGTTAGTGGCGGAAGTGAAGCACTCAGGACTGGTCATGAGTCATGCTTGGATTGCTGAGTCGGTAGAGTACTTGCCCGCGAAAGGCAAACTCCCGAGTACACTGGTTTAATCTGCCAGGAAGTTTCATCTCAGAGCACACACCACTGCAGAATGAAAATTTCACTCCAGATCGCTCGTCAAAAATTATATATTTTCTAACCCAGTTCGGCCTTAGCCCATAATGAGAATATCTGTAAATGAAAGAAAATTGCCATAAAAGTACAAGCACAACGCATTCATGACATTAAGAGTAAAATTATTTAAAAACATTCTCATTTACATAAATATGTTAATACTCAGTAATGTGTCACATAGATTCTCGGCATTGATGCTCAACTTCCGGCCGGAGGGGCCAAGCGGTTCTAAGCGCTTCAGTCTGGAACTGCGCGACCGCTACGGTCGAAGTTGCGAATACTGCCGCAGGCATGAGTGTGTGTGATGTCCTTAGGTTAGTTAGGTTTAAGTAGTTCTAAGTTCTTGGAGACTGATGACCTCAGATTTTAAGTCCCATAGTGCTCAGAGCCATTTGAACCGGCGGTCTGTCATTTCAAAACCAACTGCCGACCATGACACAAAGTGATATAATTGTATGGTTGTAACGGCGTTAAATGTGTTTATAAATAGTAGACAGGCGAATTAATAACAAAAATAATAGCCTTTTCGAAAAACTGTAAAGTTAATAGAAAGAAATATGTATAATAAAAATTAAAAATTAATAGTGTACAGTGTACAAGGTAATTCAGCTGCCCGTACTGATAGGTTTTATGCAACCTGTAACGCCTCCAAAAACCTCGTGCAGGATTTTCGTAAGGTTTAGTCCTATAGGAATAATGAGCAGGATCTTTTTGTAAGAAATTGTATGTGATTATATTTTGTACTGGGATGTGTGTTCGCAGGACCCCATCGTTTTCGAATTATTCAAGGAAAATGCGTGTTTGAAGGTCACTTTTGTACGTTTTTTCTGGAATAATTCGAAAAACATGGCCTCCAGTGAAAACGTATCCCAGTACAAAAGTTAACTATATTAAATTTCCTACAAGAAGGTCCTGTTCATTTTTCTGGAGGAAAATAGCTTGCGCGTAGCGAGGGATGAAATATGAAAATCTTGCGCATGGTATCTGAAGGCGTTGCAGGTTGCATAAAACCCATGGGTAGGGGAGCCGGATCATCTTTTATGAACTCCAAAGTAGAACAATGAATCACATGATTTATTTGAGGGCTGCTGGAACGGGATTTATGGGAGCACAGGAAGGGGGAGGTAGTGGATCAGTCACAAACCACCAGTAATACATTCAGATGAGAACCATAACATACAGCACTGTCAAATACAGAATTACAAGAGAGAGAATCACCTAAGATTATTCACTTCATGCCTCCTGTCCCTCTCTCTCCCAGTTCTGCATTTATGTTCCGCCGGCGCGAGTTTAGGTTGCAAAATATCCTGCTTAGGAGGTCTGCCCTTCAGCCTGGATTCCCACTGGACCCTCAGCGGTTCTTCAGAGATCCTCCATTTAGCAAGTTAGTGTGTACGAACTGAACTACTCTGCAATTCACACTTGAACGCCTGGCAGAATGGCTGAAATTTGCTTCACTTTCTGCACGATATTAAACGACCTGTTGCAAAGAGTAGCACTCGGGTGCTTCTCCGCCGCTCCGTAGTAATTTTGTTAATCGCGCCGTAGTTTCATGTGCGGTACGGACCCTTTTGCTTTGTCCCGTGTTTAATTACTCTGGCTCCGCGTTCCGCGTTGTGAGCCGGCCGTGTGGTTTTGCGAGCACCGCGGGGCAGAGCCAGTGTCGGCCGGGAGTTGTGCAGACGACGTAAAAGAGCAGCGAGAGCGGCTTTCACCGGCGCCGGTTCCTGTTGAGACAGGCAGCCTAGACCAGGCCAGACAGAACAGAATAGTCTGTGCGGCGGAGCGCGACGCCGTAGCCGCTGCAGCCACAGCCACAGACAATGCCGCCGTGCCGTCTGGCTCGCGGCTACGCGCTGCGCTGTGGTGAAAGCCGCCGTCGTGGCCGCCCCAGTCACGCCCACCCACCCTCACAGCTGGTCTGCGGCAGGGCGGAAAAAGAAACCACACCGAAGGAGACGCATTCTCGTCCCGTCTTCATTACATCTCCACGCAGTCCAGTCTCTACATCTACGAGGGGTAGCGACGAAACCAGTAGCTAATGTATAAAACAGCTCAAAGCGTCTGATTACTTTAAAAATGAGTTAACGTGAAATTTCGGAAAGCGCTCTGTAATTGGAGAAAAGCAGGAGTGATAGGTATAAAATGCTAAAAATCAAATAAGTCTCCATCGCGTTTTCAGATTTTTATTCGTCAGTATTGTACAGAAACCAGATGGCAGTTATAAGAGCCGAGGGACATGAAAGGAAAGCAGTGGTTGGGAAGGGAGTGAGACAGGGTTGCAGTCTCTCCCCGATGTTATTCAATCTGTATATTGAGCAAGCAGTAAAGGAAACAAAAGAAAAATTAGGAGTAGGTATTAAAATCCATGGAGAAGAAATAAAAACTTTGAGGTTCGCCGATGACATTGTAATTCTGTCAGAGACAGCAAAGCACTTGGAAGAGCAGTTGAACGGAATGGATAGTGTCTTGAAAGTAGCATATAAGATGAACATCAACAAAAGCAAAACGAGGATAATGGAATGTAGTCGAATTAAATCGGGTGATGCTGAGGGAATTAGATTAGGAAATGAGACACTTAAAGTAGTAAAGGAGTTTTGCTATTTGGGGAGCAAAATAACTGATGATGGTCGAAGTAGAGAGGATATAAAATGTAGACTGGCAATGGCAAGGAAAGCGTTTATGAAGAAGAGAAATTTGTTAACGTCGAGTATAGATTTAAGTGTCACGAAGTCGTTCCTGAAAGTATTTGTATGGAGTGTAGCCATGTATGGAAGTGAAACATGGACGGTAAATAGTTTGGACAAAAAGAGAATAGAAGCTTTCGAAATGCTGAAGATTAGATGGGTAGATCACATAACTGTTGAGGAGGTACTGAATAGGATTGGGGAGAAGAGAAGTTTGTGACACAACTTGACTAGATGAAGGGATCGGTTGGTAGGACATGTTCTGAGGCATCAAGAAAGCACCAATTTAGTATTGGAGGGCAGCGTGGAGGGTAAAAATCATAGGGGAGATTCAGAAGGATGTAGGTTGCAGTAGGTACTGGGAGATGAAGAAGCTTGCACAGGATAGAGTAGCATGGAGAGCTGCATCAAACCAGTCTCAGGACTGAAGACCACATCAACATCATTCGTCAGCAGGCTTTTCCCTGAAGATGGTCTGAGGAAAGGGCCGAAACCGGTTGCTAAAGAATAAAAATCTGGAAACGCGATTGAGATTGTTTTTATTTGTATTTTAGTATAAGTTAATGTGTTAAATACGGGGCGAGTCGAAAGTCCTTGGACACCTCCGTAAGTTGGAGGGTTAAAGGGAAAATTGAAATGTGATGATGGTAACATGGGTTTGACGTGGGGCCGCAACTTTTGGAGCGAATGTCATTCATGGCCGCCATCTTGAAATCCGCCATTTTGGATTCAAGTCATTTTTTTTTTAAATGGGAAGGGGGGTGTATGACACACCATATAACACTCGCTTGAGCTCTGGAATTGAGTGGTGTAATTTGTTTTTGTCTGTCTTGTGCTGTTTAGAAGTTATTAATGTTCAAAGTTACCTTGATACCGACTCATGTCTCGGATCGGACAACACTTAGAACATGTGTTGTAGCAGTCGGTATGAAGGTAATTTCCCAACTTTGAACGTTAATAACCTCTAAACTGTACAAGATAGACAAAAACAAATCACACCACTCAATTCCAGAGCTCAAGCGAGTGTTATTTGATGTATCATACACCCCCCTCTTTCCCATAAAAAAAAAATTACTTGAATCCAAAATGGCGCATTTCAAGATGGCGGCCATGAATGACATTCATTCCAAAAGTTGCGGCCTCACATCAAATCTATGTTCCCATTGTCACATTTCAATTTTCCCTTTAATCTTCCAACTTATGAAGGTGTCCAAGGACTTTCGACTGGCCCTCTATTTCACGTTGGGCATGTAACACCTTCATGGTTGTCGACGCAATATCACAATTATGTTGTCTTTATTAGTTTACGACTATTCACCCACACACTAATTATACATATGAAAACAACATTCTTGGTTGCAACATTGATTTATTACTTTATTTATTCATGACGCGCGTTTCGCCTAATACAAGGGGTCTTCAGGTTGACCAGTATAAAGTTGGTAAGTGCGTTTTGGGTGCCACAACTAGGGCACAGGTAAAAATACGCTGCCCTCTTCGTATATAGTAAAATTAATCGAATTAAGTATGTGCTCACTCCGTATGTTAAAAGCTTAACACCGTATAACCTTGCAGGTCTGTGTAGCATAGGCCAGTGAATACAAGGCAGGGTCAGGCCTCTACATAATCCGTCACGTGATAAATACGCTGCAGCCACCGTTCTTCGTTCTTCGGTCTGATAAGCTATACTGAGAGACAACACAGTGTACCATACGAGAGAACGAAGAATGGTGCCTCCAGCGTATATACTGAGGGTCAGTATAGTGTATCCATTATCGTGGATCAGACCACAGACCGGAGTTATTCAAGAAAAACTCGTTTCAAGGTCACTTTTGTACTTTTTTCTTTAACGAAAACTATGGCATGTACCGAAAAGTTAACTACATTAAATTTCTTACAACAAGGTCCTTTTTATTTTTACCATATGGCTAATACAGGGTGGAGCAAATGAAAGTGATCCGGACGAGTGGATACGAATGGAATTCGGATAAATGCATACAACCACACCCCGTGACGCACACACCACGTGCACACCGGCCACGTGATCCGCGCCGGTTCAGATCGTAGTGCGGGCTGTCAGCGTGGAGTGGAGCAGTGCAAAGCGGACGATGGTACTCACAGTGAAGCACCGGGTGTTAGTTGTGGAAAGTTACGTGACAACAAAGTCGTGGAAGCGGTGTGGTAGTTGTTTGCTGAGAAGTTTAAAGGTGTCAAAGTGCCAGCAAAGAATGCCATGCAGCGCTTAGTCCGAAAATGGCGTCAGACAGGATCTGTGTTCAGCAAGTCAAAAAACATTCCAAAACATGCCCGCACCCCAGAAAATGTTTCTACTATTCACCATAAAATGTTTTTTTCAACACCTGCTATACTCAGGTTACTGCTGTATTTCCTTTCCTCTGCTTTGTTTCTTTGTACTCTGGAACTCTGTTCTCCGGGGCACCTTTATTTGCCCCAATCTGTAGTACGCATGTAGCGACTGAGAGAATATGAAATCTTGCATTTCTTACTTGAAAGCATTGCTCGTTGCCTAAATCCCATGGGTGGTAGCCTCTGAATCGTCTTGTACAGAGAATGTAGATGGCATTACTCCTACGTACCTTGTGCGATTGCACAAGCCATTTTGTTGGGGTGCGGTGTTTGGTTTGCTAGTAACAAGTTAAAAATATGCTATGAGATATATAAACGTTTGTAGGCCGGTAAAAGAGCGTACAATGGCTGTATGACTTCCCTGACGTCTGAAGACGCCATAAAAACCATACTTTGAATAGCGTAAGTTCAGCTGCAGAATTGGAGTTGAATGCCTCTGAATCCCATTTTTGGGCGTTCGAAGTGAATATTGGGGGTTGAAGGCTTTGTAGCATTTATTACATTCACCTTACAGTTACAAATAATACATCAAATGACAGAGCAACTCAAACAGTTCTTCTTACTAGTGTTGAATATGGGTACAATTTAGAACGCGGCGCACATCGAGTCGATGGATGGGCGAGTTTTTCTCGAACCTTGATCAGTGTGTCTGGAGTAACTGTTGCAACAACTCCGTCAATCGAATTTTTGGAGTCGGGTAGACCAGTTGGTAGCGGAGGCACATACATAAGCTCCATTATGAACCACCAAAGGCAAAAATCGCATGGCGTTAGATTGGGTAAACGTGGAGGCCATGCGAAACAAAAAAAACTCTGTCATCCGGCTCCTTGCGGACAGTCCAGCGGTCGGGTGCAACGTCGTTTAACAAATGGCGTACTGAGTTATGCCAGTGAGGCGACACACCAAAGGCGACACTGCCAAATAAAGTTCTGTGGTTCAGCTTATTCCAGCTGAGGACAGAGCCCTAGTTCTACCGCACCAAGATACGGAACACCACTTACAGTTGCTTCACCGAAAACGAAGGGCCATAAACGTTCTGCCGAGATATGGCACACAAATACGAGGGTTGGAACTTTAACAGTGGCAACTATTACTTTACAGCTCGTACAAAATAGATGCGTGTTTCAAAGATTTACTGACCTTCAAAGTAGTCACCAGCATTGTGTATAACCCATTGCCAGCGATGTGGAAGTCGTAGGATACTCTTAGCAGTGCCAGTTGTGTTGACAGTTCGAGCGGCGCGGTCTATTGCCCGACGAATTTGTAGCATTTCTGAAGCGAATGCCGTGAAGTGTTTCCTTCAGTTTAGAAATCGAGTTGAACTCACGAGGGCTTAAGTCAGGGGAGTGCAGTAGGTGGTATAGCACTTAGCAGCCCCATCAGTCAAACAAATCAGTAACAGCTTGCACTGTAGGTGCTTGAGCAGTGTTCTGCAAAATGATGGTCAGGTGCTGCAGAAAGTGTCATCACTTCTGTCGCTAAGCTGTTCATTTTTGGAAACCAACCTACGACCAGCTTAGAGACAGAAGTGGTGACACTTTCAGCAGGACCTGACCATCGTTTTGCAGGACAATGCCCAAGCACCTACAGTGCCAGCTGTTACTGATTTGTTTGACTGATGGGGCTGCTAAGTGCTATACCACCTACTGCACTCCCCTGACTTAAGCCCTCGTGAGTTCAACTCGATTTCTAAACTGAAGGAAACACTTCACGGCATTCGCTTCAGAAATGCTACAAATTCGTCGGGCAATAGACCGGGCCGCTCTAACTGTCAACACAACTGGCACTGCTAAGAGTATCCTACGACTTCCACATCGCTGGCTACGGGTTATGCACAATGCTGGTGATTACTTTGAAGGTCAGTAAAACGTTGAAACACGTATCTGTTTTGTACGAGCTGTAAACAAATAGTTGCCACTATTTAAGTCCCAACCCTAGTATATTCAATTTATGGAAGTCTTTTTGCTACTGTACCATCTCATGGGGATTTCCTGACCCACACATGCAAACATTCACTTTTTCACTTAGGTGAAATATCGATTCGTTACTGAAGACGACACGATTCAGAAAATCTTCGTCATACACCAGTTGTTCGTTTCCAAAGTTGGTACGTAAACTGTAGCCTGGAAGCTTCAGAGCTTGTAACAACTGCAAACGATAAGGATGTAGTTGTCTCCACACAAACGTCACTAGTACTGTTACTTCACGACTGCCCTTCCGAAATGATTTCTTGCGGCTACTCGTGAAATACTTACTCAATCGTTCAACACGTTCTTTGGTCACTCTATGGTGTTGTAGTCTTCCCTTTGCAGAAACAGCTGGTGTCTTCCGACTGACTATGCCTTCTGTGGATGTTACGAAACGCATGTTCGGTGTAACCACAAATCAGTCCTTACAAAATGCAAAATGCAAAATACAAAAAAAACTTTCTGTTCACTAGTCGGCATCTTTGCTGTTAGCGCTGTCTAACGGAAGATGCAGGAAATAGTGCATGCGCATGCGCTCTAGCAAGCAAAGAAAACCGTTTGAGTCGCTCTTTCATTTGATGTATTAATTATAATTGTAAGTTGAATGTAATAAATGCTAAAAATCCATAAAATCCCAATACTGATTCTGAAACACCCGGCAGCGTGTGCACTTGGGAAAGTTTTGAGTTTATAAACGTAATTGCCTTTAATAGAAGCGTGGAAGCAGACTTATGCGGCACCAGCAATTTTCATATGTTCGTTACTGGATGGCAACAGCCCTCGTGAGTTTACCTCATGCAGCAGCTGAAGTGCGGAATCGAGGGTTCCGCTAGCGGCAATTACCGAAGTTCCTCCTCCCCGGAGGCGTAGCCTAATTAAAACGACCGCGCCACAATATTTCTTAATTTCTACAGAGGGGCGCTTCGGCTGGGAAATTATGTGCACGCCTGGTGTAGCGCCAGTACCCTAGGCTTCACTAACTTTAATTTAGTGCGCACGGAGAAAGCGCGTGGCTTCCGCAGCCAATATGCGCACATGGTTGAATCTCTGCCGAGACTACATTACGGAACAAGGTTTCTCTCTCTCTCTCTCTCTCTCTCTCTCTCTGATAACAACGCTTCGTTCGTCCTCAGAAAATGTCTTTCTAGTTCCACAGTCGCAAAGAATTTTCCTCGGAACCGTCATAAAAAAATGATCATTCAGTACTCTAGGAAAAATAAGAAACTGAGGTGATTTAGTCATCAAAACCGGTCGAACTGCCATGAACTGTATCATTCTTTATCTTCTTACGTTGTTTTCCATCACTGGTTTGGATGGCAGAATATTTCAGCTCTCGTTTCTCCCCAACTACTAGCAGGCTCTTCACTTCACAGTCCGTGTTTAATTGTAGACCTCGTGTTAGCTGCAGATGAACTGAAGCCTTGGTCTTGCTGGAGCATTCTTCCAATGGGTCTATCAATGAAATCCTTAGGACTCTTACACAGCACCACAGCACAAACGTCTGCCGCCTTTTGTGCTCTGGTTCCTATATTGTCCGTACCTCTGAGCCACATTGCTCGACGTTCCGAACAAAACTTTCTACGAGAGTGCTTCAAAAAGTAAGTTACACATTATTATGGCAGGCTAACTAACTTTCGCTGAATGCTCCACTAAACGTCAGTGTGACACCGATACATGACACTGTTTCTCATCATAGTCACCAACTCTCTGTAAACAACGGTCAGAACGTTCTACCAGTGGTTCAGTATCACGACGATAGAAATCGCATTCGGGTGGACGACAGTTCAAACTTGTCTGGTCATTCTTATTTAGGTTTTCCGTTATTTCCCTAAATCGCTTCAGGCAAATGCTGGGATGGTTCCTTTGAAAAGGCACCGCCGACTCCTTTCCCTACCTTCCCTAATCCGATGGGACCGATGACCGCGCTGTTTGGCCCCTCCCTCAAATCAACCAACAACAGAAATCCTGTCATTGGTCACGGAGCCTTTCGAGATCCTCTGTGTTAACCAAATGAAGCTATTTGGCTCCCGAGAACTTTTCTAGTCTCAAACATCTAGAATGTTTATAAGGAGACTGAAATGATGAATGAGTATCTACCAAGGCTAAGACTCGAACCAGGGTCTCCTGTTCACTAGGCAGATGCGATGACCACTACACTATCTTGTCACAGTGGTTTAGGACGCCAGGCTCCCCCATTTCGTTCGATACTGAAGCGGTATTCCAGTACAGTTGAAAAGCTTTTGCAACGCTGTTTGAGTTTCGTGATAATACCAAGTGGGGTAAGGCGTGAATGGGAATTTGGGCTGAGGAGGCAGTTGTGGCTAGGGTACTCCATGTACTCCATGCAGCTGTGCTAAGCCACTGTGCCAGAGTGGCGTAGTGGTTACCACTCTGGCGAACGTTCTTATAGTTGGACACTATTTCTGCCCCGCTAGCCCACCGCGCAGGAATTATCTCGGCTTGCAGAAAAGATTGCCTGTGGACGATACCAACGATCATCCTTTCCGACAAGCGTCACCCACGTTTGTGCGGTCTTTGTCAAATTGTTGGCACCATTTGTGGCGTGTTGCAAAAGCCATCAAGCGCCGACGCCACACGGCAACACACCGCTGTCGGTTTGGTTGCCAGCTCAGCCCCTGCGACTACACGACGTTCCGTCATTTGCAGCGCGACCTGCAGAGGGACTTCGCGTACACCGGACCAAAGTTTAGAGGACGTGTAAATCAGCAAGAGAACCTTTTACCACACCCGCCAATGTCACGGGCAGCCAATTAGGAGGAAGTGTACCTCCGCCGTGCGGATGTTCAGGACCGCGCCCGCGACGCTCACGGCAGACAGTCAAGAGACCAAGTCTGCGACTGCACACCGCCTTCGTCGTCGAGGGCCCTCGGAACCTGGTCGCGGACCTGTTGGTATTCTGTCAGACTCACGTGGCAAGATTGTAGAAACCGTGGCTTAAGTGTTAGCCTGTTCCAATGTGCGCCGCACAATGACTGGTATTACAATTGCTTGCTTTCAGTTGTGAACTTATTTCTGTGTTAGGAAATAGTTACAAAGTTTGTTACTTGTTTTGACGGTCAACGACGACCATTTGTGTTGAATTCATTGTGTTCTTAAATATAGAGGATGAACTACATGTCCGTGTGCTTCTTGTAGAAGTGTTCAAAGTTCATGATGATACATCAATGTCATTACGGCTGGTCGCCAGAATTTCAGCGCGAATGTGCGTGAAATTCGGTTGTTTTGCTCACAATAGTCGTAGTGTCCCGTGTGCTTCAACTTCGGAACGCGTTTCCAGTTTCTGCGGTCACTGTTATCCGTCACGCAGCAGAACTTTCTTTACAGAAAACGCGGAACCTGTACTGTCTTCCTCTATGCAGAATCTACCGTCCTCTGTTTTTTTTGCTAAGTAGAGACTTAGAGCTGGTGTCTTGTTTCAGTTTTCTCCACACAAATTTACATTTGCAGCTATTATCACTTTACGACATACCAAGATTTCAGTTTCCAGCCTAAATAACTGTTTGTTCAGATGCAAATTACAAAATGTTTCAAGCAAATGTTCTTTAGCAGTCAGGGGGACATCAGTCAGCATGATTGCCTTCGTTGTAGCTTCTTTTTTTTACAAAGATGTAAACAGCGGTATGACTTTTTTAAATGGCACCCTCTGTTTCTTATTCGGTAATTCATTTCCTCTCCTAAAGACCTATTCAAAACTGTATCACAGTGTACCATTCACTGAAAGACAACGTTATTAATTACATAACACAACACTATGAGCCGGGGATCACAAACTCGTCCACTTGCTGCAGTTGACAGAAAACAAATGAAAACCAAGTAAAAACATAACGCAAAATTGATTTTGACTCTCCTGTATCATTGACAGGGAGTAGGGCATTCAAAGGTGCGCAAAGAGGTGACCCTGGACACCGATACTCTGGTGCACTCGTTGAATGAAAGAATTATTTACTGCTTCCAGTGTTGCCTGCTGAAGAGAATTACAAGCAAGCACGATATATTCCTGCATGTCCTCTGGGGTTGTTGGAATATCGCGATAGACAATGTCTTTAATGCATCCCCAAAGAAGAAAGTCCAGAGGATTTAAATCAGGAGACCTAGCAGGCCAAGTAACTGTTCCTCCTCGACCAATCCATCTGGCAGGATACCTTCGGTTCAGAACACGACGTGCACGCAAGGCATTATGTGCTGGACATCAATCGTGTTGATACCACATAAGCATTATGGTTCTTAGCGGCACTTCATCCAGAAGAGGAGGAAGAATTCTTCTGAGGAAGTTGCCATACGCTCCGCCGTTTAGGCTACCATTGATGAAACAAGGGCCAATAATTGTAGTAAGATGCATCCCACACCAGATGTTAACACTCCTTTGACGCTGATGTTCCACCTGTCTAAGGCATCGTAGGTTGTAGCTGGACCAATAATGCATGTTCCTTGTATTTACCTGTCCTTTAAGAAGAACATTCATCGGTAACTAGAACATTGGAGAAGTAGTTCGGGTTGGCAAGGATTTGCTGCTGTGCCCACTGACAGAACTGTACACGATTCTGGAAATCCTTCCGGTGCTATTCTTGATGTAGGTGTACATGGTAAGGATGGAACCGGTGACGTGTTAAGAATACGATGTACACTGGTTTTAGGAATGCCAATCTGGTGTTAAAGTTGTCGTGTGCTCAGATGTGGATTCATAGCAACGGAAGCGAGAACAGTAACTTCGGCAGCTTCGCCTGTGCGAGTGCTACGACGATTGCGTTGTCGTGGGTTGAAACTTCCCGTTTCCTGAAGCGTCCCAACAGGACGAGAAAACATCCGTCGGGAAGGTGGGTTCTTGTCAGGATATCGTTCTGTGTACAGTTCCGCTGCCTGCGTAGCATTTCACCTACCTTCAACAACAATAAAAAGAACGTTATGTCGATGCAGTTTGTAGGAAGGACAGCCTTTACTGTATGCCTACTCAACACAACAGTATTTAAAAGGACTAAACTACTGTACTAAATGTGCCCGTACATAAGAAAACAGTATTGCAATTACTGTTCTGCTGACTTACAATCCCCACAGATGAGTACCATTTCTACCTATTCTTCGTTGGTGTATATTCTGCTCACACAACTCTTCAACTGACGATGGTTGACGGAGTGACGGATTTGCCTTCTACTTACGTTTACTTTTGTCCTCTGTCAACGTCAGCACGTAGATTTGTTCTATTACCCCGAGTACCTGCACTAAACGCCAAAGTCACTGTTGTGTTATGTAATTAATAACGTTGTGTTTCAGTGAATGGTACATTGTGATACATTTTTAGTAGGTCTTTAGGAGAGGAAATGAATTACCGAACAAAAAATACAGGGTGCCATTTAAAAAAAGTCATACCGCTGTTGAAGCAGCGAGAAAGGTCGGTAATCTGCCCTTGGGTGCGTTGCAGTGGCTGTGGTAAACAGCTGGCTGCAGCCATCTACGACGGCTGACGTCGCCATTTGTCACCTGTCACTGCGGCAAAGTAAGGAGGCGAAAAACTACGAGTTCTGCCTCTCACGAGGAAACGTCAACAACTTGACCTCATATTTTAAGGAGAAGAAAGCGCGCTCGCAAGACACCAGTCCCAGCAATCGACAGTGCGCCTTAATTTGGGACATAATTCTGACAGTACCCAGTTATGACTTGCGTGTACAGCTTTAAAACATTTGCGCGCGCCCTTCGTTTATCACTCTCTCGGCCTCATTGCAGCCGGGACACAGACCGTGCATTCGAGCGTTAGCGTATCGCATTTCTGACGTCATAGCGTGGTAAAGACAGGTTGCGAAGTCTTTCTCAATCTGCAGAGCGATATCTAGCATGTTAGGTACTCTGAACTAGTGTTTGTACGTAGGCCAATGAGATGGAAGAGCGCCACCTACGTCACATGAAGGCTCCTTTCTTGAGTACAGAGTCGCGAGATGCCATATTGGCTGGAAGCCACTATGTATATAAATATATACCATTTCTGAGCAACAGAAAATTGAGTGTGTTTCGAAAACCCGTCGTTAATTTTGTGATTTGTTGTATCAAATGACAGGAAACGTATTGGTGTTTAAAAAACTGATGTAACTTGTGTATTTTGAAAGTATGCAGTTTCAGTGCAATGTCTTGTTGAGGATCCATCAGAAGCTTATTGTTCTTGGCACAATGTGTTATAATTAAATGTCGTTAAAGTACGTATTTACCATTAAAGCTTTCAGGACATAGTAGGGTGAAAAGTACCATTAATGGTCGGAGTAGCTTAGTGAGTATCGACGAAGCAGTGCATGCTATCAAGATGTATGTTGCTGGTTCAAGTCGCGTTGGGGAAAATTAGCGGTCTAATAGCTTATGGCGCTTTTTTAGTAGTTTAGTAGAAGTATATTCTAAAATTTTCGATGTTTTGTACAAATAAGTGCGGTTCTTCCGAGGAGTGAATTTCTTCCATTGGGCTTATCTACAAGACAGCTTGCACTACTTGCAGTTTTGTATTTCACATGTTGCAAAGATTCTGCTACTGAATCGGAACACTGATCAAGTAAGAACGACCGTATGGTTTCACTAAAAAGCGAAAATAATGAAATAATTTTTATCTTACGTGGAGAACTATTGTAAATTTGTAACGTGCTGTTTGTAATGGAACTTATGCAAGCGTGCCCTTGTTCACTGGACGTTCTACTTTCCTGATTGCGCCGCGCGGTCTATGGGGGCCTTGCCGCGGTTCGAGCGGCTCGCCCCGTCGGTGGTTCGAATCCTCCCTCGGGCATAGGGAGTTTGGTCCCATAGGAACTTACAACAAATTTCCAAAGTTTCGTACCGACCGAGGTGGCGCAGTGGTTAGCACAGTGGACTCGCATTCGGGAGGACGACGGTTCAATCCCGCGTCCGGCCATCCTGATTTAGGTTTTCCGAAATTTCCGTAAATCGCTCCAGGCAAATACCGGGATGGTTCGTTTGAAAGGGCACAGCCGACTTCCTTCCCCGTCCTTTCCTAATCCGATGAGACCGGTAACCTCGCTGTCTGGTCTCTTCCCTCAAAACAGCCCAACCCAAATTTTCCTTTTTGCCTGGTAACATGTTCGTGGGTGTTGAAGTTTTCATTTGTGTGTAGTACAGACTGAGCAGCGTGACTGGTGTTTGGACAAGGGAGGAAACGCGCGTTTTAATGGAGCTACCATAGTAATTTTGTGCGTGTCCATTTCGTAAACTAACTGCGTGATTTGCAAGCTAGGTGCGGTTGACAACTCCCACCGGAGCTGGCTGCGACTGCGTGTACCACGTTGAGAAAGACGAGCCGTGTGCACAAGTCGCGTCGTTCCGGAGCATTCAGCAGCACGCTGACGTTGAAAAGCACGGTCCGTGTGCCGAAGGCCTAATGCCCGAACGCTAAGTGCTGCACAGTGCAGTGACAGCCAGATTTCTATTTGCGGGATGTTGAAGGCGAGCGAAGATGAGGCGGAAGGAGTACATATCTGCCCAAAGTGGTTTGAAATCTTCTTAGAGAACACATGCTATTCTATGCGAAACACAATATGTAATAAGAGTAAGCAATATGTAAACCTCTCTCACATACACTTCGGGTATTTCTTTAGGAATATTCTCGTACTGATATTCTGCAGGTGTATATATACATCTCAAAATCCAAACGAATAAACTAAAACAACTGAAGAGTAACTATGGAACGAAGTTAATGATTTTTCGTTTTACAATTTAATCATGCCAGTCACATTAAAGCACAGCGCATCTTCTGCAAATGTAGTTCGGTTTAACAGCGTCAGCTTTAAAATCCAAAGGAAATAACGGACAACAGCGACGTTAGTAGTTGCACAGCACTACGCTACTTCTTTCACGAGACCTAAATTCGTTTCAGCCATTTATACTGCATTTGTGAATCCCAACATAAAAATGTTGAAAGCAAAGAGATCCCTGGCAACATCTATACGTTAGAAACCGCGCAATTTGGCACATTGACAAAGCATGTTACCAGTGTCAAAATAGCATTTCACAAATCTCTTAGTCGCTCCAATGTACAGTGCTTCCTGCTCGGACATTAGGCGACTGGAGTGTGGCGGAACGACTGACAAACAAACGGTGCCCCCCCAGGGGGTCCACAACTCTTTTGTGGATACGTGTGTAGCGAGCACGGGACCCCGAGCTAATGTGGCCTTCCTTCCTTTCCGGGCTGCATACCTTCCCTTTCCGTATCCTTCCCCATCCCCCGTCTTCGCCCCCCCCCCCTCACCTCTGGCTCTTTCCTTCCCCTTCTCCCCCTCTGGGGAGCATGGTTTGTGCCTACGTCCGGAGACGGACGCTTGTAAATGTACCGCACTCTTCGCCTTCCTTGCTTGTCTGTCTTCATCTTTCTTCGTCCTTCTCTTTCCCTTACCTCTTCTCTTTACCCTTTTCTCCGCTGCGGCGTTTGAGACCTCTCTTCTTTCCTTTCCCTGTCTCTTTCTTCCTCCCTGTGCGTGTCTGAAGGCCGACCCACGCACTTCCTTGCGTAGCCGGTGACGGGGTAACGCGTAATTCCCCGCCCCGGGTAGACAGGTAGGACACGTACGTACGCCCTGGTAACGGCCAGGCCCAGGGAGGGGTGATTACCCGAGCTGATACCTTCCGAAAGTGCCGATTGGTCCCTCCGTCCGTTTGTCGGGAGGTGTGACCTGAGGTGTGAACAATCACCTAAGGCGGGTGTGCCCTCGGTGAGGGCCCCCACAAGGGAGGAGCGCGCCATCGGAGACGCCGGTAATCATGGGGGATTCTTCCGCAATGGTTTCCTCACCTTCCACTATGTCTGCTCACAAACGTAAGTTCACTGAGTCTCAGCCACAGACGGTTCTTCCATCGTTGCCACAGTTCCTTGTTGTTTCTCGGTCTGACGAAGGTCACGACTTTTCCACGGTCAACCCTTTCATTATTCAGAAAGGTGTCGACGCAATTGCGGGTCCTGTAAAGTCTTGTTCCAGATTACGGAATGGTACCCTGTTGTTAGAAACACACAGTGCCCTCCAGGCTCAAAAATTGCTGCGTGCTTCTCTGCTCCACACCTTCCCTGTCCGGGTGGAACCGCACCGTACCTTAAATTCCTCGCGTGGAGTCGTTTATACACGCTCCCTCGATGGATTGTCTGACGAAGAAATTCAGCACTACCTGTCTGACCAGGGCGTCACCGCTGTTCATCGGGTTACGAAAAGGGTTGACTCGAACATCATTCCAACCCGCACTGTCTTCTTGACATTTGACAAAGTTCAACTCCCATCAAAAATCAAAGCAGGCTATGAGATAATTTCCGTTCGCCCTTATGTCCCAAACCCTACGCGTTGCTATCGATGTCAGCGGTTCAATCACACCAGCCAGTCCTGTTCCAATCCGGCCAAATGTGTTACGTGTGGCAAGGATGCCCATGAGGGTGCTTGTCCACCTCCATCCCCTCACTGCATCAACTGTATGGGTGACCACGCTGCTTCCTCTCGAGATTGCCCCGTTTTTAAGGATGAAAAGCTCATCCAGGAAATAAGAGTGAAGGAAAAGGTGTCGACCTTTGCTGCTCGAAAGTTACTCGCCAGTCGACTGCCCACCGTGCCTCAGAAAGGAAAATACAGCACTGTCCTTGCTTCTCCTCGGCCAACAAAGGAGGCGGCCACGCAGACTTGCGACCTCACATTTAGTACCACGGTCGTCAGATCGGCCAGCGCAAAGATCGCCCGTTCAACCTCACCACTTTCGCCTGCCCACTCTATGGCTCACCCTTCGTCGGGTTCTGCTAAATCTCGAGCCCAAAAGTCAGACGCCAAGTCTTCGAAAAAAGAGCATTCTCGTGAAGAGTTTTTACGTACTGCAACTTCACAACCATCGGTTCCTCCTTCATCTAAACATCATACCTCCAAGAAGGCTACGAAGAAACACAGTTCCTCTCCTTCTCCGCCAAAGCGTGTCCCAACTACAGCACCACCAGGCGGAAATCGCCCTCGGCCATCTTCTGTGTCGCCGAGGCGCACTGCTGGTGGCCGGTCAACTGGCCGATCGTTGGTGGCAGGAGCTGCTCCTGACCAACCTATGGATCAGGATCTTCTGCCTTCGACTGAATGCCATTCCATGCTGTCGGTCGCAAGCTCTGAGCAGTCGTTGAGTTGACAGCACCCTTGGTCACGTTTCTCCATTTTCTGTTCACCCTATGTCCATTATCCACTGGAATATCCGCGGCATTCGCGCCAATCGGGATGAATTGTCGATCCTCTTACGATCCTACTCGCCGGTCATCTTCTGTCTTCAGGAAACAAAGCTGCGTCCCCATGACCGCTTTGTTCTCCCTCATTTTCAGTCCGTCCGATATGACCTCCCCTCTGTTGAAGGCACTCCAGCCCATGGAGGACTCATGATCCTGCTCCATGATACTCTCCATTATCACCCAATCCCCTTAAACAGTTCCTTCCAAGCTGTCGCCGTCCGTCTTTCCCTTTCTGGATACACGTTCTCTCTATGTACGGTATACATTCCATCGTCTACACCACTGGCACGAGCTGATCTCCTTCATCTTCTTGATCAGCTTCCACCCCCCTATTTGCTGGTTGGGGACTTCAATGCCCACCACCCGCTTTGGGGATCTCCACATCCTTGTCCACGTGGCTCACTATTGCTAGACGTCTTCCACCAAGCGGATCTAGTCTGCCTCAACACTGGGGTCCCCACATTTTTGTCTGCCTCCACGGCAAATTTATCTCATTTGGACCTTGCGGTCGGTACTGTTCCGCTAGCTCGGCGCTTCGAATGGTTCGCCCTTGATGATACACACTCGAGTGACCACTTTCCATGTGTTCTTCGACTGCAGCCTCAACTGCCATATATGCGCTCGCGACGCTGGAAGTTTGCCCAAGCCGATTGGACACTTTTTTCGTCTCTAGCGACATTCGATGACCGTCGCTTTCCCAGCGTCGACGATGAGGTCACACATTTTACCGACGTTATTCTCACAGCTGCGGAACGTTCAATACCACGCACCTCCGAATTGCCCCGGCGCCCCCCAGTTCCTTGGTGGAACGAGGCATGCCGTGACGCAATACGTGAGCGGCGACGTGCTCTTCGCATTTTCCGTCACCATCCAACTTTGGCCAACTGTATCCGATATAAGCAGCTCCGTGCGCGATGCCGTCGCGTCATCCGCGATAGCAAGAAGGCAAGCTGGAAATTCTTTATTAGCTCATTTAACACCTTCACTCCCTCCTCGGAAGTTTGGAGTCGGCTTCGACGGTTCTCAGGCGCGCCTAGTTTCTCCCCGGTCTCTGGGCTCACTGTCGCGCATGATACCTTAGTGGACCCCGTCGCAATTTCTAACTCATGGGTCAGCACTTTGCTGAGATTTCGAGCTCTTCAAATTACCCGCCAGCGTTTCTCCCGAAGAAACGTGCAGCGGAAGTGCGACATGTTGCTTTCTCCTCTCAAAATCGCGAAAGCTACAATACTGTTTTCTCCATGCGCGAACTCCAACATGCACTCTCTTCTTCTCGCTCCTCCGCCCCAGGACCGGATGGTATCCATGTCCAAATGTTGCTGCATTTATCAACCCATAGCCTGCGTTACCTCCTTCGCCTTTATAATCGAATTTGGACCGACAGTACCTTTCCCAGGCGATGGCGGGAAGCTATTGTCGTCCCCGTTCCGAAACCTGGAAAGGACAAACATCTCCCCTCTAGCTATCGCCCAATTTCTCTCACGAGTAGTGTCTGTAAGGTTTTGGAGCGTATGGTGAATTACCGTTTAGCTTGGTGGCTGGAATCCCGCAGTCTTTTAACACCAGCCCAATGCGGATTTCGAAAGCATCGTTCTGCCGTTGACCATCTTGTTGCTCTCTCCACTTATATCATGAACAATTTCCTCCGGAAACGCCAAACGGTAGCAATATTTTTTGATCTGGAGAGAGCATACGATACCTGTTGGAGGACAGGCATCCTCCGCACACTGTTCTCTTGGGGCTTTCGAGGCCGGCTGCCCCTTTTTCTTCGCGAATTTATGGCAGAGCGCACATTTAGGGTGCGGGTGAACACTACTCTCTCCCATACTTTCTCCCAAGAAAAGGGGGTACCCCAGGGCTCCGTGCTGAGTGTTGTACTGTTTGCCATCGCCATTAATCCAATTATGGATTGTCTCCTTCCTGATGTCTCGGGCTCCCTCTTTGTGGACGATTTTGCGATCTACTACAGCTCTCAACGGACCAGCCTTCTTGAAAGACGTCTTCAAGGATGTCTCGATCGCCTCCACTCGTGGAGCATCGAAACCGGCTTCCGTTTCTCACCCAGTAAGACCGTTTGTGTTAATTTTTGGCGACGTAAGGAGTTTCTTCCGCCCTCCTTACATCTAGGTCCTGTCAACCTTCCGTTTTCCGACGTCGCTAAATTCTTGGGTCTTATGTTTGACAGAAAACTGTGCTGGTCCTCCCACGTTTCCTATCTTTCGGCTCGCTGTCTGCGTTGCCTTAACACCCTCCGTGTCCTGAATGGCACCTCTTGGGGAGCGGACCGAGTGGTCCTTCTCCGCCTCTATCGCGCCTTAGTGCGCTCGAAATTGGATTATGGAAGCATAGTCTACTCCTCTGCTCGGCCGTCTATTCTTCGGCGTCTCGACTCTATCCACCACCGTGGATTACGTTTAGTGTCTGGAGCTTTTTACACCAGCCCTGTGGAAAGCCTTTATGCTGAGACTGCTGAACCTCCGCTATCCAATCGGCGGGCAGTCCTTCTGAGTCGTTATGCTAGCCATCTGTCTTCCATGCCTGCTAATCCAGCCCATGACCTTTTTTTCGACGCCTCCTTTGATGTCGGGTATGCAGGCCGCTCGTCCTCCCTACTACCCCCGGGAGTCCGCTTCCGTCAACTGCTCCATTCTCTTTCCTTCCGCTTTCCTAAAATCTTCTTGACAACTTGGGGTACAGCACCGCCTTGGCTCCGTCCCCGGATCGACTTGCTCAGGGACCTATGTCAATTTCCCAAGGATGGTACCGCTACACTTGTTTACCGTCGGGCATTTGCTGCTCTATGTGCACAAATGACGGAAGCCACATTTATTTACACCGATGGCTCGAAAACATCGTTAGGTGTAGGGAGTGCCTATATTGTTGGCGACACCCCAAATCACTTTCGGCTTCCCGACCAGTGTTCAGTTTATACTGCGGAGCTTTACGCTATTCTCCAGGCTGTCCACTACATCCGCCGCCATCAGCGGATACAGTACGTAATCTGCTCAGATTCTCTCAGCTCTCTCCTAAGTCTCCAAGCTCTTTACACTGTGCACCCTCTGGTCCACCGGATTCAGGACTGTCTGCGCTTGCTCCACCTGGGGGGCGTCTCAGTGGCGTTCCTCTGGCTCCCGGGACACGCTGGTATCTGTGGAAATGAGGCGGCCGATATAGCGGCCAAGGCTGCAGTCTCTCTTCCTCGGCCAGCTATTCAGTCTCTTCCGTTTACCGATCTACGGAGCGGTTTATGTCGCCAAGTTGCTCATTTATGGCATGCGCATTGGTCAACACTTCCCCATAATAAATTGCGGGAAGTGAAAGCCCTTCCTTGCGCATGGACCTCTTCCTCCCGAACGCGTCGTCGGGAGGAGGTAATTTTAGCTAGACTCCGGATAGGGCACTGTCTTTTTAGCCATCGACATCTTTTAAGCGGTGATCCTCCCCCATTCTGTCCCCACTGCTCTCAGCCGTGGACGGTCAGACACCTTTTAATTGAATGCCCCTATTTTAATCCGCTACGCTCCCGTCTACAGCTATCGCCTGATCTATCGTAGATTTTAGCAGATGACACGCGCTCAGCTGACCGCGTTCTACAGTTTATTAGTGACAGTGAAATGACGTCAGTCATTTGAAGCTTTTTTGGGGACAGCCAACCCCTTTCTATAGTGGATTTTTAAGCATTCCTTCTGCTTTTAGTTTCTCAAATTTTATGACTTTGTTCCCATTGCTGCTGATTTTAAATTTCGTTTTTTTCCTGTTTTCTACGTCACGGGCTGGGCGCTAATGACCATAGAAGTTTTGCGCCCTAAAACCACAAACAAAAAAAAAAAAAAACAAAAAAGAAAAAAAAAAAACGGTGCGCGCGGAAGTTGAAAAGCTGTACTTTCAGAAGATCATAACTGCATACTCTGAGAATTATGGCCCAAATTTTCGCGTGGGTTCGATTGATGGCGTTGATATATTGCAAGTGTGCTTTCTTCTCCTTAAAATATAAGGTTAAGCCGCTGATGTTTCCCTGTTAGCAATATTTCGTGTATGTTTCTTTTTGTTTATTCTGACTGTTAGACAAGTCAGATGTAAAACTTTGTCCCGTTAAGGTGGAGAGTATAGCGGAGAGTGGAGGCGTATTTTTCGTTGATTTTTACCTGTTGTGTGTAAACCAGAACACCAATACATGCGACTGATGTACTCCTGTGCTTTCCAACTCGATGACACTCCTTTCTACCTGCTGGCTGAGGTTTCGGCCGAGTAGAACAGAAACTCCATAAAATTTCATACATATTGAATCAGAACACATACCAGGAAGTTTAAGCAGAAGTGGGGGAAACCGGAGTTCTGGTGAAAGTGTGGTTTGGCGAAAGTATGGGAAATATTTGCTTACAACGAACTAAGTAAAAATTCAAAGCCCATAAATGGAATTATCGATCTGAAAAGGATTCGTTTGTAGAAATACTTGGTAGGCGAAAGTGTAATTGATGAGAAAATCAAAGACTCACCTCAACTACTTTACTGATGATCCTTCAGACTTTTTTCGTTTTTTGGCAGATTTAGCAAAGTAGCAAACATATCGAATGTGCCATCTATGAATGGGGATTAAACAAGAAAAGAAATAGACTTAGAAAAACTACTAAGCGTCAAATTTGGAAAAAATGAGAGAAAAACGAGTGCTTAAGTTTTTCCTCGAAATTGTCGGCCTTCCATGCACCGAACTTATTGGCCAAGATACTTGTTTCTGATGGTTTACAAAGGGGCCTGTTCTTGGAAAAATAATTGAACACTATCATAGGAAACGAAGCACGTTTATGTTTTTGTTTCTGTTTCCGGCCCTAAAGCATTTTATTGAATTTTCGAAAAATAAGATTTATATACCGTTTCTGTGTTACTGAAAACTGATCAAAATTCATTACACTGTGTTTTGGTGAAGTTTGGTTCAAATGGCTCTGAGCACTATGGGACTTCACTTCTGAGGTCATCAGTCCCCTAGAATTTAGAACTACTTAAACCTAACTAACCTAAGGACATCACACACACCCATGCCCGAGGCAGGATTCGAACCTGCGACCGTAGCGGTCGCGCGGTTCCAGACTGTAGGCCTAGAACCGCTCGGCCATCTCGGCCGGCTTTGGTGAAGTGCATAGTGCTTTTACGACCTTACTTGTGACAATACGTGTTATATTTACGTGTAGATCACGACACCTCACCATGATGCTGAGAATAAAATGGCTTACCACACGAAAACATGACAAGCTACCTGTAATAAATAATACACAAGTGGTCCTGAAAAATCATGCACACCAAGTGTAAATATTAAATAAAACAGAAACCCACTGATGATGTCACAGTGGTGCTGAAACATGTTTGGATACTGAGAAAACGTTGTTTTGCATAATTGGCGGACCTTACATCCTACAAACCGCATTTAGTCCATGACGTAAGTCCTCATATCTTGGAATTAAAACAAAAAAAATTTTCCTTGCAATAAACACATTTTTATCAACAGCCCTGCCTGAGTATTTTGTGTGAAATTGGAAAAAATTTATGAAATCCTATTTTGCGGTACCAGTTTTTCGCGTCTCCTAAAAATTTAACTTCCTGTGAAATTATGCGTATTCAAAAGTTTCTCGCCATATTGTCTTGTGAAATTAGAATATCCTTTTGAAACTTCCTTTATTTTGCCAGATCAAGAGTGCTATCACTTTCACCGCCGGGCCAGCTTGTGCACTGACGCATGCAGATGAATATGCGCAGCGATTGAGCACAGCTTGGGTCTAGGCCGCACTGGCACCCCGCTTTTCTGAATAAATGTGCCAGCATGCGCGACGCCGCAGCCAAACAAGGCGCCGTTCGGCACGATTACTCAGCCCTCCGTATAAGGAGGCGCTGCGCACCCGATCCAAACAGGCGCCGACACCTGCATCTCGTTCCAGCGCGACGTGTTTTATGCTCTGAGATCCTTTATCTTTAGCATCCAGATGTTGCTGACTGAAAGTAGAAACACCTGAATGCTAATTCTTTTTCCCCCCATAAGCTAGCCGCTTATGCTCTCAGATAGTAGTCCGCAGCTTGTGGTCGTGCGGTAGCGTTCTCGCTTCCCACGCCCGGGTTCCCGGGTTCGATTCCCGGCGGGGTCAGGGATTTTCTCTGCCTCGGGCATGGATCTGTGTGATGTCCTTAGGTTAGTTAGGTTTAAGTAGTTCTAAGTTCTAGGGGACTGATGACCATAGATGTTAAGTCCCATAGTGCTCAGAGCCATTTGAACCATTTTTTTCTCAGATAGTAATCGACAAGAAACACTTATAACCTACTAATTTTTGCAAACTTCTCCTTCTACAGCTACACCTACGTCCATACTCCGCAAGCCACCCGACGGTGTGTGGCGGAGGGTACCTCTATCGGTTCTCCCTCCTATTCCAGTCTCGTATTGTTCGTGGAAAGGAGGACTGTCGGTATGCTTCCGTGTGGGCTCTAATCTCTCTGATTTTATCCTCGTGGTCTCTTCGCGAGATATACGTAGGTGGGAGCAATATAGTGATTGACTCCTCGGTGAAGGTATGTTCTCGAAACTTTAACAAAATCCCGTACCGAACTACTGAGCGTCTCTCCTGCAGAGTCTTCCACTGGAGTTTATCGATCATCTCCGTAACGCTTTCGCGATTAGTAAATGATCCTGTAACGAAGCGCGCTGCTCTCCGTTGGATCTTCTCTGTCTCTTCTATCAACCCTATCTGGTACGGGTACCACATCGGTAAGCAGTATTCAAGCAGTGGGCGAAAAAGTGAACTCTAACCTAACTCCTTTGTTTTCGGACTGCATTTCCTTAGGATTCTTCCAATCAATCTCAGTGTGGCATCTGCTTTACCGACGATTAATTTTATATGGTCATTCCATTTTAAATCACTCCTAATGCCCACTCCCAGACAATTTATGGAAGTAACTGCTTCCAGTTGCTGACCTGCTATATTGAAGCTAAATGATAAAGGATCTTTCTTCCTATGTATTCGCAGCACATTACACTCGTCTACATTGAGATTCAATTGCCATTCCCTGCACCATGCGTCAATTCGCTGCAGATCCTCCTGCATTTCAGTACAATTTTCCATTGTTACAACCTCTCGATATACCACAGCATCATCCGCAAAAAGCCTCAGTGAACTTCCGATGTCATCCATAAGGTCATTTATGTATATTGTGAATAGCAACGGTCCTACGACGCTCCCCTGCGGCACACTTGAAATCACTCTTACTTCGGAAGACTTCTCTCCATTGAGAATGACATGCTGCGTTCTGTTATCTAGGAACTCTTCAATCCACTTACACAATTGGTCTGATAGTCCATATGCTCTTACTTTGTTCATTAAACGACTGTGGGAAACTGTATCGAAAGCCTTGCGGAAGTGAAGAAACACGGCATCTACCTGGGAACCTGTGTCTATGGTCCTCTGAGTCTCGTGGACGAATAGTGCGAGCTGGGTTTCACACGATTGCAACTAATAATGGCCAATAATTGTCTTCGAGAAACCAAACCGCGGTATAGTGCACCAAGAGCCCTGAAACCCACTCGTTCCATCTTGCGCAGAAGGAATCCGTCGTCCTTGGCGTTGAATGTGAACTGCGCCTAGGGTTCGGGCAAAGCTTATGGCATATCATCTCCTGTCGTACAATGATATATCGGGATAGATGAATTCACTGGTAGATGTAGATACTGTTTGCAAAATGTGTCGGGAATAGAGTTGGTAATAATGAAGTAATACATTAAAACTTTGCGCCACACGCTGACATTTTACTGCATGAACAACGGAAATGTAGAATGGGGTAAACTTTTTTTCCGTTTATCATTTTGTGGGGAGTGTCAGGCAGAAAAGGTTTCGAAAAGGTTTGAAGTTTGCTGGGGGTCGCTGAGGGCTCTCATTCTAAAATACGGGATGAAAACAGTGTGCGTTGTTCGCGCGACGTGGTTTAACACTGCACCAAATCAATCGCACAGTACCCAACTTTTCTACGTATCTTACTGTGTTAAATCCTCAACGTAAGATCACATATCTTAATACTTAGATGATGACAGCAGTATTTTAATTTTTTAAATTCGGTTACTAATCATATATGAAATCATATTTTTGTTGCCTCTGTAAGGAGTAAGATAGGCAACCTGCAACTGGGTCTGGATGACAGTTTTAGACTTTTACTAGGCTAGAATAAATGGCAAAGTTGTTGATCTGCTTTAGCTATTAAAAAATATTTACAAAAATATTATAGACAATGTTTTCGTTGTGAAGTTTTTCCGAACCGCATGTACGCCGTCATTTCGACCAAACACATTGCACTTAATTTCAAATAATCCTCAATGGTCATTTTATCGTCTCGTTACATGATTCATGTGTTTTCTTATAGACCTTAGGTCCTCTCTAAGAAGGATACAAGTTGGGTCTGAGCCTCCGAAATGCAATTTCTTCGATCAGTTGTCAGACTCGCGAAGAGGAACAGAAAGAGAAATGAATGAAAGTGTACGGCAGACAATCAACATATTACGTTCGGTGTGCCCTCCACCGCACATCTGTACACTACGTATTTCTTTGTGCTGTTAGCTTAGCGTGATAACATACTCATGTAGTACGTAAATATTTCTCCGTAAGCGAACTACGCACTGGAGTCACAGCAAATAGCACACAACCGAATCGATATATCCTCGCCGCGATTACACGCGTGGCTGTTGGAACTCTACAGGACGAAAATAAGTTAAACCGACAAACTCTGGCACGTTACACGAGACACCGAACAGACATTTTTCTTCATGTCATAATTACCATTGAGCATTTTTTAATCCGGGGGAGGGCGGAATCGCTCTCAGCACTCTCGCAATTGCGCGTAGCATGGGTACGAATTTAAGGAATACTCTTCACGAGGAATTGTTAATCCATTTCACTTACAGAGTGTGCACAACCTCGAACCAGGTCACTATCCACTCAGAGCACAGTCTTCGTAGTGGTACAGTCTCAGATATATCCTATGCTTCTGCCCTCTGTGCTTATTGCACTTGAAGCAACGTTCGGGCGTGATGGGGTCTTTGGGGTTTGAGCGCAGTTAAGTAACATCCCACATTTATCGCGCTCATCCGTTGTTGTTCTGTGTGAATTTCTGGGCAGATTATGTTGGTGACTTTAATTGGGCCATATCCTACCTAGGCCATTGAATGATAAGGCATTATATCGTCTCTCTCTCTCTCTCTCTCTCTCTCTCTCTCTCTCTCTCTCTTCCCCCCCCCCCCCTCTCCCCCTCTCTCATTTTGTTATGAAAATGCTGTGATTTTTAAATGTAAGATGAGTTTGATATTGTTGGGAAAAAAGGTAAAGGATATTTAATATACTGTTGGCGTCGCCTATATTCTGCACGCTGTAAAAACAGTGTACATATACGTTCTCCATAATCAAGGTTGCTACAGAGGCACAGATGATAGTAAAAATAGGTACAGTGTTTGCTTGTAATGGTTTAATTATGTTATCTAAACGCTCAGCTAACTCAAAGATAACCAGAAGTAGCATGAAACAGTTACTGTTTTTGCCCGTTAAATTAATTGTTGCCAAGAGAGAGACGATATAACCACCTACGTAGCGTAAGGATTTTTGTTCACGATATATAATTTTCATTGAGAGCAAGTTGGCTTCATTTTACGTTAAGCGTTTCCTTGAAAGAGAGAAATTTAACTGCAAACTCAAAGATATCGAAGGCAAACGTAAGCCTTGTTGCGTACTGCAGTTAAATTTATCTGTGCAATTCCGTAAAAATTCTGATAAATGATCTTTGCAAGTATTAATGCTTGAAAATTACTACCAATGTTCAAAGTATTTATAATGTTAACGGAGGGGTGAAGACCAATATTTAATATTTAATTAAATATTACGTAATGGCCGCCTGTGCGCCATTTACGACCAAAGAAAGCCAGATGTGCAATCTTCTACACAACTCACTTTAAATAATTAGTTTTCACTTAAATATTTCCTCAGGGAGGGAGAGGTTTGGGATGAGAAATTCAACTTTTTACACTATATTATAAAATTTAATACGTACATCAAATGCTTAGTGTGTCAGAACAGACATGCGACTTGCTTCTTCAACAGCAGAGACAAAAGCAGTAGTCGATCTTCGAACCAAGTCTTTTTTTAAAACCTTAATGAGATAAGATGTACATGGTTACAAAGAATGTTTTTACGTTGTATAGTTGCTTTGTGATACTAAAATACGTGGTCTATTTACATACTTAACACAAGAAATATCATATTGACGAGTTGTAGGTTTTATAGCTGTCTGTCGTATTAGCAATGTTTTTTATCGACAGAAATATACTTAGTTTTTTACCCTTTTTACAGATATTGGGGTGCTGCGTACGTTCTTCCCTTGTTTATCATCGAAGTGCAAATGTGGTATTTCAAAAAAGTGGTAAGAAGACCTGAATGGAATACCTAGTACCAAAGACCTGGAACGTGACTTTTGGTATTACACACCACAAATTATGCACCATGTTTCTCTTCTCAACTGTAAATACTGTTCCATACCGTTGTATTTTAATCGCTTCATTGAAATTCCACATTTGCACTTAGATGACGAAGAATGGGAGGACTGAATGACAACAAAGCAATTCCTTTTGGGGGGAATATGAGTCTGTAAGTACTGTATGTGTTAACGTACGCGTATATTGTTTGTAGCAAACGATATTTGCGAATTAGCCGGTCGTAATTATGTTATATTGTATTTATTCAGCGACTTGGCTCATGTGGTCTTGAAGTGCTTTAGTCTTAAGCCACCGACTGTACATGAACGCACACTTTACGTGTAAATGGTCTTAATGTGTGGTAGAACAGATACATATTCGTATATTAAAGTTATTTTTATTCAGTTTTAACCGCTCGACCTGGAATACTTCCCTTGTTAGACGTCAGCTACTGAAGCCATTGTGGGAGTCACATGCATAATTTTATTTAAGTTAAAATTCTTGAGATGTATCTAAAAATGTTTCGTTGAGCATTTTGCTCATTTAATAAGTAATAATTTTTTGTGTTTTGATAAGGCAGTCGTAGCTATCATAGCTCAGCAAGAGTTTGGTTTGAGGAATTCTGTTTAGTTTCTTCGTTTGGCCTCTGTCAGGTATCTGTTTACAGGCGCACTTGTTTACAAGTCAGTTTAAAGACTTTCTTGAAGAGCTGTGCGGCTGTATATATACCGCTGGCGGCCAGCAGAAGAGCTCACTTCGCCTTCCTGATTTGTTTCGTAGCTGCAGTGTCAGGCTTCCAGGAAGAATGGCGTAGTCTTCTCTGACGATGCTATGCTGTCGTGGAAACGTTTCGCGCAGCCTCATACGTTCCTGTGCAAGTAATTAAAGAAAATTTAATGTGTACGACGGGTTATCGGTAGAGGTGCGAACGAATCTTGTCCTTGATTACCGTAAATGAACAACTACTTTGATTAGTGTGACAGCGAAAAACAACATACAACCGACAGCTAATGTAATGATGATACACATGAGAAAAGAGACATAAAACGAGAGCCATTGTCTCTAGTAGGCACAAGCCTTTCGCATTTGCAAAACTTTGGTCAAAATATGATGTACGGTGAATTTTTCTTAATGAACACACCGCCATCTAACTGTATTGTTATTTATTTAATACGAGCCAACGCGACATACACGAAATCACTTGAAAATGGCATAAAAGACCGAAATCTGGGCCTTAATTAAATAAAAAACAGTACAGTCAAATGACGGTGTATAAATTAAAAAATTATTGTATGTATGTTGCTCAGCAACATGAAGAACTGTTTACAGGGAAATTGTTAAAGTTTAATAGGCAGCCCAACATCCTTATCGTCAAACGTCAGTCTGATCTCACAAGGGCACACACATGTTCGACGTTTCCGTCGATTTTTGAAGTTGGTCCCCCTGAGCTAGGTTCATCTTAAACGCGTTCTCGGACTTCCAAAAATTGTTTGTGCAAGCGAAAAACTTGCTGTTGATAAGCCTGTTTCGACTTTCCAGGGGTCACAGTCGTAGTTGCCAAAGTTTAACACAAAACTTGACGACATAACGGTGCTCTAAATTCCGCTGTTCCATTTTCGTAACGTACAACAGAAAAACAGCTTCACTGATGGTGCTCTCAAAAATCACGTGATGGCTGTGTGGTGCTGAAACTCTGACTCAGCACCTGGAAGGCACGAACACACCGGTCTCAACTAGTAGAACGATGGAGTGTTTGCAGACGGCTTGCCGTGTAGTCAGTCGTACTACGTTTCTCACACACCTTGTGTGTTTTCGCATGTCGGTTGTTCATTTGTTCTGATAGTAAGCAAGAAAGATATAGCCGCAGTTTCCCAAGGGGACAATAGGCGACAGGAAATTGAAATTGTGAACGTGATGTTTGGATTTGTTTGCATAATGCACTTATTTGTGCTATTTTATGGTGCTTCGATACGGTAGAAAGCAGTTGAACGTAATTCGAAAGCCACTGGATAAACTCCTATGTGTAGCAACGTTTTAAGCACACTACGCGGATTATTGGAGAATGAAAAGGTATATCTACTCAAATGGTGCAGATATCCATGTTTTCCGGTTGAGTGTCAGACTGAAAGTTTTGATTAAGTAATACTTACATCCATTTCTTCTGAAAGTAATCTTTTGTAGACTGGGTGCTCAAATGCAACATCTCAAGGTCTCGTAGTGAAGACTCCACATTTGGAAAGTTTGTCCCTGAAAGGACGGAATATGCGGGAACAACTCATACCAACTCTCACGAGTCGTAAGAGTGATGAGAAAGTGACTGATGACGTAATCCTTCAAGAAGTTATGTTGGCTGCCCTGTGGGCATTTTTCGTGGATGTTTTCGAGAAGCCTGGATAGGTATGTACATATCATAAAATCCCGCAGGTGTCGTCTTATCTTCTTCAGATATCATTGTGGCGATTGTCAATTTTCGATTATGAGTTTCCACAGCGTTCTTTTGTTCATATGACTCCCGCCATTCCTGTTTGGCGAGTTCTGTCAGGAAAGACCGGTTCATGATTGTCTGATCGTACTTACATGAAACTGGTACAGATATGGTTTCTTAAACTGTTACGATGTTGAAGAGGGATTTGGACTTCAGGGAATTTTCGTGGAATTAAATGTATCAAACACCTGTTGATATAATGATCCAGTTCCAAATTCTAAGCCAACCTCTTTAAAACCAACATTTAAATTTTTATTGCAATGGAAGGAAATTAAGAGTACTAAACACAGCTTGTTATGATTAGGACTTGCAGATCAGATTGATGATATGCCTAGGTCTTTCCCATTACAGGTAACATCTGTCGCTCGGACATACTTCCTTTTTCTGGATTCCATACTTTCCTTTTTTTCTTCCTTATTTGAAAATATATATATATAATGTCGGGAGCTATGTCCTTAAATTCACTAGGAGTAAACAGTTTCATTGCAGTTCATTAGTTTCATCCTCATCTGTTCAATTAGTTTCGAGTCAGTGAATTTAATTGATGTGATAAATATGCGAAGAGATTGTTTTGGTCGATGGCTTCAGTGGTTAAGGCGGCTGCGCAGAATAACGAGGCGATTAGGGCTTGAATCCCGGATTGACACAATTTTTCACGCCACCGTATATACTTCTTTTTTATTTCTTTCATGCATATCTACGAATTCCATGCATCACATCTTTTTTCGAGCGTACTAATGTTCAAGTAGTCGACGATTTTCGACGGGTAATTGTTCCCGAGTGAAACGGCCATTGAAAACGTCTTAAGCAAGCATTTTGTCAGGGCGGCAGAAATTCTAAGAATGTAAATCAGTGATATAGTTTCACGATTGGAAAGGTTAGCACAGTCGGGTGGCTGCCCTGTTGTTGAGTAAAACTACAGTATCATTGAGTTACTGTTTCAAGTATCGGATCTTTCGTTTATTTGTTTCTAAGTGTCAGGAATCCGTTGACACGACGAATGAACAGCTGCGTGACTACTTGAGGACACACGTGCTCGTGTAGCGAGCTGAATAAGCAGATACGTAACTCGTCTCCAAACGCGTAGTGCTTCAGGGCTAAAGAATTCAAGCCTGCCACTGTGCTTCATCCCTGTGTAGTAATTGTCATTTGAAATGAAAACATGAAATTATGAATAATCTCGGGTAGGGAAAATGTATGTTGAGTACTAGCGTGTGTTTGTTACCTTGCTGTTTAAAAGAACAATTTATAATGTAGGTACGCTGGTATTTCGTTGTCTCTTATTATTCTTACTTTTGTTTCAGGTAATAATACCGAGTGATTCATCATCTTCTTCCTGGAAGCATTTCAGTAACTTCAAGAATGTAGGTACCAAAATTAAAAGTTTCCTTTTTCGATTTGTGTTCAAAATTGAAGATATTATACACTACTAATTTATTTAGTTAATTGTTTTCTGCTTAAAAAGCTGTCATAAGATTGTAACTAACTGTCGTCTTCGATGAGAATGCTATACTGGTGAACTATATTGAAATTCTGTTAGGCTACACAAGCAGTGAGATGTGTAAAAACAGAGTAAATGTCATTTTGGACGGTGGAATAGCAATATAATTTAAAATATTACCGCTTCGCACTAAATAAATATGAACATACCAGAAAACACTAAGATTAAAGATTTAAAAAATGTGTGTGTGTGTGTGTGTGTGTGTGTGTGTGTGTGTGTGTGTGTGTTGGGGTTCCGTCTTTTGCCAGCCAGCACGTGCCGATTATTTTTGATCTCTATTTTTTTCGATGTAAGAGGTACCAAATTTAGAGGCCTACCATTACTAACGACCCGCCCCAGGTTCACGTGGGCAGCACAAAGTTTGCAAGGTCGGACAACCTGTCTGCGCAGCGCTAATTTTGTTCACGGGTTACTGCGCAGAGATATGATTCAAATTCAGAGTACAGCATTAGGTAACTGAATATTACATCCAAATTCTTGTGTAACTTATTTAAGCAGCGCGCGCCAGGAAACTTCTCACAAGTCACGACTTAATCGACAAACACCATCGTAGTTCGCACGAAATATTCATAAATTATATACACAAGCATTCCTTGGCATTCATTCTGTGGGCAAGTGAAAACCGAATCAAAATCCCTAAAGTAGTTCTTTCGCATACAGGCAGAAAAACGCATCGGGTGAGTTCGGTTGACGAATTACTCATACTACACTCACGTTCAGGAAAAACAAAACTTCGTACCCTGAAAGACTAGAGATAGAATCTTCATATTCTTAGGACATTCAGTTGAGGTATGTCAAGGCCAGTACAAATAACTTTCACCTGTGAGGAAATTTTAGGAAAAACATACGTTGTAGGTATCGTAATTTTATATTTCTTTAAAGAAAATGTTTTAATAAAAATAATTACACTGTAACAACTGAAACGTCCTTTTAGTGCTGGTAAACTTCTACGTTATTTGATTTTTAAACAGCTGAGCAAAACTCATCGGACAAAAAAGTTTTCTCTTTACTTATTCTGATAATCAGTAAACTGACATACTATTTTTGGCGCAACGCAATCTGACTTTCAATAATCCCCATAAAAGAATGGCCCTAACAATAACCTCCTGGATATTTTTTGGCGCGAAAGAGTGAGGCAGTCGAGCCTGGGCAAGCCTGCAGGTAAGGTCCAGGGAACTCGTGCTCAGCTCATTGTGCGTTAAAAAAGAAAGTGAGTAGTTCGTGATATTGCGGAATGTGGTCAGCAGAGCCGGAGCGTGCTTCCAGGGCAGATCACAAGAATGTATAAAAGTGAAAAATGCTGTGGAAATAATATTGGAAGGCGCACCAAGTTAAACCACGAGTGGGATGCTTATGAGTGTGAGCGAAGTGAGAATTTTGAAGCCCAGATTTAAATTTCGTACAAGGGAATTGTTACATAATGAAAAGGCAGTCGTACAGTAATCAATAGGCAATGGTAAACTCATACAAGCGCATGATAAGTGAGTGACTGCAATCAGGAGGAGGGACGTATTATATGAATTTAAAGCGGAATAAATTGTGTCGTACAAAAGTGTTCACATATTACAGTCACTTCATTATTAATAGAATATTTTGGAAGAGACATAATCATAGAACAGTGTGGGGAAAATAGATGGTGCATGCTTCGTAGGCTCATGGTCAGAACTTCAGTTGTGTACCTTGGGAGCCAACTCCCCTTTGAATGAAAAGAATGACTGTGGGGGTAAAACTTCTACGTTACTTGATTTTCAAACTCCAGAGTGAAACTGAACGTACTGAGAATGTTTTCTCTTTACTTATTCTGGTCATTTCTGAACTGGCACACCATATTTTAGCGCAACGCAATCTGACTTTCAAATACCTCTACAAACGAATGGCCCTGACTAACAATAACCTATACCTTTCATGAATCACTTACCTCACAAAAATCTTCGTTACTCGAACTACTGAAATACAGCGAGCGCCAATACTGCCAGCTAAGTAAAAGATTCTAACTACTGAAGGCACTAACTTCTGTTAGGCATACACTTAGCAAATGAAAGATTTTGATAGAAAACAAACAATGTATTTACATTAATGGTGTTCAAAAGTCATATATATAACTCGTGACATCCAATTTAACAAATTTCCTTTTTCTGACGGACACACTTCCATATCGTCCGCTCATATTAACATCTCTGGCATATCTTTCCCCACATCCACCACTGCTGCCGGCTCACCTCCAACTGCCCAACGCTACAGGCTGTTCACAGTGCAGTCTGCGATTTTAATAGAGAGCACTACGTTGCGTTATCAACATAAAAACCTAAACAGCCTACTTACATAACCCCCATGCTCCCCACAAAAAATTTTACAAATTGTTTTGGGCAGTGGCCAATACTGATTTGAAAATTTTTTTCATATTAACAATAACAAATAGTTAAAACGCACACATTTATTGATTCACTGTTGATCAAAAGCAAAAATTGCCATCACAGTCCATAAAGAGAGTCCAGATCATTCATTACAGTAGTAATTACAGTTTTATGCACAAAGTCTGAGCAATAAAAGAAAATGTACACGGAATTAGTGGATTTCCATGCAGTCTTGAAGTAGTAGTGCTGTCCTTCCAACTGAAAGACAGTACTGACTCTTAACATGCAAACAGGTAATGGGCCACAACAGAGCAAACCCACAGCAGAGTCAGTCGAAGTTTTGAAGAATATTGGTAGGTAGGTCATCACAGATCAGACCCACAGTATTTCTTGTAGAGATAGTGATATTAGTGGGCCATCACAGGTGCAGACCCACTGTAGTCCTTTTAGAGACGGCCAGCAGCCATCCGTTGCGACTATGCGGTTGCACAATCACCATCGAAGAGTCTTGCGGATAATATAGCAAGTCCATGAACCACCACTTCTGCACTCACAAAAAAAAAAAAAAAAAAAAAATATTTGAAATGTCCTTAGAACCAACAGTGCTGTAAACCAGTCCCTTCGCCCTCTGTATCTGACTAATTATTAATATCCTGCCTAATTTTCTGACTGATCAGCCTGTAACAAGTATTAAGTATATTCACTAATAAAAGATATGAAATAGTGGGGGCGACTTATAACCTTCACCATCCTTTGTTGTGCGCACATTTCATTAGTATCTTCGTACTGATTTATCCACGGCGGCTGCCTTTGTGTGTCCTGTGTGTTATGTGTCATGACACATCTTATCGCTACTCCGGCGTTGTCTTTATTATCCGCCACGTTCATAGTCAAATAGCGTTCTGTGTCTATATTTTTCGGCGCCGTATTTTGTAGGTGCCCTACAGCGCAGGTGGTTCTGCAGAATCTACCGACATGTCATTGGGGGTCTCACTCAGAAGGTTCGGATGGTGATAGTTTTACTGCCGCCTCAGCAGTTTCGTTTCAGGGTCGTTGCGGTGGAGTGGCGTAGCTTCCATCGCCATAAACCTGTTTACGTCAGATAACTGCCCACGGCCATCTGGTCGCGCTTTACGTGGTCATGCTGAGACGACCCATCCAGCTGGTCCTTTATGACACTGCGGTTTATAAACGACACCTCTCACACGCCAGTTACTCTCCATACACATTGCGTGGGTACCAGTTATCTTATCAGTATCAAATCGTGCATGTAACATACATACCGTTTCATGTCTCGTAAAAAGCAAGAAAAATTGTTTGTTCCGTAAACAACTCACCTTAGTTCTCCACATAGTTTCCTTTGGCGGATATACACTGGTCCAGCGACCCTCCAGCTTTTTCATCCCACCGGAAAAATAGGTTCTGCCAAATCTGCAAAATACTCGTTGACTGCAACTATCATTTCCTCATTTGCTGAAGATTTATTCACAGCAAGCCAAAGTTTCAAGTTAGGGAATAGGAAGAAGTCACTTGGGGCTAAGTCTGGTGAATAGGGTCGATGAGGAACCAATTGAAAGCCCAACTCGTGAACTGTCCTCATTTTATAGCTCATGTGTGGGATGGTGCATTATTCTGGTTAATAGCGTTTTTTTGCGTGCCGACCTTCGTCTTTTTGATCACACAGTGTAAGCTTTCACAGCCGATACTGACACCATTTAAAACTCAGTGCACCACTCTACCTCTGAAGATTTCTCTCGCAGTCGTACAGAAAACGTCATGAGAAACTTCTATCCGTCAACCACGACCTATCAGCCCGGAAGTTTTGTTATTCTTGATCTTTTTTCCCAGCCGGCTCAAGTTCCAAACAACCCAACAATGAATCCTTAATAGGGTCCAGTTATGGTTTTGTCTTTTCCAGGTAATCGTGAGGATTATTCTTTATGAATCACAAAGAACTGTAGCCGTCACCTTACCAGCTGGCAAACTGGTCTTTGCTTTCTTCACTTTTCGGTTTGTACATTCATTAACCATTGTCCATTGTTTTGACTGCCGTTTTGACTCTGTTGTGTAATTATGGATCCAGGTTTCATCAACATTCACAGATGGGGGCAAAATGCCTTGCGGACTGCGATTAAACATCACCAGACTTTGTGTTGAAATGTTCTGCTAGATACATTTCTGGTAGCCTGTGAACGATCGCGGAACCCACCTCGCACACAGTTCCTTCACGGCCAGTTCTCCGTGCAGGATATTATGCACTCGCTCAATTGAAATGCCCACAATCTCAGCAGTCTCATGATTTTTTTGCTCCGCGGCCTTGCATTGCCATGTCATGGATTATGTCAATGGTTTCTTTTGTGGCGATCTCAACTGGACGACCGGAGAGCGCTTCGTCATCGGTGCTTGTCCGACCATGTTTAAATTCATTAATCCAGCAGTAAATGGTTTCCAGTGTTGGTGCAGAGTCCTCATGAACTTCATCGAATGCTGTTCTGATTTATGCGGTAGTCCAACCCTTCAAATGAAATTGCTTAGTAACAGCGCGAAACTCTGTTTTCCCTCTTTTCAGTCGCACTGGACTCGCTGATCAGTTCAGACGGCTGCCAACAATGAACTCTACGCTGAACATTGTTGAAATTCTTTATACGGTCCATGGAATAATCTAGCTGACCAGCGATGGCGACACAACAAAATGTTCCATACTTTCGTGGAAATTTGCGACTTACACGAGGGTGGTTTGATAAGTGCATCAGGAAAAGGACTTCTCAAGGAAACTGGGGGTGGGCACATGCAGAAACGTGTAAATGTGTGTCAAGCAGCATGAAAGGAATAGTGGGTAGTCACGAAATTAAATACATCAAGTTACTAAGCTACATAAAAGTCGTACTGTAGTTGCTCTGCGTATCTGCGTACTTCCAGTAGAACATTTTCGCTTGCTTATATTGGCCATCATTATATTTTTAGAAGTACTCTGTGACTAAACTTTCTAGTGAACCCGGTTTATTTCTGTTTGGTCATCAGCCATAAGCAACCTGATCACGCGTAAATCAGACACTATTTTTGTATCGTTTCAGAGATTAATAGGTTTTCTGATCCACAAGTTTCAGTTTCACCTTCGTCATTTTGCAGCGATGGCGAAGTTGTTTACTGCTGCAAGACTAGTGTAACTAACTGCCAGTGTCAGCTAATTTGTATGATTACAGTTACTTTTTATTAATGCATGTTATTTAAAACAAACTTAAAAACAAAACATATACCGCGCGACGAGTCCGATTTAGGAGTTAGACTTATTGAAATAATGGTTTCGAATGTAAATCATTTTCAAGAGGTGCGTTGTATGCGTTTGTCGCTGACATGAGTTGAATTTCGAAAGCGCTTCGAAATGAAGATTGCCCTGTTTGCGCGTCGCACTTGCTACATCATAAATGGCGCAGCAAAGCATTTTAGCCGGAATCACGGCCTAAGTGTTGGACAATAATGGCTGCCATCCATCACACTCGGACAAAAACGGTAATTTATTCGTACTGAGTATAGGGCATTTATTCACTTACTTATTCTAGCCCCCATTTCTGCGTTCCGTAGCGTCAACAAGACCCTCAAATAGCTCTGACTCCCCATTACCATAGCATGTGTGACGTACTTCGGCGAGATAATACAGAGTCGTACACAGTCTGTTCGACAAATTGCTTTCTGCCAGTGCTGTGACATGCCAGATTCCAGAATTTGTCTCCCACTAAAAGTTTGCCAAAATATGCGGAAAATACTGTGTGTCAGACAGTTGTGTACCAGGCAGGTACGTTGATGGCGGCTACGAGTGAATGAGGCGTCAACTGCTGTTGTCATGCTGCACGAAAGCCCTTTTCGATCGATACGCTGGCGAGTTGAGCGGGTTGTGCAGGTAACGGCTGATGTTATGAAGTCTTTCCGGAATGCTGATTACGGCAGTTAAATATTGGTAATTTGCTCTTGAAATATTTCATTCTGTATGACCGACACTGCTGACGTAGTTTTTACAAACGGATTCTTGTTCTGCAGAAGATACTTTCTATGCCATCAAAACCTGCTGTTAAGTGATACTTTATTTTCGTGCTTCTAGTTTCGACGAAGCGTGATCTTCTGGAAGATCTAGACATAATGCATATACACAGCATACAAATTTTATTAAAGGAAGGGGAAGGTGTAACGCTATAATAGCATTACATCGTTAAGGACTTACAAGCTGGCGTAATTAAACTTCCGCCAGTTGAGCCACTGTAGACGGGAAACTATTTACCGTACGAGTACCCAATTTTATAGGAATGGTGTTCAGAGTGTACGCGCTGCCTGTTTTGCGTTGTTAGTTGTGTTAGTGTCATGACTTGCCGTTAGGCGCCGGCGATGTAAGGTTTGAACACAAGCATCGGTGTGAATTACAGCTGCAGACAGTCAAAATGGGTCTGGGCTAAATGAGCAGGGCTTTACTCATAAAACTGTTTCCTCAAAACAACAGCAATAGTACTGCTGCTCTTCGCGAATGTCTGCGCGTTACAGGAATGCGGAGAGGTCTTCTTTCCATACCGGCTTTGAAGGACAGGATTCGGAAGTCCGAATTAAGTGGCGATTTGTGAATTGCTTCTGCGAGAGGCATGGCACCACAAATTGTTGAAACAAGTACTGCTGTCATGGCTGAAAATGGCGGAGGCAGTATGCGATCTCCAGGCCGCGCACGAGCTGCGTCACGGCAGCTGGAAATTCTGTGGTCCACTTTCGAAGAGACGTGCGAACAATTGTGAAAAGTTATTTCTAGAGCGGTTCCTGACTGTCGTGGATGCTGCTGGGCGTCACACTGAGAAACGCTTGTAACCTGGCACGTAAACGTGGTACGCAGTTAATAAATGTTACCCTCTCATGTGGAAATTGAAATATGTTGCTTTCAATGGTTTAGTGGTTACTTTTCTTCCGCATGTACTTACGTATAATACCACAAAGTTTCAATGTTCTACGATCAATCGTTTGTCACGGGGGCCTCCTCAAGTAGCGAAAAGTTTAGTTATAACCACCCTGTACTTTACAGCCCAAGAAACTATGAACCACGTGTTCATGATTACAGTGAATTTCCAACACTAATAAAATACATTATGGGTGCAAGTGGACCTAATAGGACGAGCATTTTGTTGTCTACATTGTGTACAATACGTTTAGCCTATAAACTCCCATACAATGTTACTACATTGCTGGTTTTATACACCATATCTCGAACGTAAATAAACACAGCATGGAGCCTTAGTTCATATATTCTTTGGGCGATGTCGTGCTATATACTCAAGGTATTTCATGATTACGTTGAAAAGTGGCAGATATTGTTATTAACATATGGCGTCATGTCCTGATGTATACTAGGCTTGTATAAAGCCCCACTTGCGTCCACAGTGTTAATTACTGTTTGAGACCCAGTGTATTCATGGGAAAGTGGTTTATACAATTTTTCCTTGTTACGGTGCTTTCTGTTCTGGGCTTCCTCCATTACTCCAACACGTGTATTTGTGTAATCGTAGGCTTCCGCGGCCGTTGTCTTCTTCAATAAAATTCTTCAGGGTATCAGACCGCATCGTCATAATTTAGAATGCGCCAACGTTTCGGCCAGCGTTGCAGCTAGCCTTCATCAGGGCCTTACGTTAACTGCTAAATGAACACACTTGGTTCCTTAAATTTCACATAAAACGAACAAGGCGAGGAATATCTGTGTTAAAGCCAGTAAAGCATTGCTACGGGAAAGGATCCGCCACATCCGCATAAGTCTCGATGCTCACAACAGGAATTTGTGTGATCTGCACCTATTTCTGGCCGGAAAATTTCAGATGGAAGACTGGGATAAAGTCGACAGGTTAACCTTTCAGCAAGCATCAAGGACCAGCAATAGTATTACTAACCGCCAGATGAGAAAGTACGACAAACTACAACAGAAAGCCACGGACGAAACATTGACGCTGGACAGGCGACGGACAGTGGTCAACCTCTCCAGCCACACCTTGAGCGAAGCAACCACAGCAATTCTGGCCAAGGGGATGAATTTCGCAGTCGCACCTAAGCGAGTTCCAAAAGAAGATATCATAGAATTCGTAGAGGCTTCGGTACGTCATCTGCCACAGGCCGAGGCGGAGAAGATCCGGCAGGAAACGGTCAGAGTTCCGAATAAAGCAAAGCCACCGAAGCAAAACATCAACGCTGAGGAATACCATGCCATCAAGGAACTCAGGGACAACCCCCACTTAGTAGTGGTACAGGCAGATAAGGGCAACGCCACTGTAGTCTTGGACACAACTGATTACAACAAACGAATGGAAGATATTCTCGCAGAACCTATCTACAAGAAACTTCAGGGAGATCCGACGGCCAAGGTAATCAAAACGACGCAGGCACTGCTCAAGCACTCTAGAATCAACTTCGACAAGGCCAGAAGATTCATCCCGCAAGTGACACAGGCACCAAGGATATATGGTGTACCGAAGGTACACAAAACCGACTTCCCCTTAAGGCCCATAGTAAGCAGTATAAATTCGCCGACCTACTACCTAGCGAAAGAACTGGCACCTAGGCTCCGAGTCCTACGTTAAGGATTCCACTCACTTCGTGTCTCTCCTAAAGGAAATGCGTGTTACGGACCAAGATCTGATGGTTAGTTTCGACGTCAAATCCCTAATCACGAATGTCCCAGTGTCAGATACTGTGAACATCCTAGAAGAACGCGTGGCACCTGATATATGTGAGCTTGTGCGCCACTGTCTGACGACCACCTATTTCAAGTGGAGAGGTCAATTTTATGAACAAACTGACGGTGTAGCTATGGGCTCACCCCTATCGCCTATCGCAGCAGAAATTTTCATGGAGGCATTTGAGGAAACAGCCCTCCAGTCCGCACCATTACGTCCAAATTGTTGGCTTCGCTATGTCGATGATACTTTCGTCATCTGGCCCCACGGAGAAGAGGAGTTACAGAACTTCCACAAGCACCTTAACCAACAGCATAGGAAAATTCAGTTTACAATGGAAACAGAGAAGAATGGGGTGCTGCCTTTTCTCGACGTGGAAGTTTATCGAAAACCTGATGGTAAACTTGGCCACAAAGTGTACAGGAAACCAACCAATACGGACAGGTACCTTCACGCCTCCTCCCACCATCACCCCACGCAGAAGAAGTCCGCCCTGCACATGCTAACGAAGAGAGCGTACAGGATAAGCGACGAAGAACATCTGAAGACAGAACTTGAACGCCTCAGGTCCATCCTCGGAACTAATGGCTATGGGAAGCAGATGATAGACAGCACCATGTCGACAAGGGAGAAGACTAATAGGGAAGAGGAGAAGGAGGCACAGAGCATTGCTGTGTTACCATATGTACAAGGGGTCACCGAACGTATTGGCAAAATTCTACGAAAAGCCGACATCAAACCGATTTTCCGAAGCAGAAACAAAATATCAGACATGCTCGGTTCTACCAAGGATGCAGTTGACAAACTACACACAGCTGGCGTGTATGAAATTGGTTGTGCGTGTGGATTAGTCTACATAGGTGAGACGGGACGTCCGATTAGCACAAGGCTCTCGGAACATGAAAGATATATCCGCCTGAAACAACACACTAAGTCAGCAGTGGCGGAACACCGAGACGAGTGCGGGAAACCAATATTTTTTCAAGAAGCCCGCGTCCTGGCGAAACAGCCTCTCACTTTCAAAAGAAAGATTAGAGAGGCGATAGAAATAGCCAAAAGACCCGCCAACATGAAAAGAGAGGACGGGTACAAGCTTCCGAGGTCTTGGCTGCCTGCAATAGCAGGGCTACGGAGCGGCGGCAGAGCCGTGGCGGCCCATGAAGACACGCGGAGAGCCGCAGTAGTGGTCGCGAGCACACAAAGCAATGGCACGCCGCAGCCGGCTTCTGGACAGCATGGAAACAGTGTGACGTCACAGCCATCACCTGTTCGCTATTCGTCCGTCTCCTCCAATGGGGTGGATCAATATAAAGACCAATAGAAAACAGCTGTTTCCGCCAATAACAGATAATAAAGGAAACACCAATAAAGCATACCTTTCACCCCTCCTCCTCATCCTTTTACAGCCAATCACGCAACGACACGGTTTTCTCGTGCAGCTATTTAAGGAACCAAGTGTGTTCATTTAGCAGTTAACGTAAGGCCCTGATGAAGGCTAGCTGCAACGCTGGCCGAAACGTTGGCGCATTCTAAATTATGACGATGCGGTCTGATACCCTGAAGAATTTTATTGAAGACGTGTATTTGTGTTGTTTTTTTATTGTGAGTCTGTAACATAATTTAACATTCGATTGCATAGATAGACTTCGCATTATGTACAACTGACGACACAGAGTCACAGTGCACTATACAGTCGCATTTATCAGCGCAGTAATCCGTTACGACGGTTTTGACTTACTGGCTGTCAATGAAAACACTGTGTCGAAAGTTTTACGGACGTCAGTACAGACAGCTTCAACTTGGCCCAGCGATGTCCAACTTCCTTTTGTATCTCGTGACCGATCAGAATGAGCTGAATTGCATACGATCAGTAATTACGGAATCCGTTTGGATTGTTAGAGTTCTTGTGTTCAAAAACGTTATCGTACGCGGTTTCGAAGTATCAGTACTATTGTTATGTACTTCCGAGCACCTGACTTACTAAGAAGCTAGAACAAGCTGAGTCCATTTCCAGTGATGTGCGCCATTCCGCTACGCGAGAGATCTAGTGTAAATGACTGCTGTGAGAGGTGTAATCGATCCACGAGCACCAACCGCTCCTGTGGCCTTTCCTCTGTGGAGCGATTTCATCATCTTTCCATTACCGCAGCCTTATTTTCTTTGTCTGTATATTGTTTCTTCCCTGCAACTGTCGTTAGGAGCGACTATCGTGCAATCATCTTTAGCGAAGCGATGTCTAAGGACATAATAGTTCATCTTTCAAGGTATTGCCTTCTGTTTTGATTACAGTATATCATATACGAAGCGGTACCCAAAAAACCCGGATTATTTTTTAAAAAATATTTTCAAATTGTTTGCAAAGCAACCTTGACACCTTCAAAATACTCTCCATTACGACTAACACATTTATCCTACCAGTGCTTCCAGTTTTCGATACATTTTTGTCGTCATCTTTAGAAATGGCTGACAGATTTTCCCTCCTTTTTTTGTTTTGCTTTTTTCTTGACTTCTTCAGTATTGTCAAATCGGTGTCATTTCATGCCCCTCTTCATACGTGGAAATAAGAAACAGTCGCACGGAAAGCAAGGTGCGTGGGGCAGCGGGACCATGCCATTTTTACCCAAAACTGTCTTAACAAAGATGGCTGTGTGGGCAGGTGCGTTGTCGTTATGGAAGTACCAGTATGCCAGAAACCGGGTCTCTTTCGACGAGTGCTGTAGCACAGTCTTTTTAAAACTGCCGGCCGTGGTGGCCGAGCGTTTCTAGGCGCTTCAGTCTGGAACCGCGCGACTGCTACGGTCGCAGGTTAGAATCCTGCCTCGGGCATGGATGTGTGTGATGTCCTTAGGTTAGTTAGGTCTAAGTAGTTCTAAGTTCTAGGGGACTGATGACCTCAGATGTTAAGTCCCATAGTGCTCAGAGCCATTTGAACCATTTTTCTTAAAACTTCCAAATAATAGGTTTTGACCAAACTCTGAATTAACTACATCCTTGGCATCAGAAATGCAAATCAGTATTGTTTTGACGTTCGATTTGACTTGATGATTTTTTTTCCCGGGGTGACGATGACGTCTTTCACTCGCATGACTGTTGATTTGTTTCTGGGTCGTAACCATAGTACCATGACTCGTCACCAGTAATGACCTTTGACAAAAAAATCTGGATCGGTTTCAAGCTGTTGTTTCAAAGCGCGCCAAAAACGTTGAAATGTGTGAGAATTCCTAAGAGACCAAATCACTGAGGTCATCGGTCCCTAGACTTACACACTACTTAAACTAACTTATGCTAAGAACAACACTCACACTCATGCCCGTGGGAGGACTCGAACTTCCGCCGGGAGGGGCCGCGCGATCCGAGACATGGCGCCTCAAACCGCGAGGCATAAAGCACGGCATGTTTCAGCTCGATGTTCCTTTTGATTGTCGGTCGGAACACGAGGAACAAACTTGGCAGCAACCCTTTTCATTCCGAAATCTTCCTTTAAAATTCGGTGACGCGCACTCCAAGATAATCCACTAATTTCTGACAGTTGATCAGTTGTCTGTCGACGATCTGTGAGCACAGGCTCTGGATTTTTTCAATATTTTCGTCGATTGATGGACGTCCAGAGCAAGTCGCCATTTTTAAATTGAGCCAACCACTCGTACACTAGAGTTTTCCCACAGCGTCATCTTGGTAAGCTGTTTTCAACATTAAAACAGTTTCAGCAGCACTTTTACTGAGTAGAAAACAAAATTTCACAGCTGTACGTTATTCACTTAAACTTGCCATCATAAAAACAAAACAGCACAAGAAACAGAACAAGCCATGTCGACAACACAGAAGGCACTGAACTGACAACGAGTTGCGCTATACATGCCTAGCGGCCGAAGTGCGTACTACACAAGTTCCGCCCACGGCAAAGTTATTCCGGCTTTTTTTGGGTATCCCTTCGTAATACTGTATACATCGTATATGCTCTTGATCCGTTGACTGACTGTGTGTACGATCAAGAGCCTATATGTTCGTTGAAATTGGGTAGAAAAGGTGACTTAGTGGTTAAGTGCTACTCCAGAGATCCATAGGTCGAGTATTCGATCCTCAATTACGTCACTTATTACTTCTTTCATCTCTGGAAATGTTTCTTAATGTCAAATATGCCTAGCTGCACCGTGGTTCGGATTTCACGTTTACTTAACCTAACCTGCATTCCTCTTGCAACTGGCTGAGTACTTCAGCGATTCGTATCCTATAGGACAATGTTTATCAAATCTCAGTCGTGTTCAAATCTGTCTTCGGAGTTACATTCTGCGGTTTACTACAAAAAGTATGCTACAGGTGCCTTTGGTAGGTTATTTGAGGGTTATTACCTGTTCAATAATGGATGGAGCTCTTAAGGAATTTGTGACACACTTCGCTAAAATTCTTTGTTCGTTTACAGTACCTCACTCAGGTGAAAAAGTGCTTGGTGAAAATTATTTCTTAGAAATAAACACTTTGTGCCAGTGATGTTGTTGTTGTTGTCTTCGTCCCGAAGACTGTACTGATGCGACGCTCTACGCTGGTCTATCCTGTGCAAGCGTCTTTAACTTTGAATAGTTAGTACAATCTACATCCATTTCAACTTGCTTACTGAATCCATGCCTAGATCTCTCTTTGCAGTTTTAACCCCCCAACCCCCCCCCCCCCTCCCCATGCTTCCTTCCATTTCCAGAATGACTAATGTCATGCCTCGGCATGTGTGCAATCAACTCAGCCCTTCTTTCAGTCAGTTTGTGCCATAACGTTTTTTTTCCCCCAATTCTATTCAGTACCTCCTCATTGGTTAATCTGTCTACCCACGTAATCTTCAGTATTCGTCTGTAGCATCACGTTACAAAAGCTTCTGTTTTATTGTTCTCTGAACTGTTAATCATCTGCATGTAATTTCTGAACAAGTGGACACTCATAGAATTACCTTCATAAAAGACTTATTGACACGTAACTTTTCATTCTGTGTTAAGAACATTCTCTTTGCCAGAAACGATTTTGTTGCTAATGCCAGTCTGCACTTTGTTCTCTCTGTTTCGGCCATCGTCATTTATTATGGTGCCGAAATACCACGACTCATGTGCTCTTTTAGTGTCTCATTTCCTCATCTAATTCCCTAAGCAATGCCTATCCATTTTATTCAAGTGCTCTTCCAAACCCTTTGTCGTCTCTGAGAGTATTACAATGTTACGAAATAGGTGTGCCTATGTTGTTAAGAAGTGTGATGCAATGTTCCTTCCAACATGCATGCATGTTGGAAGGAACATCGCATAGTACTTTTTAATAACACAGGCGCAACTATTTCGTGTTTATTCCTCAGTACCAGGCCCTCGATTCTCAATACATATGTACTTGCTGGACGGGAATATACGTAACGCCTGAGTATATGTTGACACAATGAAGTTTGGGTCTGGCTGTGATTCGTGCACTGACAGCCGAAGCGGTTAAGGCGACCGCTCGCGTAATGCGGGAAATCTTAGGTCGAGTCACGGTTCGGCACAAAGTTTTATTGCCGTCATTCAAATATGCAGTCGATGGTGGTTCATATTCGCAATTGCGAATACATTTCCTGTATTATGATTTTACTGGCAAACCTCAAAGTTTTTATTTATTCTCCTTGAACTTCAATCCTTGGTTTCTTTTACTGCTTACTCAGTGCACAGATTGAATAACACCATTGGTAGGCTACAGTCCTGTGTCAGTCGCTTCTCAACCTCTGTTTCACTTTCATGCCCTGCGACTCGCGTAACTGCAGACTGCTTCCTGAACAGAGTAAGATGATCAGAGCATAAAAGTGCGTGTGTTTTGGAAGAGCAGTCACGTGGCAGGCCCGCACTCCCTTGAATCCGTCTGGACACCCAGCTTAGTTGTTAAAGGGAAAAAAGACGAGCGCGCAGCCAGTGCACAGTGTTAACTCGGGCAGTCGGCCGCGCTTCTCGTGAAGTCCCCGAAGGGCCGTAACGTGAGGAAGTTGGCGATTACTTACGGACCTGCGTCTGGAGTAGGGAGCGGCTTCACACTGCACATTCCAGCGTTCTGGAGGCAGGCAGGCAGCCTTGGTGGGCACGGAGGAACGGCCGCCGGCAGAAGAAAGGCCATGAACTGGCGGGGTCCTTTAGTGCGGAGGTGGGCCTTGAAACTTGGATGACACGAGCTCTGGGACTCTCAGCGGGTATGAAATGTTTATCGCGTGCGCGTCCATGAGCCCGAGACCACTGTACGTGAGACGCCAGCCGGCAGCGAAAATAACTCTGGCCGCCACGCTGTAGCCGTCCAGCGTGTAACACGGACAGGGACCTCGGCCGCCGGAGAATTCTCTCACCCTGCTGCACCCTCCCCTCCTTACTGTTTTTCATATTAGTAGTTGACTTGTGCGACTAATTCGCAGTCTATTCTGATCAGTTACCGTTAGGTAATATAATAATGGAGAAAGAAGTAAATGCAAGTATTTACGATCGAAAAGTATTATATTTTGAACAGTAGTAACAAATATTGGTCTCATTGTAAAAGTTATAAAAATAGATATCGTCATTGTCAGATTTATTTTATTTTTTAAAACTTCTGAGTTTTACAAAACCTCTTTGAAAACAATGTTAGCAGATGCGTTCATCGTTTAGTTTTTGACTCTCTGTATCTGTACCACGAACATAAATATCATTGAATTTGAAAAAATGTTCAAATGTGTGTGAATTCTTAAGGAACCAAACTGCTGAGGTCATCGGTCGCTTGACTTGTACACTACTTAAACTAATGTAAGCTAACTTATGCTAAGAACAATACACAAACACCCATGCCCGAGGGAGGACTCGAACTTCCGCCGGGAGCGCTGAATTTGCAAACTTGTGAAAAAGCGACATGCCATGCAAAAAAACATGTTCTGGTAAATACAGTCTTGCCCCATTAAGGGTCTGACGTTGTGCGTTATTAATGGTCGTAGCGAAGGCTACTTTTATTGGGAATTATTTTCTTATCATTTACAAAGGCATGTTTGATCAGAAGGTTTGAGAGTAATGCGAGTATGAGCACAGTTTTATCGGAGTCTACATCTACATTTATACTGCGCAAGCCACCCAACGGTGTGTGGCGGAGGTCACTTTACGTGCCACTGTCATTGCCTTCCCTTCCTGTTCCAGTCGCGTATGGTTCGCGGGAAGAACGACTGTCTGAAAGCCTCCGTGCGCGCTCTAATCTCTCTAATTTTACATTCGTGATCTCCTCGGGAGATATAAATAGGGGGAAGCAATATATTCGATACCTCATCCAGAAACGCACCCTCTCGAAACCTGGACAGCAAGCTACAACGCGATGCAGAGCGCCTCTCTTGCAGAGTCTGCCACTTGAGTTTATTAAACATCTCCGTAACTCTATCACGGTTACCAAATAACCCTGTGACGAAACGCGCCGCTCTTCTTTGGATCTTCTCTATCTCCTCCGTCAACCCTATTTGGTAAGGATCCCATACTGATGAGCAATACTCAAGTATAGGTCGAACGAGTGTTTTGTAAGTCGCCACCTTTGTTGATGGACTACATTTTCTAAGGACTCTCCCAATGAATCTCAACCTGGTACCCGCCTTACCAACAATTAATTTTATATGATCATTCCACTTCAAATCGTTCCGCACGCATACTCCCAGATATTTTACAGAAGTAACTGCTACCAGTGTTTGTTCCGCTATCATATAATCATACAATAAAGGATCCTTCTTTCTATGTATTCGCAATACATTACATTTGTCTATGTTAAGGGTCAGTTGCCATTCCCTGCACCAAGTGTCTATCCGCTGCAGATCTTCCTGCATATCGCTGCAATTTTCTAATGCTGCAACTTCTCTGTATACTACAGCATCATCCGCGAAAAGCCGCATGGAACTTCCGACACTATCTACTAGGTCATTTATATATATTGTGAAAAGCAATGGTCCCATAACACTCCCCTGTGGCCCGCCAGAAGTTACTTTGTCTGTAGACGTCTCTCCATTGAGAACAGCATGCGGTGTTTTGTTTACTAAAAACTCTTCAATCCAGCCACACAGCTTGTCTGATATTCCGTAGGCTCTTATTTTGTTTATCACGCGACAGTGGGGAACTGTATCGAACTCCTTCCGGAAGTCAAGGAAAATGGCATCTACCTGGGAGCCTGTATCTAATATTTTCTGGGTCTCAGTTATTTTAGGAGTGATGATGTACACGCCTAAGTAAGTTACCACTAATCTTACACCATTAATTAATGCCTGATTAGCGATAAGATGTCTAATTAAGATGATAATAACACTTTTTTTAAAAAAAAAGCTTTGAATCAGTGTTCTCGGCGATTGCGCTGTTCTTCTTTATCTTGCTGGAGGCGAAGTTATTTTCGTCCGTCACTTTGTCTGGCATTTCCTCTTCTGCGGTCTGTGACGTGTTATACTGCTGTGGAACGTCTTCTTGTTGGTCTCCCTCTCAGTCTGCATGTTGTCCCCCATGGCATCGTGATGCTGAACACTGATGCAATTCAGTTTATTCGCGCTGCACACAATGCTTGCTTACTGAATGTAAACAGCTCCAACCGCTGTTGGGCATTAATAGTAAAATTAGAATGTCAGTAGATTGCGCCTTCTAAATTCTGTGCATGGACGTGTATGACCGAAATAGCGTGACAGACTGCAGTTGGGTGAAGAATCGAAACATCTGCAACAGCTGTCGTGGATGTTAGTTAAGCAGATTGTCATTAGATGGTTTCTTTTACATTGCTTTTATAATAATGTTTTCAATATAAAATTATTAACGAAAACAATAAATTTAAAGTATTTGTGTACTTTTCTTCTTTAATGGTGAAAGAAATCTTGAAAATAATGTCTCAATCGTTAATTTTGATTAAGCAATACGGAAGATATGGCGCTCCGACAAAAAAAAACCCTTCAGAAATTATATACATGAATGACTGCAAGCAAAACGCCAGTCGGACGTGAGCCCAGTCACGTCTAACTGAGCGCCGCTTGGTGCTTCCTGGTCTTATCTTACTAACACGGAAACCTGCGCTACACCTTCCTATTGTGACCGTAACCCGAGCATCAGCTTCCTCTCGTACTTAAATGTGTAATTAAACTCGACCTCTCGCTTAGTCACTGACGATGAATAGAAATTAAGGACAATTGGGGAGATTACAACTCTACGGAAGCAAGAGTCGTAGACAGACTCAAGCTCGTAAATACTTGTAAAATCTCATGTTACTGTCGTGAAATAAAATTCTTTGCTTACGCAAGGAGTTTCGGTCGATTGACCATTATCAGGTCCACAAAAGTACAGTTTGGCTTGTTTTACTGCTGACGGCATGCTTCGCCCCACGTTTCGGTGTGGGTAGGCACATATTTTTCCAATCTTGTTACATGTGTTTTACGCTCTGTTTTATCTTACTGTTCTGAGTATTTTCTTGACACCCGTCTCAATCTGAGCGGGCGCTGAAGACCTTGCCGTCGTGCGTCCATACAACCCTCTCCATCCATCCATCCACTCGGTACTAGTGAGGCCCCCCATGAAAAAAGTCTCATCGTCGGAAAATGAAACTTTGTGGAAACATTTGTAAGGAGAAACGGAAGAGAAATAACGAATGGACCATTGACAGAAACACATTTTAATTTCCTCATGACACACACACACACACACACACACACACACCCGAGGGAGGACTCGAACTTCCGCCGGGACCAGCCGCACAGTCCATGACTGCAGCGCCTTAGATCGTTCGGCTAATCCCGCGCGGCTGCTCGATGTGGCGAGTGTCTGCATCCACAACAGCCTGGAACCGTACTAGGGATACCATTTCACAGTTGTTAGCAGCTCTTTTCGAACGGTGAACCGTGGAATGTTCTGCTCTCGTTACACAGCTCGTGCCCTGTGTCCAGCGTTCTCAGCCATGGCAACGTAATTTCAACAATTTGTGGCGTAATTGGCCTTCGGCTTCTCCCAGGAGCAATTTGCCAAATCGCCAGTTAATTCGAACTTCCGATCATGTTTTTCAACTCCGGTGCGGAAAGAGGACATCTCCGTGTTCGCTTAATGTGTCTATATTCGCGAAGAGGAGCAGCACTATTGCTATTGCTCTGATAAAACAGTTTTACGAGTAAAGCCCTGCTTGTCCACATCCATGTTGACTGTCTGCAGCTGTAGTGCACACTAGTTCTTGTTTTTCGTCCCTACATCGCCTTGCCTGTACCGGCGACTAACGCCACGCCACTACTAAAAACGTAAATCCTGCGGTGCACTGTCTGAACATCATTCATATAAAACTGGGTACCCACACGATAAATGGTTCTCCTCCTTAGTGACTCAAGTAGCGAAAGTTTAATTATTACCACCCTGTATTCACATCATCATATTAGGCGAAGAACAAAATCATTAATGGCAGATGATAAAATTACGAGTTAGACGCAGTTATCATATGGTAATACAAATTACGCCAGGTGTTGCTGATCAGCTGCGCAATCGGCTGCATGTGGTATGAATCTGTTGAGTATGTTAACGCCTATTGCAGTTATAACATGAACGACTTGACTGACTGCACTACTTAGCACAGCTTTTATACATTGACGATGTAATTTATATTACGGTATGATAACAATGTCCAACTGGCACGCGGGCCTGTGTGGCCGAACGGTTCTAGGCGCTACAGTCTGGAACCGCGCGACCGCTTCGGTCGCAGGTTTGAATCCTGCCTCGGGCATGGCTGTGTGTGATGTCCTTAGGTTAGCTAGGTTTAAGTAGTTCTAAGTTCTAGGGGACTGATGACCTCAGCTGTTAAGTCCCATAGTGCTCAGAGCCATTTGAACCATTTTCCAACTGGCACCGAGCTAGGTGGCGCAGTGCTTAGCACACTGGACTCGCGTTCGGGAGGGCGACGGTTCAACCCCGCGTCCGGCAATCCTGATTTAGGTTTTCCGTGATTTCCCTAAATCGCTCAAGGCAAATGCCGGGATGGTTCCCCGTCCTTCCCTAATCTGGTCTCCTTCCCCAAAAACCCAACCCCCTCTAATTGGCAGTTATATCATCGGATGTTAACCATTTTCTATTTCCACTAACATGTTGCTGTGAATACTTTTATGAACCTGACGGTCAGTCAACCGAAACTGGTTGCTTAAATAAAGAATTTTATCAGCAGCGTCAGGCAGTAACATGACATTTCTCAAACAGAGATCTCCAATAATCCCCTCATTTACAGATATAAGAAGCTCTTAATGTGATGTGATGGGTGCATTTAAACAAAGCTCAGGATTCAATCCCACGCGTTGAAGCTTAGTAAAAATTCAAGTTAGACTATTATAATTTTCCTCGGGTGAATCACCGCTGTAAAAAAAACTAAACTCCGCCCGAACAGGCCATGAAGGCCCAACGGTACCGACCAGCCGCCGTGTCGTCCTCACCCACAGGCATCACTGGATGCGGGCGGGTATGGAGGGGCACGTGGTCAGCACACCGCTCTCCCGGCCGTATGTCAGTTTACGAGACCGGAGCCGCTACTTCTCAATCAAGTAGCACCTCGGTTTGCCTCACAAGGGCTGAGTGCACCCCGCTTGCCAACAGCGCTCGGCAGACCGGATGGTCATCCATCCAATTGCTAGTCCAGCCCAAAAGCGCTTAACTTTGGTGATCTGATGGGAACCGGAATCACCGCTGTAAGGGGATCTAAAATACAAATATCCTGGAAAATTTAATGTACCAGTAGAAGAATCTTAACTGGGCGGTAGGCTACGGATCTTACTGCTTCCAATAACGTACCGCTGCTGTAGGCGCCGCTAGCCGAATGGTATTAAATGACGAAAGAAAGAGTAAATAAATGTCACAGCTCCATACAGCAATGAAAAAAAAAACTGTACGTTGCTTTAAATCATTGGAAATAAAACAAGAATATTTTTCGTTTCATTACAGTATATTGATAATTTTTACTTTATGGACCGTGTGACAGCAACTGAATAAAACATAATTTTAGTGCCATACGCGTTTCGCCTTCATTTTCTTCAAGGCATCTTCAGTGGCCTGGAATATGTACATATGTTTGCTATTGTAAATTAAATAGCAAACATATGTACATATTCCTGGCCACTGAAAATGCCTTGCAGAAAATAAAGATGGAACACGTATGGCACTAAAATTGTATTTTATTCAGTTGCCGTCAGACGGTCCATAAAGTAAAAATTATCAGTATACCGTAATATTACACGCAACTGAGGAAGACGGGACTAAAAAGTTGAAGATTTTCATTTCAGTTTACTTTGTAAAAGAAACGAGGTATTATTGCAAACAAAACAGAATATGTATGTACTTTAAATTAAATTACAGAAAACGTAGCTCGTAGTATTAAATCACTTAAAGTCTTTAAAAGTAAAAACAAAAGTAAATCAGCTAAAAGTGCAATACCTCTGGTGGAAATATTCACGGTGAATATTAATAAAAACGACAAAGTGCAGGGACGAATTCCTCACCGTAAATGGAGGAAAAAAGATCGAATGGGTGTGTGTCCGAAAAGCATCGTTGCCACTGTAGATGGCGCTGACGAATGAAAGTTCGTCTGACCATGTACCGTGTATTTCTTGTGTGTTACAGGCTGTGTGTTCGACGCAGCTTACTGAAAGCGGCAGAATGGTCCGTTAGTCATGTCGGGAACAAGCCGAGATGGTGTTTGTGTACAATTAATGTTCACCCCGTATGTCGATCATTCCAGTCGAATACAGAGCAATGACCGACTAAATAATTTCATTATTTTCTTGTTTCTGCGTTACATCGTGGGTCGTGGATTCCCTGCTCTTAGTCCACATTCCGCGCCCGCACCGCGTGTGTACCAGCACTCCATGTACTGCATTCCCCGAAACTCGAAGCGGGTGGCCGCTTGGACATTCTTTGCCTATTGCACGAAACAAATTTTTCTGAACATCATTCATAAAAGGGTTTCCCTCCACCTGCCGCGCTTCTCCCACGAGTCAGCAACAATTTAAAATTAATATTTTCCAACCTGTGTATTTGAAATTAGTATTTTAATGGGGAATAAATGTAAGCACCTGGACAGTTACAGTGATCGCATTGAAGAAAGTAGCAAAGCGTGCTCAAAGTGTTAACCTTTTACAGATCATTTGGGTGCCAATCAATGCTGTAAAAATTTTCAGATTTCACGCACTTGTGTTGCGTAGCGGTAACGGAGTTCTAGAATCCTGACGTATTTTACACTGAGGTCTAGAATCCTGACGTATTTTACACTGAGGTCAGAAAAGTCGTGGGATAGCGATATGCACGTATACAGATGGCGGTAGTATCGCGTACACAAGGAATCTACATCCACATGTACATCCATACTCAGCAAGCCACCTGACGGTGTGTGGCGGAGGGTACCTTGAGTACCTCTATCGGTTTTCCCTTCTATTCCAGTCTCGTATTGTTCGTGGAAAGAAGGATTGTCGGTGTGCTTCTGTGTGAGCTCTAATCTCTCTGATTTTATCCTCGTGGACTCTTCGCGAGATATACGTAGGAGGGAGTAATATACTGCTTGACTCTTCGGTGAAGGTATGTTCTCGAAACTTCAACAAAAGCCCGTACCGAGCTACTGAGCGTCTCTCCTGCAGAGTCTTCCACTGGAGTTTATCTATCATCTCCGTAACGCTTTCGCGATTACTAAATCATCCTGTAACGAAGCGCGCTGCTCTACGTTGGATCTTGTCTATCTATTCTATCAACCCTATCTGGTACGGATCCCACACTGCTGAACAGTATTCAAGCAGTGGACGAACAAGCGTACTGTAACCTACTTCCTTTGTTTTCGGATTGCATTTCCTTAGGATTCTTCCATTGAATCTGTCTGGCATCTGATTTACCGACGATCAACTTCATATGATCATTCCATTTTAAATCACTCCAAATGCGTACTCCCAGACAATTTATGGAATTAACTGCTTCCAGTTGCTGACCTGCTATATTGTAGCTAAATGATATGGGATCTATCTTTCTGTGTATTCCCAGCACATTACACTTGCCTACATTGAGATTCAATTGCCATTCCCTGCACCATGCGTCAATTCGCTGCAGATCCTCCTGCATTTCAGTACAATTTTCCATTCTTACAACCTCTCGATATACCACAGCATCATCCGCAAAAAGCCTCAGTGAACTTCCGATCTCATCCACAAGGCCATTTATGTATATTGTGAATAGCAACGGTCCTACGACACTCCCCTGCGGCACACCTGAAATGGCTCTTACTTCGGAAGACTTCTCTCCATTGAGAATGACATGCTGCGCTCTGTTATCTAGGAACTCTTCAATCCAATCACACAATTGGTCTGATAGTCCATATGCTCTTACTTCGTTCGTTAAACTACTATGGGGAACTGTATCGAACGCCTTACGGAAGTCAAGAAACACGGCATCTACCTGTGAACCCGTGTCTATGGCCCTCTGAGTCTCGTGGACGAATAGCGCAAGCTGGGTTTCACAGGACCGTCTTTTTCGAAACCCATGCTGATTCCTACAGAGTAGATTTCTAGTCTCCAGAAAAGTCATTACACTCGAGCATAAAAGGACAGTGAATTGTACGCAAGTGATTCATGTTAAAAGTTTCCGATGTTACTATGGCCGCACGACGGGAATTAACAGGCTTAGAACGCGGAAGGGTAGTTGGCGCTAGAAAATGCTCAAATGTGTGTAAATTCTTAAGGGACCAAACTTCGGTCCCTAGACTTACACACTACTTAAACTAATTCTTGCTAAGAACAACACTAACACCAATGCCCGAGGGAGGACTCGAACCTCCGGCGGGAGGGGCCGCGCAGTCCGTGACATGGCGCCTCCAACCCCGCGGCTGGCGCTAGACTCAGTGGACATTCCATTTCGAAAATCATTGGGAATTCAGTATTCTGAGGTCCACAGTGGAAAATGTGTGCCGAGAATACCAAATGTCAGGCATTATCTCTCACCACGGACATCGCAGTGGCTGATGGCCTTCAATTAACCACCGAGAGCTGCAGCGTTTGCGTAGGTTGCGTTGGGTTGTTGTGGGGAAGGAGACCAGACAGCGAGGTCATCGGTGACATCGATTAGGGAAGGACGAGGAAGGAAGTCAGCCGTTCAATTTGAAACATCCCGACATTTGCATGGAGCGTTTTAGGGAAGTCACAGGAAACCTAAATCAGGATGGCCGGACGCGGGACTGAACCGTTGTCCTCCCGAATGCGAGTCCAGGGTGCTAACCACTGCGGCACCTCGCTCGGTTTTTGCGTAGGGTTGTCGGTGCTAACAGACAAGCAGCACTGCGTGAAACAACCGCAGAAAACAATGTGGGACGTACAACGAACTTATCTGCCATCTTATGTTATAGCAGCAGAAGACCGACCCGAGTGCCTTTGCTAAGAGCAGGACGTCGCCTGGTTGGACCAGAGACGACTGGAAAATCGTGGCCTGGTGAGATGAGTCCCGATTTCAGTTGGTAGAGCTGCTGGTAGGTTCGAATGTGGCCCACGAGCCATGCACCCAAGTTGTCGACAAGGCACTCTGCAAGCTAGTAGTGGCTCTGTAATGGTATGAGCTGTGTGTACGTGGAGTGGACTTGGTCCTCTTGTTCGGCTGAACCGATCATTCACTCAAAATGGTTATGTTCGGTTACTTGCAGCTATTCATGGACTTCACTTCTCTGGATGACATTGCGCCATGCTACTGACCGGCCGGTGTGGCCGTGTGGTTCTAGGCGCTTCAGTTTGGAACCGCGTGACCTCTACGGTCGCAGGTTCGAATCCTGCCTCGGGCATGGATGTGTGTGATGTCCTTAGGTTAGTTAGGTTTCAGTAGTTCTAAGTTCTAGGGGACTGATGACCACAGATGTTAAGTCCCATAGTGCTCAGAGCCATTTGAACCATGCTACTGAGCCACAGTTGTTCGCGATTGGTTTGAAGAGCATCCTGGACAAATTATGTGAATGGTTTGGCCGCCCAGATCGCCTGACATGAAACCTATCGAATTTTTGTGGGATATAATGAGGTGGTTGGTTCGTCCACAACATCCTGCACCGGTAACACTTTCGCAATTATGGGCAGCTTTAGAGGTAACATGGCTGAATATTTCTGCAGGGGACTTCCAACGACTTGCTGAGTCCATGCCACGTCGAGTTGCTGCACTACGGTGGGTGGGAGGTCGTCTCTCTGGTCACCCCAGTGTAAAGCGTTATCATTCAACAGAGCAAAACTGGTTTCATTCTGGTTGTTAAATTAATGCATTTGGTACCTCCTGACAACCTCTTCCGAGTGGTGTAGGTTTTGTTTCTAGTCTTGTTGCAGCAAAGGGGTTTAATCGGTCATGAAGTTTCATTACTCGGCTACAGGGTGTAGCGTCTAATCTGTCAGGAAGTTTCATTACTCGGCAGCAGGGTGTGTAGCATCTAGTGTTACACGTACGATACTGGCGTCCTCAACTGCCATGTAAATAAGTTTGACACATGGACGTTACTGGATATGTCTGCTCCCCCCTCGGCGAGCAGCATTACTTAGAGCGCCGATGGTTTACAAATCAGACGATAGAGCCGCGGCTGCAGCTGGCGTGTCATGCCGTCTAGCATAATGATAATGAGGCCGTCTGCTTGCTGCCATTGCGAGCGGTCTCGATGTGGGACGCGCGTGCAATACGGAGAGCGACTGAGTTACGCGGCCGCCGCTGCTCCGAGCCGGCAACGGCCCCCAGCGTCGGAGCATCAGTTTCATCGTTCACCAGGCCCATCTCGCTTCCACTGTCCTATTTCTCTCGCTCCCCCCTACCAGCTCAATCACTCTCCCTCGACCTTCGCCCTTTCTCCCCCGCCCCTTCCGTCTCTCTCTCCCTCCCTCCCCCCCCCCCTCCCCAAAGCCCCTTTCACACGAGCAGCTCTTTTGTCTCGTTCGGCTATTTTCGCACAAGTGATTCCATTGCAGCGCCCTGTACTTACGAGAACACGGCAAGTTCCATAACCGATTACCCAGCAACAACGCGAGGTGGAAGACGGGTCAAAATAAGCGAACACGTCCCTCGGCTCATCCGTAGATACTCGGACGTTTCTGAAAAATTAACGTCAAAGTTTTCCACATATTGTCGAGGTACTGTGTGTGCCTTTTACCGCGTCATATCCTCAAACGAAATGGTGGCACAGTGGTTACAGTCGGCGGCTTCTTAAATTTGCGCCTCGTGTTCAATCATCATCATTTAAGACTGATTATGCCTTTCAGCGTTCAGTCTGGAGCATAGACCCCTTATAAAATTCCTCCACGATCCCCTATTCAGTGCTAACATTGGTGCCTCTTCTGATGTTAAACCTATTACTTCAAAATCATTCTTAACCGAATCCAGGTACCTTCTCCTTGGTCTGCCCCGACTCCTCCTACCCTCTACTGCTGAACCCATGAGTCTCTTGGGTAACCTTGCTTCTCCCATGCGTGTAGTAACATGACCACACCATCTAAGCCTGTTCGCCCTGACTGCTACATCTATAGAGTTCATTCCCAGTTTTTCTTTGATTTTCTCATTGTGGACACCCTCCTGCCATTGTTCCCATCTACTAGTACCTGCAATCATCCTAGCTACTTTCATAACGGTAACCTCAACCTTATTGATAAGGTAACCTGAATCCACCCAGCTTTCGCTCCCATACAACAAAGTTGGTCGAAAGATTGAACGGTGCACAGATAACTTAGTGTTGGTACTGACTTCCTTCTTGCAGAGGAGAGTAGATCGTAGCTGAGCGCTCACTGCATTAGCTTTGCTACACCTCGCTTCCAGTTCTTTCACTATGTTGCCATCCTGTGAGAATATGCATCCTAAGTACTTGAAACCATCCACCTGTTCTAACTTTGTTCCTCCTATTTGGCACTCAATCCGTTTATATTTCTTTCCCACTGACATTACTTTCGTTTTGGAGATGCTAATCTTCATACCATAGTCCTTACATTTCTGATCTAGCTCTGAAATATTACTTTGCAAACTTTCAATCGAATCTGCCATCACAACTAAGTCATCCGCATATGCAAGACTGCTTATTTTGTGTACACATATCTTAATCTCACCCAGCCAGTCTATTGTTTTCAAAATATGATCCATAAATAATATGAACAACAGTGGAGACAGGTTGCAGCCTTGTCTTACCCCTGAAACTACTCTGAACCATGAACTCAATTTACCGTCAACTCTAACTGCTGCCTGACTATCCATGTAAAGACCTTTAATTGCTTGCAAAAGTTTGCCTCCTATTCCATAATCTCGTAGACCAGACAATAACTTCCTCCTAAGAACCCGGTCATATGCCTTTTGTAGATCTATAAAGCATAGATACAGATCTGGTCCTGACAACCTCTAAGAGGCCTAAACCCACACTGATTTTCATCCAATTGCTCCTCAACTAATACTCGCACTTTCCGTTCAACAATACTTGAGAAGATTTTACCCACAACGCTGATTAAAGAGATACCTCTGTAGTTGTTACAATCTTTTCTGTTTCCTTGTTTAAAGATTGGTGTGATTACTGCTTTTGTCCAGTCTGATGGAACCTGTCCCGACTCCCAGGCCAATTCAGTTATCCTGTGTAGCCATTTAAGACCTGACATTCCACTGTATTTGATGAGTTCCGACTTAATTTCATCCACCCCAGCTGCTTTATTGCACTGCAATCTATTGACCATTTTCTCCACTGACTCAAATGTGATCCTATTTCCATCATCATTCCTATCCCATTCTACCTCGAAATCTGAAACATTATTGATCGTATTTTCACCTACATTGAGCAACTCTTCAAAATATTCCCTCCATCTGCCCAAGGCATCCACAGGATTCACCAGCAGTTTCCTGACCTGTCCAAAATACTTGTCATTTCCTTCTCACCTCCCTTTCGAAGACTGCTAATTACACTCCAGAATGGTTTTCCAGCAGCTTGACCCATAGTCTCCCACCTGTTTCCAAAGTATTCCCAAGACTTCTTCTTGGATGCTGCAATTACCTGTTTGGCTTTGTTTCTTTCTTCAACATAACTTTCTCTGTCTACCTGAGTTCTAGTATGTAGCCATTTTTGATACGCCTTCTTTTTCCTTTTACAGGCTGCCTTGACTGTGTCATTCCACCAAGCTGTTTGCTTCATCCTACTTTTACACAGTACTGTTCCAAGACATTCTTTAGCCACTTCTAGTACTGTGTCCCTGTACCTTGTCCATTCCTTTTCCAATGACTGTGATTGACTACATTCAACTAACTGGTACCTTTCTGAGATTACTGCTATGTACTTGTGCCTGATTTCCTTATCCTGAAGTTTCTCCACTCTTATCCTCCTACATATGGACCTGACCTCCTGCACTTTCGGCCTCACAATCCCAATTTCACTGCAGATTAAATAGTGATCAGTGTCATCAAAGAATCCCCTGAATACACGTGTGTCCCTCACAGCCTTCCTGAATTCCTGATCTGTTAGTATATAGTCAATGACAGATCTGGTTCCCCTGCCTTCCCAAGTATACCGGTGAATGTTCTTATGTTTAAAAAAGGAGTTTGTGATTACTAAGCCCATACTGGCACAGAAATCCAAGAGTTGTTTCCCGTTCCTGTTGGCCTCCATATCCTCTCCAAATTTACCCATAACCTTTTCAAAGTGTTCAAACCCCAAGTAATACTTCTATTCTTGTTTTTAATTTATGCGTGTCGAAGATTACTACACGAGTCTTTTCCAGTGTATATTGTTACAATTTTGTCCTTATTTGTCTAATTGTACGTCAGATGAATGATTTTTTAAAAATGAGGCAACTGTTTGAAATTGTTTTCAGTGAAATTCTTGTAGTGTATTTTGATTCATAGTCAGTTACAAGCGCCAGTTTTCGGACAAGTGATCCGTTATGCGCGGTTTGCCGCGATATTATTGTCAACGCGAGCTGCGCGGGATTAGCCGAGCGGTCTAGGGCGCTGCAGTCATGGACTGTGCGGCTGGTCCCGGCGGAGGTTCGAGTCCTCCCTCGGGCGTGTGTGTGTGTGTGTGTGTGTGTGTGTGTGTGTATCTCACTGTGACGAACCTGCCTTCGCGCGATGGTCGTGGTGTTAGGAATATCTGTATTCGAAGGTTTCTACGATGGGCATCATCCTAGGGAGCCACTGTAAGAATTTACACGAGAATGAAATATCAGAATGTGAGAATTTAAGGAGATTGTAATCCCTCAACATACCATACATACCACGCAATAAATGTATGATATTCATTGTGAAATCCAGTTGTAATTATACAATTTGTATAATGTCCTTGCGTCCATTAATTCGGTAAGAAAGATTCGAATAGTAACGATCTTCAGACATCTAAATGAAAACGATAAAATAAAATAAATAAAAACAGTAATAGGGTTTCGAACACGAGGCGGAAAATTAAAAGCCACGTCGCTAACTGGTGGGCTACAATTTCGTCTGAGGATATCTCGCGGTAAAAGTAATTCGAAAATATCTCGATAACTTAGACCGCCGTTTTTTTTCCCCAGAAACGATCGAGTGT